>NC_140127.1:64871371-66312621 GCF_964035555.1 Netta rufina
CACTATGGAGGAGGAAGAATTGTGTCGTCTCAAGTATTTGACGAAGCATAACTGCCACATGAAAATGTTTGATCGGTACAAATTTGAAATAACTGTGGGTATGCCTTTCAGCAGCAAAAACGGAACCAAGTCAGTAGAGGAAGATGACATAACCAAAGATATTGTGCTGAAAGCAAGCAATGAGTTTAAGAAAGTGTTGTTGAATTTGAGGCAGGGAAGTATAATTGAATTCAGCACAATTCTGGAAGGTCGTCTTGGCAGTAAATGGCCTGTCTTTGAACTGAAAGCAATCACTTGCTTGAATTGCATGTCTAAACTCCTACCTGCAGGGAGGCATGTGAAAATAGAGCATGACTGGAGGAGCACAGTGCATAAAGCCATTAAATTTGCTTTTGATTTTTTCTTCTTCCCATTCCTGTCAGCTGCATAATGAGGTCATATTGGTTCAGTGGTATCTTCAATGTACGGTGCATTTATACTACCAAAGGTTTGGCTTAAAAAGAAAAATAAATAAATAAATAAATAAAACAGAACACCCTGCTGTAGCAATGCTCAAAATGTATGTTAATGTAGAGCATTGGTTGAGTTTTGTAAGTGTATACACTGTATCCTGACTTTAAAACCCTATATGACTGAAGTGATATTATACTAGTTTAATATTGTAAATGAATGCAGGGGATTGCTGCTGACTAATTGCATGGAGACTATTTTGTCCAAAATGAACATGCTGTTTGCCTGTGGTACGACACTAGATGTATTTACTTGCTCGATGTTAAAAGCACTTTACTGTTTAAATATTCACAACATGCCCATATGTATTTTCACAGGCATGAGTTAGAGTAGGTAGCTGACAACAGCTTATGTTGCATTTATTGCTTGTATTTATTTGGTGTATTCTAGAAAAAGGTGATCATATAATCAGTACCTGGTGGTGTTATCTATGTACAGAACTCATTGTTTCACTATTTGTCCAGAAGATAATGATTTTAAGGTTTTTTGAAAGGTACACTATTTCACACCCCAGCAAGGCTGTAAAAAAAAGAAAAGGAAAAAAAAAGCTCTCAAGCTTTTATTTTGCTTTAAATATTCTGTACAAAACACAGTATTTGTTCTAATTGGTTATGATCACTACATGTATGACACTAAGGTATAATCCATGCTGGCATGTGAATGTCAAACACCAGATAATAAGATTGTGATGGTACAGACAAGCCAAAGCAACTGAAAACAGTATGTAAAAGTCTACAGTGGAAACTGAAAAGAACGTCTGTTTAATGATTTGTATTGTGCAAATAAATACAAAAGATAAACTTGAATTAAATGAGTAGAACATTTGTTCATTATGCTTTGACACTTTGAGCAGTTGTTCATGTTGCACTGATAATCGTGTTTTCCAATGAAAGCTGTTTGTTTAGCTTTCATTTTCTTGTATGAGATACCTGAAGTTGTACTTCACATTATTTCAATCTAGCAGTAAAACGTGAGTACATCAGGCCAATTTTTTATAGCTATGAAATCTTAAATATACTCCGTGCCTTTGCTTTCATTGTGACTTACTACATTCTGAACCATTGGATGTGTGTGCGTATCACATGCATCATGCTATTTCCCCTACCGCTTTCACTGATCCTGCATTCATATTGTTTTTGCCTTGGCATACCAGTCATCAGTTTGGGGTGTATGGGAGAAGCACAGTCAGTGAAAATAGATAGAGAAGGGGAAACCTGGATAAAATGAGGCATTTGGTTGTGCTCCAACCATCAACACCATCTTGAACATCGCACTTTGGGCTGCAGCAGGGAAGAATCCAAAGGCTCCTCCAAACCTGCTTGCTGCCAGATTCCCAGGCAATTAGCTGAGCCTGATGTTGCAGACCTGGTCATGTCTGAGCCTATCAGAAAATCTGTGAAGTAGAATTATGTTTTCAGGATACTTTTAATTTTGAAAACTATAAACCATCTCTTTTTTTACCTGGGGAAAATAAATAGTATAAGGTTGCAGATAAATGCAAATTTTGACGTAGGTTGGCTTATTTCCAGCCAAAAGGAGACCATGTAAGCTAAATTTTTTCTTTTCTCCTTCTTTGTTTCTAGAAAATCTGTAGGTTCCTTTCGAATATCTAAATGTTCTTCCTTGTTCTGAAACTTAGGTTCTAAAGATGCATTTTTTCCTTAGATACATATAATTTTGAAACTTCTATTCACATGTTTGTCAGGAGGAAAAAAAAAAAAAGCAGTCTTGGTATTCATAACTAGCATTAATTTTTTAAAAAAGCTTTTACTCCTTGCATAAAGATGTCAATTTACAAACGTCAGTGCATTGTGAAGAAACTACATGTCACAAAAAGGGAAAATTTGACTGAAGTCAGATGGAAAGGATTGCAAGACAAAAGCATTAAGCCAAGTACCTCTGTTCCCATATATAACATTGTTATGAGGTTTAACTCCACCAACTTTGCAAATTCGAGTTTACCATTTTCTCAGGAAATTATTAGGTGATACTGGCATGTAATTGTTGTAAGGGAATAATAACTCATCTGCTCAGAGTAGTGGCAGATTAGATGATGGGTTAAAGTTGTCTAAAGCTGCTATCTGCACACAACTCCTCTAATCTTTGCATGCTTCAGTCCAGGGCAAACAGCCAAGTTGGACTTTGAATCCTATTGAGAACAGGGAGCTGAGAAGCGCCCCTCTAGTGCTTTCAGTGCATGTGTCAACTTCCACACTGTAAAGAGGAAAGAAAACAATCCTGACCAGCTCACTGTAGGAACCATAACAGCAAAAAGCCTCTGGCACAAGAGTACACCATGGTAGGAAGGAGATGAGTGTTTTGTTGTCATTACTTACACAGTCACTTTGCCCTCCAAAACACTACTGCCTCATTCAGTGCTGCTTAGAGGGAAATTTGGAGGGTTGTCATGAAGCAAACTTCTGGCTGGAGGCTGTTTCCCTATTCAGGGGTCAATAGGGAAACCTTGTGATGCTCTTAAAAACAAATTAGGCTAAGACCTCCAAGTCTGAGAGGAGTTAATAGGGAATGCACAGAGGGGCACAGCCCCACTTGATGGGGACTGTTCAATTTTTTAATGGAAAAAGAAAATACATTAACATGATGGATAGGTACTCCATTTTCTTGCCTGTATAGTGTTCAGCATTCTGAAACCTTTAGCAAGTATTTCTAAATTGTAGCTGACAAAATCACTAATTTTTACTAAGTGTGATTGCAACCCCAGGCAAGGTGTTTTTGCAAAGGTTGCTTCCAACCACCTCAAATCTTGCAGGCAAACAGAGCACAAAATAACTTTGTTCTACTGCTGTGTGCCACATCTTCATATTCAAAACAGTTCATCTTCCTTAACTGCAAAGGAGAGAGACAATGTGGCAGCTGCTGTTAATTATTCACTTCTACATTTATTTTCTTATTTAATTTTGAAGACATAATGAATTATAAACAGTTCCAAAGATAGGTGCCCTTTTTCTAGGCTGATAATTCAATCTTTTGAATTAGTATTAATTAACTGAGGAGGAGGAAGATGATATTACATGGCTATTGACACATCTAAATTAGGTTCAGCTGTTCTGTAAGCTTAGCTTTAGCATTTAGAATATACAAAATTAAAGTAAATATTCATTATTTTAATTCCATCCTCAAAGTAACATGAAAAAGTACTGCTTGTTCTCAAACTGGTACATTCTTCTATAAGCACAGAAAAACAATTCGGAACATACAGAAATTCTGAATAACTTAAGAGCCCACTCTGTAATGACTAACAGCCTCTCACTTTAGGCAGGAATACAAGGAGTTTATACTTTGCATTTTGCCCAGTGCTTCTGGAGAAGTAATTCCTACAGATCTACTCATTTCCATGTTTTGTTTTTTTATTTTCCAGAACAAACTGGTCTTCTCAAGTGTCATAAAATTGATGTTATTACAGATTTGCTTTCAATTTTTCATAATACGTGGTAATAGGGATGTTACCTTAGGGGTAGCACCATGCTTCCTTACAAAGCTGAGCATGAGCCTTTGACATAAAACGATGTCACCTTCCAGAGCACTTCAATGTCCATCTGTCTCTTGGCTTCTCTGTTTCCACTGAGAAAGGCAAAATGAATTTCATAATTATGAATACATCCTTAACACTAGCCAGATGCGTTGCAGCCTTTCAGTGTAAGGGGTATGGTCAGTACCAAATGTCAGTAGCAAATGAAGGAGGTTGTCCTTTACTGGGGGCTGTGCTCCCATCTCAGCTTTACACCTGCAGTTGTTTGAACAGCAGAGAGTTATGATGGAAGAACAATCATTTAATGATTAAGTTAAGCAAATAGCAATCCATGCAGCAAAAGTTAGTTGGAACTCGCCAAATTAGAAAGGATTATTATAGCTGCTCTAATAACTTATACCTACTTGCAGACATCATTTAAATGCAAATATGGATGGCTAGAAACCAAACAAACAACTTTTGGTTATATGCTTTCAAATGGTTCCTTTGCTTTCCTTCCTTTACTCAAAAGATGTAATTAGCTTTTGTTCTGGGAGAAAATAAAATGTCATGAGCATCCTGCAACTTCCTCTTTTAAGTTATAATCCAAAGTGCAAAAGATGAGATTCACCCCCCAATTAAGAAAGGACAAAAAATCATCATCTCCAATCAAATCAAACTCTTCTTCAGGTTTTGAAGCCAGACATGAACATGGACAAACCACTTTCACCCTTCCTTTACAAAATATTTTACATTGCTATGGAAAGAAACATGCAGAATAGAATCTTCCCACTGCCAGCTACAGAAAACAGCTTCTGTAAGACTGCAGCTTCACAATTCAATCCTCAGCATTTGTCTGACAATTTTTCATATAATTTTGTGCAGTAAGTGATGTGATCTGTGGCACATTCTTAGTTGAGGACTGAGTTTCGTAGAGTCTTTCCTCTGACGGGCTGAAACTCACGATGAGGCCACCAATTTCTTTGCAGTTCTGTTGAAAAGAATGTGTTATCACACTTCCCAAAATGTAGCAGAAAATAAATAGCAGGAGGTTATTGATAGTCAGCATTTTAGTCAAGAAGCAGGTGCACATCCAGCACATGAGTAAGGTGGGGCATGTCTGTATATAATACCTGTAGTCAGTACGTACAGAGTTGTTGCACCAAAGCCATCTGACACTTCAGTTTACCCACATCTTATAAAATGTGCCCTTAGGGTTTTCCTGTCAAAGCATCACATCCTCAGGACTAGATGTTGGCAGTCCATCCCCAACGTAGTTTCTCTGGTAGGCTTTCTTAGCCTTAACTCCCCTCTTGTTTCCCAGATGGCCTGTGGGTTGGAACATGCATTCCTCCTTAACTGTCTCGTTTTGCAACAGGGAAAACAAAGCAGTGAAATTGTGATGTTTTCCAGAGCCTTCTCACCACTCCTCCAAAACAACAAGCAAGTTTTCCCACAATTGACTGCAAACAGAAGGCCACTAGATTCAAACACACACAAATTAAGATATTCTCCCAAGGCAGTGAGATATTAACAATTCAAGCATGACCTTGCAGCCCAGGCATTCATAGCCTGATCTGGGTTGGTGGGTGTAGCCCTGGAGACCGATGGCACTACCTGTGGGCTTCACGTGAGCCTCAGCAGAAGTAATCCCCCTGCAGTGGATCTGTCTGGATTGTCTGCTCCAACAGAATTATAGTCTGCTGCACCCTCCTCCCTTCTACAAATTCCCCACTACAAAGAGAAAAAGAGCTTTTATAAGGTTTGTGTGGGGAGACAGATTTAACAAGTGAGGCTGAGTACAGTTAGTTACCTTTCACACCTGCCCCCACTAATACAATCAGACCAGGACAAAATCAGCCTACTCCAGCGCTGCGCTGTATCTGTTGTCCTGGGTCAGCACTGGCAGAAGCTGCCTGCTGAGAGGTGGTACATATTTTATGGGTGGCACTGTGCGGATGGGATTGCTGCTGTGAAGGTTGAGTCTCTTTTCTGCCACAAAACGTTTCCCTTGCACCCTCCATAGCTCAGCATGAAGCACAGGAATGCCACTCTACTGCTGATGGCACAACTGCTGCGTTTCCAGCTAAGTTCATTTGGCATTGCCGATGCATCTGACATTATTCCTGCTCTTATGACAGCTGGTATTTGTTGTAACCCTTTTCCTGAATGTTACAATTAGATGCCAGTCTACATTTTAAGAAAATAAATGAAGTTTTAAGAGAAAAGGGACAAGTGCTCTTTATGAACTAGAATCCCCCAGACACTAAGCTTGATTTAAAATCCCTCCATTTTGTAGTTTTTGTTTCATTAGTTCTAAGGCTGGATTAGTCAGGGTTAGCGACATCTGCATCAGCTTCATGGAGACATCAGTGACTGCTGAACAAAGGTAATTAACAATTTACGTTTCCATTCTCAATTACTGGCAGATACTTAGTTCTCATCTACTATTTGACGTAGGATGCCAAAAACATCATGGTACAAGCCGTTACCCAACTGTTGATGAGTTATACTTTTGCAATGTGTGTTCTTTAAAAAGTCAGAAAATATGGTCTTGGGGAGTCTAGTTAATGTGCTCATTAAGGGGTGCTGCCTGTAAATAATGTTTCATTATTTCATTAATGTCCAGAAAGAGCAGATTTGTGTTTGGAGCCTCCGTGCGCTTGTTTTCCTTTTCTGTTCAATAATTCTTGCAAGAAAGTGGTACTTTTCTGGTTTTTGTTTGTTTGTTTTTGTTTTGTTTTGTTTTACAGGGTACATACCCTAGTTCTAGCAAGCACATAAGCAGTGTGGTTTCAATTAGTGCCATCAGATGGCACTCCAGGTTCACTTTGCATTTTCTCTCCCTCTCTTGCTGTCTCCAGAGGGCACCGGCAGTGAACAAAAGAATCAGGTTCTGGTTTTACTCCATTTCAGGGAGGAAATGCAATCAGAAAATATTTTGTGAAAAATGGATAACTATTTGCAGACCCAATTTAAAGCCGTCTCCCCCACAAACAGTAACTAGCAAAGTCACTGTCACAGTGTTTCTATAACCCGAGACCATAATCATGGAAAAAATAACCTTGTGATAATGTACTGTGTAGTGATAAACTAAGAGGATATGAAACAGTGCATAGCAATCTTGTGGAATGCACTTTCTGGATACTTTGTAGTTTAGCAGATTTTTAAGGAGGTTCATTTTTCTAATACCTTTTATCACAAATCTTGCAGAGTTAATCTGCATTGTCTGCTTCTGCAGTTATTTGCATGGTGACAACAGGCAGCCCTGATGTCCCTTCTGGTGGAAACTGTTTTCTTCATTGCCTGTATGTGTTAGATGCAAAAACAAACAAAACAAACCAGGGCTTATCACAGTTTATATCTTTTTATAATTTTTTTATTAACCTTCTGTTACCTGTCCGAGAGAAAATCTGTCTCAGAGTTTAGGTAAAACTTAGGTAGAAGACTTGTTGTCTTAAGGGAAATTCTGGCTACAACTCTTGCTGTAGATGTTCATGCACTAGAAATTTGTGCATGGATTTGAGGAAAGCAGAAAGGTTGGGTCAAGATCACGCAGGTAAAAGCTGATGAAAGAAACCCTGAAAGTCAGAATTTTCATACTTTACAAATGAGAGATGATAACAGGTGGAGGTTGTTGTTGTTTAGTTTTGTTTTTCAGCAGGTTGTTACAGAGTTTTTGTTCTAGTTTTGAAAATGGCAGGATTTTTCTGCACTAATAGCAGGTTTGGCATCAGAAAGGGCCTTGCAAATGTTGCAGTTAACCATGGGAGATGGCAGGAGATGTCATGCCAAATTTAAAAGGGCTTGAACCAAGCCCACAGTCCCCCTAACGCCTCAGAAATCAGTGTGCATTGAAACCCTAGCTTAGCTCTGAGTGACCTGTCTTTATCTCAAATAATTTCTTCACTTTAAAGAGTGAGGCATTTCAACAAAGCATCTCTTCTCTAGTTCCCTCTCCTGTCCCTCCCTCCCTATTCAGCGCTGGTGACAGCCAGGATGTTTCCACGACAACAATGTGTTCTGTTGCCTCAGGTGACAAACTATAACTTCAGTAAGTAATCACTGAGAATAGCTTCAAACAATTAATTAGGTAATGGAAATGTTATTTCAATAGGGCTTAGATGCTTTGGCAGTCTGCTTGAACAGATTGAATTCTGATCAGGAACCTGTCCACAAGTAAAGCTGAAACCACCAGCCAAAGGTCAGGATGGATGTCAGTGTCTGAGTACCCTAACAGGCCTCTAGTTTAAAAAAGAACATCAAAAAAATCTATCAAAAATCCAGGTGTGTTCCTTGAGGATGCCACACAAAGGAAATTTAGTTCATTTTGGTGCTAAATTTTGTTCAAAGCACATCCTGTCATGAAGTACATTTAAGGAATTTATTAATCTTTCACAGCCACCAAATCCAGTTAGAGGCCAGAGCCCTGTTTGTGCAGCGTGCCCCCACACCGGCGTGAGAGACAGATGATGATTCCAGCAAATGGTTTAGCAATAAATGGATTTTTCAGTCTTCTCTGGACAGAAGATGCTTTCCTAGAGTTATAAATGGATGATTCATAAATCTCTCCTAATGCTACTTCTAGTAACAGTTCAATTGATCTTTAATCGTTATTTAAAAAGTGGGTCTCCGTGGGAATGTTTCAATCCTGGATCCTGAAGTTTCTCTAGCCCAGGGTAGCTCTTCTGTCTTGCAGCTTAGAGATAAAAATAGTCTTTAAGCACAAATAAATACATTGAGTACACGTGTGTGCCTGATATCACAGTTCTCATACAGAACTGGTACTCTTTGGTAATGGTAGTTGTCCTGGCAGAATTTCTTTTTTGCTTTATATTTTCTTTCATTATTACATTCAGTTTCTCCAAAATAGTGCATCCATAAGGGAAGAGCCAGATGGACGATGGCTGCCACCTTTCCAAGTCCCGTGGAAGTCTGTGGGTTTTGTCCACACCAGGTTTGCAATGCCAGGTGTGCTTCCAAGACTGGTCAGGGACTGTAGTTAGGGATTAAGACCTGTCTTTCTGTGCAGAAAAATCCTAATCTATAGGTGAGGAACTCTGCACCACTCTTACTGTTTTTCTCAAGCAGCTGCTTTTTTGGGGACTAGACTTTTTTTTTTTTTTTTTTTTTTTTTTTCCAAAACATAAAGGTGCCCTCTCTTTGGATTACGCTGGTTTCATCTCGCTGTTGCAGTGTGTCACTGCACAACAGGGATCACAGTTTGGAATAAGGAAATTGGAATGGAATGGGCACTAAAAGCCAGCAATAATTATTTTACAGGAAGCTTTTGAGGCAGAAAATGGTGATTCATCCAAATGAAGTTTTTCAGAGTCCCTACTGCTTTTCCTATAGCTTTGTCAGTTCAGCAATGAAATTCAGGCGTATTGCAGGCGTAGCCAGAAAAATCTGCCAGCAGTGTCATTTGTGGTGTTCACATAAAGCATGCGGAGGCCAGGCTCTGTTTGTAGCCTGGCTCACCTGGTATGGAAGAAGAGAACTGTGGGGAAGATGTCTTTTTCTGAAGACTAATAAATAAGGTATCGCCCCGAAAGGGAAAGTAACAACTGTCATTCCCATGCTTAAGCTGTAAAAACCAGAGAAGAGAGGTTGCATCACATCACCTCATGTGATCACATTATTTCATATTAAGAAAAAAATCTTAACTGGAAGGTTTGTGAGGCATTGGAACAGGCTGCCCAGGGAAGTGGCTGGGTCACCATCCCTGGAGGTGTTCACAAGATGTGTAGATGTGGTGCTCAGACATGGTTTAGAGGTAGACTTAGCAGTGCTGGGTTAGTGTTGGACTTGATGACCTTGGAGGTCTTTCCCAGCCTCTGTGATCTTCCGTAGGCTGATCACAGCCACATGCCTATTTCACCAAGTTTTCATGGTGGGAGTTTTCAATTCCCTCCTGGAAACTGTTCAAAACGTTACTTTGGTTCCTACAAGACCAATGCACAAAACCTCAGGGTTTCTCTGCAAACAGAAGGCCTTTCTCCATTCTTCCTCCTGCAGGAGAGCCAATGACACAGCCATGGGCCATCTCTCCACCTGACTTGCCTATGCTGGGAAGGGAAAAGGCTCAGGGTCACGTTGGCATGTGGGTGTGTGTGCGGTAGCCGCGTCCCTCCTGACGAAGGCTGGAGCGGCCTTGTGCGTGGTGCATGTCCCTGCCTCTGTGGTGTGCGTTCTTTAACTGAAAACTTACACAGCTGAGCTGCTTTCCTAACGCATCACTGGTTGCTAAGATACAACCTCCCTGAGCCTGTAAATCTTCCACTTGAAGCTGTTCTGTGTTGGCAAACAGGCCTTTCCTCTGTGACTGCTCAGGAGATGGGGAGACCACGGTGTTTGGTCCTGGGGTGGGACTCAGCGTGGCTTTTGTGAGGCCCAAGGTTCAACGGGGAATGTGCAAAGCCATGGGATGAGAGGCTAAAAAGGAAGGCAGCGAGGGTAGAAAGGGCAGGGAGGAAGCAAAAGGGATTCATCAGGGACAGACAGCATCTTTCTGTTCCCCTCTTTCAATGGCTGCAGCTGTAGCACGAAATGCCTCCTCTGCCCTCCTGTAATGACAGACAAATCTGGGGACAGTCTGGGTTTGGGACTGGTCAGACTGGGCAGGCTTTCCTTAGGGATAAGCTGTACCAGCAGAGATTTCTTGTGGCTCCTCCAAGTGATGAGGAGACGTCAGACTGAAAGGTAGCCCTGGATTCCTGGAAGCTCAGTAGCAAGGTCGCAGTGACAGCCCAAAATAACCAAACATTTTAAAAAGAAGCGTAGCCGAGCCCTGCTTGTTTGCAAAGTGTGTGGAGGAAGGTGGGATAAAACAGTACAGCTTAGCTTGCGTTCTGCTGTTAAGTAAGCCTTTAGCTGTTTAAGGTTGCAGAGTACTGTAATGCTGTTGACAGAGTGCAATTGCTGCCGCACCGTCTCTCTGGGTTTGCAGAGGCCTGGATCAATAGCTGTGAGAAGTGGAGACTGCAGCCCTTCGTCTCCGGGAGGTGTGAGCAGAGATGTCAGAGGCCAATAATTGAAATAGCAACATTCTCCTCCCTGCCTCTTCCCCGAGCCAACCCAAGGTGTAAGTACGCTTAACGGTGAGCACGCTCCTGTCTTACACAGACCAGAGTGCCAGCATTGCTTGTATCTGAGGGAAACCTCTGCTTCCTTCCATGTCTTCCCACTAACTGAGAAGGAGCTCGGCCCAGTGTAACCCACAAGGATGTTTGGGTGGGTTCAAGCCTTGCCAAGGAAGAATTAAAAAGATGTAGCCTGCCAAGGCTGGAATATTGGCGTAAGTTCTTGACAGGGGGATCCCACTCTGGAGTCAGTGTTTGTGTTATAGGTAGAGAAGGGAAGGATACCACCCCCTCTACCCCCAGTCTGACACCCTAATTCCAGTCTGAATTATTTATCATTTACAATCAACTTCTCCCAGGATTTGTTCCTCCAATTGGAGAAACAACGAGAAAGCCACTGACCCTCAGAAGGAGGCTACAGTATTTTGTTATTCTGGGGTTCTCCCTGCTAAAGACTCTCACTGGGGCACTCTCAGCTGAATATTTTGGTCCTGAATTTGAGGTTAGAGCTGTCGGGCTATCTTGGGTCAGCATGCCCATGCTACTAGTATGACTAGTGCTACCCTGCATCCTTTAGCAGTCACTACAGTAGGTTTTATTCTTTTTAGCAGCCACATTATACAAAGAATATATATAGTCACCATGACAATTAAAATAATTATCTGATGGAATTGTTGGTTTAAGTATCTTGTCCTACTCATTGACTGTCTCCGCTTAGCAAATGGCAAGACAAGTAATTATCTGTACCCTGACGGGCTGATCTGTATTCAGGGGAGCTTTTAGAGCTGAGGGAGCTCAGGAGTTTGCTCTGTCAGGTGCCTTACATGAAATGCTTCGTGTCTCAGGCTTGACTTAGGCTCTCGAAGTGCCTAAAGAGTTGTGCTCACTTTCATGTGAGTAGAAGTTTGATCCGAGTCCAACTTCAGAGAGAAGGAAAAAAAAATTGCTGCTAATAAAAGCTTTCACTCTGAAAGCAAACCTTTCCAGCATGCGTGTCAAGCTGTCATGTACCAAACATCCAGACTGTTTCATGGCTTCACAAAACCAAAGACACATACCCTGTCCCAAGCGTCTTATAAAATTTGGGCCAATTTTTTTGAATCTCTACCCACACTAGTAATGCTGTTGCCTTTTGAGGTTCTGCCACACAGGCAAGATAAGTGAATTCATGCTCTAATTTTAGACTTAATGCAATTTGCTGAGAAGACAGCAAATGGAAAAGGATTACTATTGGGAGTGGGAGCAAATTGATGGTAATAATGTTACTGAAAATTGGACATAGAAGGTGAACAATCCTTATACTTCCCTTCACCAGGGATTGAAAACCACAGCCTTGGCAGGGACCAAAAGACGTAAGGCTGCCTGAGAGCAAGACAACTTGCTGGCTGCACATGGGAGAAGCAGGTGGCTCTGCCAGCATTTCCCCACACCCCCACTCCATGCAGAGTGAGATTGCCGTATGCGGCTACTAAATCTGCTGGTGACAATTTTGAGAGCAGGAGAGTTAGCCATCTGGCTCCTGCTTGTCCTGGGCATTTAGGGATGAAAAAGGAAACTGGAAAGGTAAATAGTGAATTGCTTGATGTGTTGATTTTCAGCCGAGATTTCTCTCTGCAGTGCCTAGACATATTTGCCCATCTAAATGAGTGGGATTGACTGTGTCTTCCCAGAAAGGGGAAAGGGGGGTGGAATTAGCATGTAAGCTCTGGGGGAGTTGTGCAAAGCAATACCCTGCCTAATCTAACAGCTGAGGCAATGTATTCTGGTCCACATCCAGAAAAAGGACTTAACCTTTCAGGGTGTAACTCACACGTGCCGATGCCCAGGAGGCGTCTCCAACCCCGCGGCTCCATGAATAACACGCAGGCAGGGTGAGAGATTCAAAAGAAAAGACCAAGGTCTGGGGTAAACACCACAGTAGCTAGGGGAGGCTCAGGCATCAGTTTGGGCTGGGAAGTGAGTCCTTTCCTATCATTAAGTGTGTGCCAAACCAGCTTGTTGAGGTTCGGCCCCTCTCCCGAGTGGAGGACAAAAAGAGAGGTGGATGCTCTTCTGCTGCCCTCCCCCTGGTTCTTCACCTGGGCCAGTGTCGATCTTACCCTGATCCCTAATTTATCTTACGCGTTTACCCTGACCCCCTAACTGTGGCTCTTACTCCCTTGTAATAGGAGCTAAACAACCTTCTCACGTCTAGCTTAAAAATATGCTGTACCTTGAAGCCATCTCCTTATGCCTTTTTTGTTGTAGTTTTATTGAAAAAGCTGGTATTAACATATTTATATTTTTATTCAACAACAGTTAGCTAATTTGTGCAACACAAAGAATGCAGCCATGAACAACAGCTTTCAAAACAATCAGGTTTACCAACTTTACCATCACTTACTCTACACCACTGAAAGCTCAAACTAAAAAGAGAAAGAAAGTTGGAAACGTTCACAATGACGATGTTAACTTTCCATACATTCAAGAAGACCAGGCAACCGAGCTGTAGTAGCAAAGTCAGAGACGTGAAGGGAATACTGGTCTTTGAAAGATTTCTATTTATTTCCTCTGTAATCACTTCATGGTATTTTGGTTGGGTAGTTCATTAGTTTTATAAAGCTCCAAAGATATATTTACTTCTTTAATTTTAACAAGATCTTTTTGGTACCCAGAGCTGTAACAGAGTAAGGTACTTCAAATTAAGAAAAAGAAAAAAAAAAAAGTTGTATTAAGATCTGCTTTATAACGTTATCTATAGACTCTTACTTGAGAATGTTAAAAGCTAAATATATGTTTTACAGTACTTCTAGCTGTAAATGCCAATATGAGCTCATAGCATTTTTTTTTTTAATTTTATTTTTTTTGAGCTGCAAAGATTAACGAGGAGGCCAAAAGTCAAAGAAATCGTATGACACCCTTGAAGCGGTAGTTTGGCATTAGCAACTTTTCTATACAATTTACCACATTCTTAAACCTTTTTACAAGGAAAAAAAAAAAGCAGTTTTGTTAAATTTCATTAGAATAAATATGTACATATACTGTCCATGCCTGCTAGAGCATACAGTATTTTATAAACAAACATTCCTCATTGCCTTTAAAATTAACCTACACATTTCATACCGTATGTGTTTAGTATGGCTGGAAACTGATGCACATGCGTTTGTGCTTCTACACTCAAAATTTACAGCGTTGATGTAGAAAACTTCAAACATACAGCTTTCACGCGCTGTGTTAAGATGTCCTATAAAAGAGCTGTAGACTTGGTTTTTCTACTTCTTGAAAGCAGATTTTCACCCACCCTTTTCCCCAAACCCAAGTACAAAAGCATGCAGATCTCTTTATCAGTACATTCTCCACTCACCATAGAAATCAGTGCATAATGGCTTAGAGATTTTTTTATTATTATTTTTTTTTTTTTCTGAGGAGTTTTAATATGGGCAGATTAACAGGTCATCTCAGTTGTGCTCTTGTATTCATGATTTTAGAAGAAATCCTTTGGGATATCAGTTTTTCTGCCAGAACTATTAGGGAGGCCAACGATTTTTTTTCCCTGGATGAAGAGGACTTCCTGCCCACTACGCTTTTCCCATATGCTTCCCAAATGAGGTACATCAATTCCTTGTACTTTCATTTGCCATTACATCACTATTCATTTGGAAATAGTGATAGATCTCTCTTAGAGCTAGATCTCACAGAAATGTATTTATGTGGAAGCAGGTTTGGTTTGGAGGTTTTGTGTTTTTCTGTTTTTCCAGAAATACCTTTGTCATCTAGCAGTGGACTTTAAAATTCACTGAGCAATGCTACATCTCACAGTACCTTTATTTTATAGTGACAGAGATTGTGGCATTGTCTGTGTTCCCCAAATGCCGGGATGAAAATAATTATGCTGTAAATAGCTAACAAGGGATTTTCTGAGGTGTATTGAAGTGATGCGACTTTGCTTCCACTAAAGCTGAAATTTGCCTTCAAGGACAGCATTTTTAGCCAAGACTTCCAGAACTCCAACCCCCAGACAATGGTGTGGGTTTATGTATTAACTCTGCTAGGCTGTGTTTAAACAGCTAGTCCCCGTGGAATAGTAATACCAAGGTCTTAAATAGTCCTCCACCTGGTGAGGATGCTAATTATTGTTTTAAACAGAGCAAAGAGATTGATGGAGAATGAACTTCTCAAAATAAGCTGGCTAGCTCTATCAGTCTGTCACTTATTCACTCGGGAAGTTAAAGCACACAGTTGGTAATGTGAATAAATACTGAATAGATGGTGTAGAGAAGGGAATGAGGCAGGTGAGACAGGACAGCCTTCCACCAGCAGGACTTTTGGAGGCCCTTCCACCATGCCATGTGGCCTAAAGGGATGCAGCTATTCGTTCATCCACTCACAAACAGGCTTGGCTTGATTGAAAGACAGAAATGTTACTTAAAAAGAGTAAAATAAAATAAAGCAAAAAGCTCTAACAATGTGGTAAATGCCGTGGACTGCAAAAGCAGGCAGTGCACCAGAACAGCATGGTCCTGTGAACCACTGAGACCCTCAAAAGGAGTGTCAGGAGTTGAGGAGTCCCAGCCCTCCTCAGGAACACTCCCCAAATAAATAAACACCCCTGTTTGGTAAAGGAACCGATACAGACCACAGTGCTGGATTTGCAGTCGTGCCTTTTACTTATACAGTTGCAGTGATGGAAAATAGTTGGCTCGCCACCGATAATGATACAGGCTGAGGGGTGAAAGGATGCAACCTACAAATCCCACCACAGAAGCCACAATTTTTGTGAGGATCACATCCTTCTACAATTCTCAAGAGGCTGGTTTGTAAGTAGAGAGGGATATTGATAAATCTAGTGCATTTCTGAGTTCACTTTATCCTGAAATATGTACAGATTGTTTGTCGCTGCTATAGCAATGATGTTCTCGGTTGGGTGCCACGCCGTGTGCAAGATCTTCTTCGTAAAGTCCAAACTGTCAACACTGATGTCGTCTTTCCTCCGTTTGCCACCGACGCAGACTCTCCGGGGCTTAAGGATGGCTCGTGGTTTGCTGCTCTCTCGGGATGCCTCCAAGGTAACATCCCGCTTGGTGTTTCGGTCAAACATTCGGAAAAAGTTGTTATATGCACCTGTCATGATGACACTGGGGAGAGAGAGGGAAAAAAGACATGATTAAACAGCAGGCTGGGGGAAGTCTACTGACGTGAATGGATGGAGACAGCTGAACATTGACCTTAGAATAAGATGGCTTCTGGTTCCAGAAACAGTACAAAGCGTGGGATTTTCCTGCTTCCAATGTATTCAATTAAATTTCCAGTTACCCCAGAACTGGCTTCCATAAGCATTCACACAAAAAATCATGTCAGGGCCCTGACATCATGAGACTGACTTCACAGGACAGTAAAAGTGACACGTTCACCTAAGTTCTTTTTAATTACCCTCCAGCTCTTTACAAGCTTTAAAGGGTCATAGTTCCAGGCTTTTTTCTTTCTCCAGAGCCTTACCTTTTTTGACAGCTGAGATTACCATGATTCCAGAAACACTCTTAAAGGAAAAAAAAAGAGCTTTGCAGAAGTAAATTTCTTTTCAGAATAAACCCTTTTCCTTTCAAAGCCATAGACCTGTTAGAAAGTGTAGGCACTATTAAAATTTGTATCTAAATACACTTCTTAAAAATAAATATATTGATAAATAGGATTCTTTTATCTTCTGTATAAAGTTTGACTGAAGCATCAAGTCAGGATATATTTCTGAGGCTGGGAGAAAGGGACAAAAGCATACCTCACCCTGTATAAAAATTACCCCATTAATCAGCTTGTAGCTTGAAATAATGAATTTCCAGTTGCTTCATTCCCCATTCCCCAGGGGGGCATATTTTGTCACTGACTTTAATGAATTCAGGATTTCATCCATGGCCCTCAGGTTATTGGATTAGCATAATCATGGATCTTAGAGCCTTGTTCAAGAGCTCATCCTCTGCAAACTTTTTCCCTATCTGAGTCTAGGGCCACACTCCTCTCATCTTTCCCATCCCAGCCCCAAATACAGTGAATTTAGTGAATTTCTGTGCTCCCATTTCAGAAGAGGAACCCACCCTGAACTGTCAGGTCTCTATGGAAGAAGCTTTCTATTTTAAGAAAGACTTGGGCAACCAGTAAATATTTGCCTTTCTGGTACACAATAGAGCGTATGTCACGTGCCTTGCATTTAATAAACTCATCTCCATCGCAGCTGACAGCCGCATTGCTGGAGCGTTTGGCTGTGGTATCCCACCTGGGGGGAGCTGCACAGAGCTGCGGGCTGGCCCTGAGGCAGCTGCATATGAACGATGGGAGAAGTCAGAGTCATAAACCGTGTGCTCTCTGCTGGTCATGCTAGCTGGTGAGAGATGGTGCCCCTGCATTCAGAAGCTGTCTAACACTACATGCACAGACCCAGCCAGCATTGCCTTGATCACACCTGGGGCCATCAGTAGCTGCTGTAATACCAATGAGAGATATACCCCAAACCCACCAACGAAGCTGTGGAGCTAACTGCGGTTGCACTGCCGCTACTGAACGGCAGCTGCTCTGCTCCTTCGGGGACTCCTTAGGGTGACTGGCTCAGGGGAGCTGGATGTGCACAGAGTCACCAGCAGGACTGGCAGCTCCCCCCTGCCCTGGTGTTAGTTGGTGGCACACAGCCTTCCGCTTGCTCAAGGGCTTCTTCTCCTGCTCTGCTGCCAAGCCAAGTGTGGCTGGGAGAGGCAGGGCCCATAGGTGGTTACAGCCAGCCCAGGCTCACTGCAGCAGGGCTGTCTGCAGAGATTTTTTTCCCTCAGCTTCCCCACTTGCAAAGGCCTGGCATACTTCTGCTCGTTAAGCCCACACAAACAACCTCGCATGCTTTTTTTTTTTTTTTTTTAAAAAAAAAAAAGTTGGTATGACAGCTTGATAAAACGAACCCCAGAAGATGCAGAAAGCCTATTGATCAAGATTAGTGCCCAGTTCAGAAATTGAATCAACAGCAGTAAATCTAATGCTTCACTCCTTCCAAATCACTGTGTCTTGTCATTAGGGCTCCTGCTACAACAGTTGATCACAACACGAAGCAGCAGAGGTGACTCTATACCTCAGCACCAACACACACAATTAGCAATGCTGACAGTACTGTGGTATGGTTGGTTGGTTTGTTCTTTTCTTTCCCCCCCCCTTCAGGCAAAATTTTGAAACAGGCTCCTAGAGCAGGGCACCACATGCCATGGGCTGCAGAGCTGTGCTGGCTGGGACCCGGCTGCCCCCGGGAATAAGGAGCCTGCACCAGATGCAGGCAGGCGCCATTGGGGAGCAGTTTTCATGCAGGCAATGTACCAATGCACCAACTGCACAAAGAAGTGCCTGTCAAAAAATCTTTTTTTAGGTTTTGCTTGCAGTAAAGCTGCTTTTACAGTCCATTTGCTTTTTAATTTCTTCAACTCACATATTTTTAAAAGTCTGTTTCCTTCGGTTGGATTTATTGCAGGGCTTTTTTTAACATATGTAGATGACTACTTTTCATGCTGGCCCTGTTTTTCTGTAGTTTAATGGCTCAGTAAAAAATAGCATTATGTAAATGAGAAAGTGCCCGTTTGTGTTCGAGATCACAAACCCAGATGGATTATAACCTCACCTGCCGCTTAAAATAACAATAAATGAGAGCAAGAACTAGCTGTAACCCTGCAATTTATTCCTGTTCAGGAAAATATAACATGCAATAATGGAATGTATGTGATAAGGAGGATTATAAATATATATATGTACAAGAATTAAAATGGTAGCTGAGTCTAGGAAGTGCCTACCCTGTATTTCTAGACTGTGTGCTGGGCACAGCAGTGCTACAAGTGCCTGTACCCCATGCTGGTTCAAGAAACCAAAGCCCTCTCCACCCAAAGCTCCCCACACAAACTCATGGGTGTGTAAGGCAGCAGCCCCAAAAAGTTCTGCCTCAACTCCTTGAATTTTGCTCCAAAGCATGGGCAGAGTCCCACCTCACCTGGGCAGGGGTGTTTGGGGCTCAAAACACACAGCAGTGGCCCCTGAGGAGCAGTGGACTGATGGCTCAGGCAGGAGTAAATTTGCACTCCATGCAAACCACCACAGCCACAGGCAGAAAGATATAAAAAAAAAAAAAAAAGAGCCACATGCACACACACACACACGACAACATTAGCTGTGAGTAATTCTTACAGCCTGCACTGACACTCTGGCATTTTTCCTTACCAAGGAGGCAATCTGAGGTATCTCACTGCCATGCTTAAGTCCCACAGCCCTGGGTCACTGGTGCCCAAAGCCTTACCCGTTATTTTTTCCTTTAAAAGCAGACCAAATGTATTCTTCTTACAGGAGGTAAAGGAGGAAGGAAAAAAATCCAGTGGAATCCAATCCTACTTTCATTATATTGACTTTTCTGCTCACTCCCTCCCTAGTTGCCTTTTTGTTCTCTCTTTCTATTTCTCCCCTTCTAATCACAAAATTGCAGTCTTTACACACTTTGCAGTTAGGTTTTCTTTCCCCATCTTTTCTTTTCCACATCCTCTTATTCCCCTCTCTTCCATTTCCCTTTATCCTGCTTCTCCCTGCCAGTGATGTGTCCTCCCCAGCTTTGCTCTCAGCTTCCAGTTCCCTCCTGTCTCTTTTGCTTGTTTTTGTCTTTTCCCTTTGTTTGTTCCTTTTTCCTTCCTCTTTGCTCTTCATGTTACTCCTGGGGGTCTCACTGCTCACTCATCCCTTGCCATCTCCCACTGTCTCCAGCTTACCCTCACAGACAGCTTGCTCAGCTCTCAGGGGCTTTGGGCTGCTACCCGTGCCTTCTCCTTTGGGCTGCAGGCTGAACAAAGCAGCAGATGGGCAGATTTCCTCTCTCAGCAGGTACAAATGAGTGGTTCCTGTGCCCTTGAATCTGGCAGAAGATTGGTAGCAGTGGCCCCAGAAGTGTCAGGGTGCTAGGAGATCAGCAGAGCCTGTCTGGCCATACAAAGCCTACCAGCTCACCAGGGGGTGCAGGGAGGGAGATGCCCAACTGCTCATCTGTTCCACATGAATTCTTGCCATGGGCTGTAAAAGACACTTTTGTGTGCAACATGTGTGTAATCTGCTTTTGAGCTGGTGTCCTGGTTTCTCTGTCCTAACTGAAAGCAGGACAGCTGGGCACTCAGAGCACAGGGCCTGAGGACCTTAGCACAAAATCCCAGGAACTGGAGCCCATTGCAGCAGGAGGGACTGCTTCAAATCAGCACAACACTAACTGCTGCCTCTTAAACCAGTGCCCACTGGGCAGCGGTTTCTTCACCCATACCCTGCTGATCCAGTAGCCAGTAATATTTCAGGTAAACTCTATTGTTTAAAAAAATAGTAATAACCAAATCCCCATCTGTACAATTTTCTGGAGCAAAGGACTTGAGACTAAAAGTTCCTCCCACTTGCAGTGCAAGAAGAATACACAGACCTAAACGGGCAGACATTTACCTACAGAGAACTATTTTATTTTGCGTGACACCAGTAGTTGTTCCTCTAGGGTTTCATTTAGGGCCAGAGTTTTAGGGTCTACAGCAGCACCGTAGCAACTACTGATGTCTTCAGCATCTTTAAGCACCTTGATATCATAAAACATCTGCCTTTCAATATTTTGGTGCATAGCTTTCCTTTCTTAAACATCCTGCTTCTATTGGAAGGTCAACACATTTCCTATTCCACCAACCTCAAGAGTATCTGAATAGGCCTTCAACACTTACACTAAACTGCAGTGCAATTTTCTTCCACAATATTGATTAGGCTTTGAAATTTCATTGGGTGTAACAGTCACTGAGGACAGGGGTACCTCTGTCTCCAGACCTTGCAGTAAGTCTCTGCACAGGAGCACAGGAAGGGGACGTTTCTCTGACCTGAAACCCCCTCTCCAGTTACCCTTTGAGCCCTACATTTGCAAGAACTCAATACCACACCTGCAAGCGCAGAATAGCACATCTGCAGTCTTCTGAGACTACCACGCAAAGCCCGAAAGACCTTTTTGTGGCAATCATTCGATCTTATGAGAAGAAAGGATTTGTCCCAGGAAAACTCTTCAAAATATTCTTCATGGGAATAAATAATGAGATTTATTACAATGAAGGGAAAGGAAGGAGCACTGCTGCAAACAAGTTTCCTTTCACCACTAGACTAGTCATTATGGGGTGGGTCTGTAGGGACCCTGGGCAGTTTTACTGTATCCTGCATTGAGTGGAGCAACTGACCTCACATCCTAAAGGAGCTTCTTTAAACTCACTGGGGATATGTGATGGAAAAGCTTGAGAGTCAGAACTGCAACACCCTGAGACAGTTGGCTGGGATAACACTGGAAATAAGAACAGGGATTCCAGAGTCCTTCCAAGCTAATATTTGATGTGCTGAGCCTTGATAGCGAAATGATATCTTCTAGCTCCCCAGCACGGAGCGTGCTGCCAGACGGGAATAAATGGTTAACGTTTGGTGCACTGGGACCTGCCAATCCCGCCTGATTGGAGTGAAGGCTGACGGGTTTTCACTGGGATGACTGACAGTTCAGTAGGAAAGGGCTGACTGAACAGCTGTACGTGACTTCATTCATCTGCTTACAGCATATCACTTATCACAATGGCATTCAGAAGCCTCCCTGGAAGGTTCCCATACACCCATTCATTTGAAATCTTAAAAAAAAAAAAAAAAAAAAAAAAAAAAAAAAAAAAGATAGTAATTAAGGTATTCATTTACTACCATGTAGAATATACTACACTTTTCTTTTACTTGGTTCTTCTGTAACATGCCAACAGCTCTGTAAGTGCTAAGTTTTGAGGTAAAACTGAAATACAGAAGGGGTATGGTTGGCACCGAGAAGGGTTTTGTGGGTCCTTATTGAAAAACTTGACTTTGGAAGTGAATGGAAGGACTAAATGCAATTGGTGTACAAAGCCGAGCTCACGCATTCTCCATAGTCACATAAAGATGTATACATAACAAAGATGACATAATTTTAGTGTAATGTACTCCACCATAGATAATATGTGCTCATCTGCCTGAATTACTGTAAGACCCCTGCTTGACTCCCTCCCTGACCACAGTTCCTGCCCAAGTACCTAGTGATTAATGTGCCCTTCAGCAAATGAGATAGGGTCTGTCTGATCGTATTAGTTCCTGTTCATTGGAGTAACTGAGCATCAATCACGTTCTAATCAGAGCCCACATACATTGATTTTTTTTTGTAAATGGCCTCACCATCGGGTTCTATCATAGCCTAGATTAACTCCTTAATAATGACAACATTAATAAGAAGTATTTTCTGCTAAATAATAAACACGCTTTCATTTTTAACCGAACAATCCTGTCACTTTAATTTGTCATTGTAACTTTAAAGTCTGCAAAAGATAAAAATACCAAGTTTAGAAATGCAATTACTAGTGTTATGTATATGAATTACTGTTATAAATGTTATAGTACAGCATCTCTTATGAGTACTGTTGTTAATGGTTATTGCTTACCTTTCGCAGTAGGTCTTTTTTAAAAATACATACCGGAAGGACCACATGAAGTGACTTTACTATTAAAATGAACTGTTCTTTAAGGGTTACTGGTACCCAAATATAATTTAAATCACAATCCACCAAAACCAAAATAATCTTGCAGTGTGTAGCAAAACAATAAAATACTTGTCAAGCACAGAAGCAAGAAGCTCAGAACAGTGAACACGAATTTCCTCACCTCAAGAGATGAACATCAGTGCTGATATATTTGACTCTTACAAAGAAAACTAAATTAAAGTGAGCCCTTATCCTTTGTCAAATGTTGCCAGCTACTCCACTCAACAGTTTCTTACAATCAAGAGCAGTGTGTTGTGCTTAGTGACAGATCTGGTAATTGTGCAAGACTAACAACCCCCCGACGCTTGGGCAGTACAACAAATTAAGCTCTCACGGTGTAAGGCTCCCACTTAATAATTACTCACTATGTCGATCTTTCTGATCTGTCAAGTAGGAACTAAAATATTACACTCATTTTAAATCCTGATACTGAATAAATTTTCTATTATTACCAACTATCTGGATAGTGGTCTCACTTGTCAGTGTGGATGGCAGTACTTCATTCAACTACAAGAGAAAGACCCTAAGCCTGTGAACATGTAGCTGCCCATCCTGCACGACACATTGGGAATTCCCACTAAGGAAAAACAAAACGGTCTGAAAGGACATGAAATCCTCTGAGAGTTGAAGTTTCAAAATATCTGAACGATTTGATTCCGTGGTTCTTTAGTGCCAGGTTTAGGCAGGGATCAGCCTCACATGTATTTTCAAGAAAGGCTTTTATTTTGGTATTTCCAGTAGGAGCAAACTACCAAGTTGGCCCCATGTAGGCCCAAGCAGTAATCACCCCTGTGCTATTACCATTAGCATTTAGCTCAGCCAGATCCTCTTCCTCCCTACATATACCTCCTTGATGTATGTAACAGAAGCAAGTATAATCTTGGCTCCTCTTTTGCCAGGCTGATCCAAAACAAATTCTTCCCCTCCTCTCTTCAGAGCAGCTGTCCATTTGCCTGATTAGCTCATCTATCTTGAATATGAGGGAAAACAAATGTGCAACTGTAGTCCAAAGGTCCTTCAGTAAGATCCCAACACAACATCAGCACTGCTCCCCTCTCTGTTGGATATCCCAGTCTTGCCCACCCAAGGATCACATTTGCCTTTGTCACAGCTGCCCCACACCCTGTCTCACAGTCCTTGCGCAGCCTGGGGGGGCAGACCTGTTTCACATGCAATGAGATGGACTGTTTTTCCCAAATGCGAGGCTAAGTGAGTTGAAGGCATAGTTCCAGGCTCTCTGTGAGTGCCAAACTGATCAGCTGCACTTGCTGCTTGGCTTCAAACTCTGCAGAGACTGGAGTCACTGTGTGCCATTCAAATTGGCTCATGTGCTCTCTTTCACATGCATCCTGTAGTCAGCTAATCCTTTCCACAGCCACCTAGTGTATGAATGCCCCTGTGAGTTGTTTCCAACTGATAAGATGAAGGTTTGTGGTTTTTGTCAACTAAAATCCTCACCTTGCATCATACTCTTGGATTTCATCCATTTTTATTGTCTTGGTCCTCTAGGCTGCTCAGTTCTTCCCATGCAATATTCCTGTTCCCCAAAGTACCACCTCTATTTGCTAGGATTAGGGTACTGGCAAATTTAATCCCCTCTCTCACTCGTTGTGCTAGTATCTCTCATGAAAATATCCAACAAGATACCATGTCTTGGATATCTTGGGTAAATATAAGGAAAGGGGCTGCTCTGACAGGGGGTAGGCATTGGAAGAATCAGGGGGAAGGTGTCAGAGCATCAGTGAGTGCCTGTGACTGCCTGTCCCCTCTCCCCATTTCTAGTAAATGAACTGTGTGTCTGAAGTAGCTCCTGTGTAAACACAGGATCACACAAGCCTCCTTAGTGCATTGGTGGGGCAGTGTAAATTAAATTAGCAGCATTCATTTTAATTAATTCTTGCAGCCTACTTACAGTTTTGGTGAAAAAAGGACTGAATTTGAAGTTTTTTTCCCCTAAGGCATGAGAACCAAGATCAACAAGAAGGTTGGAGACCCAGCTGCACCAATATCCACACACCTTTTATCAGCCTCAACACTGATATGTAGGGTTATAAATTTATGTGGAAAATAACCACATATAATACTTTATTTTCTGATTGTTCTCTATCATATGGGAGTGCTTTTGCTAAATGAAGACAATGATGTACGTAAGGGTGGATTACCTGTCTGATCCATTCCATGCACATTCAAACTTGTCAAAGATGCAGTCATTTTCATAGAGGGAACACAACTTGCTCCTAAGGTAATCATGGACCTGTTTTGTAGAAAACAACTGCTGTTATTCATGAAACAAAGCAAAACAAAACTCCCAAACCAATCCCTCGATCTCTGCTTTGTCTCCCACGTTCGCTTTCGAAATATGCTGCACAGATTGGTAACTTTGCAGCAGGTACTGTGTTTAAACTCTAAAGAAGCTATCTGCATCATCCCCCAACCCAATTAACCAGGTGTTACAGAATTATTGCTGCAGGAAGGCACGCAGCATACCTCACTCAGCAGGCTGCAGACCACCCCTCCTCAACACACTTGTTTCTTGCTTGGGTGATTTTCTCAATGCTAGCCTAATTCCCAAAGACGTTTCACCAGCTGATACCCTAGATGTGCTAATTAATGTGCAAGAAATCTAATTTAAATTGTAACAAAAATGTCATATTCCAAGATAAGTGGATTATCACTTCTTGCAGCAGAAAGAACCTGGCTCTATTAAAAGGACCTGTAGTGTATGGTAACACATACATTTGGGTAAGGTATTTCGGAAGCATAATCCTGTATAAGGTTGCAGATGCATAGACTGCAAATTATAACACTAATTTAGCCCAAGGATACTTCATATTTGGCTAAGACTTAAGAACAAAATTGTAAATTTTCACATATCTACTTGAATAGTGAGATTAACCAGTAGAAGACCTCTCCTCTGGGCTATATACATATACCTCTGCTGAGCAAGGGTTATCAGGAAGAGACAAATCTCATGCAAACTGTTCCATCCCTTTGCTGGATTTGATTAGTTTTCCTTCTGGATGATTGCTTTAATTTCGCAGGGAAATAATGAGCTAGAAAATCCCTGCACAGGAGAATTTACTAACGCACTTTCATTCCTGATGTTTTCTTCTAGCTGTTGTGGAAACTGTGACACCAAGCTGTGTGGATGACTTCTAGGAGCACACACACCAGTGGGACAGCCAACAGCATTACTGAGCTCTGGCTACAGAGGTACCGGCTGTTGTGTCCTAGCAGATTGTTCCTGCTCAGCACCACCTGAATTAGGGTTTCCTGACTGTGGTCCTTTCATTACATGCTCAGCATCTTCCTCTGGCCTGAGGGCTTAAACATTTCTGCTAGCAACTTCTACCAAGACCAGAGTAAGGAAAATGACCCTTCGCTAATATTTTATTTAAACTAAACCACCTTTAGAAGCAAAATTGTAAAGTTTATCAAGAATATTTGTAACATAAGGCTATGAAGGACTATACATTTTAGTTATGGATAAATTTTCAGCAATGGAAGAGTGAACACTAAGCCGTATATCAACAGATAATGTCTTAATATGCAAATGGTAGATGCAAATAAAACATTTCAAACATTTCACAACTACATGCAGTTACTCCCATAGGTCAGAACACTTTCCGAAGGTCAGAACATGGAGAACTGATGCAGTTTCTTGCACCCCCTGTAATTAAATCCTTCCATTTTCTCTTTACTTAAAGCTTTTTGGTGTGTGTTACCCATGTAATTTGTTACAGAACTGGAGTTTTTTCCATTATTATGTTTGTAAGCTCCCAAGACCTGGAAGAAGTAGCAAGGCTAGGTAAAGCAGGCCAAGGAAGTAGATCGCCTTTGCCTCACTGACTGCCATTTCCAGGTCTTCCCCTTCACCATTTCCAGCAGCCATCTGTCATGACCACCATCATGCACACACCCTGTGCAAGGAGCGTCCGATTCCACAGCTTAGAGCTGTGCCTTTCTACCTGCTCTACTGAAAAGCATTTTGCAGTTTCTCTTGCAGTTGTCTGATTTCTTTAAGGTCTCAGGTCCCTTTTCTTGACTGCCCTTGCTAACTTGCTCTGCTGCCAGGGATAATCAGCTTACTCTCTACGTTCACCCTTTGATTACCACATTTGACCACATTCAGACCCTCAGAGACTATGGAGAACTAACTGGAGGAAACAATTTTCACTTTGTTTTCACGTTCATCTGCCACTACAGATTGAAGGTAAACTCAGATTTGCTTTGTCTGTACATATTGTTCTTACCACATATAAATAATACCTGAATCCTAATCAAATTCACTCCTAACTGATCACCCCAGGCATCCTCCTTTTTTTCATTGCACTGTTTCAGGTCAGACCTTCCTGGAATTATCTAGTCATATTGTGCTCCAGAATCACACAGCGATATGACTATGTGGGGAGCTGTTTCACTGGGTCTGCACATTCACAATCAGGAATTGTGCTGATAAGTGACACATTAGTCCAAATCCCTACACAATAAACCTCGCCAAAAGTGGATCAAGCTATTATCAGCTATGAATATGTTCATAGTTCAAGGTTGCTGAAAGCAGTTGGACTGTGTGAATCCTACACAGTCCTGTGCCTATGGCCTCTGAGCTCTGAGGTCTCCTTCAGTCAGCTACAGCACTTGTCAAGGCACTGCACAGGTACTTGAGAATGAAAGGAAATCCATTGGTTAAAGTAAAGCAACCAGAACACAGTTATATTTTCAAGGTTTTCTTGCTGTTTTTCATAAGTTGCTGACTATAATAAACAGTACTGAAAATTTTACATCATATTTTTTTCAGCATCTCAGCATGGAGAAACATAACTTTTTAATTGGCCCCACTGTTGGGTGTCAGACTGATTTAAAGGTAGCCACCTTGTTACATGGCTACCTACATGAGGAAATAAAAGCAGATGTCAAAGTCAAGACAAACAGATTGGCTTGACTAGCCATTCCTCTCCAGGGAGAATTCCCAATCCATTAGCATAAGTATAAAATAATGTATTACCTAAATTCTTAAAAATCTGAGATACAACTCTGTTACATAAAACAGTCTCACCCTTACCCTCCCACTCCATTTTTACAGCACACCAACATTTCTAACACATTTAGTATTACAAGTATGGCCATTTTCAGAGCAAAACCAATTCTGTAGTTTTAAAGGTACACAGGCTCAGATTTTTCAGTGCTAATAGGAGACACACTGGGTAGTGTCCACTGAAATACAATGGGTGTACTGAAAAACAGTGCCCACTTTGTCTACTAAACACTAGCTAATAAACACCTCCAATGTTACTGACGTCAAATTTTGGTTGTTTTGACATTTTCTACCACTAAAGTATCCTTCCATGTTATTTGAAAAATAACCTTAATAATAGCTACTGTGAACTACTGTACCCCACCTGCCATTTTATAGACACAAGGGGACAGAAAGCAGGGATTGCTCCATCAGTACTGCAGCACTGTCCCTGCGTAAGCAGTATGAGCTAGATGAATGATATTTTTCCTGCTTTGCATACTCTTCTGCAGGCATCCTAACATTTTTTTCTCATTGCATTTTCATACCAAACATTTTCTGTGTCACAGACATATTTTCCCTCTTCAAAGCAAAGTTAAAAATGTAAGCTCAGACCTCTGTTGCCAACTAGAACAGATGTCAGAGTACAAGCTCAGCACTGGCTGGAGCCACTGGCATTTTGTCTGGATAATATCACAATGAATTCAGGCAACCAGATGTGTCTGTCTGGCATTCACAAATCGCTGTGTCAGTGGCAATGTTAGGATTTAACAACGATCTCTTCTAGAACTAGACACAAGGGAGGAATGCGTAGATAAAGGTTTAAAAAGAAGTTTTGAAATGACAAAGGTGTAAACTCTCAGCAGTCCCAGAGGGACCAGGATGCTAAGCAATTTGCAAAATCCTTTCCTCAGTTTCTTTTAAATGTTAATAGTGGAATACATCATTTGAAAACGGATGCCAAAGTGACGAGATGATTTCCCTTGCTGAAAACATCGTTTTTTTCAAGAGCCCATTCCACAGTTACTCTGACTCCCTAGGAGTTACACGTCTTTACTAATGCTGAAGTTGCCCTTTTGCAACTACAAGGATGCCACTACAAGGATTTTAATCATCTTGATTAGCAGCTCTTAAATATGTGCTCCTCAGACCAAGCCGTGAGAAGTTTGGGAAAACCTTCAGTGAGAAGTTTTTCTATTTTTACATTTCAGTAAGCAGGAGACACCTACCTGGTATGTTTCCACAGGCTTTGTTTCCATGTTCAGATCCCAAACCTTGACAGTGAGGTAATCTCTTGTTAGCATATATCTACCGCTGTGACTGAATTTGACATCTGACACTGAAGAGATAATTTCTGAAAAAAACGATCTGTTACTGGGGTCTTCTGGTTCTTCATAAACTGTTTAAAGAAAAAGAAGCAAGAGAGAAATTAGAATTCTGTGGAAGAAATGCTTTGTTACACAATCTGTGCTGTGCATTTCTTGTGAAACAAGGTAATCCAGTGTACTGATGCACATGATACAGAATTAATTATATGTACAGCACCTTCATCCTTTTTCCTTTATCGTTATATAAAGCTTCCTTTATCTTTATATAAAAATACAAGCAGTAAGCTTTGATTTTTACAATAATTAACCTTATCACTATGCTCCCACAGCATCACTCTGGGAAATCCCATAAATATACCAGTTAGTTGACTACAGCTACGGAACAGCAAGGCAGTTCATCCACGGTCACCTTCCCAGGGGTCCCCACATCCTCTTTCCTGACACATAAAGAAAATTCAGGGGCTCCGACACATGAAAGGTGTCCATGTGGTCTCACAACAGCCTTGGCATCCCCAGGAAGGGTGGTTACTCAAAGCCTGCCCTGCCTGCCAGAACCAGCTGGCCTGTCTGCAGGCACCTCACAGCTCCTGTCTGAGGGCACCAGAGACTAAACATGAGAATTTTGAGCAGAAATTGCAAGCTACAATTACCTCCTTCCAATAAAGGGAGCAGGGAACAGACAGCGATTTACCATGTGCATACATGAGCTGTTTAGTTGACGTGCAGTAGCTGACAGTTCTGGGAAGCACTAAATTCACTGCACGCTCTGGTTAACTGCTCCATGTGCTGCACGATCCGACAAGGCAGGGGATCATGAAGTATTGCTTGGAGTATTCCATAGGGGGATGCTTAGCTCTTGTAGCTAGAAGCGGTCACAGCACCAGGCCTACATGAGTTTGAGAAGCGTTTGGACAGCACTCTTGGAAATATGGTCTGATTTTTGGGTGGTCCTGTGCAGAGCCAGGAGTTAGACTCAGTGATCCTTGTGGGTCCCTTCCAACTTGAGATACTCTGTGATTCTATAAGATTAGTCATCCCTATTCAACTGTGTATAATAATAATAATGATACTTGATGACACACGATGAATCGCAGGAACTTGAAACAACTGGTTTTACTAGACCCCACTTCATCAGCTATACAAACCCATTTCTAACTAGCTCTCTTCATACATCCTTCCCCCAGAAGCCTGCATGAACTCTAGCTCTGGAAGAGTCGGAAAGTGAGGCACCCACAAGAAAGGGGTGCTACTGGTGTCAGGTCCCCCTGTTGGTTGAAGTGAACATTAATTCCTTAACTCCTACCAGGAGCCTAGAGCACTTCTGTTGATCTTTCTGCAGGCCCAGCAAGGCAAACGATCTCATATGGTGAAGTTTAGCAGAAAGTCAGAATTTCAGGATCTTTCAGTTATCAGTAAAATCAATGCAGTTCTAGAATATTCTACATTTAGAATATTCTTTGAAAATTGACAATTTGGTGAGTGTCACTTCCAAGTTTCAAAAGCAGGTGAAGGAAAACCATTAGATGACACATGAAAACGTGCTGAAAGTGGAAAAACTTTCAGCTGTCAGTCAAAACAGATGTTTTTGTGTAGTCCATTGGAATATTTGTTCTCAGTTCATTTATCTACGGCTATGATTCAGACTGTTGAAAGCAACAAGGTTCCAGTTTCTGTCAGGTGAAATAATGTTCGGCAGAAAGCTAAGGGTGAGTATGTGGGTGAAGCATGTGGGGTAATGCAAAAAATTATGGGCAATTTTCTTTGGGGGTGGGCAGTGGAATGCAGCCCGGCATGCACATGAGAATAAGGTCTATATTTGAACACATACAACACATCTAGATGGCAATGTACTTCGAAACGGGGGGGGGGGGGAAACTTTTCTTTTCAGACAGACTGTAAACGAACAACTTTAAATAGCTCTTTAAAAATTTGCCTAGACATTCTGCAAAGCAGATATTTTGCAATTATCCTGTCAGATTTTCAATAGAAATCTGACGAGCACAGAGCAATTATCATTTCTCATACCTCTTCCCTTTAATCTGTCCAAACTATGCACTTGGCTGGCAGGAATTTCATCCTCTTAATTATGATGTGAAGTTGCTATTAAAGCCAGGAAAAAAAAAAAAAAAAAAAAAAAAAAAAAAAAGAAATAAAAAACACTGAACTACACCTTCATTTACAGCTTAGATATATTTTCTCAGCTCTATATGTCTCATCCAACCCCCAGTGATTAGAGAGGAGTAATATTTGTACCTGGATGCTCTGTATTTTGTTAATTAATGAGATTAAACATTTTCATACCTTATCTGCACTGTGTATTGCTTTTCTAGCCTTACCACAGTAAGTATTAGAAAGACAGATTAATTAAACCACAAAACCTACTGCAGGCTTGAAAGCCTTGTATCACTATGGAAAGAAAGGTAGCAATTTTAGAGGCGGAAAGTTGTTGCAGACAGCCCATACAGTCAGCATAACCAAACCAGGAAAATCGTTAAAGGAAATTAGGGAGTGACTCCCAGTGACACAGAGAAAGCGCAGCAACTAGCAGCGTGTGGCTGAGCACCCAGATCAAGGCACTGGCCTCAGGAAATGAAGGTGAGATAGAGCACCCACAGCCTTTAGCTATTTCTGGTTTAGCAGCAACATATAGGTCCACATAGACTGCAAAAATCCATATTGAAAGTTCAGTCTGGCTAATAAAAGCTAAGTGGAGACAGAACAGCAGCGAAGACCAGGTAACTAAGCCTCTAGTTCAGGCAGGCAATACAAATTCAACCCCAGCTTCTTCAAGCTGACAAGAGGCAACATGGTGCTAGCCCACTGTCCGCAAGGTCAGGTTTGCCAGACTGCACTGGAAACACACAGTCTGCTCACTACAGATTATATTTACACTGGGGAGGCTGCTCTTACACCAGGGGACCATCAGTACCCAAGGCTCAAGACAAACTGAGCAGACTTTTCTCTATCTAAGCAGATCTTGTTAGACTAGAATTTGGAATGTGAACTTTAAAGAGATTCAATTACAAATTCTATTACACTCCTCGATTAATTTCTTATTAACTTCTTAATAAGTAACTTTTCTCATAAAAAGGGTATTTAATTTTCATGAATATTGTTATTGAAAGCATTCTCAATGCTCATTACATGAAAGATGAAGCTACCTGTCCAGCTGCCAACTGATGAACTCACAAATGGAGTAGTGTGCTCAACTTTCACATGGCACTGCTCAGACTTAAATATGACCTTGATGGCAGGTGCTGGAGAACAGAGAAATGCCAGAGGATTACAGAGGGAAAGTGAATTTGTCTCTGAACACAGCCAATGCTGAAGACAAGCCTCCAAGGCAGACATCATTCGTGCTCCTCACTCCGCAAGCAGAGCCTTGAGGAAGTTGGGAAGTCATTTTAAGGAAATAAACATGCTCAGTCCCTTTCTGCATGCCTTTCTGCTCATAAGTCAAAAACCAGGGTAGCTTTTCATAGAAGTAATTCCAGATTTTGAGAAGAAGGATGGGTCAGGTGAAGAATACTTGCCAGAGCACTCTTTTCCTGGATCCTGAAGAAAGTCTGCAGCACAACAATATGCCACTTCTTTCTCAAAAGGAGCTGCCATCTGCTTAATGAGCTCTCAACTCACTGAAAAAATATCTTAGCATGCCTTGAATTGCTCTGACCTAATATGTGGAGACTCTCTTTAGCAACAGTGGACACAAAAAGCACTGCCAAGGTATGCATTTATTGTGCAGAAATATATGCACATGTCTACAATCATCTTTTTTTTTTTAAAGAAGAAGAAAAGAAGAAGAGGAAGAGGAAGAGGAAGAGGAGGAAGAGGAGGAAGAGGAGGAGGAGGAGGAGGAGGAGGAGGAGGAGGAAGAGGAAGAGGAAGAGGGAAAAGGAAAAGGGAAAAGGAAAAGGGAAAAGGGAAAAGGGAAAAGGGAAAGGGAAAGGGAAAGGGAAAGGGAAAGGGAAAGGGAAAGGGAAAGGGAAAGGGAAAGGGAAAGGAAAAGGAAAAGGAAAAGGAAAAGGAAAAGGAAAAGGAAAAGGAAAAGGAAAAGGAAAAGGAAAAGGAAAAGGAAAAGGAAAAGGAAAAGGAAAAGGAAAAGGAAAAGGAAAAGGAAAAGGAAAAGGAAAAGGAAAAAGCCAAGAACAGCTAGGGTGGGTGGGAATGTCCATCTCTCTCAGCTTCCCTTCCAGACAAAGGCTAAAAGCAGATGGCTTGGGCAGTACCTACTGACATTCTTGGGGTTCTCATCAAGCTGATGAGTTGCACTCTGGGTGTCATAGGTGCTGCCACTGAAACTTCCCATTTGGTTTAACATGGGCCTGATTACACAGACCTGGAAGGTATATGGTTTGGACAAGACCCATCCAATAAAGAACAAATAACCCTAATCTTCAAGTTAAATTCTAAACAAGAACTAATGGCTGACAAAATGCACATGCAAATGTAACCTTTCTTAAGCATATTGTTTCTTATTTTTCTTTTAATTGCCAAAACTGCTGATAACATGTAGAGTGGAATTTCTCACTCCTCTCAACACACATCATACAAACCACAAGGTCCATGAGGGGTGAAGAATGCTTTGAAATCCCATTTCAGTGGTCTGGAGAGAGACCAGGTATCGCTGGTACTGCCTTCAGCTCCACTAGCTACATTTTACTCCAGTACAATATTCCAATTTCTCAAATACATACTTGTGGCAGATGAAGGAGGGATATCAAACTGCTAGCAACACAGGCAAGTGATAAATCAAACAGCATCACCGTGCACACTCTGCTGAAGAGCAGTGGGTAGATTGTAGCTAAATGATATTTTAGGAGCCAACCAGCCATCATCCCAGCAATAGCCAAAATGTAACTTCAGCCTCAGAAAACATAACAGCTCATGCTCTCATAAAAGGTTTTTCTGTGATTTGTTGGTTCCTCTTCCAAAGGCACACATTTTTGATGGAGTCATTGGGATCTCCAGACTGCAGTACCACTGAAAATTACTAATTTGTTTGCTGGCCTGAGGTTTAATCATTGCAGGGTATAAATTCTGGCATATGTGAACTTTAAAAAATAATAATGCTAAAAATGGCTCATATGGTGGGTGCAGTGTCACAATCCAAAATAGCACACACAATCCTGTATTCCTCAACAAGGAATATGCATACTTCTTTACTTTATATTAGAGGACCCCTTGGCTAATGCCTCAACTTAATTTTCAACACTCTTCTCACTTCCCCTTTACCTCTTACCTTCTTTCTTTTGCCTGGCTGAAATAAAACCATGAGCTCCTCACAATGCTGCTGCAAGGCAGATGGTTCCCAAATTCAAATGTGAATAATGTTTTTCAAAGCACAGAGAAGAAAGATCTATTTAAAGGGAAAGCAATAACAGTATCTGAGATAATATGGGGCAGGGGTTAGAAAAGCTATCTATCTAATATAATGAAAGTTTATCTGGAGCTACTTTTTATTTTCCACAGGAATTTATAAGTGTATAATGGATTGATGGGATAAAAGAAATGTTAACTGTATTCAGTTAAACAAATCTTCCATCTCTTTTAAAGGGGAGAAACGCAGAGTACAAGGTTTGGCAAAAAAAAAAAAATGTTATCAAGGCCTGAGCACTTGATGATAACTGAAAGGGTTTACTGTGAAATATCAGTAAACAAAACAAAGAGAGAAAGAGAGCTTGCAAGGGAGAAGACCATGATAATACTGCATACTCCTTAAGGCACAAAGATACGAACCTTGAAAATTTCTGTTACTGCCAGCTAAAAGCAGAACTATAGATAAAAACAACTTTTTTTTTTCTATTACAAAGCCAAATAGATTTAAAAAGAAAACTAAAGATGAATCATGCTTACATATATTTCAGAACTTGTGATTATCTGAAAGGAAAGAAAAGAAAAAACTTGAAGATGGAAGCTTAGCAGCTTCAGAGCTGATAAGAAATTCTATCACTCATAGGATAAAATTATAAGTGGCCTTAAAAAGCCATTCTCTATAACAGAAAAACAGCTACTTTCTTTCTATTTAAGAACAAGGATAACTTTCAAAAGCTTTTTTTTTTTTTTTTTTTTTTTTCCCCTAGAGGATGCTGTTAGTATTCAAAAACAACTGGATGAAAAAGTGAGACTGGACAACTGACTCCTCACTGCTGACTGCTTCTCCCATTAAAAAAGCCCATTGCAGTGACTCTATTTTCACATACAGTCACTTCCCACCCCTATAAGAGCCATTACTTAGATTTAAGGACCCAGAAATCTCGCACCATGAAATAACAACTCTCCCTCTCCCTCCAAAGACAGCTAAAGGATGTAGAACATTCTCCAGCTCCTGTTCAAGGGCCACACAAATTGGTGAAGACAGTTTGGGGAACAGCAGAAAAAAGGCAGTGGGAACTTACGAGGGGGCGGTGGACTGTAGATGCCAGAGCCAGGAAAGATGCTGGAACAAGAGAGGGAGAACAATTTTCTTTGTCCAAGCATGCAAATGGCCCACAGTTGGGTTGAATTAAGGACTTGTTACAGATAATACCTACACAAACAGTAGGTGCATTTCAACCAGACACACGTACAGTGGATCAGGTATTTGCTCAGTGGGCTTGAAGTTTCATAAGCACAGAAAAGAGCTGCAATCCCAGGCCAAACAATTTATTACCTAAATTGAGCCTTTCCTGCAGTCAGATCCCAAATAAAAATGGCTGCATTAACTATTTGAAATGTACTGAAAAAGGTTCTCGGAAATGAAGGAATTCTGCCCCTCTGGACAGATCGGCCACAGCAGCTTGAAAGAGAGACAAGAAGCAATATACTGTCTTGAGAGCTGATAAACACTTTTAAACATTCTTACTTTCTGGACTATATGGTTATACTTATGAAATGTCTCCCATAAAATATGATTCTAAGCTAAAAACCTTACTAAAAACTTAACTATAATACATTTAGATGGCAAATTAGTCCTGCTCCACAGGACAGCTGTGATTTGCCCCACAATTTCATAATTTACTTTCATAAAGCTTAGTATACAAAACCTAAGCTAAATTTCATGAAATTTATATAAAACTACTAATACGTTCATTCAACTCTTTCTGCTATTTTCAACTTCTTACTATTTTCCAACACAGAAAGCATTTTTCTTTTCAGTTCTTTTTTTTTTTTTTTTTTTTGGTGCCATTTAGATTCAAGATGTGATCATATCCTGAGGTATGTGTAGCTCTGGTCTTATCTCTAAAGCGGTAGGGGACTGAAGAAGACAATAAAAGGCAGTAACAATGACCAAAAGCATCAAATAACTCCCATGCAGGGAATGGCTAAATAGACTGGGACTCCTCAGCCTAGGAAAGAGTGCTCTGAGAGGTCTGTAATTGTGGCACAGGGAGGATGAATAGGGAAGGACAGCTCCCGTTGTACACTGTCTCTTCTAGTCAACAACTAAGGGGTCACCAAGGGAAACTACAAAGGGGCAAGTACAGAACAGGCAGGAGCAGACCACACTGTGCCTAATTAAGTTAGAGAAGATTTACTGATAGATATTGGGAACAGTAAAAATTATACATGGGTTCAAAAGTAAACGCACAAATTCAAGGAAAAAAATCCATTTGAACTCTGCTAAATGCAAATAAGTTCACTCTTGCTAGAGAATCTGAACCCCAGGTTTCCAATTGCAAACTGCAAAGGGCTTGTACATTTGCACTAGTATATGCTCATACAATGCTTATACATGTACATTCTCTCTAGTCTTACATTTTTTGTTACATTGCAGAGCCAGAATACAGTGCTGGAAGGACCTCTAGTCTACCCAGGTATAGCCTTCACACAATTTAAAATCTATTTTTGGATTTTGTACTAAAAAGTTCCTGAGTTTATTATGAGTGAATCAAATCAGGTGCAAGGCTCCCTTTGAAATTCATGGTCTCTTTATGCCTTTTTAGTTTCGCTGTTACTGGTAATAGTTTGATTTACCATTACTATTTATTTTTCACTACCCCTTAGTCTTTTATTGTCTGTCATTAAGCCAATCCACTCCTATATTCACCTCCTTCAGAAATTCTCTGTCAAGATCAGGTTATATTGCTAGTGTGAAAATCTTGCCTTTCTGTTCTATGAGGATTAATACAGATATACATGTACGTGTATGGGATTTTTTTTTCTCCACCTTTATAAGCAACTTATAATACATTTATCTGATTAGACAATAAGTATAAATAACTAACCACAATTACTTAACATTTCACATTATTATAGCCTGATCACCGTATTTGCTTATCCCTTTTTAAACTGAAAAATTAATTTATTTTTTAATTACTTCAATTTTCTATGTCTTTTCATGAAATTTGGAGAGCACCTGTTCATTTACACATCATTTTCCTTCTGTGAGTAAGGGTAAGTTTTGGAAGCTATCCCTACACTTCAAGACCAAAATTCCACCTACCGCAACGCATTCCTTTATCCAATGACCCCTTATTAAAACTGGGCTTCTCATCAATACCTCTAGAGAGTCTGACTTTTAAAAGTGGAGCCCCAAATCAATATTTAAGAATCTGTTTTACCATCTGTGGTGAGTTGCTGCAGCTTGTCACAAACCACAAGGGACAGTGCATTAGTGCTGAAGGGCAAAGCCAGATCAATAGCTAAGGATCAGTGGGTGGGAGCTTCACTATGGAGCTGCTTCTATTAATGTAACTTTGCCAGTGAGTTTGTTAATAAAGAGAAATGGTGCTAAAGACAGCAAGGAAGTGAAAAAAATGCGAGGCTAATCTGGAGGATCAAGCTTCTTTAAACCTCAGTCTCACAAAGACTTATGTGCATGTTTAATGCCACGTGTTGTGAGCAACGCAATGGAAGGTAATGGGACATGAAACTACTCCTGTACAGCCAAATTCATGCATAAGTCTTTCCAATCTTGATACATAAGGTTAGCAATAAATGTTTTCTTTCCCCGGTGAAACAGGATCTTGAAAGAATAATGTTGGTTTCAAGAGACATGGAAAAGCAGTATTTGTTGCTATTAAAAAAAATTAAGCAAACAAGACAGAAATTTTAATAGTCTGAATAATTAAAGCAATCTTACAGCAATTATTTGCTTTATCTGTGTGTGGCTGGGGGAGAGGGGTTAATGAAACACCTCTTCAATCATAAATCATTTACCGTTGCTTCAGGCTTTTCTCTTTCTTCTTACTATTTGATAGCTGGAAGTACATAAATCAGTCTTTTTCTTACTCTGATTTAATTTTAACATATCTTGCACAACAATATTATGTCTGTTATACAGACATAATCGTATTTCTGTAGAAGCATTTTCTAATTTTCATTAGCCATGTTATGAATGTCTTTATTATACATTCACACAAACTGAGCAGAATGGAAACTCTGGAGCTCATGTTAAAGTCAGTCTTCTACCAAATTTCAGTGAGATTCCTGCACAAAGAAGGATCCTGTCCAGGATCTAGTTTAGTATGTATGAAATTGGAATAATAGATCGTTATGACAGTCATAATTACAAAGTTATCAGGATACAGGTACATTTTTTCATTGTGGATATAAAACCAGCAATGAATACATGTCTTTGTAGTGCATCCTTAAAAAATAAATCTATAATTAGGATAAGGAGAATAAACTTTTATTAAAGCATGTGGTCAAATCATTAGAGAAGCTCAGATAAGTTCCACTCCTGTCACATGAAACCTTGCAGATTTTGCCTGAAGTGGACATTACTTTGACAGTAGCTTCTCAATGCACAAAGGGAGAATGCTGGCTGTCTCTCTCTCAGATAACTTGACATGAAACCAGATGCAGAAATAAAAAGCGAATTTCCAATGTAAAGCTCACATAAAAGAAAAACAAGTTGTCTCTCTTCCAGTCATACAATAAGCATCATTCATTTGGAAAGGTCAATATTAATTAGCAAATCCAGCAGGGATACTCTGTCACAGGCTTTTTTGTGCATCTGGTTGTTCTCTGTTGCAAATGAAAGATAATCCATATTCACTCAGAAATCTGAAAGCTGTCCTGTCTCTGTAATTGCAATCTCCCTTAAAAGGTTAGTAAATATCATTCACGTAACTTTTAAAATTCAACACGTTCAAGCATATTTTCTTTGATTTCTGTTTTGGTTGCTTCTGCAGCTCTGAATTAAGTTTAAAATCAAAAATAAACAACAACAACAAAATATAGCCAAATTCAGTTAAAGGGCAGACCAACAGAATACTGGTATTTATCCTAGTGGAGGGGCTGGCATTTCTTTCATGCATGAATTTCATTTAAAAATGTGGTAAACTCATGGAAAGGAGAGGATTCCACCACATATCTGGGTCCCAAACCAAACCCCAGATTCACCCTGTATTGCTCTGAAGACCAGTCTATATGGGTATGATACTGATTATCCATGCTATGGAACTGGGGAAGGAACAAGCTCAAATGCTTTGCACCTTTCAGGAGGAGTCTATAGACTGTTAGGATTCTCTGTCATCTCTAAGTGCTTCTCTGCTCAAAAATAAGATGAGGGACAGTCCCAAAGTTTGTATTTTAAAGACCACCATGCCACAAGAAAGAATAAACAGGAAAATGCAGCTCCTCCTTCCTTGAAATATGTTGATGTAAATTTTGCACATGGGTAATGGATAATTAGAAATAGATTTTTAATTTGCAAAGATATATTAAGAAATGAACACACATACACAGAAAAAAAAAAAAGCTTAAAGGAACATATGACATTTAAATAGATTACATCTTCTGAAGTATGCAATAACTGTGAGATATTAAGGCTATTAGAATGGATATCAATAAGAGTTATACTTGAGTGACTTAGATTTCCATGTTGCATAAATATGAAGTTTCCATTTTCCACTTAATTCTGAGTTTAGTAATTCTGATGAACTACTGAAAAAGCTCTTCATTTCTTTTTGACTTCATGTGCATAAGCTCAGTTTTCTTTCACTGTCTGCTTTATTAGATGATTTGCTGAAACAGCAGTATTTACCTATTTAGTCTACAAGCTGTTTGGAAGAATATTATCTCCATGCACGACCAAAACCAAATTAGCAATTATTTGTTATTCAGTTGTGCTTTAAATTGCTTCAGTCAGGAGAGTCTTACTGCACCAAAACTTACTGCAAGTCCTTAGCTTGTCTTCCTTGTTAGCTGAATTCCTCAAATTAAGGACAGAGTGGGTAGTTCCTCTGCTTCTTGGATGTTTCTTGATAACTGCTCTAACAGTGATACTTTTTCAGCTGTTAGATTCCCTTGTTTTGCTACTCTCAGAGAGTCCCAGTATACTTTCTTTCTGCATTGCGCTGCCACACATTGCCTGAATTATACCTCAAAGACAACCTTATTCCATGCTATTTAGATTAAAATTTTAATATTAATCTAAATATTAATATTTCCCATAATATTTAAATAATTCCCTATTTCTTGCTGCTGAAGTCTGACTTTCATATCTATTTTAAATCTTTACCTATAACCCTGTGGACTGCAAGAACATTTTCATCCTTTTTCATCCTTATTCCCATCCCTCTAAAATTCTAAATAAGCAGGCACATGCATCTTTTTTCTCCTTCTCTCCAGAATATTTTGATGGAATTATCTCCTACTACTTGCAAAGTCTGATAATAACATGGAGCAGTATTATGTATGTATCTCTCCTACAGTTACAGATTGGGCTTTCCTGGATATCCATTTGTAACGGCCACGTATATTTTGCTTCTGATTGCTCACCCAGAATTGCATGATCTATTAAAGAGGTGTTATAAGAAGCAGTTCCAGGTAGTCTATTAGAAAAACAACACATTCTATCACACCTTATCGGTATCTCAATGACCATTTAAAACTCTGCTGCTGACCTGATATTCTTTCAGTGCCTTATGGATGGATTTGGTGGTTTGAGACAGTTTTTCTAAGGGACAGAGGTCCCATTAAAACTCATCACACAAATTGGCAGCTTGTTAATAAATCTCAGCATAGGCACCAAGGATAAGCAGATATGGAGGAAGTCTCTTGTCTCTTCCATGTCAGAGCCATGAAAGATTAATAAGGGAAACCTTGTAATGCTGCTGTCACTAATGCAGAACAGAGAGATTTCACCACTGAATTTAGCAAACCAGAATCTTCAAGAACAGTATAATTTATTAACATCCTGTGTCAGTGACTTACACTACAGATATTAAGCATGTGATTTATTTATGCAGTACAACACAGTAATTATTCATGGCACACTCTAGACTTGTAGAAATGGAAGGGCCTTTCCTCCAAAAGCTGCAACAGTTTTTAGCCAGACCACAGAGATTTGGATAACAAAGGGCCTGGAAAAAGAGTAAAACCAGAAGTTCACAATATATGCTCAGCATCCAGGTACTTTTAATCAGTTTTACATTGAACCTTTCTTCCGTAAAATACATGTACAAGTATCTATTGCAATCTCAGAGCAGCATCTGAAGTACAGATCATCGTGATATGAGACAGAGTGAAGAAAGCAGGGTTCCAATGCAGAACATGAGGGTTTATAGAGACTTTAGTTGTACCTATTTTATTTGAAAAGTCATGTCAGTCATGAGGAAAGGTGTGAAGTCAAGCTGAGCTAGGAGAGTAGGGTACTGATCATGCATGTGCACCATGCAGAAAGCAATGGTAAAGAGGCTCCAGATGCACTGAGAAGGGACTAGAGAGATGATCATGCAAATATTTGATTTCCCAGATTGCTCGTTTCTAAATATATATCCTTTTAGGTTGCTACAGGCTTTACATAATTAGTTTTGCATGCCACTGAGAGCTATACTGAAACCACTCTAATCAGCAGTACATGAGCCTACTCCTTGTAACGCTTTGTAAGCTCTACCATTAGGTTCTCAATTTTGTACTGTACATGCTCTACACACTCGGCTTCTCAATGAGCTTGACTTGAGTTCAGTGCAGCAATGCTACATTAAATGGCTATTTTCTAACTCATAGATCTGGAAAATAGGGTTTAATCAATGACCATTAGACCCCACGCTCCCTTCTGGGATAAAATGCCTTCCTTCATCCACAGTTACTGTATTGTTGTTTTTAATAGGTTATGATTGGCATTTGGCACTGAGGTACAGGGGCAAGTAGGTTCTATTAGCAGGAAGAAATGAATGTACTAAGGAAGAAAACAAGTGGGAAAGGATAACCCACAACAATGCACAAGATCACACTGTGTTTGCATTTCACTTAAGGGTACTGAATTCTCCCTACAAGTATAAGGGGATAGAGGTAACAAACATAAAACACTTGTCTGCTTCGGAAATTGTCCTGAAAGCTTATTTTCTATAATTGGAGATCTCATCCTAAGAGGTTTTGAGCATATGCAATTCTCCTTGCAGCCAAAAGGTCTAATCATAAGCTCTCTAATACATCTGCTTCAGTTAAAAATATAGCTTTTGTGCAACATGTATGTCACACAAATCTTCAAACACTTTCTTTCCCCTCTCCTACCAGCAAGACCCACCTTCCTCAAAAGATTCAGGTAGGAACAAAAAAAAACTCTAAAAAGTCTAAAAACTCTAAAAAACTCTACAAAAAAAAAAAAAAACTCTAAAGTTCTTGAATTTCTCCTGAATTTCCTCCCCAGTGATTGTACATTCACAAAGACACCAAACACCCACTTCTGTGAGATGGAAGTGTCCTAGAAGCCCCAGTCCTGAAGGTGGCTAAAGCAGAGCCACCACAGCTCATTAGGTTCTTAGCTCCTCATAGGAAACAGCCACGTGACACAATGTCTTTGTCTGCTGTTTTTCACTCTTAGAAGAGCAGGAATAAACAGATTGTTTGCAGAAGGCAAAATGCCTGGGCTTGCCATAGTACTGGTGCGATAATCTATATTCTGTCAAAGAGCTACAAAGACCTGATAGCAAGATGTTACAAACGCACATTTTCCTTCATCCCTTACTTTGAGAACAAAGACAGCCTCACATTGTACTTCCTTGTTCTTACACAGGCTTCAAATACAAACTGTCATGAACTGGTGGCTCTGTCTCAGTCATACAGGATATATAAAATCACATTAGAGCAGATGATATCTTCTATGACAACACAATACTGTGTTTTTTTTGTTTGTTTGTTTTGAGTTGCTCAGTATTACTTATTGCATTAATTATTTTCTCTGTATCAATGTAAACACATTATTGAAAAAGTATCACAGAATCACAGAAGTCTTGAGGATGGAAAGGACCTCTGGCGGTCATCTGGTCCAATATTTTTGAATCCAGAAAATGAAGAGTTTGAATGACAGAATTTTCTTGGTGCAGAATTTAGAACAGTAGCTGTATATTCAAATCAGTAGGCTCACCTACTTAAATACGCCCCTCTCCCAAATAATTCATTTGTTAGGAATCATCCGTCTTTTGCTAAACAGTTGTGGATTCTTCAATAATGCCTTCAGTAAGAATCAAAAGGGAGACCAGTCACAAACACAACACTAATCAATCTCATAGATGATACTTGTATGGATGAGAAGATTTTTTTTTTCCTGTTTTCTTTTCAACTGTGCCTGCAATTAAGAAGCTAACACATTGGGGTATTCATACATCTCCAAACTGTTCATGAACAAGAAGACTTCAATGACACCTGGAGCTAAATATAAGGTAGGACTTACGCTTGGAATGTTTGTCACAGAGTGCTGATGCCCGCATGTCGCAGAGTCTCAGGGAACCTTTGCTGCTGCTGTAGACAAAGAGATTGCAGTGATGGGGATGAAATTCCGAGGCTGTAATCACTTCCGTCAGGTCCTCCATGTTGGCTGGCTTTATATCTACAATGTCTGAATGGAAGTTTCATTAAGGAAAATGGAGTTGTCTGCAGGCTAACTGTGACTCTTATTGTCTTGTTGAAGAAAGCATGGCTGTCTAAAAAGCAACCATAAATTTAATACTCTTAGATGAAGATATACTCATCTGTTTGCCCCATCTAGATGAAACTTGAAGAACAGTTTTAGAGCAGGTGTCATTAGTGGGTCAACATTTGCCTATTCCGTGCACACAAGGACATCCAAGAAATAGTATTTCAGTATTTCAGATTTGGAATTCTCACTTTCATTAAACTAATAGAGAGTAGGTAGCTAAATCTCCTGTATTTGCTATTGACCTTACTGCTCTAGCAAATACTTACTGATAGGGAACAATGTATAACTCTGAGCTGCTCACTCTAGTAAAGATGCATTGCATTTTACAATCACGTAACTTAAGCTAAATATATGTGTGACTTAAGTTAAAAGTCTCAGACAAACATACATTTTTGCAAAGGAAGATGTGGACAAAAACAAGCACTTACGGAAATACTTTTGGGTGATTATCTACTAGTATAATATACTTTCCTAAAAAATAAAAATTTAACTGCAACATGAGATTGTGCACAGTATTGATTTTGCTACTCAGCTTTGAACACTTGCAAAAGAAGTATCTGAAATGGCTTTCTTCTTTTTTTTCATGTAAAAGATGCTCACTATTGACATCAATATGAATTTTTGCGACTGCGAAGTGTATATATGAATCATTTAAATGGACATAATCTGGAACAACAACACATTGAAGATGTAGTTTTCCAAGCACAGACTTGTCAGGTGGATCACCAAATATTTTCCACCTGAAGCACAACTCACGTAAGACCCCTCCAACACATACATAATACATATCTACACATACATGTTACCTGCTTTGGTGAGCTTAAAACCCAGAGAAGACCTAGCAAGCATGTATTTGGAGGAGAAGGCCAGCCTGTGGAAGATTGCTGATAAAAAAAAAGAATGAAAGAGTCCCATGAGGCAGTTGTAAGAAAGCAGCAGGTGTAGAGGCAATAAAATGAAAGAAGGATGTATATGTAAAGCAGTATATTTAAATAAGATTGTACATTTTCATATGGCCCTCAGCAATCCACTATAGATAAGCCATCCAAATGTTAACAAATCCTTTGAACACGAAGAGTAGCATTACCCTATTTTACTGATGAGGCACAGAGAGGCAAAAAATTATTTGCATAAGACCACATGGGAAATGCATGACAGAACAAACCCAGATCTGCCGAATCCCACTTCAGTGCCCTAAACACAAATCATCTCAGTGCCTGGATTCCCCAAACATAAAATTTGAATCAGCTGATGTTCAAAATTTAAACATCTCAGAGGATAAGATAAATGAGAAAAGCTGTTTTAGTGATGGCAAGAGTAACAACATATCATGATACTAAGCTGGTTTCTGCTCCCACTGTTCCCACTACCCAATGGAAGACCTTAAATTGATTTCTGTGGGAACAGGGTACAGTCTATCACCAACGTTATGCTCTATACTTTGATCTTTCTCAAACATGCAGATTTAGAGACACTACAGTGAAACTAAGCATAACAATACAAAAGATTCATAGATAATTACCTTGATGATTTTGCATAGACAAATACATCACATTGATTTTGTTTGCTTGTTTATTTGTTTTTAAACCAAGTGCTTTGAAAAGGAAAATATCAGCAAAACTATACCTTGTGACATTTAATAACAGCTGGGAATTAATTAATGTTTCACTTCAACTGCATTCCCACTTACTTGCACTATCATTTTTGCATCCATCTCCAAGAATCTATCGTGATTAGTATTAGTGCAGTGAATATTAAAATGTAGCTACACTGATTTAGCTTCTCTTATAAAGCATCACTAAATATTCTTGAAAATTAACAGGAAAAAATAACCTTTACTCGGTTATTGGTATTTGTTGAATCTGTCTCAAGAAATATATTTAAGTAAAAGCAATTGCTTTCAGTGATTGAATTGCTTTCAGGAGTTCAGAGAAATTATAGTAACTCAATACAAGAATTTCACCTCTAAGCAGAGAGATGAATAATTGCTGAGTGATGAGAAAGATATAAAATATAAATAGAGTATGTGAAACAGTCATGGTAAGTATCATTTTTCTGGATGCTGAAGACAATATTGATGAATTTCCCTTCATTGTATGAAATGAATAACCCTATGCTGAAAAATGAAATTAAGTATTCCATTCTCCTGCCAGAAAAGCATAAAATACTTGAAACAGACTGCATTTCCAGATGTGATCTAAATCTCCACTGAGAAAGAACCTCATTGCCTAGTGAGGATCATACAGCAAATGCACCACAGAAAACTCATTGTTTCAATAGATTTAGAAAAAAAAAAAAAAAAAAAAAAAAAACAGTAACACTTATATCAAAGAAAACAATCAAAGGAATAGAGAGATGGGGAAGAGACTTACTCCAGATACATTTGTAATAATTGATGAAAAAACAGACTTTGCTATGACAGCTACAGAACCCAATGTATCAAATGAAGAACTTGTCACAAAACAGAACATTTTCCTCCTCTCATGATTTTTTGCCATCTATTTGAAAACAATCAAGTACAGCTTGACATGTGATGTGTGGGAACTGTGTTTAAACTAGCATGACATGGTAAGGGCAAGCATCTCCCATGAGACACTTTGCATTTCTATTTTTCCATCTTCCCTTTGTGTCTTTCCCCCCCCTTTCTAAGCACAATGTCATATGGAAGAAAAGTATTTTAAAAATTCGACCAGAGAGCATGCTTCAGAAACAGGCCATTTGCTAAAGTCAAAGAGCTCAATGAAGAGGGAATTTGGCAAAAACTGATCAAATGAAAATTCCATTGCTAAAGGGAAAAACAGTCCCTTTAGCAAGCACAAAGCTGTAGAGCCACTTCCTATGCTAATGGCTTCCTAGCAATTGTATCTTGTGGAGGGATGTCTTGACTTGGTCACAGTCCTTCTCCCCAGTTGACTTACATTTGAAGTACCACAGTCACTTCTGAGTCCTGTTGTACCACGTCATGTGGTCCATTTCCAGTCTGTGGAAAAAACTACGATCAAAGCTTTCTAAGAGACCAAATCACTTAACAGTCTACTGGTGGCAGTACACAGGGATATAATTCTGTTGTCCTAAACAAAAAAATGATGTTCCTGCGCCCAAACAGGGTAGGAATTTCCCTAAGAAAATGAGAAAGGTCTTCACGCTGTTTTCACTCCCACACATACATGACAAGGAGGCATTTCCATCCCTAGTACATACTTGCACTGAGGGAAGGCTGAACTGGTGCCTTGGCAGCTACTGGGGTGCATTGGCAGACTTTTAAGTCATTAACATTAAAACAAGGAAAAGAAACTATCTTGTTGCTCAAAAAAGTAAAAGAGGTCTCAGTTCCTCCTAACCAAGCTGTTTGCCATGACTCCCCTCCATTTCCTGGCTCAGTGAAATGGGATAAAGCTAGGAAGAGGCCAGCAGATGCTCTTCACAGCAAAACAGAAATGGAAGGTCACACAATAGTGAGAAACGATGTTGTTACAGTTGGGTTAGTAGAGCTACAAGACCAGGAATTAAGTATATTAAAGGCAACAAACATACTCTCAGGTAACATAATGTTGAGCTTTGGCTAAGGCTAAGTAGGTCGCCTTTACCAACAGCAGAGACAGACCACAGCAGAACTAGCAGGCAGGACAGGACCTGACTGAGAGGGGGAATGAGGCTGTAAGGAAAGATCTGAGGGAGGAGAGAAAGGGAAGCAAAACGCTGCAAGAGGAAGTAGGAAAGGGCATAAGGAAAGGCATGACTAGCAATCTGCAGGAGCACTCAATACGAGGGATGAAAACTGAATGCAGACTTCAGTTATATGGTTTGTTTAGTTCTAGTCCAGTGTTTTGTCTGCTGTTGTGCAGCTGATATTAAAATTAGGATAATAAGAGGAAGATGATTTGTTCCACTGCCTTTGGGCCACTGGTCTACCAAAAATATTCCCTTCTGTGAGACATTGATCCATAAAGTTTCTTTTAGGGCAGGTCACAAAGATGGCCCTCACCTTGATCCAAAATGTACATTGTTCAGTCTTCTCCATTTGATCAGCTAGAATATAAATGAGCACGCCTGCTTTATGTTCATGCCAAAACGTGTATAACAAGACTGTGGAAAATACATAAGGTTCCTGCTGAGCAAAAAAGGCTCCAGAATGAGTTTCCTTGTATGATAATGTGTACATAGCAGTTTCCTCAAAACAGATTAAATTCCCTTTGAAGTAAACAGTATGCATAAACAAACAGCTGCTTTATCTTCTAGAAACCATCAAGGAATACTATTAGAAACTGAATTTTGTAGAAGCCAAACTTGCAATTCAGAAGTTATAGCACATAAGGGACTGAATCTTACATCATTATTTTGGAATCATTTTTGCAAGGTCTGTGGGTTCATTATAGGAAGGAAATCATTGGTATACTTGGATTCAGGCTACAGAAATTAATTTAACTGAACCCCCTTTATTCAACTGCAATGCAGAGCAGAGACTTTATTTAGAAAGCCAGACAGAATTTTCCATAATAACTTTATAAGAAAAAAAATGTCCTCATCTTTCTTATTTCAATATATTCTGCTTTGACACTTCATTTTTACCCCTGAGTGGGACTTGGCATTTTGAAATTTGCACACTTTTCCGAAAAATAAAATTCACCATAACACATCTTCCCAACCTGGCTGTTCCCTGTGTTTTTCACAGGAGGTTGTTCCTGCTCCTAATTTTGTCTGCATCTCACACCTACATTCTAGCCTAGACCTAGAAAGATTCACTGACTAGGAGTCAAAATCAATAGCAATTCACGGAAGCTGCCAGGGCTTCACTTTAGGGTAATTGATTGCTGTGGTCCTGCTGAGGCTCTACACTGTTTTAATATAAGCATTTCTCCGAGTGATTTCCTCTGTTAGTCATTTAGTGCACACCATTTTCATTATAAGGAGGGAACTGTGATGCTTACAAATCAAGCTCTACCAGTTTTACACTTCCTACATGGTGGTTATATCATTCCTATACCATGCGTCAACTGAGAGCATTAGTTCCAAATGCCAACAGTTTTCTTGCAGGTTGTATATATTTCTGAGCAGCAGGCACAGAATCAGGCCTCAGTATGCTTGATAACACCATGATGTGATTACATCAACTTACTATGAAAGAAAGAAGCAGGCCCTAACTTTTACGTAGTTTCCTCCTTGCTCCTTTCTTTTTATTTCTTAAAGACATTGTTTATGTTTTCACTGTTGAAGGACAATTCCACTATAGGCATGTCACAACTGTACAGACACCACTGGATAGAGTGCAGCTTTTGAGTCTCTAACTCTCAGACCTGTTGTCCAAGAGTCAAGGGTCTCTGGAATGGATTATCAATAGGTTAATGAATTTGGCCTTTTCGTCCAATTCCAGTCTCTTACCTTAGGCAGAGAGATGACCCGGTATTTATACTCTAAGTACTCCTAATAGCCACAATGTCAATGCTTTTTATCATGCAGCATTCTTCCACTGCTTTACTAAAAGCATGTGCTATATGGGCTTTATTAAAAGCCCAGGGAGTTGCAATTACATTGTCTGTACCATTTGACTCTTCTGAACCACAAAAAAAGAAACTGCTGCATAAGAGTGCTCCTTCAAGCTGCCTTGTACCTAATATCTGCTAATGCAAGGTATTGATCCATACTTGAAAATGACTTAGTAGTAAAATGTCAGCCCAATTCCATTTTTACTTCTATGGTCTTTACAACAATGATTCTTCAACATATTGTATTGGAGTTGGGAAATCTGGCAACAGTCCCACACTGGTGGGAATTTGCTGATGTGGATTGGCAAGAAAATGCTTCCATCAAAGGCATTTAGATGGTGCCATTATGATAGTACAAAGGGTTCCAGCTTTTTTTTTTTTTTTCTGCATTTTTCTTCAGTTTTCTTCATCAGGATTATGAGATAGAGAAATAGTGAAACTGCTACAGGCCTTTTAGCCCTATGTGGAAAGCCAACTCATGATCAGTTATGTTAGGTGCTGGGCAAACACAAAGCAAAAGAATTGCTCGTAATATAAAGACAATATAAGTACAAAGTGCATACAGAGGCTAAGTAATGTTAACAATGTTCTTTGAACTTCTGAGGTTTCTTATAACTCAAAGATTACAGCCTAAATTAGATGAAAAAGAGATGTTAGTGGAAGAAGAAAAGCCACAGTAATAGCCAAGAGGCTGCAGCCGCAATGAAGCTTTCAGCTACTCAGCTAGGACTAGTCATGACGGAGAATTAGGCAGGCAGTTAAACAAGTAATACAATTAGGTAAACAAGTGATATAAAAACTAAGGTACTGTTGAGATCTAGCTCACCTAGGGATACGCTGATATATTCAGCACATCCTCTGCCTTACTGATAATAATAAGCATTTTTATGACATAGATAATATGAGGGTTGTGTGCTGCAGTGGTGCTCCTTGGGCATCACACATACTGAGGGCAACACTGTTGGTGCAAAAGGTGGCCCATGTTTCCTCACAAGCTAATAGCTACAGCTGCAGCCAGATTCATGTCCAATTTAGTTCTCTACTTATGTTTTCTAACACCATAAAACTTAAAAACCTATGAAGTGCAGAGAGGTGAATATTCAGACCCTTTAAACATGTTTAGAAAGCAAGATTTCATTCATTTCACTGGCAGCGAACAGGAACCAGAGAACCTCAAGACTAAGGGACTAACAAGACTCATCCAAGCCCAAACAGGGAACCAGCAACGGACCTTAAATACATTATCCCAAATCTCTGAACCAAAGGCACTGGATTTAGTCTCATATTTAATTCAGAATTGGAGATATTCAGTAAGAAACTAAAAGTAGTAAAAGGAAACATTTTCCATTTGTTAAGTTCAAAGCAGAGGAGAGTCAGTATCAGGGTCAATGCTCTCTAGATAAGAGACTGAGGCATGACATGGCAAAGTTTTTTGAGAAGTTTTTCTGTTAGCATCACATTTGTCTTTTGGAACTGCAATGGCACAAATGGCATGCTAAATTTCTCATATATAGGCCTATTCATACACATTGCAACCATTAATTTACTTTAAGAATTTAGAATTAGCCACTGGAAAATTTTAATGCAATTAAAAATTGATTTTTCAGCCTGCTTTTTACAGCAGAACACACACATTTTCTTCTGTAGGCACAGTCACGTCTGTTTTAGCTGCAACCACGTGCATCTTTAAATTTTTCAAGAGCAAATAAATTATTTTCTGTATATACACGCAGCTGAGAGCAAAATCAAGTGGATGAGTCAACAGAAAAGACCAGTCATTTTAAAGGCACATTTGCAGTTTTCAGTGTATAGTACTCAATTACTGACAGGTCTCAGAGTCATTTAGTTGATAGATTTGCATGTTAATTAATTGTTTGAAACTGTTGTGGAATGCTTAATGTTATATTTGGAAGATAGCAGATACCAGTCACGAGATATTTAGATATCGAGATATTTAGAAAAGAACTGAGAGGGACCTACTTGGTTTGCTGAATGCAGTCTCCCAAAGTACAGAGAAATACAACAAATATAACTCACTGAACTGCATCTTTGAAGTTGCCAGGGATTGCCTCCCACAGAACTTATGGGAAACCAGAAATAAAATGTCTTTTTTTTTTTCTTTCTCTTTCTCTCTCTCTCTCTTTTTTTTTTTTTTTTTTTTTTTTTTTTTTTTTTTTAAGAATAGTCTATGCACTAACAGACAATACTATAAAGAAATGTATTTCTTTATACTTATTAGAATCTCATGCAGTGTAGGAAGACCTGCCTATTAAAAGGCAGGTACAGAATTTCCAGCTGGAGGGTATAGACTCTTTAGAGCATTTTGGTGGGAATTCTTCCTTCCCTATATGCAATGTATTCTTCTACATACCTTGTGGAAATCATGAGTGCAGCAGTATTTATACCATATTGAAGTAAAATAATTCCAAATTTGAAGTGAATTTATATTTGAAATCAAAGGACTAATTCTTTTTTTGCAGAATCTAGCTACCTAGAAATGTCTTTTAGAGCATAATGCTCTCCCCCTCCCTGCATGTTTGTTATAGAAGTAGTCAAATAAATCTATCTTTAAAAATCTAGATTTTTCTGAAAAACAGTTATTTTAAAAATAGTAATAAAGGCTTCAATTTAGCATTTATACAGACACTTCTGCATGCAAGCATCTTTGCGCTGCCAAGAAATCCTTGAAAATCAGCAATGTGAAAATGAAAATGAGGAAGAGATTCAGTTCTCATGAGAGTCTCCAGAGTGAAAGTTTTCAAAATCATCTCTATTAAATTATATGACACCTATTAAAACCTTTTGGCAGGAGTATTAGCTAGTTGCTTAATCTATGTGAAAGGATTTACAAAAATGCCCATCAGCTTTGTCTCTAGGCGCTGCAGAGAAATATGGATTCTGGAAGTTTGAAACATGCAGGTTATCTCTGAGGCAAAGGAGTTCGATATTCAGAGCTGTCTGTTTGTTTGCTTGATCTCTTTTCAGAACATTGATTCCAGACAAGCCACATAACTACTCACTATGAAAACAGTCACAATAGACTTAGCCTTAACTCTGGTCCTGTCACTTTGTTTAAATTAACATCACTTTTATTTACAAGAGCATTTTTGTTCCAAAGGCCCTAAAAGTGAACTCCCTAAATGGAAAGTATTGTAATTTCATATGTAATGGCACCACTTCAGTGCAATCCTTCCCAGTGCGTATTATGATAGTAGATGAAAAATTGAAATGTCTGTATTAATAAGAAGTACCCCAGCTACCGCAATAGCAAAAAACAAAAAAAAAAAAAAAAAAAAAAAAAAAAAAAAAAAAAAAACCCTTCCAGGGCCTCAGGTTTTAAAGGCTCAGAGCACTGAGGTACAGACTACGTGGCTTTCAATAACTCAGATGACTGCATGGGCATTTTTATTATCTCTCCATTCTTCTGTGGAATGCTTTTCAAGTTAAAAGATTTTAGCTGATGAACACAGCAAGTTACATTTTCTTCCTTATATTAATACTCCACAAAAGACTGTGCTTTGCAAGGTTAATTTCAAGTCCAAACTCACAAGGGAATGAGAATAATTAGACCCATTTAAAAGAATTCTCCCCTCTGGCAGAGCTGATTGAATTATTTATACATTATCTTTTCATATAATTGTACCTGGAACTGTGTAAATGTTTTTTTTCTCTAACTTTCAATAAATTCATAATACATGTTTTTCAGGTTGGACACACCGCCTGCACCCGTGACAATAGAGAATGGTTCATTTTTAAAACGCTTCAGTGAGACATTAATCCAGGAGGAAACAGAAGCATGCAATTTAAAATCTTCCACATTGACACCATACTGATTAAAACTGATCTGAAGAAATAAAATTAGCGGGACAATAAATCTTGGACTGAATCTTGTTACCCACTTCCGCAGAAATAACTTCATTGACTGCAGTCGTGTTATGCTAAGTGTGAGTGCTACTTAGCTAAGTATCATTTCTGTGATGAGACCCTTTTGCTGCAATTTAATACTCTTACTATGGTTTCTAAGTCCTTCTCTGCTGAAGGATCTCAGATTCCAGATAAAACCTGAAAAATCTCACGGCATAAACTGCTAGGGTGAAAAAATCTGTCTGATGTTGTTAACATCAATTTCATCTCTTCTAAGTGCTGTTTCTCTCTCCAACAGTAACAAACTTGAGAAAGCTTGAGATCATGGGATTTTAAACGGCATTTCTGGTGCAAAATGGTTATTTGTTTGCTACAAGCAGAAGAACAGTCCCAAGTAGACTGGAAAGCAATTAACTCTGTGGAGATCTGTGAAAAGATATCTTTGGACCTATTGTAAAATTCCAAGTGTCCTTTATAGTTGTGTCACCTTGATCACTCTACAAATATACGAACACAGTGAAATCCTGGTGCTGTTTTTTAGTGTACTATTAAAGGGTTCTGACATGGCTTTTATGGGCTCAGGATTTCACGCTATGCTTTATCATCTGCTGCAACTCCAGACAATTTTTTTTTTTTTTTTTTTTTTTTTTTGCAATTCATTGTATGGTTCTAAAAACCAAGAATATTTTAATGCCTCTGGCTACATTTTTCCTTACCTCTGCAGCAACTACATAATGGGTATGCATCTTTATTTGGGGACAACTGCATTAGAGAAGATGGAGGTCTAGATAAAGGAGAAATCCATTAAAAGGGTAACTGAATCACATACTTATTCATTCAAATAGTGTGTGGACAGGAGTGATAAGTAAGAAAATTAGGTATTCTGATTAACAAATTAATATTTTTATTAAACAATAAATCTGCAGTGCAGTAATTATCCCAAGGCTACAGCTATGCTCAAATCACTTTAAATTAACTTCTTTAAAAACAATTCCAGAAAAAGGAAAAGACTCATCATTGCCAAGAATGCAATGGCCTCAGCTATAATTAGTTTTTCACAGTCAGACTCAACTCTTTCGATTTATGTATTTTTGGAGGACAGCTAGATAGGGAATATTTTCATAGTTCTATCCCATGCCCTGAAGACACTGATATCTGATCCTCCAGCCGTGTATTGTTTGCTTTCACTACAATGAACATTTCAGCAGTCTGGCAGAATGGTCTCAGACAGTGATTCGATGCTAAAATAATGTTTAACTAGCACTGATCTCTCACCTTTAGCTATCAGATGTGATTTTTCATCCAATTCTGTCTGACTGACTGATAGTCAAATTCTTGAGATATGAGTCAACTTAAAGTGATGAGAACAGTTAAAATGCAGTGGTTTCTGACAAGCATCATAAGGTAACCTTGGGCAAGAAACAAAATCAAACAAAAGTTTTGAAGACCACTTTTGCAAATTTATTCATCATTTTCATAGCCCTCAGGATCTGGTATCAGAGTCTCCTAAAAGATGAGGAGACTTCACTGTATTTCTTGAAAACAAATCACCCTTAAGGTTCTTAGGGTCACTATTCACACAGCCTTACTGCTTAGAATTATTATCTATTACTTGAGTCACATACGTTAGTTATAGATAAAGTCCACAATTTGCACAAGATAAAGACAGGACTGTCTTGGCTCTGAAAAGCTTAAAAACTGAAAAGCTTAAAAATTATGATATTCTACAGTAGATTATGATCATGTTAAAGATAATGCTGTGTCCTTGCGTTGGGCATAGTTTTACCTCAACAGAAGCAGAACCAATTCAATGCCTGTATTCTTCTGAATAACAGTATTGTAGAAGCTATATCTATGTCAGTGGCTATAAGACAAAATCCTTTCAGTGACTCTAGAACTGCAGTTTCCTCCTGGCACTTTACACTAGTGACACAGCATTTTTCTTACAGATGAATTTGGTGAGAGTTTAGGAAAAGCCCTGTTACTATCAGGATTGTTACTATCAGGATTCTATATGGTTCAGAGATGATAACAATTTACAGTTATACATACTTAATTTTTCATTAATTTTAGTCTTCAACTGACACTAAAAACACACATTGTGCGATTTAAATAAAATAATCCCTACTGTATTATTCCTATCAGGCAGCAGAAACACACATCAAGGATTTCCCCAGCTACCACATTTCAAAAAATCCTCATTTCAGTAGTCTTACGAGATATTTTTTTTTAACGCTTAAAATTCTTCATTTTATGCTATGTTTGACTACAGTGGTTATGAAGAACAGGTGCCAGATGCATTGTTTAATTACATACCCATGGAGTCAGTGTGGTCCCCAGTCTAACAGTCAGAGAATTCTTTCCTCTTTTTCTATTCTTCTTAATTATTATTTATCTATTATTACATATCTAATTAGTGTAGACCCCTACAGAATATAAAACAGCTTAAAGAAAAACAGGCTTTATTTGATCATTGATATCTAGTAATATTGCTTAACAGCTCCATTAAAATGATGATAGGGTTTTATTCTAAGTTATTTCTCCGATTTAATCTATATTAAGTCTTTTTATGGTGCATACATAATTTTGATATTGGAACTCTATCTAGCTTTGCTTGTACACCTCAGTGATGTTTGGTATGTAGTTCATATTTCAGCTTAAACAAAATGATTATTGGACTTCATCAAAATCATCACATTTTGCAACATTAAATCAGGCCTCAAACATATAAAGTAAATGCTGATTGACTCATAAAAAAAAAAAAAAGGAAGAGAGGCCAAAGCACATTTCATTATGGCTTTTTTTTTTTTTTTTCTCTAAAAAACACTGTTTAAAGTTACTTTAACTCTTACCTTGTCTAACAGAGATTGTCACCTTCCCAGCTCTTGTATCTCCTAGGAGGATGCATAAACTTTTGATAGTTGTAAATTCCAGTTCCAACCCCACTGCCATGGGCAGGGACACCTCCCACCAACCCAGGTTGCTCAAAGCCCCATCCAGCTTGGCCTTGAACACTTCCAGGGATGGGGAATCCACAGCTTTTCTGGGCAACCTGTGCCACTGCCTCGGCACCTTCACAGTAAAGAATTTCTTCCTTATATCTTATATCTAACCTAAATCTACCCCCTTTTAGTTTAAACCCATTACCCCTTGTCCTATCACTACAATCCCTGACAGAGTCACTCCTACTGTCAGCTCTTATTTTTACAAGGCCAGTATTACCCCACTGAAAAAAAAAAAAAAAAAAAAAAAAAGAAAAGAAAGTAAAGAGTACATTACATCAATCCAGAATCTAAGCAGCTTGTTGAAAATAGCCTTTTTTCCCCTTAGTTATTCACGTAGGAGTGTTTTAATTAGGAGAGCAAAGCAACCATTCCTCAACAGCTACACTCTAAAAGAGCTTGCCAAACTGTACAGATAGTTTGTACATACTGCAATCCTTTCTGCAATCCCCTGCTTCTGACTTACAGGTGTGATTTTAGCTTTGCAGACATCTTCACTTTGCCTTTAAAGGAGAGAGACAGAGACAATGCATGTGGGAGAAGGGGGGACTCCAGGAAGTAAAGAGTACAAGAACACCACAAATTTGAGGAAAAGCTACTCAAATTTAGCTGGTAGCAACTCTGTGAGAATATGGCTTCCTCGTACGGTATATACCTTTTAAGCCCCTGATGCAGGTGGCAGAAACTTTCTTGATAGAATAGGAAGTACTAGAATATACTATACATTTCTCTCAAAAGAAGAGAAATAACATCTGCAAACTCTCCAAACAGAATGTGTATGCTTGAGGAAAACTGAGCTGGGGTGGGGGCAGGAGCAGGTTCTCATACAGTGAAGGCATTTTTTGTGAGCATGGAAAATGCATTGTGAATACAGCTTGTGCACAGTCATCGCGTCTGAGGAATTTTTATAGAAGCAACCTTATCTCACTCAAGGACATAAACCTGTCATCTTCCAGTTCCATGAATGCTAAGAGAATAGTGCATATTTTTTTCAGTTTAGCATTCAAATGTATGCCACCAAGGCAGGTAACAGGAATTTTGCTAGACTAGATATCTTCCCCAGCCTGCTGGCTGCCCCCAGAGCACGATGTTAAAAGCCCCACGTTATACAGGTGAACAATGGGCTGCCACAAACTTGGTCTCCATCTATGTACTGTGATGTTTTGGTTTTACTGTTTCTTTGCTTTTATTGTTGTTGTTTGCTTTGTAAGTAAATTAAGTTCCCCAAGATACAGTGCCTAACGATCCGACTATCCACAATATGCTTCAAATGCTGGAATATATTAGACTATAAGAAGGCCCTATGGTGATTTGCTAATTAGCTTAACCCTTTTGGGACACAGAAGAAGGAATTTTTTATTAAAACGGGATAACACTGGACTATATTGATCTGACTGAGAAATGAGTATTTTAGTCAAGATGAGTCTCAAGATGAGTACATGCTGGAAACGGTGATGTTGTTTCCATAGCAATGCCATGACAGCCTCCAGAGTGAAATAGTGTGCTACAAGGAAATGAAGGGAGTTCAAGTGCTATGAGCTACACAGTTCTATGAGCGATACAAACACATTCTCATAAAGAATATTTAGTGCAGCTAGATAGTCCAAAGATTGCTGCTGATGTGAAGTAAGCCTTATCAGTATGCTTCCAGCAGTCCTGTTTTCTCATTCACTACACCCAAGATGACTTATCTAAAGGCTTAAGCTATGGGCAACACTGCTATGCCATTTCAGACAACATTAACAAATACAGCAACCTTTCCCTCACTTCTTTTCCATTGAAGAGTATCATCTATAATTAAGGACAGTGAGACTCGCTCTCCATAACACAACCAAACACATAAAACCTTTCAGCAAAGAAAAGCCTTATATGAGTAATTATTTACCAGCTGACCTTCCCCCTTCTTTCCTCTCACCTTCTCCTCTCCGTTGCTTCCTCCTGCCCAAACAATACTGAGCAAATCTGCTTGCAAGTGGGAAGCACCGTACAGAAGTCTTGCATATGCCTCATGAAAATTTACACAGCCATAGCACAAAATTCACTTCTCTGCTTTTCACCCCAGATAGTGTTTATGCTAATAAAAAAGCAAACCAGAAAACAACTAATTGCATTTGATTTGCCTAAGGCTTTATCTAAAGCACATATTCTGGTCAAATTTTGCAAAGCTGAATTAATACATTTTCCAAGGAGGCCAGCAAGAGAATTAACTTAAGATCTGCATTGCTTTGGTTTTTTGTTTCCAAAGAAATAAATAATTCTTAGTGATTTGTAAAACTGCTAGAATAATGGTTATAAACCAACTGTTCTCAAATAAAATTCTACAAGATAAACTACTTCACTTGGAAAAAACTTAGCATATCACTGCTAATCTGACATTTTTTCTCCAGCCTTTCCCATGTAATTTGTAAAGATGTTCAAACATGAGCTGAATGTCCAGAAACTCCACCATTGTATTTGTTGTGTCATTGTCACAACCAGCCTCTTGGGTAAACAGATTGCAGTTCATTATATGGAGCAGTGCTGTCTCTGAAGGAAAGTAGAAAGACAAATACATATCACTGCCAGATCTCTTATTAACAAATGCCACTTCAGACCAAAATATTTTCTATTTAGTGTTCTACATGTAAACCTGTACTTCCAGGAATCAAGCCTTGGGCGTAAAATAAATAAATAAATAAATAAAAATGTTTCATTTCCATTTTACATCTAATAAAAAGGTGTGAAGCAAGCATTTTTAAAACTGCTTCAGCCTTCTCCTGCCTGTCCTCCTAGCTGTGTAGCAGAAGGCACCAAGCCCAGCAACATTCATTTATAATTTAAACTGTTTACTTGGCAGAATTTTTTCATCTTAATATGTCTAGTCCTAATTGCGACTTGCATGCCTGATGCTTTTACCAGAAGCTAATCTACTTCCAGGAGAGTTTTATGTAACTGGGTTTTCTGTAGGACAGAAAGGCATTTTCTTTATTGGACAGATTTCAAAACCTAGTAGAAAGCATGCCCCTGCAATTTTACAAGGACTTGCAAGGCACTATTTGGAATAATAATAATAACAATAATTTATTTTTTATATATTTTTTATTTTTATTTATTTTTTTAAGTGGAAAAAAGTTGTGAGGCATTGGAATGGGCTGCCCAGGGAAGTGGTGAAGTCACCATCCCTGAAGGTCTTTAAAAGACGTTTAAATATTGAACTTAGGGATATGGTTTAGTGGAGGACTTGTTAGTGTTAGGTCAGAGGTTGGACTCGATGATCTTGAGGTCTCTTCCAAACTAGACAGTTCTGTGATTCTGTGATACATGTTTACCTTACTCATTCCCTTCTTCCAGTTATCTTGATTGTCCAGTAATCCCTTGCTATGAGCAATACTCTGTACCTATTAGGTTGGCATGCCTACCTTAACTTTTTTGTTTGTCAAAGAGTTAAGTAAAAGTAATCTGCCTGTTGCTCTGGGTCAGACAACAGAGTACAGGTACAACCTCTACTGTCTGAAGCAGAAGTGAATACAGTCTGTTTAAGTCAAACTACACTCATGAATACATGGTATAGAGGTACAAAAGTCAATCTGCTGCCACTATGGCCAATATAGCAAATACATTTTGCCCCCTAACATTAACCATCTCTTTATCAAATATTCTCTCCTACTGCTGTCTAAACTCTCTTATCACAATTCTGCCAAGTGCTTTTTCACATGTACCAACAAGAAGCAGCAAGACCTGTATCTGAATCCAGCATAGAAATCCAGTTATCCCAAAATTAGCTGCATTACTATCCCAATAGTATGATGCTACTGCATCAGATACAACAAAATGTTTCCCATCCAAAAACTCAGAAACATAATCTGAATTTCTCGCTTCATCAGCAGTCCTAAAACATCCTCAAACATCCTGAGAAATTGAACAGGCTACTATAAACTATGCAGTGTTTCAGGAGTTAAATCAAAGATTCAATTACAAGCTCTAAAAAACTTACTTCTCAGTATGTATTCTTATCACTAAGTATTCCACAACAGGAATACTCTGATGCTTGAAAAAACAGTCTGCACAGCTGTGGCTGAATACAACAGTTGATCATACAGGAGTAGAAGTAGAAAGATACTAAAAAGTTACTCCATCTCATATACCTTTGATGTCCATACTGTATCAAGACACATCTTAGCAGTTATGATCATAGGACTCTGTTTTCCATCTCTTTGCAGGTATATTGCTAGAATTTAAAGCATCTTTGAAGGCCAAGCACTTTGGAAGACTGCATAAAAATATTTTCATACAAAGAGTAAATGAAATAAAATGTTAATCAGACTACAAAATTTATAGCTTTCACAAGCAATTTCTTTAAACTTTCTGTCTCAGTATCCTCATCCACAAAACAGCAGACAAATCCGTCCACCTACCAGCCTTTTATCCTTTTGTGAAGACAAACTGATCAATATATATAAATTATTTGAAAATAAAAGCCTCTGCATAAATGCTAAGAATTGTTTACCACCAACACATACACAAAACTTCTGTTCTAATTGTATCAATACCCCCATAGCAAGTCTTTTATTTTCAAGGATTTACACACACTTGGGGATTAAAAATTCATTTGGGGCTGATATTTCAGTCACTAAGCTCTTAACCATGGGAAATGACTTAATAAAAACTCATGTTGACCTCATGAACTGTAATAAACATAATTATTTTTTTAAGTTGTCAGAAATATTTCTCTTGGCAATCCATACTTTATAAAACGGTTTTTAACACAACAAAAGCAAAGACATATAAGTATTCTGGAGTGTTATCATATACAGACACACAGAGACTGCTGTGCTTGTTCTGACTCACTGCTCTGCTTTAGAAGAAAGGAAGAAAACACACAGTAGGCACCTACAGAAGTGTCCACGACAGACACAAGACTGGAGGGTGAAGCTACAGTGAGAAGGATGCTGTCAGAAACCATGGTGCTACTCCACACAGGAGTGCTGGCAAAAAAAATTCCCACTCTGTTCTCTTCTATGAAATGAAAGAAGTGCAGTTGCTTGGATATCAACGGCAGATACTGCTGTGCTTTGAAAGACCACATATAAATTGGTCCAAAACCCAATCTTATTAAAGTAGGCACCATTGAGCTCACTTAATCTAGACAGCTGAAAGACAGAAAAGGACTATCTCCTCAATTTGCTTCCAATTTCACAGTATCTACAATCCTAAAGGGTAAAGACAACTGTCATTTGACACTGCAAAGGCACAAAAAACATTTGGTTTTGGTTTTTAAGAACATCAGTAGTTATTTGATTTAATGATTTTTATTTTTTTTTCCCCTGTGACTGAAACAGAGTATGGGCCAAGCTCCATAGATAAACAAGCTTATGAAGGAAGAAACATGGAAGACTGCTATGGACAGAAAGAACACCCCTTCATGTTGGAGTTTTCTTTCAGAAATTTGTCCCCAGCAGAACAATTTCCCCTTATCATCTAATATCATATTTTCATACATATATGAAATAGTCTTCTAATTCCTTTCTAAATACAAAACAAACAAACAAAACAGCAGAAATCACAAAAGGAAGACAATATTCTGAGCTGGCCTCATAACCTATCTCTTGTCTTAGTGGTCCCTTTATGTTCTGCAAAATGCAGAGAATCACTTTTCTTGGTTCCCTTTATTCTGCTCCTCCTGCAAGTCATCCCACTGCAGTGCAGGGGCAGCCTCACAGGTGACTGGAATGATCCCACAACACAGCTTTCAGGACGATGCCAGTGCTTGATACCACAACAACTGCACTAACCCCAAAACACAACTCACATGAAGCAGCTGAGCCTAACCCCCAAACTGTGCACATCTCAGACATAGGGGTTTTGTGAAGAAGGATGATGGAGATCAGGGGACACTGACACAGTAAGGACAGATCTTTCAGAAAAAAAAATAAATGTGGGGTAGCTCAGCATGAAATATCTTCAGGAAATAACGGTATAAATTATGCCAGTCAGGTGGATAGTTATTTGGTCAGCATCACTTTCCTGTTTACTTGTCATTAACCAACTCCAGGACTGCTATTTTTCACATAGAATTTCCTGAATTTTGCAACCTCTTAGCTTTCTTTTATCATATCTGAGCATTTTCTGTTACAAACACTGCAGGGTTTCTGATAAGTGTAAGGTATTTTTTTAAATTTGCAGAAAAATATTTTAAAATGGGTCTCTTAAGCCCCACTAATGCTATCAACACTGAGAAAAGAACCACAATAAAGGATACTGAAGCTTCTATCCGTGATTGCTAAATGCCAGAGGTTAATCCTGAGATCATCTGCTGACATGTATGTCTCACAGTCACTGTTGACAGATATTGAGTTGACATGATAGGTGTGACCATTAGCAAAGATTCTCCGGGGAGTGACTTCTACCATCAGATCCATAGGTTTCAATACAGGCACCTGCCAAAAAAACAAATCAGAGGAAGAGTATGATTTTAATTTTAATTTTAATTTTTTTGCTAGCATGATGAGAGTCTGATGGAGAGCAAACACTCAAAGATGGTGAAATTATAAAATTTCTCAGTGGTGTATGCAAATTGAATTTCTCTATGGATGAATAGCTGGGCTAGGCCATCCTCGCCAAGGGGGAAGAACAGACACAAGAGCCATGGAGAACTAGGCAGAGTGACAGAAAGCTTGGACCATTGGAAGAGAGGCACTGGCAGCTGCCACAGTGCAGGCCAGTCGCACAGCAAGAGCTAGTGTCCCACATATGCAGGAGGTTGTGGCTCTAGCAAGCAAACAATGAATTCCTAGTATTTGATTTTCCTAAAGACTTTGCTGTTTTCTGTAAATCACTTACAGTATTTCTTTTGATATCTCTATCTCATAAAAAAAAAAAAGACAAGGGACAAAAAAGGTTATAATCTCTGCCAAACATAATCAATGAAATCTTACAAAACAAAGATCATTGCGCCCTTGTTATTTCCCTGTGTGTAACTTCACTGTCATGCTTCAATATCTAGACAATGCCAATCTATTCCATGTTGGTAAAACATTAAACACAGACAGGCTGCGAAGCTCAATTAGGACTATTTAATGTGGTTGAATATGCATCAGAAAAAATCTATCGTACATCAGTCCACAAGATCATTTAAAGAGGAACACAGAAGAGTTAAAGCTTTGAGTTTAACTTGCTGCTAAAGGAACAAAACAATGGTTCTCCGAAATCTCAGGTTATAAGCAATCCTAAACATTTTTGTTTGCTTAATCACACAGAATAGGTATTTCATTCTATTTGTATTCCATTCATGTAGATCTTCTGACTTTGGAGGTTTTTCTTCACAATAGATAATATTGGTTTGGTTTGGAAGTGGGAGCTGACTGTTTTTATCATGGATGAAATAGCAGCATTTATACAACATAGCCTTCTAGTTATAACCTTTAGCTACTTCCTTTGGAAAAAGGCCTGAAGTGAATTCAGCCATTGCAGTTCTGAGAGCAAAAATCTATTACAACATCATACATGCTTATATGAGCTCCATGACTGCATTCATCAGCAATGCAGAGCCTTGCATTCACTGGAGCACAAACTACTGCAAATCCCACTCTTCAGAAAGGAGATGATTCTTTTATACTACTGTAATCAAGATGAGACTGAACTTTGCTGTACTGTCTAATTCAGTTACTCTGAATGTGATGAGTACACTCTTTAATATTAAGCAGACTGCTTCCAGCACACGACTTTTCAGAATCCCTTGCGAAAATATGTTAAGTCATGTTGAGATAATTTTATAAAGAAAAATAAAACTGATGATAAACTGTTGAAACATTTCTGTCCTGGTCACTATATCATTAAGCAGTTGTTTCTTGAAAAACATGCAATAGATTCAAGTCAGCTAAAACTTCTATGAGAATAATCATATATATGCTTATCACTACTTATATATTTAAATCTTTTACTGACATAACTACATTCTTTGTACAGGAACAACTGGATTTTGGACAAAGACAACACCTTACCTGTAGTGATGTTACTGTAGAAAGATCTTTAAGTTTTCCTTCTTCATCTTTTAAGTTGTACCCCTCTGGTCTCTTATCTCTTTCAGTAATTTTCCATAACTTGATTGTTTTATCTTTAAAAGAAAAGACAGCTTTCTGTCAACATAGGAATTCTGAACGTGGTTACTTCCCTTTCACAAACTATTCCTTAAAGAAGCTTCTGCACCTTGTCTTAGCCAAGTCTCACACTAAAACAGTCCATGTCCCTAAATCTTGCACATCCAACCAATGTTGCTAACGGAAAAAACACTCATAAAGAAAATCCCATGCCCTCAAGTGAGTCTGAGGGTTCCATTGGCTGACAGACCCTGCAGAGCACATACATGTGTATCCAACTCAGCAGTTTGCAGGTGGAATGGACAAAAACCACTCATAGCTCACTGCTGAAGGTCAGTCTTGACAATTTGACTATGCAAGGAAATAATCCAGATACTAAAGCCAGTATTCCAAGTTGCTTCTTAACTATATAAGAAGAGAGACCAATGATACCTGCCTGGCCTGTTGTGGGAGTGGGCCGTGATGCATTGGTACAACATCACGAGTTCCAGCAAAGAAAACATTGTGTGAAATAAAAAAAAAAAAAAAAGAATGTCCTCCTAACAAGGGAAAGCAGCAGAAATAACTGATTAAAAACAAAACAAAAAAAAAAAAAACAAAAAAAAAAAAAAAAAAGAGAGAGAAATGTATTGCAAGGGTAAGAGAGAAAAGTAGGTTACAAATATAAAAAAAATAATCTCACAGAGAATGGAACAAAACCTAAGTTCGCCCTTCCCATTTGATGATGGATATGATCATGAAGCACGATGACAGAATAAGGATGCCTCTTATTTAGCAAAGAGCTTATAAAGCCAACAATTAGAAGTTTAAAACATTTCAGATGCAGTTGCTCCTCAATTTGTAGCTGCAGATTTCCGATACTGTATACTCCCAATCTAGCCAGCCATTCACCCAACCTGCCAACCCTAGGCAGAAAAATAAATGCCAAATCTTCCCCTGAAAAAATAAAAAAAAAAAACATTAAGAAAAAAAAAAAAAAAGACCTTTTATCAGTTGTTTCACTCATCTATTCATGGAGCAGCCAAAGGCTTTTCAAAGCTTCTGCACTTCAGATGCCACCACAGACTTTGCTCCATTCCTCCATTTGCTCCATTTCCTCCATTCCTGCATCATTTGTCATTTTGTCCCCTTTCCTTCCTTCACGTGTTTCACCAAAATACCTTCCCCAGTGTGGGTGATCCAAATACATCTTTTAAATGCTAGTACAAATTATTTTAAATGCAGTATATATGAATACACAAATCACTTCTCATTTCTATAGCAATTTCAACTTCAACTTTGACCATTTTTTATTTTAAAAATCAATCAATTGCTCCACTGTTCTGAGTGTTTTTACCATTAGATATCTCCCAAAGATATTGATATGCTAATTTTCAAGCAACAAAATAGTACAGTTGATCAATCTACAGAACAAGAGGCTATCTCAATTTGCAGCTGAAGAGCTCCGTTTAAATGTTCAACACATTTGTATCTGTCACATTGATTACTAAAAATATATATAGGCTACATCATATACTTCTATTACATTACATATTTCTATTTAGTGCTTTTCTGCTTATCTAGTCTAATGTTTATAAATTCAGCATTTATAAAATAAATAAGAAAAATGCAAAGTGTATTTTCCATTGTTGGACTTGACTGTTATTGATAAACCCATCCCTTTCCCAAGGGAAAACTGGCTTTTAGTGGTTATGGATATCATGTGTTGGTTTTCTTCTCTTTCATCTGCCTTCTGGACTTCAAAAACTCCCTAGAAATTTTAAGCATGCTTATGTTTTGCAAAATATAGAAATATCTTTGTGAGGTTCAGTATTCCTTCTGTCTCTAGGGTGCTGTGAAGTTTAAATTAATTAATGTCTGGTAAGAAGTCTGAAATCCTCAGATGAAAGGATCTGTATGGGTCACATGCTGATCTACCCAAGGAACCAATACTTTCCGGTACAAAAGATACCAATGAATCTTAATAATTTACTATTACACTACAAAATTAGTTCAGTTTACAATGCAAAGCAGGAATTTGCTAACTGTGAGCACTGCAAATCCACAGTGGCATTTGAAAGCCTTGGTGGCTTCCCTCTGCCTCCATTAATTAAGAGGCTGCAGTCAAAGCTTAGCTGATAACTTGTTGGTAACATGTGAACTAGAAAGGAACCAAGATCCCCTCTGATAGAGAGGTAACGTGCAGGAATGGACAAAAGATCTCCTTAGAAGGATGGAGACATATTTGTGCAGGTGCAGACCTGTCTTGTTCTGTTAAAGTTTTATAGGATGCTGCTTCACAGTTCTCATTTTTTTCTGACCAAAACTGTGCTTAAGATCCTAAACTAGAAGAACACTATGACTTCAAAAGCTGCATTAAAATACTAGGCCTAGAAATAGGTAAATATAAGGCAGTACTCAAGGTGTTTCTACAAGTGGCCCAGTGAGAGCATGTATAGCACAAAATGCCTTTGTTCTCTACAAGTTAGGGAAAATTCTATTATCCCCTATTATAGGTATGAAATTGATATGCGCTGTAAATAAATTCTCACAGAAAGAGATTGAGACAGCAAGGCGTTTAACAAGGGCCTTCTGTATCCTAAAGCTAAAACTATTTTCACGATTGTGCCATGAGATTAAACTTCAGACTTCCGCCTTACTATGCCTGGACACTAGGAATCTTCCTTGACAAAGAAAAACATTTGCAATCCAAAGCCAACTTCCACAGGCTATGCCCATGGCACCACTTCTGTACTCCTCACCATAAAGAGGTCAGCCAGGATGCTCCAGAATTAGGAAGAAGGGAAAATAGAGGGCAAAGCATTTTGCTGGATCTTAGGCTGGCAGCCGGATTGCAACAGTGATTATTCCTTCCGTTCTCCCCTCCCACCTTAATATTGATCAGAAATTTGATATAAAGGTCTACTAGACAAACTGTAAATGTAGCATATCTGAGGACTATGGTGTATGGCTCAGCATTTCCAAAAACAAGCTTTAAAATGAAAATGTAGAGCTTTAGTTTTAATAATCTGCTCTTGTATCAAGAACTCGAAAGAAGAATTTCTTAAAGTTATCTGAAGTGGAGGGATATTTCAAAGAAGGGAAAAGTGCAGAAGTAAACTCCCAAACTCCACAATTAGCTGAATTAAATTATCACAAATCAGCTAGCTATAACAGACACCTTGTCTTTGAAATATTGCAGCAGTGCCCCCCAAAAAGTTAAAGGCAACTTTAAGGAAACATAAAATGATACATTATCTACTGTGAATTAATGTAAATACTATTTAGTGCTATAAATTTTAACTAGAAGTAATCATTTTGCTCTAAAACATTAACTCCCAAAGGTGAGATTACACTATTTTTCTATTGGCAATTTCCAGCTATGCTCAGACATTAAAAAAAAAAAAAAAATCATTTCTGATTACAATGTGATTTAAAGATTTAAAGATAAGATTTAAAATTGGATATTTTTGTCTCATGCATCACCAGCAGTAATAACAGTTGTGGGTGTTCAAATCTTTCCTAAATGATACCTGTGCACATTAGGATCCATTCAGGTTCTTCCCCCTGTAATATCTGCATAACCCCTCTTAGCAGTAATACTGCATTTCTTAATCAATAGGCCTTAAGTATGTGAAAAGATGAGTCGGTATCAATATCTTATTATTATTCCTACTGTCTTCCAAAGACTGTGTAACTCTTTAGAACTTAAATAAACCATTCTGATGATAATGAATGAAAAAGAAATTCATTTCTCTCACCTGCATTCATTTACACATCCACAAAGAATAAAAGTTATGACAAATATAGCAGACAAAATTCTAAATCCCCAGTGAAACACAGCTGCTGAGTAAGGGGATGCCTTTGTTACAGAATTAATTTCAGGATAGCACTACACACAAAGAGCAGAAACGGATAGCACTCTAAATGTCTATACATAGTCAAAAGGAAAAAAAATGTGACTATGAATAAAATGAATAAATAAGAGATATCAGAGTCAGCATGACAGTCTCAGTAAACTCTGAAACAGGAAATTACTAAAACAGTAGATTAAAATGAACACAGAATGTAAATATATACAGTCAGCTCTAAAATATACAAGAACAAAAGGCCAGTATGTCTTACATACTCTCTTCTATCTTACCATTTGTTGATAAAAGTGAGTGAGCTGCATTTTGCTGTGGTAACCACTTGATCTTGTTTATTTTTTCTTCTATCTCCAAGCTCTTCAAATAATCAAATTCAGGTTCATGGCTCTGGAAAGTGCTGTAAACATTGTACTCCCCCTGATTGTAAGGCTCATTTTTACTCTATAGAGAATAAGAACAACAAAAACATGTGTTTTATAATGACAATATATTATCTCCAGCTCTTGGGGAAGATGTATAAGCAGCCTTATAAATATAAAAGTATTGAAAGTATAATTTAATTTCTCATTTAAAACAAGATTGACAGATTTGTTTCTACAGGAATGAAATTTCCCGTAAGTACTGAAGCAACATTTAATAAAAGACAGAATTTTTGAAGAAATGTCAATTATTCCGTAAAGCTTTGTACAAAAGATACTGCAGACGGACTGAATTTAAAACCGAAGCAGAAAAGGTAACACAGGACAAACATTGTTTTAAATGGCACAGTTCCATCAAACAGGCAAAAGTGATTAAAACAATATTTAAGTAAAAGAAAAATCACCATCTTTCTTCCTAGTTTAGAATTTTGGAGCTAGGAAGCATTCTTGTTTGGGGCAGGAAAAAGAGCAAACTTCTGAAGAAAAGACCCTTACCCTCTTTCACTTCCTCACCAAAGAGATGATATTCTGTTTACTCAGTCTTGAAATTATAAACAGACTTTTCAGTTAGATTGATTTAAAATATTAAAAATTAAAATGAGTTTTAACAAGCTGTTAACTCACATACCTCAGGTTCCCTTTGGAATATAACAACCCGACCCCCCTTGTCACCAGTAGCCAGCAGTTCTCCAGTGTGGTTGAACTCAACTGTAGAAATAATATCAGCTGGAAGGGAAAAAAGAAAGAAAAAGGCAAATTTCAGAGTGCTGCTAAAACACAAAGCCATTAGAAATATCATGCGCCCCACAAAAATGCAACAAATGAAAGATTTGGAGGGATACAGATGACTTTACCAGCAAGGCACTAATGCAAACAGGCTGCATGCCGCTAGAACCTGAGATTGCCACACAATGAAACAAGTGCAAACATAACGAGGCAAACTTGTGTTTCCAGCACATCTGTAGTTTGGAGTGGAGGAGATATCTAGAGAGGATATGACTGAGGAAGAGCAAACTCAGACTGCTACAAAGCTTTTTTCACTACCGGAGATAGCAGACAGCACTGGCTTCCTGCTATTTTCACCAACTTCAAAGCTCATTCCTGTTGTTTGTGTTATTTATTCTTCACCCTTTCTGAAGGTTTTATTAAAACCCTGAGCACTGGTTTCCTCTACCATGTATCTGAGCCAAAAGTGCAAAAGCAAAGCACACATGGCTTGTCCTGCCACAGAGGAACTGCTCACTATGCCATGCTGCCAACAACACATCCAAATCCGAGTTTTCAGTAAATCATTTCAGCACCATAAAAAATGTGTCATCAGAAGATAAAAAGATTGCAGTCTATTCATTTTCTAATTTTCAACAATTCTCCTTCCCTAAGTAATTGCATAAGCTTATGCAAGAAACCTCATCAAAACCTGAGGCCAATCTTGAGCACAAAATACTAAACATCAGCATGAGAAGGGAGAAAGAGACGACAGGAGCAAAAGAACTGGTTCTTCTGCTTGTATGACAGCAAATGCTAGAATCATAATCCACAGTTAATCCTACACTATTAGCATAATTTAAATTAAAATGCCTAGTGCAATAGTAAATTAAGAAGCCATCGTATATACAATCACAGACAAACGCAGGGTATTACTCAGAGACTGCATGTATGAATCCTCTATAATGATCGGTATTCACTCATCAGAAACACGGGCCACATTTTGAGAAGTGTCAGTAGTTAGCAGCTTCCCTTTAGGCATTAAAAGCTATGGTTTTCAAACGTGTTCGTCATCCATCGGTTTATACTGAGAACAATGGGGCTGCAAGTGGGCTAAGCGCTTCTGAAAACCTAGCCCCAAATGAGTTCACTAAAATTCAAAAGATTTGAAAAAACAAGTGGATGTACCATTTATTTGGTACATTTTATGAATCGAAAACATCTGCTCCTATTATTCTCTTAATAAACGAGTAGTTGAGCGTTAGAAAGCTTCTGTTGCCAGTAGCTCTCGTCAGCGACACAGCTTCCCAAAAGCCAGATTCCTACTGGAAGGTTTTTCAACAATTCACCATCTAAAGATGGAAAACCTTACACTAATAATGACAAAGACATATCTCTTTCAATCTTTTTAAGAATTCTGTATCATTAAATTCTCTTTGAGTAAGAAAAAAGTTCATTTTTTTTATTCTTTTTTACCCACACACTACATATGTAAAGAAGGGAGAGGGAATCATAAAGTATATATGTGAGTTTCATTTTTTGCTGAATAAAATGCATGGATGTGTAGTGTTTGAGAGAAATGGAACTTGACGACTTACAAAATCTGGGGCCTGAACACAAAGCTTCCCAGAGTTATTGGCCTTTGATTTATATGTGGACCTCCGCAGGCTGTACTTTCAAGTAATTGCCCCAAATGCCCTTGTCCCATTAGAGTACAGGAAGAGTAGAGAGGCTGGTGATGGTCTGGGGCTCGGGAAGGGTTGGACTGGATCTAAAAAATTGCATTTTTTAAAACATAAAATGCCTAATAAACTTTTATGGCATGTAAATATACTCATATTCCAGTGAAAGAATATTTCTAGGTTATTTTGCTCTTCTCATGCTAAATTCATACCAATGGAAGGTGTGGGTAATCAGAGGGGAGGAATGCAATATATATAATATACGTATTTGTGTGTATGTTCAGGCATATGTAAGCATACAAGATTTTCACAACAGGTCACAAAAGAAGCAGAAAAGAGAATTGTGTGCAAAAGGAATGAATGGTATTTAAAGTTGGGTGTGCGCATACACTTGCTGTTGGTTTGGAATACCTCCACAATGGCATGGCATGGTCTGTAAGTGGTACAAAATACTACAGAGGGCATCAGCCAATGCCAATGAAATTAACAGGAGTACTTGCACAGACAACAATACCAACTGAACTAGGGTTATAATAAAATATCTCAGCATTTAGTTATTATGCTGTGTTTATTAAAGTATTGTGTGCAGTTAAATGATTACTGTTTAAATAAAAGCAGCTACAGCTTAAGTATCTGTACGCAGTGGGTTGCAGTGTAGTTCTGAGATAAAAATTCTTTCCCCCTCAAGGTGTTTCTTCCAGAGGCATCCCTCTGTTCTATTAGAGAAGTGAATTCTGAACTGGAAGCTACCTATAGTTTTTAAACTAACTTGTCTTAAGAAAAAAAAAAAAAAAAAAAAAAAAAAAAAAGCAGAACCAGTATTCTGACCTTACATGCTATGAAGCTTGTTGGCAAAAAATTAGCCCTGAATTGGAAAATCACTTTTATTGATCCTGTAAATAACAGCTGAAAACAACAGCCAAAATATCTTCTCCAATCTATCAGTTCAGCAGGCAAGCATTAGTCATGCTGTTTTCATAAAGATTAGCTGGGCTGGCTCTTTCTAAGACAGAGGAGGTAGGAACAGAATCAATCCACAAAGCTATTCATCCCCCTCAGCAGAACATTCCCCTACATATTTGTCAATGCTATAGCAACATAAGCCACTATGGTCACATCCTGCATATTCTTACATTGGAGAACGGCCCCCTGAGAGTACAGAGCAGTTAACTACCAGATTTCACCCTCTCAGGGATATATAAATGCTCCACAATGCAAGAGCTTGTGAATTTGCATGTACAGTAAGCCCTTGACAAGGGATGGCAGAGATGAAAGGCTCTGTTCAGCCTCGTTCGGCACTACACCTTCCATATCTCTGCTGGCAGTGCCACGCTAACAATTAGGATTATCAGAGAGAGAGATAATTTACCTATTAAGAACAATTATGGGTAACCTCAATAGTCAATGGGCAAATGTTTCCAACCAGATTGCAAATCTCCACTTTTATCCTGTATTAATCTTCTCATTCTGTTCGTAAATTCCCCATTTTGTCTATGCAGAAATGCATGTAAATTTGCATTCAAACATCACAATGCTCAACATTTTCACACTATTAAAAAGCACAGGATAGATATTCATCATGCAGATGCTGACTGCAAAAAGCAAACCAAAAACCTTCAAAAGATGAGAGAACACTCCAGGGAGGTATACACCTGATCATCTGTTCCACATCCTGCCACAGCAAATTTTTCCACCAGGTATTACAGACTTCATTCCCCAGATCACTTTTACATATTCACAGAAACACAGCACATTGGGAGGTTATTCTACAGCCTGCACCAATAGGAAGTTTTTTCTGATCTAGTCTAAAGCATTTCATTCCCTGACTCCTAGTCATCTCTGTCTTTTTGTACCTCATTAACTAATTTCTCTGCAGCTTCACAATTTACAGTCTTTAAGGGTATTTAATGGAGATGTACTGAACAGCTGCTGCTTAGCTGTATATATTCAGCTTTTTTTAATAGATCTAAGTATATCAGTGTAAGTCTATGTACATCAAGACACTTCTAGCTGTTTGTACTGCTCTCCCCTCAGCTTTATTACCACTGTTCCTGCACAGCTGCAGGCAAATAAACTCTCCAGCAGCCCCTGCTCAGATTCACTGTGGGGTGGGATGAAACTAAGATAGGCACATGCAGCCCAAATTATTTTTGGTCTTTACTTACTTTTTACTATCACTTCCTTTTCTGTGCTCACTTTCTAGTGTCTCACAGGCTCATTTTAAAGGTTATTAATAGCGTATTCCTTGGGATTTAAGTAAAAGGTAACACAGACTGGTCCAAATACCTTTACAAATAATTAGAAAACCCTTAGCTGTATAATGAATTTTTGTATCATTTAGGGGGACTCTAGCATAATGAGGACATGAGCCAAAGCCTCAATTTACTTGTCTTTATACAGTCTTCTGGACAGAAACCTCAGGTAACTCTAATAAAAGCTCAACTGTACTTTTCTGTATGCTGTGTTTAATTAATATTTTCTGCTTTTCTGGGGCCCTTCATTTGAAGGTACTGGTATACTTTATATCCATTAATTTTGCTTCAGAAAATTGGGTATGTAATGAAATTTTCAGAACTATTTCATCCAACACAGAAATGCAGACTTTTGGACAGTGATAGTAAGTTCTGAGGGCAAACAACAGCATGCAGTGGTACAGGGAAAAGATGATCAAAGAATATAATATACAGTTCAATTGCACTATGATCAAGATAGCGAAGTGAAGGATTTGGAATAGACCAGAACAGTAGAATTAACATCAGTGTTTTTCTCCCAAAGGGCTGTGAAATCCTAATGACTGGAATAGGTCGGAATTTCTCCTTTATATCACATCCACCAGAACCAGCATCACAACACAGGGCCTGAGCTGACTGAAGCAGCATCTCTGTCAGTTTTTTGTTTTGTGTGTTCCCGGTGGCTAGAAGGCAATCTTGTAGCCTACGTTATTTCAACCAAGTTCTGACCTGGCCTAACCTTGGCTTGTGAAATCCAATAAGATCACAGCACAATCTGGCATGGCTGCAAGCAATGTTCAGTGATACTGATACAAAAGTCCCTGAGGAGCATAATCTGGAAGAAACAACAAAGAAGCTTGCAACAAAAAGGGATATAAAACAAGAGGACAAATGGTAGATAAAAGGTGAGAACTATTACAGTTTCTCATATGAGCGGAGGCCATTAGAATAAGCTGTGTTTTCAGAATTTAGTTTAAACTTAGTCCAAAAAAAAAAAAAAAAAAATCAGATAAAAAATTGGATGGAAAGAAAGAGATTATTACTTTTTTTTTTTTTTTTTTTTTTTTTTTTAATCTGAAGTTTCAAAGGTTTCCTCCAGCAGATAGAATCTTAGAATATGATGTTGTATGCAAACCTCAAATGCTTGAGGGTCAGATGGATCCTTCTTTTTCTAAAGTAGCTGGCAGAAGGCTTTTCGACAATAGTGAAGTTTCCTACTTGACACAGTAGGCTGTGTAACATGCATTCCTTCTGAATCACAGCACTGTCACACAATAACATGACATGAGAAACCACCCCTCAAAACGCAAGCAAGCACGATGAAAAATTTCATGTCACACTGTCCAGCTTGGCAGCGCTGACACAGCAGAAAGCCAACTCACTCTACTGGAAGACATTTTGTTGATGAACCACCTTACCACCTCTCCAGGTCACCAGAGCAGCATCGGACAAGCTACTACGCAGCCGGGTGGCCATTTGAGAAGGACAGATGTGAGAAAAAGAGCATGCAAATGTGCACAAGACACAGAGAGAAAAAGCATTTGCAGAGCATGAAAAAGGTAGCAAAAGAGTATACGTGAGAGAGCACATGCAAGAGCTTGAGCGTGAAAGAGCACAAGGAAATGTCACAATAGAAGGTAAGAAAGTAGTCTGAAATGAAGGACCTGTCACCGCTTTGCCCTGACATTATTTGTCACCTGGCTAAATCACTCCCTTTACAATTTTTCTTTCTTATTATGGCTTTAAACCTGTATCATGATTTTGCTACAAAATGGTGCTTGCTCTGCATGGGCAATGCAAGCGCAACAGGCAGCTGATTTTGGCCAAGGAAAATTCTGAACATAGGTGGTAATAGTGTTTCAGGGATCAGCAAAACAAGGTGATCAATCAGCAGAACAAAGTCCAGAGAAGTGTGTTCGCTGCACTTTGTCATTGTTTTCCTAACTGATGCCTTGCCTGGCTTCATTTCCAGCAAGGACAAATATATCAAGGGCAGTATCCATTTAATCCTGTCAAGCAATAAAAAGTAAGTTTATTGTCAAATATCACCTTGCTTCTTAAGTATAGTAATTTCCTTCTGATGTGAAATCCAAAACAACAGGTTTCAATGCTGAATAGTTCCTGAAGGGCAGCTTTAAACATGAACATTTCACTTGGGCACAGTAGTACAAAGTAGTAAAAAAAAATAAGGGTAGTAAAGATCTCCTAACCTCAAACCCTCACCAGCACTGAGTAAATCTTTTACTTTCACATTTTTTTTCATCCTTAATCATCCAATGTTTGAATTTTAGAAATGCTACGCATACACACCCCAGTGAGCTGCATTTGTCTTGGCTGATCATGATACCACAGCAGGATGGTGCAGAGCTTCACAGGTCTATACATCTCTATAGCTTCAAGGACCAAAGAAAGTGCATTCCGTTCCAGAGCATTTGAATGCGGGTTCAGTGCTCACTCAAAGAACAAACTTATTCAAGAAACTCCAGAAACCAAATCCAAAATTTGACTGGCAAATGAGGACAGAAAGCAGCACTGAGGAAAGGGATCTGGGGTTTTGGTCAACTGCAAGCTGAATATGAGTCAATAGTATGCCCTGGCAGCCAGGAGGGCCAACCATATCTTGGGGTGCATCAGGCACAGCATAGCCAGCCGGTCAAGGGAAGGGATTGTCCTGCTCTGCTCTGCACTGCTGTGGGCTCACCTTGAGTACTGTGTGTGGTTTGAGGCACCACAGCATATAAAGGATATAAAACTATTAGAGAGAGTCCAAAGGAGGGCTACAAAGACGATGAGGGGTCTAGAGGGGAAAACGTACGAGAAATGGCTGAGGTCCCTTGGTTTGTTCAGCCCCGAGCAGAGCAGGCCAAGGGGAGGCCTCATGGCAGCCTGCAGCTCCCTCAAGAGGGAAGCAGAGGGGCAGGCGCTGAGCTCTGCTCTCTGGGGACAGCAATAGGACCCGAGGAAATAGCATGGAGCGGGGACAGGGGAGGGTCAGGCTAGGGGTTAGGGAAAGGTTCTGTACCCAGAGGGTGGTTGGGCACTGGGACAGGCTCCCCAAAGCAGTGGTCATGGCACCAAGCCTGATGGAGCTTAAGAAGCATCTGGATAACATTCTCAGACATAGGGGCTGATTTTGAGGTAGTCTTTTGAGGACCCAGGAGTTGGACTCGATGATCCTTGTGGGTCCTTTCCAACTCAGAATATTCTATGATTCTATAAGCACCTACCACCACTGTGATTTACACTATTTGTAGCCTTGAGCTTTAATACAGCTTTTTCCTCCAATATTTTTAAAGGTATTTATTTTTAGAGCTTAGAAAATGTTTTCAACAGTTTTTTAATCACATGCTAATTTCTAGTGGTATTTCTCAAATTAGAAAATCAGGAAATGACATGCAACTATTGGAGCACAGTCAATGTGAAAAAAATATTTTTTGCCTACAGCACAAATATGTAAAGCAGATTATCTGGGTTCTGTGCTCTGTGCTAAAAAAGACCACACTGAATACAAGTCACAGATTCAGATTTCAATAAAGTGACCCATGTTTTTATTCCTAATTTAAAATCTCAAAGCCCTTATTTCAGAGGTTCTGGCACCCATCTCCCTCCCGCAGTGTAAAAGGCCTTTGGGATTAGAGAATTGACCTTATGCCTACTAAAGTAAATGGGAAGTTTCCCAGTACTTCAGTGATAAATAAGGTCAAGGAACATTTGTCAGATGCAGTGTAGCTGAAAATTAGGGCATAGTTCTTAAAATTCTGGCTACCGTTTACATACACTTCAGTTTCTTCTTGTTCAAGGTGACCTGCTTAGATCAGCAAGACTGCAATGCTTCAGTCATTAGTTCTGCAGAACCCCTAATTAATGTTACTATTTTTCTTAACGAAGTCAGTGAGTGCACTGTTTGTACCTTTATAATCTGAAATACTCAATGGACTGATAAAAAGCTTACCGTAATTCTTTTTAATACCTATTTAGGGGCTCTCAAATAGTGGCACTGCATCACCCGCAGCACGGTGCTAGAAGAACACCAGACCTCCGTGTGCTTGCACAGGCAACACTGGGCCTGACTCTGCCTCTGGCAGACACTTCTGCCATTGGGGATGTCCAAAGCAGCTAAGCCACTAAGAGGGAACCACTGATCCCTCCATCCTATTCAAACTGAACAAATTGGAAAAACCCACTAGAAAGCCTTTCATCTTTGGTAATTGTAAGCCACTCAGTAACACTGCTTATAGCTGCTATTCTTACAAGCAACACTTCAATAAACTACTGAAGATCAATCTACATTTTAGCTCAAAGATATCCACAAAAAGCTTCCAAACTGCATATCCCCCAAAAGCTTCTCCACAGTTTATACAGTGTAACATATGATAGCAATTTATTCTTCTGAGATTTCTGTAAAAAAAATAAAATAAATAAAAAAGTACATCTGGTTGTTCCTTTCTTTCTGTGTTTGCTGTCAAATGAGGCAGGCCTGACTGTGACAGCTAAGGATTCAGCAACAGGCTTAAAACCCCCTGCTTCACCAACAATAGCACAATTAAGAAATGTACCAGTCTGCTCTTCTTACCAACTAACAGTGAAGGGCAAAAAAAGAAAAAAAATTGCCACGGGCATCACATTATGTATTTACAATTTCCAGAGTGGGGTTTAAACTGGTCCTCACAGAGCAAAGCCTGCTTGAGCTGGGAGCTCCTGCTCGGCTCCACGTTATTTCACAGCGAGAAGCTGCCCAGCCTGGCTGCCAGCAAAAGACAGATTAGAAATGGTGCTGCCAAGTGCTAAAAATGCTAGGCAACCAGGTTTTACTGAGAGCACAGAAGGACCTTGAACCTAACCCCTTATTTTCAAGCAAACAAATGCCAAAAATGGAAATAGTACAAATTATTAATATATATTAATGCTAGTTTCACTGTCTGAAGTGAATAATTGTGCACAGTAAATACAGTGGTCTACAAGGAACAAACATTAAGTTCTGTTAAAAGATTATTATTAAAGACAGACAAAAACAAAAACATATCTAGAATTTTAAAGGAAAATGATTAATGTAAAGTGTATCCAAGGGTAATGAAAAATCGTCCAAAATTTAAAATGTGATACTGAATAACCTGATTCAATGTGAATGTTATTTCCCACATAATATGTATGAACTTCAATAGAATATTCCTGCCAGCTGGTTCTCAACTCTTTTTTTTTTTTCTTTTTCTTTTTTTTTTTTTTAAGGGAGCAATTAAATTCCAGAAGCAAAGCTCTCAGTAATTCTGTCACAGTGGTTCTCGTGTTCAAAGTGCTTTACTGGCATTAAAACTCCCAGCAACACAGGGAAGTCAGTAAGGAAATGTTAGCATTCCCATTTTACACAAAGGAAAAAAAAATGAAACGGATCCTTGAGAGTTTTTATCGAAGATCAGAGAAGCAGTTTTGATTATACACATACTAAGGCACAGATAATCCAGGCTATGCCTCAGCAAAACATTTCTGTTTAGCAAAGCACTTAATCACTTGTCGAGATACTTAAATGCTCCTGAATTCAGTTCTAATGATTATGCATGTTGTTAAATGAATATGCTGATGGAGAACTAACAAAGCATCACAGTAACACACACCATGGAAGAAAAAGTCCTACTGAGCAGGCTTTTGAGTGAAGCTGAGGGTATATAATCTTAAAAATCATGAAGGGCTGGAGCTAGGAGCTGGCCTAGAGCCAGAGTCCTTAAATGCAGAGTGATGACAAGGAAAGCAGGGGACACAACGGGATCTGCACAAGTAAATGAAGGAGAGCTCCAGTACGTTCTTGGGCTTTGTGTTATAATTAATACTGTTAAATCGTTAAGAGTGGGCCTTGACAGGCTTTTGGCTTGTGATAATCTGCTCTCTCTCTAACGACACTTCAGCATGCTCCAGGCATTACCACAAGCCACGGACGTTTCCCAGCAGGTAGCACGCATGCAGCCCCGACATTTTGGAGACTGGAAGTTTACCAGAATAGACACAGGCCACTTCGTGCCAGTTGTGTGCAGTACTCAGAAACACTCACTTTACTCGCAATTAGTGAATGTTACTCCTAGCAATTGGTGCTGCACATAGATGGACAACACTTACACTCCATTGTGTCAAATTATATTAGGGTTTTCTGCTACAAGTGGCTAAGGCTGGGGGCCCCAGAGCAGAAGGGGCTCTGGAGACTGCAGAACTAGTCCAGTTTTCTCAATCTTAATGCAGGAGGATAGATGGCAGTGTTTAAATTTACTGATCAGACACACCAATTACAGGATCCAATAAACTATATCCAAACACTGTGGGCAACATACAGCTCTATCTTAAACATCGCTGGGCATCTCCTCTGTGATTCCCAGCAGTGGACCAGCAAGCTAAGGTCACAACAGGGCTTGTTGGCTGTCAGGGGAGCTTGATGCCAAGCTGTGTAGATACTCATCTAACATTAGCATCTGTCTGCTTGGCAGGCTCCAAAGGCAGTTCAGCTGACAACTCTGAATTTGCCTCTGGGTCTGTCACAAGATCATATAACTGTGGGACTTCTGGGAGTGCCTAATGCTTCTTTGATGAAGATCATGCACATCGTAATGCATTAGATCCTTTCTAAGCATCCTTTGAAATCAGCATTTGTGACCTCTCAGAATTATCCAGGTACTGTGGTTGGATTAAGTGTGTAAACTAATGCCAAGCTTGAAGATCATGTATTTAGGTCCTGTGGGTTACATCAAGATCTCTTCAACAAGTTTATATAGTGATCCCAAGAACAGAAAAATCCCATTTTTTTATGTTAGTGTGGGTTACTGCTGCTGATAGAACACCGAGGCCGCTCCTAGGCTTGTGTAAAAATGAACAGGACAACTGATCTGTATCTGTTTCACTACCAACCATACTGCTTTAAGGTTTGACATGAACATGGAAAGGACTAATGTTAACAATTCAGTAGCGGGTTACACAACTTTACGTAAGTCTAAAAGCTCATCTCAATAACACTCAGTTCATGAAAGACTAAAGCCCCTAGGCTGTGTTTGGATACCTATATCCAACTGAATAAATGCAATGAAGGATGGGGTTACTCAGCTCAAAATGAGCAAATTCTAAATCACCCCAGTATATCAGGACTTAGAGACACCCCAGCCCCAAAAGACTGATTTCTAGAGGGCTGCAGTGTGCAAAAACCAACAATAAATTTGCAGTCAAGTTTAAGTGCATCATATTTCTATAATTACTCATTAAAAAAATCACAAAGAACAGAAGACATTAAAAATCAATGTACCTTTCCTCAGCCTGTATCTTATAAAGAAACTTCAAACACTGTTAACAGCCTCAGGAAACAAACATCCCCGTTTTGTGATGTTCCCAAAGGATACCAATTACATAACAGGACTAGATCAGCATATATTACAAATGCTGACCATGTTTAAAACAGCAACTGTATTGTTTGCTGGCCAGGCGATTTCAGATTTTTTTCTGACTCTGAGGAATGCAGCAGCATTCTGGTAATCTAGTAATTTCATAAAACAGCCTAGAAAGCTGTTTCCTGTCCAATAACACAATACTGCAAGGAGGAACTCAGACCACTGTATTTGTAGCTGGGGAACACAGACTTCCAAGTTTCAACCTTATCCTGTTTGAAGACTAAGCGTAATCATTCCTTCTGCACCAAAAAAAGTTAAATGCAAAATGCAACATCTGCTAGCACAACACTGAAGTTCAACATTTAAGAACAAAGTAGGCTGGAACAACAAACATCAGCAGGTCAGATTTCTGTCTCGTATATGCTGACAGAGCTAGAGCAGTTTTCTTAGAAGCTTCCCCAGCTCTGGGGGCTTCAAAGCACACAGCGATGGCTCACAGAACTGCAGGCGCCTTCCCCAAGGCCACCTAACCTGGAGCCACATCGTTGGAGAACTGCTAATTTGCAGCCCACACAGATAACATTTAGACATCTAAGGCTCTGACAGATGTGCAGGGCTGCCCCCCACCCCCATATCCTTGAAGATGCGCCCTGCAATCATCACTGGTTGTTAAAACACAGTCCGCAGTAATTATTGCTGTGCTCTCCAAGCCTTCGCTGCAATACAGCAGTGCTGCGGCACGAGGCCAAGTGAAGGCTCGACTCTATTTTAATCCCACTATAATTATAAATGATGGATATGTAGTTGAGATGCTTTTGAACATTTCTTTGCATGAGGGGGTATTTATGCATTGCAAAAGAGCACTGCAGAGAAATATCTGAGCTAGCAGTGACTGAACTGGCATCAGAGCCAATGGAACAATGGTGGCTCTATGCAGTGCCTGCGACAGTGCTGCTGTCAGGGCGCACCGCCGCGCTCAGAGCCAAGTACAAAACACACCTTTTCACCATCCTCCATTAAGCAACGTTGACATATCTATTAAATGCAGAATGAAGAGAAAAGGTGTCGACAGGTTTCTCTGAGGCAAAGCAGAGGAGAAACACGCTGATTAGTTGTTCAAAGGACCGTGGTAAGTAAAAAGTTTTTGCCTGAGTTGGAACAAGAGAGTACACACTGGAAAATTTGCCAAAGGGAGGCTGGGTTGAGAGAGCCACCACGTCCCCCAGGCTGAAAGGGGGTTGCCATTGCCATCATCAGGCCTTGCACTGCAGTGAAAAGGACAGATGCAGACCCAGACACCATTTCTTAATCTGGAAAGAAGCTGGCTCACTACAACAATACTTTTATTTCATGTTTTTATCCATAAATGATGCAATCGTTATCAGCAAATAAATATATATACATATTTTTTACTTTGGAAAGCAACACGTCACTGCACTTTGATAAGAACATCACTTCAGATGAAATACACACCGTTCCTATTTTAGTAGCTGTCTATCCACTTGCACAATTAGCAGCTAATTCAAATGAGAAAGAGGTTTTGCACTACCTGAAGGGTCCAGCATGAAGCAGTACCATACTAATGAGTGTGTAAGTACCAAATGGTCTTTGCACTAAAACCAGCGAGGAGAAGTTCTGTACTTATTTCCAGTACAGGTCTTCTCCAGATCACGGCTGTTGTGATTTTTTTTCAAATACAAGAGCTTAAAACATGAAAAAAAGGAGTTATATTGCTATTACTGCATTTCACAGAGAACAAAAGTGAGTAGAAACTAAATAATTTCCTTAGGATTCTGTTATTTGGAGATAATAAAAACAGTCTAGTAAATCTTGAACTGGTGCCTTAGAATACGTCAGCTCAACATATGTGTCCTTCAATTAAAGTCAACAAGAAATCATACGACCAATGTATAATGACAAGTTTTGGATGAATATTCAGACAAGGCATTCACCATATGTGAGGGAGGAATACAAATTTAATCTTTATATATATATGAGGAATATTCCTCAGGTTCATATCAGAAAGGGGGCTATTTATGTTGTTCGTGCTTAGAATGGATGCCCAAAGAAAATAGCCATGGTCTGCAAATTCTTTACCAGTGCCCCTCTTCTCAAGTGCAGATCTGTGCTCCCAGATTATTTGAGGCAAAAAGAGCTTGCAGCAAGACGTGAGGAAATACAAGGAAGGATGTTACTTTGGGATAAATAAATCTACCAGAGACAGGAACAATTCCGGAGGGAGAATCCAGCCGTCAATAAGGACCTTAGGATGACATATCTCCAAGTGCTCTCACACAAGGAAGCAGAAATAGACAGTGAAGCTTCTTACCCCAATGATTTACACACATTTCAGAACTCCTTTCAATATAAGAAATTCTTTTATCTGTTCACTTTTATTTCACTGTTGATTCTTCCAAATACACCCTGTTTCCACTGGGAAACTGCCTGCCACAAACATCCAGCCATCAAGGAGTCACTAAGAAAGTCCCTGTTTTTGGAACATGGGCAAATGAGAATCATTATCATAAAGGCCGTATTCCGAGGAAAAAAATATATTGTTGCACTGAAGTTTCTCCTGATGAAGAGAGATGAAGGTGTCAGAGTAGAACCTGGCCAGCTGGAGCTAAAAGCACCCTGCAAACTTCAGAAATTGAGCATCAAACTGCATGATCTTATAAAACCTTATTAAAAGTGTTGCTATTATTATTGATAAAGGAAAACAAGATATTACAAACTATGAACCACACTGAAAAATGCCATATTTGTCTTAAATATCTTTGAGCACCATGATTTACTAGCCAGCTGGTCAAGTAATAAATGAAAGAGGCCAGCAAAACTACAGAAAGCTAAGAGAAACTGTCTTGCACTAATTAGAAACAACGTGCAGTCTGATGACACTTTATAGACTTCAATTATCATACTCGGCAGGAAGGAGCTTTCAAACATCTGTATGATGATTATTCTCCACTGGGATGTCATTTACAGTGCAAAGTATTAAAAACAGGGCCAAAAAATCAATTATAATCTTGGTAAATGAGCATATTCTTGATCTATGGGATTTGAACTTCTGTATGAAAATTGGCTTAAAAAAAGAGAGGAACTGATTCAACATCAACAACAACAAAAAAGGCAGCAAAACCCCCTCACATTTGATTTGCACAAAATTAAACCTAATGATCATTAAAATAATAATTTGTATATGAAGTGTGAGAGCAAAAGAATATTAGAAGTGACGCCTAATGAAGCAGTGACTACCACAAGCAAGGTTCAAGCAGAGTTTTTTTTTATTGAAGCTTTTAGGTTAATATCCAGAAATACTTTCCATTAATCGGTATTACTTGGATGAGGAAAGATAATGCACACACTAGGCAGGAATGCAGAATCAGATCGTTTATTGTTTCTAAATTGTTCTAAACAAATATTTTCATATTTACATAGCAAAACACAAATATGCAAAAGTAATAGGGAAAGAAAAAATCATGCAATAGCCAATAAGAATGGCATTTCAATTGGTTGGTATTTAACATATTAGTGCAGAAAATTAAATATTTTACTCTATAATCAAGAGAAACCAGTACAATGTGGAAAAGCATAAATTACCAGAGAAAATATAAATACAAAACAAACAAAAAAAAAAACCAACCACTTTCAGATGAAATAAAAAGGGTTGTTTGAATGGACTGAAGGTTTTCTTTTCTTATCTACTGATTTTCAGACTATAGGTGTTTTATCTCAGAGGATATGCTTTGTAGGTATGAGAGAACAATGCTGAGTTTTAAGAGTAAATGGGAACAGCAATGGTCAAGCATGGAAAACTGCTAGAGAACATGCCAGGCATTTCATCAGAATCCTTAATCTTGGGAAAATATCTGACAGTGTTAACCAGACTTTGCAGACAGCCGATATGACCAAGCACCATGAGTATTTTCATAGACATTGAGACAGATACAATTTTTCCTCTTGGAGGCAAAACTTACTTGCATTTGTAAGGACAGGTTAATGAACTAGGAATATGCTGCTGTACTTTTAGAATATAACATAGAATATAACAAACATAAAATATAACATAAAACATAGAAAACTAACATAGACTGCAGAAACTTGCTTGCTGAGTAATGCAAAAGACATGCTTTTCTTGTGGTCTAGAGGTTGTCTTCTGGTAATTAAGGAGGACAACCTAACATGTTGGTTTTGACCTTTAAAGCTCCAAGCAATCTGAAAATCCAACCAAGAGACCACACTTTCTGTGCACTTTCCCTCCCTTTCTTCTCCCATTTTGCTTTTCTAGTGATCAGAGAGAAGCTGTCAGTCCATTTGGTCAGACAGGACCTGGACCTATTAAATTCCCATTTAAACTTCACTGCTCATTTCTCCTGTTGGGAACCTGGGGAGAAAACTAAGGAAGAGGTATTTTATGAAGCTACCACTATTTTGTAGTAGGCTACTATGCAGATGACCAATTTTAGAATGATAGCATGATTTCTATGGTTAAGAAATGGAAGGCCATCCAGACCATAGGATGAGATCTCAGCCAGCTGTGTCTAATCAAAGGTGGAGGATGCTTTCACAGTCCCTGGTCCCTTCATTGCTGTGGAACATCACAGCTGTCACTGCACAGTGAATTTAATATGATGTACTCTACAGCATTAAAATAGAAGTCTGAATTTCACACAAAAATTCAAGATAACTAGGGTAATGCAGGATGTCTGCAGCTGAATTTCTGCAGCACAGCAGTCTCAGATGCTATTCTGAGCAGTTGTAACTGCTTAAATAAGTAGAATCAGCAAGTGGCCACATTCCCTATTGTTGGAAATAACAAAGCTGGAACACCTCTAACAGGCTACCTAGGGATTACCTCAGCTAAATACAGCTTTGTTACCAAGAAAGAAAAGGATTTTTTTCAGCCTGACAGCACCATAAAAACTTTTGTTCATGCTGAATGGCACATGAGCAGAGATTGGCGTTTATAATTTTCTGCTGGTTAAAGACTCATTGTTGGTCCCATTGAACTAAATGAGGCAAAACTGCCATTGATTTCAGGCAGATTGTCAGCAGACCTTAAAGACGTTAACTATCAGCACTTATTAATATGGAATTATCAGCATAAAACATATTGACTGCTTGATCTAAATACTTTATCTTCATTCATCACAACACTTCCTCCAAACGAACAAAGACAGAAAACTAAACCCCGACCAAAGGTCATGCTGAACTTACAGATTGCAATGACTGCCGATACCCATTACTGTCAGCAGCAGCATAATGTGTATTGCACCCGATCAAACCAGTGGACATAATACCAAGCAGAAAATACACAGTAACCCCCCTCTGTTGCCTCAGCTAGAAGTGTCCTCCAGCCTTCCACATAAAACATGAAAAACCCATAAAAATGAATTCCCACTACTGGCTGCTTATTTGCAGAATGCCTTTAAAAATAAAAGCCAGCATCAACTTGACTATAAATGCCACAACTCTAGTAAAAAGCTCTTAAACTTCATTAGTATTCTTTTTTAACTTAAGAGAAATAATTAATGTACTATAAAGGAGAAAAAGAGTGGTAAAAATCCTAAATTTAATTATATGAATGGTATTCTATATACATTTAATTGCATAGCAGTAACACAACCACTTTCATTACTCTTTATAGCTTCAGATGCCCATTAGCACAATCCCCAAGGTTCCTTATGAATAATTAGATTAGGAAAGGGGGACTCTGATGAAACGCAATAGGATGCGGTGCTTATGAAACAGCACATCTTGAATCCAGATGCTGACATGACAACATCATGAAGAGCTAATTTGCACATCCAAATTAATACCATCGTGACGATAATATAAAAGAAAGATATGCATATAAAATGAGCTACAGAAAATAATGTCAAAAGGAATTGAGGTACTTATATTACAAAAATTCATCTTTTTGACATTTTAACCCAGTTGGAAAGGTGTAAATAGACTAAGTGTCATACTCATGAATATAGCCCTACTTAAGCAGACTTACCAGAATTTAATTCACTATTTGGCAACACATGGGCAGGCTGTTTATTAAATAGTTCTACCCATCAAACATGTGCAGCACTCACATAAACAGGTAAATAAATTTCATTACACTTTATTACACATCTGTTTCCATTCGATGCACCGAATGCTTTTGTATTCTTTGGTGCTTCTCAGACATGTACCATCAACAAAATCAGCTGTGATATATTTTTTGAAGAGTATCTACATGGGCATGAAAGACAGAAACAAATAAGGTTGTAAAGATATTTTAAAGAGAGTCAGATATGCCTGCAGCTCTCATAACTTGTCTGTCTGCATATTTACATGTCTGAATAGTTAAGAAATCTCCCCCTCAAATCCATTCAACAGAAACTAATGGTATCTTCATAGAAAGGGAAATCATTTTCTTCCACTTCTGTGGTTCTCGTTCATATGAAGTTTAAAACACAAATAGGGATTTACAAGGCAGAATCTACCATTTGCTACTCAAGAAATGTCAAAGGTGCCTGTTTGCTCTCCACATTTTACAGCATGTAACGTACATTTATCCTGTTTGCCCTATGCATTTGAGAATACATCCTGTCAATGTGCAGCACATTAGTCTAAAGGATTTCTGACTTCTTAAAAATTTGAATTCCTGTCAAGCTGATGGGATCCCTTTGGAATAATGAAACAGTATACATAAACCCTGAAAAAAATTATAATACTGCTGAAAAGGATATGGCAAAAACAGAAGGATAAAAGTGAACAGACGGGACACCAACAAGAGCTATAGCACTGGAGGCATAACATTAAAGATGATAAAACAACAATTTGTGCAAATGAAATCATTTGCAATTATCTTATGATACAAGTATGGAGAACCTCATTAATTGGAAAAAAAAAAAAAAAACATCATATTTAAAGCTAATAATAACAATGTTCTACACAGGAGGTACTTAACATGAGAGGAATCAGTACATCACTGAGACAAGGAGTTCAATAGAATTCAAGTGAGATGCATATATTTATGCACTTACCCACTGATAGCACTAATTATGGCCAGAGTTCTACTAACAGAAAGATCTATATATCTAGATAGATAGATGTAAAATATGGATAGATAGTTGTAAATATATATTTAAAAAATAAACATACCCACAACAATTATCTCAGGACACATTTTTCTGCACAAATGAAATACTCTTACAGGTAGATGGGACACTAACAGTGGCAGGACAGCAAACTTTTTGACTTGGGAAGTTAAGATGAAGCATGTACTGTGTTTGTATATAATATTAGACCTACTCCATGAACAACATAACAATAAACATTTCCTTTCCGTTCTAACAAAACATTTCCTTTTAAAAGAGGTTTAAAGTGCCAGGCATCTTCCCTATCACATCCCACCAGTATTTGCTTACTGAGATCGATCCAACACTTGTTTAAATCGCTAGGAGTTCCTTCCAGGGACTTCAAGGGAAACAAATCAGGACCAAAGTCTATGAGTAGAATATGTTAGCAAAACCAAAAATCAAATAACCAGCAAGACACATAGGCAACATGCCGTGAGGAAACATATGTGAGGCATAAGTGGAAGCTTTTACGAGTATATGAAAGCATTTTCATGAGCTTTTGCCACTGTTACCCTCATGCTTCCTGTACTTATCTGCCTGTTTTTTGTCACCCCTTGCTGTGCTCTGTCTAAGTTATAAGGTTCTGGTGGCATGTTCATTTTAATCACCTATAAGGCTCGCACACTCTTGTGGCACTGATATGAATAAATAACAGGAGGCCATTTATATTGAAAAGGCACAACTAACTGCTCTTAGTGCTATACTGATCCACGTTGAAGACAGCCACAATTTGATGTAGCCCATTACTTCAAAAGCCCAAATTTTTGAAATATTTTTGAAATATATATATATATATATACAAAAACATATATATATTTTACAAGCTCCTATGTGTCACCATATAGCTAGTAGTCTCCCAGACACTAACACACAACTGTACAAAACACCATGACTAACCCCTGAGCTGTCATCCTGGAGTTTTTTCTCCTCCCAGTCTGGCTGCCCTGTGTTCTCTCAGTAGCAGCACCAATTCCCATTGCTGGACTTACATTGTACAAAGGGATGACATCGGCATTCCCTCATTCCCTCATCTGCTTTCCTGTAACTCTCTATTTAAAGGTATTTGTAGAACAACAGCAGGACAACAGGAGGCTGGTTTTATTGCTAGCTCCATTACAGCCCTGCTGTATTCAGGTCTTGAATCAGTCTAGCAACTTCACAGAGGATTTATGCTGATATTTTTTTTAATATAAAGAAATAATTTACAGATAAGATCTGCAATAAAGCTCATCAGTCATTCCTCTTCACTAGTCTTTTTATTGCTCTCATTAATATTGCTTTTCTGTCTATAGACCTGAGACCTCGAGTGCTTTCTCGTCTTTAATTTCTCTCACCTGAATAGGCCCATGGGACTTATCTCAAGGGCAATATCAAGTATGCACATGACTTTACAAATTTTTATGCACGCATCTAGTCTCTGATTTTCAGTGATCACAACTGGATCTTTAATTGTCCTTCTCCAGGAATCAACTAAATACGTATCAAGAGAGATGCAAATTTGCCTGGATTGGTGACAACACTTCAGACTGTTTAAGTGCACTCACAGTTCTGGTATCAGAAGTTGTTATTAAAAGAAACCCTTGGGAATCTACATGGTTAAATTTTTACTGAAGCCTTTATATCTCTGCAGCCACCTAAGTTTTATAGTTGCCTAAACATCATTCTCATCAAAGAGACGTGTCTTAAAGACTGCAACTTTAGGTTATCAAAGCATCCTACCCTGGAAAAAAAAAAAAAAAATTAAACAACAACAACAACAAAAAAGGAAAAAATAATAATGAAGTAATTACTGGGAAAAGATTATTATTGTGTGCACATCTATTTAAAGGAAGGAAGTGTACAAGCCATTTCACAAGTCTTCAGCTAGGTCTGGAATTTGAGGGGGGGAAATGGTGTCAGTTGATGAATTACAAGCTTAATTACATCTGGGATAAGACATTTTAGAACCCAAAGGAAAAATGATTTGCTGAATGTCAGTATGCTCAGATGCCCACCAGTGAGCAGTCCCTCCTCTATTCCAGGGTTTCAGTGAAGACAACATACATGTCAACCACAGCAGAAGAAACACAAACTAATGAAACTGTGTGTAAGCTGTAATTACACTGTCTCAGTGAATGGCACTTGGGGTATTGTGAACAGATTGTACATGTTAATTCACACAGGGCTTAATGAAGCATTCCCTGTTCTACAAACTTCACCACTTGATTTAATTAACCTTCATACCTATACATGCACTACCTACCAATCATAAATGTTGGAAAACCCTCAAATAAAATGCAATGCTTTGGAGCTACATGAGCAGGGTAACAGAGGCTCAGTTTATGTTCAGTCTGACAGCTCAAAATCAAATTATAAGGTTCTTAGGTGATAAAAATTCATGTGACAAATCTGGCCTTAAGTCAGCTCTCCCATATGCAAGATTTAGTCCCTTAAAATGAAATTGCAACTAAGCAGAATCTGGACACTCACAGCAATAAAACTTTCCCAGATTTTACTAGCAGAGCATCAAACATTAACATAATCTGGGAGACACTACCTAGATATTAAAAGATGATGGGCTGCAGTACAAAATAGCTAAGTCACATCTGAGGTTGTAGGCATAGTTTTGTTCAAGACAAATAGATAAATACATAAAATTATTGCATTTTCACCAACTCTTAAAAAAGTAAAGGACGCTCATCAGCCTTGCTTAAACATAAAGACCATCACCTCAGAGACCAGGGCAGAGACTCCTTTCACATGCCCGGGATGGAACAGGCTGCTTACACCCCACAGGCCGCTGGCCTGAATCTTCATGTTTGCCAATACCACAGCTTTCTAGGCTTGCTGCTTCAATCAATGCTAGAGCCTGGATTATCTTAAGTCTCAGCTTTAGCCATGTGTGGCAAGATACTGGGGTGCTGCAAATAAATGGTTCTTTCCTGCTAACTTCTAAGAATGAAGTATGCACCAAACACAACCACATGTGCATAGGTTCTTCCTATATGAGTATAAATTCCTGCTCTGACTCTCCAGAACTTGAGGGCTGATATCTAGAAGTAAAAATGCAGAAACTTTGAGGGAAAAAAGAATCAGAACTGCACCTCAGAAAGATGTTTCAGTGGCATAGGAGCAGGCAAGGGCTGCTCTTGGCAGGCTGAGCTCTGCTGAATTTGGTTCACAGAGGTGTAACAGCTGTGCAAATGATAAAGCAGAACTTGCACACTTCCTTTGCCTCCTTTCTGCCATGACTAAAATTTACGTAACATACTTAACATCTTAGCATTTTACTTCATTAAAAAAATCAAGCTGGAATTACTTAATGCACAAATTAGAAAAACACTCAGCACTGGCTTAGAGAATACATGCGGCACTGGAGAAACATTAGCAAAATCTTCACAACAGCAAAGAGTAAGGGAAAGCTGTGGAGATAATTTATGTGAATCTCCAAAGTCATTTTAATGGTATCTCTCATAAAAAATTAATCTGCAAAAGTTAGCAAGCATGACACAGAGGAGGAGAACCAGTGGACTGAAGAGAAGTTGGCTGAGGGATAAAAGGGAAAGTTTGCCAGCCACACAAGATGAGGACTCTGTTTGCATTTTAAAATTGAATTGGCCAAATTGAATTGGTCCAATCCTAAAGGCTTACATTACAAGCAAAGAGAAATAGAAAGACCTCCCTACACGCTTATAGAAGCATAGATTCTTGCTTTAAAAAGAACAAAATCAAAACCACATATAGTAAAATATAAAAAAAATCTATAAAGTGCAGCCACATTTCTGGTTACATTCTGTCACTCTGGAAGAGAGATTTCGAGGAGGGGGCAGAAACCTGTGTAATAGAGGCCATAAAACAAGATTTTGAATTAACTGAGAATTCAGACAACCATGACAACTTAAACAGAAGGTACCAAATCTGTCTTTTTACTTCAGTGGTGCTATGCTATTCAGTTCGCAAGAGAATCTCGACCATTATCAGTGTCATTTTGGCATAAAGGATAATAATAATTTTATTTATAATATATCCCTCCAAGGCAGCATGCAAGATCACTCAAGCAAGTTAAAACACACCATGAAAATATTTAAAACATTATAAACCTGTATTTACTATTTCTCACTGCAGTAGAAAATTCGCAGTCACTGTAAAGCAGTGCAGCAATTTGTTTTATGAGATTTTATTGATGCAACCAAACGAACAAGTATGTTGTTCATTAATACAAAGAGAGGAGTAGCTAAGCACATGTGATTATGTCCTTGACCTGATGCTAACTGCTCAAGGGCCAGCCTTCACCTTTGCTATTCTCTCCCTGACTTCTAGCTCTTGGGCCCTGACTGCCTGGTGGTAATTTGAACCTCAAGGGAATGGATACAGAAAGAAATATTATGGTGTCAGAAGGTGGCATCTCCTCCAGGGAGACCAGAGCAGAATGGATGACAGTGCCAATGGTGTGGACCATTTGGGGGAGGGTTTGGCAGGCAATATGCTTTGAGTCCGCTCTGGTAGTACCACAGATCACATTGGCCTGTCAGCCATCACTGGCCAGGGTGGCAAAGACTGCGAGCAGCGATGCCAGAGGTCCCCATCCAGCTTTGCCTCTCACCTGGTAGAAAGTGCTATTGTAGCTGGTGCCTTCAGACTCCCCTGGGCTAAGTCTGACACCAATTATCCCAGTTCCCAAGTCATCTCAGCACAGGTAGTGCACAGAAATGGGCCCCCTTCCTCCTGACATTTCCTTCTCTTCTTCCACAGCATTGCTGAACAAAGCATAGACTAACCAATAGCTCAACACAGTCCAGCACAATCTGAATTAATTTGCTACAAGACCGAGCATGCCTAACAGTTCAGGATCTTCAATGGACTTGGTAAGAATTTGGGCCTTCCCCTGCCAGAATTAAGTCAGAACGGGATCAGGTGGGTACTCAAGTGCTCAAGTACTCAAGTGCTCAGGGAAGCCTTCCATTTCAAAACAGAAGCACCAATTTACTTTAGAAATATCTACAGGTCACGTGGAACTGGAGAACAGGCATTCCTGTTCTCTGAGATTTAGGTGACTACTATAGAGCCTTTAAATGTATTAAAGAAGCTCAGTCTGAGCTCGCTGAAGGGAACAGAAAAGTGATGTGTTAGGCAGGATGGTGCAGTCCTGGAATGCCCAGGGCAGAAGCTCATCTTTTGGGGATGTGTCTGTGTGCTCTCCCATCCTCCCTGCACAACCGCCTCACAAATGGACCTCACCACACCTCATGCTGCACAAGGGTTGCTGTTGCCCAACTCAGAAGGCAGGGCTGCTTCTACCCTCTCACCGAGACTCCTCACTCATTGCTCACAACTCTTGAGGGGCAGTAGGACCAGCATTTGGCTGCCAAGACATTGCTCAGCTGACTGCTTCTCTCCACCTCCTCTAGAGAAGAGTCACAGCAGGGTGGCAGGCTTGGCCCGAGTATCCTGCCCCACTGTAGCCAATACACTGCACATAAGGACTATGCTTCTGGAAGGCCTAAAAACCAAGGAAATGGTCTAAATGTGGTGATGAGCATTCTTGTTCAGACTTCTGTATTCATCACTAAAAAAGTAGCTGTAGCTTTTGTAAACATTACCATGAGGAGTATCTTCTACATTCCTTACAGGGGTCACTTCCTCAAGAGTCTGAAGTTCCTGTCTTGTCTGGAATGGTGGAAGAGTAGTACATTGGCTATAGTCCTGGACTTGTAAGAATATTGAACTGAGCAGGCAGAGAATTAAGCTCAGTACAATTTTAACACCCTCAAATTCTAGCAACCGCAAATAAAGGCAATCTCCCTGAACTAGCCCAGACAGCACATTGAGTTCATTACTGTAAAGCAGGGTAAGTATTAACAGTGAGGACACTGTCCTCTCATCTTCCTTACGAAACAAAAGCATAAACAATATGCTATTGTTCATGGACCACAGAAAACACCCTGGTCTTCTGGGTTTGTAATCAGACCTCTTTTCCAAGTCCAAAGCTGAAAAGTAACTTAAGGCCCCCATTCACATGTATTTGTTATTATGACAAAACAAAGCCAGTGGGGCTCACACCCTGCTTCACAGCTCCAACTAAAAAGCCTTTTCCACCCTTACCAATGTTATTATGGATGTGAATAAATTATTAAACCTAAAGCACCTCCCCATGTTGCACAACAGTCACAGGTGAACCAACAATAGGTGTTTTGTTTTTCCTGGGACTCTGAAAAGTCAGAGGGCACTGAACCAAGCTGCTTATGTACCACACAAATAGACCTCAGTGTGAAACAGAAAAATCTATATCATATTCATGGCTTCAGAGTTCAACGGATTGGAGACATTTTTATTCTGGTCTGCAATTTAACAATACAGTGCAGAGCAGAATAAAGCAGTAGACTTGGAAAAGCTATTTATAGTGCATATGCCCCAAGGAAATATAGCTAATAACTAATTCATTTCACATCACACATCTGAATGCAATATGAAAACTTCCCAGTTTCTTATCTGCACAGGAGAAAAGACTCCACTGTGGCTTTCTTTAAAATAATTAAGGATTCTTTACCAAAACATTTTAATCAAACTAAGTCTCTACAGCAGTCTTTTCTTTCCCTGCCTTCTATCTGATTCCTTAAGAGGTCCATGCCTATTAAAGTTTTGATAAAAGCATTTCACGACATAGCAGTTTGCCAGCCTATTAAAACTTACACTCATTTTCCTAGATAACACATTTTTTTATCACATAGTTTTCTAAAGATGGATTAAAATCCAATATATTATTGGTTGTATCAACAGGAAACAAATGGAACAATCTGCTAAAAAAACAGTGAGCAATGCAACTGTTATATCTGCATCTGTGGAGGTTTGGGTTTGGTTTAGTTTTCTGTTGTAGGGAAACAGATCGGCTAAGTATTATTCAGAGGATGAGACAGCTGAATATTTATTTTATTAGAAATGATTAAGAATTAAACAAAAGTTAAGAAAGAAAAGTATTTGTAGTACTTAAGAGACATCAATAACCACAGTGAGCTTCCCTTGTGTTGAAACTGGGGCAGGAACAAAGCAGCAGACAGAAACAATACTCAGTGCAATGATAGCCCTGTAATGATAGCTTTCTAATTTCTCCACACCCTCAATTTTTTTTTCTTTTTCTGTTCTTCCACATGCTGATACCAGGTGTTACAACAGCTTGACTTCAGTGAGACTTTCCTGAGTGTGGTTTCAAGCAAATACTAGTGCCAAGGCTGTGTTGCAAATAAGCCTGTAGGAGATGCTGCAAGGAGACCCACCTGGTGTCCTACAGGAGCAACCTTTGTCACAGGCCTGTACCCAACTCTCCAAGAAAAATAAGGGCCCTCATGGGCAACAACAACAAATAAAACTACTGTAGACGATATATAAAGACGTCGCAAACAAGGACCCACTATTAAACTCAGAATTTCCCACAACTTCTCATACTTTACAGTTAAAAGGCTAGTTTGAGTTAACAGGTTTTATGCTGAAATTGTCATTAATTGCTGTAAGAAACAATGTGATTAACTCCACTAGTTTGTAATTCAGTGCCCCTAGGGTCCCTAGTTTATACTCTGGCAACATCCTAATTTACTTACACAGCAGAAGCAGCAAAAAAAAAATATTTCAAACACATTAAACATAACAACATAACTAGATATAGAGAGCTTACCCAGTTGTTTATTTACACTGAAGGTTCCATTAACATGGTAGAAAACACCAGGGACGAACACATACATACACATCCTAATGACTTAAACATCGCTGCCTTTCCAGTGAGCAACCTGTGCCAAAAGCAGTAACCTTACAGACGGAGTACTCGTTTTCAAATTTCTCAGTCATAAAGTTTAATGGGTAAAATCTGGATAAACTTGTTCTAAATCCCTAATTAAATTTAACAGAAAGAATACAGATCTCCTTCAATAACCCTAAGGCCTTTCAGGGTTTTTTGTTTTGTTTTTTCCCCCCTTTACTAGAATAATCAGGCAGCATTAGGAAGTACTAATCAGGTGACAGCTGAACAGCTGGTTCCAGAATTGGACCTTTTCTAGGCTGTAAAAGGATATAGTACTTTTTATTTGCGTGTGCTGGTTTTCTTCAGGAAATGGAGAGGAGTCACTTTGAGGCTTGCTTGTTTTTATACTGGGGGAGGGCTCCTGGGGTTTTTAGTTCTGTTTTCACTTTTGCTATTTGCTCCTTTCATTATCTTTACTGACCCTGTGCTTTAGTTTGAATCATATTAATCAGAAAAAAATTGTTTGCAGCAATTGAGCAGCAATATATAAACTACTAAAATCATTAAAGAAGCTGTCTAAATTACACTGACTAACAGGTAAGTAATGAAAAGTTGCTAAGTGTAGTTATTAATGGGTTTTAAAATAATTACTACATAAAACAGTTGCAGCTGCATAATTTTTCAGATTTTGCCTGAGCTACAATATGTCCAGACACCATGCTACACATTAACATGCAAAAGGCTCCACACAACTTCTGCAGAAAGAAATCAATTTAGCTGTTTAGACCTCTAAATATATTCAGATAAGGCTATAATGATAAGGCTAACAACACCAGCTATTCAAAGTGACTGCTACTTGTTAATTTTTGCTCACACAGTATTTAAAACATTTAAGACATGATATGCAACCTAATTATTACATTGACTCTTTAATCGTGACTTCTGCCCATCAACTTGGTGGAAGATGACTTTTTTTTAAAGCTAATATTTAAACTAATCTTCATTAATTGCTGCCCTACTGTAAACTAGTTAGTGGCTTCATTACACAAATAGGTGAGGAAATAAAAACCCAAAATAGAACAGAAGAAAATGCTAAAATAACTAATAATATTGGATGAAAGCTTTTCTCTGTTTCCTTTGAAGGTCAGAATTATTTATTTTTCCAAGGAAGTTCCTGGTATTTCACTTTTAACATTTTGTAAAGATAAAAGAAAAATGCATAGGTGTGCAAGTTTGTTAGTTATTACCCTTGCATGTTTTAATGGTGAAAAACACAGCACTGTATGTAAACTGCATCTAGAGGCATGTAATAACACACCGGGTTTATGAAGCCTTTAATTACCCAGTATTGGTCGCGTTAGCACCACTTCTGTAATACAGAACAGTGCAAGAAGAGAAGGAGAAGAAGTGATCTCCTCATGAAGTGTATTTATAACCACGGCACCACGAGGGAACACAGTTACCGATCATCCTGTCTCCCTATGATGTACCAATACAGGATCCTGATGTGCCAGTACATCAACTTGTCAGGAGCAGCTAGAGCACTGCTAAATAGCAGCACAGCCAGCAACCGCTCGATGATATTGCAGTGCTGAGCACACAAAGAAGTTCGGATCAGTATGCTGCTGCTGAAGAAGCATCACTTGAGCTGCTTACCACGTTTGCTGTGTTTTTAGATGGGAATGCAGTGAGATAAAACGAACTGCTATAAAAGCAACCACCACGCAATACCATATTATATGCGGTTCGCAGATAGAACAAGAATAACAGCCCTCTTGCCTATTGTTGTGAAGAACTGGAGCCTCGTTTTGAAACGCTCCTCTGTTCCAAATTCATGCTCGAGCTGTGAATTTCAACAGGATGGAAAGCTCTGTCTGTTCCTGGTTTTCTGACATATTTCTCTCCATGTTTCCCACTCTGCATCACTTCATCAATGCAACAAATCCATTAGGCCCTTGTGTTACAGAGACCTCTGGCTATATGGACTGGTCTTTAATGGATCACACTTTCCTTCCATATTAAATGCTCAGCTGTATTAGTTAGTAACTGTTTCATCTCCATAGAATCCCTTTGATAGTTGAAAATGTAAAACAACTTTTCTATTATTTTCTGCAATGCTCGGCCCCTAAACTTTTCTTTGTTATTTACCTCCTTAAGCTGCAAGGGCTCTCTTCTCTCTCAGTGAGTGTTTATTACATTAGCAGAGCCAGTTTTCTCCAAGAGCAGCTTTTAGATTTTTTTACACTGAACACTTCAAATCTGTATCCTTTGCTATTTTCTTCTGATGATGTTTATCATCATTTTTTTTTTGTGTTGCTTAGCTGCAGCTAAAGTGATCTGTACATTGTTATGCTCCAATTTAAGCTAATATCTAGCTGGAACATCTTGCATGTTATTACAAATGTTTAGTTATATATGAAGACTTCTAAAATAAAGGAACAAGGCTGGGTCAAGCACTCAAAGACAATGATAAAAGAAACTAATTTACCATGGGAATTTCAAGATTCCTTTCCATACATTTAATTCCTTCACTGAATGACTACTGAGGTAAAACAAAGTTCAGTTGTGATTGTTAACTACAAAAGCAGCTAACAAAATAATAATATAAAATAAATCCAATTTTTCCTAACATTTATGCACTTCTCTTTAGTGAATGTTTTCATTCCACATTTTTAATGTCCACAGGTCTCAGGTATTTCTAAATTATGTAATTAATAAGCATTAAATCCCTTTCATTTACTGGCAGGATTTAAAGGTTGTATCTTCAGACAGTGGCCACCATTACAGTAATATCTGTGTTAACAGAAATCTGTCACCCCACAAGAACCTGACCCATCCTCTCTTCTCACAGCAGGCATTAAACAGCAGTGCCTTGTGCCAAAGTCTATGGATAGCTATAGTTTCCTTTGCCAGCTCCCAGATATTCCCAATATGGTGCTCATGGTTCCTCCTATGGTAGGAGAAACTTCTATCAGGGCCTCTCCTGTTCAGAAATTGTTTTATTGGCAGCCAGAATTTTCCTGAGCATTGCAAATAGAGTAGTGCAATACTTTTTCTAACCGAAAACAACCATTAAATAATGCCAGAATTTCCATGAAGAAAATGAATTTACCTTACCCAAGTGTTTTGATCTGCCAACTGCTGAACAGATAGATATACAATAGATATAAACACTTATCACGAAACACTGGGGGTGGAGAAAGATGGTAAGTATCTGACGCAGACCACTCCAGGCCAGCTAAATGTCATCGGAGATAGTACCATTACTCAGCAAATGGCAATGTGCTTATCTTCCTGCTTCACTAATAACAGAGAAAAATTACCTATTTGTGCGCCAAAGGTGTGATCTGATGCTATTGATTGAAAAGGCAGACATATTTAATTATTCATTATATTGTACTAACTAAACAGGAGAATGATGGAAACTCTTCACTAACCTCTTAGCAAGTATGTATATTTGAAAATAATTGTATTCAAAAGGGTAACAATATGTAGCCCAACCATGGCATTCACTCTTTAAATCCTGTATCCTTTGCCAGACAACAAAAAACAGATTTTGTGTAGCAGCCTGAAAGCCACACACAACTTGCAAATTCTTTGTGCATGACCTACAGGCTTCTTTACTGTGGTCATGCTCCACAGGACCAGCTTATCATTTAATTCATGCTGATCATGGTTGCTGTAGGATCTCCCTCAGAAGACCTGAACGTTAGCAAGAGGCCAAATGTGCTAGCTAATCTAGCGTAGGATCGTCTGTTCCAGATTCAGCAGTTCTCCCAAGTACTTTGTGCTCTCTGGAGAAGCCACTGGAAGATTTTGTAACTAGGTACATCTGAAATAAAGATAAAGCTCAATATCTGAAGGTGGAGGCAGGGAACAGATGCAGCTCAACATGCAGCATGAAGGAACTGAGAAGACAATCAGGGATCATTCCCCCATCTTTGGCCAAAAGGAATGACAGCTCTGAAGTCTTCCAATTCAATATCCAATGACATCACAATTTTAATAGCCTCTGTGCAACTGGATTAATTCAACCAATTCAACTGAATATTCAACCAATGTCATGCTCAGATAAAGCAATAAAAAATAAAAAATAATTAAAAAAAGCTAAAGTAGTCATAATTTTGCACTATCTAAACAGAGCAAAATATTTTATTGGCTACCAAAGGAAGTAAGGTTTATAACATGTGAATCAACACCATCATTCCAAAAAAACCATGGTGAAACTGGTGATATTCTGTATTAATAAGTCACCTCTCCTAGAGTTTAGAAGAGGCACAGGTAGGAGACAGAAGATATTCCCATCTAAAACAAACACGGAGAGAAGATCTAGCCTTAGAAAGCAAGCCAGTTGGCACTGAGATTGCTTACTCATTCCCATAGCTAGCTGAGGTGCCAAAGTAGATATAAACAAACCTAATTATTAACTATAATTTAGCATTGTACTTTATTGATTTTTTTTTTCTTTTGATAACAGAATTGTTATGTTACAGTCAAAATCTATGCTTTGTTAGAACACAGTCTGTTTACATTTTAAGATTGCTGAGTACACGAAGTAAAAGCAGAATATATGTCCAAAAAGGAGGAGGAGTTTGGGTTTAGGGTTTCTTTTTTTTCTTTTCCACAGACAGTAAAATGAAATAAAGTTGTGCTGCCAACAGTCCTACTGCCTACCTGCCACTGAAGGCAAGTCTGTAAATCATAGCAGTGGGTAAGCTTCCCACCAAGCTGCAACCCTGTAAGCAGCTGGCAACATCAAATGCCAGAGCCAGGCCAGAAGTCTCTTTCAATTAATTGTTTTAAGAGCACTTTTAGCAGGAGGCAGATGATGAAAAGACAGTCCATAACAATGGGGACAAACCATACTGTCACAACTATCCAAAAAGCAACAGAATCAAGAGTAAAATGAGATCAAAAATGGTGAGTATACATGACTGTACCTTGGTCTATCATTTGGAAGATATAATCTATCAGTGCAAGCAGTGCAGCTTGTCTACTATATTTAGGGCTAAAACCAGATGAATTCAGTCAAGGAAATCTGAGGATTCTAGATGCCACCACAGCCGCCTTGCGCACAAGCTTCCTTATAGCTTTCCCTAAAAAACAAAGAAATTCAAGACAAAAAAAAAAAAAATGGTGAAAATTTTCCTCAGCTAAGGTTCATTTTTCAAGCAGGAACAAAACTGTTGACCTCAACTGTTGTTGAGACTGTAAGCAAGCAAGCACCTTGTTCTCTCAATCACTTTCAATAAAAGAAAAATACTTCCTCAATTGACTTTCCCAGACTTGTATATCACAAGCTTGAGCCCAGATCTATCTAGCTCCTATACTCACTTCCATCTGTTTAATTAGCTGACACTCGAGAGAGTTTCCTCTCTTGAGTTTCCTAATTTCTTGAATTACCAGGCAGGTACCAATAGTTCAGTCCTGATCTAAGTCATTGAAATAATTAAGTACCTTGAAAATTCCTTAGTCTGAAACCCTTTGTACAGCTTTTGAAGGGATTCCACTCAGATTAATCAATTTACCCTCCATCAAGAACAGTTCTACAGAATGCTTGTTGAAGCAGGGTTTTAAGAAGCATTAACTGCTTCATTCAATAAAATTTTAAACAATTCCCAGAGCCTCAAGACTACAGGATTTAGAGAACAGGTGCCCTTGTCTGTTTTACTGGAAGGCAGGATCTTCCTAATGAAAAATGAAAAAGTGGTAAAGAAAAAAAAATCACATAAGCATACAAATAAAATGCTCTATTTCAGAAAAACAAACTGCATTCCTGTCATCAGAACATAAGGAGATGAAGTTAAGGAACCCATTTTATATTAATATTGATATTCAAACCAGAGCAGCCCAAGCTATCAACCCTTCATCCCAGGTCTGTATAGCATATAGAGAATAACTAGGTGGATCCTTGTGGATATATATTTTCCATTTTAATTTGTATCTTTCAATTTTCTTCAAAAGCCTTTCTTTTGTAGAAGATATATTGGAAGACAAATAAATGCAAGTACTGAATAGGAAAAAAAAAATCTATTATACATGCCAGGATGATTTCAATGCTTATTTACACATGCTTACATTTGGATTTGTAGATCTTTGAAATTCAGAAAGATGAAGTGCTGTATCAAAGCAGTCCTTTTTATGAAGGCATTTGTCATTATGTGAATCTAGTCCAGACAGCAGCAATCCATTCAACTTAAGTCACTCAGGTGTGTGTTTGCACTCATCCTACTCACAGCAGAGTTTTTCTTCTACTTTCCTTTTTACTATTAAAAGCACCACTCTTAATAAATGGTGAGTGTGAATCAAGCCCAGAGTATTCTTTTGGTAGAAATGGGGCAAGTCCTCTGGGTATACAAACCATCATAACTCTATCATAATTTCCAAAAGCAGCAGAGTTGTAAGTTACACCAGCAGGGGAGTGGTATATGTGATTACTTGCAAAGATTCATTATAAACAGTGAAGAACTATCAGTATGTGTATGCAACATGTGGAAGGTAAATAAAGGGACATGTAGCAAGCCGAATCTTTGAACACCAGATCAGTGCACAGAGTATTCTTTATGTAACTGAAGTGAAATTCACTTCCCATCTCTTAAACTGCACTCTCCTTAAAATGACAGGGCTCTACTAAATGAAATCAAATCCCTTATGACTTGCCTTGCAAGCTGAGTGACAAGTAGATAAGGGCATTTAGTAGTCAAGGGCAATTTCTAAGTGAAAGCATATAGGAATATATGTGTAATAAAGATGTTATTTAAAAAAATACTAAAATAACATCTCACGTAATTTCTTGCAAAAGTATTAAAAGTCAATGGCCATTGCAGAAAATACTTTCAAGACCTTGAATATTCTTTTCTACTTTCTGGCTTAAGAATTTTATATGCTCTTCTTTCTTTAAATGACTGTGGCTTCAGTGACTGAAGTGCTTGAGTAACAAATAAATTCATTTATCTCCAAATCACCTATGCCACCACTGGGAGACCTCATCTAAACATTTATTTGCAGCAGACAACTACAAGAGAACTTTGGTAAGTTCTTCTGTCATTTCATTGGGAGTCATTTGTTGAGGTTTTCCACTTCTACATTTCAAACCATCATCCCTTAATAAACTCCAACATACTACATCCCAGTCACCAGGCAAAAACCTGGACCAAAGACATTACTTGTCACTTAAAGAATACTGGCAGTGTACTTCTGCGCATTTCATTTTCCTAATAACCTTTGGGATGTTTTCCACTGTATTTTTAATGTTTACAACAATTAAAAATTAGCATTACTTTCCCTAAGATTCCTGTAAACATTTTGAATGCCACCCACCAAAAAACCATGTCCAGGAAGAAACTCTTTGTTCTCCCTCCCCCAAATGTATTTCTAGATGAAGGTAAGAATCAGTATAAAATATCCCACATTATTATAGTGAAAAATTATCTTCTAAACTCTATTGACCATCCATAATGACTGCTGGTCATTGATATATGGTGGTGCTCTTCATACCAGGTGAGAGCAGAGATATCAGTATTCACTGTCAGCACTTTAGCCCACAGTGGAACATTATTACCTCCATATAGAAAAAGAAGGGATCAGTGAAAAGAAACAAAAGGCTTAAAATAGGAGTATCTGATATCCACTGGGAAAGGATATAGTGCCAAAGACAAAAGGTCTTCCTAGAGTAAATCTTTACTTTTTTCCTTTGTCCATTTATTTCCAAACTCAAATATGTGTTTTCACATACCTGTTGTTATCAGGTGTACTGTCTGGGTTTTTGATGGGCTTTGACATATAACATTGTATTCCTCAAGTGTGATTTCTAGCTATTTCTAAATTGAAATGAAGAAGATTTATTTGTATATAACCATGACTTCAAAGAGAAAAAGGGTTGTATAAAAGCAGCAATATTTCTTATTTGTCCTACTGATACAATTGCAGACAGATTGGGGATGAAAACAAACCTTCCTGCAAGCACAGAAGAGCTTCTTAAAAATCTGTAGAAGACTTTGTCCACAGAAGTCTGTCCTTCCTTTTTGGATAGTTCATCTCACACGATATGTTACCTCTCTCTAACCAACTTGTCATTCTTATGACCTTGGATCACTGCAGAGACACAGCACCATTATGACCTTCAAAGTCATTCTGCATTACATAGCAGCCTTCCAGAATTTTCTGATTAGCCAAGACACAACGCTAAAATTGAGAAGACAGGCAGCAGAGTCTAGTAATCTTCCACTCACAAGTAATCACCTGTAAGAAACATACTGCCTTTAAATAACATAATGAAAAACATAAGGACTATGTGCTGTAGTACAATTGAAAATGGCCACAGAATAATAACAACAATAATAATAATAAATTAGCTGTAAATTGCTGAAGTCTTTGAGGTGACAGCATACAGAAACTAGTCCACTGATTCAGTTTTTATCATCATCCTGAAAATTTTGGCTACGACCACTATTACTAGCATTTAGTTATGTCAAAAAAACACACCAAAAACACTGACTGTGATACATATTTTCTCAAAACTAAAATTCAGCTGTTCTTCCAACCTCTGTAGATTTTCAAGCCAACAATAGCTGCTCTTTTGATTACAGCTCTAGTCTGTGTGACCGATTCCCTATTCTGGGCTGAATCATCACAAAAGCAAGCGGATTGGCTAAGTTAAATGCTGAATACCATAGCAACTGACTTGCAGCCTTGCTAACATGAAGCAAGGATTTTTGACTTGAACAAGAGCTACAAGTGAAAACAGCAGGCTAAAAGCAGACCTGGTGTAACATCAGCAATGCAACAGAACTAGAAAAGTCACTTAACCCCTCCCTAATCGTTTCTCCTTAATACCTTTTGACTGCAAAGGGCAGCAGCAAATCTTCAGACTCTCATTAAAATACAATATAGCGAGCAAGGAAAAATGTGTGCTAAGGTATTGATTTAGCATATATATCTAGCCAATGCAGACTCTTTGCCAAAACAAATGGGATTAAGTATTGGAAAATCAAGTCACGGAAAGGGAACAATAATAGAGGTTGATCTCGGTTTTAATTAATAATCATATCACAATAATAAAAAGGATTGGAAGCTTCTAAAGAAACACCTCAAAATATACTTAACCCTACTTTGTCCAAGTTACTGACTACCTTCAGGAACGTGTCAAAGTATCCAAGATGCTAACAATAAGACAACTACTTAATGGCAACACCCTCTAAGACCTGCATCAGGTCTACAAGGAAAATAAATGAATCAGCTCATTGCTCTAGAGTAACAGCAAGAGTCCTGCTTCAGGACAGCCTAATATTCTTCCAGGCAGCTGAAGGTATCAAGTCTTTGCTTGCAAGTAGATGTGTCCACATATTTTAGGTGAGCTATAACAGGCCTTCAGTGTATTGCACAATGGAAAATTACAGCCTTATCTCTTCTCCACCACGTTTGAGGCAGCTTGTACGCTGGAGACACTATTCCTTCTTTGTGTTTGGGCTTTATAGCCCAGGAGTAAACTCAGCTCCATCTTTTCTTTGTGCATCCACTGAAGTGGCACTGAAAACCTGCTATGAAGTAACCTATCAAGAGAACCAAGTATAAGACCCAAAGCATAGTTACCTTAACTGCTTTTAATATGAGGGCTAGTTTTTAAATCTGAGTTAGGACTATAAATCTACAGTATCAAATTAACTTACTTGATCTCCTATAGACCTCATTACTCCTGAGCTCTTGCTGACATTAAGGAGTACTATACCACATCTATCAAGATAGTACCCACATGTACCCACATCTATCAAGATAGAGACAATCGTTTGCAGTTAAAATAAGAGGAGGGACCTTTCTTCGGGTTCCTGAATTTGACAACACTGGTCTGATTTTCTTTCAATGAAATAAAATTTTTAGTTAGTTATCTGGTTGACTTTGACAGTGAAAACCCACAGAATTCTTAAGGTCTTTTGACCCTCAAATTCAGGCAGTCTCTCAAGGAGTTTATGGTAACAAGAAACACTTCCATCAGAGACTAGACACTGTGAGTTAACAAAACATAGTTGTTTTTTGGAGGTAATTTCATCATACTCATAAATTGCTTAACATTATGTACTCGTGTTGCTACAATGGACATATTTCTCTTTTGTCTCAAGTTTCTGATATATCGTAATTCAGACATCAAATCAGCCTAATTGCAAAGACACACTTGTATTCTATATGTATGGAACTCCAGGTATGTCTACATTTATAGTATTTAGGGTGCATACACTATTCTTATATGCCACTGAAACATAAGTACCTATCTTCCAAAAATGGTGGTTATTGCTTTATTGGAAAGTCATTTTTTTATTTAGTTCACATGCTGTAAAACAGTGCAGAGTCCCCCAGTTTGGCTCCATAAATAGCACGTCCTTGTCATTCTCACATCTCAAGTAGAAACAGACAGAGAATTCTAAGTGTGATTTTAGAAACAAAGGAATTTCCAACATTTCCCTTACCTGTCAGGTAAATATGCTTGAATGGCTGATCAAAACATATAGACCTAGCTCTTGCCTATACCTCATGCTTTCAGAATGGGATTGTTTGTTGAGTTTGTTTTGATATATCTTGGTTTTGTTCATAAAGGAAAAAGCAAGGAATTTTTTTTTTAATTGAGCTTTTATCCAGCAATTCACACAGAGAGAATACCATCTGTTTTCTGAAACATGCGAAATAGCACTCTGTGGTTAGTACCACATGTGCAAGCACTGTCTAAAATAGCACCACATCTATGTTGAAGATATTGATATGCTGCTGTAAATACAGCCCTTTCACATACAAGATCAGATTTTTTCTCATACAAGTAATTCTATTAAACACAAATAAATGACAGTTTATTATTGTGATTTCCCAAGATTAGTAAATTTCCCCTGAAGAATTTATAGTCTTAAGTCGGAATCCAAAGAGAGGAAAGACAGGAGAATGGGCAAGAATGGGCATTCTGTGTACTTATAGACACACACACTCTTGCCTATACAAATTAGAAAATGTAGATCAAGGACAATAAATTATTGTAACAGCAAAGGTCAGACTCAAGGAGGGATGGAACTGTCTTTGACCTCATCTGTGAAAGAATTTTTCCATGCACAAAGTGGCATGAAAGAAATGACAAAGATGCAGTACTGCAGCAGAGATTCAGTGACTGAAGGGCATAACGGTAAGGCTAGAGAACGAATGCTTGAGAGAGGACATGAAATGAAAAAGTACCCTAATGACTAATGGTCAGACAACGGCTCCAGCTGCAGTGTTTCAGAAACTCTGGGACAGGACAAGATGAATGTTCAGAAAGCAAAAGGGAATGCTGCTGCTCTATTCCACCTAGTAAAAGGACGTTACTTCAGCATAAATCCTTTTATTGTTCTTTAATAACATTTATTACTATAAAATAATTATTTAACAGATGGTATTATCAGAAAATTTAAAAGCAATTTGAAGTATCAAACGTGGTTTTTGTTTGTTTCTTTTTTTTTTAAAGGTACATATCTGCATGTTATCCCACCTGAGGAATATCTGGAAGCAACTCATTAATGAGAGGGGAACTCTGTGCTACGGCAGTTGTAGCTGTTCCTTTTAGTAACAGCTTTTTTATGCTGATACAGCTAGGGCCCAAGTAAAGTATTACAAAAGTATTGAACAGAAAAAGGAGCATTTCAACAGAAGCACAGTACACTCAACCAGAATCACCGGCCTGGTTACAGAGAACACAGGAAACACCCAAGCCATCAAACAGTTGTACAGCTCACCAAATCTTGCATTTTCACAATGTCCTAGTATCTTTATTTTTTTGTTGCTTTTCTTTCTTTTTTCTTCTCTTTCCCACAAGTAGAACCTCTTTCCTTCCCTTCAGACATTTAGACTTCTGAGTTCAAAAGTGAGTTGACCTAGGCAGTTCGAAGTGCTCTGCAAACTAGGTAAAGGTGTTTCCCATTTGGTCTCAATATAAACTTTGTTAAATGAGGAATTTAAAAGCAGATGCGAAAAGACAGTAGCATGAGCTATGTCATCAATCTGAGAACTCTGCCAAAGTTCCCCAGTGTTATACACAAACAAAAACATCCCTTCACAGGTATGTAATAAAACCTCCAAGAAGCTGTTCACCCTACTGTGAAAATGATAAACCACAGCAGTGAGGTTGGCTAAATTGCCCAAGGACACCTGTAGAATTAGTGGCTATGTAAGAAACAGAATAAGAACTTTTTTTTTTTAGGTGTAGAAACATCTACGCATGTGCCTAGGATATAAAAGACAGTCAGTGCCATTTCATGCAGTTTTCTACAGTCCAGTTAAAAAAAAAAAAAAAAAAAAAAAAAAAAAAAAAAAAAAACAGGTGGCATGTGAACAGAATTACTCAGCAAGTGAGAGACAGAGAAAGAAGGAACAAAGAAAGAGGAAAAGGCTACATGCCTTTACTTTTATTGTAAATCTTTAGGGTTTGCATCATTTTTAGAAAATCTCAGACTCCAAATAACAACACTTTGTACATGTGGCTTCTAAGTGTGCCACTTTCTCTAGGAGACAGGTGTTTTCAAATCACTTTTATTCATTGCTTATAAAGTGACACGATACAATCAAAGAGCTGTAGACATCTTTATTACATTTGCTTTTTGTGTCTTCCGTAGTCCACTGTCATAAGGGCTCACCTGCAACCAGCCATCTGGGATGAAAACAGAAATAAGTGACAGGCATCCTTACCTCCAAGTCCATCTCCAGAATCAACCTCGTAGATGCTTTCCCCTTCCATGTTGTCTGTAGGACCCAGAAGAAAAACAAGATCTCTCACTGGTGATTTGCTCAGGATCCAGAAGGAAGATGAATCGGCTCACTCTGCAGCCAGCAAGTGATATCTTTCAAACAAAAACATAAAAACAAAGCCATTGATCCACTTCTGCTATAAAAAGGAGTGGTCATTTCATTTCTACCTCTAGTCCCCAACATTTCAAAACTGTATGTCAGTTAGTTTTACTTCCAATACCCCACGTCTTTTATATATCAATACAGTCTCCTCAGTGGGCATCTGAGATCCTTTTAACTTGAAAATTCAACTGTCATTCACACTGTAAATAAAGAGTTTGCATCAGGCCACGTTCCAGAACTATATTGAGGGGAAAGCCACAGCACAGACCCTTGCTCTCACTCATATGGCTTGACATGACCAGAAGTGGGCAAAATGGAGCAATATACTACCCATCCAGAGGATTAGCTTTTCTCTGGCATACCATGGACACATTGAGATCAAATAATACTCAGGTTGCAAACAGCAGCATGTCCTGAAGGTACACAGATCATAGGGGTCAGCTTTCTTAAGACTGCTCTTAAAGGGTCACTTTAAAATTAGGCTGAGAAAGCATCTCAGTTTAGCAATGGATTTGAATGGCAGATGAAAGTAAAAAAGAGTGTAAAGTTGAAGTGTGGACAAAAGAACAAAACCACCCATTGGCATATTTAAGAAAGACAGAAAGGGATCAAAGTCTCTTTTTCCTAAATAAGCTTGAGTAACTAGTGGCTTTTATATTACCCTGCTCCAACACGGCAAGTTTTTACTACCTCCTCCTTTTGAATAAAAGAAAAATCACTCTCAATGAATTAAAAAAAAATAAATAAAAGCAACTAATGAGTCAGGAAACATCCACGCATCATGTCTTTGAGTGGAAGAGACAAAAAGAAATCAAAACAACATGGAGTTACTGGAGTAGTTGTGAAGCAAGCAGAGAACTGTCACGCATCAGATGCTCGTGATCCAGACAGCAAAGCCAGGATAAGCTCCAGCACTCCTCCCCATGTATAAGATTTGCAATCTGATTAGTTATAAAACAGAGGAAAACAGAAACAGAAAGCCATCCAAAAAGAGCACAGAGGCCTCTCTCTGCCACACACGAACTCAAAGAGGCCAAGAACATAAAACAGGATGAATGAATGATGATTGATTATATGAATAATGTTATTTATAAAACACAGTTCAGGTACCATTGGTAACCTAAAGCTAGTTATGAAGCAATGCATTGACTGTCACCTTGCGAGTTTCAAATGGGTAAATAATTAATTTTTATTTGCAAGTCTGTGGCCTTCTCTTTTGCTTTTCCATGTCATTGGGACTACATTCAAATTGTCCCGTGCCACTGCACTTCATTTAAAGGGTGGAAAAAAAAAAAAAAAAAAAAGTTCCATATTAATATGAACTGCCCTGTGTGTTTTGTTCATCGTTTCTTCAACTTCCTATCAACAAGAAAGCAGTAAACATTATGAGCAAATTTGTATTCAGACATCGAGTAAAAGAAAATCAATTGTTCAAGCACTATGTCATTTTGTTGATAAAAAGAAGGGCATACCTAGAAGCTTCACACCAGATGACCTCTACTTCTTCAACTTCTTCAAGCATCTCTCAGCATCTGCATGCTTTTGTCGATTTTCCGCTGCTTGAGCCAGTGTAGGTATATGCCATGTAACTGAGCATGCATGGCACTGCAAAACACTGAGCAGACTTTCCATGGAGTGGAAACGGTAGTGTAGTCATCTTATACTGCTGGTGCCTCCCCTTCAACTCACTTCAGTGATTCAAGGTGTCATTCTGAATGAAGTCATGTTTTTCAGAAGGTGTGCTACTGCAATTTGCTAGACTGAAGACTGTGAAAGGATCCATGATAATGCTGATTTTTAGTGAAGTATCCATTGCAAAAATTTTAGTTTGGAAAAAAAAATCCACACATTTTTAAAAATATGAAAATACTTACCAAATAAATAACTAGAACACAGTGGTTATAGTGGGTTATAGTGTTAAGCTCTGGCTGAATATTCACTCCTGAAATATGCATGTTCCAAATGCTGATCTAGGACACTCACAAGAATATTAAAGATTGTAGTTCTTGTTTATAAAAGCAAAAGCATCAAGCAGTGAACACTGGATTCCCATGATCACGAAAGCGCTACTGCAGACGTCATAGGATTTAGAAGTGTTTTTACAGGATAAATAGGTCAGATGAGGAAATAAACATAATTTCAGAAAGTCAACTACAGCCTTTCAAATTAAATAACTTTTCTTGCATAAATCCTTTTGGTAAAGGTTGTCTTATCCTGCTAAGATCTCATTGCCAACGCTGGCTTTTAAGATGAACACTACAGTCCTGCACAGTAATACAGAAACTACTTCTGTGTAAAGTAACTGGTGATCAAAGGACATTGGGCAATGTCTAAAACCTAAACATTATCTTTTTATCCAGGCTTTATGCCTATTTACATGGAGAAAAAAATCCTGTGCCCAGCATAAATACCTACTTCAACATCTGTTTAGGCACAGGTGTTACACAGCTTAATGTCTTTATCCATCTATAAACAAAAACGTATTTCCTTGTGAAAAACTCATGAGGTGTCTCATTTTGCATTATAGTAATGAACTAAATGAAACCTATATGCCTCTATCTAAACTTGTAGGTGTAAAGAGTAGTAAATTTCATGATAACTAAAGTATAAGTGTTGATTATTAAAATTAGATATCAGTATCAAGAAATGCTAGTATTTCAGTGCAAGATTACTGAGGCATTAATTTGAATCAATCTTTATCACCTAGTTAGAAAATTAGTATTATAATTCTTATGAAAATCTGATTAAAAATAAAAAGAGACTGACAAAAACAGAAGAAAAACTGTTTTAAAATCATTTATTATATGTATTCCTTATAAAACAAATTGACTACTGCTTCTTTATTACATGCTTGCTCTCTTCCCAATTGGCATTCACACAATTGTTGCTTTTAATAGCATTTCACTCACAGTTGAACCTTCTTTGGGGTGGGGTGGATATGAAAAACTCTATTGTTCTGTTCCCTGGCTACAAGAACTTTTTAATTAAAAATTGAAAGCAAAATTATGTGTCAGCACAGAACCATAGAGCCACTCAAATGTAATCACACCAACAGGAGTAAACACAGCGATGTGATGGTTAGCACAGAACTGCTTCTTGCGTGGCTGTGCTAGCTATGAGTTTATCCCTTCTATTAGGGGTAGAAGAACCTGAAATGTTTAAGGTTAGCCTCATCACAAAGTAAAAATGCCACAGCGGAGAAGCAGTTAGGCATGAGGTATGACCAAAGCTGTATCAAAACAGATAGAGTGTCCTAATGTGTTTGATACTTTTTAAAATTATAGAGCATCTGAAACCAGGACCCCTCATCACAAAGTTTAGTTTTTTGGCAACATTTGTTTCTTGCTCATCCAAAGCCTTTCCCTTGGTAATGCCATAGAGTAGTCCCTATCTTCCGCCATCACACCAAATGTAAAGCCATACAGGAACAAACCATCATTCTGTGCTAGTTTCTGGTCTTTGAGGAAAAGGCTATCATGAGAGAAACCAAACAAACCAAAAAAGCTGTGAAGTTATTTGCTTAAATTGTGTAATCTGAAGTCTGTGTCAGTTAGTGGGAGGCTGTTGCTGGTGTTGAGGGAACAACACACAGAAGGAGGCTCAGGAAGAGCCTCATTGAGACACGTTGTTCATAGTTTCTGCCTGCATGCAGGTTGCAGAACCACTTGTGAGGGGACAAGGCACCAGGTGGCAGGAAGACAATGTCGAGAATGCCGAACTCAATACTGTTTGCATGATGGTGTTTTTTCTGGAGAGAGGTTAAAGAAGCAACACTGCTCTTTTAACATGTGCCACATTATATTCCCGAAGAGATGTGTAGAGCAGCAAGGAGAACCACCTCTGGGCTCCCACTGGAAATCGCAGTCCTCAGAGCAGGGCCTGACGCCATGAGCTGCAGGCCAGGGCCTGCCAAAATGGCGCACGCTGCTCACCTACTTGCCCCGCAATCCCACAGACTGAAGGAACCCACAGCCACACACATGGGGGTGATCTCTGCTCTTTTTGACCTGCCTGACTCCAATAAAGCCCTATCTAATGTAAACTTCTGTGGCCCCTTGATCTTTCTGAAGTGATCTGGTTAGCCCTCTGGCTGCAGATATTGGATTTGGGGGAATTAAACCCCACTGAAGTAACAGAGACATACACTTGGAGGATACGCACATTTTGATAACATTTGAAAAAATAAAAATTGCATCACAAAAATCAAAGTATGGTAAGAATATTTATATTTGCATGCTTTAAGCCTCCTGGGAACTTTGCAAACATAGTTCTCCAATTAAAGTCAGAAAGATCTTACAGTTTAGTAGATGTTGCATCACATGCTGAGATAACAAACGCCAGAATTAAAATAAGATGGGAAGACCAAAGTCACCACAATAGCACACTTCTCTGTTCCCTCAAAGACCAACACAGTCCTAACACATATTTGGGGCAGACTTTTTCAAATCACATTGCCGATCACAGATTCCTAAATAAGCCCCAACTTCTAGGCTGCAGCTAGACAGACCTTCCCCAGGTGTGCAGTGCCAACTCTCACCTATAAATCCCAGAGAGCCTTTTCAGGTAGTCTGCACAGGAGAGCATTCATCTTCCCTCATTCACCTCCATTCTCTTGTCTCTCTGGAGCCTACTGCAGAGGGCACAAGTGGCAAGACTGCTTGCTTCTCCCAGCTCATCTTATCAGTCTTTTTCTGTTCTGTTTGTTGCAAACACCCTTTTTTCAGTATTATGCATTAGGTATCACTGGAGAATGGTTCCACATCGGGAACATGGAGGACATGAGAATGCGGTGACTGCAGAGAGTGACTTTGCAAACTTTTAGGAATACAACTGATGTTGAGGAAAATCCCGAAGTAGTAGAAGACCAGATTTCTAGCACTTTTGTGTTCTTACACCAACTTCATCATAGGACAGGAGTACAACTGATCAGCAAGTTTTTCCATCTAGTTTTTGAGAAAAAAGGAGAGGAAAACAAGAACAAAAAATCTGAAGATCTGAACTACTGCATCAGTGCAGAGGCCAGTGCCAGATCTACTTCTGAAAGGGTTCTGTTCCTTCAAGACTTACTTTCAGGTAGATCTACAGTGATTTATGAGATACATCTGCACTAGTCCTGTGCCTCTGCAGGTGGCCAGCCACACATGAGGAGTCCTGCTTAACTAGTTATTTATGCTTTCTCTTCATTTCCTTCATTTGTCATAGGAATTTATTCAAAGTTAACGAATCAGTCCAAGATTCTTCATACATATTTAAGTGCTTTTCAAAAAAAGAAATCAACATTCCGAAAATGGCTGGAAATCTTTTATTCAGTCAGGCATAACCACACTTCAGTTAGTCCTGCAGCAATACCCTAACGAGAAACCTTCCAGACTACTAGCCTTGATAATCATAATTCCATCTAACAAGGCTTTCAGTGAGACTGTTTTATTATTCAGGGAAAGTCTGAGTTGTATTGATGCTGAGTTGAATCTCATGCATTTTTGGAGATAGCTCCATGTGGAAATCTCAAGGAAGTCAAAGTGAAAGTATCCATTCTTTATGGATACATGCATTTTTAAATGCTGGTAAAAATGTTCAGTTTGCAATACCTCCAGATAAGCTCCCAAGTAAAGATTTTGCAAAATAAGATCAAGTGCTAACAAAATGGCTTGCTGGAAATAGCTGTGAAAGGAGAGCTGTCTATTCTAATCCTGCAAAACATAGTTCTGGTAGGGAATAAGAATCAGTGTGAACAGATGAATTTCAGAACCTCATTCCTCCAAAACAGCCCTCTAAATTGGAAAAAGTAGTGAATTCTAAGCCTGAGGTACTTAATTTCTGCATGTTGTTTTTTTTTTTTCTTAAAAAGTTTATATTTTTCAAACAACTCCACACCTGTTTTACCTTCAAGACTGTTTTATTAGTTTCATCAGACACTTTCCGGTGCTTTTTTCTACATATATACTGTGACCTCTGTGAGAGTTATTTCATGCATCGGCATTTAAAGTTTCCCAGGGTTAGCAATTCCGCCTCTATTCTAGTATAACAAGAGTACCATGAAACATTCAACATGCTGTTCTTTTCCTTGTGGTCCAGCGTGATAGAGTAACTGAGAAAGCTTGTTGCTTTCAAAAACATGCAAGAAAAAAAGTGCGAACAAACATCCTCTTAAAGATATGCAAAGACTCCAGAACATCAGTTCCTGAAGTCTGTACAATACCAACAGGAGCAAAGAACGGAGGAAAACTTTAGCATTAACCAGTTTTAGAGATGTATTTTCATTGTTCATTTTCTGTTTCAAGTTACATCTCTGCAACAGAATGCTGCAGTACAAACTGTGCACTACAAACCAGCAACTGCCATCAAGCAAACTTATCACTCTGCATCTTACAGAAAAAACTTCACAATTTGGTTCCTCTGCTAATGGCAGAAGCAGTAATTCTGACACTTAGAGGTGAAACTGATATTTGTAAAACCACCTGATGAAGTTGACTAGATTACAAGCTGAACACATACACTACATATTGTGACTTTTGCTAACTCAGCTGTACTAACACAAACATGGAGGGAAGGGGCAGGGGATTATATCAGAAATACTTTCTTTCATGATGGGTCTAAGAAGACAATTTTTGTACCTTAAAATTTATGTTATAGTTACTAGGAGACTGCATTGCATCAAAGATACATGGAGGAGTTATACATCTTGGTCTATTACACAAATTGATCATGGCACACAGGGTCACTCTACTGTCATTACCAACACAAAGCATACCTTACAAAAGGAGAAAAACAAAACAAAAAAATCAACTAACAACACACAAACACCACCACCTTGATTTGGGGGAATTTTCAGTTTAGAGTCTAAATGCTCCTTCAGTACACAAGACACGGTGTATTAAATTTGAGTGAAAGATAATAAAATAGTAGGATTTCTCTATTTCTAACAGGACTGTCTATTTCTACATGACAGAAACTATATTCTGTCTTCTTCTTCTTCCATCCACTTTCTTATTATAATTAGCAATAACTCCAGGAGCATGTATCAAAAAGAAAGAACTAATCAACACATTGATAAAAACATGATTTTCCAAAAACTGTACAGAAGACCTGTTAACAAAATAAGCGAAACAATGAAATAACAAATAAACTAACAAAAAAGAACAAGTTAAAAAGAAAAAAAAAAAAAGCTTCAGATCAGTAATAACATGGTTTCACTTAGAAGCCTGCAGCATAAAAACAATTTGCTTTCCTTAGGTTTTAGCTGAAGGTCTAAATTAAAGCATGCAGTACATACTTATAGTATTTTCTCATTTGCTTTAGCATTAATTTCCAAGACAATGTAGAAAAGCCGAATTTATGCTCAGCTGTAGTTTTTATAACCAACCAAGAGAAATTTAGTTTGTATGCTAGAGCAACTGTGGAAATCAATTCTTAATCTATGACCTTGCTTACCACAGCTTGAAGCCTTGCAATAAATAAATGCCTTGAGCCACAAATAAGAAACATTTGGTGAATCAAAGAGACAAATAACACAAATCTATATGTGTATATACAGCATTAGAAAGGTCATATAAAATACAATATTGGCTCTTTTCTTGCTGTAACATAATAATGTTTGAAAGGCAAGACACAGTAATTGGCTGCATTAATACCCAGGTGGTGAACAGTCATGAGTACCTATTTTCTTTTCAAATGACAATGTTCATCTCTTTAGAGGACTTCTTGTAGCCTGATGCTTTTCTCTTTCTCTCTCTTTTTTTTTTTTTTTTTTTTTTATATATATATATATGGACAATGCAGCAGTACTTAGAAACACAGAATCTCTGAAAAATACCTATTTTCTTTGTCCTAGCATATGTAAAGGCTTTCTCTAATGCACATTTAAGCTTCGTTGTGAAATTGCTCGGTGCTTCACTACTAACAAAAGAAAAAAAACCTCCAGATCTCACATCTGCCTACTCCCAGTCACAACCACCCTTCTCCTTTCTAATCTGAACCTCTCAAATTCACACGCTAGATGTTATTACTTGTTTCTCCACAAGCTCTACTAAAACAAATTTGACTTCAATAGCATTACTCACAGAAGTATTATCTAAAAAAAAAAAAAAAAAACACCTATAGTAACCTTTCATTAATAATATTTTACAATTACAGTTTACAAGAACATAACTCACTTTCTGTAAACAGACCTGTACATCTTCAAAAACACACTTTCCACTCTTTATGCATTTGTTTGGCTGTAGACTTTACTCAGGCAGTTGCTTTTAAAATTTATTAGTACAAAAAAAAAAACACTAGTTCAGCTAATTTCCCTCTTTTAATTGTCTCCTTCCTGGTACAGTGGAATTCAAATGTGCCTGTGACTGACACTCCCTTTTAGATTAGCATGGCATTATTAGCTTGCACAGCAGGTGGCTGAAGTAACTGATGGGAAGGTTTCCCTTATTTTAACTCTAAGGAAAGCATGTAATCTAATAAGAAATTAAGGGATCTGACATTCAGAATTATCCTTGGAGTTTTGCATAGAAAATTTAATTTATATAAATAAATATATATATAACTTCATTATATTTTCATTAAATATAATGAAAACTTTAGCCAAAAAAAAATAGGAAAAAAAAAAAAAAAAGGAGACCAGTACTGACAGAACTAGAATGCCATCAGAGGAAAAGCTAGCCTTACACTGAAATTTCTTGGCACATCCTACTCAGTCTACCTGTTAGCATAGGCTTCCCCAGCTAACGTCCAAAAAACAACTCAGGAGACTTTTGAACTGCTCTTGACCACAGAATCACAAACTGTTGTCTGCATTGTAGGATTTATTCCAGATTAAAGGTCAGTTTTGTGGAAATGATGCGAAGTACGTATCAGTCTGAAGCAATATCTGGAAATAGGGGAGCGACTATCAGAGCCTGGCTGCAGGAATGCTTTCATACTGAAAAGTCAGGCCTGCTCCAGCCTACCCCACAACAGACTAACTTAACTGACAGCTGAAGCAGGGCAGGAGGAAGTCAGATTTCACATCTGCTTTCCCATAGCCCAAGAGCAGGAATTTTAGCTTGGTGACAGCCTCTGTTTTATGCGAATGGGGAAAAAAGTACTTGCATCTCAAACTAAATCCCTTGGGCAGCAGCAGGTACGAAGCAGATGCAGTTCCCCAGTTTCCAAGGGCCGGGAATGGCACTAACCAGACCTCTCCACAGCTGCTCCTGGGCATGGGTAGGTATTAAAAGGGGGTCTCAAAAGAGAGGAAAGCAGCACAGCAGCTTACTGGGAGAAAATCACATACATCATCCTGACTAGCACTCACAAACTTTCAGTATTAAGCATCACTTAATACCAATGCCCTACCCAACTCCACCTATCATGGCATATATCACATGGCATTTTACATTAGCTTTCATGGTACAATCTTAAAATTACTTTTTTTCCCCACATTCAAGTTGTAAACAACCTCTTAGGTAATGACACAAACCATTTACAGGCAGCTTGTCCCAAGTGCAGAAGAAGAGCTACTCAGGGTATTAACCTAGTTTAGAAGGAACTACTGCCCCACCCACAAAACAACAAATTTGCATTACAATGTGTGGCTGATTATAACCGATGACCCTTACAAAATAATTTAAGATTCAATACTTGTGAAATAAAGCAATGCATTCACTGATGGCTTTGTATCAGCATACATGACTAATTACTTTAATCACGAAGCTCAAAAGATAAAGAATTTGATTTATTATAAATACAGGGGCTTGCTCTCATAAAAATGACTTGCTCTGCAGTTCAAGACACACTTTGATTTATGGCACTGCTTGTAATTCCCTTATTTTTTATTTTTACATTTAATAATAGGTGAAAAATGGATTAAAAGTAAACTAACGCCAGCCATATTCCCAATATAATTTTATTCAGTTCCACAGCAGTACTCGTACATTATCTATATCCTAATAGTTCACTAATAGCAAACATACAAAACTGTTTTGAAAAACATGCAGGGAGTAAAAGATTCATTTGGCCAAGATTACAGAAGGAATGAGTATTCTTGCATTTCTTATACATGACTGTTCATTATTTAATGACATCTGAAATCTGTTGCTGAGACAATCTGAACTCAACTCAAATACAGTTTAGCCAGGAATAACAGTGAGAGTCATAAACATTTCTGAAGACAGATTACGGACCAATTATGGTTGGGAAACTCATCAGAGAGAGAGAATGAGAATGAATCTGCCTGGAATCCGTGGACAAGCATGGATCTTCATCTCTTTGCTGTCAGTCACTTCACAAAGCACTTTGTTCCCTCCTGACCCCTGCACTACCACTTCTTTATCTCAACACCTTAAACTAAGATGAAATTGTTTGGGAGTCTCTCACTCACCTGAAGTCCTCCAAGTTTGTCCTAATAAGATGATTGCCTCTTTCTGCATATTTACATTGAGGATTTTTGAGGAAATCTCATGCATCTTTCTATGTATTTTGCTGCATGGCTGAAGGGGGAATAAGCATGCAAGAAATTAGAAAAAAATATACATTTTCTGTAGTTTGCTGTTAGCCAGCAAAGTTCTGTAGCTTATCTTAAGTTATTGGAGTCATCACTGGAGCCCCAGGGTCTCTAGGAAGACTGTCACACAGCTGTGTGAATAGGGAGACAATTGCTGTCAGATATTACAGCATTAGGATTATGTTTCACCAGCATTTGCCAGAAAATGGTGATTAAGGGCAACGTGAGAATATTTTCAACATGAAGAATGTTTTCATAGACTGGAAGATCTGCTTGATCTAACTTCAGCTCTGAGCTTAGCTAAAGCAAACCGTAGTCCCCAGGGCGCTGCGACAAACGGATTAGCATCACATAAAGACCCTCGGCGGCGAGGTTCTTGTGACAGCTGCTGCTTGTGCTGACCAGCACGGTCACCATGACCTCACGTTCCCCCCCTCTTTTTAATAATATTTCCACGCATCGCCTCTTGTCTCCTGCTTAACAGAAACATTCCTCCAGGCACAAACCACCTCCTTCTGGTGTGTTTACAGAACCAGCTGCGCCGAGTGACTCTTAGGGCTGCCGCACAATAAACAACAAGATGTACATCTGATTGTGATTTATGGCAGAGCTGAACAACGTATTCAGTCAAATATCTGCACAATTCAAGTCAATGGACGGTTTTGTTTGGGGAGCCAGGGGCTTTCCTGTTGTACCATCATGGTTGGTGTCTTCTAAGTATAAATCCTTTTTCACATTAAAAAAAAAGTTTAGCACCCACCAGTTCTGACTCCTCGCAGTCACCACCACAACTACCTAACATGGAAGAAAGGGGAGTATTTTCACCAGCAGTTTTGTCAAATATTCTCTTGCTATCAAGCATTTCTCAGAGCCAGAGGATGCACGGAAGATGTCCTGGAATTCAGATTAGTGCAGTTTGGAAGATATCCAGCAAAAGATTACAAAAAAATACCTGCTTTAGGCCTCAAGGGGCACAAAAGGGATGATGCTATCCACACCATCTTCTATACCCACTCACTGACAACACCAAAACCCACTTCTGCATAGCTGCAAAAAAAATGCCATGCTACTATAGTAATTAGAAAAGAGATCAGAAAAAATGGGATATTTACCAACATAACACAGGCTTCTGTGATATTTAATCAGCCTTAGATAGCTCTGAGATCTCTCTGATAGCCTGTGAAAAAAAATTGGGAAGTCTTTAAAGGTCTTTGAAATCCAGCGCTGTGCTACAACTCACAGATGTCTGAAGCTGCATACATAATTTTTAAGGACTGCTGATTAAGATGGTTTATTTTCTTTGTTGGATTTTTAACTCACATGAGTGGTTTCATACTTAAATCCCTGTCAAATAAAGGTGCCCTCATTACATGAAGTGGACCATCTGGAGTTCTGCGATTTTTTTAATCCACAGTACTAGAGGTCAGACCAGCAAGTGTTCAGGGGAGGATTTGGAGCAAACTACAGAAGAATGAAAAAAATCAGTTCAAAAAGAATCTGACATAAGAAGTGGAATTCTCATCAACAAAATAAAATTCCAATATTTTACACAATTCTTTAATTATTTAAAAGTTGTTGGTGGTTACAAACAGAACTATCAGAGCAGTAATAGTAGAGCAGCATTCACAGGCATCATGAACATTATTCCAAGCCACAAAACTCTTAATTAATTAAGTTTATATTTCAGAAGGAATATTTGTTTTGAACAGAAATTTAATGTTAAATCTTATTTTTTAAAAGGTACCTCTGCAGTTTCGGAGAGGCGTTAAGACTGAAAGCTCCCTCTTCCAGTCATTTATTTTGCAATGATCATTTACGTTCATAGTTTGCTACATTCCACAACTCCCATGGGGAGCTAAATCCCCTCCTTTGCAGCTACTGTGATTACTGAAAGAAAAATAAGAGATACCTCTGAAAATAATAGGCTGGCTAGTGGGCTGCTTCTGAGCTCAGCACCAAGGAAAGGCTGCCCGATATCTCCACTGGGGCAGCCGCACCTAGAGGCTATTCTGACTTGCACTTGCTGGCAAAAGTCCCTACAGGACCATCTGCCATCAAGAGCAGCAGGGAAAAAAAATCGCACTGAGGTACTACCAAGCCCTTTCCAACTCTGAAAAAGAGTAGAATCTACCACAAGCAAGATTTAAGACTTTACTATTCTGACTTTACCTGCTGTGGAGTCTTCAAGATAGGAAGACTTCACCAGAAGAGAGAAAGAGAGTCCTCATAAAAAGAGGAGAAGGAGAAAACTGAACAGATAAATGAATTTATCTTTTGTATGCTGACTAGTATGGTGAGTGCCACAGGTCAATGTTACCATGTACTACAGGTTACCTATAATGAAAAGCTTTATCTAAGAAAGGCCTATTGGAAAAGAAAAAAAAAAAAAAAAAAAAAAAAAAAAAGAAGTCAAACATACACAGGAGAGGTGTGCACACTAAGCTCTTATCTTCAAAATTGCTGCTAAAGATCTATTTACTTATTTCTGCAGAAACCCTATAACTATCCTAAAGCATTCAGAATAAGGGATGCATGGCCAAACAGCCTCTTTCAATAACAGAACATGCTGCTGCCCTGAAAAGCATGCTCTATTTGAAAGAGACAGATCAAGGAGAAAACACTTAAAATGAAATGCAAAACCTTATTCCAATCAGAGAAAAGCAAAAATACACGTATATTTCTTGCAATATATTTTATATATATACATTTATAAAATATGGCAAAATTAGCTTCATTGGCTTAGCCTGCCCTGTTACATTTACCCATTCCCATCCTGACAATTTTGTTCTTGTGTAACATGCCCCCTTGAAGGCATCAGCTTGTAGAGAAGAGCAACAGCTGTTTTTTCTGGGTCAGACCAGACACAGTACGTACCATCAGGCTTGTCTGCATGTTGTGCTTTCTTAAGAATACTCATAGGGCTCCTTCCTTCTTTGCTATTCCTACCAGCATGTTTGTGTATGCTCCTGGTGTGACTTTTTCTGCCTTTATGGGACCTGTTTGAGGAGTAAGGCAATGATCCTAAGTGAATACACCCTCCCATTTTACTGCTACAACCTCATCTTCCTTCCCCATCCCACTACTCCTCTCTGCCTCCATCCCACTCTCCATTACACATTTTTAAGTGACACCTAACATTTAGATCACACTCAGTCTTGGACATAGCCCAGAAGTCTTCGCTCAGCTGACATTACTAACACTGACTCCAGTGAGATGTTTGCTTTCATACCACAGCTCTCTGTGCCTTCAAGCACAGCACTGGACCCTGTGAAAATAAGCAACAACAGTGGTGTTTGTTTGTTTTTCCCTGTTTCCAAATGCTCAGTTCAGATTTAAAGTTTATTTGGTTCATGGAAAGAAAGAAAAGAGGGAAAAAAAAATAAAAAAATAAAAATTAAAAAAAAAAAAGACCTAATTTACTGCCCAGATGAAATACAGCATTGTGGAGAACTGGAGATCTTGCTTTGCTGCATCGCCTGCAACAAAAGACAGCTAATCTAAACTGACAACTAATACCACAACTAATCTAAACTGTGAAGCCTCGGTCAGGGGAGAAATTTATCAGATAGCTGGCACAGTTTACAAAATTTTCCAGCATGGGAGAGGGTTTCCTTGTTGTTTTTTCTTTTGTTTTACTGTGATTTGTTTTTTGGTGATGATAACCATTCCTTCACTCCCATTACCAAGCAGTTCCCCATCTAGCTACCAGAAACAGCAAGCTTCAACATTTGCACATAGCTTCAAAATTAACATGAATAAACTCAGTTCACTGATACTACAAAACCAATCCTGTAAACAGGGAAGACTTCCTCTGTATCTAATATTAAAACAATAATGTTTTATTCATTAATTTCCTGTTCTTGTGAAAAGATGTCAATGACTAGGGTCAATGAGCAGAACAGGTCTCTACACACAGCCTCATCTACAAGCAGACCAGAAACACACAGACCATATATAACTCAGCTAACAGCACAAGCACGACAGTATGAAGACTAAGGAAGAAAAATACCATCATGAGGGAAACACTAGAAAATAATGATCCCCACCAGCGTGCAACCAGCAGCACTGTGGATTGAAAAATGTTATTATTTGCAGGCAAGGCATAACTCGATTTTTCTTCCAGCTTCTTCTACCTTGTGTAGAGTCACCAAGTTCATAGTGCAGTTGCCACAGCCACTACACCTCCAGCTGTGTAACTATGACAGGAGAAGTACACAGGCCACAAGATATTCTCTCTACCTTCTGCAGCCACTGGGCAGGACTGCAGCAGCACACAATCTTGAATCAAATGCTCCCAAACAGATGTTCAAATTATTTTCAAGACGTTCTTTTAATGAAAGGTACCTCCTGGAAGCCTGTAACTCCTTACTGAGCTAACACTGAGACTCCATGAGTTACAAGGCTGGTGTAGATGCTGCTGACAGAAACACGGTGGAGTTTTCCAAACAGCAACTGGTATCCAGAATCAATGCATTTGTTCAGAATTTCACTCAATTGCTCCTATCCTAGAAAACAAACAGTACCTTGTCCTCCCAGCCCTGGTCACAAATTTTCAGAAAACAGCTATCATTCTCTCCTACTTAATTAGGAAAATAAGCCTCCCCCCTCCCCCCCCCCCTTTGGCAAACCACAGAGCAATACAGATGTCACTGTGTCATTCAGCACTGCACATAAATATCCACAGATTGGCACTGGTAGACAATGCTACCATGAACTCCATAAATTCCAGCCATCTTTGCCCTAAAATTCCAGCTCACATCTCAAATTTGGTCATCTTTCTTCAGGATTTCCTTGGATTTCTTTTTTCATTACAGATAAATTTTAATCAATCCTTCAATTTTTATTAAAGTACTTATTAATCTGTCCTTTAAAAAAAAAAAAAGTTTGAAGTTTTCTTTTTCTTGAAGCACACTCATATGTATCACAAAAAAGAGCACAGTTCCTAACTGACCACATCTCACTAGGAGAGCCTAAAGCATCTGACCAAGCAAAAGAATGTCCACAAAGGTCCATAGCATCTTGGCACAGGATCCATTAAAGTGCAGATCAAATTCAATTCTGATTTGTAAGCTAGGTTTTTATGGAGTGCAGAGGATGAGACAGGTATCTCTATGTTTACAGCAAGATGACACTGGAAGAAGATACATATTCTGTATCACCTTTTTATTTTTACTTGCATACATCATACTGTGTTTGCAGTATTTTGTCCCTGCTTCAGTGTCTGAGTTCAACTACTCTGCTACAAGATAACAGTGACACTCTCAAAAGCAATTTCCATGGGTCTTAATTTCTCATGTGCTCAAGAGAAAAGAATTAAATGGGTTAAATAGTTATTGTGGGTTTTGGTGGATTGTTACCTTGTTTGCTCCCCTTGCACAGAGATGTTACAAATACATACGTCCATATTATCTGTATTACAGAGTATTCAAAAGTCTCAGGCAGGATTGGGGCGTACAAACACAAGAATGCATTTCCTGCCCTTGAGAACTCACAGCGTTGGTTGATCCTACAATGAGTTGCATGCAAGCAAACACTTGAACCCTTACAAATGCCATAGTAACACTGCAGACTACTATGAACTAAATAAATATATAAATCAACATTCTTCAAATACACTCCTATATGGGTGCTAACTAACAAACTGAGTCACCAACAAAGTTGGCTGGACTTAAACTGCCAGCCTAGAGATGAATGGATGGAAATGGGTGCAAACTTAACCCTCCCTGAAACCTGGGAAGACAAGTGACAAATTTATTCCTATAACTACAGTAATACTAAATGATGCCATACTTGGAGCCCATGATAACTACATGGTATATCAATGAAACCAGCTGCAGAGCCTGAAACCTGAGTAATGAGCTTTCAGATCGGATAGCTTTGGTTCTTTGGTCTTCCTTTTGCTTACGGACTCCAGTGCCTTAGCATTGAGATTATAAGGAATTTCCTTCTGCTGTGTCTCAATCATTTATGTTTAGAAGTCCAATGCTGACACATGAAACATTGCTAAGTACACCAAATAAACACTTGCTTTTGAACAATCTAACATTACATAGCTACTTCCAGAAGACCACACACTACCTGATGTCTCCACACCAGCTTCAAACCTGTGATGGAAATGCTTTTTTACAGCCACCTCCAGCAGACCAGGCACATGTGAAGCCCATTCCAGATCACTGGCATATAAATACAGATCTCTATTATCTTCATAGACAGAAAACAAAGTTTTAGCAAGGAGTTTTCCCACCTGTGGCCATGCACAGTCCACACATTATTCAATGTGAACCTGAACAGTTACTTATCCCTTCTTTGCAACTTCTGCCTCTGACACTTGACACAAAATTCTAGGCATGTCCCTCCAATTCTCTTGTTATCTAGTGGTCTGGAAGAAAAACTAGTTTGTGAATTGAACATGAAGCCTTTGAGCCAACTCACTGTGGTTCAGTGGTTCAGTCAAGACATTGATATACATTCTCCAAGGACTGGTTTATTTCGCTGTGCTCCCAGTCCTTGGACTTAATCAGTAAGGCTGTAAAATCATTAGGATATAACTGGAGTTAAAGAAAAGATGATAAAATTGAAGCTCTTGAAATAGCACCCTGTAGCTATGAACATAATGCTGATGTCTTTTCTCATGTGACCAGTCCTCCTGGAGTCAACAGAATTGCTTATACAGTTGACTCCAGGATAAAGGTTATAAGGATTATCTTATTTATTTATGCTCTGGGTAATACCGTGTTTTACAAGCACACTCCTTTACATCACCATTATTCAAGATAAATGCATACAAATATCAGGCTCTGTATTAATTAGAATTTGAAGGTAACACATGAAGAAACAGAAAGACAAATGCAGTATGAATAAAATGCAATGTGAGAAAATTATCTCCTTTTCCACACCTCTGTGTTTGTACTGATGATGATTTGACTGTATTTTTGTACTTGAATTTAAAATACAGTCTACTATAAAAAAGATTTAATGGTGATAAGTTGTATAGTTATCTTCAAAGGTCTGTGTGGCCTGGTGGTAGGTTTGAGCTGAATTCTGGACTTGGTCTACAAAAGAGAGTGGGAGGCCAGCCTGCCTCACTAGGGCTTTGGCAGTGACAGTGAGAAGACTGCAATCTGCACTGCATTTGAAAGAGCTGAATAATAAATTCCACAGTGATTTATTAGCACCATAAAAACACTAAATAAGCTGACTTATTAGCAAATATGCCTAATATTATACTACCTAATGCCACTGATTGTCATGACAAGGATCCTGAAGCTCTTCTTTCATTTAAACTGAATTTATGGATCAGTCATAAACTACTTTGCAACAGGATGCCACTGCTGATTTTGATTATGAACCAAATCCTATATCACTTGTACCATGACAAAAAAAAAAAAAAAAAAAAAAAAAAAAAAAAATTGCTTTAGCTGTACATGGAATGAACAATACTCTGAAACCTACCTAGGCAGGAAAATTAAATTCTTATGAATTAACTTCTTAACTTCTATCTTGTGGAAACAGTATTAATGCTAAATTTGAATTGTAGTATGCTCTCCTGTTATCCTACCTGTTTACAAACAACCGTACAAGCAGAGTTAAACAGACCTGCAGGCTTCAACTACAAAAGATAATGAAGTTGTTACAAATCCTCCACAAAGCATCTGAAGCTGCAGAAGTGATTCGCCATAGCCTAACAGCCTTGTAAAGCTTTTGTTCCCATTTTCTGTATTACATTTGTATATTTAAGAGATTTAAATTTGACTGAAAACAGAATAATACTCACAGTGTCTGAAGTATGTAGCACTTAAATAAATCCAGGAATGTACATGAAAGTTCATTTGTCACGCATATAAGCACCCATTATTTTTATTCTGAAAACTCCTATCAGTCATATTACTTCTCTCATTATCTATCACATATCTTCTGTTTTAGATGACAACAATACTGCAACTGCAACACATACCCAATACTTTCATATAGCGTAGGATGTTGCATGTCTAACTTTAGATAGACAGATTTCATTAGTTGAAAAATAATCTAAAAAAGAGCATTAGTTTACCAGCTTAATGGGTGCTAATATCTAAATTACACGGTAATTATGAAAAGAGAAAATGTTAAGATATGGCTTTACAACAGAAACCTAATAGTTAATTTAGATACTGGAAACCAACATTCACTTTCTTATCAATTTTTGGTGCATTTCAAAGCATGCCTCCTGGTCTAGTGCTCTAGAGCCCCCCTCGCATACACGGCTGCCATCAGTAACCGTTCTTCTGCATCACATTTACAACCAGACTGCATTCAGTTATTCGCATGCTACTTCATAGACGTGTACATAAAGCATTGACAAAACCTCTGAAAACAAAACAGTGCAAAAAGAAAAAGAAAAAAAATATAAGGGTGCCATCCAACCACAAAGAAATACCAAAATGTGACAGCAGTCAAGCAGAATAATGCAACCTCAATGAATCCAGCCCATGTTGTTTTACCATACATGAAGTGATTATCTGTTAAAGACTGGTGGATCATTCAAGACACGGGGGCAGTCTCCGTCCAACAGCCTGTCCTGCAAGAACCACTGCCTGGCAGCAATAACTGCGTGGACAGAGACTCATCCACCCACTCACCTCCAGAAGTGACCTCTTCAGAACTGGGTTGAGGAACATTGGCAGGACAATGTGGGGAAGCTTGCATTGCTGCTGCCCTTGCTATACCTCTCCTGTGGAGAAATAGAGGACTTAATTTCCAGTGCTGTCAGCCAGCACGTTCCACATTACAAGTGAAGAAAAAGAGAAACTAATACATTTTGGGGTGTAGTGAAGAACCCCCATTTCCTACTGAAACATTTGGGTTACTTTCACATCTTCTGTGGAGCTCCATTTGTCTGCTTGGACTGCAAGCTGGATTCTTTGGTTCATGAGTTGATGTTGCTCTTGCCAGTTACCTAGACAGCAAGCTGGGATGTGACCATTAAGAATCAACTTTACTAGATACACAGCCTAAATAAAATAAAATAAATAAGGAAATCATGTTTAGATTAATCTCTCAACCCAAACGTGAACAAGTATGTGTCATTGGTAACTCTGTCCCCTCTCCCTCCCTTTCAAAATGGCAAGTTTCTTAGTCTGTTCTTCACGTTTCCTTTACAGAGACCATAAGAGAGAAGCAGTTCTTTTCCTTTTCACGTCCCATTCATTCCGTATATGCATTTTATTTAATTCCACATTAATCTAAATATGGTTACCACAAAAACAAGCCCTAAATAAGACAACTATTAAAGAAGAAAAAAAAAAAAGTAAAACCTTCCACTATCCTCGTTTTTTTCAGCTTAGACAAGTTTTCAGCCACCAGTTTTCAGTGTGACACATACAAATGATTTCTATCTAACAAAACGCAATCCGTTAGAGAGAAGAAGAGACAAAACAACCCTGTCCAAAGTATATGAATAAATCATTCTTTTGAGTGTGGTGATGAATGCAATGTTTTATAATTTCAAAAACAATTCTCTGAAGCCTTACTAAAACAAGTATGTTTGCTTCCAAAAGTGATCTCTGCGTATCTTTCAGCAGTACCACGATGATTTTTGTTGGAGAAAATACTGTCAAGCTTACACACAGAGGTGTGGAAGCTTAAGACCAACCTTTTTTTTCCTGGTAGGAGTGTGCAATACATACTGATGCTCACAGACAGGCACAATTTCCCATAATTAATTAGAAACATATCAGCCTTCATTGCATTTGCTTAACTTCGGTCAACAGCAATGTTGATCTTGCAAGTGAATTGAGAGACAAGACAAAGCCCATAAATGTGCACTTTATATATGCTTCAGAGCTGCTGAAAAGCATGGGAAGCAAGCCAAGAAAATGATGATAAAAATATGGCAGAGAAACTTTGCTAGAAAAAAAAAAATGTATCAATGTTTATTGAGTCAATTACTTAAACTCAATCTTTCTGCTAGGTGTATGCTAAAGGGTGAGCGTAGAGATAAATAGGATTTTTTATTTCTTATTTGCACAAAACAAATTTATATATTGCTCACTTCCTGAGCAAAGAGACCAAACAGAACATTTTCCTCGTTTTCATGTCTTTATTTGCTAAAACTCTACACTGTTTTTTCTTCCTGAAGCTCCAAATTTCCAACATAATAAGGAACTAAACAGCTCAACTCTGACTATCTACTGCAATGGACTATGACGACCCATGGACTACGATTATAAGCAGAATCTGGTCAGGATGAGGTATCTCCAAGAAAAATAATAACAATTGTTCACATATATAGTGCCATATTTTATATATCCAATGTTTAACTGTTAAGGTTAGACATAGTAAGTTGGCTCAAAACCACAGGACAATGATTAATAGTGTCCTGAGCACTACAGGTGGGTGTTCTGTTCACCTTGCAGGTTGCTACTTCATGGGAAGTGTCAGCCAAGGCTGTCATTAAAACTTATTATACCAAAATACATATGACTGAACTATATTTTCAATATTTCAGAAGTTCTAACACAGGTGATAAAATGTAACTAGATAAGATTACTATGATCACAAAGAATTGTCCACAATGGTAAACAGTTAAGCAAGCACAGCTCTGCCTAGACTAGTCATTGGAACAGGCTGCCCAGGGAAGTGGTGGAGTCACCATCCCTGGAAGTCATCAAAAGACGTTTAGATGCAGAGCTTAGGGATATGGTTTAGTGGGGACTGCTAGCGTTAGGTCAGAGGTTGGACTCGATGATCTTGAGGTCTCTTCCAACCTAGAAATTCTGTGATTCTGTGATTCTGTGAAATATTAGAAATGGGGAAAAAATGTTTTGAGGAAAAATTATAGTTTTGCTCCCGAGACAAATGAGACAGTGCCCTGGTGTCAGTTAGGATAGAGTTAATTTTCCTCCTAGTAGCAATTCTTCTAACAGGAATTTTTGTAAAGCTGTCCCTTTTCTTCACGTGAAAAATACTAAGGAAATCCAAAAGAAAGAGCTAACATCACTGGGGAACACTGATGACCTTAGGTTTCACACACGACCTAAACCTCTCTCAAAATACCAAAAAGCTGCCCAAAAAAGACCGTGATAAATGGATAATCTACATATTCCAGTAACAATGCATGGATATCACCAATTATTTTCTCTCCAGGCATAGAAAAGAACTCAAACACTCCAAAATATTTGGGGATAGTTTCTAATAATCCATCCTTCCCCAAAGCTTTTACTGCCTTTATCCTACCTCAAATGCAATATTATTTCATAATTTGAAGGTAACCTACATTTGCTTTAAAAATGATTCTTAAGCAATCAAGAACAAGCACCTTGTATGTTAAATGCTTCAAAGAGCCGTTCCTTTGCTTACATCCTCTGGATTTCCTTCCCACAACTTAACTATTGTTCTTAAACCTGCCCTGCAGTCTATGTTGACCTATGTATCTCAAGCACTTCAAGAGGCACTTTAATCATATGGGATAATTCTTAAACATATGACAATTTTAAGTGTCTGGGGAAGTAGTTCATGGAATGAAAAAGAAAGCAATTTCCCCACTGAAGACTGATGTATGTTCCAGAGATTAGTCCAATTAAAACTGAAAGCTCTTTCATGACAGAAAGCACATGTTATTTTTAGGATGAACTCACATCCTGCTACCCTACCCAGGCTGGAATTTTCCCTCTACTTCTGGCTGGAATATTAGGTAGAATCTATTGTGTGCATAAGGACTGTAATATAGCCCCTGGACCTGGTGCTCAGATCTACCAGAGATTTTCCTGTGGGACCTATGGGGATCACAGTTTTTCTCTTTTTTTTTTCCTCTCTTTTTTTTTTTTTTTTTTTCTTCATTTGAGAACTGAAGAAAACCTACCTTTCAATCTTCATTACTGGAAAAAAAGAAATGATGAGAGGCCCTTTGTGCAGATCTTTAGATGAACAAATTTATGTATCTATGGCTGGATGAGTGGATTTCTCACCTCCACTCCTTACCCAGTGACAACACTTAGAAGGTGCTTGAACATTTCCTCTTTCATTTCCTGCACAATGTGAAAGGACAGGACTGCTGCAAATTATAGTCCCACTTAAGTCTCACAAGCCAACAAGGCAGCTGAAGGAAAATGAGCCTGACAGTTTGTGCCTACAGCTGAATCAGATTAGTCGTCATCACTGGTTGGGAGCCCATACTTATGTTCCAGCATCCAAAACTGAGTTGCTGGTACCTGAGCTTTAATGGACAATCTCTGCAGAAAAAGAAGTAATGACGGTTTCAATATCATATATGCTATGACTTTGCCAAGAACCTATGAAGTGTTTTTTTATATATATATACAATCTAAAAAGAACATTGATTTACTTGAAGTGCACTGCACACCAAATGCAATTCCTCCTTGTTGCTATTTGAAGTATTAAATTAAAATGTCAACTTTCTGACTAAGAAAAAAAATCAACGAGTCTGCCATGAAGCAAACGTGTCTATGGCTCTCTGGTGTATTTCAAATAATATTGTCAGCTGGAGGTAGCCAAAACCTTATAGTGATTCATGAAAAAAAACATACAGAAAATTCACTTTGGTGCCATCCAAACTTGGTGTATATTCTCCGTGCACTGCAGTCTGCAAGACATTGCAGATGAACATATGTTGCGATATAACTAACGATACAAAATCCCTGCTTCACCTCTCAGTTACAAACCAAGGGAAAACAAGAAATGGCTCTAAAGCTGCAAAAAAACAGCACCTGTGAAGAATCTAGATGGACCCTGAGAAACCTGATGAGGTTCAGCAAAGGGGAAGTAAAAAATTCTACACTGGGGTCAGAAGAGCTCCAAATGTCAGGATGGGCTGGAGAAAGTGCAGTGCAGAAACCCATCTGGAAAGGCTCTGGGGTCATCCTGCATGCTAGGTGGAATAAGGCAATGGCAGGCTCACATCAGCAAGACACAAGTTGGGCTAGCACAAGGAGGAATGTGACCAGCAGAAGATTGGCCACAGGTCACTCCCTACTCATGTTTTTAAGACACTAAACTCCCTGGTGTTCTGTGGAAAAATAGGTAATTTTTACAAAATTCCTTTGCTAAGCCTCTGCTCCTTGCTTGTCTGAGATTTTAAAGGGAAACTAACATGTTTTGAGTAGCCACAGCACAGTGAGAATCTATAGCAAGACTGCTAAGCAAATAAATGGCTGTTCCAAAGGGCTGGATGACCATGCCCCACTCTGTGTCACTAGCAACCCCCAAAATGCACTAAGACATGATGTGTGCACCAAGAAATGTGCTCCAAAGACCCCGAGCTAGAACGGGTGACTTTTTTCTTCCCTTCAGCTTACTGGATTTGACCACAAGACCTGATGCACTGCCACAATTGACTGAACCGGGTTATGCTAAAGGTAACCACTGCTTGTAAAATTGATTAATTGAAGTGACTAATTCTACATCTGGCAAGTGATTTTTTTATTTTTATTTTTTCCCCAGCAATGCACCTGTTATAGTTTTTCAGCCATCACCTATTCCTTGATAGTGGGTTCATTTTTGAGATTATTACCTTAACCAACAAAAGCTCTCTGGAATGCTCCTACCAGGGATCATCACCTACAGGGATGCTCCAGGTTGAGAATTTGCCCACTTGTTCTGCACACACACAAAGTGTCATTTTGTTACTACCATAACAGGTTTTTTTTGGAAACTGTAAAAGCATAACAAAGGGGGACAATATGAACCTTACAAATCTGCACAAGCCCAGAAGTAAGCAGATCAAGGGGAAGAACTACTATTTTGATAAGACATGTATGTTTCTTAAACTTCTGATACAGATAACCCTGAAAACCATCTGTTACAAAGACATTTATTTAAGGGCTGAAACTATGTTACTGACATTCATGAAATATCCTGTAATTTTTTTTCAGAGATTTAATTATACCTTTTGTGCTCCTCACCTATTAAGAGATCTTCTGGTAGCATTAATTTGAATTTTATCGCCACATAAATTAGTACAACTTAGACACATTTATCAGCCCTTTAAATAACAAACTGATGATGTGTCCAGGCAGTATATACTTGAAAAGAAGAAAAAGACATACAATTAAAATCTGAACTACAATTACTTTGCATTTCAAAAAGTTAAAAAGTAGCCTGAAGCAACATTATCTCAAAGAGAAAATCTGGACAGTAGCTTTGCTTCAAGAAAAATCTATGAGATATATAACAGAAAACAATAAGCAGAAGGGATAGATCATACACAAGGAAGACGAAAAAAGTCAAAGAAAAGGAAATGGGTTCATACCCAGATTATTTAAAATTTGTGTACACTAAGCTCTAAGGAAACTTACAGAGACAGTATTAAGGTCACAGTATGGAACAGGATAATTTTAATAGTACATTAAATTTATACATATATTATACTTTTTCACAAGCAATTACTTTAACTCTTCTCACACTGAGTTGGAAAAAATCTGTAAAAAAAATACTGTTGCAGCATCAAGTGTTATACACTATATATCCACTACACATATAATGTAATACTGAAGACAAAAATTCGTAAGTGTACAAAGCGATTAGAAAAAAAATAGATGTAGAGATTAAAACCAGGACTCTCAAAAGACAAAACTGTGCTTGTATATACAGACATATTTTTAGGGACTTACAATGTGTACATACAATACAGCTATGCACCATGATCCAGTGTCACCAGAGCCCATGGCAGGTTCTAAATAGAGTCATTGGATACCAAGTCACAAGTACATAAAGGCTGTAACAACCTGTCAGGATTTTAATGAATAAATGGTTGTTGCTTGAAGGAAACACAGGTCTGTTTCCTAACAAAAATGAGTACAGTGTTTCCGTTTAAAACAGACAAACAAAAATCAGAGTAGAAAAAATTACATTTTAATTAAAAATAAAAGTTCTTCAAGCAAGTTTCATTACTTCCAGTCACTTCCAATTCTATGTCTTCTTTTGAAAGTGGTAAACTTTAAAAAGGAACCACCACTAGCCTTTACCTCATGATAGCAGGGTAAAATCCTGACACCGCTGCAAAGACAAGCACATTGGAACTACCCTACCTAGCTGGGACTTCACCCAAGGAGCCTGCCAGACCTTCCAAAGTCAGAAATACCTTTTCAGCGGAACAGTGAAGGAGTAGGGGCTCTTGAAATTTCAGTGAGCCTCCTTTGCACCTGTGGTTCACATGCAGACTAATGAACCCCTCCAAGGCCAAGATGATTTTGAGTCATTGCTGTGTCCTTTAATGACAAATAAGAATGGAAGAATGGCACAGGGTCTTACTCTCACATGATTCAATGGTTGTAAATACAGAGAACAGAAAGAATAGCAAACGCAGAGTGCTAAATGAGTTACTGTTCTAATATTTTTTTTTCTTTTAAATAAAGATTTCTGTAGCTTGAAGCCTAACAAGTACTGTAGATAGAAGCCAAGCATCACCACAGTCAAGTCAAGTGGCAAATGGAAAGAGAACTGTAGTCAAGGAAGGAATGCCTGTATTTTTGTCTGCTTATTTCTTTCCTCAGCATTGCTGGGATCTACATATTCCTGACTTCTCCTGGAGTCTGAGCAGGGAGTATTATTTCCAGGAAAAGACATGTTGAGAATTTAAAGCTTTGGGGCCCTGGTAGAACAGAGATGGAACAGTTGCCTTCTGGCAGGAATTAAAGCTGATATGGAAATTTCACAAAGGGAATTAAAAGATGGTCTGGATACTGGCCAAAAGTAGATCAAAGAAACTTTAGCAGCATGAAGACACATACCAGAAGCACATGAAAGGCAACTTGAAGGCAGACCATTAGGTTTAAGAAAGTATCTGTTGTTTGGACAGAAGTCTGCATGAACCAGGGAAAATGTAAGTTATTCTTCTGAAATATTTAGTTCCAAAATATCCGTACTGTCTTGTGTAATTTCCAGTCTTGACCACATGTCAGACATCTAGTCAAAGAGATGCATTTTAGATTCTGCCCTAATTTTGAACTCCAAGACTTGATCAGCATGCCCTTCTTCTTCCTCTTCAAGTGTCATATGTTACTGGAGCTGAGATTCAGGTTCAGGAAAACTCCAGCTACCTGAGAGTTAAAACATATTAAATACAGAGAAGCTATACCTCATTTATTACATCACATTTATTGTGGTAAATCCATGATATAGGCACAAGTAGTTGTGCCTAGGAAGTCTCTCTAGCTGAGACTTTCCAAAATCAGAGGTAGGAAGAAATTCACCTCAACTAGAAACAAGTGACAGAAGAAAGAAAATTGGAAAGATGGCATGGGGCACAGAGAGAGATAGGCAGCTTTAAAGCTGGTAGGCTTGGTTACTTCTAATAGGCCAACCATGGCAGCGCTGAACTCATCAATGGGTATTTGTAACATTATTAAAGACTCGGTTCTAGAACCGAGGGTTATTAAGGGTTAAACAAAGTGATTGTCATGTTTCCAATGCTGTCAGAGGGCCAGGAGCAGCAGCTCTGGATGCACCCCAAGGCTGGCATACTCAGCACCTCAGTGACTCTGCTGGGGGGGAGAGGAGCAGCGAGGGGAGCCCAGCCAGGGCCTGCATGCCTGTCCGGGTATTCACCTCAAAGCCAAAGCATTTCTGTTTTAGTGTTTACTCTGCATTTGGTTTGTCTGCAATGCAGAACGCCTCTCCTCTCTGAAACGAGCTCATAAAACTTTCAAAACCATTTTCTTCCCCTCACCTTTCATACAAAGGCCGCAGACAGCAGGGGAGGCCAGAGCAGGTCTTCAGTGAGAGTCCTCGTGTAACCACAGAGCTGGGCCCTGAGCAAGCAGTCATTTTACTAAAACAAAACATCAAAAGCGGATAGTTTTTTTAAGTGGCTAGCTTCAAAAGAAGAAATGGACCATCCGTGGATATGATCTGTGTAGCCCCAGAGCTGAAATGAGGTGCTCTGGGAATTCTGAATTGGATAAAAGCTTCAGGGAACTGTTGGATTATTGCTTTTAAAAGCTATTAGGATGAATAGGCGCTTTGCCTGCTCTCTGTTTCTGCCCTATGTGCTACAATAGCACTGTCAATAAACTCTAAGCATCCTCCCATCAGTAAAAACTGCTTTTGAAAAATAAAATGGAAACACTTAGAGAAAATCTTCCTGCACTCCCACAGAAGGTTTCTCAGTGAGATACAGAAAAAAAGAATAGGAAAAACAAACAAACAAAAAAGACTCTTTATACAAATTCATAAGAACCACCACTTATAGGCTAAATAAACAAGACTTCCCAAATGCCTGGTCCAAGAAGGACAAGGCAGCTGGTGGAGCTACTATTTTTACGTGAAACAGTGCTCAGGAGTGCTGGAAATTTGCTGCACAGTGCCAGGTTCCCCCCATGACAGCAGGTCCTTGCCAAAATGTTTAGGGATCTCATTTTGTCACATGGAGTCAAATCTTACCTATCTACGTTTTTCACATTTCAGATAGAAGGTGTTACCAGTATTTATCTGGCACATCTTGTCTTTCAGTCTTTCAATTCCCAGGGAGAATTCACTTACACAATAACAACTTAAATTTTGGAGTCACAATTTCTAGACTGCATTGTAAAACTGCAAAAGGCAAAGAAAATGAATTCTTTCATTGCCCAGTTTTGAAAACATACCAGAGTAGGTTCCTTTACTTATCCTTCAAATTCAACTATTTGGATGTGATTATTGTGATAGAGCGTATGTTTCAGACATCCTCTGTTACCAAGTTGGTAACTCAAATACTGACCCCATTAACATAAGATGTGGATATTTCAAAGAATGTAAAACTACTAAATTAGTATTTTCTCTTAAGTTATTCTAATTCTGTCAAGCTGCAGAATGAAACACTTTAGAAATGGCCAGAAGATGAATACTTTAGAAAAAAAAAATCAGATTTAAAAAAGACAGTTAAATTTGTCAGAGTTAGCTCTCAAGCTAAGAGCATTTTTAACATATAAATTTACATTTTAACCATGGAAAAATTTAGATAACTTTTTCTATTTAGTCTTAATACTTCAAAAGTGTTTGAAGTTACTGGATGCATTACTGTCTTGAACAATAAAGATCCACAAATGTATAAATTCATGCACAAACAAATTTATGAATAGAGATTTCTGGAACAGAGATGTCTTAGCAAGAGGAACACAAAGAGCTTGGAAATATTTGCAACATTTCAGGAAAGGAATCTTGGCCAAACTGGGTATTTTTTTTTAAATAAAACTACATAAATTCAATCGCTAACAATAATATGCCAACCATACAGATTGAATTTGGTCATTAAAATGTGAAACAAAGGAAGAGCTTCCTGTGCTAACCTCGATATAACTACATCTATCAAGTCCCATCTGTAATAACCAGGCTGATGTTTGCTCTGTGGGGTCTGAATCACTAATTCCTCCAATTTACACCAGCTCCTTGGCTTTCAAGAACAAAAATCGTTTTCTGTCTAAATATACTTACATTTAACAATCAGAAATGAATCCCTGTGCAAACAAGCTCCATGTTGGCAATCATCTTTGTTAGTATTTATTAATAGAGCAGAAGCATTACAGTTTCCCACTATCAGATCTAACATGACTACTACCACTACCTGGGTACATCCAGGAACACTGTCAAATGTTTTTCCAATATACTTGTAGCTTCTATTTCCCCCTTTCCTTCTACTGTACACATATATTACAAAAGCCTTATAAAAAGATGTTTTTGATGAATTATTAGAGTAAGCATCACCACTTTACACCTTTTCAGTCTTTAAAGCACTGTCTGAAACACCAATGCTTCTGATGCACATTTAACAGCGGACACAGAGCAACAATGGGATGATTCCAGACAGCAACCTCGTCCCTGCACAAGTCAGCACTGCTCACAGCAACCTTTGCTCCCAGAGGGCAGGCATGATGTTTCCTTCTCTCTGGCAAGGGAGAAATTTAAAAACTAGCCAAGTTTGCTGGCACAGCTGGAGAGGTTATGGAACCTCCCTCTCTTGACACCTTCAAAAGCCACCTGGTCATGGTCCTGGGCAACCTGCTGCCGGTGGCCCTGCTTGAGCAGGAGTTGGACAGGATCACCTCCAGATCATCTCAGCCATTCTGTGTTTTTCTGAAGATGCTGGATTCAGATTGGTGGGCTAACCAGTGCCTCTTTCATTCCTGTCTCGTGACACTCCCCTGGCCACAGGGGAGGCTGTATCAGCAGTTTCCAAGGCAGAGTAGGAAAGGTGAGCAGCCTGTACTACAGCTTTCCCTGGAGAACAAAAAAATTGCCTCCAAAAACTGCATTCACAAGCAATTTCAAACCAAACCCCAAATGTAAAACATGTTGAAATTTATCTGAAATTGTGAAAAGGTAAAAGAAACATGTTCATTATTTCAACCTAACCAAAAATCTGGGGAATATAACGCAACAAATAACCAATTGTTTATACTCTGGATAAATCACATTCTGCTTTCATTTCTGCAAGCCAGTTCAAAATTTAAGCATAAACCTTCACTTGCATGTAGTTAAAACCTTGCAGCTAGTCAATCTTAGAAAGTGTAATACAATTCATCAATTAGCAATATTATTACTGCTTAGAGGTGCAACTTCTTAGTATCTGTTTTAATCTAGGGACTTTATAACATGCACATAGTGTCACAAATGCCTCTACTGCACATGACCCATTTTCTGAAATGCAAGGGGAAGCACAAACATGCACAACAATTAAGTGCATACCTAATCCTGAAAAGCAAAATCCGTGTTCAAGTAATCCACTTTTTCAGAGAATCTGTAGCTCATCATTACCACAGGGGAAGAGCAGAAATGCAAGGACACTGCTTCTTATACCCACTGTATAAAGAAAGCTTCATTCCAAACAAAGCAAGTCTCACTTCCCAGTTCAGCAAACACTGATGTACATAGCCTGAAATAGCCTGTAAATCACATGGGACGTGAAAGACATGCAGTGCCCTACATATAAGCTTTTACTGTCCTATCTCCCAATGCTGAATCTTGTAAGCAATCGTACTAATGCTTCTGGTTTCCCATGTCAAGCATAGCAGCTGGCAGGAATAGAGACATACCAGACAGTATGTACTAGCAGTCATCCACAGGACTTCTGAGCGTACATATATATGAGTGCACACCACATATACAAAATCATGCTTCATAATGCCGGGTATTCTTGGGTATTGGCTACCCAGAACTGTGGAGCAGATTTATACCTTATGAGGGTCCTACCCCAATCACACTTTCCTGAAGGGCAGTTAAATAGGATAAATAAACAACCAAATAAATCATATTTAACCATGTCTTTCTCAAGCAACAATGCGACAATCTAGAAAAAAGAAGTGTGTGTAATCAAGATCTGCAGGTCAAGCACTACACGCTATCCTTATCTCTAGCAATCATGTATTTGTCAGTTAACTATCAGAAATTACAAATGCCTAATGCTAAACTACAGGCCAAATTCCAAGTTTGTTTATTTGAAAAGAAAGGCCATTTGGCAGAGTAATGAAGTTGTATTTCATCAGAAATGGAAGATATCAAATGGAGCAGTGTCAAAGTTAACACGTAGCATGACGAGTCTTGTGTGCTACTTTGGCAGCCTGTTTTGCTCTGCTCTGGACACTCTGCTGGGCCTCTTTGTTTATTTTTTTTTTCCTAATTATTTTTATTAGTTGAATTTTTCTTTTTGTTGCATCACAACAGAGAAATAAACATTAATATGTTTATTGTTATCAGAAACTATTTATGAATCTAGGACATAAATAGCCTGATTTACAGCTTTAAGTATGAGAACACTGGAAAGGCTTTATTGAAGACCTTGTGCCAACTTCTACTATAAATGGAAACCTTCCAAGGTTAATAGAACATGAGGTTTTACTGACAGGATAAACGTCTAGAATTAAATTATTAAAATTTGCAGACTGGCTCACTGTTTGAGAACTATTTTTACTCTGTTTGAAATAAACCTTTAACAGCTTAGATTATGGATAAAGAATATGGATCTACTAAGAAAAAATAGGAGATGAACATTTTTTGCTTTTTTCTTTCTTCCTTTCTTTTTTTCTTTAAAGAAACCGAACTCTGATTATCTTCATTTTTTACTAGGAACTGGCCTGACAGACAGAAGATAGTGTGGCTGTCTTCACTGCAACCAATACAACGGCTTGCAGCATTAACCTCAGCCTTGTATAAATGGTCTTATTTTGCACAATCATCAACTACTTGCAATGCCTGGGCCACATAAACAACAAAACCACTACACACTGGAAGAATTAAGGTGACAATTAATTATGTTCTATTCAGACTTGAGCTGAACTAGAACTACAGGATAATAAAACAATTCTCAGTCCTTTTCTTACTTCTGTACTATGCTCTTAATTAAAACACACACAAATGCCACTGTATTACACATAGATGTTTCCATCATTATTTTACAAATAAGTAAGTGTGAAAGGCAAAGCACTGCTGTAGTTACTGATACAGATTGCAAATCCCATCATATTAAAAATTCACAAAAGCTACTGAACTATGTGACGTGCAGAAGGATTTATTAGAAATTGAGTCTCCTGATGTATATTTTTATTACTTGCATTTGCACAAGCCAAATACAGTCTGCTCTCATTTGCATTTAAGAAACAAAACTAAGAGGTCCAATAGCTCATCAACAGGAAAAATCCTGAGAAAATGAACTCTCTTACCTTATATAAGGCTGCTTTGCCAGGGTTTCATGTATTACTACTGGTAACAAATTGGGGAACTTTTGCCAGGGATCAATAACATAGGCCACGTTCATTGCTAAAGGCTTGTTCAGCCTGGGAACTACAGAAACGATTGATCATGAAAGTGCCTCAGTATGGCTAGAAGTACATTTAAATCCCTTTCTTGTTTAAAAAACAAAAATCCCCATACTAACTTCCCCTAATTCTCTGAGATAATTACCTACTCTACCATCCCAGCCAAAACAACTACACTGGGATCAGTCAGTTTTTTAGCCACTCAACCTTGTCTTCTCTTACCATATACTCCTCTGTACAAAGTCTCAGTAAGGAATACACCTTATAATCTGTACAAATAATAAAGAAATAAACTGTAATAATAAAGAAGTCTCAAAGATCCAAGTATCAACACAACGTAAGCAGTAATGATTGATTACCTTTTTATGGCTGTAATAAAAGATACTCAGTTCTTTTACTATTATAAAATATTCAGTGTTAGTGTACTGTGTTTCACATTTTAAACTGATGTAAGAATCACATCTATTATTCTCTAAACTCACTGTTTAAATATATGGTACAATGTTGAAATGTCTGTGGTCTGCGTAGAAAACAAAATATATAGCAAGGTAGTTTTCTTTCCATAACGATGCATATGCTAAATAAACTGCTCCTGCAGTGAATGATGACACTTACTCTACCTGCACGGTGTTGTTTAGTTTTACATTATTCAATGCTTTTGAATTGTCAGATTCAATTAGAAAGAAATCTGGCACAGATAGAGGAGAGAGGTCTTGCATAAATCAACACGTAATGCTGCATTTCATCTTTTACATACAGAGCACTGTTGACCTTCTGAACTTCAATTTCCAAGGTTTCTGTGTAGTTAAATATATTCTATATAGTAGCTATATGGTTAAATACACTATAAACATTTCTATTTCAAAGATGTCCCTAGTCTATATTTCTTTTTATATCATAAGTGCTTATGAATAAACTGCATATAGCCTAAATTGTTGCAAACAACCACCTTTTGTGCCATCAGGCACCTGTTGGCACCTGAGTCTGAGCAGCTGACGAACACCCTAAGCTGGTGCCCACGGCCTCTTCTGCACATCTGTGGTGGCTGCTGTGGAGATGGCTCAGCATGTAACCACTAGTCCAGATGCTTTTCTTTTGTTAATACAGCTTATTCACTTCCCCAGGACGTCTAACTTTACACAGCAACGACATATCGTTTTTATTTATTTATTGAGTGGGAGACCATCTATTGGCTATGTATGTGTGCAGAGAGCTAAAGTGGCCATCAATCCCCGAGGGCAACCCACCAAAACCAGCACATTAGAGATTTATGGCTTTGCAAGGGGAAGGATCTGCCACCCCGTTTAGTCACATCTGGTACCGTTTTACAAGGTACATGCGACACCAGTGAATAATTGTCATTTGGAGGCCTGACATTAAACGCAGCTCCAGAGCGAGTTAACTCCATGCCTTGTAAGCATGTCCTGCAGCACAGAGGCGTGAAGTGCTCTCCTAGGAGGCTCTAGCAGCGCCCTTCCTCCAAGAAACAGACTAAGAAACTCCAAACTCCCAGTCTAGAGTCAAAACTGTCCTAATCCTACCCCTGCAGATTTGGCAGATTAGGCAGCTAAATGCAGGTTGAAGGTGGCTTGCCTGAAAAAACTGCTGCCTCAACAATTTTGCTCATACTGGATGCAGCCTTAATGTCCCAGGCTTTGGACAGCACCGACTTGGGTTTCCTACACGCTGAAGCACGCATGCAGCTGCAGGCTGAAGCAGGTGAGCAAATGGTTCGGGCTTTGGCACAGGCCAATACACCAGCTGTGCTCTTGCCCTGCCTCCTTTGCTTTTTCCAGGTAAACTGTACAAATAAAGATTACAAAGTCAGTATATCATTTGGATGGAATACACTTTATTAACCCAAATCTTCAAGGCTACCCAAAACATTCACCTGAGTTGTGTTTCGAATAAAAGTAGAACCAAATCCTGCACAAAAAGACATAACTACAGTCTGTTTAGCAAGGGGCAAGGTTATGCTTTAATAAGTTTACCTCTGTTCATATTGACTTGAGGAAAAAGATAAAAAAAAAACACAACTGACTAGAAAAAGAATGAACAATTACTTCTAGGGTTGTTCTTAAACTTTCAAAATGAGTTTTGCAAAAAGATTATATATATATAATATACCTATATATATACCTATTATATATAGGTATATATGTAATATACGTATTATATATATACACACTGATTTTATATATATATAAATATTATATATATATATACACACACACTATATACACACACATCTATCAATATTTTACAACATAAATCTTGAATTGCTGGAGGTTAAGGCAGAAGGAGTTACCCCTTGCAGTTTTCTCCATAAGCCTGTTCCCAGCCATTCTCAGAAATAAGTGAACCAACTAGACTGATGGTGAGCCTGAGCCAGTAGAGCACCACCTGTTCTCTACATTCATCCAATATTCTCAGGTAGTCAGCTCTTATTCAAATTACATTTGAGATGCTTATGAAAGGCATGTTCATAAATAAATGTCTTCTAAGCATACAAGAATGGATAATTTCCCTTAACTTTGATTAATGAAGAACAGAGATACTAACTTCTCTAGTTAAGTGGAAAAAAAGACCCCTAAATCTGTTTTCATTATCCACAGAGGATTTTTCCTTCAAAATCATTACCAAAAAACTCTCTATAATAAACGTTTTACATGGTTATGATTCAATATGTTTTACACTGCACTGGTAATTCTCATTATTTTTCAAATATCACATTTGAGAGGGTTAATACACCATTAACACGATTAACTTTATAATAGAAGTTAAGCCATACGGAACCAATCTGCACCATTTGGCCTTATAAATGACTAGATACTGAAGGTCAGCTTCTGCCCCACTGCACCTGTGCACCTTCACCAGCTTTGCTAGAACTTGGAGGCATAGAACAAGGCAGGAGCCTGGCTCTCTCCAGAAACAGAGAGGACAAGCAACTTTTTATTTCTTCCCAAAAGGGACGATCCATGAAAAGGCAGGGGTGAATCGGTATGTTAGACATGTCTGCATACTACCTGCAGAGTGCCTTTGCCACCAGAGAAGCATTTCTCCAGATAAATTTGGGTTCATGGACATTAACCACGCTCATTAACACTGTTTCGTAAGGATGGTGAGTTTTGTTCATTATTTATCTGCCAATCATTATACCTGGTACAATGTACAATGACCATACCACACAACTGAAATCAGATCCTATATGGCTGATCCCAAGCTCTCGAGACAGCAAAGCATGTCAGTAATCTTGTTAATTTTAATGTTAAAATTAACATTAAAAGCAAAAGTAAAGCCAAGGTCAACCCTCAGACTGAAGGGTGCTCTCTGTCCCCAAAAGCACTCCATCACTTTCCCTCTTTTACGCCATCCCCCAACTCAGTGTCCACTATTTTCTCGCCACCTTCCCTAGCAGACTGCCTGCAAGCAAAGCCTGCATGTCTCCCATCCAGCCCACCTCCTTTGCCATGTTCCACTGCACCTCCCTGCTCTTCGCTGTTGCTCGGAAGGATTTCACTAACACCACACCTCCTGGGTAGCTGGGGTGCAAGAGGCAACACAGCTAAAGCAGAGCTCGGCAATGAATCACGAGCCTCAACAGACCTTGGAGGCCATCGAGCCCATCTTTTGCCCCTGGGGAGGATCGGCTAGCTCGATGTCACTTCTTACACACACACACGTAACCTGCTTTCAAAGACTGGCAGTGACAGAAACCCCACAAGCTCCCTAGGCGATATATCCCAGTGTTACACTACCTTTACATCAAGTTTAATCTCTTCTCACAGGTCACATTTTGTAGGCCTCAGGTCTCTCCTCCCTCTCTATGTCTCACCAGTTCTTTTTTGTGTTCACCACACAAATAACTCCAATTAAAGCAGTTTCCTCAAAAGAAAACACTCTTGAAAGTGATCATTGAAAAAAGCTTCTGCATAGTGCTGCTGAAATCAAACTTCTTTCTGTTGTGCAACTGTAGCATACTTTTAAGACTTCCAATGACAAAATGATTCAGATCCTGCTTGGTGTAAGTCCATTTATTTTGTTGTCGATATGCCCACGTAACAGGAGAAACAGGTCCAGGTACTCACTGCTGTCAATGGCTGTAATACCTATTGCCAGAAATAGTGCAACATTCACACACCATCGATCACATTGAGAAACTTTTGAGATTGAGAAAACAATTCAAGTTGCCTTGCATACCAAAGAGGTGAAATTCTCCTCTGTTCCAGCAAGCAGTCTGGCAGGAACACGCTAGGGTTGCTATCAAGAACATCACAAATCAGACTTGGCTCACAGATGTCCTACACCCTGTGCATTCCTACACCTATGGCTTTTTTTCTTTTTATTTTTTTTAGATCAATGAAGTAAAAAGAAGAGAAGAAATGAAGCAATACTCTAGTTAACCCACATCTTCTTGATTGTTGTTGGCTTTACTCTCCTCAGGGAACAGCCAGGAAAGAAGTGCATGTAAAGGTCAGAAACACCTCCTTCTGCTAGTAAATTTAGTCTGCTGCGTGGAGCAGCAGGGACAGAAGACAACACTTACCAAGATCTTAAACTCTGAAAGCAGAAGAGAAAATTGTAATTATTCACAGACAACAACATATCAGTAACTTTTCTACTACACTTGATGAAATGTATTTCTTTGTTTTCAACGGTGGATTACAAAAGCTAAAGAAAAACAAAAGACAGGCTTGGGTTTGGTCCAAATAAAATTATTTTCTGATATAGCAAAATAATGCATTACTGCCTGCCATATGGCATTGCTGTGTTCCTACGTGTACATTGCTGTTATATACACAGTACTAACATAATGATAGGAAAAATGCAAGGGCTTTGAAAGGACTTTAGGCCTCTGTAGGTGAGAAGTGTTAAAGGCTGTTTCATGGAGACAAATCATTAAATTAAATTTAAAAAAAAAAAAAAAAAAAAAGCAACAAAGCACATTTTAAGCACCAGTTTAACTTCCATATTCATTAAGCATTTTAAACAAAATGTATCAAAATTCAAATTTGTATAGAAATTCAAATTTGTGATAGTCATCTGAGCTGAATACCTGAAGTCACCCCCAGAAAATTTTCACAAATAAATCCATTCCTTCCTGATTTTCCTGGTGTTTGAAAAGGTGTGACAACCTCAGGTATAACAGACATGAAGAATTTTATTATAGCTGGCCAGCTGAGCACTCCCAAGAAACATGGCACTAGTCAGAGCTGAAGAACTGACACTACTTTAATAACCTTTGCTATTGACAGTTTCCTATATATCGTGTACCTCAAAATCAACATATTTTGCAATAACTCCTGATCCCTGGGAAAATACAGGATGACATTGACATTCAAGGTATATTTTGACCCGTTTCAGACAAGCCACTCTATGTGCAAGCATGGAAGAACATCCAGCCCTTCTGACCCAAACAAAAAGTGAGAACAGAAAGTGAGAAAATCTCACACTTCAGTCAGGAGTGTGCCCAAAAATACTGAAAATTGCCATCTACATCTTTAAAACACCCCCAGCATACAAAAGAGAAGACTGATTTGCAAAATCCACAAGGGATTCTTTTTCTCAGTTACAAAACTGACAGACTTGAAAGTCCAAATTTTCACATAGCCGCACATGCACATTAAATATACATCTGAACCTCAACACGTAGCAGGTACACTGCAGTAATTACACATTGCATTTTGCAGAAGCAAAGGTGTAAATTTATAAATTTAATAAAGAGAAGACAAAGTTTCTTCAAATGTTCTCACAGATGACAAGATCTCGAAACACAAAGCACCATTCAGACAAAAAGCATCAACCAAAAATTGAAAACAAATAAAAAAAATTCACAGAACCAGAGTGCAAAGGATGTCCTGGAGGCAAGATTATCAAACAATTACACCAGACAGGGGTACACAGCTTTCTCTATTTTCCTTCTGAAAAATCTGCTTTTGTATTCCAAATGGCAAAATTATCCTGCTCTTCTCCACATTCTAAAAAAATGCAAATCCCCAATAACCAAGGGCACCAGCTGATCAGATTTCGGGCTGCAGCATGGGAGTATTGAGTGACTGAGCGTTGATCAAATGACGACACAATCTGGAGACTGAGCCTCAAGTAGTGCTGGGTGACCCCAATGTTAAGTATGCTCATATTATATAAGCCTACATTGAAGTACTGATTCTGCTGCTGGAAAGTGGTGTTAAAACTCAGCACACGCAAATCCATTTGCCAAGTCAAGCACCTACAAATACATTTCTCCTGTGCAATCGATCCGTCTCAAAATGGCCTGCTCTTAAACCAACTTTTTGGCACGGAAAACAGGATCTGTACCCGACCCAACCATTTAGCTTGTCTCAAGGTAAAATCTCTCAGCATTTAATGTGTGTCACCTACTGGAAAAATCCTTTTTTATGTAATAAACCAGCAGCCATTGAATGACTTAAAATGAAGGTACATTTTCTTTTCTCTCATCCCTTGCACATGCACAGAGGATGGAAAGAAGGCAGCAGCATTTCAAAAGATTATGCATACACATCCCTTCTGAATTTATACAGTTCTCAAGGGAACAATCAACTCAGCAATGTCTGTGATGCTCAGGCTACAATTACCAAAATGAGATGCATAACCTTTATTACACCAACGAACAGTTAACTTTTCAGATTATTTCTTGTACTGCAGTGCTCTCAAATCTTTCATCTTTTTTAAGTAATCAGCTGCTTCCAGTCTTTCACACTGCAGCTCCTGTGCATTCAATGCCAGGTGCTGCACACCTCACTAGCACAAACTCAGCACAATGCAAGACCTTCCCTAGCCCATATAGTTTCATATATCACCATAGCATGACAGAATGCCTTTGGGATTGAGCAGATTCAAACACATCCTGTTGTTACATCACACAGAAAAATGCCTTGAAAGTCTGCTTTAAAAAAAAAAAAAAGAAAGAAAAAAAAAAACGGAGCAGCCTACATCTCCGAACATGACAGTGCATTCCTGGCAGAGAATATGCAATGCAAGAACAGAATAATGACAGTATTTCTGTTACCTTCAGTCACATAGTTGTGGTCTCGAAGAAAGCTGTGGTTAATTTTTCGTGTGTCCGTGTCCTCGCCCATTTACAGCAGGATTACTCAGCATGCCTATCCGCAGTGGACTGATAGCATCAGCAGAGGTCGTCACAAGAGCACCATCCATGCTGCCACTGCCTAGCAGAGGCGGAGAACACACTGGGCTACTGAGCACAGCATAATGAGAGCCAGTGATGCAGCACAGATTTGAGGGGTGAATAACGATCAAAAAAAATAAATAAAAAATAAGGAAAAAAAAAAAAAAGAAGTAACGGGAGGAAGACGGAGGGAGAAACGGCTCCAATGAATTAAGAATGCAGAAAGCCAGTAGGGAGCTTGCGTGAAGGGAATACAGGCACTTCTCCCGCAGTTAAAGAATAACCCAATTGTTTAGTCAGGTACTCCTTAAACAAGTGCCCACGCAGAGTCTCCTCCAAGCGCCTGCTGCTGGGGCTCCTGCCAGATGCTATGAAGTGGCAATCAGCGTACTGCAGCAAAAGCTGCCTGGAGAAGGTCTGTGCCTGCTGCTGCTGCTGCTGGTGCTGTCATATGCCTGTGCTGCATCAGAGCTCGCCCCTCCCCGTCCGCCTCTCGCTGCCCAACCGCGCAGGATCTGCATGTAGGAAAGTGAAAAATGAGACTGCAGGTAATTATTTTAGCTCTTCTGCTGCTAAGACGGGCACCGAAGAATTTAAGGGAGGGGATGCAGGGGGAAAAAAACTTGGAGCTGCTTAAATGGGTTTGCATCGACACGTATTGCACGCTGACGGGAGGCCCCGATCCTGTGCTAGTCGATACTGTCGTATGCAGCAAAAGCAACAGTCGGTCACTGTCAACCTGGGCAAATATTACTGAAATTGCCAAATACCTGTCCGTGAAAATGGAATGCTCAGAGACTGGGCAACCATTAGGAAGGGTAAGGTTAAATAACAATTCTTTACCTTTTAATTTTTGCCCGTTTTGTAGATAAAATACAAAATACAAGGTATGGATAAAGAAAAAAGAAAAAAGAAAAAAAAAAGGCCAGAAAAGAATCTCAGTGGCTTCACTGTACTGGAAAGGAAAGCTGGACAAAGGGAATGTCTGCTGGTTTTGCCATTTTCCTAGACCTCCTATTTTCATTTGTTATATTAGCCAATCTTCTGGGAAAAGCCATGCTAAAATCTGTAAACTCAGGAATATGAAAAGAAGTGGAAGAGGAAAACTACGCACTTGTATTATAAAATAAAGCTTGCTCTTCAGTGCTTGTGTTTAAATTAAGTGCAGTTGCTATGGCATATATTAAAACAAAATTATTTGAACTGTAGAGACAAGCAGGTTCCTTGGCCTTTCAGTTCCTGTTCAGGGAAGTAGGAACTGTTGGCTGCAGAAGGCATGCCATCTGAAAAGGTGTAAGTGCCACTGAAGGATAGAAATTTGAATAGAAGACAAATGGCTGCATACCAAAAGCACTATTACAGCAAGAAAAGGGAGTACATAGTCACAAAGCCAATTCAGAGGAGAGAAGGATGGTCCTGCAGTTTAGGCCCTGGACTTGAACATAAAACATACAGCTCAGCTGTCAGCATTACTACAGCCTTTTTGTGTAATCTTGCACGGATGCTGCAGATTTGGGGGATTGGTCTTGTTTCTTTTTAAGGAAACTAGCACATATTGTTCTTGAAAGTAAACTCAAGTGCCTTGCTATTACTACAAAAATGGTATGAGACTGGAAAAAGTAGAGAACTATGTAAAGTACCAGCTGTGATAACTGTCCAGGGATCAACATCTAATTTCAGAATAAAGAAATGTTGGGGGGGAAAGAAAAATAGCAATACAATGACATTCTTTCCTTTCTCACTGATGATGGAAAATAAAACAGAAACATCCTCAACTTAGAAAGTAAAGATTATTAAATCTTCACCTCTGAAAAGGTGGGAAAGTAAAAGATATTTGGTCCTTGCACCTGTGTAGACCACAATTATTTATTTGCAGCACCTCAAGGTGCCAGCACCAGAACCCCTATGTCTGCTCTGGCAGTACCAGCCAGTGCTGTGCTGGAACCTGGAGCTCCCAGCACCTGCACTATCCTCTTCGGTCAGTTGCTGCCTCTGTCCACTCCTGTCCATGCACAAAATCCTTTCAACCTCAGGATGTCCTCTCTGCTTACACACCAGTACCATCAAGTTTTCAAGGCTGTGCGCAAAACCAATTCTCTTTTTCAGGTCAGAGGGAAAGCATGTGAGCAGCAATGCCAAACAAGCCAGGGCCTGCTACCTCATGATCAGGAACATTTTCTTTACGGACATGCATGGCCTGGTACGTAGCTGAAGCCTCGGGTACAGGGAAGTGTTCCAAAACAGGGATCCAGTCCTTCCAGCAGCTTTGGGTGGACTATTCTGGATATATTCTGAATTTTGTACCTGGTTATCGGAGGCAAGTAGAGCATAAATACTGGCTGAAAATGCTACCTACAGTTCAGAAAGTAACCGTGAGAGCCTGTAAATATAATAAATGGGAAAATATTCCTAGAACTTGACAGAAATAAGAGGAAGCCTTGAAAATAGTGGTATTTGTTTTGTATAAAATGACCCTAATCTATCTGATAGAGCTGGCTTATTTTGTCCCTCCCTCACGCATTACCTTGTTGTTTTGGATTTGTTCTTGCAAAAGACAAAAGGTTTTATGAGCAATGCACAGTGCACATGAAATCCCATCTCCCTGAAGTCAGTGGCAAAGAGTACAAGGAGCAAGTTTACACCCAAACACACAACACCATGGTTAAGCCAGTTAGAATCAAGAAGACACTTCCCTTCAGCATCCGTGCAGAAGATATTCAAACTCTCTGGTTGTAGAAAAATAACCTAGATGCTTCTGTTAGAAACTTAAGCTCACTATGTGCTTGGTGAAGCTTCAGGGGGACGATTCAGGGCACAGAAGTCAGAAAATCTCTCTTTCTCCATTTTGTATAATGGATGCTTAAGACTCCCACTCAGACACCAAGTTAGACAGTATCAGAGTGCTGATTCCTCTGTGGAGATGGGAGATGGCACTGAAATGTTCTTTTAGCAGCTTCCTCTGATTGCTCTGACAGCTGCAACTGGAAGAAATGTCACCTTGCAGGGCATTTGATCCCAAAAGTTAACCAACATGTTTGACTAAAAATACATTGCATAATTTATATCTACAAACACAGAGAAAATGAATGTTCTCTTCTTTCCGTAAGAATAAATTTATATACAAAAATATTATTGAAAATAAATCAGTAATAAATTACTTGAATGAGGTACAAAGTCTGAAAAAAAATACACTGGTGGTTTGTTGGGAGAAAAGAAAAAAAAAAAAACTGCAAATCATTTTTGTAAATACATCTAAATTTCTGTGACCAAAGCTTTTGCAATTTCTACAGCTCCTGAGAGCCTCTCAACATCGGCTCAGCAATCACTGTCCCTTATGTGTCCTCAATCTGTTGAAGTTTATGATTTCTATCGTCTATCATTTTAAGCCTGCCCCCCTGCCCTTAACTGTTAAAAGCAGTGTTTTCATTTTTTCCAGGAGCCAAGTGGACTTCTTTTTGTGAAGTCAATGTAAAAACTCTCACCCAGAGATAATTTTCTCCTCACCGTTTGAATTAGAGACGTTTAGAGACCACCTCCTTGAGCATCACATCAAGTTTACCTTGTTCCTCCCACTTTCACATTAAAAATCTCATAAAGAGGAATGGAATGAGGAGAAAGCCTTTAACAAAACCAACAGACAATATTCCCTGCGTGCATGCAAATGCTTTCCCTAAGATTATGAGCCAAATCCTTACTGTGTGGCAAATATCAGTTGTCCACCGACTTAAGTAGGTCAGTTCACATGAGAAAGATTAGCAGAATTCTGCTCTAAATTTGCAGTGCAATGCAAATCTGTGGGGCTACATTTGTGGATAACTAGCCATGCCATTTAAAAACACTACTTATAATCAATCCCAGTAACAATGTACATAATCTGATCCAGTCAAAATATACGAGGAGAGGATGAGGGGAAAAGAACCTTTGATCAAAAATATATTTGTCATTTGTCATTTCATAGTAGTTCAGTCCTCCTCATATACCAGCCCACTAATTGAGCTGAATACTGTATGAACAGAAATAAGGGAGCACCTTATCCTAAAGAATTTACAGGCAAACTACAAAATGGAAGAGCTACGTACGGATCAGTCAGAGACACACATGTAAACACTGAGTCAGTAATGAGGATGGAGGCCTGGTTTTGAGCTTTCTTTAAAAGAAGGTCATTAGAGGCTTTGTGGAGAGCAGCAATAAACAAAATCTGGCTTCAAGAGGCTGAAAAATAACTACATAACAAGAATAGAATGAGCTTAGGGGTAAAATGAGGAAGACAGGCTGGTAGGTCAAGAGCTTTTTCTATTTTATTCCCTCCCCAAAGATGGAAAAGACTAAGTGTATTAAGAAGTGTTCTAAAGAGTGCAAGATGTTCTGAGAAAGCGTCAGTAAAGAGTGAGAGATAAGGAGGAAAGTAAAAGACAAGAGCAGGCACAAGACAGATACCGACACAGACTGAAGGTGTCAGTAAAAAAAAACAGAATAGTTAAAAGGAGGAGAGCAAACAAAAACTGGGTTTGTGCCAAGAGGAGAAAAACCTGTGGACTGGGAGATAAATGAGGAAGAAACCTGTCAACCTCACTTCGCCAAGAGTTTTGGAGAGAAGGACTGGAGAAAGGTGAAGATGAAGAAAGAAAAAAGGCAGGACCCACAAATTGAAGCGGGAGGCAGACAGTACCTTAAGAAAGAAATCAAAAATAGCAAAAACGTAAATAGGATTGAGAAGTAAGGTTGGATAACAATGTAATTTAGCTGGATGATGAAGGAATTGAAGCAGAAGAGAACAAACCTTGCCTGGACAACCATTGAGCACGTTTGCTCATTGTAGTTGCATCAGGAAGCTCTGCAGCATGAGAGTGGGAAGAATTAGGTGTTTGAAGACACCTGGTCCTACGTGATCCTGTCTATAAATACCTGGTGAACGTATGGGCTTCCTGTTTTGGTCCTGCAGAACATTTTTGTTCTTCTCTTATACACGTTCACACAAAGAGCTTCCATTTAGCTTTGTTAGAACCTAGTATCGGAGCACAACCTTTAATAATTTAAACTCTCAATATCTGAAATAGAGCAGAGCAGTCAGTGCTTCTTTTCCATTTTACTACCTCTCAACACATCACAGTCTGAACTAGAACAATTAATCTTGAACAGCGATTGAAAGAAAAAAGAAAAAGTGGTTGAATACTTCAGTACTTTCTTTGTCTAACAAAACTTCATATACAGATCATTCTGTAGTTCATTTCCTAAAACACGATGACTTTAAATCAAATGGAACTGAATTTTGAATTAGCATTGAACTTCAAACTAATGGTTTTTGAAGAACAAGAGATTCAAAGTACTGTGAGGTTAAAAATCCTTAGAAGTTACAGATTGTAACAAAAGCAGGCTATCTTCTTACTTTAATGTTTGTGTAGTCACCTGAGTCTTTTGACATAATTTGCTTCTAACCATATCCTAACATCTGCAAATTGTATGAATCAGTACCAACTTTCTTTTCTTGTCTGGAAATGGAACAGGATAACATACACGATCAGTCAGCTACAGAAAAATACAATAAAATACTTAGCTAACCCTTTAAGTTTATATTTCATTGCAATTGAATTTGTTCACCAACAGAGGATGTTTATGAGCCAGATGCTCTCTTCCCTGTACGCATATCTAGTTTATGTACCGAGATATAAAAAGCTCAGCTACTGACCTCTCCAATTAGGCCATTGGCATATTAGCTTGGCTTTTTATATATTTATTTTTAATGCCCAGGAAAATAAGATTATATAGTGCAGTCATAGTCCTGTTCAGAAATACTGGAGCTCATTGTCTCCCACTCATCTGAAGGAGAAAACAAGGAATTATCCTGTGATAGAAAGCTCCTCCCCTGGTCTTCCTCCAGCCTTGCTCAGCACAGCAGAGGGACTCAGAGCTCTCAGCCAGGGAAAAGCATTTTGTGGGATAGCAAATACACTCAATCTGGGTTTGAGTAGTTTTACTTCTCACTGTTTGAGAATAATAACTTTAAAATGGTGTTTTTCTCTGCTGTCTAATTCTCCTTTAGTACTTCCATCCAGAATGGACATTCACTCCAGATCATACCCTTCCCTACGTGAGACAAGACCTACCCTGCAAGTAGCAGTGGGAATACCCAGGCTCACTTTGAACAAGTTAGACCTTAGAAACCCTCTAGCCCTGACAGCACAGACCTCTGCACGAGCTGTACGCCTTGGATGGAAGTTACCCCAACGTGATTAAAGTAGCAATGGTACAAACATATTTCCACCTTCCCTCATTTCAAAGACGTTTGAGTACATCTCATTACACGATGCCCAATCAGCAAAGAAATTAATCTAATTGCTTTGGTAGAGCAATGAGTGTACCATAAATGATCCTGATAAGAGTTTGCATTAAAAATAAAAATCTGTACGCCCATATATTTCCGAATAGCCCTCTTTATATTTCTTGTCTAACAAAGACAAATATAAGACACAGAACTATTATATGATTTCAATCTTAATTCTTTGACAGCTTAAACAAAAACAAATAGTTACTGCCAAAAGTTAACATATAAAAAGTAATAAAAGAAAAATTGTATCAATCATAACCCTCAAGTAAAAAGTAAATCATCGTCTTACGCTAGCAGCTCTGTAGTAACTGTTCAGAATCTTTAAATTTATAGCCTTTCATTTACATTTCAGTATACACTCTTTGGTTACTGTATGTTGAATTGAATATTTAATATTGAAAATGATGAAGTAGCCCAACAATTTTGGAAAACCTAACAGCTACTATCACAACTGGAAACTACCCTATTATTCACAAAGGGGCAGCTTCTTTAACATGCTACCTTTTGCCGTGTTAAACCTGAAAATAACACCACCCCAGAAGAAATCATTTATTTTTAGCCAATATACTCTAAACACAGAATAAAACTGATGACTCCCAGCAGCTGGCAATTTTAGAAAGCAAGTAATTAAAAATTACCACCAAGCAATTTAAATAACAGAGCCAGTCTTCCCTGAACATCCTTCACCCTGCCTGTTCCTGTGAAGGTGGTGTCAGGATCACCATTTTAAGGCGTGCAGAGAGGCAGAGCACAGGGTGATCCCAATCCACCCCACGCAGATGGTTTTCCACACAGCAGTCAGCAGTTTTGCTCTTCTCTTTTGCAGGGGGCGGTGGTGATGGCAGAACTAACCAGCACTTGCCTGATTTAACGATCTTTTCCACAGCCGAGAGAATGCAGCCAGGCTATTTGTGTGTAGTGGTTCCTGCAAGGAGTGCCCTTGAGGCTGAGCCAGGATGGGTGCCCTTCACTGTGACATCTCTGTGCCCCCAGGATGCGGTCCCCTGTGACACCAGCTTCCCTCTAGGGCCTATGTCTCAGGTCAGTGGGGAAGGGGTAGGTTCTCCCATCCTGTCCCAGCAGCCACACACACCACATCCCTCTCCAAGCTCCGTAATGTCACATTAATCCAGTCTGGCAACCCTGCACTGGGCACTGCATGCAGGGGTTTCCCTCAGTGAAACGAAGAAAATGGAAAACTGAACAGTTTCTTGTCTACTGGCTTAAGGCTGCTGTTGCTGCAAGCCAACAGTGGAAGAGCAGGAGCTACCAAGCAAAAATCACAGTAATGTCTGGCAAGGGGGAAATGTGCCCAGAATCCCAAATCTGGTGAGCTCACAGCCATGGACAGCACCAAAATACTGTATTAGAGACAACAGCCATATCTCTGCACCAGTCTTCTGTGGTTTAAAATCACATCTAAGCCAAATCCTGCAGTTTATCAGCCGAGGAGTGCCAGGAACAGGTCAACAAGGGCACAGAGAAATTACCGTCAACACTACTGGAGTGAGCTGTGCGTACTCTAGGGGCAAAGTTTTCATTTGGCAGATTTCAGAATACCATAACAGTCTCCAGCAGGGTCTAGGTTTCACTGGAGAGATGAAAAGCAAAGATGCAAAATTACAGAGGAAGGGAAAGTAGAAAGAACTGGCAATATGCCAAACAGAGAAGCTGGACATTCTCCCAAAACTTACTAATTTGGAGATGAAGCCTATTAAGTGACCAGAGCAGGAACGGGAAGAGTGGTCCAAGGGAAAGAGCACAGGACTGGGAATCAGAGACCAAGATTTTCAACAGTGGTTACTGTGCCCCCAAAAGCATCTCAAATGGAAACACAAATATATACATACATATAAATAAATATATCTTCCATAAGAGAAGCAATATATTGGGGTTGATATGAAGCATATTATACATTTTGAAATTTGAGTTTAATTTTATAAATACCTTATACCAACATTCATTGATTTATGTACTTAGAGCATCACTTGCCTGCTGCCTCATGAGGCAGCATGCACCCTGCTGCACTGCCCGGTGTGTATTGGACACTTCCTTTCTAAAGTGATGCCTGTGACAGCATCTTCTCTCCAAATTACCCTACAACAGCAATTCACTGCCATGTTCTGCTGTTGTGAAGGGGAGAAAAATTGCTGAGAAGTATGCTTCTCCATGCAATCCTACGTATTCGCGATATATGCATTTTATTCAAGCTACCATTGTTTTTTTCATGCTTTTATCCACACAGAAAGCAGGAAATCTGACCACACCACTTACAACTGATTAACCTGCAAAGCAGGAGTAAGTCCTAAGAAAGACAGGTCCTGCTGGAAGGGGCTAGAAATCATGAAGGGAAGAAGTTTCAGCAACTGCTCATGATCACAAGGACAGATGACAGGCAGCGCAGCACAGCGTTGGAGGTTGCTGACGGGTGCTGTCACAGTGGTGGAGCCTCAGGAGCTGAAGTGCACATGCCTCCACAGTGCTTCACACAGCACACGGCCAGAAGGGCTCCAAGGGGAGACCTTCCACTCCACAGCCAGCCAGGCCAGCAATTACAAAACCAACTTCATACTCTAAGATCTACATACAGAATAACTTCAAAACTGCCAGGCTCTGGACTAGGGCGTGAAAAGAGGCAAACGGAGAACCTGTAAATATGCACATGGTGTGAATATATATGAAATTGCCACTCAGAGGCTGAAGAGATGGTCCTGAAAAACACAGAACAGAAAGTGGCGTGAAAAAGGATTTTACAGCAGAAGAACCAGTACTGACAGAACTAAGACACTGTGTGCATATTTGTGTGAGAAAAAAATGGGAGGAGAGGGAGGAAGTGTGGTAAGAGCAGGATGCAAACCCACACTGCTGGTCACGTTCGTGCTTCCTGACTGGCAATGGATTCCCAAAACATTGGGAAAGGAAAGCAGTCTCTAAAAGAGCTTCCCAAAGCAGCACTCTGAAAGGATTCAGAGTTCAGAGGAGGGCTATGAACATGATTAGGGGACTGGAGCACCTGTTGTACGAGGACAGGCAGAGAGAGCTGGGCCTGTTTAGCCTGGAAAAGAGAAGACTGAGGGGAGACCTCATCAATGTGTATAAACATCTGAGGAGAGGGTGCTGAGAAGATGGAGCTGGTCTCTTTTCAGTTGTGCCCAGCGACAGGACAAGAGGCAACGAGCACAAACTGAAGCACAGGAGGTTCAGTCTCAATATGACGGGACATCACTGTGAGGGTGACAGAGCACTGGGATGGGTTGCCCAGAGAGGTTGTGGGGTCTCCTTCTCTGGAGATATTCAAACCCCACCTGGATGCCATCCTGTGCAACGTGCTCTGGGTGATCCCGCTCACCAGGGGGGTTAAACCAGATGATCTTCAGAGGTCCTTTCCAACCTCAGCTATCCTATGATTCAGCTGGTAAAATACAGAAATCCTGGACAGATGGAGCTTGAACAATTTCAACAGCAAAAATTAAGAGACATTAAAACAGACATAACGAGACAAACTTTTTACACAAGATCAGGAGAGGAAACAGAAGAAATTCTTTTAAATATTATGACCTGTCAAAAAATACCAGAAGTTGCCTGAGAGTTTGTAAAAATATCAAAACTATTTTAGAGACTTAAGCAAATAATTAAGAATCAAATCAACATATTGTGTTGGCTTTCACATTAAAAAGCAAACCACAGCCACTCTTAACATTTTGCTAATTCAAAACTGGAAATATTTCTGGAAATAATAATTCAGGAACACTTCCAGCACATGACAAGTCTATTAAACAAGATCAGCATTGAGGATCATTTATTACTGTCTTTGCATTCTACACACAATCACACTAAGATGACAACTTTGAAGGGAGCTTAGCCCAAAAGACTGTGCTCTTCACAGGGCTGGAGAGAAATGACATGACATGTGACACGACATTCCCCCTGCCTCCTCCTTTTCACCTATGGCTTTAATTAATTCATATAGCAAAAGCGCAAAGAGCTTTTCCTCCAGAATTTCTTCATACCACAAAGAGTAGTTACCTGTTTCTCTGTTCTGCAACTGAGGAGCACAGGAATCTGGCCATTTTGGGGTGCCTGCATACCCCAGCCATGCTTGGCCTGTGAGAAGGAGCTGCTGTAGAACAAGAAGGCTCTTCTACAAAGCAATACAGCACTATATTTTTTTCTGATATACTTGTTTTCAGGTAAAATTTACTGTAATACTGTTGGTACAGCCTGAAGAGAGATGCAATCTCTCAAATTTAAAAAACAACAACAAATTGCATCAATATAAGCAATGATTTTGTTATTAGACTCTCTTCCAGATCATCCAAATATTTAAGCTACATTAGCATCGGAAGCACCTGCTGCAGGAGCTGCAGTCTCTGAAATAATATTCACCTGGTAAAACAACAGCTAAAAATAAATTTAAGCTATTAAATGCACAACAAAAACAAATAAAATACAACTATCAGATATTTAAAAAAATTACATAAGCATTCCATGCACTAATAAAAAAATAAAATTAAAAAAAAAAAAAACCACTTTTGTAGGCATAAATGTAAAAATAAAGCTAGCACTGAATGGAATTAGAAGTTTGTGAGGCATGCTTAAACTGGAATTTTGAGGGCATTTCACATAATGAAACTCTAAACTACAATGCAGTAAGCAACAAATGCACCTATATGTCATGTTTCACTTCTGGCCATCCTTATACCCACAGCAGGAATCAAATTCAGAAAAAGAACAAATCACAGAGGTGATTTGGCATTGGAAATTGATAATTACAAGCTAAAGGATGGCTGCAGACAGCTCCTTATAGGAGTAAGTTGGAAGGAATGTAAGCACAACTGTCCAAAGGAATTATTTGTATTGCACACAGTGAGTGCAAATTAAATAAAGGAAACTACCCATTGCTTATTTTGAACAATACTTGAAAGGGTGGGTATAGCTGGAAAGCTATTAATTGATTTTGCAACCTAATAGAAGGACTAAGCACCTGCAAATTAAGTGTTGCAATGAAAACTGAAGAGATGCCTGGCCCCAAGGAGGATCTGGAAATGCCAGCGAAGTGCTTTGCCTACCCAGCATGAAAACTGCCAGCTGAGGAAGGGGCTCACTGGGATCAGCCGGCTGAAAACACTGAACACAAAGATGTTCCTTTCCAGAGCTTCAAGGTCTCAGATAAGGTCACAAAGGACACATGCTTGTTGATGTAAGATCTTGGTGCCACCAAATATTCCCTAAAAAACTGGGAGACAGTCTCACCTTAGCATACAATAGCACGGTAACAACTTGTATGGGAAATGCAATATCATTTCATTTCATTTGAGAGAATTACATTCTAGGTATATTCTGCAACTTCACCTCCTGCTGAAGTTGAATCAAGTGTCAACAACAACAAAAAGTTGTATTTGTGGAACTGGAAATAATCCCAACTAAAAAGAACAAAAATCTGTGTTTTAGTGATTGAGATGCTCCCCTTGTGCAAGGGAAATTTTGGGCTTTACAGTGCTTTATAAGAGAAGGAAAGAACAAGAGCCCTCACCAGTCTAAAGGCCTTTGGGAGGTCAGCTAAGCTGACACAAGTCCTACCGTTTCACAGAATCATAGAATCATTAAGGTTGGAAAAGATCTTCAAGATCATCTGGTCCAACCATACCCATATGTCACCAGCCACTCCAAAAAAAAAGGAGAGGAGTGGTGGCTCCTTAACCATACAATTTTTGCTGATCTCTACAAAACTGTTTTTAAGGTTACTTACAGCCAGATAGGGACTAACCCAGTCACTGTGCAAGCAGAACTGCTAGACCTTAAAATATCCTCAGACTGTGACAGAATGAACTAATTTTAACTAAAGAATTGCTGAGCCAGAACATGGCTCAAAGAACAGAACATGGGCAAAGTAATGCAATAACGGTATGGTTATGACAATTATAAATCAAAGGAAAGAGAATGATGTCTCCATGTTTCAAGGAACAGCTCCCTGTGGAGGGTCAAGGAAGACCATCTGCAAGACAGAGACACCATGCCCAAGGGCACAGTGACCAGCGATCTGATCGCATTGTGACCTACCTCTGTGCCTGCCTGCTGCCCTTCCTTGCTCTGATTATCCCACTGCTGCAGACCACCAAGTCTTAGCTGTGCTGCTGATTGTCCAGAAATTCTGCCAACCAGTACAAGCTGTTAAAAACCATATCTACCTCCTCATATAACCAAACTCCGTTCTTGCCAAATAACACTGTCACACAGCCACTCCACAGAAGTTAACCCATATTAAACAGGTGTTAAAAACAAAACAAAAAGAAAATACCATTGCATTTTCTGTTGGGCTAATGGTATGCATGCAAGAAATGCTCTAAGCCTGGGCTGAGCTTCCAGGAAAACTCACTGCTTAGTTTCAGAAACTGTGTGGTGCTTTTGTACAGCCTCACCATCTAGCAGCTCAGGCCATGCTGTTCCAGGCTTCTGCCCACCAAAAATGCTAAGTGTTTAGCAATTTCTCAGATCTCAATGGGAGCAATCCAGTAAATTCAGCCATTTCAGCAAGTATGCAGGCAACAAACTGGATGCCGTATATTTGTATTTAAACGCATACCTAAGTCCTATTCAGGACTTTATATCCAACTATAAATCTCATTCTCACACCAGTTAAGCACTTGTAAAAAAGTTTAAATAGAAGAAATTAGATTATAGAAGAGCCTTTAGAATAAGATGTGACACACAGCTCTGGTAGTATGTATATTGCACAGTTCTATTTAAAGAAGCTTAATCTAAAAATTTTCTTGGTAACACACTTAGTAGTTTAACTTCTATGACTCCTTTAGGCAGTAATTAAGAGTGGCTTCTTGATTATTCAACTTATCTATAATAAAGCAGGAAGATTTATCTTCGATTCGTGCCAATGTGACCAACGGAAACAAGCATTCTACATTCAACAGAAAACACATGAATAAAACAGTAATTTAACACAGTATTATTTCAGAAGCACAGTAAAGTATCTATCTATACATATTGGTAAGTACAAAAAGCCATTTAATCTGAAAGTTTAATTGAAGATCTTTAGGAACACTGTAGCCAAGAGAACCCCTTTCTACAGGCATGCCATTCACCAGCTACCTGCGTATGGTGATGGAGAGGCTGAGACACAGAGGTTCAATCCCTGCTTACTACTTCTGAAACAACACTTCAGAACTGCCATCTTACTCATCTCCATTAGCTGAACTGGGGTTTCACCTTAGAGCTTGTGGGGCGAAATACCCCGAACAGGATGAAGCAATGGTTGTAGCCCCACAGCTCAAGGATCTGAGGGTGCCTCACCAGCACCTTGCCCAGCTGCACCCCCTCGGGCACAGGAACCCCACTCAGTCCCTGCATTGTGCTCAAACAGTTTTAAATGTTGAGATTTCAACATTTCCTCCATGTTGTCTTTTCCTTGTAGCACAATACCAAAATCACTCACTTGCTAAAGGCCCAATACTTGCTAAAGGCCTGATAAAAGTCCCAGACCTACTACCAGCAGGCACTGGGAGCTCTCTGAGCTCAACTCCTTCACCCTCCCTTTGGCAGCACAACTCTGACCACCAGACACTCTCTGTAACAGGGATTTATTAACTAACACCTCACTTTACTGCAAGTCATTTCCTCTAGCCAAGCCTCCTAAGTGTCATATTTTTGAAAGCCTACCAATTTTTTTGGACCTTTTACATGAAGCAAGGTTCTCTAAAACAACTCTGTATTCTGAGAAGAAAAAAAAAAAAAAAAACCTTTTCAATTCACCATTTTGAAATTCAGTTCTGACGGCATGCAAATCAGAGTGAAACACACAAGCTGTAATGTAGTATTTCCATATTTCACCATGTTATGCTAATTTTACAAAAGGGAAATAATCCAGAATCAACAGGGAAGGCAGGTTTAAACACGATTAAAATATCAATTGTGCTTCAGAGTGTGGAAAGTTTTATAAAATGGCAACTCACCTTTGAGGTGACAGCAATTAGAAAGAGAAAGAAGCAAGTAAAGAAACCCAAACCCGCTGTAAGCAATCAAAGCTGTGAGTTTGTCCATTCACAGCTTCCAACACCGGGAATGACGAAATGAGTACAACCAAAAAGCACAGACTGATAGTACAGTGCCTGATTAGAGACAAAATCAACCCAGCCCTTGGCAATAACTGCTGTTACCACTGTAAATATATCAGAAAGAAGCAATACAGGCAAAGAACTGTTAATGGGAGATTTTGTATCTGATGCTATGAAAGTCCTCAATAGTGTTCTTTAACTTTTCTGCAGCATAGCCAGACTTCTATGCAATTGCTGAGAAAAATGCAATCAGGACTAGTATCTACCTTACATTTCACAGATACCTCATTAAGATTTTACATTTACACTTGAAAGTCTTATTTCTGAGATCTGACTATACCAGCCATTGCTCCTGCTTAAAATACTGCAAGTCTATGAGGTCTTTAAGGCTTTACAATGGCGTCATTAATACTGTGATCTGAATTCATGAAATGGTGATGACATTCAGTTGTAACCATAACCAAATGAAGGGAAGAGTTTATAATACTAAATAAGAAAAGAGTTCCGAGAAGCAGTGTTTGTCCTTGAAATAAAACAGAGAGCAGAAGTGGAGAAAAAATGGTATTTTCAAGTCATGGGATGATGATCCGTGATTTCTTCTGCTCTTAGAAATGTGCCTTACCTTCCAGCATCACCATTCCCCAAAGCCAAAACTTTGTAGCTGTGGGAGAAGGTGCATGGCCCAGCCCCCAGTTACTCACTGTAATAACTGGAATTTGTCTGATAACTCTAAGAACACCTTCTTACAGGCAAAGTTCAAGAAGAAAAGAACGAGTAAACATATGATGGCAGTATTTGACATAGTAACAAAAGGATGAAAGGGGAACAAAAGAAACACAATTCTATATTTCATTTAACAATCAGATTCCCCCAGAGTCACTTCACCACCACATACAACTTGTGAAGATGGCAAATTTGTCCCAACCTCTTCTCTGCAACTGGGCTGTCCTAAAGCTTGTGCAGACAAGCAAGCATCAGCTGCATCCTCTAAGAAAGCTCTGGCCAGCATAGGTGGCAGGGCTTATTCAGGGCTTTGGGACCAGCTGGCCCCTCCCTGGCTTTGAGGACAGCCGGGCGTGTTACACGAGCTACCAGAGGATGCACACTGTCCTCCCTTCTCTTCCCTGGCTTTGGGGGCTCTCCCCTCCTCCCCACCTTTTCTTACCTGCCATTTCTGTTGCTCCTGAATTAGCACATTCCTTCCACTTCAAGATCTGCTGGCTTGTTTCTCTCTCTCCTTCACACACACGCACATTAATATGAAAACTCTTGAAAACCTTTGAAGTCACATATCATGAGAAATAGTTGTTCTAACATAGATTCTGCTAAATTAGGTTGCTGCCACCACAGCAGAGTCTCAGCCATTCAGGAGTCTCACTCGCTCCCACTTCTTTCTATGGTGAAGAGCTGTTACTAGTGTATTTACTGCACAGAACCTGTTTGGGAATAAAAATAATAATCCAATTAGAGATGGATTTGCAACAAGCTAGAGTTTGACCCTTAGTTTTGACTTTGCCTGTCTTTTGTTTGTTTGTGAGGCCCTGTAATTGTTTATATTCAATATAAATTGAATCTGCAGCATGCAAAACCTGGACTCTGCAGACTCTGTAGGTAACCTAGGGTTAGAGGTTAAAAAACATTGACATCATGACAAATTGCTGTAATTTGAAGAATAATCTGAAATCCTGCTGGGACACAATTGAGTCTGTGAGCCTAGTTGTTAATGATAATAAAAACTGACATAGTAAAAATGATAAAATTAAAGAGAACACCCAGTAATATAAGTGCCTCCAGCATATGACATTGACGATCCAGTTAAGAGGGCTGGTAAACGTCTCGCTGGCAAGTATCTTACTGCTCCACTTCCAGTTTCAGAAAGCTCCACTTGTTTGGGGAAACACAACGACTGGGGGCTTTTGTCTTTTCTTGCTTACATGCTATCTGTTTGTCATCACTTTCAAAACATGCAGTTTACATAAGGACTTCAGTAATGCAAGGTCGTAATTCTACTTTCTGATTAGTTTATATCTATGTAGCAATAGATAAAACCTGTATTTGTAATGTATTACACCCATGATACCTTTCTCCGTGTCTTTGACATATCATAAACCAGCTGGCAACATAAAATATAAATTGGCTAGCAATAAGAACAGATGAATCATTAATTACTCTGTACCAAAATGAGAAAGATCAGTTTTACAGTATTAAATGGCACGTGTAGCTGGTAATTAAAAAATATATTTAAATAAAAATCTCAATATGCATTACTTAGAACACTATTACATATTTTTACTTTAAAATATTAATATTTCTCAGGCAGAATTTTAAAATCTGAGCTACTGAAACTTGCTCTGGCTTTGCTTCTTTATTTCTTACTCTCGACCAATAGCTAGATATTATGGATTACTGCATATCTTTTTAATAAAAATCTTACATTGTTTATAATTTCACACTGAATTGTATTTTTCACAGGCTTCACACTTCAGCTTATTATTCTCAGCTTTGCAGGATCGGGGGTAATGTCTTTTGACAAAGACAATTTAGAAGACAAGTAAACCATATGCTGCTAATGGTAAAAACAAAACAAAAATAAAGCTTCCCAAACTGAAGCAAAGAGAACTCTGACATCTCTTCTTCTGATGGTATGGTCAAATGGGGTGGGAGGCTGTCACATGAAGAATTGCCTGTACAATTGGAAAATGAATACAAGAGAATAGATAGATCAGCTAAACCCAAGAAACCACTTAGATTTGCTTCAGAAGTGCAGGAAGACTCAGATCCATCCTTTGGACCGGATGCTGTGATGAAGTCTACAGCAGTAACACCACCAACACTGGCTTGCTTCCAAACCTTTTCCAGCTTAATCCCTAAAATAAGCACTCAAAATTGAAGATTGCAAGGTTAAAAAATGCTATGTCTTTATTCATAATTAGCAGCCAACTGCTACTGCTACCCTATCTTATCGTATAGAAAATGAATGCAATTGATCTCTGCCTTTGAATGGTAAATCACATTTGCAATTATTTCCAGGGTGTTTTTTTTTTTTTTTTTTTTTTAAACATGAATGAAAGCTGTGCATGGGGATCAAAAGCTGCACACTCAGCCTGTTATCTTCATCCAGAGGATTCTGAAGGCACTGACTGGTACACAAAAATCCAGTATCCTTTGACACACTTCTACGTTGCACAACATGTAGGTGTCATTTTTGAATACTATTCAATCAAAGAAGATCTTGTATTTCTCCTTATTCTCTTATACATTTAGCTTATTCTCATCTTCTAGGTAGCTTGTTCTCATCAGCTAATTTCTCCTAAGATCTTTTCTTCCCTCTCCTCTTTCCACATCCAGCAGCTTCTTACTGACACCTGCCAAAGTAAGCATCCAGGCTGAGCCGATCGATTTTCTTCTTGTGAAAGTAGGATTTTTTATTTGTTTTTTCTTTAGATGAAGTAGGAGCCAAAAAGGAAATGGCTTCCAACTGTCCATCTCCTGAACAAAGACGGGAAATGCTGTCCAAACCAAAATATTTGAAAATCACGTTTTCCTTCAGGGCACACAATCCAACCATATCACAGCAGCTATGGAAAAGCAGCAGGAAGCCCTTCACTGGTGTGAGGCACGTTGAAGAAACAGTTCAAAGGCAACTTCATGAAAGCCACGAGTCCCCAGGATAAGCTGAATGCTCATTTCTTCACCCAAAGTGCTATCATTGATCATGGGGCTGCCCAATTGGTGTCTTTGAAGTGCTGCAGACTCTTCACAGAGATATTAAATTTCCTCCACTCAAAATGTTTCAGAGTTCCAGGTTCAAATTTAAAAGTAATGTTTCAAGAGGACTATTTCCAATCTAGAAATTGGAAAAAATGTCAGAAAAATGTATGCAGTCATGTGTTGTGAGTTGTATTCAAGCACACAATTAGTTACAAGGAATACTGCTCCCACTCTGAACACCATAGGATATGGGAAGCAGACCTAGTTATTTGGTTTGTCAAGAGAAGGTGAATCACATTACTCGATTTTAATTTTCACTAACAATGAAGTATTCTAAATGCAAACTTATTTTATACCACAATATAGCAATCCTAATTATACAACGTTCATATGTGCTTTGTCCTACCTTGTACATCAGATTTTTGCAACAACCAGATTTTAACTGGTTTTCTGTCACTAAAAAGCAGCACTATGCAAACAAATAAACTGAGGCTCCACACTGATCCCAGTCCTTATTTCCCATGGACTGTCACAGACTTCACAAAGGAGTCCCTCGTAAAGCAGGCTGATTTTGTAGGAACTTTTGCACAGATCAGATTATGCAAGGCTGGGGCCCTGCTTGCTTTGTTCTTGTACGAATGAGCATCTGCTTTGGCACACTTGGCACTAAGCCCGCATTTCTAAAATAAAAGTGTTTTTCTGGGCACATCCCCAGGCCCTTGAAGAAAAACAAAGATGGAAAAACTGTAGAAGAGTGACATAGTTTCTTACTTCATTGGTATCACTGCTTTTTGAAAAATATCATAGGTTCTTAGATAAAATGTAAAATTTATAGATTTACTCCTCCCAAACCCATCAAAAACCACAACCAACTCTGAAACACAAATTATGCTCAATTCATTAAAGGAGAATATCCAGCACATAAATGAAAAAAATTTTACAAAGACATTTTAAGAACCAAATCATAATGTCTGATGAAAGATAGAAAATAAATTCTAGCAAGTTGTATTGTATTTCCACAGAAACTAGGTACAAGTCTAAAAAATGGAGCTAAAAACAGACGCCGCAAACAGAAAACATGAGGTCTCGTGAGTATTTTTGCAGACTTGGCATTAAGACATTAGGGCATCTAAGGAAGCAGCTAATCTTTACTACACCAGGAGATTCCCTCTAATCTTGCCTTTCTGACTTTCATATCTTGTTCTACATACTAGCAATTAGAGAAAGATATATATTGAAGAAAATATGTAATTACACTAATGTAAGTATATAATAATATAAAATATATTAATAAAGAAAAAATAGATTTAATTTTTAATGATTTTTGAAAAGTTGAACAAGAAATAGCTGAATATGTCTGATATTTTCCAAAGAAGATTCAGAAAAAATGAGCCATAGAAGCATTACTCTTGCTTAATAAGAGTGCTTAGGTATTCCAGCATTCATTGCAAATCCATAAAACACACAATAAATTTAGATTTTCTAACCATCTCAATGACACACATGTACCTGGATTTACAGTTCCCACTGGGAACTTAAAGAATGGAAAAAAAAAAAAAAAAAAAAGCCAAAGCAAACCATGACATTGCTTTTTCATGACACGCCAGCACATCTATGAAATATTAAACAGCTCAACAAAACAACTCAAAAGTTATTTTCCATTCTCAATGCAAACACCACAGTTTTAGAAAGTGGCTGCCTCCAGGTTTCAAAGTGCACCTGACAACTTACAGCCTGGGGGTCAGGCTCGGCTTTTATTAATCCAAGGAATGCCTCTTACTCCAAATCAGCTGCACTTTCAGAAGGTTAAGGAGAAATCTTTTGAGCAACACCACGGATATTTAACACCATATGGAATTTTATCTTCATATTAAAACTGGGCATATAAAACTGCACACGGGAGGTAAATGGGCATTATTTCATATTGTAGAATAATCTGAGATCTTTGCTACATGCATACACTTGGAAGTTAGCTTTTATAGTTTCTAAATTAAACAGTGGCTTGTAAAATGACTGGAAAATGCAGAAGCTTTGGGATAAATTGGGAAGGAACAGCTCTCAACTGTCATGACTAAAAATAGATTTCAACAATTTGTGAACAGAAAACGTGGCTGTAGGTGGATTTATCAATTTCATATCATATTAGCGAGGCTTTCATCTCTCATTTTTAAAAATATGCTGAACTTCAAGTAAACTTTAGTCAGGATTTCAGGACATGACCCATTTTTAGGATGCACCTGACTTTATACCGAAGACGTGCATTATCTAACACAACACAAATGGGTCAGTGCTTCTGTTCTAGTTCTTTTTGTTATAACTAAAATCAGCACAGACTAAAATTAATACACAGAGCAGATAAAGAAAATAGAAGTTATTACCATAGCAATACTCAAGAGAGACAACCAGGTCACACAAACTGGAAAAAAAGCACAAGAGTCACTTAGAGATATGATCCGTTTAGTGACTGCAAAAACAACCATGCATTGAGCAAATAACCACTATGTAATGAAGGGAAAAGATGTTTAGCAAACATGTTCAAAAATACAAATTCAGTAACACATGCTACCACAGTACTACTAAAGCATATTGCAATGTACCTGAAAGCCTCTGATTGACCTTATCCATGATCTGATCATTGTAAGCAAAAAATTAATAACTTATTCATAAAACTTCATTAACAGAAAGGTAAGGGACTGCCAGTATCAATTTAAGTCTACAAACCAAAGCTGTTCATGTTTAAGCCCACAAATGTAAGTCAAATGCCATTTTCTTCTAAAATTACAATATGCTTAGTAAGGCATGAAGAACTGAAGTGGTTTTCATCATATATATGATGTAGCTCAAGTTAAGGAATGAAGTTTAGCCACGATTCTCAATTTTCTTGTAATCATAGCTGATGGTCAAAGACAAAAAAAATAAAAATGTGAAACTGATTTGTGTTGCAACTACAAGCTTATGAATGTTGCTGTTAGTGGCAGCATGTGGATGGTGATACCAACAAGATGCCCTTTACGTTCTTGATGGAAACAGCTTATGGAATTCCTGCGGCAGCTTCTTCTGCCTTCCCTCTCCCACTTCCTTCATAGTTTTCTCCCTTCTCTTATAATGGCCAATTTACCAAGTTATAAATTAAAATTATAAAAACTCTAGATTCGTTTAAAAATAAAAATAAAAAAAGAGGCCTACACCACTACTTCTATATATCCAAACTGTGCCAGCTCTTTAATATGCTTCTTGTCCAGTATGCTACATTCTCATTCCCCAGTCACCTTCTGTTTGTATCTTTCAAAAGATCAGCCCTAAGGGATACAGATACAACATCTGCATGCTTTGCGGTAACATTCATGCACCATCATTCTCTTACATAATACTGCTGTGGTATGACAAAGTTTCTAGCTCTGTAAAGTACAATGTCAACAAAAAGCACATGAGGAATTTACTCTTCATGAGGAATTTACTCTTCATGTGCAACAGTTTCTTTTTTAAACAGCTCTTATTCCCTTCACTAAAATGGGACTGAATATGGTTGAGCATGAAGAAGATAAAAAGTCCAACACTTACAACAGCAGGTATTATTGGGATCTGTGAATAAGAACAAGCAAATTAATGCCTCACACAGAAACATGATGCGACCACCCATATACAGGATTCACATCCATGGAGCAGACACAGGCAGCCTTGTCCCCTGCTCTAGCAAGAGCCGTTTGTGTCCGCGTGGCTGTGGCCTTTCTGATCGGCTGGGTTCATGCTCGCGCTGTGAAGCTCTTGGCTCCTCGGGGCTACATGAGGTGGCCTTGTGACACAGTGTTTAGTCTTTTCAGGTCAAAGCACTTGAAAAGCTGTGGAAGTTGTGCTGCACCACACCAGAGCATGATGCAAAAGGCATGGGCGCAGCGGTAGGTCAGGCTGGGGCACGCAAAAATGACAGGGACAGCACTGAAGCACTGCCAAGAAGAAGAGAAGCAAACTTGCCACGGTCCGTGGGTTTGCTCTGCCCTGCTCACTGCGCCCAAGTTTCCTCCTGAAGGGAAGAACTAAATTGCCACATCAAGGGAGCAAAGCACGGAGTCAAGCCAAACCAGCACTGTGGATGCACAGCAGCTTTGTCCACCACGCTAACCACAGAGCAAGAGCGTGAGGCTGGATGATGCACAGCACTTGGGTGCTGCTAAGCTGTTAGCACTATTCCTGCCATGGTTTTTGTCTTGGACAGCAGGTGTGCTCCTACAAAACATCCAGAAATGGTGCAGGGGCAGCATAGGCCCTCAGGGACCGTTCCCAGTGGGCAGTCTAGATGTGCCATTCAGCTTTGCTCAGAAGGGTAGAAGAATTTATGTACACTTCTTTCTATGTCCCTTGGCTGTAGAAGCAAAGGAGAAATCCTGGTCCTTTTTATTTACTTTTTACATTGCTTCTTTTTATAGGAAGAATCCTATAAAATGCTGTTTTCCCTCACTCTAAACTCCTAATAACAAAAGACTGCATCTCTCAAACTCAGAACACATCTTATTGTACATAAAATAGGCAATGAGTAAAAAAAGGTTATCAAATACTGAAAGGGCAACAGACTGAGGCACGTAAACTGTACAGACCTCACATAGTCCAGATTGAAAAGATTTAAGGGGAATCATACTGGAGATGCATTCACCCAGCTCACTTTTCCCAGTTTAGTTATTTCTGTTCATTTCTCCCATCCGTGTTATTCCATATTTCTTCACGCAACAACAATTTGTATTGCAGTGCAGTGTTCACTTTTATGCTTGCAGTTTTCTTGTTGCACCATCAGATGGTGACTCAAGCTGATTATCAAACAACATGCTTGTTAAACCTTGTCATTAATCCCTACAATGAAATTCTTGAATTACTATCAGACAATGTGAGACCCACTGTTGAGAATCATGACCATTAGAGCTCATAAAGCAAATGGGATGACAAGCATGCCTCCAGAGCCACTTTGGAGCTGGCTAGGTAGCTTCACAGAGCTCTTTGCTGAAATCTGTTGCAATTTACAAAAGGATTCTCCACAAAGGCTTTGTGTTGCCATTCTCATGTCTTCTGATTTTCAGGGTACATTGGGGTAAGGCATTTTCCAGAATTATTTTCCCCACTGTAGCCTATAGGCTGAGGGATTAGAAAAGCAACTGATAGCTGTGATGATCTGCAAAAACCCATTCAACATAGAAAGATCTTGGTCAAAACAGCAGTGAACAAGCCAGAAGAATATGTGCTACGGTTCTTTAACAAGATGAAAATCCCCTCTGCTAGTACAGAAATGGAACAAAATCAATAGCTATACAAGAAGTCCCCAGAGCTGTCTTGCTTTGCAGCTTATGTGAGACGAGAGACTACTACCTTTGCCGTAAGTACTTTTTCATGACAACTACAAAACTTACAGCATTGTACTGCAGTTGTTTTACACATACAGATACATTTGGTGATGTTTTAATTTCAACCATTTAAAAAAAGCAGAGATCATTAACAAATACTTTCCTGAAAATTTTCCTTTTTCTGTACCAGGTATTGTGAAGATGGACTTAACCAGATATCCACTGTGTAATTTTTTAAACTATTGCATGGTCTCGTGAACTGGAAGGGCTGTGGGGAGTTGCTAGAGGAAGAAAGGCAGGCTTAATGTTAAGAAAAGAGATGAAGACATAAAGGTCCTGAAAAAGCAGAAAAATTGTCATAAAAGCTCATACAGATAAACAAAGATTTATATGCATTTGACCAAAAGCAAATGCTACATCTTGGTTCCACAAGTACACAAATGTCACAGGTGGAATGAAATGAATCACTTCAGCTTCCTGGAGTCAAATTAAAAGGTTAAGTACATGTACTTAAAAAGGAAAAAAAAAAAAAAAAAAAAAAGGGGGGGGGGGGGGAGGACAGGGGCTAATATTTAAAAATTTGGAAAACTCTATTTCCTCTAATGCTCCCTGTCTGTGTCCACTACAAAGAGCAAGAACATGCCAAATATGCATGCCTGTTGTCTCAGTTTGTCTGCAGGGGCTGGTAAAAACGACGTGGCAAGAAATTGTTTTGGTCCTCTTCAGCCTGGACTCACCATTAGGCATTGATGTTTCCGTGCCCAGGCTGCATAATCAACATTTATTTCCAATCAGGATTCTCAGCTCTTCAGGTTCAGGCTTGTCTTTGGCAATCTCACTGTTCACCTCCTCTCCCACCAGCACTACTCATTATGGCTGATAGCATAATTTGCTATGCTAATGCCTACTGTAAAAGCAGTAAACATGGCTTTGTTCCAAAAGACAAGAAGGAAGATTATAAAGTCATAATTCCTGATCTTCTCATAAAATAGCTGTCCAGGCACTCTGTTCTCCATCTGCTCTGTGGTTATCAATCTGTGATGCACCACCTCATAGCAAGGGCTCAAGCTGTGAAGGAGGTGCCATGTCAGATGAAAACAGAAACACAGAATTCCTACCTGTTCAGTTTTATAAGGCTGGAACAGTGTTGATCATGGCTTTGTAAACCTCTTCAAACAGGGACAATTATATTTAAGTAAGGACACAAATTATTAAGCAATTTCAGTTACCTAAAATAACTTCAGAATATTTAAGTTGGAGCTGTATTCCTTACAAGCTTAACCTAAATTATGGTAGACTACTTAATTTTTCTGATTAAATCTCCACTCAACAGTATAGTTGAAACCAGATCCTATCACATTAGCTCTCACTGTTTTACATTGCTCCCAGCTTCCAACATGGTGAATACCAACATTTTTCTTTTAAAAAGACTTTTTTTCTGTGACTCAGTACATCTCATGTTGCCTTGGTTAAATGGCAATGCTTCTGTTTCAGCTGACACAGTAAATACATAGCTGCTGTTTGTTCCATTAAACAGGCTGAAGCCTCGCAGTCTGGGCTTTTGTTTTGTAATCACTCAGACAGGAGAATGAGAGGACAGATTTCATTATAAATATTAGGAAAATACTTTAATTCACGCTTTCAAAGTTAAATAGGCCATAAAAAATAAAGACCCCAGTTATTCCCCATTCCCTCTCTAGAACCTTCTAATTAATTTTCCATAATAAAAGGAAGGTTAAAGATAGGGTAATTGGCAAAAAACTTTACTGCTGAAAGACAGAGTGGTCTATTATGCCCCCAGAAAACACACCTTGCATGACCTCTTTTCAAGCAAGAAAGATGTATGAACTCCTGATTCCATTTTAATTGATGCTCTCTATGCAGTACTGCCCTGCTCATCTTACTTTTGTGTTCGTAAGCTTCTGCACATAGCAAGCTTTCTCATAAGCAATACCAGTCAGCATTTCTCTGAGCTCTAAAAGTCAGTATTCACAGCCAGTCATTGCAGCTCATTCACTGAGACATTCATGGTGATGCTAATTTCTTTTTTTTTTCCCCCCAGAGATTCAAAACTAAACTCTCAGATAAAGTCTAAATAACAGCTTTAAGAATATATATAAAAAAATAAAATCAGAAAATCTTGAACAAATGGATTCCAGAAACTAACTGGACTTGACGTTTCCAGTATCTGTTACCTGTATACACATGTGGAATGCATCCACTTCCAGGGCTCCCAAAAAAGCTGTGAGACAGTGGGAATCATGGCTATTTCTTATCCATTTAGTGGTGTTACTACTTAGCGCAGTTATTCTTTTGATTCTATGAAGATCAATAGAAGATTCAGACTGATGGGTTTCAGTGATACCAAGATTCATAAGCAAGCCCCAGGGTGACTTGGCCTGACCTTCTGAACACACTGTGCAATTTTTAGCAAAGTAAACTAGATTGGGCAGGGCAGTAGGCTAACGCATCCGTTCAGCTTCCAGTGCCTTCGCATTACTCTGGGTAGCTCTACCTCTCACATTCGTTCTTGCTAACATGCTGATTTTTCATCAGTCACTTACCTGAAGAGACACACCATCCATCATCCACTTACCGGTTACAAAATAACATTTTTTTGTTTGGCCATTAAAACTGTTATAGATCAGCTATGGTTTTGTATTCGGTTTACGTGACAAGGGTTTGATAGCGGGGGGCTGCAGGGGTGGCCTCTGTGAGCAGAGCCCAGCAGCTGCCCCATGTCAGAGCAGAGCCAGCTCCAGCTGCTCCAAAGGGACTTGCTGCTGGCCAGAGCCAAGCCAGTGAGCGATGCTGGTTGGGCCTAAGAAAGAGCAGATTGTAGAAAGCGGGAAAAAAAATAAATGCTGTGCAACAGCACTGGGAGAGGGAGGAGCAAGGGAACTTGAGAGAACCAGCCCTGCAGCCTCAAGGACAGTGTAGCAGGAGGTGCTCCAGGCATGCAGCACAAGTTCCCCTGCAGCCTGGTGGAGCAGGTGGAGCAGGCTGTCCCCCTGCAGCCCATGGGTCCCACATGGAGCAGATCTCCACGCTGCAGCCTGTGGAGGAGCCCCCAGTGGAGCAGGTGGATGTGGCCTGGAGAAGGCTGTGGCCCATGGAGAGCCCCTGCAGAAGCAGGCCCCAGGCCGGAGCTGCAGCCCGTGGACAGGAGCCGGGGGTCTGGGGGGACCCGCTGCCCATGGGGGACCCGTGCTGGAGCAGTTTGCTCCTGGAGGACGCACCCCGTGGTATGGAGCCGTGTGGGAGCAGTTCTTGAAGAGCTGCTGCCTGTGGGCAGCCCCCGCAAGATCAGTTTGGGAAGGGGCAGAGAGTGACTGAGAAGGAGCAGTGGAGACAACATGCTATGGACACACCACAGCCCCCATCCCCTGTTCCCCTGCACCACTCGGGGGAAGGAGGTAGAAGAAGGTGTATGGGGGGGAAGGTGTCTTTAGTTTGTTTTTAGTTCTCACCACTCCAGTTTGTTACTAATTGGCAATAAATTACATTAATCTTCCCTATGCCTAATTTGTTTTGCCAATGACAGGAATTGGTGAACAATTGGTGAGCCTGACTTTATCTCAACCCATGAGCTTTTTGCCCCATCAAGTTTTTCTCCTTTTGTTCTGTTGAGGTAGGGGAATGAGAGAAGAGCTGTGTGATGCTTAGTTGCACATTGGTGTTAAACCACAACTTTTTGACCCATTTCCATCATCTCTGTGTCAGCATATTCACACAGTTCTACTTCAGCTACTCAAGAGGGATTTTATTATTATTGTCTCTATGATTACATTTAGCTCCTTTTTTCAAAACTAACACATTTCATCAACAACACTAATTTCAAGATTTTTTCTTTCTTTGCTTTTTTCTTTTTAAAGGAACTGTGGCTGATTCTATCATATTTAATCATTCCACTTCTTCAAGCTAAAATTTCCATCTGCTAAAATTTATCCTCAAAATTAACTGTTTTAATTCCAGAAATTATGAAAATTATTTTCAGATAAACATTTTTTTTTAAATTATTGAAAAATATGATTGTGCTACCTTCATTTTCAAGGTCACAAGTTAAGTGGCAGTTCTGTTACTACCTTGAGTTATTTTATTGCCTTGCAAGTAGTCTCAAAAAGTCCTTCATACACAGAATAATAAGATTATGCAAGCTGTCTTCAACAGAATTGAAGAATTCATGATATTGTCCCACCTGTGTGGGAAAACGGCTTAAAGAAGGTAGGGATAAATCTGGTTACATCTTCTTATTGGCACAGGCTTTCTAGTTTTCTTTAAAGTGCAGGCGGAGGCTGCATGCTGCCATGGAATCAGATGAAGCTCACCAAATTCTGTGTTGCTATAACATATTTAAAGAAGCTGCCAGGATGAACTTCCGATTTATAAAGAGCAAAACATCATTAGATCTGAATGCAAAATGCCATCCCTGAATTCTAAAGTCAGCACTCTCCTACTACGCAAAGGTAGTTCTGAACATCTACAAGAGGCCTCCAGGGCACTGCTGAGCGTAACAGTGAAAAAAGTGAAAGCTGAAGCACCTGAAATCTGTACTGTGCAATGGTGGCTTTTAGCATTTGTACTTTACTGGTGCCTAGATTCCTGTGACAGACCAGAGCCCTTCACAACATTAGGCACCACACAGAAAAAAAAAAGAAAAAAAAAAAAAAAACTGTAAATCGTCTAGGAATTACATCTCAAACTCATTAGAACAATATTTCAGTGCAGTCACTATTGCCACTTAAAGCTTAAAATGTAAATAGGGTTTTCCACTCTGACAAATAAATATGCAGATTCTGCGTGCTACTACCTGTCAGCAGACCCAAAAGAAAACTAGTAATTTCACAGAAGACATAGCCAGAAGATAACTGGAAAAGAGACAGTAAGAGCTTAGGATCAGTTCCACAGGACAAATTCAAAAAAGGAAACCAGAAGGAAGATGTATACAGATAACGAATCAGTCTCCATTATGCAGAAGATCAGATTAGGGCATATTTCACCCACATTACAATGCTCTGCAGAGACAAACTAGCTTAGATGCCGCAAGCAGGACAGAGCAGTGTTCAACCTGTTCTAACAAGCACAACTGTGGAAAAGGAAAACAAACCCAAAAGAGTGCAGCAGGCTAAAATGACTCTTCATTTATGGGATTATAGCTTGGATCTCCCTGCAGATCACAGTTCTGCACCATGGAGCCAAATCCATGATGTCCCCCCAAGCTGCCTTACATGCTTTGAATTCTTATCAGACAAAGGGCCCAAGTAGGAGCAAATACATCTGCAGACCGTCACCAGACTGCAGAGTTGGTGTTGCCAGCAAGGATTTGGCTTCCTCAACCACAGCATCTTGTCTGCAGCAAAGAACAAGAACCACTGCTGGCGAGAGACAGAACCAATTGACCAGGAAGAACGTCTCTGTAAGCAGGCTCACTACCCAGATGAGGTGGCTTTAAACAATTTTTTTTTCCAGGGAACAGGGACCAAGGCCCTGAGGCATGAGCAGAAGAGTTCTACTGTTGTGGGCAGGGGTCTGTTGCAGGTTTCCTGATGAAGCAGAGGGCTTCTAACCACCTGCATATCTGCTGAGACACCACAGCACTGCACTGGCAGGCCAAGTTCTTGCCCTCCACTGGTGACAATTTCCTCATACAAATGCTTCAGCTGCTTGCTAGCAGTAACACTGCATAAATTGATGCTCACATAGAAGAGAGAACTGGCAAAGGAACCTTGTCCAGCAGCTTGGGCCACATGGACCTCAAGAGGAGTGAGTTGAGGATGTAGAAAAACACTGCAAAGGTGGGCAGAAAATCAGGAAGGATTTCAGAAGAGCTCATTTTAAATTGTTCAAGGGAGCTGTAGGATAAAATCCCAGGAGAGCTCCCTGTTTTTTAAAGAAACTTCATTGAGTTCAGGAAGGAATGAAGCCCTTGTGCTGGAAAACCAGGAGTGTTGGCACAATGCCCTCTTAGCTTAAAAAGAAGCTTTTTGATTAACTAAAAAAGATGAAAACATGGACAGGCAAAAAAGAAAGAGTATGAAAACAGTGCTCAAGAGCCCAGGGTCAAAACTGGGGAGCCTGGAGCTCACCTGATGACAGAGCTAAGGAGGAGAACTTCAGGTAGCACACGGGGAAGCCATGGGCCTTCTAGCTGCAAAAGAGAATTCAGAGAATGTGTGGGTGACAACCAGGGGAGAGACCCTAGTGACAGACATTGAGAGAAAGATGCAATGTCTCTTTTGTCTTGATCTTTACAAGAAAAGTGTCTGTAGATACTGAAGCATGCTTCACGTGGAAGGCTGGTCTAAGTAACAAGCAAGTCTTTTCAAACCAACACTTCTGGGACTAAACCAGCAAGCCAAGTAATGAAATCTTTCAATAACATAACTGAAGCACAGTAAAGGACTTCTTTTGTAATCACTGTGTACTCCCTAGTTTTTCTTTTACTGACTCTCCATACTCAAAGCTAGACACATCCTTTAAAGTAATATTCTTGGGTGATTTGACGTATAATTTACTTGCTCCAATTACAGTTGTGCATCAGCATGAGCAAGCCATTTTGAAATAAAGTTCTGAGTCTGTTATGCTCTGCAAATTACAATCAGAGATACAGACTGTCTCATCAATCAAGGCAAGTCTGAAGAACTATGTTGACAGTAGACTTTAACTGCTCATAAGCAATGATAATTTTACCCTGTTGCATTGCTTAGCTCCCTGTAACACCACTGTAAAGGACAAGCAAGCTAGAGCTCCAGCCAGAAGAGATGGGGGAAGCAGGAGAAAAGCACTGCTCCTGTAATGTAAAGAGGTCTTTTACTACTCTCTCCATCAGGGCATGTGAAATGCTTCCCTTCAGAACCTTTCTAGAGCCTCTGTCATGCCAGGTGATGCTTGCTCTCCTTTGCTTTTCCCCTGGGTATGCAATGGTACAGGAGAAGGTGGTTTTGATTTTAGCACTTATGCAGTTGTCTGTAGCTGGAAAACATAAAATGCATTCTTTATGCAAGGAAAACCAAGCAATGCTGCTTTTACTGTGTTTAGAGGGAATGTTTTTGCCTTTTTCTTTTCGCTCTGAGAACTCACAAAACATACTCATGCTACAGAAAGAGCAAAACACGAGATGATTGCCTAAAACTATCTTTTTAACTTCTTACACTTGCCAAGATCTAATTATATTGTTGAAATCGCTGATTTTAAGATAATTTAATTTTAAAATATCACGTGTAAGAACTTACCTACAAAATACTTACTTGTCTCTGTTCTCACCTAACCTGAACTCTAGAGGAAGCCCCATCCCTTCCCCCAGAGCAGTCCAGCAACAGTTGTTTCACACCATCTTGAACAGAATGGCAAGCACCACAGCTGATAGCACTGTTCCTTTAGCTTAACAGTTACTTTCTAAAATTAACCTTTCCTATTTAGTTACTTAATCTTCCTACAGTTCAATTATGAAGGCATTTCTTATTGAGCACAGTATTAACTTATAAATATTAATGAAATCATAAGCCTTGTCTATTGAGCATGATATTGACCTGCTATTCTCCTGATTATCATTTAAATCTATGTAAAGAAAATTAAATTTCTCAATTAAACAGACAAAATACTGGAAAAAAAAATACCTATTTTATAAATTAGAGAACATAATTAAGAAAAATAAGTAATATTGAGTTATAATCTTTTTTCTTTTTTTTTTTTTTTTTTTTTTTTTAACTTTCAAGGAAAGATATATCTGCAATAGCTTAGAATCAAATTCTGTGAAGAAAGAATCATTCTGGAGACAAAACCTATTTTTCACTTGGATTTAGACTTCGATTTGGTATTATCCACTTAGAAACTACTTTGTATTTTTCTAAATGACTGAACTGGATCAATTTTTTGACACTGTAATAGTTATTGATACATTTTGAGTTTCTTAAAGGAATATTTATGTTTTAAAAGTCACATTGGATTGAATCAATAAAAGCAAATTAATATCATTTCTTCTGTGAGGCAATCAAACACGGACAGTAGTAAAAACATCTGCTTCCAAATATTCATACTAACTTAATACTCAAAAGAAAGATGAGATTTCTGCTTCTATCAACGGTATATGAACTCCAAGGCAGCTGTCAATAACACCCCCACAGAAACGTACATAAAAATCTGTTTATCAACAGACCTTTTCCCCCCAAAGGTGGGAGGAAAAAAAAAAAATGAACCAACCCTCTATCCTCTATGATACACAAACCGAGTTTTAATGGAATAGTTCATGCTAGTGAACCTCAGCTTTCATCAGGCAGACAGATCCTGAAGATACAAGGAGTTCCCCTGGACTTAAACACCATAAACTGCCAAACACGTGTTGTAAAATAATGAAAATCATATCCTAAAAATCACACCAAAATAACATACTAATATGAACTTCTGATATCTTAGTACTAAGGGTTATAATTCTTAAAGGTTTTTTTTACGAAAAAAAAAAAAAAATACTGAGATTGTTAGGTCGTTCAGGTGCTTCAAAATAACCCATCTCATTAGACTTGAATTCCCAATGAAATCACAAAGATAGCTTTTAGGAACTCAAGCATGACTGCAGCAAAAGAGAGTTTGGATCAGAGCACAGACATAGATCATAGACGAGAGAAGGTCAGAGGAGTCTCCTACTCTGAGAGCCCATCCCAAAGCATCTCACCACTGTGGTGGAGCAGCTTTAGAGACCTAGGTAACAGTTCCAAGCTTTGACTCACTTGACAGCAGCGAGAGCCGACGCAGAAACCCTTGATGCTGCACCTCAATTTAGATTCCCCTGGTGGAAGAAGGCTTCATAACCCCAAAGATCTGATCAAAGACGGTTCAGATCCAGGGAGAAGCCACTGTGGCACATTTTCCTCAAGCTTCATCTCTCTCATCCGTTGAATTATCCTTCACTTGCACTGATGCTTAACAACCGTAAGGCTTTTAGTGCAGTGAAACAGAAGGGGCGGCCAAACAGAGTGGCCAGGCAGGAGGCAGACAAGGGCTCCACGGTCACCGAAGGGAACAAAACCAGCCACCACTCTGATGACTGGAAGCACAGCTACACCAAGCTGTGCAAAACGATAGCATTTTGTCAGAGCAAATTAGAAAATATCCAGCACCTTCAGCTGTGTGCATTGTGTCCTTAATACACACCCACAAAGGGACGGAGACAAAGCGTCTTTGCTGTGTGTGCAGTTTGGGACAGAAGGGAATGGGGAAGATCACTCAGATCACCGCCTCATGGACAGGGCAGCATCAGCTTCCCCCAGCCCAGGGGAAATGGGAGGAGCACTTACCTTACAGTGCCTAGCCACAAGAGTCCCAGACAAATTCATCAGCAGCAAAGTTCCTGGGGCCATCAACTCCCAGACCCAGCATAAAAATATCTTCTAAAGGTATCCAGAGTGCAATACCAACCCTCTGAAATCAATTACGGTGCCTCCCTCCACAAAGAGCAATTCAAGTTCTTACCTAATTGGGTTTAAAGTGTACCTTGTTAGGGCATCACTCATCAACAAATTGTTTGTGCTATTTCTTTGATTGCTAGAAGCCACTGGAAAAGTTATGGCTTTCTCCTCCTTCCTAGCTCTAAATCCTCGTTCTTTCAAAAGCAATCGTGATAATATTTCATTTTGATTACATTAAGAGTTCCTACACACTGAAGAATTACTGATTATATTTAAATGATGTATACAGCTGAACAGAAGAGTACCAAATAACCTAATTAAAAAGCATATTTGAATTTACTTCAGTAGCATGTTAGCAAGTAAATCAAATTTTATTTATAGCCTCCAGCCTTTGAGAATTAACAGAATTGTAACCCTAATACTATCAGCTGCCAAACTAAAATAGAAACCTCCCTGGTATCACAACCTGCCAGGCCACAATATGGCATCTTCCAAATACTGAATAGTCCCTTTTCTTTTACTTGAGGAAAAAATAAATTAATGAGTTTGCCATGATTGTTTCTAAGCCTGTTCTTTTTTGTTCAAGCCCATGAGCACAGTATCTCTACCACAAGGAGTTCCCAATAGGTCCTCTAAAAGCTTTAAATGCACTACCAAAAAATGCAGAATCTGTCAAGCAGACATAGCCAGAAAGTGAGGTTGCATGTCATCTACAGCAAGTTTCACTTATGAAAAGTTATTAAACAAAATTAATAACAATATTTTATACATGAATCATCTGAATAAACCAGTAATTAGTTACCATATGTGGTGCATATAGATTATCTCATTTTCGTTCATAAATAGCTCTTAGGGAAATCAATTTGCAGGGTCACCATCTAAGTCCTGAAACAATAAAACACAGGCAAAATGCCAAAATGCTTGCTCCTTACATGAAAGAAATGACCAACACAACCATCTCCTAATGTGAAACAAGCACACTACCTCTCTAATATCACTTTTACCAGTGAGTAATTGGAACTTTCCTGAGTCTCCATGAAGTGAGTGCTGTACCACACACACATTTTGGCTTTGGACAATGATCTTGAGAATTCGGTGATACTGTGGCCCTGGACTGGAGATCTGCATGTGAGCCTGAGTTTAATGTTTTTGTATAATAGTTATTCTGAGGGAGTATCTCACAGTTTCAGCTTGATAATTGAGCTAGGCACTGCAGAAACATACCTGAAGACATAAACCTTCTCCAAAGGGATCATGGTACAAGTTAATTTTAAACTTACCTAAAAGCTAGTGTCAGGTATAAAATTAGAGGTTCAGAAAAAAGCAAAGATGCTTAAAGTATTGTATCAATGCACTTACCAGGAGTCTAAATCCTGCTCTGTATTTAAATAGCATTTGAATACTTAGCTAAATGGAAAGCACTCAAATTATGAGCTACAGCTGTAAAAATAACAGCTGTTCTACTTATTCTTCCTTGAGGATCTGGCTAGATCAACACACATGTAACTCTTATGATTTATTCATTGGTTTCTGAGTAGAAACATAAAGTAGTTAGACTGAACTATAAAAAACAGGTTAGTATAATTTCTCCTTTTAACACACTTAAGAAATAGCAATGTGCTCCCTCTCAGCTTGTACAGGGCTTTTCTTCTCATTTTAGAAAAACTATTTTATTTTACATGATTCAGTTTTCATCACACCAGTGACAGATTAGGACAGGAAAATACGGTCTGCAGCATTTTAAGAATGTCTTGATTCTCAGCTCCTAAATTCAAGTACTGTAAAATCCAAATACAAACTGAAGAAGTTATACCATCATCTGGACAGAAAGCTTTGGGCTTCCCTAAGCATGCATTCTTTTAAGTTGTTAATTTAAAAATTAATAATGAAATTATTCAGGAGTCTATTGATGCACTGAAGTGGTTACCGTAAGGAACTAGAAGTGCAGTTCTTCCTTAATGCCCTCTTGGCCCATATGGATAAGCCTGAAAGCATCACATGCCTTTAATATCAGCTAGACTAGCAAGACTTTGATAAACACTGACAGACATTGCATTTATGTGACATTTCTCAGTTTTTTTACACTCATGCTTACAATTGGAAGCAGAGGTTCTGGGCTTCTTTAGCAGAGATGAGACTGAAAAAGATGTTTTCCATGAAAAAAGTACCCGTCCTTCTAAGCTGCTTTAAGGCAGGTGCAAACGGCTTCAGTGTGCAGCAATTAAATCTCTCTTTCATTTGATTTCTGAAGTTCATTTGGCAACAAAAAAGTAAAATCAGCATTTCTCGAAGAGCTCTGATCCATTCTCTTGTCAGGTTGTGGGCAAGAGTTCTATGATCTCCCTGGCAAAGGCATGATGATTTTGGCTGATACTCAGAGGTATCTGGCAAAGGCACCAAGGTTATTTCGTTTTTTTCTTGGAAGAAAATGATTTGCAGCTCCTCATTCTATTGTTTGAGTTCATACAGGATCTCCAAATAAATATGTACTATCTACGAACTGGATTATTTACAGATTGGCCTCTAACAAATTCTAAAATCACATGCAATTTTCCCACAGTCTTTTACATGAAGCTGCATGTGTTCCCAATTTCAAAACAATCCCTATGGAAGTAAACATTTTTTATTAGGTTTTCCTAGAACAACATTTCAAATAAATCTCAAGTTCACACCACAGTTGTTTGAGTTAACCATGTACCTTTCTAAACACTTTTGAGGGCTTTTCTTTTTTTTTAATTGGAAAAAGACAACTAGGTAATCATAATGCAAGTTAGGCTGTGTCTACAAAGAGGTGATGTGCAAGATGTAAAACAGACTGCAGGATATGGGGGACTGCCCATCACCGGTTATGCTATCAGCTGGCATTACAGGAGAAGAAAGTTTTAAGAATGGATTTTAAAATACTGGGAGGAAGCACAGAACTGCATTATGGATGAAAACTGTTCATTCAGGGGACCACTCAGTGTGAGCAGTGGTTGTTGAATCAGCCCCAATTAAGCATGAGAATGTACAATTATAGTGAACAGGTGTACATGGAATAAATTAAAATATAATATTTTAAAAAAAAAAAAAGAGAAATACCACAAAGCATCATAATACACTAAAAATGATGTGTATACATGTAGGTCTTTAAAGTAAAGAGCCAAATCCTTCCAGTTTTCCCTGAAACAAATTCCCAGTAAAGCCAAGGACAGCTTGCTCGTTCAGGCCCTTTGTTCTATACCTTGCAGCTTCCAGGACTGCTGCTCCCCACAAGGACTGCCCATAAAGCCAAGATCTCTCATACTGAAAGCAGCATGAATATTCCATATGTATACAGGTTGTCTTTATGGAAGCAATTATTCCCTCACCCTGTCACAAATTACTATTTTAACACTCCATCACTGTGCCAGGGAACAGGATGGCCAACCCTGTTGAAGTCACCTCCCTTTCCTCAGCCACAATCCGAAAGCTTGCTAGTAGGATATCAAAGCAACAGGTGACAGCTTTCCCCAGCAGGAGCTTTAATAATGCAATTGCACTGAGCACAATGTTTCCTACACTTTAATTTTGTAAGCAACTCCCCTAGATAATAACAATGCTTTTCTAACTTTTATAGATGAAATTACACTAAAGCACAACTGCAAGCTCTCTATCTAGTCTGTTCATCCTCTACATTTGATCTACAACTGAAAAGCTTTTTAGAATAGAACAGAACAGATCAGTTCAGCTGGCAGGGACCCACAAAGATCCCCCAGACCAACTGCCTGACCACTTCAGGGCTAACCAAAAGTCTGTATGACTATATTATATAAAAGGACTGAAAAAAAGAGAATCAAAAAAAGAGTTTTACAGATTAACGTAAAATTTCAATAACAGGTAGAATTATAAGAACTGCTATAAAGACTGTTCCTGAGTGGAGCTTGTTTGTTTTTTATGTGAAAACAAGTGTACAGCTCCCCAAAGGGCTGCTTTTTATTGCAAACACCTTCACCTGCCTGATCTCTGATGCTGGACATTTTGGTACCAAGGATCAAGTGCTGTGGTACCCCAGTGGCTGTGCCAAATAAGCAGGCATAAATGGCTCTGAGTTAGACATGGCTAGAATTTTCTGTAAAGAATAAACACTTTGCATTCTTACAATAATGTTACCTACATTTGTTATATAGGGCTTTATTTATCTGCCTGTAAAAAAAATATATATATATATATGTCTTCAAGAAATGTTTAAATATTTTATAGTCAGTTAAAATGTGCAATAGTTGTGGCCTTAGGTCTGCAGTTTACATTTTCTGCACGTATCACAAATATAAGTCTGCAGTAGCCTACACCATCAAAATTGTGCTTTCACAGGACTAACAATAATGAAAAGGAAGCACGCTGACTGTTACGTAGAAGTATCACTGTGATGGACTCATGAAAAGATAACATCCCTTACATGCCACCAGGGAAAAATGAAGGGGCTACCTGAAATAACAGACACAGTTCTAATAGCAAATAAAAAATGAAAAAGACTGAAGAACAGGGAAGAATAGGGAATATTCTAAACATTTATTTATGTAATTCAGAAGAAAAAAAAATGACTCAAGGAAAACAAACATCTAACAATAGATAAGAACAAAGAGAAAATGCAGTATCAAAAGATCTTTGTAGATCAAGCTTAGTTTATTACAATTCTTTCTTTGAGTGTCTTACTCAAGACAGTGTTAAAAATAAGAGTTTATTAATCTATGTGTACTTAAAGCACTAGAATGATAACCAGCTTAAATCCTGCACATCTGTTGCTTTATTTTCCCAGTCTCTGAAGGACACTGAGCTTAAACTTTGCCATCCATTCACCTCCCGCCAGCCAGATTCTCCTTCTATAGGTGATGGACTGTTACTTTGTCAAAAGCCAGGGCATTGCACCTGACCTAGGAAAATTGGAGAGGAAAACCTCCCATCAGCTGCCCCAGCACAGCCTGGCAAAGGGCCGCAGAGATAAAAGCAAGCCCGTCCCAAACAGCACATGGCTGTCATCCCAGCTCCTTCTATCAGCGCCCCTAATAATTAAATACGCAACATGCCTGTCACGTTGTAAGTCATCTGAGCTGTAGCAATCACAATTCCTGTTTGAAAAACGTAAATCATGGTAATGCAACCTCGGGCCCCGCTGTACAGTCAGCAGCACAAACAGTCACTCCGCTGCACTCCAATGGTGACCTCCGAGACTTCAGGCAGAGCTGACTGCCCACTGACAAGTCTGGAAATATGGCATGACAGAGTCGACCATAAAAACACAACAAATAGCTCTCCTGCTTTTATTATGTGTCATCTACTACCCGTATAAAAAATACCTGAAGCAATTCTCCTCTGGGAGGATTTGAAGAGCCGTGATTTAACAGACATTTCCTTGCTTTCAGAAAAGCAACTGTCTAGGCTCTGTGTCCCCAAATCCCACCCCAAAGAGGGGAACAAAGACAGCAGCTACCACTTCATGGTTTCAAGCAATACTTTATAACTGTTCCCTACAGAAATACAGCTATCACCTCATCAGCAAGAATTGATAAGAAAAGCCAGGTTTCTGCTCCTAATGAAGTCCATGAAAGTTTTACTATAGCATTCAGTAGGTTCTAAATTGACTCCCATTGGGATAGAAGTCATTTTTGAAGGATCTGTTCCTTTAAAAAAAAAGAAAAAAAAAAAAAAAAGAAAAAAAAAAGAAAAAGGAAAGGAAATAAAAAAGTGAAATAAGTATGCATTTCTGAAATATTAATTATCAGCCACCTTCAAGTACAACAGAACCTTGCTACTTCATAATAATGACAGATACACCCATGGAGTAATACAGAATTTTGCAAATTAGCAATTGAGTGAGAAAAATAAAAATAAAAATAAGAAAGCAACACTAATTTAATAATTTAGTTTAAATTATGCTACTAACACAATGTATCAGTGGATGTGCTATGTTGTATCTCAGTAATAGCAAGTCTTCAGAACCATCACCCACATTCCTGTATTATCTATTACCTATTCTCCATTGCCGAATGGAGGGAGAGCTGTAAAGGACAGCAGACCATCCTCCCAAACCCAATTATAAGATTTTATTTCTTACCTAAGTCCAAAGACTCATATTTATCTTGCATTCAACTAGAAATGAGCCCAAAGCCTTAAGGCTGGAACAGAAGCTTGATTTTCACAAATGGAGACTGAGTTCAGATTTCCTATATTTTAGACATTATTAGTCTGCTCCAAACCATGATACAAGAATTTGCATTTCTCATGGTTATCACCACCAGTTCAATACCACATAAAATTATGACATAACATCATTACAGCTAAATAGATCTGTGAAAATTCTCTCTCTTTAATTTTTGTCTTTTATCACAATTTGTAAGTATTTTGTCAAGACCTCCTGTACTTTTCATTTTACTTCTGCACACAACTGTTTTTCTGTATTTGTACAGAACTTCCAAGTTGCCTAAGCCAACTGGAGGGAAGGAAAAAAAAAAAAAAAGTGAAGATGAAAGAATCCAAACTTGTTTTAGTTAGCAAGACACTACATGGGAAGATGACTATTTCAACTTATTTCTTTAATATATCCCTTTTAAGGCTAAATATTTTTCAAAAGCCAAGCCATTCATCAAAAATACACTGAATTTTGATGGACTTAATTATGTAAAGTGCCTCTCTTCCTTCCTTATACACACAATTCTTAAGAAGTCATTTACCATTTCAAGTGCAAACAGCCAGAAATTAAGAAATGCCAAAATACGCATACCTCTGTCATCGGTACATACACTGTACCATCTGAAACTTTTTACCTTAATTTATTCAACATTTGAGATGGACCTAGCTCACTTAATGCCATACCTGCAGCTGTCTTCTCCACATTATTCAGCATGTGGCCCAATCCCTTAAGGTTATTACATTGTTTATACCCTTCTGTAAGGATAGATTTCCACTGACTTTAGTAGTAAGACAACTTACTCAGCAATTCAGCATCTCCATCTAGTCAAAACGTGTGATTACAGGCAACACATTTAAAAACGTACTGACTCCTACCTTACATAGAAACCTCACTACAAGAGCAGTGATGAATTCCAGGTCTCAAAATGGTGATCAACATCTTTACTGACAACATGTTCTCCAAGTTCTGCAGAAGAGCCTGCTTCATTTCACTGCTCTGATTCATCTGCTCAACGGGGTGAAAACTAAAACTGCACTCATCAGATAATTATTATACTACAATGCATACACACAGGGCATTTAAATTAGGCTGCACAGGCAATTGCATGCTTGATGTGGCAATTCTGAAGTTTTGCTTAAAAGGTTTACAAAGGTATACAATTTTTAAGTTCTTTAAAAAGGAAACACAATTCCAATTAGTTATTATTAGCCTGAATGGTTAGGAGGTGGTCAAATTTGAAAACTGAAATATTACCCTGCAAAAGAAAGTACCTGCTTCAATAACAGAGCACACTGCAGACTCCTCTATAAAACTCATATCAGTTAAAAAGTGTAATTCAAACATCTTCCTGGCTGACAGCATAAATGATTACAGATAGATGTAAAATACTCGAAATTCTCAAAATTTAAACTGAAAACTTGCAAAAACTTTTCATTCTTTTTTCCCCAGCTAATGGTAATTGACAAAAATATGTATTTTCAAGAGAAGAGAAATGACAAAAATCCCTAACAGATGGGACACGGTATACTCTGTACGAGCAACAACCAGAAAGCCCTCCCTGCCATTTACTAATGGCTACTAACAAGTGAAAGTCAAATCGTATCTCACACCTAACAGCCCATGACGCAAGCAGATGGTTTTAGTCCCACTGCGGAAGATTTTCTTCTCCGCTGAGAACACCGAGGTGACACGGCCATCCACTCTCATCAAAGTCCTCCGTTCCATTAGGAAATCCGCATCTCTGGGGCCGCACGTGTGCACTGGAAGATACATGCTTGAGGAAAAACACATGCATTAGGAGAGTTGCACTGACAAGATCTGTCTAAGGAAAATGAGGTTCTGAGTTCCCTGGTGCTCCCGGGCAGTATCAACAGAGCATTTCACTTCCTTGGGCTTAAAGGCAGAGCAACCTTGCATAAAGTAACAATTCATCACTGCCCCCAGTTGTCCAGCAGCACTGTTATTATCCACTTGTAATGAAACTAATGCAAACTTGGTGTTTCCTAGCCCCTCTCCCTATGTATATGTCACCATTTCCTAGGAATAGCTCGGTGTCAGGTGGATGCCTTGCTGTTTGCTATTACCACTAATCGTCCCAGGACATTTCTTAGCTTCCACTGAAGTTTGCTCTTATTTTAGTTCAGATATAATCCCCACAGTTACTAGGGGTAAGACAATAACCAGAAAAAAAATAAAGCCATCCTTGCAACTCTTCACACTTTACAAATGCCCAAAACCATTACACTGGAGCAAGAAATGTCAGGATGTTGGTGCAAGCTTATGACCCCACCTCTTGACCACATGGTAGCCAGAATGTACATAATTTTTCTGCATGTATCTATCAACAATTTGTTGAGCCATTGGGAACATTTTGCTTATAATTTTCAGATGGAGTTCAAACTTCAGTACATAAGCTCTCACACAAGCAAACCTGCATCTCCTATCAACGAATAATTTTATTTTAAACAAGCCTGTGTACAAAAATACCCCTGCTGTTCATAACCAGCTTTTGAGCAGAAAAATAAAAGCTTTGGGAAGGTTGTGGAGTGCAGAGTGAATTCCCCTACCCCTGCCTTTGAGGTAGACTGTGACGGTCCCCGTAGGACCCTGCCTAGCAGAGATAACAGACGCTGTCAAAACAGGTTTCCTGGAGCAGATTGCCTAACTATCCGGGCAGGGCAGATCCAAGGATTTCCCAAGGAGAGCATTTTCACATCCAATCAGCCTTTCAGCTCTGTCCAGACCATCCATAAAAGGGCTCATGTTGGAGGCGAAGATGTGTCGGAGGGCTGAGAAAAATCAGTTTGGTAAAACTAGATGGTGTCCAAAATCATTATTTTGTACCCTACTGAAGAAAAAATCTTACTATTAATCTCTTTTATCCTATGTCACTTCCTATGTGTTGCTTTTTGTTTTTTGTTTTTTAATGATCAGTGGGATGCAGTTACATTGTGATGGATTTTATAAATAAATTAGAAGCTATTAGCACATGCCTTAGTCAAAGGGGATGTGGTTGATTAAAAATGATAATAATAATAATAATAATAATAATAATAATAATAATAATAATAATAATAATAATAATAATAATAATAATAATAATAATAAAAGTTCAGCCCAACCTACAGACAACGAGAATGGGACTTAATACACCAAATTCAAACATCACAGTCTGTCTCTACTGGCCAGATCCTAAAGGTTCAAGTAAAGTCTATCATGGTTATATTTCAGCCAAACAACTTCTGGAAACACTGGACTTACTTTTTATAAAATACTTTCAGTGCCAAGTATCTACAATACTTGAAATATTTACATACTTCTAATTTCAAAACAAGGACATGTCCACCTCTTCACTAACTGCTAATATATGTCCAACACGACCAAATCAAGAAACTGGCAGACCTAGCTGAGAAACAAAGTCCGAATAAACGTTGAAAAGAAACACATTCCATATGCCTTGAGATATTTTACAATGGAGCTTTATACCATGGATGTGGTTGAATAACAGGATGCAGGACTACATGTGGACAAATATCTGGCTTCTATTATCCTTGGTAGGTAAATGAATATACCTCATTAGCTGCCATTCAGGAATAGGGCTAAATGAAGAGGAAAAAATAGGATCAGATAAGGAAGCAGGCCAGAGTATATGTCACGTTCAATATTACTTACTTTGAAATAAAGGAAAACTCTACAAAAAGGCAGAGACAGGAATATAATCAATGCATTATTATGCATTGCAAAAAAGATACAATAATGCAACTGGCCTCTTTTCCTCAGTTTTTCATTACCGCACCGTTTCCATAAAATACAAATAATTATAGATACAAACTGTGAATCCAAAAAACCTCTGGAAATTAAAATTTATGGCTCTCCTAGCAACTGTATCTCACACACTTGCACACATGCAGTATTCTGTATGGTATTTGGTGTGGGCTTTTGTGCTTTCACAGCAATGAGGTTGAATTATGGTTGCTGTGGGAACTATATCTTTGAATTTCTTGACTCGCGCTACCATCTCAACTAAATGTTACATTAACATAGGTAAGCATGTGTTTTGTTTTGTTTTGTTTTGTTTTTTCCAGAAAAAAAGGAACCTATATGGATGGTTACATATTTAACTGTTCTTCCCCAAGAAACAACACACGGCTGTGTCTGTCAAAGTACAGAGCTCTAATTGTGCTCACACTGCATACACAAGAAGTAAAACAGAGCCACATAAAACCTGTGAGTCAAATGTGGCAGAAAATAGCAGAAAAGTGATAATGTCACTAAAGCTTGTTTTTGCAATCTTCCTAAATTTGTTCGACTTTTTAATTTCAGAGTTTGGGTACATGCTTTCTTCCAGGGCTCTAGCAGAAGATATATATACCTTTGTCATCTTCCTCACAAGTGAGCACGAGTGTGACAGGGCTGTCACAGCCAGCATTGCCGGCCCCAGTCAGCACAGGCATTGCTCTGGGTACTCTGAACATACAGGAAAAGGCAGTGATTTCTGCCATAAGAGTATTGAGGACTGACATTTGATGTGCAATATAGGTCACAAGCTGCTGCAGCGGCGCACATCAGCATAGGAGGAGAGACAGCCTCTCGCTGCCACTGGAGATGTTCTTTAGCAGAGGTGATCTGTCCCGTGGCAGGACCAAGAAACTCAAACTTCAAAGCCAGTTTCTTTGATCCAAAATGTTCTTGTTGCTATTTCCCAACCAGTACATTTTGTCTTTTGACACCACCAGGAAAAAGGGAGCGAGTCTGACACACCTCTTCTTATTTTGGAATTGTCACTCAACAATAATGCCTCTAAAATCATCAGATTAGACATCACATATACAAGTTATTACTACAGCATTTTAAAATTGGAGTAAATTTTATTTCACAGTTGCTACTTCCAGAAAAGTCAACGTCGGTATTACTCTTAACTATGATTTTTATTTACCTTGGAGGAGCCTGGGGAGAGGGGGGAAATCAAGAAGGAAAACAACGTCACAAAGCTGCAGAGACACAGTGGCACTCTTCTGAAGAGCACACAGCAATGCTCAACTGCTCTGCCAAGAAACTCAACAGACCAGCAAGGTCTCAGGAGATTCCACTTACAAGAGGAAAGGTGAATGTCCCACTAGGGCATGTGGGAGCAAAATATCAAAGAAATCCAGGGAAAACAGTAAAACACAGCTGGGATCTCCTGGTTTGGAATAGAGGTGACAGTGCACTTGAAAGTAACATCCTAGGAAACTTAAGAAAGTATCTGTTCACGTGGAAAATTTCAAGTTAAAAAATAAAATCACAATTTTGCATATTTTAAGTGCATGAAAAATAAGAATTTAGCTTAAAATGTGAGTTCACAATTATCTTAAACTGCCTTTGCATGGCATTATAAAGGACTCCGAGTGAGGGCTTCTTTCAAATAAAATCTGAAGCACTGGGTATTTCCAGAGTAAATATTCAATTTCCAAGCAGTTTATAATGTTAATGCAAGAGATTATCAGAGAACCTTCAAAAATAAGAGTGATCTGATCAATAAAAACACAGCCTTGATATTAAAACTTTCAAAGATCTAGAAGATTACTCAATATGACAGGCCTAACAAGAAACTATTAAGTGTCACAAGAATAACACTTCTACTAGTAGACTTGCACCTTTAAAGATGCAGCTATTTAAGTCTAGTCATAACACCAGAAATTAGTCTGGCTACAAAGAGAAAGAAGATTACTATACTTTGCGTCTGCCAGCGAAATTGTGGATAATTTTAGTTTCAGGGTTCTAAGACGACTATTAAATACAGTAATTAAGGTAGTTGGGTGAAATGGAAAGGCACGTCACTAACAATACAACTGTGTTAGATAGTTTTACAAGTCACTTTTGAATGACACGTGCCCTCTCTAAGTACAAAAGGCAAGGCACTGGCCCCTCTTAGCATCAAGACTTAATTGTCTCTGAACCGAACACATTGTCTTCAACTGCAATACCAAAATGGTTTCAACTGAAATAATGGAGCTGTCTCTTGCATCATACTTTTGAATATTTTCTGAAAATTACTTAATGCAATGGATGGAGAAAGATTTATGAGGTTAACATTTTACATATTCCTGCAATCATCCCAACTGTCAATGCTGTTCACTGTGACATGAGCCTCTATAAAACGGGCTTGTAAATAAACATAGCCAGAACACCTGGGAATGTATGTTTCTGGAAAGAGACTGTATGTTATGAAAGACTTAAAAACATATAAATAGGTCATCAGTATTAAGAACATTAAAAACAGGTCAATTTTTTCCATATTGCTAAATCCTTTTTATTTGAACCATTACAAACATACATACTGTGTAAAACACTATGTGTGTCAAATAAATAGTATTTATTCTAAAAATTCCTGGAGGAGGAAAAAGTCAAACACATATACATTGATCTAATTTAACTTTCTTTGATTTTTATATAAATCTCACATGAAGATAAGAAAGTATGCATGTACATGCATTTGTGCGGCTATTAAAAAAAAATTCTCAAAGTATTTTACAATATAATGAAAAATAAGCCACAGAGTTCTTCATTTTGGTACATTTATGTTTTGGAATACTGTACACAACTTCTTAATGTAACGTCTAAATACTCTGGCAGTGCAGCTTGCATACTTAACCTGAAGGGCACATGACGATACCACAGAAAGGTATGAAAGGAATCCAGCAGTACTCTCCTGAAAGCAGCCGTATTTCAACACTTACTAAAAGGAAACATGAGGCCAGCCAACAGCAGGACACTACCACATCCAGGAGTAGTCAATGCTGCTAACAAGAGAAATACTTCATTCTCACTCTCCAGTGGCACTGCAAGGACATTTACCAGCTTGTATTTCTCTCCAGGAAACAAAGGCTCCAATGGCACCTCAAAACTTCCATGAAATTTATCAAGGTGATTGCCCACAAGAAGCACAGTGCTGTATTTACTCTTCTTGATGAAGATCAAAGATGAATTTCATACTACTGAGAGCATCTCCCATAGCTCTTAAGGACAAAACAGAGAACTCAGGTGGAAGGAGACTCACCTGTTTCCCAGAACTCTACGCATAAAATGCAGAAATGAAGTGCCACCACTGCATCAGTTCTTAATGGAAAATGCCCATCAATGAACCTGGAGGCATGACAACTTTGACAAGATACGTTGTCATTATCACTTGTAGCAATCTAGAGCTCCACCAACCAATGACTACCAAGACTGAGGGACAGCATACATGAGTTTTGCTATTTTATTTACATATTGCCATTTTCAAATTCTTTCTGCATCTGCTTACTGGAACAAACCAAAGAAACAGCCCTTAAACAGAAAACAAAGCCCAAACCTAAGTACAATGCCCCATAAGCCTCCAACATCTCAAGCAGAGTTGTACAGAGGAAGTCCAGCCACCACAAAGTTCTCCCTGCATGCTACAGAAAACACCTGTAAACATCCACAGCATACTAGGCAGAAAATTGATGTTTAGAAAGGACTCAGCACATTAAATAGAAGGAACCACAGTCATTATATCAACTAAAGGTTTTATGGCTTTATATTAATGCAGTATTTAAAGACAAACACAGAACTGATACTTGAAAACTGAAAGAAACCAAAGAGCTAAGCCTATATGAAAATCCTTAGAAATAAGCAAGCGATGAACTGAGTGACAAAATAAGGTGTCACATGAGATCTTTGGATTTTGTCTTCCAAAAATAATAATCCATGACTTTGTTCAAAAAGGATGGAACATTATGAAGTAGCTCCCTCTTCTGGTTTACCAAACAACAGCAATCCAACGTTAATGTCAAGAAGCAGAATTCAGCCTGTAAACAATACATTTCACTGTTTTTTGGCTTCGGTCCTATATCATCAAGTGATCACACAGAGGATTAGGAAAATGTGAGCTGCTGCCCATTATTTTGAATAAGGAGTTTGTAGTAGAGGACAGAAAGGCTCTGCTTAAACATGCTGAGACAGGAAGGTCCAACCTTCACACACAGTACAACTGAAAGCTGGTTGAATCCCCCGAATAGCTTGGTATCTTTGCATTTTTTTTATCAGACAGCAGAAATACATAGAAGAAAAGAAATTCATTTCTGTTTTAAAACTCTCAGCATATTAGTGAAAAAAAAATGCATTTCACTGCATTTTGCAAAAAAAGAACAGATAAATAACAATATTAAGAACAGTTCACTTTCCTACCTATATGGTCTACAATATGACTTCTGGATTCATATTTTCACAAATTCATTTGCAGCTTCTGGGTTGCGATTTTTGAAACGGAACAATTTTATTTATTAATCGGAATTTCTTTCTGCTGTGACATCTTCATACAGATCAACACAAACTGCCCAGTGGTTTCTGACTTGACTTACAGTGCTAGAGGAAGCTTGATGAAGAGCTGGTGATTTTTCAGCATCCCAGCTGGAGCCACAGGCAATCCTATACCCTTCAAACTGTTCATCACTATGGAAGCTGAATGTTTGACTAAATACGAAAACTAGTGTAAATGGCAAAGATGTGGCACCACTGAAATCAGTTTCCTTCATCAGTGTTGTTATTTATAACAAAATCATGGCATAAATTAAATTATTGTGTATTTCATACAAAAGAGGGAGCATAAAAGATGTCCCTGTTGAATTCTGTACTAGATAACTTGAAAGCTTCATGTTTGACTTGCTAATACCTGCATAATCAGGCACACAACAGTGTGATTTCATCTTTCATGATATGTATACCAAGTGCATCTTAGAGGATGCAGCCAACTGAAACACCCAAGGAAATTCTGATCATTCAACCACAGATAAAACCAAAATTGCCAGGAGTTATTTGGATGGAATTGAAAGGATCATATAAAATGGTAGGCCTTGGAGACCTGGAAATAGTGAGAGACAGAGGGAAAAGAGCTAAGATTTGCTCTGCGGGCACCTGCTGCAAATGGCAGACTTCCAGTGACACAGAGGGGAGACCCCTCTGCCAGACTCTGCAACAGTCAATGGGCTGAGACCCCCCACAACCCTCTTGGCAGAGAGAAGAGTTAAAGGGACAAAGAGAAAGTGAAACAAAAGCTGAGGAAAATGACAGAAACTAGAAAATGTGACCGAGTAAGTGGAAATATTAAAATGGGGCAGACTGTAAGGCAAGTTTGTTACTAAGAGTTCTTAACTCTTAGTAGAAAACATACTCTAGCACCCATATCAAGTTCCAATAGAAACACTGTGAGAACAGAGATTTTATAAATCAGTTCAATTCAATCTTCTTCATGTATTAAATTAATTTATTACATAAAAATTAAACCAATTCTTATTTAAAATGCAAAATTAGGAAACAGCAAATGAGAAGTGTAAATAAGCCATCCACCTTTTTCTTTTTTATAACGAGTGTATACACAAATATATTTTAGTATTTTATTGTCATTCAAGAAGTATTTTGTGTAGTAATCTACAGAATATTTGAATGAAAGACTATTACAAAACCCATGTCACATAAACAAAGACTTCAAAAACAATGAATGAAAATATCACGAAATGGACTGTTGTTGTAGATAAGTATCTTTATTAGCAAAGCTATCATATGAATAAACAGAGCCTCAATGTACCTCAAGCCTTTAGTCTATAAAGAGGAACTTTGCATATTGAAGCTAAGCATCTGATTCTGCAGCAACAAATAAATACCCACTTTTTCTTGTAAAGAACTATTTGCTGGGTCTGGTCTTACACAGCCACTTAGGACATCATAACAAGAGCAAATGATGGTAGCACTTTTCAGAAAGTGTGCAAACTGACAGTATCCTAACCATAATTTGGGGTGAGACAACGGGTGTCCCTCCCAGAACTGTGGGGCACAGAAGAGGCATGGTTCAGATATGTGCAAAGAAATGTTGGCTAACTGTTAAGAACTGCTACCGTGCCTTTTTATAAGAAACAAATGAAAATCGGTTGTTTGGTTCAGCCAAAAGAGGACTGAAAGGCCAAAGCATCTACAGATGGAGACTTCCTATTTAATTGCACCTGAGTAATGAAGACGTGACTTGCAAGGACATTACTTCAGTTGCAAGCTGGAGCAATTACATTGTCTTACATGGAATTCACATAATACTGGAAAAGACAATATTGAACCAAACCCAGACTTATTGGCTATGACTGAAAACTACAGGAAGCAATAAATTATCACATGTAAACCCAACAATGATTAAATTCAAATTCATCACTTCCCAAGGCTTTGAGCTCCTTCAAATAGTACATTATTCAAATGTATTCTTACAATAAAAATACTGTTTTATCCATGTTATCTACTCAATGCTTCTCTCCAAATTACTCAGGAAAAAAAGAACAGTAGAACAGTCTAAGGCAAGTAACAGGAAAGTTTGTATCACATGATTCATAAGGCACTAATGTTGTGGCCTTCAGTCACTCAAGAGCATGAACTTACGAAACAGATTAAAAGAAAATTTACACTGCAAATCAGTTTCAACTTACCAATCTCTGATGTGTTATCTTTAAGACTGAAAACTAAAAATATGAATTTTGACTTAATCTTTTCATGAACCATATAGTCATTAGTAAATATAATGCTATCTATAACTTGTATAAGAACTGACAGTTTGGACTTCACCTCTCAGAATATCTAAAACACTCTTTAACTTACACAAAGTTCTCAAGAAGTTGGTATGAATCGTAATTCAAAACAAAGGGTCTGGAATAAGCGATCCTGCCATCAGTCCACTAGACAGTATGGACAAACAGCACAAGATCTGGCTTTTCAGAATTTCAAAGTACTAACTGCTCAATAGTGGAAGTTTAGCTCCTACCAAATAAATCACATCCTTAATTCAATATTTCATTTTGCTAGCCTGTAGGTGGATACTCTAATACTGTTCCTCATGTAGCTTTTGTGAGGCTGCACTTAATGTGAGCAAAGTGCTTTGAGATCTTTAGCATGAATAAAATATATTTTGCATTTAGATGTTAATTATAGAAGTAGCAATATTTGAAATAGGGTTTTGTTTCAAAGCAGCAAGACTAAATCAAACATGAATATCTTGGCTTTGATTGTTATGTTTTACTTACTATGCTCTATTTTTCCTTGCATTTGAAATATGCAATTTTGCATTTCTCTTATGTAAATGAATGTTTTTCATCTAACATCTATTTTTGGAAAAAGAATCATTTTCTTCCCTAGTCTAAGACAGAAGTGTTGCTGAGCACAATTCTGGAGACTAACTGACAGAGTCCTGCAAGGCCATTGCATGCATTCAGTAACAAAAGCAGCAAGAGGTGCCCAGAGGACCCACTTGGACTATTAATATATATGTGGTTATCTATTCAGATATATATCTCATTAAACACATAATTATATTTAATATAGATTAATTGGTCCATCTATCCATTGGTTAGGTGGCCCGAACCAATGCAGCTGCAGTCACAGTTCTTGTGGCCTTTCTGTACAGTAAAAGGAAGTAGGATAAGCACTGAAGAACAATCTGCATTGAAAGTCCTAAGAACAATCAATTATAAGCTAAAGGTTCCTTTTGCCTCTGTGTAATTTAAGCTATTTTAGAGGCAAACTTCAAGAAAATACAAGGCCTAGACTTTATCCAAAATTATCATGCAAGAGGTCAAGCCACCTATCGTGGTACTTCCTTTTATATGTTAAATGTGTTGTTTTTCACTTCTGCAAAGTGTGCCAATTATATTGCTGTACGTGTCCCTAGATATCAGTGGCACTTAGTAGATAATGTATCCTGGAAAATGGAAAAGAAGTACAAAATGCATGCCATATATAAGCCTATTAACATAAATGGGGTTTACTACCTGCAGAGGATTTTGATTCTGTGGTTTGTGTGACCAAATTATGGTGTTTCTGCCTGTTGCTTGTTCTCTGAAATTCATGTATTTCCTGGCTGAGTAATGAAGAGAAAGCATTTAAGATTTTCATTCAAGTCATGGAGTAAATTTGGGCATCCATAAATTGCCAGTGTTAAAGAAAACTGAAGTTAGGGTTAGCAAACCAATTTAAAAAATTGTGGTTGATTCTGTCATGTGGCAAAAGGCAGCCCAATAAATCAAAGGAATACAACACCTGTTTAGAAGCAAACATTATACTCTCAAAGCAGTGCTGAAACACTGATATTTACCCAGACGAGTAAGGTTAAGAAGCATATCCCACTCACTCAAATCTTTAAATAAAATTAAATGCCAACCTAAAGCTTGTTTTCAACATTCTATGATGCCTGAGAAATGCTGTCACTCACTTATTACACTCCCTCACATGGATGTAATTTCCACCCCCACCTACTGTCATCACATCTGGTTTGGCATGCAGTTTCAGACAAAAAAAAAAATATAACCTAGGCACCAAATCACAACATATTTTGAGAAATATTTCAGTATACGTGTGCGTAATTATAGACAGCATTAAGTACATCTTCAAATATAAACCATCATCAAATCTTTTTGGGAAAAAAAATAGCCTAAAGCCCTAATAGAACTGTAGCTTATTAGTAGTACATTTATTAGTAGTTCACTAAATAGCAAAACACAAGACAACCCAAAACTTTGCATCCCACAGAATCACAGATAGCATGGCTGAAGATGACCTCAAACCATTAGTCTATCTACCAGCCCCACAGCAAGAGCTGCAGCTTTATCACCTCAACCAATGTTTGTGAAATAGACTTTAAATATCTGAAGTGAGTGAGATTTTGCTGTCTACCCACCCCACCTATTCCAGTGTTTCATCACTGGAAAGTTTTTCCTAACCTGACCCCAATCTATTACAGCCTTTCACTTTCCTCCCTACTAAAAAGCTTTTTAGTCTAGCTTGAACTTGTAATGCTCATCTACGCCCTTTCAAGCCGTAAGGCACTCCCCTCAGAAGCACATGGTAACAACAAACAAAAAAACTTTGAGACAAGGTCCTGGCTCCACTTAACTCACTGGAAACAAAACCAGCAGAGACACTGAAATATGCTCTCTGGCATTTGCAACACTACATATAGGACATACTAGAAACTACAGGTTGACACTTAAGTTTGAAGCACACTGGATATTCAAAACCACACATGGTTCAGTCCCAGAAGGGAAGGGTTTTTGCCCTGGCACTCAAAGGCTGCTCCTTCTGTTTTCACAGAATATTCAAAAAGAAAACTTTCCAGGTTACCTCTTCAAAGTCAAGAAAACAAAAAGAAGGCAAGAAAACTTTCCACGTGTACTACACAGCCTCCCTCGCACCAGCAGCTGCCATCATCAAGGCAAAGAAGCCTGATGCCACCTAGGCCATGAGCGACAAACCTGAGCATCTCCCAGCAGAAGACAACCAGCATGGACACTTTACACGAGGCTGGGGCACACAAACCTCCAGCGGCCCCACTGCAATCCCCTCCTGCTCTGACAGCATCTCCACCACCCAAAGCCATCCCTGCTGGCTGCAATGTTGTGCCATAGCCAGCCTCAAGCCTGCCAGCCACCCACAGGTGACGGGACATGATGGTGGCCACGGGGTTGAACCGCAGCACCCCGCACTCACCTTCTGAGACCTCAAACTCGGCTGCTCCATTGAGCTGGTAGAGGCACCAGTCAACCGCGCTGTTGTCGCCTGGGGGGCCGCCAACTGTAAGAGAAGGAAGAGGATCAAAGGCATGGTCAGGCTGGGGCACCCAGCACCCACAAGGAAGAGAGAATGGGGCCATGGGGAGAAGGTTGAGGAAGGGACAAGGGGCAGTGGGGTGGAGGAGAGAGGACAAGCCGCAGCAGTGGGGTGGAGGGCAAGGAGAGATGGAGAGGGCAGAGAAGGGAACAGAGGGATGAGAGGGGGCTACAGCGAGGCGGGAGGAGGGGGAACGTTAACGAAATACCCTGCTTTTGGGACATGTGTACCGCCCTGCGGAAGGTGCCCAGTGCTCTGAACTGTTATTTTGCTTTGCTCCCAGCGCCGGTAGCTAGCTCGGGGCGCCTCCTCCTCCTCCTCCTCCCAGCGGAGCGGGCGGCGCAGGCAGCCGGCGCTGCCTCGGGGCGCTGAGGGAGCCGGGGGAGGGAGGACGGGCGGCGGGGAAGGCTCCGCCCGGAGCTCCGGGGGAAGGCGGCGCAGCCTCGCCAGGACCCGCCGCGGCCCCAACAGGTGCCAGAGGGCCCGGCTGGCCTGTGGGGAGCCCCCCTCAGCACGGCCGGCTGCTGTGCTGCCGCCCGCCCGCCTTCCTTCATCCCTCCTCTGCGCTCCCCTTTCAGCCTCAGTCCCCGAGTTCCCCTTCAGGGCGTCCCGCCGTGCCACGCTTCACTTCACTTCACTTCGCTTCTTACCTGCCTTGGGCTGTGCAGCCTGTCAGGGATGGAGGCTGCACATGCCAGCTGATTTCTCAGGTTTTACGCACGCTAAAATCACTGCGAGGCTAGAGAGCGTTTCTCATCTTCGGGACCAAGGATCCGCAGGCTGTCTTCACAGCATGCATGAAAGGTAACTAAGAAAGCAAACCTTTCATCAAGTAAAGCGAAGTGCTCTGTGGAGTGACGCTTGCCTCGGCTGGAAATTTGTTAGGGGAGCAGAAAATTTTAAAGTGCTGAAACAGTCAGTTATAGCAAGCATACTTTATAAACGTCTTTATTCTCGCAGACATCCACCCTAAAAACACCACAGGAGGGAAATCTAAAGGTATGTTAATTGTTCTGTACACCAGGTGGCTTTCTTGGCATTTTGTTTAACACAAAGATTGTGACTTTTTAGCTTACAGCTGGCAGCACTGTGCCTAGATCTGTCTTTTTGAGGCGACAATGTCAGAGGCCCACATATACCATAGCTCATGTCAAAAAAAAAAGCAAGCACACTTTGTACGGGCAAATGAGAAAAGCTTAAGAAACAGTACAGGAAGGCCATAATCAAGCCATGGTAAGAGATTAGGAGCACTAGAGAAGAAAACATCAATATAGGCAGCTCTCATGGCCCAATTACACTGGATCCTCCATTATTTTTGCCATAAATTCAATGTGATATGCCAACCTTCATTCTGTTTTGTAGCACATGAAGACCCTCCTGATGCCTTTAGATTTGTGTGTGCTTTCATAAGCTGTAGGTAGTTTGATCTGATTTTTACTAATGTAAGTATTCTGTTCAAACAGGTATGTTCTTCTCTACTCTGTACAAGACAGGGTAATACTGTAACCTGTGTGAAAGAGTGAGGACAATTACATGTTCTGATGGAAATAGGTTTAAAATGGGAGTAACAGTCTGCAAACATTCTCAGCTACTTTAGCAGCAGAGCAAAATGCCAACGCTTAAGCTTTCCTGGGAACTTCACCTAAATTACAAGACCATAATGCCTTCTGAGGTAAAAGAACATCACTTCATTTAGACTGTGTATATATATTTATCTCTAAGCCATATGTTTGCTGGATGTGTGCTCGCTTTCTTGGAACTGAAAAGATTTAAGCTGATGATTTGGGGAAAAACAGATATCACAGAGCTGTATTAAAGCTTCATCCAGCTGCTTAAAGATACTAACTCTCTCATTAAAGTACCTACAGACCTTGATTGCTCTCCACGAAGTATTAAGTAAAACTAACCTTAACATCCCAGTACAAGCCTCTTCTTTTTGGAGAAAATTATAGTTTCCCATATTAATAAGCAAACAAGGGCCCAGCTGTAGGAGAATTCATTCATATTAGCCATATTTTTATAAAACATAGTGATTTTATGCTCTTCAGCATTACTGAATTACATACTGTTTTTCGTTATGGACTTTCATTATGGACTTCATTATGGACTTCAAAAATTTACTCACTTTGTATGTTAAAAAAAATCAGCTTGGCATGTAAGGCAGTATGTTATATATTTCTGTTTCTTTCTAAAATGGTAGGATAGATACAGATCTTACTTAGAGTGTGATCTGTTTCTATATGTACCTTAAATATTGAGATGGGTTAACGTGCACTCAAGGGATAGGAAGTTCAGCATGAATTTGTCTTTTATCAGTGCAAGTCTGTAGAGGGATACTGTAAAACTATTTGTGATGGTTTTATCACAAATAGCGATGTGACTGCTTGAACTAAATCTAGTTAACCTATGAATTCTAAATCAACAGACAAACTTGAAGGTACGAGCAGATACTACTTTCAGCCGGCTTCCTTTATTTTTGAATTGTTGGAAATGAGTTTGGTGTGATACTTTTTATCATTTCAGGATTGTAACATTGTTAAAAGCACATAATTTACTCAAACTTGAATTTAAGCTGGGTAGCCAGAAGTATACTACCGTGTACTTCAAAGAGTGAATCAACAAAAGAACTATTTGGGCTTTTAATATAGTATTATATTGGACAGAAACAGAAACTGCAGACCAAATTTCTGGGGAGACTGGGCTGCCTTACCTATATAACATTTTTTAAATTATGGACGTTGTCCCTTTTCACAAGGGTTATCAGCAGACCTAGGAGTATGACTGTTTTAGTTTCAGCACAGCAGCCAGCGCTCACTAACGGTAAGAAAGCAAGTGAGAAAACCAATTTAAATGGGATCAGAAGGTCAACCCCATAAAATAAAATTTAATCTTGCTACAACTTCAAAACACAAAGACAATAATCTGTATTGCAGTACCAGGCCCAGAAGTAAAGAATTCCATTCCAAATAGAATTTCCACCAAAAGAAATCACTGGGATTTCTAGTCGGCCAGGATGAAGAACTGAACACCTCCCTGAGCAATATGGTTTTATAGAAAGAAAAAATAAATAAATAAATAAAACAGCTCCAGGAGCAGCACTAACAGCTACCTCCCGGGGGTCCGTGGTTTTCACGGGGTCCTGCACCCTGCTGCAAGGACCCCACGTACCAGCAGCACCTCGGGGCTGCCAGCCACCCCCTGGGGCCAATTCCCCTCCTCATATCCTCCGATTTAACCAAAAAGTGCTTTAAAGGGAAAAAAAAAGAAAAAAAAAGCAGCGCCTTCTGGCGAGCAGGCCCGCGGCTCCCGCTCCCTCAAGATGGTGGAGGCCCGGCCGGGAGGCGGCGCCGGAGCGGGGGGCGGCCGGGGGCGGGACGCGGCGAGGAAAACCCCGGCTTCGGCCCCGGCCCTGGCCGGCTGTGGAGCAGCCATGGGGCCCCTGCTGCTCCTCTTCAGCCTCATCCTGCCGGCTGCTGGCCGCGAGCAGCTGCGGGCCTTCGTGGTCGCCCACAGCCACATGGACGTCGGCTGGGTTTACACGGTGCAGGTGGGGCCCGCTGAGGAGGGAGGGAGGCAGGCAGGCAGGCAGGCCGGGGAGGGGGGGCGGCGGGGCTGAGCCTCCCTGCTTTTCCTCGGCCCGGTGCTGCGTTAAAAAATAAGAAAAAATAAGGCGTAAATCGCTGAGAGGAGAGCCCCCCGGTCTGTCCCGCAGTGCGGCTGGTCGCCCGGTTTTGTGGGATCACCTTGACGGGGGAAGGCAGGGCTGGCTTAGGGGCTGCGGGCGTCGCTTGGGGTTTCCTGCTGCCAGCGTTCAGTGGGATGCTCGCGGTGGGTTTTGGTGCTGTTTTTAAAAAGGAAAACTTTCCAGCTGTCAAAGGGTGCTTTAGCTGCTTGGCAGGCTTTGTTGGGCTTTCAGAGTATCCTCTTACTAATGCAAAAACTGAAGGAAATTCTCAGTCCTCAGAGACACCCTACTGGCCAAGCCATAGTCGGTGCCTAGGGCCATGGAAGTGTGGCAGCAAAATGTCTGCTCAGTGAGTGAGTTGCAGAGCAAAAATAAATCAGGTGGGGTATTCATGCCCTTTGTATTTGTTAGTCTAAATCCTGCATCCTTTTTTTTTCATTACAATGAATTTCTTTAGATGATGCGGAAGATGCTGCAGATACTCTATTTGCTAGAGCGATACAACATCGCGTGCTTAAGAATAACTATAATAAAAAAGATAATGTCTTACCAAGAAAAAAATTACTGTTGCTTGCAAGTAGCCTGGCTTGTAAGAACAACAATTTTCAATTCCAACCCAGACCATTGGGCTTTATAAACTTTGCAGGAGTTCTGGTGTAGCTGAAGTTTGTGTCATGATGTGGACTGGCTCGCTTTAATCTCCAAAATACATCAAGAAAATATTTTCAATAGGTTACCACACAGAATAAGTTAGTAGTGTATCATGTTTGAGGAGTCCTTGATCAACTCTTAAAATATATTGTACTCCACTACACTATTCAGAATTAAAATTGAGCACGATGTTGTAATCCTTGTAAATATACTTGGATTTTAGGTTATATTGTTTGCAGCCAATTGTGAGACAAATGAAAGCTTAGCAGGCATTTGAGCATGTCACTATTGAGTAATAGTAAAATTTGAAGGCTATTCCCTTAGTTAAAATTTCACTTTGTGTAACAATAAGTGTCTAATCATAATCTTGATTATAAAAAGTCCTTTAGAAATGATTGATAAGTAATTGAACAAGCAATTATTTAGATAAGCTCTGAAGTATTTTAAGCCATTCCTCCTACACTGAAAATTTTTTGCTTTTCTAGTGGCAGTTAGCAAAGATAGCTGGATTTCAGTTGTGGAAAGCAAGGGGATAGGAAAAGTTAGTTTCTGATTTGGCTCACATCATCCTGTTCTTATTTCAGAGTGTGCTTTTCTTTCTTACAGAAAAATTGCCCAAATGGATTCATATGTTATGTATCATGCCCAGTAGTTGTAGTTGGATGAGGGATCTGTTGATCAGTTTCAGGTGCATGTTTGTGTTGTGGTGCTTATTTTCAAGCATGTATCATTAGCTTCAAGTAGAAAAGCAATGTTGTTGATGTTAAAATAACTATGCTATTAGATACACACAGAAACTGTTTCAAGAAAGCACAGGCACTGCAGGAAATTCTGGGATCTCCGCTGTTGCCTTTAGGTGTTGTATATCACTTTGATGTTAAGTAAGGGGTGAAACACTGCATATGGCCAAGCAGAAGTTTTTCTGGCAAGGAAAAGTGTACCCAAGATATCATCATTTGCACAACTTTAAATGAATATGATGTTGTTTGTTTGATACCATATGATAGGATATAACTGCATGATGGGTCTCAGAATTACAGAATTGGAGGGGTTGGAAGGGACCTCAAGAACCCCCTTATTTGATGAATATAGCTCCTATATTTGCATTCCAATAAAATCCATAGGCCTTCTGGAATCGAAGGTGCTTTAGGAGCAGGAGACACAGGGAGTAGATGCTCTGATTCTCACGCTGGATGATTCTATGTCAACAGTCAGATTTGTTCTGAGTCCTTTGCCTCTGTACTAAATCATCAAGCAGAGTGGATTTATTTTTCATGACTAAAACTTCTAGGGTCATAGTAGAATAATTTACAGTTTAAGTATAACTGTATTATACCAGTAACACACACCCACAGCACAGTCATACTCACTCTACAAAAACAATTCTGATAATTCAGGATGCCAGCAGTAGAGCAGAAATGGAAGGGTAAAGCAGACGTGTGGATTTCTTTCCGACTACATTGGTGGAAAGGCTTACCATGCCTGGTACTGATGGTGGGTGGAAGGAAGCAGTGAGGGATAGGGTGAGCTGTTCCCAGTAGATCAAAAAGAAAACTTTTATTGATGTCTGCTGATCTTGTGGGAAGCTACAGCATGATCTGGTCAGGTCCTCAATCAGAGAATGGTTTTTGGAACCAAAGGCACACAGGGTGTATACAACCAGAGAGACCTCAGCCTTTCTGAGAGTACAAAAGAAGTTTGCAACAAACTTGACATTTTCATCTCTTTCATATTGAGCCCCATGAGTGTTCAAAACAGCCCCTTCAATGTAGGCCAAGCACCACTTTCCAAAATGCAGTTTCTTTTCTGTGTTATTTTGCAGGAGAGTATGCATGCTTATGCAGCAAACGTCTACACATCTGTTGTAGAAGAGCTAATGAAAGGAAAGCAACGCAAATTTATTGCTGTGGAGCAGGAATTCTTTCGACTCTGGTGGGATGCAGTAGCCACGGATAAACACAAGCAGCAGGTAAGTTGTACTAGAGCCAAATGTACTGCTAACAAGGAATCCATGCTTTTTTCGGAGGGCAAGGAGGGGGCAAAGTATTTCAGCATTTGCTTTTTACCCATATCTTCTGCAATCTGTCTGGGAATCTAGCACTTCTTATGAAAGGACTTTACCTCTAAAGGTAGTTTCAAGAGGTTAGAACCCCAGATATAGATCAGAGCGGTAGGAGGTAGTAACCTTTGCACTAAGACTCTTTACACTTTGCAATTCTTGTTTCATCAGTGACTTTTTTTATTTGGGGGCATGCTAGTATAAGATCTGGGTGATTCTGAAAGAGGTTGCACCAATATCTGTCAAACATCTGAAGCTTACAAACTGGTAATGCTGCTCACAGGAAGGAACTTCTTTCTTTCCAGTTAAGTGTTGCTCAAAAAAAAAGGTTTCTAAACAAGGCTAGTGCAGCAAAAAGAAAAATGTAGGATTCAACAACAATAGCTGTTTCTTGGGTTTGTTTATTTATGAACTGTGATCCTTTTCAGTCTTAAGAGTTTTAACTCAAGGATTTATTTTTTTTTCCTAGTAAGGACATATTGAAGTTATTTTTATTATTTCTTTTTTATGCCAGAGGAAAGAAGCATGCTGAAATCAAAGACTGGGCTGGTAGCCCACTGCAATGCGTGACGTTTAAACTTCAGACCCTAACACTAGTGGATACGCAGGTGCAGCTCCCCATAGGTACTTCTGCTGAACTCCAGGCAATGACAACATATTACTTGCAGTACACTAAATTTACACGTGGAGTACATTAAATTTCATCAAACATGTGGTTTGATTTTTGGCTGGTCCTGTGAAGAGCCAGGAGTTGGACTCGATGATCCTTGTGGGTCCCTTCAAACTCAGGATAGTCAGTGGTTCTATAAAAGTGCTAGATGCGTAAAGCGTCATATGAAAAAGTCACCTCCGGTCTGTTTTTTGTTTAAACCTAGTCCTTCACTAAATTCTGAATTGTCTGTAATGTTTCATATTTAAATAATAGGTTGCTACCTGTGTGTGGCTGACCTTTGTAAATAGGTTTTGCTGTGGTGGCAGTGCTTTGCCCGTACCTGCCCCTTGCAGCACAGATCTCTTCTCTATTCTTAATTAGAAAATTGCATTGCAAATCCAGGGTGGAGAAATTAAAGAAAATAGCATAGGAACTGCTTTGTGTAGGACAGGAGAGTACTCTTTCTAATGGACGTTGTTCTTATTTGAAGGATGTTGTGTGGCAGTAAGCCAAGCTGTAAGGAAAAGGCCTATAATTCCCTGTAGTTCCCTTTCTGTGATATCTAAAAGAGTAAATGTTTAGCATGTTTGACCTCAGCAGCACAAAACTAGTACTTAGGATTCAGCCCTTAATTTTCTTGTCTAGATTCTTGTGGCTTTTCTGCATTTTAGTCAGTTCTGTATTAACTTTTCAAGAAACTATTATAAAAGTAAAATGATTAAAAGCAAATTTCTGTGAAACCTGTTTGTCAAACATTGAATCTCTAGAAGCTACGAAGCTTGTTGATAAGTGATGTGTTTTTCACATTAGCAAGTTGCAAATATTGGGCCTTGAAATTAGGTCTCTGTGGTTATTGTCCTGCTTTTTCCGCTTGACCTCTAGCATTAACTGTTTTCTGTGGTACAGCCCACAGGTTTTAATTTAGTATTTTGCTTGAAATACAGGATTTAATTCTAGTTTCTTTTGGAAAATCTGCTTTGGATTAGTAGTATCAGCATTAAAAATGAGTAAAAACCACAGCCTGAGCACTGAGGCTGGTTTTACAGTTCAGACAAGAGCTGAATAGGAGTGAATAGGAGCATAGGAGTGAAGTGGGCTGCAGCAGTACGCAGCCAGATGTGAACCTCTTAGTTCTCTGTGCAGGTTGTTCCCACGTGATGTCTGGGTGTTTTAACTAGGGGAAAGAAAAGATATGTAGCCACTTGTAGCTGGGATGTACGAATGGGTTGACGTAAGGGTAGTACGAGTTGTCCCAAGGTCTATGGATATGTCCTACTGCTGTAACAGCCTGCTGCTTGTAGAACTGTTGTCTCTTTCCTAGGTTCCTATTGCCTTTTTCTAATTCAGGTCAGTGCAAGGGCATGTCCTTACAGATTTCTCTGGTTTCTGGGGTTGGATATCATTTAAATTACTTGAATTGTTGTTATTTTCAGTATTTTCAACCTCACTATGATTCCATGAAACTTAAAATAAAGTTTCCATGGCCTAAAGTCTGGTTCAAAGGTATCCTTTTTGGACATCCATCCACATGGGGAATAATAGCTACAGATGCTTTTCATGTAGGTCAGGACCAGTTCTGTGCTGACACCAGATATCAGTTATCTGGTCTCCCAGCATGCTAATCAGTCACCACAGTCAGCTGGAACTAATTTATGAATGCTGAGCCCTGAAGCATTTTCACAACATTGTGAATGAGAGAAATGATTATAATCAAAATTGACAATCTGGCATCGTATCTGAGCAGACACAGGGGCATTCACTGAAGGTTCCTGGGGAAATAAGCATAATAGGTCTGGAACTAGCATCCTGCATGACAGATTTAAAAAGAAAAAAATAATTAAAAAAAACTGGTGAGGAATAAAATATGTATTTAGAATTTCTGCTGGAAGTTTGAGGCATGTGTCTTTGAAGTTTGAGGTAGCAAAGTAACTATGATAAAAGCAGAAGCCTCTAAGACTTTTAGAAAGGGTCACAGATTATTACCCCTTTCCTACACACCCACATCCAGCAAGTTTGCTAACAGTTGCATTTAGTGGCATGCTTGCTGTTTCTGGGGGTTGAAGTTAAATAAAATCTTGTACAGGTCATAATATGTTGTCAGGTTTTAAACTAGGAAAAAGAATAGTAAAGAAGGTCAGCAGCATGTTTAATCATATGGGCAAACCCACTACATGTGAAATATCTATTTATTGATAAAACATAGGAAGAGAAGCTTTCTCAAGAAAAAAAAAATCTGGAAACTTTCCCTTTATTTTATTCTAGGAAGAGTTGCTATCCTTCAGGGTTTTTTTGTTGGTTTCTTTTTTTCAATTGGCTGTTGTTTTTTTTTGTTTGTTTTGTTTTCTGGGGGGGACACACTTCTTATTTGTTTTTTGTTTGTTTGAAACTAGTGTTTGTAGTTCAGAGTTATTTGAAATAACCTTGATTGTACTCCTATGTCCAACCTCTGAAGGCAAGGTCGATGCTTACAGTATTGAAGAGATGTGAGCATAGCCACAGCACTCTGTCTTCTTCCTGGATCCCACCAGGTTTGGTCTCCAATCTGTTACTGAGGTCAGGGACTAGAGGAAGCCCCAGGAGCCTGGCCATCGCTGCTTGCATGGAGTTGCACGTTGGTTGCTCATCTGGCTTCCTAATGCTGTTTCAAAGCCAGGATGCAGCAGGAGGAAGACTTTGAGAGAAGCAAGAGCATCTTTTTTCTTAATCCTCCAGCTCTAGCTGCCTTGAGGCAGGATTCTAGGCTGATGCAAGTGTGTAGGGACAGGAGTGATGCTTAGATAGTATCAAATCATAATGAGGAATACTTAATCATGATCAAAATCTCTACTGATGAGTACCAGGTCAGTGTGGAGGTACATCTTCCATGCCTATTACCTGGTTTCAGGGTAAGCTGGGTGAATTGGTACACTGTGCAGCGTATTTGTTTGCTTCCCCTCCCATCACCCTGCCCTTCTCTTTTTGGTAGCACTCAATACAGACAGCATGTTATCCCACTTTTGTCATGGATGCCTTCTTGACAAGTGTTGTGTCTGGGTAATAAGCTGTGATCTGAAATGAATTTGCAGCCTTTTTGGATAAGACTGAGATGAAATTTATGTCCCATGTCTTAATTTCTATATCATAGGTCCATCAGTTGCTTCAGGAGGGACAACTGGAATTTGTCATTGGAGGGCAAGTGATGCACGATGAAGCTGTGACACTAATTGATGATCAGATTTTACAGCTGTCAGGTATGTGTATTTGCATTTAGCTTTTGTTTATCATTGTGATGGCCTTGGGGGTGGTTGCTTTTTCATTTCTCCACCCCAATTTTGCTATTATTTTTTTTTCTATTCTTTAGGAACTGATTAAAATATTTCTTTTTATTTGCTGATGGGTCATCTGTATAAAAAAATCCTTGCATTTAGAAGAAAAAAGAACTACTGGCTTGTAGTTAAGTCTATGTCAACTATAAACTCTTTTGAAACAGAGGCCTTTTTAGTTTGTGAAACTGAGGGTTTGAGAAACTCTGGAAGAAAATACCTGATAACGATTCAGACTGTGAGGGGGTTGTATTGCTTAGGCAAAGTCTTCTGCAGAACATGGACCACAGAATATCAACAAGGTCATCTTAACTTAGCTGAAAATCTTGCTTGATGAAGAAATCCCTCATTATAATCATTAACTAAAGACTCTGCTAGAAATTGACATGTATTTCCAAGAGATGCACTATCTCCCATTTAGATTTTCTAGCATCTGTTTCCAGCTATTTGTATGTTATGTCTCTCCATCAGATAGTATAAAGGGTCTTTTAGTATTTTGGCTTATCTCCGTTTGGTTAAAGAAAAAAATTAAAAGGAAACTTTATGCCACCATCATGCTGTAGATGTCTACAATATGTCATGAGGGAATGGTGTGGTTTTGGAGGGTAAAATGATATATTAGCACCAGCTGTCCATCGTGGCTGATACAAACCCTGCCTGTTTCAGGGCTATACTCTGGACAGCTTTTTACAGGAGAGTAATGCAGTTCAGACAGCAGCATTTCCATTTGCTGAACCTGACTGCACACTAACACTGGCAGTGTTCCCTGCTTGTCAGTGTTTATCAGGAGCACAAGGAGAGCAGCTGAGTTGCTTCTCAGTGAGTCACTGCGTCGCACTCTGGCCACAAGGAGGAGGGAGAATGAATATCTATTTTCAGCTGACTTCTGTATTTATAGGTGGTTCTGAAGGCTTTGTACATCCAAGCCAGGATTTTTCCAAAGATAATACTTATATTGACTGTTGAGTCCATTTCTTAAACACTAATATAGCTTCTTATTTCATTGGAGTCTGTTGCACAAATCATTATTTCTAATCCAAAATTCCATTCTGTGTGTAAACCTAAATTTTGTTTAAAAGAAGATTAAAATTTACAAGTTAATTTAGCAAGAACAGAAATATTAATATATTTTAATATACCCATTAGTTTTTCCTGAAAACTCTCAGCTCAGTTTACACTGTTAGGAGGACCTGCTAGCATGGTCTGAACTTTTGGTTAGACCTGTGCGGTGTCAAGAGTTGGACTTGATGATCCTTAAGGGTCCCTTCCAACTCAGGATAATCTATGATTCTAGCAAAAGGTGTATCCTTGCACTGTGTGATGAGTACACCTTGAAAAGAGAAAGCCAGTGCAGATATTTGGGGTCTACTTCTCCTATCTTCTCCTAGCTGTGTTTAGGAAGGGTCTAGCAAACTGTGTCGAAAGTGTGCTTCAGTGAGAAGAATTGAAATAAACTCAATCTTTGAGAAAGTTTTCACTAAAAAAGATATCAGTTGTGGAAAAGATGAAGTGAAAGGAGAATGCCTTGCAACCTCAGCTATTTGAGTGTGGTCTTTGGAATGGAAGTAATACAAAATGAGAAGTGGTTTTATGTTCAAGTAGTTATGTGCACAATTCCAGAAGTATAAAATTAACATCTGCTTTTCTCTCTCTTTTTTTTTTTTTTTTTTTTGACTATAAGAATCCTAGTGCAATATACTAAAGTTTATTCCTAAAAGCAACTGCTTATCTGGTTGGTATACTTCTATTTAAATGGTTTGTCTGAGTTGATCCTGTTGGTTGATCTTTCTGTTTTTTGTGGTTGTGTTTATTAATTGAAACTCAATTTAATACTATATTAATAACATTAGTTGTAAATAACATCTAACAAGATTGCTGTTAACCTTTTGATTTTTTCTATTTTTTATGATCTTCAGTCACATTCATGTTAGTTTTGTTCACTTGTTCGTTTGCCATTCACGCGAGACTGAAATTTCCTGAGACTTGTCTGATTTTTAGCAAACACAAACTCGGACTTCAACCCATTAGCCTTAACGTAATCTTTCTCTAAGTAGTTTCCCAGGCCTGTATCTAATCATAATTCCTGTTTGTCGTTCATCTTTTATGATGTTAATAAGTTATACTTGGCAGAGTAAAATAAATATTGCCAATGTGGAAGTTTCTGCTGTGAATCATTAAATTCCTGAAACTTTAGATGCTTTGGAAAACATCAACGAAGAGCTATCCTTTAAGTGCTTATCTGTAATACTACATGCATATTACATTGATAAGATGAACTTGTAGGAGTATTCCTAATGTAAACAAATTTTGCTTTGCAGAGGGCCATGGGTTTTTATATGAAACTTTTGGGATCAGGCCTCAGTTTTCTTGGCACGTTGATCCTTTTGGAGCTTCAGCTACAACACCAACTGTTTTTGCTCTGGCTGGTTTTAATGCTCATCTTATCTCTCGAATTGACTATGATCTGAAGGCTGACATGCAGAAAAACAAGGTAAAAAATACCCAAGGACTGAAATTCATGTCCTTATAATAATGTAAACTATTGCAATAAGAAAGGCATACCAGATTTGTGCAAGAAAATGTAGGTATTTTTCTAAAAGTAACATGCCAATTGCATGTTGGTAATATTAAAATACATTGTGTCTGTCAGTAATGTCTTTGGCTTCTGGTCAAGAACTAAATGTAGTCTAGACTGAAAAAGACACAAAATATGGGCAGGTGGGCAAAGAATAAGCGGGCCTGGAATCAGGACTGTTAGAATTGGAGGCTTTTAGAATGGGTTTCAATTCTGCCTCAGAAAACCTTAGATATCTTGTTTTTATGAACAGCTTTAAAGTACAGTGTGTGTTTGGGGCTGGTGGCTGTCATGTTTGGAACGTTTATTTGTGACTGTATAAGTGATAATAGTCAGATGCAGCTAAACATTATTTTGCTGCATTTGATTTCTATTTCAAGTTCTGCCTTCTCTAGCGTAAAGTTTATTTGCAGATGCAGTAAAGATTTTTATTTTCATAACACAATGTTGGATCCTGGTTTGTCAATTGTATGCCTTAAATTATGTGCTAATAAAGGGATTTCACTGGTATGAGTTGGGCATTAGGCAAAAATTTTATGAATGTTGCATGAAACTCAAGCGTCCCTGAAGAAAACAGGATTCCTGTTGAATCCAATGAAGCCAGGACCTACCACCCTAAGCTCGCAGTGTATCGTGATTCTTCCTTTCTACTTCTATGAGCTTCTGATAATCTTTTCCCATCTAAATGTTTTCAGGTAGCTGACGGTCTGGAGGCTTCCAAAATAGTACTTTTGTGCTTGTCATTGGGGTAATGGTTTCTTATTCTTCTTGTTTTCCAGAGACTTCAGTTCGTATGGCAGGGCTCTCCTTCTTTATCTGAAAGTCAGCAGATCTTCACCCATGTCATGGATCAGTACAGCTACTGTACCCCATCACAACTACCTTTTTCAAACAGGTCTGAAGATTTCTGAAATAGGCAGAAATATTGATTGCTTCTGAGAGTTTCTATGGTCAGAGCTTAAGCGCTTTCTTTGCCTGTTTTCTTTCAATAGTATTCTTCTGCGTTGCTTCACAGATGTGCGGTAGGTCAAGGAGGTGTCTAGACTCTGTAGATCTGAGTCAGGGTTATTAAGCACCCTTCCACTACCTACTGTAATACGTAAAGTTTGTTCATTACCTAACAATTGAATCCTCAGAAGTAACACTTTCTACTGACAGGCATTAGAAATGCTTCAAAATATTCTCAGACTTTAATATTTTCTACCACCAGGAGGCTTAGAACATGGGTATAACTTTCATCTACATATATATTGTGTCAGTTCCTATCAAAAAATGAATAAAAATGTGAAACAAATCAGTTACTATAAACAGAAAATATCCAAAGCAGAACTGGGATTTTTGTTTCTCTGCCTGAAAAGTTGAGATTTAAAAACTCCAGGAAGCTCAGCAGGGACTTGGCTATTGCTAATTGATTGTCTATGGGAGATTTTCAGCATTATATTGGGCTGAGATTGTGTACATCATCAGTGTATAAACTGAAGAGGCTCAGATTTTCCATTTACTATGTGCAAAAACTCTGAGAGCTGTGAACTAAAAACTTTATTTCTTTCTCTGTCTTATCCAGTAATCCACACCATGTAAACAAAGTCTACTTGGGGTGGCATCTTCATTGTTACAGAGCTTGCTGGTTTCTTCTGTGATTTCTTTGTTCTGTGCCAGTAAGCAGCAGGGACTTAGGAAGATGAATGGTGCAAAAATAAAATGGACAGCCTTCCCCCTACCAGACTGCCAAATGAACACTAAAACATGAACATTGGCAATGAATAGAAACTGAATTTCTTCCTTTTATTTCCTGTGTGTCTGCATTTTATCCCAGCACCTTTCAATGTGTTTCTCCCAGTTAGTTGAATAAATCCTGTTTATAGCCTATTGCTTTCTTTTTCTACTTAGATCAGGGTTTTATTGGAATGGATTTGCAGTATTCCCAGATCCACCAAAAGACGGTGTTTATCCAAACATGAGTCTCCCTGTTACAGATACCAACATCCACCCTTATGCACAGGCCATGGTGGCAAACATTAAGGAGAGAGCAGCCTGGTTCCGAACAAGTGATGTTTTGTGGCCATGGGTAAGTGTATCATCATCCGTGTTTGCTCAAGAAATGCCAAGTACACCTGCAGAATGACCAGTAGGTAGTTGCTTCTTTGCTACACTGCCCAAATGCAAGTTTAAACCACATGACTGTAAAGTATTTTTCTAATAAGTGGGGCCTAGATGTCTGACTAGTGAATATTTTTTGAAAACTGGAGCTTTCTCGTACAGTCTGCCAATTGTCTAGCAAGTCTTCCACCCTATATATAGAAAGAGATGTAACAGAATTGTAAAGATATCCTCTTGCCAAGCTACATAATACAATACTGCATCCTCTTTCCCTACCTTGTATTGTCAATTTCAATGATATGTTTACATTACTGCTTAGCACAACATAATTCTGTGTTAACAAATATGTTTGTGTGACTGGAAAACGTACTAAGTATTAGGTAGACAAAGTATCTTTGAAACGATATGTTGGTTTTTTTTGTTTTGTTTTTTTGTTTTTTTTTTTTTGTGTGTGTTTTTTTTTTTTTTTCATACAATCTTTGTATTTTAGTTAAAAACAGAAGCATTTGGATGACCCAGCTGGGTCATCCAAATGTTTTTTTCAGCAATCTGCTATGTTAATTACATTCTCCATGTACAAACCACACTGGCATGTTTTAAGCTAGCTTTAAGTCGTTAGAAAAGAAAAACTTTGCCCAAACTGAATATACAGCCTGTTTTTGAATTTTGTTAGATGCTCTAGGTCTCATAATTACAATTAAAATGCATGTTCTCAAGGCAGCTATTTTACCAGAATATCTGTTGTCACAAAGAGCAAACGTTTTCTGATGAATGTGGTTTTCTGAGTCATTGTTGTTTCTCTCCTGTATCTGTGACACTGTTACTTGTATTGTGCTGGATTTTTGTTATTTTCTGGTTTCGTTGTTGTAGGTTGGGGGTGTGGGAGGGGAAGAGAAGTGGGCTATAACACTCTGGAGCAGTGGTGCAGGGACAGTTATGCTAGAATGGGAAGGAGGGAGTCTGGAATGGTGCATTTAAATTCCAGTTGTCCTAGTCCAAACCTGCAGTTTTGCAATAATGTAAGAAAATTTCAGTCTCTGATTTCCTGACTTGCATTGCTTTGTGATTATTACTCTGTTTAAAGCTTATTAAAGTTTGCTACCCATTCAGAGCGATTTGTGAGAAAGTGTAAAGAAATAGACATTTGGATACCTCTGTAGCTAAGCTTATTTTTTTTCATACTTACAGTTTGAAGTACTTGGATGTGGATTTTTTGTTTGTTTTTTTCCTCCAGTTAAGAATTAGAGGCACCTTCCCATTTCAGGTCAGACCTCACATCTAGACTATTGGCAGTTTTGTGATGATGATATGGACAAACAAGTGTGTGTTTGTGATCTGAAGAGCATGTTTGTGCAGGAGGTGCCACTGGGCTGTGGTGCAGTGTAAACTTTCAAACCTGCCTCTCTAGAGACTATAGAAAGATGTAGGTGGGGGGGAAGGAGTTGTCTTAAGGACTGGAACTGATTCTTGAGATCCCATTTGGCCCTTGTGTTTAAACTAGTAGTACAGTAATGCATAGCATTCCTATGTAAAGCCTTGCTCACGTAATGAGTGGATGCGATGACCAAATGCAGCAGGTTCTCCTGGATTTCCTTGTTCTGCAAGGCTGTTCCATTAAGCAAAATTCATTAATGAGTTAAGTCACCAGGTTAAAGTTACTGAGCTTGTTTAGGTAAAAGTTTGGGGTAAAAGATGGGATTGCAGGGAAAATAGAGACTCCTTGGACATCTTCTTTCAAACAGCTTCTCATTTTTGAAGACAAATCACTGAGAGCATCTTTATTTTGAAAATGAGATCAGATTGTTTTGTAGCACAAAGAGTTGACCTCTTGTGCAACATTTCTGTCTGAAACACAGAGACATGAAGATGAGGATGCATGAAGCTGATGTCAGTTAAGCTCCTGTTAAGCCCTTTTTTGGAGGGGAGAGGAGGGTTTCTTAATGTGTCACTGTGCTTCAGATAGATGCCTTTACTGGAACACGGATATTCAAGAACATCCATGCCATGGCTGAGTAACTCATTTTCCTGTTCAGGTGTACATGCAGATCTATGTATTGAGATTCCTTCTATAGAAGGCAGAGGTTGCGCAAGCATACTCACAAATGAGGCTTTACTACATACACAGTATATTACATCACATAAAAATAGGATGAACATCAGAGGCACTGTAGTTAATCGCTGAGACAGGGGATCAGCAACACAGCGTGATGTTTGTACTGCAAGGTTCACTTTCCACAGAGTTTTGTTTTACATTATCTCCATACCACTTCCTAAAGCTTATTTTCGACTTTTAAGAACGCTAATAGAACTTCCTTGTTTTCTGGTGTTAGAAATGTAGTGTAAAAAGAAGCAAAGGCCTCTTTTCTATGCATATATGCATGCATTTCCCAATTGCTGCCACAAAATTTTACGTTCTTGCACAATGTGGTGCATCAACACACTTCTCCCTATCTGGAGGGAGCTGGTCAGCTGGTTATCAGCTGATCTGTGCAAGTGACCCTACCCCTGCGTGATGTTTTTGTAACAAAAAAAAAAATAAAATAAACTTCTATATGGGCAGTAAAGATAGAAGAAATACCACTTCAGCATATACTGTTTAAAAAAAAAAAAAAAAATCCTTCCAGATTACATGACCTGAAGTTATTTTACTGTTCTGTTTTCTGAATTTCAGGGCTGTGACAAACAGTTCTTTAATGCATCTGTTCAGTACTCCAACATGGACCTGTTGCTGGATTACATTAACAAGCATTCTGACGAGTTTGGAGTGACCGTCCAGTATGCCACTGTCAGTGATTACTTCCAAGCAGTTCATAGCAAAAATCTCACATGGGAAATCAGGGATTCTCAAGATTTTCTTCCATATTCAACAGGTAATTAAGTTATAAACTACGTAATACCTGTCCCAAGTGTATATAATTAATAAAGGGCAATTGAAAAAATGAGAGCGAGAAGAGCAAAAATACATTCTTATACTTATTTACACTATCAGATCCAATAAAATTGATCCAAACAATTGATCCAAAAATTGATCCAATGTTAGTGGTACAAGAAAGATGGTAGGGCACTGGTTGGAATATTTCTTTGGGATAGCTAGAAGAAATGGCTGGAGGAAGAGAATTTTTTTGAAGAGATTTTTTTTTTGAGTAATTTGGCTAATGTTTAGACGTAAAACTTGGAAATAAAACTTGTTTTCTCTTCTTCCCACACATCAGCATGCACAAATACCTGTAGTCTCCTAGGCATTCTGCAGTATTAAATGTGTGTTAGACCTCTCCGCCTCTTTCCCTGAGGTGATCTGTGATAGCACACAGAGGTGTTTCAGGATCCAGGGAACTGAAAGGAAACCAATAAACCAAAAGATACCTTGAAACAGTTGGCTGCGTGACCAAACAGAGCAATGGCCTATTATTACTGTTTTAAAAAACTGGTTTGTGCACAAATTAGAGCAGAGATCAGAGCAGTGACACAGAGTAATCTGTGAATGTCTGAAGGAGAAGTGAGTCGGGTAAGGAAGGGAGAAGCAAGGTAATCTGAACCAGGAAATCTGAAATTCCTGGTTCCTTCTGTGTTTGTGTAGTGTAATATGGGTGGATCAAAGTGAAACAGTTGATGCGGAGGACTCCATGCATTTCCAGGAAAACTATATGGAATCTGGTCACATGGACTAAGTGTCTATTAATGCTTGGCACATACCTTTGGGTTTATTATAACATGAAAGGAATACAGTCTTTGAGCTCAAAAAAATTTTTTTATTATTATTTTTGATATCAAGTAAAGCATAATAGGTTAGAGTGACCAGTGGATTCATCTAAAAGCATGTTACTGGACAAAGCAAAACACTATGGTAGATGTCGTCCCGTCCCCCGTCCCCCCGTCCCCCCCCCAAGTTGTCTTATCTCTAAGAGAAAGTCTTTTTCATTAAAGAAAACTGATTTAAGTTCTGGAAGAAAATGCATTTTAAGTGAAGCCTCAAAAAGGAAAAATATACACTGTGTTTCTGAAGTCCACTAGTACAATGCAGCTTATTCATTGAAGTTTCTTGTTGCTTGCTTGTTGCTTACTGCACTGTATCAGCTCTTCAGACAGAGCTGGGAGTATATGAAGGCAGGCATGCCATACCCAACATCCCTTCAATCGCTTTCTCCGTAAACTTACCCTTGAATCTTTTTTGGTTTAGACCTCACATATCAAAGTATGCAGAGAGAAGACAACAGCAGCTTCTCAGTTTTGAAACTCATTAGTTTGTTTCATTGCAGGGATAAAGTTATCATTAAAATACCTTTTTATATAACCGTAGCTAGCACTGTTTTATCACATTCTTGACACTGGATGTATATCTTGGACTATTATGACCTAAATTTAGCGTATATATCCAATATTCTGTAGGAAGTCTAACTTTTAGGTGAATAAAAATAACCATTGCTTCCTATGAATCACTGCATGGACTGATCCCTGACTCACTCGCCTCCCCCCAGGGATCATGTCATGTCTAACAATTTGCCGATAAATGCGTTGCCAGCTCTAACTGCTAATATCCTTTCACGTCTGGGCTCTTACCTGTATCTTTTGGCATAACATAGAGGCAGTAGTCACTTGTCGCTAGCTTGCATAACAGCAGCACCCATCATGTTCCAGGTGGGTGCCCACACATAGATGCAATCTCTTCCCCAAACATTTTACTGTGTCTTGCAATTGCAGGATAGATTTGAGTGCACTTTCTCCCACATACTGTTTTGCTTCTTGATGATTAATCCTCTCTCATTCTTTCTATGCCATTTATTATGAGTCACTTATTGGGCTCAGTGTCACTTCTGAAATATTCCTTGGAAACTCAAGTTTTAAGTCCCAGAGAAGTGTTTCCTTTTTATACTCTTCATTGTACCATGCTGCTGCGCATGTGCAACACTTGCTTGTAACCTTGAAAACTCCTTCAATTCCTTACATTTTTTCAGGCCCAAAAGAATGTCCTACAGTTTTTGACCAAAAGGTCCTATTTTCTAATTGTTGCTTTTAATTATGGGGTGATGGCAGACTGTTAGTTGTATGTATTCACTTTAGAAAGCACTGTCTGCAACTTCTTTCTGGAAAAACAATTCAGCAGTGGTTTATCCATTAAAAAAATGACTAAGATTTGGAGGGTTTAAAAACGTATATCTTGTTTTTCTAGTTTACTCTATGGGATACTGGAACACGTTAGCAGAAATGAACCACTGAAATACTTCCCACTGACCACTTGAGGGCATATTTTGGTGTAGTTTGAAGCACTGTAGTAGTAGGCGGTCATACTGTCACATCACTGCATCGCTGTTTCTAGTCCATTTTGAGGATGTTAAATTTAAGATCAGCCCTTTCATCTGACTAAAGTTGGGAGTATAGAGGATTTATTTCAAGCAATAACCAAAGATTATAATCTACTTTCTTTATTAACTAATAACATAAAGTGCTTCAGTGAAACTTAAAAGGTGTTTTGTGCAGGTCCACGAAGAAGAAAATTTCTGCAGAAAGTTAATGTAGTTATGTAATGAGGTTATGAGGATAATGGCTTTGTATCAACAGTCATGTTGCTAGGCCTGTAGGAAAGGCTGTACTCTTCCAAAGGGGGAAGACTATTCCCTTTGGTGGCTGATGTGTATAATTCACAGCAGTTTTTAAGTAAGAAGCTGTATGGTACTAGTCTAACAAGCAATAACTGAAATGCTTTTTTTGGCATGTATTGGGTCTCTTCAACTCTTAGAGCCATTTCAAGCATGGACTGGGTTTTATACTTCTCGAAGCACGTTAAAAGGAGTTGCAAGGAGAGCAAGTTCACTACTTTATGCTGGAGAGTCCTTTTTCACACAGTATGTCCGGCAACACCCAGAAAGTTCTATTTGCAAATGTGGAGCCCTAAAGCAACTTCAGAGTCTGAGATGGGCAGTTTCAGAGGTAAAGTTTGATTATTTTTTTATATTTTTAATAAAAACTATTTTTTTGTCTAAAGGCAAAACTTTTCTTTTGCATTCCAGTTGGAGTCTCTCCATGTTGCTTTTATATTTTTAGCAATAATTTTCCTTTGTAGCAATTTGTGATTTAGCAAACAACTATGATGAAATGAGACTTCAGCCCCTTAGCCACAAATTCAAGATACAGTTGCTGGCAAATGTTTTCTTCTACTGGGGGAAGGGTACATGATTCCGAACTTTAAGCATATGAGAGTCCTTTTCTCAGTTCTATTGTTTAAAAAGTGGTTACAATAAAAACCTGAACCCACTCAAAGTTGCTAATAATCTCTGTTTGTGCAAATTAGAAGAGAAAAGACAGATTTATTCCTTCAAGTTAAGCAGTTAAGTGATCAGCCTCATGCCATTAAGCATTTACAGACCATAGTCATTTTGCTGGTAATAAATATTTTGTCAGTTAACTTATTGACCAGATATTAGTAGCAAATGAAAAACCTGTCTTTCTATGGTATTTATGCTGTATAGTTGGTTTTTATTTTTTAATTTGCATTTTTTCCTCTAAATACGTAGCTTAGAAATTTATAAATATTAAAAAACAAGCATGTGTAGATGGAAATCTGTGTGTCTTGTCTTTGGCCATCTAAGGCCATTTAATTCTGATAGCAATATATTGCAAATAGCAATTTGGAATAGGCAAAAAGTGAATGGGTGAATATGGCTGCAATACCTTTTTTTAAATGAAATGACTGTTACTGGATTGTGCTTTTTTTTTTTTTTTTTTTTTTTTTTTTAATAAAAATATAAGGAAGGTTGGGGGGGAGGCAACCCAGTCGCATTGTAACCTTTGAAACTACTCTTAAATGTAAGGTCCAGCACCATGATGGCATAACAGGCACAGAGTCTCCCAAGGTGAAGAACATGTACATGGATAATTTAATGTACGGAATGTTCAATGTAAAGAAGCTAATGGCTTCCCTAATCTTTGACATGAACAACGCTAAGAAAAATGGAGACGTCTATTCTTCTGTTTACAGTAAAGACTCAGGAAAACCAGGTACTTTTAACCCAGCTTTTCCAGTTTCCAGGGTACCTTATGAAAGTTAACGTGCTCTCCTTGGAGAGAGTCAACATGCTGTTCACCACTGAACCAGTGCTGGAAAATCCTGCTTGCCTTATGAGAACTGCTGGGCCTGAGGAAACTCACGTGAATTTTTGAGCTCTCAGATCTCAAGTAACTGAAAACAGGACCTTTTAGCTGTTTGGCACTGGGTCTGAGCTCTGCGTATATCAAACCTGGCTCCTAGATTCAGACCTCAGCCATATAACAGAGGGGTGAAAGAGGGGCTGATCAGTCTGATTATTAAACAAAGCTTATTGCACAGCATAATCCTATGCAGTAAAAATCAATCACAGCTAAAGGTTCTTGCTATGGCATGCTGTCAGCAAGTGTAAAAATGTAGAAGAATTTTCAGGAGTCTTCTAAAGACTGTATTGCTTCTTTTTTTTCCCTGATTTCAGAATTTTTTTAAATTGTCAAATGTGAACAGTGCTATAGGCTGCACAGCAGACTAATTTGTTTTTTTGCAGGGTTGTTTTTAGATTACACTTCTCATTTGATCTTCTGTATAACTCATAAAGTTAATACTGCATGACATTGAGTTGTGGTAAGCCACTTGTTTTCACTAAATGCTTTTACATTCAACTCAAGTGTCATTGGCTGAACACAGGGTATCTTTTATTGGGTAAATAATAGGGAGGAAAAAAGCAGAAGTTTTTTTATGAAGTACTGTAAGATGTATTACTACTTTCAATCATAAAGTTTTACTGCAGGGTTTTACACTAAAATGTTGTAAGATGGTTGTAGTTAGATCTCTTAACTATATATTTCTAAAATGTGATGTTGAAAAGTAGCTGTAGTGACTGATAGCTCTTCTTGTTCCTTTGTGTACCCAAAGGTACTACGGATATTGACCAGTATATTATTGTCTATAATCCACTGGCATGGAACATCACCACCTTTGTCACTGTCTCTGTCAGCCACTCATCAATGAATGTATATGATGAACTGGGAAACTTTGTACCAGCACAGGTACTTCACAATTTTTTTTCTTTCTGTTGCTTTTCTCTCACTTGCCAGTTCTCACTGACTTGATGCTATATGGTAACATATAATATTACAGTGAAAACAAGGATTACTTCCAGTTGGGATTTCCTAGGCATCCTTTAAATGTTGTTTTTTTTCTTGCCTGCGCTCTCAACTAGAGTTCTTTTACCCTTAACGTCCAACAGGGCTTCCTGCTATTCTTGTCAGTTTGGTTTGTCCTTTGCATGTTTACTGTCTACCACGCTGCACTTCTCTTTGCTTTTTATTTAAAAAAAAAAAAAAAAAAAAAAAAAGATTCCAATAAAGCCCTTTTGGTGTAAGCCCCGACCCTGCCCTCCAATTGACAGGTGTGTTTATACAACTAGCCTGGGGAAGGAGGAAAGATTTTAAAAGTGTAAGTCTTAGAAGCCAAAAAGGAACGGGACGATTAGCTGCCAAGGAGACCCACCTCAGTCTATATCAAAGTCAAGCTCCAAGACAAGGCCAGTTGTTCCCCAGGAGGGAAGAAGATGACCTCAAAGTGAAAGCTAGCACTAGGCTTTCTCAGGAGTATCTCTTTGGAGAGCACGTCACCATCAATGGCTTGATAAACCTGTAGGAATGCCTCCTGCACATAAAGGCCTGAAGAGGCTGCACACACTTCTAGATGCTCCCCTGTGTCCCCAAGATGCCTGGTAGCTCAGCAACTTCTGCTGGCTGGACAGAGTTGACAGAGTTGCGAATATTAATGCCATGGCTTATTACTACCCACATTCGCCAAGGCACGCTGTCATCAGGTGGTGATACACAACAGCTGTCTGGTGTTTCTGCATATGCACATAGTGATGGTATAAGACATCAGCCTCTTGGGTTAGTGCATGGTCATGCTTACCTTTCAGCCACTTAACCTCCTGGAATTCCTGTCATCTTAATTATTTTAGCCTTGTAACATACAAGTGGGAGACAGAAATGTATTTTAAAGCATTTATTTCAGGATTTAGGATGCCCTGAAGTCAAGCTGCCATTTTTATTTGAAAGTTTTCTGTTCCAGAGTTGGTCTATGTTCTTTTTTTGCTAGAAGTTACATATATGTGCACATGGATGGTCACTTAAGGCTAAATGAAATCTATTTACCAGTAAAGAGAAGGGGGTTTGGGATCTTTTTCTTCTAGTATGTGCTGCTCACGTGTTCACTGACATCACATATTCCTTTCCCTTGGGAGAGAAATCTTTAGCTTAGAACCTTGATACAAGTATAGATTGAGGGAAACGAGGCTTGGCAAATACTCTGCCCCTTCTGTACCACACACAGGAGCTGTGTAGGGAAGGCAGAGAATAGGAGGTAGGCCCTCTTGGTACTAAGGACAGGAGGTCTGCGGTATGAGTAAGTGGCCATAGGCCAATCTGCAGTGTGAAGATAAAGACAACTTTAATTTCTGGTTAGTGGTAACTAACCCAGGTGTCTATGTAATCTGTACAGTATTTATGGAGTTCACTTTCTTTCACCAAATAGATAGTAACAAATTATATAATATTAATGGGAAGGATATGTGTAATTTAAAAAGTGATTTTATTAAATTGTATAAGGTATTCTGATATTCAATAGCACTGGTGTTCTCTTTACACGAAAGTATGGCACGTGCTTCCACCTCCCTCTCTTTACGTCTTGCTTAAGGTGAGGGTGTGCCTGGTTGCTTTGTTCTCTTGCCACCAATTTTCTCGCATTCACAAGTGTCACTTCCTTTATGTTTCAGTCTATTATGTCACTTAACTGATTAGATTTACTTGTGGTTATTTCTGCTTCTATATGCATTTTGCAATGGGATCTTAAATCAAGATCTGTGACCCCATGTTCCCATTAAAATAAGATCCAACTTGGACTTCGCTTAGCAACCCTCTTCCCTTCAGTACTATGGCAAAGCTTAATCTGAGGTCACTTAACTCCTAATTAAAAGAAGCATGGATCTGCATTGTAATTAGGAAGTGTAAGACTGACATGTTTAGAAATGTATTTTTCTAGCACTAGTTAATTTTCATAATTTAGGGCTTACAACATGTGGGGTCAGTTGCCTTGCTAATTAATTTTCTGTAATGGAGCATTGTTGTGTTTGTTAACTTCCAGATTCAAAGTTCAGCAGAGTCCCATTCTACCTATAACCTGTATATTCTAGTTGAAATAAGTGGTTTGAGCTACAAAAAATATATTGTTAAGCCCTCAAATGGCAAACGATCTGTATTTATTGGAAAATCGGTTAAATACCAGCGGAAAGATTCAACACGTGGGGTTCAACAAAGCCCAGATCTGCTTCCTGTGGTTAACGACTGCTACCAGATCATGTTTGACCGAAGCAATAATCTAATGCATAGCATTACAGACAGGTGAGATTGCCTGCTTTTTTAATAACATTTCAGATTCTGTAAAACCTTTTTGTAAAAAAAGAAGTCGAAGTACTCTATCATGTGCATTAATTCTGAGACTTCACTAACAAAGGGTTCGTTATAATTATTTTTTTTCTCTGCAGTTCACATTTTCTGTAGAAAGGAGGACACTATCGTGGACATGATTCCATACTGTTTTTTGTGATGTTGTTGCCCTGTTTAACCATGCAGTCAGCATGAGATAGTGTGATAGATCACACTTAACTAGTAGATCAGAAGAATCTCATTTACTTTTAAACTAAAGAGAGGTATGACTGAATAATAAAGATAAGTAATCACATACACACCACTTGCCCAATGAGCAGATGAGTGATAGAGCAAGAGCTTACTACTCATTAGTGTCTTGCAAGCCCTGTATCACCGTTTCTATGACAGGAAGCTACAAAAATTTTTTGAAAGGAAGTATTTTGGCAAATTCTACTTAATTAGGCAAATAATATGGAAGAGCAATCAAGATGGAGGTGAGATATGCATTTTGCAGCTTGTCTTTCTTAGCTAATGTGAATTGACTCATTTCTTGAGCTTCAGTGGGGCTCTGCTGCTTTTTGCCTCCTCAGGATTCAGATTCTCAGCTATGTAGTGCTGGAAGATCTGACCTCTTGACTGCAAGACCTCTTTCACCTTTGTGGTATTGTTAGTAACTCTGCCTCCTGTGAGTGAGAAATCGTTGTCTAGTATAGTTAGAAATCAGCTCTAAAAAACATAGATGGGCATGAGCCAAGAGCCCTGAAGTATTTTCTATATCTGTCTCCAGATCTCTTGAGGAATCCTTAAGGAATATAATAAAGGCGAACAAAAATCTGAATTCAAATTCCATTTTTCTTCACCCTGTTCTGGCAGGCAGCAAGAGCTGGAATTCAGCATGTAGGAGAAATGGGGTATTCATTTTCATTATACAGCTTCAGGCAAGCCCAGAATGTTTGGGTTTCAGCGAGTTTGTTTTGGAGTAGTAGAAAAGAGTGGAGCATTAGAGCTGGAAGTGCCCCCAGGAGTAATAGGAAAACTTGGATGTGTTTTGATCCTCAATTATTACAGTTCATAGGTTGCTATATTAACACTAGCTAAAACTGTTGGCAGTTTACATTTGTATGCCAGACCAAGTGATTTTTTTCTGTTTTGCCAGCAAGGCTCCAATAGAGGAGCAAAGCTGATGGCAGTAGCATCTTAAATTACCTACATGTGACTTTTCAAAGAGTGTTAAATGAGGTCCTAAATAATTTAACTGTAGGCTTCGGGGGAGAAAAATGAGACAAAGTATGTACCAAGTGTGTGACTTTTACCCTGTTGCCTGTGTGTTCTTGTTACCATTGCTAAATACTGAAATCATTGTTAAATATGGTTCTGTATAGCTACAAAATCAGACAAAATAATCTCATTATTCATTATTATGTCATGCTGTACATTATTGTTATAGAATGGGTCATTTTTGATCTTGTAGCAACTCTCCTTTGTACTTCAAAATATGAGGTAATGTAAGCATTGTTTCTCTTTTAACATGCTTCTGTTTTACAGAAGTATAAAATGGATGAAGCTCATTTTATTTACACACTGACAGCTGTCTTAGCAGGGAGCACTTTAGTTCTCTGCTGTTCTCATTTCGTAAGTTTTGTCAAATCTGTTACTTTGAGGAAACAGATTTTTATCTTTTTACATTCCAAACCTCATTCCAGCTTTGCATCTGTTATGTACAAAATGTGCTTATAGGTAATACAACTTTTTTCCTCTGTGGATTCGCAGGGAGACTAACCAGACTGTCCAGCTGACCCAGGAGTTCCTTGAGTACCACGTGAATGGAGATGTGATGAAAGGACCCATTTCAGATAACTACTTATTTGCCCCAAATTCTTCTGCTGTTCCAGTATCAAAAGCAGTGGAAATGGAAATAGTTTTTGGCAACTTAGTGACAGAGATACGGCAATATTTCTACAGGTGCAGCACCATTACAGATTCATTTTGCTTGAATGTTTAATCATCTGTAGGTGCATGTGAGAGTAGCTCTGTGTAATTCCTCCTGAACAGTGGAGTCTGTGTTCTGTGAAAGCTTTAGGTAACAGAGCTATGCTTAGCAGATACATGCTAATGCTGAGAAAGTGCTTCCTTTAGATAAATCATATTACTGGGGGGAGGAAGGGGAAGATTGCTCAGTTACGTTTGCAGTTTGTTTCATAATGTAGTTCCTGCTGGAATCCTGTTTTCATTCAGTGCAATGAAATTCGCAGCTTATGTCTTCTATAAGAGTGGAATTTGGACATAATGGTTCATTTTCCTACCTGTAGAAATCTTTTTTATAAGGAAATTTAAGACAAAGAGAGTCCTACACAAGGACACTCAGGCTCCTTAATGAGCTAGTGACTTTTCTGTGTTAAAGTCATACCCATCTATAACGTCCTCACCTTCTTTTAAATCTGGTTATTTGATTAAAGCCTTTTGCTTTAAGTTACATTGTACAAGGAATGTAGCTGAGAAACACTGCTTGAAAACAGGATTTTTTCCATCAAAATGAATGTTGTGGGATTGAAAAAAAATACATAGGTAGAACTATGAGTATTCTTGTAGTATGTGTGTTGCTTAGGGAGTCAATTGTTTCTAAACTTAATTGTTCATGTTGAAGAAATACAGAGCTTTTCTAGTCAAATTAACAGTTCTTTTTATACTTGCAACACTAAAGAAAATTGTCAAGTAATCATTTATTTCAGCTGAATATCTGTATATTTGAAAACTAAACTGAAAATAATTTCAATAATTACATAGGTTGAAGACAGGCAACAAAGTTGTTCTGTGTGTGAGATAACATCATGAAAGATTTGTAAGTCTTGACACTGGTCTAGTGCTCCACTTGATAAACTGTGCATATCCTTTTTCTCCTTCTTACAGTAACATTACTGCCCAGTATTATATATATGCCATGTATACCAGGCTGTATTTGGTACCAGAAGGCTATGATGGGAAGCTGCTTTGCCATAGGATAGAGCAAGAATACAGTGTTGGGCCTTTGGAAGTAAATCGTGAGGCAATTCTAAGAACCAGCACAAATTTGAGCACTGGACAGCTACTCTACACTGATGACAATGGATATCAGATTCAGAAAAGACCATTCAAGACATATGTGAATAACACAGCAGCTCGGGTAAGTGACAAGGCATAATCCAAACTCAATCCAGTTTTTATCTTCATTCTCCATTACTTTTACCTAGGTTAATATCAACACTGTGTGACTTGCTATGTGTTTTCAGAACTATTATCCTATGGTCCAGACTGCCTACATCGAAGACAATGCTACAAGGCTGACTCTGCTTGCAGAACGAGCTCATGGTGTCTCAAGTCAAGGGAATGGACAAATGGAGGTAACAAATAGGCATGTGTGTTGGTTGGTGTTTTTTTTTTTTTCTCCCAAGGAGAAAAAATGGCTGGTAACTGTTGTGATACTTACCTTATCAATACAGGTGATGCTTCACAGGAGATTGTGGAACAACCTTCAGTGGGACCTGAATTTCAACCTCACTTTGAATGACTCTTCAGTGGTTCATCCTGTGTTTTGGCTTATTTTAGGAACCAAATCTGCCACTACTGTTTTGTATCGGACAAGCCAGCAGGCTTTAGAACACAGGCCAATTGTAATGTTTGGACAATTTTCAGGTAACTCCTTCCATCCTCTGTGCTATCTTTAGCCTCTGAATGACTTACTTGTTTTGCTTTGATTTGTGCTGTTAAGTTTGTAAATGCAGACTTCAAGCCTCCTGTGTGATGAAGTTAGTATACAGTGAGTTAGAAGGCAGATTGAGAGACTGTTAATTACATTGCATTAATTTCAAATATGGATGTTGTCCAAATCTATGAAATGTTTCTCATTATGTAATTATCTCTTACTCCTGGAGGAGAATAAATTTTAAAGCATCTAATGAGAACAAAACGTCCACACAGGGAATTAGTGCAAAATAGGTAGTAGATCATACATCAGCTTCCTGAATGCTGAGTCTTTAATGACCTTTTTCAAGTCATTCTTTTAAAAATATTTGTTTGACTTGTTAACTAAAACTAAAGCCTGGTAGTGGAATAGCAACTTCAGGGTGCAGTGAAATCTGCTTTGTTGGAAGCTTCCCCAGCAGTTAAAATCATTCTGCTTTCTGCTTTGTATCTCAGAAGGCCTCAGAGGAGAAAGTCTAGCATCTGCTTTGGATCTGCCTTGGCAGAAAAAGCAAAAATCTCTTTACCCTTGCACAGTACTGTAGCCAGCCGTGTGTGTGTGATGGATGTTTGACGTCCTTTTTTGTTTCTTTTTGCATGGAGGAGATAAACCAGAGCTACCCAGACAACTTCAGCAGAAATCAGTCCACAGTTCTCCTGTAACTGTCCCACCCAATCTTCATGTCCAGACCCTGAGCATTCCAGGGTGGAGATACAGCTCTAATCATGCAGAGCAGGTCCGCAGCATTCGCATGGGTAGGTCCAAAATAGTAGCTGGATGTTATATTTCAAAAAGCTGGCTTTCTGTTTTTCTGTCTTCTGTGAATAATATATTTATTTATTCAAAGTGTTAAAATCCTTTATCAAGACAGTTAATTATGCCCTATGATTGCTCTACTCAATTACGAAAATACGTCTCCTGTATGAGTTAGTGTTATGTTCTGTTAACGATGGGAATGAACTGAGTACTTCTTGTTGTTAATGCTCTAGCTAATCTTTCAAAATGTGAATTAAGTTCAACCCCTGAGAGTGTAAAACTCAAAAAATGCTTGAAAACTGTTTTTATTTTTCAATATAAGAAAATGCTTGTATTTTGTTTTCTCTTAAAGGTAAACAAGATGATGCAGACTTCAGTCGTGTCCTGCTAAGAATTAGGCACCTGTATGAAGTTGGAGAGGATCCTGTGCTGTCTCAACCTGTAACAGTGAATTTGAAGGTAAATCTAATCCTTCTGGGTTGAACAACACTGAAGGTGGTTTTGTTCCAGAGAGAACAGGTTGTACCATGAAATGTCCTGGGTGCTACAGACACCATGAAAGGTGGATATGATACTGTATGATCTGTATGAAAGGTTGAGATGATACAGTTACTACTGTAAATGTAGCCTCAGAGGAAAGCAGGTCTTATTTTTAATCAGCTTTGCACCATAGAAGCTCTTACTTCATATGAAATTGCCATAGGTACAGTATGATCTGCATAAATGTCTGTAGGACTGGTTCCATTGAGCTCTTGGCTGTATAACACTTCCTTAGCAGAGGGTGAGTCTATTTGGCTGTTTCTTTGGTTATGGCAAGTTGTACTTACAGTTAAATAAATGTGGACAGAATTAAAGAAAGCAAATATTTTTCCTCTATATTTTATTTCTGCGGGTTAATGAAACTTTCATCACTTCTGTCATACTGTGTATTTTGAGTTTCTTGTTTGTCCAGTCTTTCATGTAGAGGTAGATTGGTTTATAATACATGGCAGGTGTATGTTTTAAAACATGAAATTGATTTTGATGACAATAACAGGTGGAACAAGGTGTAGTGTTCTCCATTTTGTTTTTAAAAGTTCAGTAAGAATTTCAGTTCTTGAGCGTTTAGTAAACTCGGAACTCTGCTACAACGCAGAGGAGGTTCTCAGCATCTCAGCTTCTTAGTTGCAGCCTGGTGAGTCTGTAGTTGCCTTTGTGTTGTGGGACCTAGCAGACTTTTGAAGTCTCTACTGCTCTCCTTGGCAGATTAGTGCTATAGATGAAGTTCTGCTCTGGACTAACTGTGTACTAGACCATTGGGTGTTAAGCTAGTCTCAGCAAATTGTGTTTCTTTACTCGCAGTCTTTGCTGAAGGGATTAGGATCAGTGAAGTCAGTGGAAGAGCGATCACTCACTGGCACCTGGGACATAAACACTTTGAAGCGGTGGAAGTGGAAGACTGCACAAAATCCAAGCAAAGGTAGGTGAAGCAAGGTGGTTGGTGTCTGTATTACTGTTGAAGCTTGATAAGTTGTCTGATTGAAAATATTTCTGTATTTGCAAGATTAAAGATCTCTTCATCTGTATGACAAAGTGCCTGCAAGCAGTAGCATTTAGCAAAGACTCCCTGCAATCACTGATGGCTTGTTTTGCCTGGAAATGTCAACTCCAGAAAATTTCAGGCTTTTATCTGTCCAGATACAAGTGGCTACTCTGTGAAATCATATTTGTGACACCTTGACTTTGTTAGATGCTGATGAGTTGTGTTAACTTAAGTTTAAGCCTATGCTCTGGAAAAACAGACAGCTGGAATTAAAAACCCACCGGTGTAATCAGCTTGAAGGACTGTGTGTGGATAGGATTCAAGTTAGGGCTGACACTCCGGTTAAGTTCTGTGAGTGACTTCATTTCTCATTCCAGTTAGTTGCTTGGACATTCTCCTTACTATCGCTTACCACCATATATGTGCCTTGTAAAAAGCTTGCAGACATTTTGGCCTGGGCTAGCTGGAAGTTCAGAGCTCTACTTGACTTGCAGCTAGGAACTTGCTTGCTATTTAATCACGATGAAGAAAAATGCATGACTGTGGAGTTGCTTGCATGGTATAAGTCAATATGCAAAAAGCAAATGTATATTTTAATAATATGCATAAGTGCATCTTAGGTCCCATGCTACTTATGCCTTAAGAAGAACCTGCTCAGACACTAGCTTTTATGTGACAGATGAGTTAAAACTTTTAAGATAGAGTAATATGTACATTTGAGTAAAGCTGCTGCTTGAATAAATTACCACCTTTTCTGTGTCTTACAGGATTCTCCAACAGTAGAAACATATCACGAGAATACATAGTGACTGTTCACCCAAAGGAAATAAGAACTTTCTTTGTATACTTTCAAGATCAATAAAGTTTGATGTTATATTTCAGGACTGAATATGTAATAGCTTCCAGCTTCTGTTTAAAGACATGCGTGATGGTCTTGGAAAACATTCTACTGCTGTTAATGAAAGGAATAGCCATTTTGGAATAAACTCTAAATTTAATTAAACTGTTGGCCTGTGTTGTGGGTATTTTTGTTGGTTAATCACTTACAACGCGTGTTTTCTGAAATGTATTCAATTTGAAAATACAAAAATGACCTTAATGTTTCAGTGCAAGCATTCTTGAACACTTTCATATTTGCTGTGGGCAGTTTAAAAGTGACTGTTTCTATCATGTTTCATTGTGGATACTGTCAAAATTGTATTAGTCCACTAGTCTGGAGTTTTCTTTCTTACTGTGGGAGTTTCAAGAGTCTTTTCTCAGGGTTTTTATTGTTAGAGGAGATGACTTCCAAGTCACAAAGCAGACATTTGCCGAATGTCAGTCTGTTCTATATGACTGTCATGTTTTTGAGCTACTTTGTCTTTCGGGCAACAACTACAAAGCTTCTGCTTCCCTGTAAACTGGAGTTGAATATTCCTCTGCACTAAGGTCATTAAAATTGACTAGGTTTGCTTCATGCTCTCCCATCAGTCTTGTGTTCTGGGTAAACTGGAACTAGTCTGGGGACAGAAGATGAATTGCCACATGGCTCCTAACTAATTCATTACGTACCCTGCAGCAGGAGCACTGTTTTTATGGCACTGTGAACTTTCATACTTCTCAGGATCAAAGAACATGCACAGTAGTAACAGGAAATGTTACACTAGCATCAAGTTCTAGTTAGTTATGAAGGGCTGTGTTTAGAGAGAAACTGGCAGGAACTGTAAATTCTGAGCAGGTCTGACCGAGCAGCAGCTAAAGGAAACACAGACAGTGGCTGGCTTTCCTAATAGCTGTTATGGTTTCGGGTTCAAAAGAAAAGTTGCATTTTTCTTAGCTCTAAACGACGTGAAGCTGTAGAGTCTGATTCTGTTCACGTGCCACTGGGTATCTCCACTTATTTTACTTGTTCACTATGAAAATGCATGTGGCTGAGGTGAGAATCAAGTCGGTGACTTTACTGAAGTGATAGAGATGAATTATCCTTGGTACGTATAATGCTGAACAAAACTAGTTCTGACCAGCAGACGTGAAACTAGACGTGAAACTGAAAGAGAAAATACAGAGGATATAAAGGGGAAAAAAAAAAGGTGCCTTTTAGTCAATTAATAATTCCAGATCTAGAATCATGTAAAAATTATGTTCTGCTCTGGTAATTCTGATGTAACTCAGCTGTTCAGCAATAATTTCCTCCATGTGGAGACACAGCTCAAGAACAAAGGAGACTGTAAAGTACAGCTGTTGTGAAATAGCTCTGCTGGAAGAGCTGCACTGGTGGTCAGCTTTTCCACAGAGACAGCCTGTTTATGCTAACTGATGGCATCTCATTAAAACCACCACAAAAACTGCCACTTTTCAGTTCCTGGGTGAAGAGAGGCTTTGTCATATTTTCTATTGGTTATTCTTCACACCTGGCTATAAATATTTTGTGATACACCAGTTTAACCTGCCCTGCTGCAGGGAAAGGCATTTTTCTGCAACATTAAGCCCCTAGGGCAGGTACACTATAACTAGGATGCAGTAAAGCATGATGGCAGCTATTTTCATTTTGTTTTGTATATGTACCTGGAAAATGAAATATGTTTGGCTGAGTCACTTTGCTTGGTAATCTTTTCTCGATCCCTACGTTGAGTAACTGTGTATTACAATGGGTGTACTGTGTAGGTCACACAGCAGTATGATTTCATATTTTTGTGGCTGGAATGGTGTTGACTAATGCACGTGCTGGTAACAGCAACCCGTGCAGGTAGATTATAAAAATTGAGCTGTTTCTTCCATGGACAAGGGAAATCCTGCCCAAAAAGTACCTGCTCTGCAAGAAGTATAGGATGCTACAACTGCTAGCTCTGGGCACTGCTTTCCCAGGTTTTTATATTTCTAGGAGGCTCTGTTAAAACAAATCCTGCAAAAACTTTAAAAAGAATACCTCATCACCAGCTAATTTATCGGTTTTGTTTGTTTGTTAACTTCAATTTGTACCGACTATCTGGTTTAATGGGGGGAGGAGGCAGGCATGGGACAACATTGGAATATTTTATCTGGAGTTATTTGAGTGCAATTAGCCATCAGGGAATAATTTGCCAGAGTAGAATCCTGTATTCCACTGGAGACATCCAGGAAGGTGGTCTGTTAAAAGCATGGCGTTCCTCCAGAAGATGTTGCTGCATATTTGATACATTCTTCTTCATAAGAAATCTCAGCTCGAATGGAAGCCTGCAGCCATTCAAATCTCTGTAGAGGGACCATAAACCAAATGATCCAACTATTCATCCTTTTTCTTTCCTCACATGCATCAGGACAGGGAGGGGAGATATCGCAGTGCTACATCAAAACTAAGTAGAAATCAAAGCATTCAGTGCTCACCTAGCACTTCAAACCATAGATAGGAAGGAAAAGAGGGTGAATATAATATCACAAGCAGAGGAAAAAGTGCATGCAAGCAGCATGTTTGTGCTGTGGTAAGTAATCTTTGTTTTAATTCCAGGTGGAGTTAGGGAAGTAGCAGTCACAGAGTGGAAGAGTTCAGAGGGCATAGCAAGGTACCTGGATGTTGAGAAAGGAGAACACGTGAAGAATGAGACTCATATGACAAGTCTGAAGTCTAGCATCTTCTGAAAACACATTGTCTTGGTCGCAGCTCCTGGCTGCAAAGTCTGCAGGATGCTTCTGTTCTGGATCTTGTGAGAGACCAGTTTATTCAGTCTGGGAAGGCAACTGTATTTGTTCCATCATTTTGTGCAATTTTGAGGGGTAGGAGCCTGAACGTGCTTCTGAGGTGCTACAGTTCTACTTTGGGAATAAAGAGTGACCCTCAGTAAACCCTGTTTTAGCCCCTCTCCCAGTGCATGAGGCTGCCTTTTCATGTCTCCAGGCTTTAGCATTGCTCAGCATCCGATATGGCTCAGGCAGCAAAAACACAACTGTCACATAGAAGTAGAAGAAAACTACTTCCAAATGTCAAAGATGTCGGGTTTTGCCTGTTTGCCAGCACGTGATCAAGTTTGTTAAATTGTGTTTTTCTTCCCATTGCCCTGTTCTATCTCAAATAATTGCAGTTACATCCACTAAAGTACATACTGGTTACGTGGGCTCACAAGAGAAATGCCTCTTTGTTAGTTTTTTATTTCCTAGGAAAAGTCCATTTATAGACCTTACTTTACATTAAGCCAGACGCAAACCTAAATTAAAGCTAAATGAAATGGTTCCTCTTTCAAGATAGCATTTACATTGCTTGAGAAGGTATTCTTCATGAATGTGTTGATACCACTACCCTGAGCAATTTTTTGTTGTGTAAGAATTATACTCTTTTAAGGGAAATGATTGCAGATCACTTCTCTAATCATGAGGTCAGGCAAAAGAATGACTTTCACTCTAAAATTTATTTGAAAATTAATTGTGGTATGCACGATTGGCATATTTGTTTTGTTGGTCTGTGTGTGCTGTGGAGCCGTTTTTCTACTCAGATGTAATTTATTAGTCTTTGTTGAAAAACAGACTGGGTGGGCTTTATTTCTATGCTAATAAATGCTTAAAGAAAAACCCTAGAGATTATATCAAATTAAGTTTGATTTTTTCTTTTGTTTGGGTCATAGCTGGACAAAATTAATATTGTGGATGTATCGTATAAAGCTCTGCTGACTGTCATGAGAAGGTATGAGGTCTGTTTTGCTGAAGTTGGGTACTGAATAAAAAGACCAAGTGCTTTGCATGGTGTGCTTGAGTTAGAGGAGGAATCATGAGTTAGGAATAATAAAAGACACTTTACCATTTTCAGAACTTTCTTTTGGCACATCTGCAACTTTCAAAAGCATTATGATTTGAAGAAGAGGCTGAAAGGGCAAATGTGAATTTGAACATTTTTTTAAACGTTTTTAATGAAGCATGTTTAACTTAGTACCTCATAGCTTTGTTTCAAGTATCAAAATTTCAAGTTAAGTTTCCATAACAAATGAATGTGAATGGGTTTTGCTCCATCTTCTTTTTCTACTGCAGCAGGCCTACAGACCTTGAGTTTCACACACAATCTCCTCGAAGCTGCTGCAGTTTAATAAAGTTTCCTAGCGATACCTGAAAGTGCTGCTGACATCAATACTCATTGCAAGATTTCTAACAAATGAGATGTGTAAGTAAGGGAGAGGGGGCTTAGATCCTCCTTAGATTCAGACAGTTTAAATGTCTTTTCATTATGCTTCCACTGGTGTTCTCTGAACACCGTGGGTTAAAGTTTTGGGGAGATGGATTTGCACAAAGTATGAGGAAGAGACCGGCTGTAACTGTCCCTGCCTCCCCGAGAATGCAGTGTCTCTGTGCTGAGCAAACATTCCCAGCACACCAGGAAGCTACACATTTACAGAGTCCAAATGTGTGGATGCATTTTCAAAGGTTTAGCAAGTTTCAGATGAAGAAAGCAAGCTGCAAATAATCTTTCTATAGTAGATATCTTCCTGACCCACACAATCATTTGATGCAATGCACTTCCCTGGCAGCCCAGCTGGCTTAAGAAATTTTCTCACCATATTTTGCTACCCACTCAGTAGTACCACAATAAGAGTTTTTGCAGTTGTGTTGTAAACTGGTACAGTGAACTAACCCGGGCTAAAAATAAACTTGTTTCCCAATCCCTTTTTCTGTGTGCTAGTTCATTTCATCTCTGACAGTAGATGCTTTAGATTAGAACTAGAGCATCTTTCAGAGTAAATATAAACCGCTATCAGTGCTGCTAGGAAAGTTTCACCTGGTCTCTAGACAAAGTATTCTGCCTGCTAGAGCTGCCAAGCTCTGTACCTCAACACTAAATGGAGAAATGTACATATTTATATACAATAAAAGCTAACTTCTCCTGTGGGTTTACGTGTGTACTTGACTTAGTCTATGCTAAAGATAATGTGAATGTCAATACTAATACAGATAATGGAATTAAATAATGTCTTTAAGTACAATTTATTTAATATATCCTTTAAATCACTTCAATTTAAAGATACTTATTTTGCCCTCACTAGGGTAGCCAGCTGGATAGCATCAGATGGGGATAGCCTACAGCAAAGTCCTAAAATTCACTGTCTTTGTGGCATGTTTATCTTTGCTGTTATCTTGGGGGTGGTTTTGTGTTTAACCTGGCAATGTACATGACACTGGAAACTACTTCAGTAAGGCAGATGCTGGGAAGCAGGCAGACATGCATCATGTTTTGTTGCTGACAAATGAGAACAGTGCTTCAGGCTTTAAATGTGGCTGTGTCTTCATTACAAATTGGAGTTCTGCTGTTCTGGACACGTGCCTGCTGCTGCTAAAGCCAGATGTTAGCACTAGAACTTTTCGTGGGTAAGACAGGTTTGTGTCAAGTCCTTAATTTAACCAATTCATGTTCTATTTTAGTCATCTTTTTTTAAAACTTCTGTCACTGCAATTTTGATGTAATACAACTGAACATGTTTGTGGAACAATTTTGTGTGGCCTGCTATTTATGCATTTGCAACATCTTCTGTCAAGGGAATAAGACTGGATATGTTTTGCCTTCCCCATTTCTAGCCAGACTGTATAAATGATTCTGAATTGGAGACAAAAATCAGTGCTGGAAAACATTAAGCACCATACAGGTATCTGTATTTAAAGATTTTATTTTTAATAATTGGAGGGAGATGAGTTTCATCAGCATGGTCGTTAACTTAATGACATAACTGTACCTTATTTTATATAACCAATCTTCCCCAGCCAGGCCTTAGGTAATATACATGACACTGATAATGCATTAAGGCAGCAGCACCGCAGTGCTAATAGTAGGGCATGTGGCATGCAGAGTGTAGAGTCCTACATCATCTCCTGCTGGTGGTGTGTGGTGTTGGGCCCATTGCGAGCGCGGTATCTGAAGTCAGCCTTCTTCCAATGCTCCCCACAATGGGGCTATGCTGCTGTAAAGATAACAGGAAGGAAAAATAGGCAAGATTTCAGCAACATGACAACAAAACATGTAATAAAGAAATACAGGAGTAATACTTGGTATCAATGTAACGTATGTATAAACATGGTTTCTTTGGCTTTGGATAAAATTACTCTATTTGGATGGAAGAGGCTAACAAGCATGGGAACAGAGTACCTAAAGAAGCTTAATCTTCATAAAATGAAGGGTTGCAGAAGTGCCATGCTAAACTGAAATGGAATTGCTCAGGTATTGAAAATCAGCTCTGCGTGTCATACAATAAAGAAATAAATAAATGAGAGAGAGAGAGAGAGAGACTGCCCGTGAGGAAAGGTAACCAGTTATGGCATGAGGGGATCTTCTAGAAGAAATGTTCTGATTTCAGATGGGATAACTGGGCTGTGAAGCAGAGGCAGCTATGACTGCAATCTCAAGAAAGAGTGTAGGGAAAAACTGGGTTGTGTGTAGGTCTCTGTCGTCACCATGGGAGGGAAGAGGAAGCTGGGTTACAAATCTGACACGCTTTCATTTGTTGTTTTGCTGATCTTCGACAAAGACAACCTGATGCAAGTACTAATAATCCTGCGTGATGATCATAATTTCACTGAAACTTCTTTTGACAATGTGTTTTGGCTCCTTAGGTAAGTGCTGTATATTGTTTTCCTTTTTTTATAGTTAATCACTTGTAATACTTGAGCTAGATTTAGAAAAAGGAGAAGAAAAATGTTCTCAAAGTATATAAGCCTCAGACTTGTGTGTGTGTGTATGAGGCAAGGAAAATGTAACGTATATTATCATAATGTAGAAATCAAAGTGTGGGGGTAATCAAAAAGCATTTTTACCAAGAAATTGTTGTGGAAAAAGTGTAGAGGAACAAATCTTAAACACCCAAAATGATGCTAGGTTAATGCAAGCGCTGTTTTTGTTAGACCTTTGCACTTGAATAGTTACCGTAGCAAACACCAATTGTAGAATTTTAAAATGTTGAGGCTTTCTTCTAGAACATGCAGGTACCAAAATCTGAAGCAGGTCAGGTTTCATTTTTCTTCAATACAAATTGCATTGGATAATGCTGAATGCTTGTAGTATAACCTTAAAAAAATAAGAGGGAAAGAAACAGAGAAAATAAGAAGTGAAACAACAACAAAAAGATATTTTTAGTGGTGAGGTTTTTATAAAGACATTAAAGCAACAAGACCAATGTAACAAAGCCTGTAACACAACTGTGTTTTAAATGAAAAAACAAGTGAGCAGAAGAACTGAAATTAATGATCAGTTCTTTGAACAGCTTCTAAGTTGTTGTTTATACACTACAATTCTTTCCCTAATTTTTCTGCTGTTTATTACGCCTATACTGCCCATGTTGTTCTCTGCTTTTAATTTATGCAGACTGTTTTAGTCTACATTTTAATGCAAAGTAGTGCTGTTATCCACAAACTGACAACAATAAATATACTGCCTTCTTATTTGGAAGGAGCCTACACGGCAAGTGAAAAAAGGTTGGCTTTTAACATGAAGTACTCATAGCTCATGATAGAAATTCAAACTGCTTTTGTAAGCCTCTGCTCCTGTTGTTTGTTTGTTTTTTTCCATCTATGTCCAACACGAGTTTTTTAAGTGATCTCTGTGTGAGGTGGTCAGGGTTCTTCATAGTGCAGCTGGGGGCATTGGGGTGGTTGAAATGGAGCTGTTGTTGAGCACTGCGCAGTGGAAAAAATAGAGGTGCTGAAATTCATTAGGTATGATGAATATTTGCCTTCTTCTAAGAGCAAAGGAAAAACATAATTTGTGTAATTCTGATAAAACTTGACATTTTAGGACTAGATAAGGGCCAAATCATTGCATTCCTTATATATTGTTGTAAAGTGAATCTCAATTACAGGATAAAAACTGGAAGAAAATCATGCAGGTTATGCTCACTATGTTCCTTACTTCATAGTAAGGAACTTCATAGTTTTTCTAGCACGTACACATGCGAGAAGAAAAACAATTCTTCATGCAGCATAATAATCATAAAAATCATAGAAATTAATGGTCTCAGCAGTCTGAGAATACTTTTTTTTATAGCACTGGCATATTTGTTATGAGCATCAGTGTCATTAGAATTGAGGGGGGGGGGGAAGTTATCTGATAACCATGGAGTAATCTCACATCAGAAGAACATTTTGTATATTGTTGCACTGTACTTCATGTAGATAATCTTGCATCTTGGTGGCAGGTAATGAAGAGATTCAAAGCAAGAAAGGTTTGCTTTCCGCTGACACTGTGCGAGTCACACTGAGCTAAAAGTTTTGCCACAGACCTGATGAAATTATTGTGGTCTGAGTGGAATACTAAACCACTTCTGCAGCAGCAGCTTAAAATGAAAGACATTTAAAAAAAAAAGTACAGAACTCAAAACAAAAATGCTGTAATTCTTGTCACTAATTAGAAGCAGGGCAGGACAAGGACTCCCACATCGTGACAAAAAATTGTAGTGGGTTTTTCATTCATTTTGATAAGTATTTCATTATTGATGAATCATTCTGGATGATTCCTTTTGGTCATTCTTTATCTGGCAGACAAAAACAGAGTGGTTTAAAAAGTTTCAAACTCAACTCTTACAAAGCTTTTTATTTAGAAGAAAAAAAATGCTTATCAGCAAGTACAAAGAAAAACTTCGTGTTACGCACAAACAATGATGGAGGGATTTAATGCACTGACTAAAATTTCCTTTAGCTGTAATGTAATTGCCAGTATTTAAGACAGAAGTGCATAGTAACTAATCTTTAAAAATTAATGTCATAATTATTTTATAGTGTTAGCATTTATAGTATTAGCATTATTTTAAATACTATGATTGTAGATGTTACAGGTGTTATGTCATCTTCTTGCCTCTTTCATTTTAAATGTATGTGTATTTCTCCCACTAGCTACAGGTCCCAATAATTTAACAGTCATCCAAACACCAACAAAAATACATCTGTCAATTGGAGACTCCACTGAAATTGCCTGTATTTGGGAAAAATCAATTATAAGATATAGAATAAGCTGGTATCTTGTTACTAAAGAGAATGTAACAAAAACTATATCATCAAGCCTTCTCTATTTACCCAACGTCACCCATGACAACAAGGATGTGCTAGTGCTAAAAACTGTCAATGTAAATGACACTGGATTTTACTACTGTGAGATAATTATTGAAATACCTTTCTGTAAAAAACTCTGTGGAAGTGGAACAACTTTGATCGTTGAAGAGAAAGGTAAGCTAGCATGAGCATGTGCATGCCTCTTAGATTGTCATCGTAGTCTTCAGTCTGAACTGCTACATATTTCCTCTCTCTCCCACATACTTCTTTCAACACTAAACATCTCAAAATGAGTGATATGAACAGAGGGAGGACTTGACTGACTCCTTATGACAATCACTTTATGGTCTCTGCCTTAACATCCCCAGTGTGAGACATTTGTTTTATTCTCTAAGGGTTTTTTTTTTTAAAGTAGAATTAGTACTGTTAGGGTTCACAAAGTCTGTGTATCAGCAGCATATTTCATAAAATCCCTTCTTTAGAGGTATCCAGTAAGGTGTAGACATGAGACGATGAATTTATCTGTTGTGTGTTGTGGATCTGCTGAAATAATCACATGGTCACTCTGTCCAGTAATATGCACTTTATCTTTTTTTTTTTTTTTTTTTTTTTTTTTAACATGTTCTTAATAATAAAAAATGGGGAGGAATGAAACCAATATGGGAGATGTATAATGTCTATGAGAATTTTTGTCCATTAAGTTCTGACAAATTCTTTTCTTGTGGTGGTTGTCTTTAAAGGTTAGTATGTGACATTAACAGAGGGGAACAATTTAAGGTCCCAGTTCTGAATTAAGCATTGAGAACCATTAATACAATGCGTATTCATTCACAATTAAACTTTTAGACAGTGAGGATGAGATATGCTTTACCTAACATTAGAGCGTGTGTCATACCTGGAAATCACTTTATCTGATTTCTGTTACACACCTGTCTCAAAATACTATGCATCACTTCTTGAAAATGCTGATCTTTCTTTTTCAACCTCTCAGTTATAGAGAAAGACTAGGTGATTAGTTCTGAACAGACCTTTAACATTATCACGTATCTGATATTAGCTGCTTGAGTCATGGGAATTGACCTTTCTGCTCATTCAGCACAGCCCAGTTTTGGATACTAATTTACACTTCTGACCAACTGATTGTCCAAATGGAGGCAGAAAACTGACAAAAAATTTAGGGAAAAAAAAAAAAAAGTGAATGAAAGTGTTTTCCTTAAGAGAATTAAATGATACCATCTATCATTTGGTCAAGTATTAGTAGGTTTAGAGCGGAGCAGAAAAGATTCATATTCACTTAGTGGGGGGGAGAATGATTTTCATTACTGTAGGAATAGTGAGCTATAGGAGGGATTGATGTTAATGATCATCATGTAGGCATCCATCAGGAATGAAGAAGTATGAATGACCTTGCACATGGGTAGGGAGGATAGACTAATTAGATCCCAAAGTTCTTTCAGTTCTTTTGTTTTATTTCATTGTGATGCTTTTCTGCGATTGTGTCTTTGAGTTGTGTATAACTTTACCTTAAAAATGTAATTGCAGCAGCTCAGTCATCGGAGAAGAAAGTTTTGGCAGTTTGGGCCATCATTCCTTTCTTAGTGGCAGTGGGAAGCTTGTATTGCTGCTACAAAAAGAAACGGAACTCAAACCTTTCTGGTGAGTGGCAATATTTCCATTAACACATAGTTTCTAAGCCAAATGCTTATTTTGAGGTGGCTGAACAGGTGCACTTGAGGCATCACTGAGAAGAATTTCAAAGTATAACTTTTGCTCACCTACTCTTGACCTTCAACAGGCGCCCCGAGCTGAGCAACTTGAGAGGAGGGATCAGAAGGCACTGCTCACTGAATGTTCACTGTTCAAGTGAGCATTCTTGCAGCCTCTTGCCTCTGTTATTTCTCTTTACAGAAAGAGTGATTACTTAAAAAGCAACCTCCAGAATAACCAGATCTCCATCGCATAAGGTGTGCTGAGAAACCTGGAGGTAGCTGATTTCATCTGCAAGCTGAATAGTGCTCTAGCACCTGTCATTGACTAGTCATACACGAGCTCTTCACTCTTCATTTCAGTGCTCTATACATCTCTTTACATTTACTCTGGTAAACAGAATCACAGAATCACAGAATTTCTAGGTTGGAAGAGACCTCAAGGTCACTGAGTCCAACCTCTGACCTAAACTTACCAGTGTGAATCTGGAAATGGACAATAAGCAAGAAGTGACCATAACTTTCCTTTTGCTAAGGTTCTGCCCCACTTCCTATGCCAGAAGGAGGGCGTCAGGAGGAGCAGACCCTTGAGGCAGCAGAACTTTGTGGGAGAAATGAATCTACCAGTGAAGAAGCTGAATGGGTAAGTGGTTTATAAAAAGACTTTCTCTTGGTTTAAAAAAAAAAAAAAAAGAAAAAAAAAAAAAATCTTATAAACGCCAATGCTCTGAAATAAGGAAAAAGATGCTACATACTAGGAAAGTATTGGACAATGCTTTTATGTTTATATTTAATGACTCTCTTGAGTCTGAAAAGGAAGGCAGCAAAAAGTGAACATCAACAACATAAAGACAATGTGGAAGAAATGTTGAAGTCAAAAATGGCAATAATGTCACTTGTGTGTGTCTCTCTCTCAGGAGATTCATCCCATGTTTATTGAGCTGAGATGCTCAGGGAGTTTCCCCAGTGGTTCTGCCAGTTGCAAGGGAATCTGTCCCTTGAGGAAATTCTTGAAGCAGCTGATGATTTTTTCCACTGCTAAATTTTTCAGGTTCCAGCTTAAATCTAAAGTTTGCTGTAGCTTTAATGCAAACTCCAAATCCCATGGAAGCACACAAAACCCACTCTCCTGAGGGCCTCTGACTGTGCAAAAATGAGTGGAAGCATGGTCCGCATGAGTTACCCGTGCTTCCTCTTTGATATTCAGTCAGCAGGTCTCTCTTGGTGATCTGAACATATGTTATTAAAGCAAAAGCAGTAAACCTCCATAATGAAGCGATGGCTTTTTGTCTTCATGCTTTTACAACATCCACCTTTTCACTGTTTTACAGTCAGGGTTTTTTTTTATTTTTTTTGACACGTCTGTGAGCACAGACCTGTGTGCACATTTCAAAGAGATCACTATTTTTCAGGTTTTGCTAAAGAACTTACCTGAAGATCCAGAATTCTACATGTGCTTAGAAAATGAAAATAGGGTGATTTTTGCACAGTCCAGGATCTGAAGTTGTACTTGGATACTACGGCAGAATTTGCCTTTACAGACCTTACCTTTCAGTGTTAGTAATGAGTCACTCTTTCCCTTTGAAATTATATATCCATGGTTCTGTGACGTGTCTTGAGTATAAGTTCCTTTAAATAGACTTTACTGGAAAAAGTTTTGACTGAAGTTTTCCTTGCTTTTTAAGGCTGTGTCTACACTTTATGAATCACTTGATTCTTTTTACAATGAATCAAAATAAAAGATGACAAATCCACCGTCACTACTGTATCCAGTGCAAGAGATGAGCAAATCCCACAACAAGGGCAGCTGCAAAGTGTAGAACAAGAGCGAGGTGAGGATCTGCCATCTACTTTGACATTCAAAACTAAAGAACCATGTAATAAATACAATATGGTTAAACATTTTATGAAACTGAAAACATTATAACAATATGCTGCTGAAAAATGGATTACATGAGTTTCCTGCGAGAAGTATGCAAGAGGGACGATATACAAGAAAAAAGGTTGGTTTGAAAGAATTTTGAATGTTTTGTCACTAACTTTATTGTAAGGAGTCTGAATTTTGAGAGTATGTAAGTTTAGAAGACTGTCTTCAACTCTTTCCCCCCGTATCCAGAGTGCAGGAATAATAAAGGATGTATTATAGTTTGAAAAATCTTCTGGACTGAACAACTTTTTCCAACAAAAGCTTTTATTTAGCAGAAGGTAATGAAAGACTGCACATCATGGTCATCGCTTGAATAAACAGACAATACTACAAATAGGATGAAGTCCAGTCTCTGAGAAGATCATCCATGCTGACCACAGCATAGCAAAAGTGGTGTGCCAGGAGGCTTTATGTTGCTGTGGAAGCGTACATCTTCTATTCATTCACAGTGCTGTGAGAAGTATTCCAGAGAAGGTAGTCTCTTATATACAAAGAAATACTTGGTTTAAATTAAGTTGTATATAACATAGTTATGTATAATTATTGACTGCTCAAGGGAATTTGCCTGGAACAGATGTAAATGTTAACGCTTTTTCCCCTTTTGCCAGCTCTAAAACTTCATAAAATCACTGAAGAACTAAATCAAAACTGAAAATGTAAGTAAAACCTGGCTTCCAGGGTCTGATTAGAGGTGAAAAGCGTTGAGAGCAGAGCAACTGGCAGTTGTCCAAGGACTGCCAACTACAAAGAACAGATATTGGAAATGTGAATGTATTTATGTGACAGGTTTGTTTTGTCCTCTGAAGGATTTTCAGAGCTTAGCTGGAGGTGAGACCATCTTGCCGATGATGTAGGGAGAAACATCTCCACTGCTCTTCCAGAAGTTTGTTACAACCTGGGCAATGCAGTAGGCACAGACCAGCTTCCCCAGAGGCCCTGAAAGCAGTTGGCACTATCTAAATGTGTGACTGCCTTGCTGTTCAGCATCCTGCAATGAAATCTTTGGGACTGTACAGCACAGCTTGTGCTCTGTTTCTTCCTGTGCTATAGTGACTACAGTTTGCAAAGCTAGTTCTTGAAGCGCTGTAGCTCAGTTCTGGCTCCCTGCTTGGTGTGTGTCCTGGAATGTCCTGTAACCTGCCCTGAGGCATTCTGGAGAGTGTGCTGTTGTTCAAAATACTCTAATCGCTGCTTTGTGAACATATGCCGTATGAGAGAAACAGTTTCTTATACTGCGTCTTATACTACAATTTATGTATAAATTAAATAAAGCAAGAGGATTTTCTTTTCCTCCTTCCGAACTTCAGTCATTTTAAAATCTTATTAATTTTTGTCCTGAAACTCATTACAGATGTTTCCTATACTGCATGGTGAATCACTACCCTGTGCCATATTCTTTTGAGCTTCACAAACATGACTCTGCTATATTTCTGCAAGTCCTGTAACTTTGTCCCCTACACAAGAAAGTCAAAATTGGTAAAAGGGCTGATGACCTTCATACCAGGTCAAGAAAGTTATGCATCAGAGCTGTGAGTGAGTGTGGTAAATTTTGGTCACTCCATATATGTTACTGGTTATTTCTATATTTAAGCACTGTCAGAAAATGTATGATATTCGGAGAATTTTTCAAGGAAAACTACTAGATGTGGGTTGGTGGCAATCTCTTAGTCTGTAAATCATATTTTCATTAAAACACCAGAAACAAAATGTTGATTAAATGTGGTTCCTACCAGCAGAGTGTCACCTTTCTAACAGCTGCTCCTGTTTTGTATGTTAACATGGTAATTTCCAACATTTGGCATTTGAAGATTACCCCCAATTTATCATAACCTATGAGCCAGAAGGCTGTTTTCAGAGCTCCAGCTGGTGGCCCAACTCAGTCAAAAGGACTTTGACACCTGTGCATCATGTGTATCACCTTTCTCTGCTTCTGCACCACTTGTAAGTGACAAACCCTGCCCCAGGCAGGCAGACTTGTCAGGCAGAGTTTACCTTCTTCATTGTTATTTTGCTAGATTTAAAAGAAAAAGAGCTCTTGAAGAGAATCCTGGGCATTTATTTTTTGCCAGTTTTGGTGGTCATCATCTCTTGGACAGGCTGGTGCAAAGTGGTGTGTCCAACAGTTTGAGATTTAAAGTCTTACTTTAAGCACAGGCCAAAACACACTGACTTAAGAGCAAGACTGCCACAACATATTCTAAAGCCTTGTATGTCTTCTGCTGTGCTTTCAATGTCTCAGCAAAGTACTGGGCTTAGACACAGGCCCACAGCTGAGGCTCCCTCTCTGTTTTCGTCACACTCAGGGCACTGGTTTAGAGCACTGGACTTCTCAGTCTCTTCTATTCAACTTGAGACTGCTGCCCTCAGCTCTTTCTCTTCCTGCTCCATTGCACAAATTCAAGCTTGATTAATCTACCTGGCTCTTGGGCAGCCAGTCTTAGCAGCTGGTACTGGTTGTCTCAGTCAAACCATGCTTACTTTCCAAAGTAGTCCTTCATAGCATCTGTAGAAGAGGAGTCTGGAGCAGCATTTCTCCCTGCATAATGTCAGGCACCCTTGGTAGCAGGCAGGATGAGGCAGAGCCCCAACCACCATTCTGGCAAAATCGTTGTGTTTGTGTATGTGATGCTATGACTAATGTTTTTGTGTCTGATAATGGTGCTTTCAGAACGGCAGTGACATTAACTTGGTTGACTAAAATTCATTTGAAACCTGGTTTTATCTAAAGTGATTTCTCTGTACTGCTGACATCAAGAACTATTGCAAAGCTGCCAGCGTTCACAAAAACACAACACCTACAGCCTGGGCTTAAATTGACTTAAGGAAGCCTGTGTGCATTAGTTAAGAACACTCTCAGTTAAAAAACACTCCTCCGTTAGGCAGCTGTACCTCTGGATCCAGGCTACGTATATGGAGAAAAGCCAATCTACGCAAACAGGAAGGGTCTTATTTGAATGGTAATTCTTGCCTAGTTCTTAGCGTTGCTTAGGAAATAAAAATTGAAATCAATACTTTGAGATAAGACGTTTTGCTTGGTTTTCTATTAAAGACTATGACCCTCAACTACATCACCAATTTAAGGAAAAATACTGCTCTTACAAGAAGCACCTAAGGAGGAACTGGTGTATGTCATGGGGTCCATATGGTCTGTGTTTCCACTGACCTAAGGGCTTCTTATCTTATTTTTATTCTAGGTCTTCAAACATAAAGGCAATAGTGTGTGCTGCATTTATTTCAGTCAGACTCCAAACCAATGTCTATTGCCACATCCTCTGTAAATAACAGCAGAAACAAACCAGAGTAAATCTATGATATGATCAGAATTTATTTTTGCTACTATGCTTGTATTGGGTGGTTACTCTGAGGACAGCCATAAGCACTTTTATATTTTTTTAATGTCATCTTGTATCACTCTTTTTGGAACAGGAAACAGAAAATACAACTGAAAATTAGATATGAAGATCAAAAGAACATCAACCAATGTCTTTGAACATGAGAAAGGGCAGATGATAATATATTAACACTTCTCATTTTCTGTGTAGTATAATGGAAATTTTGTGATAAAGCAGCACTTTCTAATAACAGGGCTTTGGTTGTGTTGGGCTCATGCTGTGGGCTGGTAGGCTTTGGCCACTGAGAAGGGACACCAGTTCAATTCCTCATCCTTGTTCCTCTGGCCAGAGCAGAGCCAGGTGGCGGGACTCAGCAAAGCCCTGCAGTCATGTTAAATGGAGAGCATCAGTCATAGCTGGGGGACCTGGTGCCTGAGTGGGAGCTGAGACCATGGCCTGCATGGGTTGCTGGTGTTGTTCTGAGGGTGGATAGGGGGTGGACACCATCAGAGAGACCGGGCAGAAACATCGTACATGGCTAGAGCTGCTCTTATTGAAGTTACTTGAGAACTCTATCTCGGTAAAGTATCAGATTTACAAGGGTAGAGAAATATAGAAAGGATAGGGCAGAGACAGCAAGTGCAGCACCTGTGTTCAGCATTGTTACTGCAGTACAGACAGAAGATAGAGAAGTTACGCAAGGTAAGGGTTCAAGATACTAATGAAAAATTGGGTCTGCCGCCTACATCTGCCCTGAAATGCTCCATGCTCTGTTATCTGCTCATGTGCTTGTCTTGTCCTAAATGTCAGGCTCCTTGATCTGGGGTGAGCTATCTGCACACTGCCTGCCGCAGCGGGATTGCAGTCCATGGTTAGGGCTTCTGAAACTGTGTGAAAATAAATCATGAAAGGAAGTGATAGGTATTGTGCTCTGTTACTTTATAGCCTTTAACTCTGTAAAGAAAAAGAAAAAAAAAAAAGTATCTCTAATGAACACAGCAGAAAGGTATGTGGTGGTAAGGGGACAGACACAACAAAAATAGCCCAGGCCTGACTGGGTTTGCTCAGGCAGAGTGGCTCTCCTTTCTCGTGTTAGCAGCTGTATGATATTAAATACAGTTGGTCCTTTTAAGTTTGCTTTTTACATGCGACCTGACCTTAACCTAAACAGTCTAGAGCTAAACTACATTGGGCATGCTATTGAGCAAGAAAGGAAATGGAAAAAGCAGCTCCCATGTCATTGAAGCCCTGCGCGGGGGGAAAGTGAGCCGAGAGGCTGGTGGCTGGTTTCATGGCTCGCCCTCACGCTGCAGCATGGTGGGCACTGGGCCTGGGCTGAGCGCAGGCACCACAGATGGGCCGAGGATGTCTCCAGGGGGCCATAACCTCCCTTCTGGCCTCAGTTGGTGTTACTCTGCACCAGCATAGCCAAGAGCAGTGTGTTTGTCGCTCATTGTTTCTGCTCTGAAGCCATGTAATATTTTAACAGAGAACCGTCGTGCTTCATTTTGGTGGTGTTTCACCTCTGCTGTGGTGTCAATGCTGGAAGTTCACCTCATGACCTATGTTAAAACGACTCCCATTGAGCGTCCCCAACCCAGGGATGTTTCACTATCGAGCTTTAGTTAACTGGCAGAGGGTAGGCCCAACAGGGTGCTAAGGGGACCAGGGCTTAGGGCAGGTCTGGAAAGCAGTGGGGACCAGTCTCCTGCAATGAGGTCCATCACAGCCAGGCAGCTCCCAGTCCCATGGGCAGGAGAAGGAAGGAGGGCAAAGCAACATGCCGGCAGGGCATGAATCCAGGGAGGCGACAGCAGAGAGCGTGGAGATCGTGGTACCCAAGACAAGGGATGGATGGGAATGGAGCAGGACACAGGTTACAACAGCAACTGGAAACTAATGTTCATTTTGGTGTCTGCTTCAGTGACCGAGGCTGAGTGGTGCACACCTGGCACAGCTCTGTGCAAGCTGAAGTGAGCCCTTGAAACCGAATGTGCTTTGAGTTGCAAGTAACTGCCAGCCCATAGCACAGGCCTCCTCCTCTCCTTTTGAGGCATTTTTGAGCTTGTGAGATTTTAAACAGAGATGTCAGGTGTGTCCTACTGGAAGGTGGCTCATTCAACTTAAGAATACACAGGAACATACAGCTCTTGGTGCTCGTGTATTTATCCTGTTTAGAAATGAATGCAAAGTAAAACCTAGGATTTTATAAGCATTAAGGTACGGCAACTCACGATTGAACTGCCTGTGTGAGAGTAGCTAAGGAATCATGGTTCATAGAAATCATGACTGAAGCACTTGAGTGGACAGCTTCAGTTACCTCAGGGAGCGACCTCTCCTTCTGTCATTACAATAGGAACACAAAGATAGTCATGGAAGCCTTAATACGAACCTTAAACCTGAATATAGAAATCCTGTAAAGAGCATCCAGGAAATTATTCAATCATGGACTGAAAACTAGACAGAAGTATTTACACTGTAAATATTAATTTACTGGCTGTAGTATATTCATTGATTTTACAATCAAATATGGGTAAATCTAGTGCACTAGTAAATGTGTTTAAGACGAGTCAATATACAATGGTAAAATACGTTTCCCATGCTTCAGCTTTGCCTGATGGCAGTAATCTAACTCTCAATTCAGAAATTCACAGCCAATTAATTGACCTTGGTCTTCATGATTTTACCTGTCTTTAAACTTCATTTAAATAGTATGGGACTTTAATAATTGGATTTGTGAAATAAATGTTAAGGGTATTTTGAGAAGTAAATGATAATAAAATGGTAAAGACCAACGCATTTGGAAGAACCCTCAAAATAGCTAACAGAACTGATTCATCGTGTCACCAAGCACCACATGTGCTGGTAAGACCTTCTTCCTGTTTACACATTGCCATTGCCTGTTTAGTTTAATCACTTTGTGTTTTGTAGAATGATGTAGTAGCTGCATCATTTAGACATACGTAAATTTGCCGTGCATTGTGGAAACAGAATGACCTTTAAAAATCATTACCTAGACTTACAGCAAGTTTTCACAATCAGTGCAAAGGAAAACCCCACTCTTCAGTAAATAAAGTGTGTTGGTAAGCTAAATTCAACAGAATATCCAGGACACTGGAAAATATACTTTTTTAAAAATAATTTTGTCTTAGTGTGGAATATGCAATGCTTGTTTTTGAGTAAAATGCTACCCCCACACCAAGAGAAAAATAAAGTGCTTTTTAGTACTGCTGCTGAGATGGAACATATGAAAAACAGTAGATTCGTCATTTAAATTGTGCTTTCTTCCCCCTGTGCTTCTTATGTACTAATACATAACAGATTTGTGAAAATTGTCAAAAGGTTGTTCTCCTGTAACTTCCTGAACCTTTTGGAATAAATGTTAAGGGATGATAAGCTCTAATAGAAGTTTAACTTTTCAGCTGTCCCAGCAGTGACTGTGACACAAATGGTTCTTCAGAGCTGGTAAATGCATTTATTCAGACTTTTCCAAAACAGAAGCTGCTGCGAAAAGTATAAGATAAAATTTATTCTCAAAGAGAAAATCATCACAAAATCACATAAATCTCATGTAAGCCTGAATGTCTGGCCAAGTACCATGAAATTTACGCATCTGGATGTTTTTTGGAACTGACTTGACTCTGCACATTAGTATCTTATAAATAATTTAAATTTTTGGCCCAAGTCAGGGACAGCAAGACCTAATTCTGGATAAACCCTCAGTAACACCTCACCCAAGCTGTTGTCTATACCATTTCTTGAAGAAAGAAACCTGAGAGAAGCAACCAATGGCAATTATTTACATTAAAATAATAATATAAAATTTAACCAAACCCACAGGAAATGGATTATCTCACAGGGTAGCTGGACAGGCATCAAAACACTTCTTTCTCTCCCACAAATACCTCCTATTTGTACTCTGCTTTGTTTCTGTGTTTTGTTCCTATTTTGCAAACAGTTGTAATAGTCTGTTCCATGCCGTGTGCTCCAAGCTGCTATTTTTAATGAAAAACAAATTAGAAGAAAATATTTAACTAATGCAAAAAGTGTGAATTGAAAAGTCTGAGCAGCACTGATGTGTGTGCATGCACATGAATACAAATATGCCATGTTAAAAAGAAAAAAAGATAAAAAAAACAGATGTTATGAGAATGGTGACCTTTCCATTTGTAGAAATTCAAGTCCTGTGGTTTATTTTGTGTTTTTGCACTTTCAGAGGCACCGCCTCAAAAACTGCGTCACCTTTGTTTGCACAGAAAAGTGGGTCAAGAATGAGGAGATCTTTTCTGCCAGGTTATGTGATAAAGGTGTGGCCATAAAGACCAATATCCTATTGACTGAAGCTAATGTTCTCCCCCTCTCCGTCTTTTTAGGTGTTTTTTTTTTTTTTTTTTCTCTTCCTCTGCGTTACTAGCATGAATGAAAATGATTCAAAGTCGTGAGAATTAGTGAAGTAGACACCTTATTTTGCTGGGATTTCTTCCAGAGGGAGGAACTGATTTCTCTCCAATGGCCATGTTTAACGATGTTACGGATGTGTGTCAAACAACAACAAGTTCACGGCCCTCAAAGCATCAGTGACTGGCACTGTGTGCATGCAAACACCAGACCATGCTCATTGCTGGCAAGGCCTCATTGTTTGCTTTCTTCTTCTTCTGAGGAAAACCACAGGTTTCAACAGGCACTTTAATGTAAAAACCTTCAAACTTTACCGAAAACCATTACCCATTTAATGCAAATCAATTGCAACTATGTCATAAGGCTGAAGCCATGGGAACAAACAGCTTTTGCAAACTGTTTGAATGAAGCATGCAGCTTGAGACATTGCAGTGGCTTTCCAGGAGATACCAAATCAGTTACTGGGGAATGTAAGAAGGAAAATCATGCTGTTGTTTCTTTCAAGGAGGTACTAGATTTACGTATACTTGTGATGTATTGTCTTGCTCTGAGGCATCATAAATGTCACGGGACACATTTTGTCTTACGAACAAGTGGCTACGGCTGTCTGTCAGTAGAGTTAATTTTTAAAATTCTTCTCACTTCAAAACAAATTTTGGCTAACTATTTTGTAGCATGACACAGCTGGAAACTTACCTTCACGTAGTCAGAGGTACGCCCAAAGACATCCAAACTCAGCCTTAATTTTGGGAAGCTGTAATCAGGGTCTTCTACAGAGAATGTTTCACCATAGGATGCATCATGCTCTTCATGCAGAGTGCTCTAGTTTTGAGAGGTTCCCCCAAATCATTTTCTCACACTTGCTCCTAGAATAGATGTAAGGCACCTTAAATGAGCTCCTGCATGTTTAGTGTAGCTGCCTGGCATTCAACAGAGTGACTCTGCTGCTTGGACAGAAGTTTTAACCTGTTCCCTGTTGAGTGTAGCTATAGCTGGTCACCTTCTGCCACCTGAGCTGCCACTTCCATGAAATGTCTTCTGCTGTGTGTAGGCAGCAGCTGGAGATTGAGCAATGTGGGTTCAGTGCATTTTGTGCCAGCCACACGGCACGATAACGCTGGAGCTGTGAATAGCTGTCAGTACTGAGGTGTGCAGTACCCCAAGCGGCACTCGGTATGGGTATTTGCTGACTGATAAGTGTCCCTCTGCTGAGCAACCACTGGGTGGGACAGGAGCATAAAGCACCTCCAATAAGGCCCACCTCCACCCTTCAAAAGAGACCCGAGGCTGTTCCCGCTGAGGAGAAAGCCAGACCCCAGCAGTGGTGTGTCCCAGATGGAAACCATTGCTATCTTTGACAAGTATGCAAAGACAGCAGACAACACACAAACCCTCACCAAAGCAGAACTAAAGTCCGTCCCGGAAAAAGAGCTTCCAAACTTTCTCTCAAAAACAGCACGGCTTAATTTCTGTATTATGGCAAGGGCCGCAGGCTCTATACATTACAGGGGAAGTTGCATCCAGAAACATGCAGTGGTTTGTAGAAACTTTTCTAAGTACACCACTTGAATAAAACTGGAGTAAATGTAAAACTGATTCTGATAGTCAGAGGTATTCTCCATTTACCAAGTTCATCACTCAATTTGTCAGGACCACAGCTTTGAAATAGGTTGGTTTTTGTCTTCAGAATTAATCTACTTTTTATTCCCAGATTTATAATTTTATGTGATGTCACCGCTGCTGGGAAGGTCTTGACTAGAGATGCAGAACCTCTCTACATATTTCTACACTTACTTTCCCTAGGTATTTATATCTACATACTTAGTATGCACATCAAAAGGATGCATAAACACAAAGAGCAACAGATGAATGCAGATCAAACTGTTTAGCACCTGCCTTTAATAGTAAAAGAAATGCCTGAAAAAGGTTTGCATGTATGCCTCATGTACATTTAAATAGTTTATATATGTATATTTACACATATAAATAAAATATCTCTACGTAGGTATTCAAAATTCTTAATACATTATAGCAAAAGCTTTAGTTGCCTGGGAAACCAAATGCTTTTGCTTTTCAATTGTTTTTTATTTGCTTCTCTTTGCTAAAAAATCTATAAAATGCTTTTTAAAATCTTGCTCTTTGCACAGAGTACTAACATTTATTTGTACATCCAATTATTCTTCTTAAATGCAAAAATCTAGGATGAAATGTTCCAAATGTGGCTACCATTTTTTGTATCCTGTATAATTCAATTTTTTAACAACTACTTCAGGGCACTGCAGACGGTACTTGACATGAGTTAGTCTCTTTACAAGCAAGCTTCATGAAATCATGGTATGAAATCCATGCCCGCTGGATTTATGACTCACAAATTAAATACAGATGCAACATTAAGAATAAAAATCTGGATGGCTCTGCAAGAATAGAAGAAAATGTCTCTGAAATTATTTTAGATCAGTGGTTGTGACCCAAAAGAGTCATAGTAAGCTGTTCATGGTCATGGACTTGTATTTAGTCAAAGTGTCTCCACATGAAGAAAATCAAAAACAAAACACAACAAACAAGCAACAACAACAAAACATAATTATAAAGGGGTACGAAATCCCCCCAAAACATGATATTTGACGTTTGGCCTATGAAGAGCTGAGGAGCCCCAATGACAGCTGAATGTGATGATGCTCAGGGCCAGCCCTGGATATGTTTGCTGGCAGGGCACCAGCTGCTTCAGTTGTATGCAACTGCTCCTCCAGTCCTAACTACTTCCTGCCTGAAATCACTGGAAATAGACCAGCATTTTCCAGGAGGGTAATTAGCTAAATGTGCTGTCATCTTCTAGTCTCCATACCCATTTCCCATCTTTACTTATTCTAGAGAAAAAGGAAAAAAAAAAAAAAAAGAGAGAGAGAGAGAGAAGAGAGAGAGAGAAGAGAAAGAAAAGGAAAAAGAGAAAGAGAAAGAGAAAGAGAAAGAGAAAGAAAAAGAAAAAGAAAAAGAAAAAGAAAAAGAAAAAGAAAAAGAAAAAGAAAAAGAAAAAGAAAAAGAAAAAGAAAAAGAAAAAAAGGAATGGGAAGGGAAGGGGAAAGGGAAAGGGGAAAGAAATAAAAAGGGAAAGGAAAAGAAAAAGGAAAAGAAAAAAGAAAAGGAAAAAAAAAAGTATGCCAGTATTAGAAAAAAATACTTTTTTTTTTTAAGAAATTTGAAACAACGATGCCTTGTTTTGCAAACTAATAACTGCAAGAAAGCAATGGAGAATATAAATCTGATTTTAGGGGAAAAAAAAAAAAAAGTTACTGTTTTACCTGCATTTTACTAACTTTTTATTATTTTTTTTTTTTCAAGAATGTTCTGAGAAATAGGGTCCTTTAAATACACCTGGTTTATATCAATATTTCTGGTTTTAGGACTAGTTACAGCTAGCAGAGCTCACAACTGCCTGGAAAGATCTTGAGTCAATCAGAAGCAAAAGTAAATCCATGTCATAAGACTGAAAGGTTGGACTAGGTTATAAAGAGTTTGAAAAATAAATAATTCCCACATCAGAAGTAAAATTCAGAAGTAAAAACCAGTTCATGTGCTTCACTAAATAGTTTTAAATATGCATTTATATATTTAAAATTGATGATTGAAAAGAAATAGAATTTTCCAGACACATTCATCAATCAATTCTGGGCAATTGTTTCAACTTTTAGGGATCTCAAGGTGCACATTTTTTAAAGTGAAACATGAAATTACAGAATGAAATATTTAACCAGACCGTGATCAAGCAGCGCCTCCAGGCACTTCCTTGAACATTTCCAAAAGTTTTTTTATTTTCTTTCGATTATAATAGCAGATTTTGGGTTGTTTAGCTTCAACAAAAGTCCCGCGGTAGTTTCCTGTGTTCCATGGGTCTCTACTGCCATCCCCTGTTTATTTTTCAAACTGCGTTTTTCCTAAAATTGGAGTTGATCAGTGCCGGGACTCAAGCCAAAATAGACCTCCTGTGAGTTTTCTAGAAAATTTATTTATTTATTTGTCAAAATGTATCCATATATACATATATATCTTTTTATTTGGCCATTGTCTTGCTTACTACCATCCTCACGATGGACTGGACTGGTGAAGCAGGCGGAAAGATGCCAAGTTGGAAAGAATAAAGTTTATTTTCTAACACTTTTGCCTGTGGTACCTGCAGCCCGGGCCCAGGGAGCACCCTGGTACTGCTTAGGCTGTTCACATCCTTGCCGGGATGGCAGTGCTTGAAGCTTACATCCAACATTTACCCCAAGGAAAACATCATTTTGGCTTTTTCTGGGCTGCAAAGCACATGAGCTCAGGCAGAGCCCTTCAGGGGAGGGTTTGGGGAATGCACGGGGTTGAACTCAGCTGTGTAATGTCCTTGGGGCTGTGGACGACACAGCTTTAACCATGTTTTAAATGTGGTTTAAACGGCTGTTTTAAAGGTAGAAAACATGCCTCTCCGTGCTGCTGCACGACCACGGCTCCCAGGTGCAATAAAGCCAGGAGCATGCCTTTAGCGGGAGGCAATGCGCTTACTGCTGCCTTTAGCACCCTCCCCATGGGGATGCCAGCAGCACACACACAAACTTGTCCCCAGTGCCACCTGAAGCCCCTGACCTCTGTGTGCTCCCTGTGATACTTCTGGGCTTTGTGCAGCCCCCCCACTGCAGCCCACTCCTTTACTTTTGCAGACGGGGAAGAACAAGGATGCTACTGATGAAATCTTCAGGAATCTGAATGAAAATGGTGATTCCCAAGTGGACTTCAAAGAATTTGTCATCTTTGTGGCAGCTCTGACTTGCTGCTGTCATAAATATTTTGAGCAGAAAGCAGCCAAATAGTTGTCGAAATGCTCGCAAGACACTGTCTTTGCCTGTGCTCCATATGTTAATGCTATGGATCCTGTCATCCCTTCCATGTACTGCACTGCAGTTTACAAGCAAGCTGGGCTGTAAAAATAAATCCTCTTGTGCTTACATCCCTGTCTGGAATGCTAAAATCTACTCCTTTGTGGAAGGGCCTGGGCTTAATGGGTCCCACTAACAAGTACGGAGCAGTTTCTCTCTTTCTCTGCTTTTTGAAATGTTGTTCTTAGCCAAAAGGCTCAATATCGTCCCCAGGGCAGGGCAGTAATATTCCTCTCCAAGCTCGTACGGATTTATTTCCTATTACAAGATAAGGCCCTATGAACCAGTACAGTGATATTGCCGTGCAGTTGCAAGGTAGATGGGGTTGCACACTGCAACCATAGAATCACAGAAGGGTTTGGGTTGGAAAGGACCTTAAAGACAACCTAATTAAACCCCCTGCCATGGGCAGGGACACCTCCCACCAGACCAGGCTGCCCAAAGCCCCATCCAACCATGAAATAATGCTGAGTAAGGCTGAAGCTAAGCCACAGGTTCGACCCATTCATAACCACGTGGAGGTGGGCATATGTTGAAGTGTATTCATCCTTTTGGGAACCCGCTGAGAAAAATTTGGGCCTATTGGATTACTTTGTGCTGTTTTAGGCTGTCCTTTTGCCTAGCCACCTTTCATGCCTCAGTTGGCTCTACAAACTAAACAGTGCAAGCACCACCTAAAACTTCATTCCTAACACCTCAGGCATAGGATCCCAATGCATATTACTGGATGTGACAGCCAGCTGCTTCAGGAAAGGGGCTGCCCTTCTCTTCCCCATCACTGTGTGGGATGAAGTAACCACCTTCCAAGGGCCGGGATTCCCCTTGGTCCCCACCAGCTGCTGGCAGGACCCCGAGCCCCTTGCCCCCCTCATACCCTTTGCCACATGCGTCTGGTGTTCACCCCAGCACCACACCAGGCACAGCGGACACCCGCAGTGGGTGCAGGGGTGGTCCTCAAGTGCCCATCCCCTGCCCCAGGGACCACAAGAATGTGTCTCCACTCCAGCACTGCTACGGACAGAGCTCACGCAACACAACATTTAGAGCAAGGGCCCGACGCCTGTCCCCACATCATTTTGGTCATGCTGGATGACACTCAGGGAGGTGCTGAGGTCCCAGAGACAAGTACATCACCCACTCTACACCTACAGGAGTACCATTGCTTGCTTTGTTGGCAGTGGTCATTTCTCTACACTACCCAAGCAAGACAACTACTAAATATGAAAAGGCACAAAATTCTCGCCAAGCCAGGGATTCCAAATCAGCCTTTTCTCCTTATCTTTTCATTTGTTTGAGGCATCTTCACAGCTCTAATCCAGTATGACCACACCTGATGACTGCTGTGCAGCTCAGCCCTTGCCAGGCTGGCAGAGCCTGGGATCCCCTCACTCACTGGTTCGTCAGGGCTCACCTGAGAAAAACACTTTCCTCCTTGTGAAGGCAGCTGATTATCATTTATGAATTATACAAATGTTACATATTCAGAGGTATTTACAGAGGAAAATTTCATGCATAGCATGGCTGGGTAGCTAGCTATATAAACCATCCTCAGCTGAGGAAATTCAGTTGTCACCGACTGATTGGTGTTCGTTACCTTATTTTAAAAAATGTATTTATCCTTTTATTATTTAGCATTAGTATCTAAAAGGTTTCCTCTGCATTGCTTCACATCCATCCTCACAGAAATTATGATTTTTTACCACTGTGTGGCACTACATGCAGCCTTTTCAGTGCCTGCTGAGTCCAAAACTCTACATCATAACTGAGGCAGAATTTGAACTGGTGGTAAAACTCAAAAAAAACCACAGGTGTGCTTTGCACCGTGGCAATCTCCTCTCTGAATCATCGCTGTATGTCCCATGGAGAGCAGGACAATTTGCCCACAGTGGGCATTTCACCGAGCCCTGTGGAGACTGCATCTCCTGGGCATCGCTGTACCCTGCAGCCACCCAAGGAGTGCTGCCCCTTGCTTGCCAGTCTCAGGTCTCTGGGGAAATCACCGCAGCACAGTTCAAAACACCACTGTGATCCCCTTTCAAATGCATCTTTTAAAGAGCACACAGGTGAAAAGCTGTCCTGTCAGCCAAGAGATTCACCTTATTACTCCATTTTATCTCTAATTTCAAAGAACGCACTGTTCGGTGGTGAAAGCTGTATCCCATTATGAGCAGTACTGTAATTTATCCCAAATTGCACTCTTATTTCCTACACTCCCTGCTTCTGGTGTCTGCTAGCCTCACAACTGCACTCACTCTCTAATTCCATTTTGCCCCTTTTCCTGATTTTGTGAGGTTTTACCTGTGCTTGTAAGACATTTGAAGGCCTGCTTTACTCCACTTGGCCACAGTACAAAGCTAAACCCTTTCTGACCCGTCACACCCACAGACTCCGAAACACCCTAAATGCTAGCACTGTGCTGAGCTAAAGCATGCTGCCTTTTGTGGGGGAGTACCTGAGCTTTCTCTCTTGCCACCAACTTAAGCATGCTAGGAAGAGAGTGGGATATCATTTTTTTCATTGTTCCTGCAGCCCACAATCCTGTAAACCCTTTGTGTTTAACTCCCATCAGGTCCCAAGGTCCCACCAGCGGTACCTGTGGGGATACCTGGAGAGCTACAGGAGCACCCCTGGGATTGCAGAGCCCTGCTCGCTCCAGGGCCATGGGCTGATTGGAGAACAAGAGGGAGCCTCCCATGTTCACTGCTGCAGAGAGGGGGACAAAAAGGATTTATGTGGGTTTTTTTGGTGTTTTGTTGTGTGTATTTTTTTTTGTTGTTTGTTTTTTGTTTGTTTTTTTTTGTTTGTTTGTTTTTGTTTTTCCCTGCAGATCTTTCAAAAGCTCTAACTCTGTGATGAATATTCATTTCAATGTAGCACTGAAAATTCAACTGATGACACCTCAAAGAGAAAATGATCCAGGAATAAAAGAAATTAACATATAGCTCCCACCTTAGCCTAGAACAAAAGTGACTTTTCAGAATATATTATTCAGCCTAAAAGCATTTCAGTAGAGATACTTTAATATCTTTCAATCCACTGATTTTCTTCCCCAGTACTATTAATTTCCTCCAAATCTACCCAGAATGTGCCATGCATTTCCTTCCCTGGATAAACTTTTATAATTCAGAGTTTGAGTTGCAGAGATGCTAGACCTGTTTTTGTGCCTACAGGTTAATCTTAGCTCTTAGGCCCGAGTATTATGCGGGACGAGATCATTTAAGAAACAGTATAAGGCAGCTTCAAGGGAAAGAAAATGACAAGATAAATAGCAGCTCAGCAAATATGAGCTAACAGTTGCTGGCAGCAAACATTTGATTTAGTTTTGTTAACAGAGAATAAAAGATTTGGGAGAAAAATTATTACAAACAAAGATTTGGGAAATCATCCATGGTGAGTTTCAAATTAGGCAAGGCTTATAAAGGCAAGACTACCAAATAGGTAGTTTTATTACCTTCCACAGAACAATATACATTTACATTAACAGAAGATACCTTCAAGAGATTAAGATACTCCGGTATAGATAGTTGCTGTTTTGACATTTGGTGGGGTTCTGTTAAGCCTTTTCAGTTTTACAAATGAGTGTATATACAGAAGATACACAATCGGCATAATGCCACCTAACCCTGAAGACACTTACCTTGTGGTTTTGCCTGTGAAGATTCCTCATTATTTTACCATCAAAATAATCATGGAGAAAAATAAGGATTCATGGAAAAAAAAAAAAAAAAAAGCATCACCCAGGCAAGCACTGTGTCTTCCCAGTAAGCCCAGTTTGGGACTGGAAAACAGATACTTCTTTCCCCCTGCATATCTACAAATGCCACACTGGCAATATGGACCTTCAACACCTGACCCAGATTGCCAAGATCAAGCCCTTTACAAAATGCACTTTAGCTCCCTGTTTCCATATAAAAACTGAGTAGAGAAGGAGGAGGGGGCGGAGGAGGAGGAGATGTTACCTGTCTTTTATGCAATAGTCTCATGGTAAAACACTCTTGTAAGAGCTGGGAAATTGCATTCAAGTCTTTCCTCAAGTGAAACCCACACGTGTCAGCTGAGTGCACTACATTGCAGGATCAGGGCTAGCATCGGGGTACCTGCCACCTGCTCCCCCCATTGCACAAGAGACAGGTAATGCCTGAACTAGGGCAGGCGAGAGGCAGCACGTCTCTGTAGCCTGGCAGATCGAGTATTTTGCCAGCAGTGCATGGGTCTGCATAGTTTGTAGGGTCAGACTTTATATTTTAATTGATACCTACTTAAAACAAACATCTGGCATAATTAAAAGTTCTTGTCAGGTGAGTTCTCAAGCCACTGATGGGCTGAGCTATACACCAGCTCCATCCCTCTCTCTAGATCCCATGCAGCAGGCTGGAAGGGTCTCAGCAGAGCAGGAGACACCTTCTCCTCCTCCTCCTCCTCCTCCTCCTTCAGCTCAGAGTAGATGGCCACCCCTGTAAGGTGGTGTAATGTGGTGGGTGATGCTTGACTCAGCAAAGTCCTGCCAGCACATCTCCATCCCTGGGTGTGTGCAGTGCTCCAGGAAGCTCTTAAATACTGTGTGTAAATACAGTGCTCCAGGAAGCTGACTCCTGCTCAGATAGCTGGAAGGAAGGATCAAGATCTCTCTTTTACTGAAGAAGTTTCATGTTTTCAGTGTCCTCTGAGACCTTACCCACCATCTGGTGCTGCCTGCATGGTCCCTGATGGACATACTCATGCCTGGGGGCCCATTTCTGGGACACCTTTCCACTGTGCTGGGAGCAGAGCCTTGGTGCTTAGCACAGGTTTCTGCAGCCTGCTCTCCGAGCCACCCACCTGGAAATTAGTCATTACAGCACCTAATTGACTGTGCTTTTATACGGCTTTTTCAGGCCATTTTCTTCCCTAGACTCATTCCTTTTTTTTTCCCCTAGTCAACATTTTTATTTTCATTCCTGTACCTGAAAACCTCTGAAAACCTGGAGAAAGAAAACTTGTTTTTATGGGTGCAGCTCTTCTGCTCTCCAGCAGGTGATAAATAGTTGCATACATCACATAATGCTTCAGGACGAGGCAAGAGAATAGACTATAAATAGGCTTAATTTTGCCTAGTAAACATTTCCATTACATCCAAATAAATGCATAGAACTTTTTTCCTCGTGATTTTATAGCTTCCCACTTTGACACAATTGCCAATAACAATTTCTTTTGTTTTATGACAGGCAGAAGTAGGTCTCCAAAGCATTAGGTAGCTATTGACTGTTGCGGGGAGGAGAAATAAAAGGTTCCTGAAAAGAATTGAGTAAGAGAGCTGAGCAGAGATGTCCTGGGAGCACCAGAAGCCTCCTCCCCAGGATGTAAGTGCCAGCATAGAGCGGCTGCAGCCTGCAGCTCACTGCACTGCTTTAGCCTTGCTACCTAAAGGTGTTTAAGTCTGATGAAGGCTGGAAATCCTAGGATTGTGGGTTTGCTTTGGAAACATTTTCATGTTTAAAAAATTGTTGTCTCTTAATGCCTCTAAATCATGATTACAGTGATTATAGTTCCCTTTTTTCTCCTCATTTCCAAACCCTGGTCTGTAATTCAAGTCTGCTCTGCTTTGACCAAGTAGTTTCACCTCTAGATCTTTTGGAAGCATCACAGAAGTTATTTTTATGTTTCTGAATTAATATCCTCACCTGTACTGACCTCAGCTGGTTCAGTCTCCCCATACACTCCACGGGATCTTGTATCTGTCAGTATAAGTTAACAGGTTTAAAAAGCTGAGCAGTAAAACCCATAGAAGAGGTAAAAGGCCAGAGACCCTGTGCCCTCAGCTCCTCTTCCTGGAGGGACTAAGAAGGCCAGGCTGAAATGCATATTTGGTCTCCCATGACAGAAACAGCTTCTTCTTCCCCATCACCTACTTCCCAAATGAAACAGCTAGAGAAAGAGAAAGCCCAGGCCTGCAGCTGGAGGGGAGGTGGAGAGAATCTGACGTAAATCCTAAATCCCATGTAAACCAGGAGTGATGTCAGGTTTGTCCCCTGAGGGATCTGTAGTCGGGGGAAAGACAGATGCCTTGCCTGGGGTCGGGGCTGGGAGCAAGGGAAGGTGCAGAACTGGTCTGGTCCCTCTCCTGCTGAGTGCTCGGTTAAACGTGGAGCTGGGTCCCCACCAATGCCACCTCCTGCTCCCACATCAAAGGCATTGGGGCTGAAAGCTGTGCACTGGTACCATTCCCAGCTGTAATGTCAACAGCAGAAGGATTATAGCCTGTTTTTTTGGCAGGGATGAGCCCCAGCATACGAGGGACTGCTGCTTGGTGGTTTGTGTTGTAAATAACAAACTGAAGCATTTCTCTCCTGCTAAGCCCCCCAAAACCAAGCAAAAGAGCTGTCCTCCTCCTGATATAGCAGGCTGCAATTTAGACTTGCAGTTCAGCAGTATGATTTGTCAGCTCCATCTTCCAGTCCTCAGAGAAGGAGCACGTTAGTAGCTGAATATAAGCAACATTTGCTTCCAATTTGCTCAAGCTATGCCCAATTACTTTATTAATGGACCGGTTTGCATCATGGTTCAGATAAAGCTGTGCTTTAGGATTGCTTTTGCAAGTCCTCCCAGTTTTACAGCAATAAAGATGAAGCAATGTTAACTTTCATTCTGTGGGATATCTTCTACAGAAATATAAGCAAAAGATCTCTCTGCAGGCAGCCTCTGTTCTGCAGAGCTCAACGTTAATGAAAGCAGGACAAACCATCCTATTTTCCTGATATGTTTGATTAGGGAAGGATGGCTCTTCAAGAGTCAATTCAATAGCTTTAATGATCTATTTAAGTTATCTGTTTAATATTTTTAATAATTAATGTAATAATCCATTTAATAATTATCTGGGGATAATGAGTGTGGTGCTGCCCTCCACCAAGCCAGTCCATGATCCTTTTGGGTCTCCACCTACAATCCCACTTCAGGGCTGCGATTCTCCTCCCCAGGAGTTTCAGGTCTCCAAAAAGTTGCTTTGAACTGGCCCCAAGCTGGGACAGAGACCCGGCTGTGCTGTGTGCTCCCCACCCCCAGACCTAAGGAGGTCACCTTTAAACCAAAGGTTTTAGTGGTTGCTACCAGCGGCTGGGATGTGTAACCTGGGCTATGACCTCTGCCACTTTTTAAAATCTCTCTGTTCTTTGAAAGGATAATCTTTAAATAAATAAGATTCAAATCATACTTAGGATATTTACTGTTCTGTAGTGCCTATCACTGTATTTCTTTTATTTTTTAAAGGTTTGGGCTTCATGTAGCATTGAAAAAAATAAATCAGAAATTAGATGTTTTACAATAAATATATACCTCCTTTTGATTTTTTTCTTTTAATCTTTGTCAAAGTACTTTGTACTGAAACACTCCTAGAAAAGAATATAAGAAGGAAAGGAGAAAGTACAGATCTGGCAAGTGTCCCGCTTTGTAACCCCACGGCCTCTTCTCTCAGCACCAAATGTCAGCTCTAACTGGGGATCAGAGGTGCTGGCCCTCCTTCTCACAGCCTGCAGGAAAGCTGGTGTATCATCATCAAGCAAGGCACAGGCCTTGACAGAAAGATGTGGGGATTAAGATTCTTGCTGGGAAAAAGCTCTGAAAGCAATTTGGAAAAAGTGCTGGGTCCCCAGTCCCAACTGATAGCAAAGAGCAGTAGATTTTGCAACTTGTCAACACTGTGGGATGATGGAAGAGAGTCGCAATAACAAACAAAAGAGCTATAGAGGCTTTGTTATAGGATATCATTTGTTCTCGATTTACATATTGTCTTTGTTTCAAAGTACAAATGAAGGATAACATCAGTGAAACGGGAAGCAGTAACTGACAATGAAAGCAAACAAGCCATCAGCTCAGGATCTCAAGTGAGAACAATGCATTGGGATTACAAAGGAAAAGACAAGATCAAGACAGTGGGAGAAGAATAAAAGAAATAAGATAGGTTCCTATGGTTTTATTTAGAGTTAAGATTGTGAATGCTAAGGAAGTACTTTTTTGCTGCATCATCGTGAGGAAATAGGCAGAGACCATGAATAGACCCTTCCTCATGTGCTCCCTTGAAGGTGATGGAGCCTCAGCGAAATAACCTATTGCTAAGGCTGATGCAAGTTTTAAATCACCCACAGAATATGCCTACATTGCACTGATGCCTCTGACCTTCTCAGAAGCACTACAGGACTATCAGCAAAGCCAGTTTAGCTTTGCTTTTGCCTCTCAAACATCTGAATCACCCACGCCTCATCCCCAAAGAGGTTTTGCCTTAGCTTTGTCATCATCTACCAGGCACTCTGTCTGCACTCAGGAGGGGTCTGGGACAGACTCTTGAACAGAGACAGCGGGTATAATTTCTGTCTAGGATCAAATCCTTTTATTGTTGTCCAGATACAAAAAGCGTATTCATTTTCACAGGCCATAGGCAAAGAAGTGCTACGAAGAGCCAGCAGCTGAAGGACAGAGGTGGTGTCCTTGGTGTCCTGCAGTCAACTCTACCCTGACGCATGGGGCAAGACAGGACTTTGTCTTCCTGGTCCTCCCTGGAAAATTCTGAAAAGAGATGCTTCAGGACATGCAAAGTAGGACAAGGCCCCAAAATAAGTGAGAAACTCTGCCCAAGACGAGCAGTTTTAGAAGACATTGACTACAGCCTTCTAAAAGCCCAGGAATTACAATTATAATTAACAGCTGTGCCAACAGGTTTGGGCTCCACTTAACAAAACCCCTCCAACAAAGTATCTGAGCCTTCATTTTCTTTCCAGACCAGCTTCAGCTGCAAGATCAAGGGCTATTTTCTCCACCAGGCTGGCCACTGACCTACATAAAGCAGCAAAGCTAAATGAAATAAAGGGCAAAGCTGAACTTTCTTTTTAAAAATACTCTAAGTTTAGAAACAATTTAGATGCCGGTAGAGCCATGTGACTGCAGAAGCTGCAGAACCTAAAGCTGGTGGGTATCTGGCTCTTGGCAAACCACAAGCTGCTGCTGATTTTGCACCTAAAAGTCACTGTTCAGGGTGTTATTAATTCTAATTGGCAGAGTCATAGAGGCAGGCACAAGGAATACATATTTCTTAATATGTATCAGTCTCTAAACATAATATTTTGTATTAATTTAAAGAAGTCCGCCCTAGTTTATGCATAATGCCTAGCCCCAAGGAGGTTTAGATTCCTAACTTAAGGCTCCAGGCTTTATGGCATGATAAGTAAAGAATGTTAATAGTATCGTTATGTGTCTCTAGATGCGTATGTGTCCTTTAACACTTCTCATGGCTGGGATTTTGAGAACTACTCCATGCTGGTCTAACTCTGACCTTATTGCTCCCAGTGGCTGAAGTATTTATTCAAAATAGATCCCAATATGAATATATCATTTAGGACACAGAAGTAATTATTTTTTTTCTAAACTTATGGAGTTATATTTTATTTCCTTGTTAGATTACATTAACTCAATCTTATGCCAGCCCTGAAATAATTTGCCCTGGTAGATCCCATATTCATCTTGCTGTTATTGAAAGTGGTTTACGTTTGACGATCCAAGCACATAGTCAATCTTCTAAGTTCTTAATTTGTATCAAGAGATTTTCAAAGTTCAACTTATGTCATATCTAAGCAAAAACCCATTACATGTGAGAAATTACTGGCCGTCCATTTTGTGATCGAACGCATACAGCAAGATTAGTGATCATCTGTAGCTCAGCTGTTATTTTTACTGGGTTATCAAAGCCCTGGGGAGGATTTTGTAAAGCTATTTAGCCTGAAGGAAGGGATTAAAGAGGTTTCTCCCCATGAAACATCTGTTGCAAATGTACTTTCTAATATTCAGAGCAGAATGTTAAAATTAATCAAAAAGGGGAAGACTTTCTTTACTGTTCAGCAGCCACCCCATGATTCAAACCACTGCTTTTTTCCTTCCATCAAACAGAAACTGTCCCCCCCGTGACATTGAAAGAAGTCCTCTTCTTTCAAACAAAAAAGTCCTCTTCTTTAAATGTCACGTCCCTCAAAACTTTGATGGGATACTTCAAGTTTTTCCTTCAGTTCCCTTCCCTTTTGTCAACTAATGGGAAACCAGGACTTGAAGTGACTGTTATGGTCAGAAAGGCCAACCATCCGTGATTTCCTTCCCTTCTTTCCCTAATTCCCAGACTCTACATGTGCTCATGCTTTTGTGGTATATGCATGTGAACAGACATTTTTTTCAGTCAGGTACCTAAAGGAATAGTGCATAATCATGCCTACTTTGAGCAATGGAATCTGGTTATTTTCCCAAACAGAGCCCATTATCTACAATCCTCTTATTTGTGTGATTTTAAAAAAATGCTCACATGAAAGGAAAAGAAAGGAAAAGAAAAGAAGAATGGAGCATTAAACGAACTTGGGTACTGGCAGTTGTAATACTGATATGGCCCAAGATTTTTCCTGTACCCTTTCCCTTCCTTCTCAGTGCTCTCTCAAGCCCACATATCCCAATCCCAATATAAAGCTAGGGGCAAAGATAACCTCTTTTCCATGGGTCTGTGTTGCACTATGCTTTCACTGCTTACAGTATTGCTTTCTATAATATTTGAGGGAAGAGATACCCAATAATAATGAGCACATTCGCTACAGAGCAATATACACTGTGCAAACTTAAGTGCTAAAAGAAGTTGGATGAAAACAAACTCTCGGTTTATTCCCCTGGTTCATGCACAGGAGATTTGCAGAGAAGTTGAGGAAAGCAGACTTGATGTGCTCTCTTACTCTCTGTGCTCTTTCTTCTTCTTTTTTTTTTTTTTTTCTGAGACAGATTTTTTTTTTTTTTATGCAAAAGGAAATGTAATTTAATTCTTTTCCTCTATATAAGAGGAGGAAGAATTACAGGCACATGTTTATGCACGTTAGGCTCAGTGAACTGAAGCTTCAGAAGGGTGAGAGAACAGCTTCCTGGTAGCATCCCTAAGTTTCATCAATTATACTGCATTACTGTGTTCAGTTCTGCCATGGACAGGTGACTGAATGTCTTTTTAAAACATATTATTATTGCTGATGATGATATTCTGTCAAACACAAGAAGAGGGACAGCATGACCGGGGGCTGCTGAAGGCTTAGCAGAACATACTTACCCTTGTTGTGCCATGCTCAGAGGGACTGAAGCATCCCGTTCCCCCTGTGCCATGTTTCCCTGCCCCAGGTGAGCTGCAGCCAGCAGGTGTGAATGCAGAAGATGCTGGTGAGGCAATGATGCTATGCATGTGTTATGGAATAAAGAAGCAAGGATACTAAGGGGAGAAACTCCTAAAGAAGGATACTTGGGAAGCTCCTGGGGGAGCCTGGCATTTGCACCCTGTGGTCATCCAGGAATAGGGGACCCTTCTTCTTGCAAAGCCAGATTGTAGTAACAGAAAGTAGAACAAAAAATTTTGTAAAGACTGTTTCAGGCTGACATACGGAAGAGTTAGAGATGCAATTTCTAGTGCTGAGTATGAGGATAAGGATCATAAATAAGAAGGCAGACAATAAAACAACAGCAACTGCCTGCACCGACTGGAATAAATTGCATCTCAAAGATTAACTGGTATGGTTATACAACTCAAGCTTTTCTACTTTGGCATGGGCTTTAAAAAGTCCTTAGGCACTTCACCTGGTTGAGGTTGCACCAGAAGCCCTGGCAATATGGCCTGAAACATGAAAATGGATATGGTGGCCAAACAACCAGGACTGCCGGGCAGTGAGGAAGGGGATGTCAGGTTTATCCCATCACCAGCAACATGGGCTATGCTGTGGTAATTCAGGAGTCTGCTTTTGGTACATTTTCAGAGTATCTGAGTGAGAATAACAAAATGGTGAAACGCATGAGTTCTTGTCCACCAGAAATCAAAATATATCCAGAGTAAATATATCCAGAGTCACATCAGGGGGGTCATAAAACAACCTGTAAGTAACTGTTGAAAACCTGTGCTATATTAAAACTGGTGATATGTGATTAAAAAACAGCTGTCACTGCCCTCAGCCACTGCCCACACCCAGGTGACACGCTGTCCCCTCCTCAGGGATGGCTGGGAAGCAGCAGTTGACTTGGCAACTGCTGCGGTAATAAGATATTTTTCCTCAGAAAGTATTAAAAACATACTGACAAAATGCACCCTGCATTTTTCTCATGTAATAAATCTGCTTTTATATTTAAAGACCATACTTCTTCCCATGGCAGGGATACAATGTGCCAGCCCAGTCTCTGGAGGGCCTGTAAAGGGGTGATGCAGGAGTGCAAAAGAGGAGCTTTGTGCAGGTTGTTGTGGTGGAGGCATGGGAGATGTTCAAGGGACGTCTGTGGGCTTTGCCAGAGATACTGCAGGGAGCAAACCATGATACAGCTCTCAGCCTCAGCTGGTTAATGCAGGACGGAGGTCTGCCAAACCCCTCCCTACCGTGTGGAAAGGAATGCCACTCAGTCATGGCAAAAATGTCCTGCATTCCCCATAGTGCAAAGGATCCCACTCCAACTTGCTCCTGAGCACGGCCCAAGGCAGGTCAGAGCATTTACTCACACTGTAAGACCCATACGGAGTCTGTACAGGCCATTGTGATCTATTTTGACGAGAGCTGTTCAGGTTGTGTCTCCTGCTGAGGGGTGGATGTATGAGAAGGAAGCTCAGACAGCCCCCAGGTAGGGTACAGCCTGCCTTCAGGGGCTGCTGCCTGGCTGTAGAGGGCACGGGGCTGTACCCTTGAAGGGGTAGCTAAAAATATCTGCGGCCTTACGTGACATCTGCGGCCATCCCAAACAGATGACAAATATCTTGCCTTGAATATAATCTTGGCTATTCTGTTTGAAAAGGGTACATATAAAGTAAGTGGTGCACAGCGGTTATAGTGCACTCCCAAGCACAGCAGAACCAGGACTTGTAGTGTGAGCGGTAGCTGCTGCTTTTTCTTACATTTTTGCAGAATAACTCTGGGGAGACACGCAGAGAAGCAAAGCCTCTGAAATGCATTTAATTAGATAAGCTGAATCTGCAATGTAGCATTTGGAAACCATCCAGGTTCAGGATGGGTAATTCAGTAATCTGGCTGGGCAATAGCAGATTCTGCTGATTTATGTGTGAGCCGACTGCTGCTCTTCTGGGTTTCCTTCCCCTCTCCAGACCAGCAGTTCATTCGGCCACTCCTTCTCCCAGCTAAAGCTGCTGTGGTTTTTCACGTCACAACCTCTCTGCCCTGCAGCCCACATGGACTCACTTTTTGAGGACCGGTTTTGCAGGGGTGGAGGCACAGAGGTGGACAGATGAGAGGGACCATTGCACTCAGGGGGTGCTGGAGCCCTGGGGGAATGTGGCTTCTCCGGGTCCTTGCTCCTGCAGGATTGCTGCTATATCCTTTTCTTAATCAACAAGCTCCCACTGCAAGGGGAGAAAATAAGGCTCTCTGTGTCTCCTGCTGCAGGCCTCACTGATTTTTATCTCCCTGGAAGCAGCCTGTAGAAATAGTGAAACCAAAGGGACGAGACTACGACTTGCACGAGGACTGAGGAGCTTCCTGAAGTAACTCCAGGGCCAATTACAGTTGCTGAGCTGTCATGAATTAGCAGCACCGTGTGGGTGTTGAAGGACACCCAGATGAAGAAACATGGATTATCCTTCACATTGACGAAGTAATATCTGGGACAAGCTTGCACAACATTATAATCTAGAACTCAAGGTGTCCATGGCCAGGTATCTGCACCTAGACCAGTGACTACTCACTGCTTGAGGTTTGTTCACCAGAGCTGCAGCCACGACCTTTTAATTTTGTCTGAAAAGTGCTGTAACCATCACATTGCCTGCATGCTCATACCTGGGGTCAGATCCAAGACCCGAGCTGCTCTGTCAGAGCTGGGCCAGCAGGGCAGGCAGAGCTTGCAGTGGGCAACATGGGCTCCCCCTCTACTCTGCCCTGGTCAGGCCTCACCTGGAGTACTGTGTCCACGTCTGGGCTCCCCGGTACAAAAGAGACAGGGATCTCCTGGGAAGAGTCCAGCAGAGGGCCACAAAGACGATACAGGGCCTGGAGCATCTGCCCTGTGAGGAAAGGCTGAGAGACCTGGGTCTGTTTGGCCTGAGAAGAGAAGACTGAGAGATCTTACAAAAGTGTACAAAAACCTTAAGTGTGGGAGACAGGGATTTGGCCAACCACTTTTCAGTGGTTTGTGGAAACAGGACAAGGGACAATGGCCACAAAATGAAGCCCAGAAAGTTCAGCACCAACATGCAAAGGAACTTCTTCACAGTGAGGGTGATGGAGCACTGGAACAGGCTGCCTACGGAGGTTGTGGAGTCTCCTCTGGGGACTTCAAGATTATTCAAGGCCTGTCTGGATGCCCACCTGGGCAGCCTGCTCTGAGGAACCTGTATGGCAGGGCGGTTGGACCCGGTGACCTCTTGAGGTCCCTCCCAACCCCTACAATTCTGTGATTATTATTTTGTTTGTAAAAAGAGGCAGGCACAGGCTAAAGCACTTCCTGCAGCCCTCCCTTCCCTCATGTAAGCTCTCCGGTTCTTGGTCATGTATTTAGTGTCCTAGTGTCTTCTGTCTTTCCATGACGGGTGCTCATTTCTTCTGTCCTCCCACCTAAGTTTGGCAAACCTGTGAAAACAGACCATGTTTGAGATTTCTAACATTCAATTCATTTTGGTTGAAAAGTTTGGTTTTTGCTTGGGGAAAACAGTTGTGGTGCAACTCCATTGGAGGAGGACACGTAGAAAAACTGATGTCTGATGTCAATCCAATTCATCACACTTGCCAAAATATTTATTAAATATGCCAGAGCTCAACAAAAGTGCAAGTCACACACATGGAATATATATTACCCAGTCAACTCTAATATCATTCGAGCTTTATGAAATTCCTTTGCTGGTACCTGGGCCCATCAGCTCAAAAAGTTCTGCATAAATCTAGTCTCCTCAAGTCAGAGCTGAGTCCATTTTTTGTGACAGAGTGGGGAAGGGAGGCTGCATTTCACTATTTTTAACAAAAGAACAAGAAGCAGACTTTGCTGTTCTCAAGACTCTCCAGTGGGTATTTTTCACAAGTAATATATTTTCTTATTTCACCATAAATATGTTGCTCTCTTGTTGGTTGAAACACGAAGACAAGAGATCTATATTAATCTCATCACTTTAAGCTGAAAAAAAAAGCACCTGTACTCTAAGAAGCTAACAAGAACAGATAGCTGACCAGCATCGAGTTTTCTACCGTGGTTTGACACATTGCATGCCTGCTGTCCAGACATTTCTTTGAATACAAAGGCTAGAGCAAAAATGTTGCCTTTTATACTGTATACATGTATATCAGCTCAAGCAAATTTAGCCACAGACATATCTTGACTCCGTTTCTCCTAACAAACTTCTCACTGCCCCTCTCACCAACGCATACTAGCACCTTTCATACAGAACAGTGACTACTGCTGCTGCTTTTGCAAGTGATATATACATGTGTGCACCCCAGAAGCTGCAAGATAAACCAAATGGTGCAAACCCCAGGTATCATATGAATATAGCGAGACTGGAACAAAGTAATTCACAGTTAACAACCCAATTTTCCATGGGAGCAAGAGGCCTGGCCACAGCCACACTAGAAACTTTTATCCTTTCTAAGAAATTCATTGCCACCTGAGTCATGCAATTACTAGAGCTATTGTCCCACAAGCTGCAGAGACAATCAAGTCTGGTTCATATAGATTCGGTTATATAGTCTGGTTCATATCGATTTTGGTAGTTTGGTTTCATATAGATTTGTGCCCTACATCTTTACATGTCTTTCCCTCTTTTCCCCTCTATCAGACCTCCTCATGTCTTCTCTGAGATCCCTCACATCACCTAGCCTTACTCTGTGGTGCACACACCTTCATCCCATGTGTGGTAACTCCCAGCTTGAGCAAGAGGCGGTATAGCCGTGTCTGGTTCTGAAATATATGTATTTAAATATACATCTGGTTTGTGTACACGTACTGGGTTGGCTGCCCACAGCACATGTAACAATTTGCTAGCAGCAGATCAGATACTGCTGAGCACACAGTCAAAGCTTTCTCCTAGTGGATGCCCTTCTCCCACAAGCCTTACAGGAATTTGTTGTGAGACTTTCACCTACCTGGCTAATTTCAATCAAATCTGATAAACAGGTCCAGAAAATTACTGGTGTGAGTGACAAGAGAGGTGAACAAGCAGACAGAAGGATTCTTACAAAACCAGAACAAAAATAAATGTATCCAGGGACTGTTCGGCTTAAAAAACATATACCCACTCATACACAAATTTGGAAAATGAAATTTTCAAAAAAGTGCAGGGACATCAGATGCCTGAGGCTTGACTCTGGACACTTCACTGCTTTGAGATCCCCATGAAAATGCCTGATTGTACTGGAGGACAGTCAGAGAAAACTGCATGGGATGTGCTACAGATGGTTTTTATGGCTCACTTAGAGAGTGTGAATTATATAAAGAAAACAGTTATTCTGTTTACTAATTGTAAAAGGGGAGCATTAAAGACAAACAAAATACTGAGAATCAAGTAGTATTATTATATTGAACAGTCTTTTACAGTGCCTAAATCTGTCCTACACTCTCTTTTGCATCAAGACCAGTCTAGCAGTGTAAGGCCCAAAATGCATTTCCCATGAAGTCCAGAGGAAAATCCTTATGTCACACCTAATGCAAATGTGAACACTGGGGTAATGTGTTGTGCTAGATATTTTCAGGCACAATGTCTCATTTACTCTAAGTTACCACTTCATGTCTCGAGGCTGAACCATGAGTAGTGGCATATCCACTGGAGTTGATTTAGTATAATTTTCTAAAGTATGATATAAATTTTACCCTGATATCATGAATAAAAGGCTATTAATAAGTTCAAAAGTTCCCTATTAAGAACTACAAAGTTCTCATAGTTCCCAATCTACTACATGTTAATAGTATTTGGATGGTTCCTATGTGCTTCTACAAGATAAAATGATGTAGAAAACTTTCCAGCACTATTCATTGATGTATTAGAATGTTTTTAGATGGAATAATTTGTTATAAAAAGCATACCATGGAGAGACAAGGCTGCAAGGAAAGGTGTCAGAAAGCCCTGTGTGACACTTTCTTTGGGTACCCCACCAGCATCACCTTGAGATTACAGCCTTTCTTCCCAGATTAAAGATGGACTGATGGGCTGTCAGATTAGCCCTCCCCCTGAGCAGATTTGCCTTTCCCTTTTATCTCCCAGCTTTCACTGCCTGCTGCCCTTCTCCACCTGTTTACATGAACTATCAAAGCATACTTCTGGGATGAGCAGAGAACCCCATCCCAGTGCAGCAGGGATGGATTTGCAGAACCTAATCTTGGTTTTGGTCAGCCTTTTGATGAACCAAGGAGACAAAGCCTATTAGTGCATGCAGCAAGTCCAGCAGCTCTGCTGGGTGTCTCCTGCAGCCAGGGCTGGAGCCAAGCCAAGCAACCTCGGTGGAGTTTACCAGCTTGGGATCTGCTAGCGACAGGTCCTGGCCCCCACCTCTGCTGCGCGAGGCATTGCAGAACCTCAATGTCACCCAAAGGCACCAGGGACCTGCAGCACAGTTCCCTTCTGCTGCACACCACCGCGACAGGAGCCTCCAAACAAATTACTATGTCTACATATCACCACAATCAAAAATAGTAGCTTCAGTCTGGAAGCTGGTATGAGCATGGTGCTGCACCCAGATTAATGACCGCATGCACTCTTGGCAGGGTCAGTCAGCTGGGGCAGGCTGCTAGGTCAATTCAGTTCCAGAGCCGTCCTGTTTCCTAGTTCCAGAGCAACCTTGTTTGCCTCTCACTGGGGTCTCTTCACATGTTGCCACACTGCATCTTGAGACCTCACAGCATCTGTGCCGCTTCTGAAATGCAACGTAGCCATTTCATTCCCATAAGCCCTGTCAGGCTCAGCAGAGCTGTACATAAATCTGTTTTAGGTATCTGAGCGCTAGTGGGCTTCTCAAGTGGATCGGGAACCCTGCCTACGCAGCACTTCAATGCCAACTTGAGAGTGGCTGATTGCTATTTATTTCACGCAAAACCTGGCCTGATGCATTATTTGATATATTCATCACAAAAGTAAATCAAATTGCAATATATAACACAGAAGTTAAATGAAAATACTAGTGATCTCCCATTCTACTGTTTTGCAGGAATAAGAGACAAGCAGGATGGATACCTAAACATCTGGAAATCCACTGGAAAATATAAATTCAGTGGCAAGCCTTGAGAACGGCTTGCATTTATTTAAAGAAAAAAAAAATAGCCAGGAGAAAACACACCTTACCCATTACCCACTGTACCTGCAACAATCTGAATTATTGTACCATAGCCATACTTCAGTATTACCCAGTCATCAAGGTTGAAATACCCTGTTATTGCTATAATTCTCCAAGAAGCAATTGTACTACTGCAGATATTATGAAAAAAAAGAGGACATTTTCTGATTAGTATGAATGATGCAGCAGGGCAAAGCTTATATCATTTTATTCAGTATCTTTGAGGAACAGACAGAACCAAATTTCTGAAAAATAGCCTATTTCATCCCTCAGAAAATTGAGCCTGTAATTATATTTTAGATCTTGATACAGACAGTATTTATATCATTGCTATGCACTTGTTCTTTATAGGTATGTTAACATGCTATTTTTTAAGTTTACCTAATTTTTATGTATAGATGATTCATTTTTTAGCAGAAGTAAAGGAACTTTGAAAACTTTAATCTTTTTTCCACACATTTTTTTGCAAAAATCCAGGCACAGCTTCCCATAGAGGAGCTCATAATGGAGCATTTGCAGCCTCTATATTTACAGAAGGCCATCTGACATGATACAAAGCAGCCAGAGAAAGCTGAATTCTTCCTCAGGGGAGCAAAGGGGTGAGGAAATACTAAAAACACAATCCCATGAGGGATAACCTCGCCAGGCTGCACATGCAGCAGCTCCCGGCGGTGCGAGCAGGGCTTGGTAGGGCGCATGGGGGAGGCAGGCAGGTGGGGAGCTGCGATTAGCTGGGGCCTCAGCGGGGACGGACGGGGTTATCGGCAGTGGGATGCCTGCCAGGTCACGTGCAGATATTTCTCTGAAGCGGACGATTGGCAGGAGTTTAGCAATAATAAAATGGGATAAAGCGTGTTTGCGTAAACACGGAGAGGAGGCAGGCTCACGCCGTGAAAACAGCTGCAAAAACTGATGGTGTTTTGGGGTCGGCTGCTTTCAGGTTTAACTGTAAAGATATTTAATTCTTTGTAGAGTATTTAAACTAGAAACAGTGTTTGTAAATAGAAATTAAAAGTGAGGAAACAAACAAACAAAAAAAAAAAAGGTATTTTCAAGGGCATACAGTGTTTGGGGATTTGCTTTTACAAAGTAAAGTAAAAACAGGGAATTGGGGAGGGGGAGAAGGAAGTGATCTTTTTTTATCTGCCTGCCTTGTTTTCCCACAGAGTGATCGGTGAGACCAAAAGTTGTACAAATCTCCGGTTTAGGGAAGTACGTGAATATCACAGTGGAAGTTTCAGAATTAAAAGCTGGTCTCTTTCAGCCCCAGCTGCTGCACAGAGAAGCCAGAACAGAAATCTTGAGCTGGGCTGGCAGCTCCAAGATTGTCTCCGTAGCTGCAGAGCCCCGCTCACCTTACACTCATCGTGGGGTGGTTATTTTCCTCCGCAGCTGTAATGCTGCTGCATGGCGATAACTCAGGATGAAAGTGCGTGGGGCTCCTCTGGGTGCTTTCATCTCCACTCCCATGCTGGGCTGATCTTTCAGACCGAGCCACACCAGCTGCACTGCTGGGGCTCTGGTATATGGGGCTCTCTCCCCATGCTATATGGCATGTATTTTATTTATTTATTTTTTTTTAGAAACAAGAGTTTTCTCTCTGTCTGCATTACAATATCTCTCTATTTCACGCTATGTTGATGCCTTCTTTTTTGCTTATAAAAAGGTTTCCCTTTTTAATGCCTTAATTCCTGTTTGAGTTGTAGGGATTTGCCAAAAGATATTAAAAAAAAAAGTGCGTAGGCATCTAAATGTTCAACATAACTCCGTGTCTATTATGAGATGCCTTCGGCCTCCCTCATGTACCCTTGCAGGGATCAGGGATCAGGAAGCTCGTACTCACAGATCCCTCACAGGACTAGGACCACACATCATGAGCTAAGAGCAGCTCTCCACGCTCAGCCGTCTTTGGCTTTGGCATGTTGCATATGACAAGGCCAGCTGTACTTGTAGGGCTCTGGACGTCTAATCGACTAGAAAGAGCAAGCAGCTATCTCTGGTGTCCTCCCCCGTCCCCCAGCAGAGCACATTTTTCTAGGGTCACTGATACCCTCGCAGCCAGCAGCTGATTTATGACCGGTGCCTTTCGGAGCCACTGCGCTGCACATCATTAATGTGGTAGCAACAGCAGCACGGGCTGAGAACATTTGCAGGGGATCTTTCTGCAAATGCCATCGGACAAAAAGTTGAGTTCCTAATTTACACCTGTTCAAGTACATTAAGCAATTAGCAGCACTGTCTTGGGAATTAACTTCTGTATACCCTGCTGGAGGGGTCGGTGTCCTCACTTTGCTAGAGGTGCTCACTGCCGAGCTGCTGCAGGGGCTGAACCTGCAGACCCCTGCCATTTGCTGCAAAACGGTCTGCACGCAGCAGCAGGGTCTCTCCTAGTAATGGAAATATTTGCAGATGAGTGTTTTTAAGCTCTGGACACGATTTGTTTGATGCAAGGCAATATACCAAGGGGAAATGCCAGCGTGCAGGGCCATCCCCGTGACCACAGCGCCGTGCCCCGCAGCAGCACGCAGTGGCCGCGTGGGCTTTTTGTGCCCAGGATTAGCGGGGATTGGGAATGATGCAGAAGCAGCGTGCTGAGTCCAGAAGGGGAAATTGCTTTGCAGGGCAATTTCTCTGGGAAGATTCAAAACTGGTGATGATTTCCAAGTAGAAACAAACATGTTAATATCCTATATTCACAATTTGTTTAATCTGCTGCTTATTTTTTTTACTGCAAGTGGTGCAACTCAGAGTTTGTAGTTCTGATGAGTTGGCTGCTGCATTTCGTGTCAGAAAGGTTTGCCTCCAAGTGACACAACGATCAGAAATGTTGCGAGAAGTGAATGCAAAGAAGTTTGTTAAACTTTGACAGCAAATGAGAAAAAAAAAAGAGAACTTGTTTTCAGTCAGAGACATCTGTGTCATGCCCTGCTTCCCGTATCAGGAAAGGCAATGAAGCGTTTCTGCTTATGCCAAACTTACTCTTGTAGCTGTGGACATAATTAGTTTCAAATATGCATTATCTTTAAAAATCTTTACCTCCTAACTCCATACTGAACTGTGATTAAAAAAAAAAAAAAAAAAAAAAGATTCTCTGGGTCCATGCTCAGTTAGATGTTCCTCTATGTTTATTCACACTTATTTTTTTTCTCCCCTAATGTTTGTTGGAGCCTTTTTAAGGATACTGTGCCAAGGAAAGTGAAACTTTTTTTTTTTTTTTTTTTTTTTTTTTGCAAATGCTTTCCCATGTGAAAGCAGCATGCTTCTTTTCCTAATCATCTTTGATCCTCTGTCCCTTCAGTCCATTTCTTCTCCATAGTCTTCATGCATCATAAAAGCCAAGCTCTCTTTTCCATAGGTTTCTAATAATTACCTCTTGTTTCTACAGCCTTGTTCCTATTCCCTTTAAGAAAATTGCCAGCCCCCTACAAACTGCATAATGAATAATAATGAATTATTTTATTGCACACTTAGCTGTAAGCACACTTGTTAATTATCCACGTTGCATTGTGAATGAAGATTTACACTTAACCTTGCTCCAGAAATGTAGGTGCATTAAGAATATTTGTAATATCTGTGGCAGACAGAAATGTCTCCAAGTTTCTGTAACAACGGAGACAATCATGTCTTTATTTGCTTTTCAGCAGTCTCAATAATATGTCTGTGGAATAAAAGTATTTTTTCTCTTAGCTGAAAGACAGAGCTACATAGGTCACTGTGGCAAGCTAATATATTTATGGTCCAAAGGGCTCTCCTCACCCCCAGACTTGAGGCTTACAGAGGAATCCAAGGTATGTAATGATGATGTGAACACGATACGCTTTACTGTAACCTGTGCTGCAGGCAGCTGTTAATGCCAGTCTAACTTCTGCAGTATGCAGCCAAAGGAAAGCTGTCTGCAGCATATGTATAGCTTCAGTCTGCAGCATACTTACTGTGAAGTCAATGGCATGCTGAAGTGGATGCCGCAGAAGCAGAGAGACATTTGCTAAAATTCAAGTCTCAGATGTTAATATATATTTGGGATAATTTCTCTGCCTGTGAAAGAAATTCATTTCCTCCCTGCTAAATTACTACTGCAGTAGCTTCTACGGTGTCGTACAAGGATCCAGAGACGCATTGTGCTAAACGCTGGGGAAACACAGTGAAAGATCGGCAGGCTCCAAAGAGATAAAAGTCAAAGGTGGCAAAAAGGTCAAAATACATAAAGGAGAAAACAAGAAGTACAGTGGGAAGGGAAAGAGAGAGAAACACTGACCTTAACACTACTGCTGAGTGGGTCAATAACAGAAGGATTTGCATTCAGTCTCTTGGCTCCTTGTCTAATCTCCTATTGTACGCTGCTGCCTCTGACAATCTTGGCCAGGAGAGAGATGCCTCGTTACTTCAGCATTGCCCCAATATAATCTCTTTCTAAGTTGCTCTTGCTATGGAGACCCTTAAATTTTCAGCCCCAGTTTATGCAAGGTCCGTGCTGCTTTGTGAACAGGGCAGTCATTGTATTTTTCACAAAGTGTAAATACTTTCGGTGGCATGTAAGTCAGTAATATCTCACTCTCTGCTTACTTTATGACATCCAACACTTACACATATCATCTAGATCCAAAAATGTGCACAGTAAATTTCTCTGCAACATCTCAGTTTGTGGTTCTGGTCCTGATGATCAAGGGAAGGCAATGAGTCCCGTTGCTCTTCCTCGGATTCTTGGTCTCATTGAACTACAAAACCAGACACAATTAATTTTTAAGTTCAGACCTCTAACATGGTGAGTAGTGTGGAAGGATTGTTTGGTTTTACTTAAATGAAACACTCATCTAAATACCACCTCATAGGATATTTGCTTTTGTGCAGCAATATGTTGTTGACTCATCTGTGCCTTTTTTCTTCTATAATCTTCAAATACTTTTTTACCAAAGTGCTGCTAGTAAGCAGTTCCCATTTTTAAATTATTAATGTTACTTTATTAACATTAAATGATGTTTATTGGTAGTATATCTCAGCAGTGAAAACACCAAGTACTAACCTCATCATATATACATACAGTTTCTCCCTGTACTCTTATTTATGTGCATACATTAGTGAGAGCAAAGGCAACATGTATTGATTGTACTGTGGATTTAGATTTTCATTATTACAGTTTGTAAATAAAGACATAATTAGGTTCATGTAATTTACAGGTGCTGTAGGATAACTCTACCTTCTTCACAACATTTTCTAGAAAGCTGTGACTCTGTTTTTAATCACACTGCCAAAATGTAAAATTGTGTTCAGAACCCAGGTGCTACACACCAAGTACATCTTCAGCGTGGAGGTCTCAGCATGTTTTTGGAGTGCATGGGCATCACCCATGCTTACGGAGAGGTGGAGCTCAGGTATGGGCCCAGCTATCACATGTGTCTGAATATCTCACCTACACAGCCAGCCATCAGGTGCCTGACTGAATTTACAGGTGCACACTGAGAGACAGGCTTAGTGGATGACAGAAGGTAAGAAGGAGATGCAAGATTTGCAGCAGATCAATTTGGACAGCACAGACATACCACTTGTCTTCCTGGAGCTCCTTGGAAAGGGCTTGAGATACCTTCAAGGGCTCTCCCTCTTACAAGGAGGAAGCTGAGCACCTTTGTGGCTAAATTTTGTAGTGATCTATTACAGTTTAAGCATTAGGGGGAAACATCAAGAGCCAAAGTCCTGACACTGATTTTTGGCAGAGGGGAGCACTCAACAAACCACACAGATTTTGTAGTAACAGGCAAAACTGAATCTTCGGATTTAGCACTGTACAGATGTGTTAAAAGGGTATAGAGACAGGAAAAAATGACAGCAAGACAACAGGGCAAAAACAGAGTAGGAACAGGCCACATGTTAAGAGGAGAGGAGTAAAACAGTCAAAAAAAAATATTTGTGTCAATTTTCTTTCCATAAAACCCTTATTTTCTACTTATTTTTTTTTCCATTTTACCTTAGCATTTGACGTCAGTGAATGGTATCTGTTCATTCTAGCAATCAATCCAACCTCCAGTTTCCAGATCCCACTATTCAACAAGATTTTGGAACAATGTCATTTATTATTTGCACTTTTATATCTGATTATTTGCACATTCCTATTGACGCATTTGCCTGTGCGATATACTGACTACTATATCCATCACAAAACACCGTGATACACCTTGGAGTAAGTGCAACAGTGGGTTTTGCTTGCCTGAGCTTTTTAAAAATTGAAATGCAATGCACTTCCAAAAGAGGAGCTAACCTGCATGTGGAGAATCATGAGACTAGCTTAGCATCCTGCAAACATGTTTGGAGAGGACAAAATTAAACATTTAAGCATGCTGATTAAGGCATTGATTCTGCAAATACTTACTACCAGGCATAATCCCTTTGAAATCAGGGGGACTATTCATGGTCATAAAAGCTGTGCCTGTGAGTAAACATTTGCCTGGTTGAGCCCTTGAAAGCAATTGCAGACAATACATTTCTTCTAGATGGACAGTGCTTACTTGCCGGCAGCCCATAGCTCTGAAATTACGTATATTGTAATTGTGGCTGTGTGGTGAGGCGAGGAGTGCCTCATCACCCTGCGAGAGGCCTACAGGAAATGCCTAGATGGGCTGTTGTAATTAGACACATATCATTATTATTTATTAAAACACAACTAGTTACACTGGTTGTGCATATTCTGTAGGCAGACCTTTTGAAAAAGTGAGCAATCTAGCCTTGGCTGTGCAATATAGGCCTTGTTTACGATAGAAAGTCGTGCTGACCTGACTATTTCTACAGCTAAAGCTGTACTTCTCCAGTTTAGGTGGCACTGTGTCATTACGTATTCTCCTATGAAGAAAGGTTGAGAGAGTTGGGGCTATTCACCCTGAGGAAGAGAAGGCTCTGGGGTGACCTTATTGCAGCTTTTCAGTACTTAAAGAGGGCTTATAAAAAAAGATGGAGAGCAACTTTTTGCTCAGACAGACAGTGACAGGACAAGGGGGAATGGTTTTAAACTAAGGGGGGAGATTTAGATTAGAATTTAGGAGGAAATTCTTCACTCAGAGGGTGGTGAGACACTGTAACATGTTGCCCAGAGAAGCTGCAGATGCCCCGTCCCGGGAGGTATTCAAGGCCAGGCTGGATGGGGACCTGGGCAACCTGGTCTGGTGGGAGGTGTCCCTGCCCATGGCAGGGGGTTGGAGCTGGGTGGTCTTTAATGTCCTTTCCAACCCGAGCTGTTCTATGGTTCTATGATTCCATGACTGTAGCTCATATTTTCCTTAGCAGAAGGAAAAACAGTGACAGTGTAAAACACCTTCATACCAGTATAACCACACATCAATTTAAACAGTACAATTAAATGTGTTGTAAAAGCTTACTCAGCTCAGATAGTTAAATTGCTGCATGACTTATGAAGAGATCAGATTCCCTGTTCCACAAATAAATGATAATAAGTGAATCTTACCCCTCTCACACACAGGAAGGAGGAGGAGAAAAGAGAAGCGAACATGTCCCTTGTTTAAGATACAGCTTTTCATGTCTGAGCATCTTGTGACTTAACCAGCATTTGCAGCTCAGTGAAATGCAATGTATTCGTCTGGCTGCTGCCTGTGAAAGTGCTTGAATCAGTCTCAACTGATTCTTTGAACAGGCACAAAGAGGGAATCACAAAGACTGCAGGGAAAGAAGCTGCTCATTTAAAGAAAACAGGGAAAGGTCACAGAGGGATAAACGTTCCTGCCAGCACTAATTTTACTACAATGCTCCAGTTTCTCATCTTGAAAATTGAAGGGATTTTTTTTTTTCCTTGTTCTTCCAGTCTGAGAAAGCAAGGGAATACACATGTATACGAAGGAGAAACACACTGCGTGACAGCGGTAGGTGATGCACACTGTCTAGAGAAGGATTTTATCTGCTTATGGTGACCAGCAAGCACCAGGGTACCAGCAGACCAGGCCACAGGACTAGGCTGAGAAAGCATGGGTACTGCCTCCAGCCTGCTCCGAGGCCTCCAGGAAACCACCTTATCTCTCTGCGCCTCTTTCTTCCTCCATAAAACGAGAGAAGGCCAATTTGTAGAGCACTCTGGGGAGTAACATGACAAACAAGTGTTACATATTAGCTGGGGAATTGCTATTAGCTCCAATACCTTTTTCTTTGCTTGTGCAATAGCCACCATTAAAGGAAGAAGTTGCAGCTCTGATTGTTAGGTAATTTCCTAATTTTGGCTCCAAATCAGAATCCAGAATTCTGATGAAATTCAAAGCTCCAAATTCTTGAATGCAATTTTTCAGTTTGAGGTATTAATTTCTGTTAAAATTTCCTGTTAAAGAAAACACAAATTTTCATACAGATTACCTCAATAAAACAATTTTTTTTTTTCTTTTCTTTTCTTTTTTTTTACTCTCTCAAATACCCAAATGGACACAACTGATCTGCTCGGCAGAATTACCTCTTTTTGAAGTTTCCCCTCATTATGTATTTATAGAGAGATGGCTGCGAGTAACTCCATTACCAGTTGCGACCAGTAATTCTATTAGGCTGAATCACCGAGTAACCTTGTTTCTGACACTGTAACCAGGTGTGTCCTGTGAAGCAGTGAACTGAATGCATCACGCACTGACTGGCAGCTGGGATGGACATACAGCACATTTGGAAATGAGAAAACAGTACACAGATGTGGGATCTAACAAACTGAGCCAGGATTTGGAGCCCATTGTTCCTTGCTGTCCTGTAATAATAATTTTAATACAATTAAACTGGGGGGGGGAAAAAAAAAAAAAAGTTTTTATTTGGATAATTATCTGGCATGTGGCACATCTTTTATGTAAATTCTCAAATACAGAAAAAAAAAAAAATCATATGGGAAAATATTTTCAGGATTGGAATTGTCAAGTGTTCCCATATGTAAGTTCCAGGCAGCCTGTTGTGCCACTGCAAGGTCACATTTTGCCTCAGTTGTACTGCTTTTGTTCTGTAAGGGATCAAATGTAAGCAGCGCTAAAGTGGAATAAAGGAAACGAAAGCTAGTCCTAGATTTTTGCATGGTATTTGTGGGCGACTAGCTACACTTGCTTACTTGAAATTGCTTCTATTTCTCTTTTACAATTGCTTCTGTTTTATATATACTGGCTAAAGTTGCACATATTAGTAATACTCTTCAAATATTTGAAATGTTTATATACTATTTTTATTGGAATAGCCCAGAAAAGAATCTAAAGGATGCATGTGTTTTTGTTTTCAAGTTTTTTAAAGTGTTTCATAATGGACTGCTCCTTTCCCTGTTTGTATTTTCCATACTCTTGGTATATGTAAGAAATTCTCTTAAATGGCACCGAATCTTTGAATTGTAATAACACATTATTTTCTATAAAATAGAAACTTACTTAGGTATGGAAAATGTTCATTCTGCAAGTCCAGGTAAATCCTTCCAATATTTAAGGTATAGTCTTGAATACTGATAACCATGCTCCATTGGCTTTATCGGTGTCAATTCTACTAAGCTGTTTGCCAGGATGCATGTCATTAAATACATGAATAGCTTTTGTTTTATTAATTGGCTTTTGGATATCATTCCAGCATCTTCTGGCCATTCCAAATCATGTTTGCTGTAGAGATAGGTTTGAATTAATTCTCCAAATTCAATGACTTCTAAGTTCAGATGCAGGCTCTGATGTACTCCTTTCTCTCTTTTACAGATTTCTTGCCTGTATCCCTTAATCATGTCCTGTGCTATTATCTGAAAACCCTATGCAAATTATGAACTCCTTTTAAACTGCTCTAATTTTGTCCAGATTTACATGAAAACTATATTTTCAACATGTATATATGGATGACAAGAGCAGCCTAAGACCTTAACTGTCTCTGTTCCTCCTTCTCAATTAGTTATAAATTGTTTATTTTTTCCAGCCCGTATTCAAGAAACTGCTTTAACCTGTGATTAAGTCCCAGAGAAATCAAGGACACCTCAGCACATATTTAAGTCTCAGTATACACTTCAGTTTTCAAAAGAGCAGCTTAACAACATGTACTCCTGAAGCAGTATTTATCATTGTAAACCAGCATTTCACTATGACTGGGGCACAGTCTTCAGACATTGTAAACCGGTATTTCACTATGACTGGGCACAGTCTTCAGACAATCCACCAAAAGAGATCTAAGAGATCATGAGATGCTGAAAAATGTATTAAATGACACAGAGACAACTTAAATATTCAACTGCTGTGAGGTCTGACATATTAAATTTAGTAGCTCCACCCTTTTCATACCCTGCAGGTGACTCTCTGCATTATCTTAGTGCTCCACAACCCGCACTCCCTTATCATTCACCTTCAAGAATTCAGTCAATCTCTTGAAACACGCATGGAAATGATGTACGTGTATACTGAGAAATGCCCAGACATACCATTCAACATATCTGAAAATACCAGCATAATTTCTAGACATGTATGTATACTAACATATTAATGTACATTTATGTATATATGCTTTTATTTTTATGGACTTTGCAACAAACTTTGCAACCAGTATTTTCTTCTTCCCAGGGGAGTAAGAGATTTTTTTTTTTTTATTAACCATAGATTCACCTCATTATAACTTCATCTCTAACATTTTGCTGCATTGAAAATGTGGCTGTATCACTGTTATTCTGTGCTTTCTAGAAGCCCACAACCTAAATGGCAGAATTGTGGAGGTGGGAAACATATATATACTATAGGCTCAGAAAGAGCTCGTATGGTCCTTCCCTCAGAGCCCTTCCAGGCATTGAGACTTACAGTGTATGTTCTCTTCTGCAAAACTAAATGCAGACCATATTTTTCACTTATCTTCAGAGCAGGTTTTTCAGTGCAAGTTTTTCAATACAATATAAGCATTCTGTTATGATTTCTTGTGGACTCCCTCACATTGTAGCATACACATTGTTTTTTTCATTATATGTTGGAAAAAAGGACTGAAAGCAAAACAACCCTTAGGCAGGAAGAAAACAGCATTTATAGCAGTATGTGGTAAAACTTTCCCAACGAGATAACTTAAATTATGAAGCTTACTTCTTTTGTTGGCGTTATGTTCATCTCTTCCTGAGACATTTAGCCACTGAAAACAGTAACTGATACTGTCTGCAAATATGATACACTACCGTGGGTGTTGTGCAAGCCAAATACAGCCCACAGGACAATTCCTCTCGTACCATCATTACCATCTTGTACAAGCTTGGAGTGGAGATGAAAGGAAATGACTAATTCAGAAGGTGCATGAATCTTAGCAGAAGTTGCTGCTTCCACATGAAGGAGTGGTTTGCCATCACTTGGCAAGCAGAGACTGGTGTATGTATTTGTCCTCCAGCATTAAAAAAGTGGAGAATGCAGGTGCATGAACCTCCGATGAACCCTCCCAGCTCCTTCTGAGGACAGGTTGCTGCTGCAATAGTATTAGCACAAGAGCTTGTCTGTAGAGAGTTCTGCTTCTGTCGTGAGTGCAGAAACTTGTTGGTACAGCCCTCTCTATTCAGCCCTGAGGAACTGAGAGCCTGGTGAGACCGTCGGAGACACAGAGCCTCCCTCTACTTAGTGGAGCAGTCCCATACTGCCCACTGTGCCTATGACGAAGCACACTTGGCAGGTGATGAATCACGGTAACCTCCCTAGCTGCCGTAATGTTTCCATTGCAGTTGTATCTACATCTCTATTTATTGTGATGTTTTATCTTGCAGATTTTAAATATGATGTATTAAAACACAGTGCCGTGTAATCCAAATGCAATGAGGCAAGTAACTGTAAAAGCCAAAATTAGGATACAGAGAACAATGTATTTCAAATTAAGTGGGAACAAGATTACTTGTTAGCTGAAAATAATGAGCACCTTCAGTGCCTTATGTGCATGCAAATGATAGGTGTGCCAAAGGAATATAATATCAGCTGACATTACAAAACCTACCACCACAGAAAATAAGAGAAGTGCATTGGAGAACATAATCATTACAGAATTAAAACGAAATTCCTCCAAAATCAACATGACAAGCAAAGAAGTACACTGATTTAACCTGCCACTGCATGAACTGAAAACCCGGCTACCCTCTATGAGACGTGTGTCAAGTGAACACCTGAAATGGGATGGTGAGCCAGAAAAAAGTGTGCAGATAAAATGTTCTCTGCATCTATGGGTAAAAATATAAATAAATAAAATAAATGTAACAAATCGTGGAGGTTTGTTATCATCTCATGTAACAAGAGCAAGTAGAACAGTTGACAAAAAATCATGCACTCAAAATTTGAGAACAATCTAAGCACTGATCTTGACTTTGGATGAGACTGCTAACGCCAGTGAAATCAGGTACTTGTTAAATTTCAGCTTAGCTATTGCTAATTTAATTAGCTATATATATTAGGTTTTCTTTGTAAAACAAATGGGACAGTTCATTCTGTCACTAGCTCATGTAAGTTTTCAAAACTCCCTTGTCACAAGTAATGACAAGCAGTGACTGTCTAGAAAAGTCAGTTAATGAGTATGCTGAAAAGAAATCAGAGCTGAATGTCTTATTTTCACTGCACATGACATTATTAGTGCTAAATCTAACAAACAAGGAACATGAAGCCTACTATACTATATATGGTTAACCTCATTCACAGAAGAAATAGTGCGTGTAGGCACAGCAAATCTATCAAATATCTTAAAAGATGTGAATCCGAACTATAGGAATTTACCCCCTCACTCAAACAGTTGAGTAACAGTGTTGCCTTCCACACTTTCCCAAATGTGCATGTCTTTATAAAGAGAGGGCAAATAACATGTTTCATTTATAAAATCCTATCTCTGCTCAGTGGTCTTCCTAATAGCTCTTTCCTACTAGCTCTGGTCTGCATGGTGCCTAAATCCAAGAGAGCTAGTCAGGTCACCTATTACCCAAGGAAGAGCTTGAAACTTACTAGAATTTCCACATTGGACTAGAAAATCTACAGCGACTCTCACACTTAGATACTTACATGTATCCCAAAATGAACTCTTAAAGATGTAATTGGGAAAGAAGTGTCTAAACTCATCCCCGGAGAGCCCATTCCCATGAATAGCACTGAATTTAGCTCAAAATCCATTTAGTGCTCCCACTTGACATTAGTAGTCTTATCCTGCCTGTGGAGAGAGCTCTTCCAGAAGACTGCTCTAACCAGCAGCTGCGAGAACAGCTTAGGATGAAGTCCACATCTGCCCTCCTGGTAACTCACAGTAACTTCTGAGATAGGGATAATATTTACATTTTCCATTATGGAGTTGAATAAACTGCATATATATAACTGGCAATAGAGTTTGCTTTCCAAAATGTCTCATTTCAAAGGAGTATTTTCAGCAGCATGAGATAGGGAGTTTGGGCCTGTTTTGATATTCTTTGACATTCTACTTACTCCTAAAAACTTCTTAGTGGTCAAAGACACTCCTGGCAAGGCCAAATCTGCTGACTCTTCAGATGATTTCAGTGCCATTTTCCATTGATGAGCTCCAAGTTGATCTTCACTTTAGCATAGGAGACTCCTGAATCAGCTGGTGGTCCAACGCACTTGGGGCAGAGATGCCAGTGCCTCATACAGGTGCACTGAATTCCTTTTTACAAGGGCCTACAGTTTTTCATTGAGTGTGAAAGAAATCTTTTCATAGTATTTTTGGCACTGCGGTGTTTCATGACCAGATACAGAAATAACTTTAATGCACAACAGTGATGCATGGGCTTTTCAGCTTGTTTCTTAAGGAAGGATTTCATTTCCTCCCTGAAAAAAACATTGCGGTGAAATGCCATTCACTGTGCAGAAGTACATGCCTCTGTGAAAGTATGCTCCCAGGAAGAAAAATCTCAAAAATCAAAGTATTGCAACAAGCCAAACAGTACTCTTGACTGCCAATTCATATTCACCCCTCTGAATATTGACATTGACATTTAGGGAGAAAATACTTGTTATAAGAAAGAAGCCGTTTTCTTACTTAATGATACTGTGTTCCCTATACCCCTTTGATAAATAAAATCTAAGCAATCATTCTTGTAGGAGTATATTCCTATCTGTGATTTGTAGTTCTGGCCCAAATCAGGCATCTAATATTCTCCTCTGGTACACCTCCACTGTGTTAGCTTAGACTATAGTGCCTCCTCCTTGTGCTACCTGATCAGTCAGCCTCAAAGGAAAAATTAAAAATAAAACGTTCCTATGTTAGGTGAAAAGACTGCCATCTTCCCTATGCCTGGGGAGGCTGGCTGGGTCTAGACATTTAACCATTCCTTTATTTCACAACCTCTTCAACTGCCAAAATGTGTGTTGTTGTTTTTTTTTTCACATCAAGACAGAATTTTCAATCAGCCAGTTAAAGCTATTCCTGTTTTTTCTCCCTCGAGAGTGGATATTAAAATAGTATCAAACTCAAAAGACACACCAATTTCAACATCAAATCCAGAAAACAGCAGTTTTTGTCTCAACAGAGAGAGCTTTCTTGGGAGAAAACACTTTTATAATGTAAATACCAAATCCAAAATAGCCTTGGAAAGTCAGATAGTTTTGCTCCTTTTGACAAGTGCCATCAACTAAACCTTCAAATGAGCCTCTAAATATAATTCAGTTAGAATTACAAAGCAAATTATCACAAAAGAAATTTTAGAGGGGTATCAATATAGTTGAAAAGCATCAAAATATGTTACTTCTTGACAGAAAAACATCCTTTCCTTCTCTCCTGCTGCTCAGTTCTTTCTGTTTCAGCCTGACAGCCCTGCAGTCAATCACATGAGCTAGAAAACTCCCCTTGGTGTAGTTACAGTATTGGAAATTCAGGTATTACATCTCAGCATGTATTTTGAAATGTTTTTTTTTCCAAGATTAAAATAGTAAATGATTTTTGGTTGGGATTCACTACCCCTTTTTAAAACACTGCTTTTGTCAAAGTTGACTTTTTTTTTCCCCTGTTCTATATGAAATCTTTATAATGGTTGCTGGCATCGATCAGCCACTCTTAATGCTTCTCCAACATATGTGAAATTAGTTATTTTAATGGCAGCACTTTTCAGATTATCAGTCAAATCTATGACCATTCTCCCTCCTGCTTCTGCACCGATAAAACAGTTAGCTCAAACAAAGAAATACACAGAATAAGTTTATTACAGCCTATAAATCATGCATACAGATTCACTTACCTGCCACAGATTTCAAAATATGGATTTCATTTTTGCAAGTATCTGAAAACAAGCAGTATTTTTGTTTTGCAGTTTTTTACCATAGAATAAGAAAGCTTTTTTTGATCAGCTGAAACATAATGTCAAAGTACCACAAGAATAAGCCTTTAACAAAGGATCTTTGCTTTTACCAGGGTATGTGACAGAATACCATGTTAAAAAAATACCAATGTTTTGTATACAAATAATATCTTCAGTGCTTTAAGAACTTGATATATTTTCATGTGTTTATTTCACTTTTCATTTTATGTAAATCATTAATAGAGACTGAATAACTCTCTTAGTATAGTCCTCTTTTTAAAGTCTTCATTTGAAAATGTATGGCCAGATCGGCAACTAGTATCATGCAACCAACTCTGTTCTCAGCATTTTCTCTGGCTGAAAATATGGCCAATATCTGAAAAAAATGCTCGGTGAAATTACTGTGGAACAATAATTATATTTCTGACGAGTAAAGCAAGGATTGGATGCTGATGCTGCAGGCTACTCAAGGATGGTTAATTGTATTCATGAACTATTTGTAAGACAGCAAGCTGCCAAAACCTCAGACATTTCCAACATGGTAATTCTGGAATGCTGTAGTAAATAGGAAAAAACAGATGTCATAATGTGTTTCATCTAGTTTAAAACTTAACATGTAATTAACTTAATGGCTTGACAATAGCTGATGTAGCAACAAATATAATGCAATTGAATTAGTACCTCATTACGACTTCAAGTTTTTCTACATATGCATTACAGAAAAAAGATCAGATTTTGAGACATTGGTTTATTTTATAGTGAATGTCCTTGAATTGCAATCACATGTAATACTTGCTTTGTATTTCACCACTCGTGGAAATTGTTTCACTTTTATAACACTGTACTTTCTGTACCATGTTCATTACATCACTAGCAAAAGCTGATCCTTGCTTTAATTGTTTCAAATACTTATACCTAGGCACTTGGACTTTTACCCTCATTATGTGGTATAAAGGTTTCATTTTCTTTATCTTTTGTACTGCTTGGCTGTTTGTCCAAAGTGTAGGCGATTATCACAGTGCTTTCACATCTGTTCTTATGGTAGACTTCAGGTGGTCTGTTTTAGACGCAAAGCAGCATGTTGTGACAGAGGCCTGTGCATGTATTATTTTGGACTTCCCAAAGGCTTCTCAAGGTATTATTAGGGTTTCCCACCTGCTAGTGCTGCAGGATGAAAAACGGCAAGAGTACACCAAAGCAGGATGTTTAAAAAATAAAGAAAGAAAGAAAGAAATACCAACACCAAACCCAGGCTTTCTTTTTCATTACAGAACCCAACCTAATTGCCTACCCTGCAATTCCTGAGGCAGTTTCCTACGGGCAGTTTTTGTTCAGAAAAAGTAAAAGTACATTTTGAGGTTAGAGCAATGTAGTCGAATTAAATAGGAAAAAAAATATCAACTTTGAATTAGGAAACTGATTTTTCAAGTGACTCACCTGAAACCTGTTACAGCAAAGTGTAGAAGGAAAAAGGCCTAACTGGCCTAACGCAGATCCTACTGAAATTTAGCACTACTTTCCATTCATGTGTATGAGCTCCTTAATGCTAGCAAGAAAGCGAGCTTGGTTCCAGTGGCCCTCTGCTGCTGCAGGTATCTACAGCTTGCTTTTCCACCGTGCAGTGAAAGAGGGATCAGTAAAAAGGAATCTGAAACCTGATCTAGTGCCGAGGAATGCCTTTTGAATGTGTCATTTGTACCTAGTAATTACTTCTGGGAGGTGTGAACGTTTTGCATGAGTCTTCACTCAAAACCTGAAACTGACCGTGAAGAGTAGTAAAAAAGTTATGCAAGCCTTCATGCAATTAAGCAAAGTAATTTCAAAAAGATAATTATATACTTCTTAAGCTGTGTATCATGATATCCAATAAAACGCCTCGCGTATCTGTTGGCCAATCCTTGGACCTTACATTAAGGTTTGTCCATTTTCCGGATTTTAAAGTTATCTACACATTTCTGTATATATTTGGATTTAGATCTTGCAAACTTGGGTGATCTTTTTTGTTCTTGGACTACATTTATTCCCTTATGGATGTTGCTCTGTCTTCATTTCTAAAATGCTGAATGGGCAGACTGTTTCTATCAAGCATTTTACGAAAAGTTTATGAAGTGTGAACAATAGGGTACTGATTGGTTTTCATGAATTTCAAAGTTAACAGATACAGAACCCCTGCTCAGGGAAAATCAGCTTTTTATTGCACCTAGCAGGAAATTTTAGAGAATATTATAAACTGACCAATTTCAAGGAAGTAAGATCTGATGGTAAAACGCGTACAAGCCACGATTATTGTAATGCTGAATTGATGTGAACTCCTCCTTTAGTACACTCCTGAATATGAAAAAAATACTTCATGGTGAACCTTATATACATTTAAAAATATATATAAAATTCATTGGAGACCCTTTCCAGCAGGGGTCAGAATGAAAAGGGGAAACAGTGGCACTTGCTGAGGCTGACGACTAAAGGCAAAAATCTGTCAGTCATTCAGCCTGTTCAACATTCTTTTCAACACAAATCATTTCGTCTTGATTTTCCAAACAAATGTTGTTACCTACAGTACACACCCAACTAGTTAGTGTAGATTGTCACAGAGGGGCAACACAAAACGTTCCCTTAGAGAACTTCCACCTTTGATAGCAGTTCTGAACGGAAAGGCCACCGACTGGAGTTAGCATACTCTATCCTTACAGCTTTTCAGAGAAAAAGTTCATTAGCTGCTTCACATGCCAAGGGACCAGCTGTCCTTGGAGCAGGTCTGATTGACCAGGAGGACAAGTGGGAAATAAGCTCACAGCAGTGCCAGCATGGCATATGGTCATGTACCAGCTGTTTCTGAAATGCTTGCCAAAGGGAGACCAGAATCTGGTTGGCTGTTAGGAAAATAAAAACCCACAAAACCCAACAAGCAAACAAACAAACAAACAAAAAATCCACTATCAGTATTCCTTAGATCTGACCACAAAGCCAGGACTTGATTTGAAATGTCACACGGCAACTACGTGAATATTCAGAATAACCTGTCATGTGTTTGCATGCGCTGACTTCCCCCATTAGGAGGACCCTGATATTCGGAGCATCTGGCCCTTCCACAGAGTTTTTGGCAGAAGAAAACTACAGAAATTGTTAAATAAGGGAAGTGGATTTGTACTGGTGATATACATCACTAATACACTGACAATACATCCAGGAGACCACATGGAAATTGATTTAAACTGGAGCCAATTTTTACTATAGACAAATCCCAGGTGTCCCACATTTTACTATTTTATTTCTACCTTCAAAAGGGGAATTCAGATTCTCAGCTCACAAACAAAAGCTTTGATTTGGATTGGCGCGAGTCGTATTACATTGTTGGTGAAATGCTTTTGATAAACCAGTGGAGTGACTCAGCAGAAAACACCCAGCAGGATTTTTCCCCCAAGCTTTTCCGTTTTCAGTTTCAGCTTTTCTTAACAAGAAAATAACTTAAACAGTAACTAAATAGCTCAGAGAATGACTCTGCCCTTCTAGCACGGGGTTTAAAGTACTGCTTTCTCTTTTGAGCTTTCCCTGAATACTCGCACAAGGTTCGGAGGGAACTGCGCTGATCAGCTCCACGTTCATATGACATCAATTACTGCCTCGGCAGCCCTTAGGAGAACGTCAGTAGCTGATGTAGCCACATAATCCTGCCTATTTAACTTTAAAAAACTTAGGCTAGCCAAATTTACAACTAAATTAGGTGCTTGGTAAGGGACGTTTATAAAAAGATGAAGCCTAGCTTAAAAAAAAAAAAAAAAAAAAAAAAAAAAAAAGGAAAACTACTAAGAGTAATGCTGCTCTTGTGTCACGAACAGAGGCTGGGAGGCAGTGGCTACTACCTTGGCTTGCATGCATGGTTAATGAGACATAGTTTTATGTACAGGCTTAACCCATTGAAAGGCCTGCATCCGGGGCGCGGGCACCAATCTTCCAAAGTGAGCTTGGCTCCAGCGGCTGAAGGAAGGCTCTGCTCGCACAAAAGGCGCGGTGTTGGCCAGTTTCGATGACATACCTCGCTGGGGATCTCTGAGAACCACACGTTCAGCCGCGAATAAAAGGAAAGCAAGCCCCGGGATTACGCACGGACAGAGGCCTTACTTTGACATCTTACGTAATGTTGACTTTCCTCTGACCTGGACGTGCTCATACACCCCAGAAACGCACAGACCTACCGCACACCCTAAAAGGGCGTTATTATTTTCCTAACTAACCCGCGTTAACTAGCACTCGGGTGCGCCTTTTGTCGTATTTTCGGTCCTACGGTGGCCCACTTCTGCCACCATACCATACTAAAACCCTCCTCACTCCCCGGCGGCGCCTACAGCCCCGACCCGGGCGGCATTTTATCGCAGAGAACCAAAGTTTCACGGCTCCCTCACGAAACCCAGCCCACAGCAGCACCCTCCCTCCCCGGGCGGGCTTCCCTTCAGCCCCACCCTCCCCCGCCAACCCCTCCCAGCAAGCCGTGTCACGACAAACTATCGCAATCCCCCGATTCCCTCCGTGCCCCCACACAGCACACCCCCTCTCCCTTTCCCCTCCATCCCTCCTCTACACCAGCCCGCCGGCGGCGGGATCCGCACCGCCCCGCGGGCGGAAGGATACAGGGAGGAGCCCGCGGCGCGGTCCGCCGGGGCGCTGCGGCTTGTTGCCTAGCGACGGAGCGGCCGCCCCCCCTCCCCCCCCCTCCCCGCCCGTACCGCCTCACGGGGCAGGGCCCGGCCCCGGCCCGCCCGCCTCGCTCGGGGACGGCAGCAGCGGGACGGAGCCCGCCGCCGCCTCCTCCTCCTCCCTCTCCTCCTCCTCCTTCTTCTCCGCCTGCCACAGGCCCCGGGGCCCCGCTCTGCGCCGCCACGGCAGGTAACGAGCCGCTGAGGAGGGCAGGAGGGAGCGCCGGGGCCCGGCCCCGGTGTGGGGAGGGGGGGGGGGGAGGAGGAGCTGTGGGGCCGGGGAGGGGAACGGGGGGGGGGAAAGAGGGGGGAAAGGGGAGCAAAAAAGGGGCCGGGGAGCGGCGGCGAGGCGGGGCCGGGGGTGCCCCGCTGCGAGCGGAGCCCTGAGGGCGGCCGGCGGCAGGGGCAGGTGAGCGTGGGCCGGGAGCGGGAGGAGGAGGAGGATGAGGAGGGTGAGGATGAGGAGAGGCAGAGGAAGGCGGCTCCGGAGCCCGCCGGGGGGACACGGGGGTGGCCGGGTTTGGGGGGGAGCCCCGCGGCCGTGCCCTGCCCGGGGGCCGCTCCCCGCCGGGTGACCGCTCCCCCCCTGGCCCCCCCCTCCCCTCACCCGGTCCCTTTCCCACCCCCCCCAGCATTGTCCTTTAGGGGCCTACGGAAGGCAAAAGGCGGCCAGAAAGGCTCGGGCTGCCTCCGGAGGAGGAGGAGGAGGAGGAGGAGCCGCGCTGACGGGCGACTGATGGCAGCCGCATCCTATGGCCGCGCCGAGCTGCGCAGCCGGGGCGGGCCCGGCGGGGCCGCAGCCGCTCAGCGGCAGCGGGCGGGGCGGGGGGGGCCAAGGTTTGGCGAAGGTTACAGCTCCTCGCAGGGCTGCCACGGCCCCGAGACCCCTGCCCGCAGCCCCCCGGCCGCCTCCTCCTCCTGGGGATGGCTATTAAAGGGGTGGCGGACGGCCCGGGCGTCCTCGGAAAGTTTGGGAGAAGTGGGAGCCCGCCGCCGCTCTGCCTTTGTGTTAATTGCGCGCTGCAGTACCCGGGGCTCAGCTGAAGGGTGACAGCGGTACGGGTTGCTTGTCCTTTTAGGAGAAGACATTGCCGTGGTTCCAGTGTTTTCTGTCCGGGCGTAATTTCGGGTGTAGCTAGGAGGTCCAGGACCTGAGGACACTGTGTCACGGGCGGTTGATTTTTTTCCCCGTGTAAACCATCTAAACGTTTTGCTTTCTGCCCTTCCGTCGCACGCCGTCTATTACTTCTCTGTCCCTGCGATGAAGTGGAGATTGCCGATCAAATTTGGTGTCTTGGCTGTCAAAAGTGAGCTCGCGATGATTCAGTAGAGAATTGTGTAAAACAAACTACTCCACTGCAGTGTTTAACACCCAAGTATTGCAGGCTGCTCGCAATCCGTGGCGGTCTGAAACGGCCTTCTTAAAAAATTTATTGTTCGGGACCAAAATATTCCCTATAAAAGTAAATGACATGTAACTTGATTGTTACTTGACATGTAACTCTACAGATTTTATTTTGTACTAATCCTCCATCTGCTGTTTCTTGTCAGTATGGATATGCTAAAATGGTAGCGTGCAACCCCTCCCTTCCAATCAATACAGCACATTGTGCGTGTATCAGAACCCTCAGTCCCCAACACCGAGACGTAAGAGGGCACGTAGGTAACAGATAAGATGAGTAGCACGGTGGCTGTTTGTAGTGCTCTCTGTTCAAAGGCTAAGGATTTTAGGGGACATCCTGATTTGTACGCTCCATTGAAAGCATCTGCAGTTTACGTCCCCACCATGTTCTGCCTAGCAGGTATTCCCGTACACTCCTGGAACTTTATCTCGGATCATTTGTTTTGTGCTCCATTGGCAGCAGTGATCATTTCAGACCACAGATTCTGCACCTTTGCATTAGGTACCTGACCCTGTAGCCCTTCTGCTTATCAGCAGGTGAATCAGAAGGAGGGGAAGGGGCAAACAGATTTATATGTGACCCAAGAGGAAAAATAGGAGGCCTTGAACATCTGCTACCTTAATTTGCTGATTTCACAGCCTGCACTTCCCATTGCTTTCCTTCTTGTTGCTATTCATTATTCTTCCAAGTAAGAGAAATTCCATAGGGGTAAAATGATGTCAGCATTTTGCTTTGCTAGCTTGCTGGGCGTTCTAGCAGGAACAGGGACAGAGGAAGATCTAGATACTGCTCATAACTTCGCATCAACTCCATTTGTCCTTCTTGAGCATCTCGTTTCTAGGTGAATAGGGGCAACGAAGGAAGCCAAGAGGTTGGTTTTATAATTAGCACGGGTGAATTTTCTGTGGAATTTTCCTAGTTCTTAGGAATAGTGCTATGGAGTCAGAGTGGACTTTTTCTATCTATTTAGCTAATTCCCAGCAAAATCATATGTTGGTTTAGACTCTGCTTAAAGAAGCATACAAAATGCATAGTGGTGGATGTTGAAAGTGGTACGTGCTAAATATTTCCTTAAAATCCATCTAAATGTTAATATATTCAAAGAATGTATGTATAGATGTATTTAAATCCAGGGGTATCTGCGGATTGTGAGAGAAAAAGACCCTTATTTCCTGCTATCCTTTTCTCTCCCTTAAGACATGCATTGATAGTGTATGTTTCATACATGTCCGATGGAATGATTGTGTGGAGCCCCTAAAATTGGCTAATGGTAATGACAACTAATGGCTAGTAACTGCAGGTAATAACTTCCTACCGTAAGATGATGAGTAACAACGTCTGGTGAGGCAGAATGTGATGAGGGCAGCAAGACCTGGGATTCCTGTAGGCTAAGAGAAGTAGCAGGGGCTGTTCTAGTTATCTGTGCTGCTCGTGGAGCCTGGAATGCAGATCTTCTTCTGGAAGCTCTTTAACGTGCCCTGTTTCTTGGGGTGCTTTGTATTGGGGGACAGAGGTTGGAGTTCTTCGCTTCAGTCCAAGACCAACGACAGGCTGCGCAGGTCATTTGGAAATGTGATTACTGAAATGAGTTGTCTTCTGTTTGCCTTGCTCTGTGTGTTTGTTTTTTTTTTTTTTTTCCCAAGAAATTTTCTCAGTAAAGTTAATTTCGTGATGCAAAATAAAAATGTTCAAATGAATATTTGAATGCTCGGTTGCATTTGAGTACATAGATAAAACGAAAATTGGCTGTTATGAGGGAAAAGCATGTTTTCTTTTTAATTTGGAAACCATTTACCAGATTTTTCTAGGCAGAAATATCAGCTAACTGCAGGACTTCTCAAATGCTTTAGTAGAAAGAGATCTATACCAGCCAGTTACAACATTTTTACTGTAAGGGATCTTGGACTTTCCCCAGCAGCTGCTTGGGTGCATTTATAATGGTTGTTGAGGGATCCAATGTGCATTTTGTTGGCCATGACGGTTTTTTGTTCTTTGAACATTCAGTAAAAAAGATTCTCCTTTCACAAGCTTCTTACTAAAAGTTCTTTCTCTAGCTATAGTGGAAGCTACTGAGAATTTTGAATTTTTAATGTGCTATTTCCTTTTTAATTTCACATGCAAGTATCTGGATTTACCCCCATCAAACTATTCCTTGGTTATTTAGATTCTGCTTATAACCTAGTATCTGTATTTCCACTTGGGCACCCGTCCTTCCAAGAGCTTTATTTCCAAGGAAGCAGCGTGGACGCTCAATTATAGATTTAATTTTTAACTTTTTTTTTTGTTGAGTGTAAATTAATTTAAATTCATTTTACTGTTGTGATATTATATACAGTAGATTTAATTATATCCTGCTGAGTTTATGCATAGTCTGTATGCAGGCTTGCTGTAAAAATTTTCATTTTTAATGTAATTTGGGAATGTTTAAATTTCTCATTTCAGTGATTTAGTGCATCAAGGAGGAGGTTTCAAACATACAGTCAACGCGAGCTTTACTCATGGCTGTAACTTTCTAGGTCTTATTCGAGAAAGGATTGCAGGTGAAAACTTATTCTCTGTGCCAAAGGAGGAAAAAAAAAAAAAACACATTTAGAAATAAAATTAAATTGTAGTAGGGATAAAATCTGAACATTGTTTTTTGTACTTCCTGTAACTTAAAGAAAAATCTTCCCCATGCTGTTATTAAGTTAATGTAAGAGTACCGAGGCAACAAGGCGTGCTCGGTGGGCTGGGCTGGGCTGGGCTGGACGAGACTGGCATTTTCCTATCAGCTGTGTGACGGAGTGAATCGAAGCACGTTGTTGCATCTTAACGTGCCCGTGGTTGAGATGCTGGATGGAAAGGAGGAGCTGTTCAGCCATTCATATGTTATTAAATCGGGTGTGGGTTGGGTTTTCACTGCTGTTTTGGAGACTCTGTTAGATGAGCTAGCCGGGTTTAGGAGAGCTGTGTAGTCGTGCTGCAGGAGGGGCTTTGCGTCCTGTTAAAGAAAGTGCAGAGATAAGAGAGTAAGAGATTAGGGGCTAGCTGAAGGCCGGAGAAAATAAAGCCGTTTTCGTAAGATTGTGTAGTTTTCCCATCAGAACAGCGGGGCTGAGTTGCAAGGTATGCTCTGCAAGGTTATCCCAGGTAATGTTAGCTTAGTCAAGATTTGGATTGAGATAATCTTTAACAGTAAAGTGGCAAAACACGCTCAAACATACACAGAGTGATTAAAGAAATTATTTTGGTCATTTAGGATGTGTCATATATGCTTTTTAAGAAAATCCAGTGTTTTATTAGCCTAAAGGAAAAAGGCTGCTCGAAGCATCGCTAATGAAGAAATCAGGAATGCATATTGCTGCCACTGAATGAGTAATTAATTCTCACTAAATCCTTGTGACACCGTAATCTGTTATTACAAACTTGAAACAAATTTGAAGACTGTGGCTGAGTGGGAGTGCAACCTTAAAACAGGACAGGGAATTTGGGGTGCTGGAGCGTCCTGAAAGGAACAGAGCTGGCTTCCAGCGGTTTGTCGGAGCGGTGACTTTCCTTAGGAAGTTGAAGAAATAGCTTCTGCTTTTTCATGGTGGTTTAATTCAGCTGGCTGAAGGTTTTGAGCTAATGATTGTTGCTAATTAGCTAAAGGTTGCTGTTGAGTGACTTTCATTCTGGTGCTGTCTTCTGGGGTAGAAGTTCACTCTGCTGCTTCCCTGGCCGCTGCACTCAGCGAGGGCACAGAACAACCCAGGGGGCTTCTTGCCTTAAGTCTCCTATTGAAGTCTTTGGAACTGCTTTGCTGGAGGTCACGTTGAGTTGTGTGGGGTGACATGAGTTATAAAATGATTCTGGAGGCCCAGCTGTTAGTTTAATTTTCACATTTATGTAGATGTGCTTTTTTTCACCAGCTACTCTGAACAGGATATCTCATCGGCTTGAGAAAAACCTCAGAGTTCCAGTTTTTAGTAACTTTGAACTTGAGTTGTGAAAGAAATACCTTGGTTAACAGCACAGTAACTTCCTTGAAGAGAAGTAATATAATGCTGAGCCGGTGTTTTTGTAAGAGATTTTCTGCGGTGATGGTTAAATATTCTGTGTTTCAGTAAAAATACATTTTCCAGCTGTCCTTTGAAGTAGCAAATGCTTAGTTTTGTTTTAAAAGCAACGCTAACCTGTCCTACCTGCTTAGTCTGTAAACTTTTTTTGAATAATCAGTAATATTTTTAAGGAATGTATCTAATCATATAGGTGAGATAGAATATGACAACAAATGGCAGCACCATTTTTAAGGAAGAAGAAGAATTTTTTTTCCCCCAAGGGTGTGACAGTATAAACTGAACAAAATACATATTAACATGCAGTTGAATGCCAAAATATATATTAATTCTTTCCTTAATTGTTACTCTGTTGAAAATTGTTGAGTCTCCTGCTTCTATGCTCAATTTGATAAATATATGGCATTTTATTTACTAATACTTCAGATTAAAAATCAGAGGTGATAAGGGTGCAGGGGAAAAGCCAGTGCGACAATTTCCTTTGTAGCTCTGCCATATTTTCTTCACTGCAAAGTCAATATCTTCTCTGTTGGTTAATTCATAGAGCTCGGAAATTCAGCTTTTCAGAGCTCTTCATTAGCATCGAGCTTCTTGTGCCTGAGATATTAGACATTTTTGCACAACTATTAATGAAAACCTTCTCTATATGTAGCTCCCAACTGAATTTGTGATACCATTTTTTAATGGAAAGAGATACTGAAAATATTCAGGCAAGAATATTTGTTTTTAAAACCCTTCGTGGGGCTCTTTTTAAGCTTTTCAAAAAGACAGTAACGAGTGCTTTGAATCACAGACCAAGTACAGAAAGCCTCAACCAAATATAGAGGACTTCAATAGTAAGCATTCAGAGAAGAACCACATGCAAGTTAATGAAATAAAGTAAAACGTATAGCGTGGTCATTGCTGGGTACGGCTGGGTTATTGACTCTGAAGGTATAAATAGCTGGAGAAATACCTCTGCCTTTAAATGGACAGGAGCTATTGCATGTCTGGAATTCATAATTCATTCTCCTTTTCCCTCCCCAGCTGAAAGATGCAAAGTATGCCTCAGACTAAATTTCATTTTAACTGAATTAAATGCTATATAGTTGCATGAAAAGGGTGGCTATGGGGCAGTGAAGAGCACCCGATGCTTTATTGGGGTGGCACCACTGCCACTGGGGGGTGATGCCCCATGAGTCAGTGTAGGGCAGCCGGGTAGGGCACACGGGTGGCTGTGTCCATGCTTGGAGAGGCTCTGAAGCTGGAGGCAGGTCTGCTGCAATGGACGCCTGCAGGTGTTTGTTCTTCAGGCCATTACTGCCTGCCTGGGAATGGGGTTCAGGCTCCAGCAGAGAGCTGCTCACAGGAGGTGGCTCGAACCGCTCCAGGAGTTGGACAAGGCATCAAGAAGGCAGGAAGCAGAGGGGTCAAAACAGTAGAGAGCATTTGTCTGATCTTTCCATGATACGGCTGCATCCTTCTCGGTGGCGTTGGAAAGCCCCCATGTGTTGTACGTGGCAGAAAAATTAGTAGGTCTATTGAGATGGGAATGGTAGGAAGCTTACAGGTTTTACGTGCCAAAAGTCCTGAAGATAAGTGTCTCGGTGGGTTTAAAACGTGCCTCCTTGGTGATCTTAGTTATATATTTGGATTTGTTTTTTATTAGCTCTGTTTCTTTTCTTAAACCTGAGAGAATTATCAAAGAGTGATGATAGTAATCAGTAATGTGCAGTCTGCTGCTTTTGTACATGCACGTAGGAAAAGATAGAGCTTTTGATAAATATGTCCTTGTAAAAAATTCTCAGGGGTCTGAACAAAAAAGACTAGCTGTCTCCTCCTTGAAGTTACAGCTAGACAGGGACTTCTCTCCGGCCCTGCAGCAGTCCATCCAAGCCTTCCCTGGGTGTTACAGACGTGAGGTGTGCTGCTGAGACCTGCAGTTTGAAATTGAAATGCTTAAATCATGCTGATACCCTTCACTGGGAAAAAGAAACACAGCAGAACTGTCGGAAAGCTGGTGTTGGCGTGGCACTTCGGAGGTGCGTGTATGCCTTCCTCTGAACCAGCACCCAGTGTTCCTCTTGCATTCTCCACACCTTGGTGATCTGCAATATTGCAGGCTAGCTGCAGTGCTAGAGTTAACCTCTCTGTCACCAGAACCTGCAGCAGCAGTACTGTGACATCTCCAGCTGCTGTTGCAGAGGGATTCTGCTTGTTTGAAGGCTGAATCTGCTGAGTTACACAAAGGCGGCAGTGCCACTTCCTCTCTTACACCTGATGGAGAAATTCTGTGGCAACAAGAGTTGACCGCTTACTTCTGCTTGCCACCTGCCCACCAGAAATGATTTTTCTCCCATGTACAACAAACCGCTCTCAATTCATCCGTGCAGCCACGCAGTGGATAGGTTTTGTACAGGGCCAAACTGCTGAGAATCTCCTTTCCCGTTCCTTCCAGGCAAATGCTGGGACATCCTCTCACGGTAGCAGTGCACAGCTGAGGTGCCGTTTACCCTGCCTGGCTTTTGTGTCAGCAGGTTTCCCCATGAAGGTGCTGCTGCTGGTGTCGTTCTTCTCTTGAAAGTGTGTTACCGCTAGGATAAAAGCCCTCGCTTCTAGTTTTCACAAACTGGCACTGGTGCTGGTAGTAATAGTAATTGCTTCCAACTTTGTCAGTTACCTGTAGTTTCCTAAGTTCACTTTTAAAGTAGAAAATGCTTAAATTCCTTGTCTATAGATTCCAATTTGTATTTTTAAGCTTATTAAAAATTCGTATTTCTAAATTAGGGGATGTGAGTACATGTTGCTTTTTACAGATAGGATTTTAAAAAGGCTGTAGTCTTGTTTAAACAAGTAAAACTTAGTTCAAGCACCACTTCTAAATTTAGTTCAAAAGCTTCAACTTTAGTTCAAAATTCAGTTTAGGACAGTAACAAACTAAACTGGAAAAAAGGCTTTCTCATGGCAGTATACCTACATTTTTTTTTTTTTGCGAAGAGAATTATTAGGATTGTATTGATAGATGGCTAACCTCGTTTGGACAAATTCTAATTGAAATGATGGAAATGGTGCCAATGTTAATGACAGCTGGCCAGTGAGGCAGTATTTCACTCCTGTAGTTTCATACATCTACAAACATCTTTTAGTTTATTAAAGCTGATCAATATTTGAAGGTGTTCTTAATAGTCAAAAGGCATTTTTATAACAAATACAGAAACTTTTGGAGATGTGGTAGTTTTGGCAGGGACGAGGGGAGCAGTTTACAAGTTCGCTGCCCTTAAACTTGTCTGGTACGGCCACACAACGGATGTGTGGTACCAGAAATTGCTTCATTTATCAGCTGTGTGAGCTCTGTCAGAACTGCTCCAGACTCCCTGAAGTTAATGGGAATGGATGTACTGGTTATGTGCTGTAAAATGAAGTTACTGCTTTTGGATTTTTTTTTAATACATCTTTGATAGTGAGCCTTGATCTCCTGAAAGTTTCCTGAGCGATGCTCTGAGACCACCATACTCTGTCTTGAAGATAGAATTTGCTCAGTAAAATATTAAGACACTGTTAAAAGAGGTTCTGCAAAACTTGCCGACTGATAGGGCTCATGAGTTGCATCCCTACGTCCTGTTAGTGGAGAGCCACTTCCTATGTATTCACCATGTAAAGGCGCTTCTAAGAAGTGTGCTGTACATAATAGGAACCCTTTCAAAAGAGTCAGCCTGTGAAGCCACTTCCAGATCTTGTCATTCTGGAAAGTAAAGAAGTTTTGATATGCGATGGACATAGTGTGCTGTGACTGTTTGCAGCGTCCGTAGGTTTTGCTGCTCGGTTGTGCTTTTCCCTCTATCTTGCCTCTTTTAAACTAACAAATTGTACATCTCCCAGTTTATTTTACACATTTTAAGGAAGCAGACTACATCCAGCTCACCAAGAATATCGGCATCTCAGCTGTGCAGCTGAACCTTGTGCAGGCGCCTCACCGGCTGACTCGGCAGGCCTCCGTGACTGTTCCCCCCAGCTCCGTTAGCGCTCTGCTCTCCGGCAGGATTGATGTTCTGACATCTTGTCACAAAGTTCGTGTGTGTTAATGTGCAGCTCTGCGAGTGGATCAGCTAATTGAACTCCTCCAGCTCCTTTTCTTTGGAGTGGTGTTCTTGTATTATGGTGAACATGAATGTTTTATGAGAACAACTGTACTGGTGCAGACAAAGGCTTTGTCAAATCCCGTACTTGTCTGCAGCAGCATCTGTAAGTGAGGTGTTGCAGAAGAAAAATGAACAGGGGGAATATTTGGGATACCTCTCCCGAACAGTACCTCTGCCCCGCACTGTTCTCAGTCTTAAAGGGATTTCCTGAGCCCGATGTGGTTTGCCTAGTTGGAAACTTTTGAGGGACCTCTCCTCAATTTTGTTTGGAGCTCATCTAAATATGTATGTTTTGTGTCCTCAGAATCTGACAAGGAATTCTTCATAGTTCTTGTGTGAAGTTTTGTATGTAGTTCTTGCAGTCAGTCCCTATCCAGGGAGGGCAAGGCTGTTTTGCTATCACAGGACCGAGGCTCTGTGAGCTGCTGTGGGTTAGCTGACACCGCACAGCCACTTGCTCGCTTTTTCCCAGCAGGATGGGGAAGAGGATCAGAAGGGTAAAAGGGAGAGAACTTGTGGGCTGAGATAAGGCAATTCAATGGGTAAAGCAAAAGAAAGAATGAACTCGCTGCTTCCCCCTGAAGGCAGATGTTTTGCCATTGCCAGGAAAGCAGGGTTCCTTCATGCGTAATGGGTACGTGGGAGCACAGATGCCCCAACTCCCAACATCTTTGTGTTGTTCCCCCATCACCACGTCTTTTCCCCAGTTTTTACTGCTGAGTGCAACACCACACGGCATGGGACATCCCTTCGGCCACCCGGGTCGGCTGTCAAGGGTCTGCCCCCTCCCAGCCCAGCCTCCTTGCTGGCCGTGCAGCCTGAGAGCCAGAGAAGGCCTTGACACTGTGTGAGCGCCACCCTGAATAGCTCCAGCACCCCAGTTATCAAGGCTGGTTTGGTCACAAAGCCAAAACATAGCAGGATATGAGCTGCCGTAAAGAAAATTAATTCTAGCCCAGGCCAAGCCAGTGCAATCTCTACCCCATGCTCCTCACTGTTCATGTATGTGTGTGTTAAGCACGGGTTGGGATAATTTAAAGGTGCATCCATCGCAGCAGTGTACAGTGAGTGGGCAAAACGTGAATGTGGTGCCAGAGATGGCTTTGGTTTTGTAATGTGGTTTGGTCTTTCGACTGCTGCTGGCTCCTCGTTTCTGGTTTCATGAAGTTTCCAACATACTACTTAGGAGCTTGTTTCTGCGGTGAGCAGTGAGCTCAAAGCTCACTGTTTTGTATAAGGAGCTTATTAGTAGTAGCACGAGGGTTTTATTCCTGCCTGGTCTCCCTTCAAGTTTATCTACATGGAATTTTGTTTGATTTTTATTGCCGAGTTGCTCAGTTTCATAAAGTCCTGCAGTTTTTCAGTTGCTCTGTGCTCACAGTCCCTGCTAGCTTGCTGTAACTTGCTAAATTCTTCTCTATGTCACTTACCCCATCTTCCAGGTCATTTATGAATTTATTAACCAACACAGGTCCCAGTGCAAAATCCTACAGAACTGTGCTCATGCCTTCCTTTGTGTCATCTTGGTTATATCTGTGTTCTTTCTCTTCGCTAAGAAAATGAGGCTTATGTGGTAACTCATGAATTCTTTGAGTAATTCCATTAAGCATTTACACAGGATTAGTAGCTTCAGATTTTCATTTGGATAAGCGTTATGAAAATAGGTGAGCAGATTATTCAAGGAAAAAAAATCCTGCAGTGACAGCCACTCACTGGTTTCTGTCCCGTGTGTGCTTCTCTGATTTGACTGAGGTACTCTAGAACCTATATCCGTTGTGAAAACAAAATTGTACCACGCTTGCATTTCTCAGTAATACTTTATTTATTTATTTATTTATTAAAAAAAAAAAAAAAGGAATTCAGTGTATATATAAAAGTTAATCCTAAATATCTAAAAGAGCTGTGTGTATGTCTGCGACTACTTTAGCACTCCTTGCTTTGATTCCACTTGGGTGTTTTAATCTGTGCTTGTTTTGACACAAGGCTACTGAAGCTTTGTGGCAGAAATTGTCTGAAATGGGATGGAGGGAGAGATTAGTTTCCAGCACAAGCATTATCAATTTTTTTGGTTTACGATAGTGTTTCAGAGCCTTAGTCATGAATCGAGTCCCTGCTCTATTTGTTGTACAATAACATCAACCGTCGCCAACACACAAAAAGGCTGTCCTTGCTCTGAAGACAACACAGCCAAATTTCTTAGATTCACAAAGAATGTGATTAAAAAATAACAGCTTCTTCTGGATTCACATGTCTTTTAAATGCCATGTGAAATTCATTAAGGACACAGATTCCATTGTTCACTGGATTTTTAAATAGGCTTTGTTTCTGGGCTTTGACAGTGCTTTCCCCTGTGTGTGACTGTTTGGTTTGCATATTAAGGATTTGTTGAGATTTTTCACTGAAAGAAACAAAACAAATGATGGTAAAATTGATGATTCCTCCATAATGCATCAGAGAAAATGTGGACTTCTGTTACCATCATATGATGGGACGGTACTTTTGATTATCAGTCTTTTAGAGGGGGACTGAAAGTTACTTAGGTGAATTCATAACTTTTAATGTGTTACTGACCACACATGATAAAATTTTCACTTTTGATTTATAGTAATTAGGATTTGCAGATTTACCCATGTGTAGTTGTCGGGGAGAGGAAGGATTGTTTGCTGGCTTTTAATAAAACTATTCTGGGGAAAAGTACTGCTAAAATTTATGTTCAAGTTAACAAGAGTGGACTTTGATATTCACATTTAAAGAAAGAACTCTGCAATAGCTTTTTCGTTCCTTGAAAAATTATCATACGTTGTCAGAGATGGAAGCAAAGAAAACCCAACTTTCAAAAACGAGAGCTTTTAATTGTAAACTATGTCATGTGCTGGCACATTTCACCAATTATTAGAGGAAATTTTGTGTAAACAACGCTTAGGACAACTACTGTGTGACAAGGTTTAGTCTAATTGTGAACATCGAGAATGAAGCTCTGGAGGCCCAGGTGTGATGGTTATCCCTCCTGGGAATGGAGGGAGGGAGGAAGGTGGCATCTGTAGCTTTATCTAAGAGGCTGACTTCTCTGTAGAAGGTGCACAGCAGTGTGTAAGAAAGCTTTGTTGCCTGAGAGTCTTTATTTGCAGATTATGCAAAGAAATAGATCCTATTGTAGATCCTATTATTTTTTTCCAGTTGGGTATGGACCCTGGTATTGTGAACTTAACTCTGCAAATGGTTTGCCTCATTTTAAGTTATATTTTTATGATCTACAAGAAGCAGTCTTGTACTTTAGTTTACTGAAAGGACAGTAATAAGGCACTTTTTTTTTTTTTCTTTTCCAATATTTTCTGCTCCTTTAAGTCTTGATATTAGGTATATCTTTAGGAAAGCTTGTTAAAGCATGAAGTCTATTTACTTTTTTCATTTAAAGGTGTTTGTTCAGAACCTTGCCATATAAATGAAATTTTCAGGGGCCTCTTGGTGCTGATAAAATACAGATGAGGCAACCTTAGATTAATTCAGTGGGTTTTGTGGTTTGGCTTTGTTCACTGTTTTCCAAGATTAGAAACGATTGGGGGGGGAAAAAGAACCAACTTTCCCTCTTAAGTTCTGTAAAATAACTGCTTTTTGTACAAAAGGGAATGATGGAGAAAAAAGTTGGTGAAGGTGTGGAAATGTCTCACCTGGCGTGATTTTGTAGAGTTTGCTCTTTCTGTTGGGATGCTAGCACTTTCTGGGTGGGCCTGCGTCAGTTTAAATGAAAAGTGATTTAATTACATCTTTATTTTATTGTACTCTTTAGTAATCTTAGTGTAATTTTGCAGAATAAAACTTATATGTAGACACAACTGTCACAAAGGTATTTTTGTGGCTCAAGATGCTCTGAATTATTTTTATGAATTTGTCACAACAATAGCTACATCCCATTTTGCTTACAAGGAAGACTAAGATTTTATCTTCAAAAAAGACTATTTACCATAAAAGACAGCATCATAGGGACTGGCGTGGAGCGTTCAGCTTCAATTTCCATACCATTGGTCCTCCTCCTGTGTTTTTTTTTTTCCTACAGAACACTTAGAGCTGTTGCCTTTGCTGTAACTACGTGTAAGCATACTAAAACTGAGTGACTGTCTACAGCTGTTTGTTTTTTGGGTTCAAGGAACGTTTAGTGGTTATCACACTGAGTCTAGTTTTGAGGAAGAGAATCTATTCTAAAGTAGTCGAAGTGGTGAAGTCAGTGTTTATTTACACAATATTGCAGTCTCTTTCCTGCACAGGACACTATAGGCTGGCTGTCAGTGACCTTGTGAAGGTCATTGATTGGTGTTACAAAAACTGAAGGCTACTTAAAAGGAGGATGTGCTAGTTAGTGGGGTAAGGGGAAACTCTTTCGAAATAATTTCATCGTGTATTTTTGACTTTGGCATTTGTAAGTAATCAATACAGTTTTCACAAACAATTGGTAGATATGTGTAGATTTTTATTTAGTAATTGTCATTACAAGGCATGCCCCTCCATCATATTTTACAGCTGGAAACAGGGAATTCTTTCCAAGTTGGTAGTTAATGTAACAAGCTCTGCACTAGTTCCTAAAGCTGCATTGTCATGTCTGTGTTCAGGTTAGCTGTGACCATCGTGAGGATGGAGGCTGTATTAACGAGACAGTGTGAAAGAGATCAGAAAGGGATGCTGACTTATTTCTCAGATAATGTTACCTGTGAAGTTGAGCTTCGCATCTGTTAGCAGAAATGTTTGCTATTTGATAGACAAGTGTTGATTTGATATGAAAAACCTCTGTCTAGTGCTGGGTTGGGAAAATGTTTCCCAGTTTGCACAGAATTTTGTTCTGAAACATAATGGGAATAGGTGCTTAGCACTTCTTGTAAAGCAAAGTACTCGAGACAGTTGTAACACGAGAACTCTCAAAGACTATTTCAATTTTTTTTCAATTTCCAGTTTTTATATTTGTTTTTTTTTTTTTTTAAACATAATAAAATAATGTTAAAAAGAGGACTTGAAATGTGATATTCAAAAAAGCTTGACCAGTACTTGAACGTCATAGAAATTTTATTGTCTGTTTCTCAACTCCAGCGATGATCTCTGGCTCTCTTGCTGCCTCTCCCCACCCATCTAAGAAAGCCAGGCGTACTGCAGCTGGTCAGCCAAAGCGATGCTTTATCACAATAGATCTCAGCAGCTGAAGTCCTCAAATGCCTCGTGTAAATACATGTCAAGATAGGAAAGAGAGGCTGTGTTTTCACCTTATTCAGGGAAAAGCTGAAGCATGAACTGAGTCCTTACAAGATGCTAAATATGTAGCCATGTGTCTGAGTAACTCTGGGTTGAAACGACTCATTTTCCAGAAGCCCTTTGCTATGCTGTGTGTCAGGTAGTCAAAGCATTCAGTGGAAAATGTCACCACCTTAAGCAAGCCCTCCCCATGTTCTCCCCTGGACTCGTTTTGATGGTGTCTTTGCAAACCACTGACAGCTTCAGATGTGTCTTCTGCCCCCCATCCACTCTCTGCGTGCTGTAAGAGAAAAGATGAGAGGTAGATGAGAGACCTACAGGATTAGAAGCAACACGTTTCTTGGTTACTATCTCCCCCTTGCCTTTTTTTTTTTTCCTGTTTGTTTCCCTCTTTTCATAATTGCACTCCCCATTGGAACTTTCTACCAGCTCTGCCCAAACAGTGCTGATTTCCTGAACGTTCAGCTAGTGCTGCTCCCTGCCCCAAAAAAGACAGCGCAGGAGGGCAGTTTCCCCAGATCTTTAAAATGTAATGTCTGGGGAGCATTGAGCATGGCAGTGTTCATCGCATGAAGAGATCCACATCTCTTCTTGTGCCAGTGGGAAAAGGAAAGAAAAAAAAAAAAAACAAACAACTTTGCAAGGTGTTTCACTGTACTGTTATTTATGCTTGCCTGTGAGAGTCTGACCAATACAGAGATGTTACTGACACAGCCTGAATACTGTTGTGTTACCTCCTTACTCAAACAGAGATCTCCATCGGAGCCATAAGGTGGCTTTAATTGTAGGGTAGGCTTTTGTCAGCTCTGTAGCAACTGATCATAGAGCTTTTTTTGCCTTTTTTTTTTTTTTTTTTTTTTCCCTGGTGCTGTCACAGTTGATTCAGTAAAGCTCTGGAATATGCAGCTGTACTGGGGCAGTGATGCAAAGAAAAACCTGTAACTCCTAAAAACTGTGATCTTTTGTTTTGTAGACATAGGTGTCAGCTGTAAAGGCACCTTTTAGTTTTTGTTTGGCCCCCAAACGTGTGCTACCTGCACCCTATTGTTCAGTTGCCTTAGGTGATGGCTGTTGTGAGCAAGTTGCTCCCAGCATCTTGCAGGGGGTTGAAGCAAAGCAGGAGGTACTGCTTAGATGCTTCAGGCTTCTTGTTTCCTTTCCTTCAGGCTTTGTTTCCTGCAGGACCTGCCTTCCTCAGGGTTAGAGGAGAGAACGCCTCCACATGTGGGGCTTGCACGTTCTGCCCCTCACTTGGCCAGAATTGATTTGGGGTTACAGGTGTTCTCACTCTTAGGCTGGATTTTCTATCTTAAAATATGGGTTAGAGTGTAAGTGTGCTAAGGCAAGGCTGGGGTATTCAGTTACATATTGAAGGTTGAATGTTAATTCTTACATGTATCAATTCTGCTCAAATTTTTTGAAGTTATTTCAGAAATTCATATATTTATGTGGACAGGTTTTGCATGATGAAATGCTCTGTTGGCCTGAGGCAAAGAAAATACTGAAACTTTAAAAAAAAAAAAAAAGAAAGAAAAAAAAAAAAAAAGAAAAACCCCAAACCCAACGATAGCAACTATTTAGTGATAGGGTGTGAGAAACAGTTCTGTTGGTCTGATGAAACTCCTGGCCAGATGAATTTCATAATTTCAGTGTTTTATAAGCATGATGCTTGTTTTTTGTTTGTTTCATAAACGGTTATCACATCAAAACAGTAGGATTATATTGTTTTGTAGTGATGCAAAAGATGTAGTTTGATATCAACTGAAGTGAATTTCTTTGTTCAAAGCGTCTCTTTTCAGCTGATAAAGTAGTAAAACCTCAACTTGCTTGTAAAGCTGGGCCAAACATATTTCAATCAATGCATTAGTTGTGAAGCGTTTGATGAAGGAGCCTGTCTTTCTGCATTAGAAAGTGCCTTTTCTGAAGTCACCTTTAAACTTGGAATAATGCCTGTTACTCTTGGAAAGGATGCTGAGCAGCTGTACTGCATAGGTGGAGTCAGCAGTATCTAAATGACTACTTTTGACTTTGTTTATTTTTCTCTGTTTAATATTATTCGTGTATGGATATCTAATATCACAACTTCTCATTTTTTCCTCTTTATAGGTCCTGCTGGGGACTTGCATCTGGCCTCAATGTGAAATTAAGGTAGAAAAACACATCTACATATGTGTTTGCTATTAGGATTTAGTTTATTCACTGGTCATGCCTGAAGAGTGATGTTCGTCTCTAGACGGCTAACTGCCAGGAAATATAAATGATTGTCCTAGAAGTCAAGCCTCTCTCCTATTTACTGGAGTGAAAATCACCTCCAGATACCGACGGAATATCAACTACAGAAAATGCTTCACGTTATAAGGATGCCAACCACCTAGATTCATGCGCCCTATCTGTACAGTTGTTGTGGATGGTTTGCCATCTGAAAGCTCCTCAAGCTCTTATCCAGGCCCTGTATCTGTTTCTGAAATGTCTCTGCTACATGCTTTGGGTCCAGTGCAGACCTGGCTGGGACAAGAGCTAGAGAAGTGTGGCATTGATGCCATGATTTATACTCGGTATGTCCTCAGTCTTCTGCTGCATGATAGCTATGACTACGACCTGCAGGAACAGGTATTTACATATTTTAGATGTTGTCCAGTGAAAGTGAGTTTTTGTATCAGTTCTGTTTTGTGTATTGTACTTGGGCATGGCTCCCGTGGTGGGGGGTGGTTGTCTTTCAGTGTGTGGGTGGAAGGGGGGTATAAACCCACGGGGATCAAATTCAGTGGGTGAGCTGAGGTTGGTGTAGTGAGTTTGCTTTATCAGCAATCACACTGAACAAAATTTCAGCATTACTGCAATCAATAGTAGAGTTATTAATACTGGAATGTCATGTGTCATAAACATAGACCTTCAGTACTCATGCCTTTAAGACATATTTAATATTGGAACATGAGTAAACTTGTGTAATTTTTGTAAGCTGTGTGTCAAACTAGGCTGCTTCACAGTAGCCTGTAGACTTCCCATCACTTCTCCTTACAGATTTAATTTCATGCAATTTTCAGTAAAGAATAAAAAGGAATACGTATTTTACTATCCAAGGATCTAAAATATTTTATTGCAAATAGAGTGTTTATCTTCTAAAAGAATGTTAATGCTGAGTTCTGACAAAAGGCATGCAAAAGAGTTGTGGAACAGCGAGTTGCGATACATGGCCCTGGTTCAAAACGGGTTGGGGAGCAAAAGTGAAGCCATACAACAAACAACTCAGTTACAGTTCCCATGTGCCTTTATTGCTAAAGATTTTGTGTGTCCCAAGAATATTCTCTTTGCTCCTAATTTCATCTCCTTTTTTATTATTTTTAGGTGTGTATGTGTTTGTTTTTTTCTTCATTTCTCTGTATCATGAATCTATATTAAAATACTGTTAATAGAGGATTTTTTTTTTTTTTTTGGATGGAGAACTTGAAGTTCCAGCATTTTCAAGAAGTGAGGGTGCTGCCTGGACTTCTTTATAAGGTGGTTGCAATTAATGTGAAAGGGGGAAGGAAGGAAAGTGTATACCACTTATTTGGTGGCTTCATTATTAGTTCTTTTTTCTTGCTGTTGTTTTGGTGATACTTTGAATATTGCAACCTAAGTCCTTCAGATTTATTTTTGTCTACCTTTTTAAAAATTGAGTAAGAGCAATGCAGGATATTGTGGAACAGATGTGAAAATAGCTGAAACGAGGAAAAAAAGTCATATACTGCTAGTTTCTGAACTCTTAGCAACTGTTACTGTGCATGAAAGCCCTCCATGTTTCTGTTGTGCAAAACAGAAAACTTCATGTGCAAAAGTAATTTATGTGCGAAAGGTCATCTGACAACAGTGGAAGCCACCAGGAACAACCTCATGATTTATAATAATAATAAAGATAAAACAAAAAACAAAAATGCTGTAAGCACTATTCAGAAGATCTCTAAACAGTGAACTTATTTAGGTCTTGGTCAGATGTGAATGACTGCTTTTTGGAAAGTGGAGAGAATAAAGTTCTACAACCCATTAGAAAGGAGGGCTTAGGGGGAGGAGAGAAAAACGAATCAAGTGAAACCCACCAGAATTTTAGAAGGTTTAAAAATAACCCTGTGGCTAGACTTCTCAGTCCATTTTGGAGCATAGTCGTAACTGTAAATCACTACTGTGATAAACTAATTTTGGCACTTCAGTCATTTTAAATTTCTTTTTATCACGCTTTGCAAGAAGCCGAATAACTGCATTACGAAAACCTCATTCATTTTATTTCTCATCTCAACGTCTTAGCTGGGTGCTTTGTGTAGTGATAGCAGAGCTTTAAGGAATGTTCCTGTTCTTTTTCCAAGTTGATTATCTGAACTTAACGAGCCAAAGAGAAGAGTAGCACATGCTGACAGCATAGCCCAAATGTGTGTTGCTGCACTGGTGCTGTAAGACATATAGAGAATGTCTTTCGAATGGCATTTAGATATTAAGCTTGAAAGTTTTTCTACCTCCTCCAATTTGATCCTTGCTTATAACACACTTATCATATTTGTTCACGTTATTCCAATAACCATTCTCGAAGGTTTGAGGTCTAGTATCAATTGTATCAATTTGGTTTTGTGATGGCACTCTGTAAAAGTGATTGGATGCATATGTTACCAAACGTGCTATCTAATTTCTTTTTTTGAACAGCTTAAGTCTTTGAAAACTGAAAATATATAGGAAGAACTGAGGAAATTTAAAACATGCTCCTCTGTATTTTTTTTTTTATTATGACCTTGCATTTTAAAAAGAATTTTGGTTTAGTTAAGTCATTCAGAAACAAGAGTCTAGTTCTGAAAAACAAGTTTGCATTGAAGCAGTTTCAGTTCAATTTTGATGATAGGTACAATATTAAGACAGACAGAGGAAGAGCAAATACCAGCACTGTTTACAGGTAGGCATCAGGGAAAAGTGCAGCAATTAAATATCTAAAGGAGAGAAATATTTTACGAGTAAAATATTGAGAGATGCTGAGCTTCTGATTAATTCCAGGGGAAGAATTGGTTCTTGGCATCTCAGGAATTTTTCCCCCATGCAATTCTTTTGATTCTTGAGAAATAAGACAATTTCCAGGGGAAGAAATATCCTCAATAGTGGATTTATTTAAATTATTTTTCTTTTCTTTCTGTGGGGGCATGATTAGCCATCATTTCTTTCCAAAAACACAGCAGTGATGTCTATTTTGAACAGGTTAAAGGGAATCTCTAAGCACTGCACAGAATAACAAATAATACTGGAATCCATTCTGATGCTTGGGGTAGGAGAGTGCCGCAGGGGACAAACTATTTAGGAAATACTAATCTTAAGGATAGTGTATAATCATCTTCATTAGAGATGTTGTAAACTGTAGTTTAGATAGTCATTAAGATCTTTCCTCCTCAGGATGTTGATGACATCATTAGCACTGTTTTAATTGCTTTAGGAAGCCTCCTTCCTTGCTTTTTTTATGGTGTTTTGGTGTCATCAACTGCAGCAGGGAAAATTGATGCATGAAGTCGTGGACTGAGTTTTCATCAGGTAAGTACAGAAAGATTTAAAATTAAAAAATGAAGCAAAAAGCATCCACAACCTTACTGTGTGAACCCAGCTATTTAAGATGTCAATGTTACTGTGTTAGCAGTTGCTTCTGTTTACAGTGACAAAATAACTATTTCAGGAGGATATGGGAGTCTTAATTGACTAGCTCTTCAGGGTTTAGTGTTGAGAATAAGCAAGATGTTCCCTTCTGTTTTGTTAGTAATACATGATACGTGGTTCCCATTCTTGATTATGCTGCTGACTTCTATGCCTCTTATCACTTGATCACTTTTCCTCCAATATTACCCAGTTCTGTACAATGAGGTAGTTTGATATATGGATAGAAGATATAATGTGGTTAAGGGTTTGGGATGTGTGTTTTTTTGGTTGGTTGGTTGCTTTTTCTTATTTTTTGTTTTGTTTTCACTGTTCATTCCATGGCTTGCCCAATTAGAGTGGTTTCTGTTGGGTGTAGTTACATTTTAGCAGGTTTAATATTGCTGAATGCTAGATAAGTAAGCAGTGAGTTCTTAGAGACTTAATATTGCCTTTTTTCAAGGCTTGTGTGTAGAAGACATAGTGTTTTCTGTACAGAAATGGTAGATGAAAGTGAAACCCTAATACGCTGCAACCAAGTTTTGCTGGAATGTTTGCATTTTTTGTTCTGACTCACTGGCTTGAATCTAAAAATATTGGGAAAATGGATAAGAAGGTATGTTTTGCCCAGCTGTATTCCCAAATCCTAGAGAGCCTTTAAGGAGGGGATCTCATTCATGCTGAATTGCACAGTGCCCCCAGAGCTGTTAGACATTGCATGCTGCAGTTATGCGTGTATTAGACATAGCTATCAAGTATTTCTGTAACACCTTCTAAACATACGCACTGTAAATGTTATAAAGAAAAATAAATACTGAAGTTAACTTGATTATCATTGATACTTATAACATAATTTTTATTCAAGCCAGTTGTATCTGTGAACACTTGCTGCCTTTAGAAATCCAAAAACTTGAGATTTGAAAGATCTTAAGCAGTCCTTAATTCCTAGTGCTTTTGGTCTGTAAAGGAAAACCTTAGAAAAATTGGTATGGATTTAAGCAATAGACTATGATGGAAACTTAAATGCAGAATGTTTATTTTAAGTGTATAAGCTTTACCATTTGTATTTTATTTTTGTTTGTTTAGAAATAAATGATAAATAAAAGTTAAAACCCCATGGAATTGCTGAGGAATCTTTAAGTTTGGGGGACCCAAGAAATGCTGCTGGGGGATAGCTGAAAATTCAGAGGCACCCTTTTGACTGCAAATTAGACTGCCTCAAACCAGAATGCCTTGATCTTAATGTTTCCTGATATTCAACTAACTAGGTGCTTTTAAGATTTCTGACTGTAGTTTAAATGCTAATTAAAAGTATATTTATAGATACATGTGCTCTCAAACCAGTTTGTGATACAGAAATACTGCACTAAGATAGCATAGTTTGTGCAGCACTAAGCATTGCCCTAAAATATATTGTGTGAAATTGTATTTCACTGGTCTTCATTTGCTCTGTATTAGAGTCAGTGTTCTCTGCTATCTTTTATATCCTAGTTGTAAGCACAGCTCTTTCAGAATATAACAGGTTCATCTTTTTTTTTTTTTTTGCCTGCGGACAGTTCTTCCTTTGGAAGGAAACAAAACAAACAAACCAACACCCCAACACAGAAGCAAACTAACCCCCAACAGCTAGACACTGCGAGATAAAGGCTTTGTTTGTAAGCCTCTGGTCATGCAGCAGGAAGGCCTAAATGCATTTGTTATGCATCCTTTCCATATCAAGTGCTGTCTGTTTTTTTTTTTTTATCTCCTTCTTTTCACTTTTTTTTTTTTTTGAAGTTGACCTTTTTTCTGACCCTCAAAAGTAAAAATCCTAGAGAATTTTTTTTAGAAAGATAACGCTTTCCGAAATCTTGGAATTAAGTAGCTGTTGTACTGCAAACCGTGCTCTTCTGTGACTGCCATGAGATTACCTCTTGATTTTGAAGTTTGGGGGAGATGGCAGGAGGCCTTTCTTGAAGATTTATTATTTACAGACTCATTTGAAATAGTTTTGTTCAGGTGATCTTTTACATATGGGGATAGAAACAGTCTTCAGAGTAACAGCTACACTTCTGCTGGATCTGATCATAGCTTCTAGTCTTACTTTTCATCATTAGCATATACTCAGAGCCCCAAAATGCAATTTCCTCCTTTATATAAAGGGAAGAACAGGGTGGTGGAAAAGAGGCCTCAGCCCACACATGATAAACTTTAGCTCCGTGCCCTGTGGCTGGATCTCCACAGCTGCTTTTGGCCTAGCTTTGTGCAATGGGCTGGGGATGCTGCCGCCAGCCGCCCTGCACTTGGTGATGTGCTGGTGACAAGAGACACTTCTTGCTGGCAGCACTGGGCCACCAGCCCAGGTTATAGGATCCAGCCCAACGTGTGGCATTGCTCTGCCAGCCATCCCATGGGAACCCAGCAGAGGGACCCGATGAGTGGATTCGTGTCAGAGTAATGGCCATTTAGGGGTTAAGGATTTATTTTAGGGAGATAGAGGTTGTGTTTTGCTGTGGTTGTTTTGTTTTGAAGTGACAACCACATCTGCAACGTAAAGGTGTAAGGGGAAAGGAGGGTTTGGTCCTCTCTACTAACTTAAGCCTGTATTAAACATTAACTGGCTAGTGTGCCTTTCTAGCAGAACACGACAATGAGGATTGCAATTGCTCTTTTGTCATCCCTAAGAAACAACTGGGTCATTGAGAAATGATTTGTTAATGAATTAAAATATGCAGAGTACAGTTCCGTTACCGTAGGGCAGCGCCTGTGACTGTTATGTGTAAGTGTTATTAAGTTTCAGAGTTCACCAGCAATTTATAAATTTGAGGTCCTTAGAGTAATCCCGTGTGTGTGTTTGCAAGATTGGAAATAAAGCTTTTTCTCATACATAAACATAGAAAGTGAAGAAAGAGCAAATCCATCGGGTATGGCAAACAGTCCTCAAGTTAATATGCCAGTATGGCTTATTTATTAATAGGAAATCATTTAACTTTTATAAACTATCACATAAGTAATTTTAAGAGTTTGTAGAGGAAAACTTAGCTGTGCATTTTGTTCAAGGGAGACTAGCTGAGGACTATCAAAGTGTCAGTCTTACTTAATCTTTTGAAAATAAGTCCTTTGTATGTACAGAACTTGGTGAGAAGCTGCTGGCAGTTTGAGCACTGCAGCTCAGGTTCTTACGGGTGCAGTGCCTCTAAGGGACTCAGCCCCCCCTCCCATTACTTGACACTTGTCCTGTTAATTCAGACATGATTGCTTTGTCCCATATTTCTGTCTTGGTGACTGCTAGACAAGGGCTAGAGCTGGTGCACCGTGGATGGTGCATTTGTGTTCTTACTGTTTTAAGGGCAGGAATTGTGATGGCAGGGACTGGAGCTCACCAGCAGGCTCCTCAGGTCAGTGTCTTGTGCAGACAAGGTGTCGGGGTGGTCTGCTTCAGCTGATACCTTAGTGCAAAAGGCTGTGGGAGCTACTGGAAAGCATTTGTTCTCAGCAAGTGCGGTTACCAGGTATTTTTTATTCATGTAGTCTCTTGTCTTTGTACTCGTGTGTGCAATCAAGTTTAAGTACTGATGCCTTTGCAAGTATGTCTGTTCCATGGTGCGAAACATCATTTCAGGACATCAGAGTTACCTGGGCTCTTTGGTGCCTCTTGGGTGTGCTAGCCTGCTGGAGTAGGTGCATCTGTCATCTAGTTAATGATATCATCAGCTTCTCTTCTGAGTAATCAAAGCAATCTTGGAAACATGTACCATGTTACCTTTTTGTGACTTTCTAAATAGCATCTAATGCTTAGTTATCCTGTATCTCTCACTCAGTCACCTAAGAATAATGGAATCACTTCTGTGTTGTTACCACTGCTGATCTTTTCTTACAAAGGCTTACAGAATGTAGAGCAGAGGTACAAAATCAACTGCCAGGCTGGTTATTCTTCCTGCGGGTCAGGATTTATTAGCAGCCATCTCTGCACTGATATGTGTCCTGGTTCTGACTGTGGGGTTGGCTGAGATACCTCGTTAGTGCTCTTCATACTGCAGACCAGTGTATAGCAGTACACTCACCATGTCTCCAAGCACAGGTGTGCACTACCTAAATTCTGTGAAATCAGATGATTACAGTAGTCTATGATGCTTGCCACACAATTTAATTCCTAAGTTCAAGAGAGCAACGATAACATGCTGTGAAATAACTTCCCAAGTCATAACATGTCCCTGTCAGACATCTGGACCATGTAGCAGCAGTTTCTGTTGAATTTCTGTCTTTATCTGCCATGCAGGTAAGGCATGTAAGCAACGTGATTTCTTAGTAGCCCTGGCTATAGCCTTACTACGTTTTCTTTTCTACGTTTACTTTAATTGGAAAACTCAAGGCAGCCTGCTCTTCAAACAGGATTTCAACAGATGCAGCATTTGCATGTTCTCTAGCTCTTGGGAGTGGGTGTGATCAAATTTCTTTTGCTTGGTTTCAGCCGAGAGTGAACAACACGTAGACTGCTCTTTCAAGTTTGTAGGATTATAAGCAAGAGTTTGTAATTGACACACACTCAATTTACAGTATTTTATACCCAGTTTGATTGGCTTTGATATGTCCAGTTCTTCCCTGCCTGCAAATTGTGGACTCATTGGTTCTGAATGCCTTGAGGACCTTGAAGTCATAGCAGCGCATGCTGTGGTCTCATGTACTGTCAGTGCTTCTCTTACAATTCAGCCACGTAGGATTGTCGTGCTCCGCTTGGAGCAGCTGGGAACGAGGTGACTGCAGTGGCTTTGCAGGTACTTTGCTATACCCAGAGCTTATCATGTGGTTCTCTGCTTCTTCACAAAAAGTCCAAGGTGAATTCTTCCACTGGTAAGAATTAGATTTGGAATAATGATCTAACAATAAAGAATGCTTTTTGGTCTCCTCCATTCTTTGGCCAGCATGGCTTCCGGCACGGAGAAAGCTTGTGCTGCTCTTGCTGAGTGTCTTTTGGAGAATGTAAGCTGAGCTGGTGCCCCTGTTTTCATGTATGTATTCTGAATTCTAGCATATGCATTAACTCATTATCTTTGTTGCAGTCTGAGGCAAGGCTCAGTCGGGAATGTCAGAGCCAGTCCCCATCCATTAGACCTTTAACTTTCATTGTAATGAGATGCAGTTCTCTTAAGCTTGTCACAAAAGCCATGATGAATAGATAGATATCTAAGCAAATTCTGAAAGTTTTGTCCTCACTCTGTTTAGGGGAAGTATTTTATTTTTTTTCCAGGAAAGATCACTTAAGCTGTTCATGCAGTCTGCTTCTTGAATAATTTTAAAGATGCAGTTTTCCCTTTACTCTGCGCTATGAGATCCTCCTACAGGTAGTAAAGACCTAATCCATTTTTTATATCATTCGTGGCTATTTTCTTCCATTCCTTTGCCTATCCCAACATCTCGGAGTTGACTTAGAGTTTTTTGATGAAATTTTTGGAAAAGCTTTCTTGCAGTGCACAGTAGTTCATACCCAAATATCTGAATATTGTATTTGATTATTAACTGTGAAATTAACTTAACTTTGCTGCCAGAAGAAGCCAGGATGCTGTACCCCCTAGATTTTCATTAGGTCAGATTGCATAGCCTGGGCTTTTTTATGTTTATTCTTCCCTTACAAGTCTTGATAGCTGACACTGCCTTAAAATAAACTGTTGATAGACTTAAGCAGAGAAGTTTTTATGGACAACATGTTAATAATCAAATTATTTTGGGTGTGTTTGCAGAGAAGAAACATGAGTGCCTTTGGAGAACACTGCTGCCTTGAGTTTAGGCTATTCCATCTCATAGGCAGAGTAAAGATTTGCAAATTTGGGGTTTGTAATGCCATATACAATTCATGACCTCAATGTTGCAGTTGTTTTGGGTGCTCTGTCTTTTCCTGCTTTTGGGTTTCTTTCTAAGGAAGCAAGGCTCATGCATTCATCATTCTCCATATGAGCATCTACTGTAATTTTTTTCCCTTTGGCGTCTCCAGTAAATTGATAATGTATTTTGTTTGCATTTGGACGTTTCAAGTTTTGTAAGAGAGGTTTCTTCTGCAGCTTCGTAGAGGCTAATGCCCTGCTTTGGAACAAGCAGACAAACCTTAGTTGTTCTATATGGCACTTGATAGGAACTGGCCCTTCATTCATTCAGCAGGCATACAACTCCAAACTATTTATGGCAGAAATATCTGTCAGCTGTCCTATTGAATCTTCGGCAAATGTTTGTCCCTCATTAAAACTGTGTGGTTATTTATTTTCCTTTAGTTGTCTCTCAATGTGTTTTCTGAGAGTTACAAGAAGGGAAAATTGTTCATAGGTGTTTTATGTAGTCTTGCAGGACTCTGCCTACCTTAAACGTCATGGGCATTTTTTTTCACATTAAAAATTAGATAAGCGACTTTGATATTCTTTGAGTTGGAATCTTAAAGGGAGAGACTCTATATTTATTTCATATATGAGAAATTATAGAATCATAGAATCTTTTAGGTTGGAAAAGACCTCTAAGATCATCACATCGAACCATTACCCGAGCACTGCCAGCTCTACCACTGAACCATGTCCCTGTGCGCCATACTTACATGGCTTTTGAAGCCATGAACCACGCCATGCCCATTAGCCAAAGAGCCACAAGGGATTGAATCCTTCTTATTTTTTGTATGAACTTATTACCTGAGCTTGCCTGTTGAAGCAATGCTATTTGGCTGGCCAGCAGTGACATTTAGGAGAGCAAAAAAAATGCTAAACCCATAATATGCTCAAATCACAAGTGGTTGGTACTGAAATTAAAATGCTGCAAAAAGAGGAGTGTTTCAGAGTTCCCTGTGTCAGCATGTTTTAACTCGGTACATTCTTCTGTCCTCTAAGACAATTATGTTTATAGCCTTAAAATCTCTTTATTCATAATTCAAAATAGGAATGTTGACCAAGTAGGTAATTGCAGTTATTCAATTCATTATGTAAAAAGCAGAAAAAGTTTGCATTTGATCATCATCTTACAGTGTGTCTAATTTAATCTGTAGTATATGCAGAGAGAATCTTAGGGAACTGGGTTCTCTGAACTTCCTTTAAGAAGAAAATTCTGATTTCTTAAACGTGGTTTTCTGCTGATTTGATTTCCCCATTTTGGGAGTATGTCGATCAGCTTACTTGCTTGTGTGTTCTGCTGATAAGGCAAAATTGAAGCTTGTTTGCTTACCTGAGTATAAACTCAAGGTCCCAGTGTTTCTGCATCCCTGATCTTGACTCCAGCTTTTATGGGTAGTTTCAGCAGGATTCTTGAGATAAGTTTTAACACTGTTTTTCCCTGTTATGCAGACCATGACTTTCAAAACAATTTTCATTCAGACTAATCACAAGGTGTCACCTTTGTTCTCTTACTGGTAGTAGTATTTCTCTACTGTCTTCAAACCAAATGAGACCAAGTAGAATCACTGCTGAAGTTGCTTTTCTTTTGCTTCCCCAAATTTTTGGTGAGTATGGAGAGAAGTGGGGGAACCGCTGCAGTTGCATAGTTGAGCAGGAGAAACAATTTAGAAAGCTATTTCTAAAATTTGCATCTGTATATTAATTTAGTATTGAGTTAAGCACCAGATTTCTTGTGGCAGCATTAGCAGAAAGAGTACAGGTACTTCACTAGGACTCCTTTAGCCATCTTTATGATTCTTAAATTATTCTCAAAGTAAGATTTTGCACGTATTATGTCTTTGCAAATTAAAAATCTCTACTGTGAACTCACCTAGTTATGTGGTAGGTAAAGTAGGACTCTAAAGAATGGATAATTAAATAGCAGTTTTGATATTTTTCCAATATCCAGATGGCTTTCTACTTCTGTTGATATATATTTAATATTGGGCAGCTTAGCAATATTGGGCAGTTTGTTTTAAATGTTAGGATTTTATAAGCCAGACTTCTGTTTGGTTGTAGGTTTTTTGTTTTGTTTTGTTTTTTCTTTTGTGTGCACACACTTTTTGAACCCATCAGATCGGAGTGGAGTTGCTTTTATGAAATGTTCAGAAACCACTGAACAGAATTGTGAAAATGCAAAGTTACTGTAAAGTTCTTGCACTAAAATGAGCCTTATAATGAGACCTCTAGCTCTGTTAGGAAGCAAAGGTAACTGAAGGCATCCAGCTGCTGAAGAGAACAGAAGTCCCTAGTGATTCTTTCCACGTGAAGTAACTCGTTTATTCTGCTTCGTGCATACAGCATGTTTTGTTGAGCTGCTTTCTTTACCGTTTGTCACAGAGTTAACATTTCCCAGTCTAAAGAGTAAACCTACTAACAGGCTTCTTGCAATGGAAACTTGAAAAAAAAAATGGAAAAGGTTAATTTAAAATATTTGAAACTTTTGGATTGCCTTTTTATCAGTTTGGTCAGCATGACAGCAGAATACCACTTACTTTGCGTGGCACCTCGAGTTCTAAAACGTCACTGTAAGAGTACGTGATGTTTTCTAGTTCTTTTTCCTTTTCCTCCTCCTTCCTTTTAAATTATTTCGGAGAGGTTCCAGGGCATTATAAGACAAGAACGACATGTAAGGAATTTATTTCCTGCACTGTTTGGTAGTGTTTTATGGGTATTTGAATTCTGTGCAGTAAGTGTAAGGTACTTGATAAATACTGGCTGCATCTGCTGATAAATGGTGTAACTTATCTGAGGATTTGAAACTGTAATTTATGGTGTTTTGCTAATTTTGTAAAATGTGAGGCTTAAAAAAAGGGGGGAAAAATGACAGAAAAAAAAAGTCAAAACCTCAGGTTTTCAGTATTTTTTTTCCTATAAAAATTAAAAGGCTGATGTGGAGCACTGAGAACCCTGTGTTCAGAAACAAAGTTTTCTGTGCATTGCCTAGAGAGGTAGAAAGGAGAGAAGATTCTGCCAGAGCGCTGTCCGCAGTTGCTGCACCCTACAGGATGGGTCATGTTGGTCCCAGAGTGCCCGAACGAAGTGCTTGCTCCAAAAGGAAGGATGAGGTGGTGCAAGTCCAGCTCAGGGCTGGATGCTTAAGAGAAAATTCCACTCAGCCCCCCTCTCCCCATTAGAAAGGGATATTTTTATTGCTAAGAGTAAATATTTAAAATAGCAAAATAACAGAAGTAGTACAGACTTGTCAGGTGCCTTTCAAAATTACCCATGTGGAGAACTGAATTGAATGCTTTATGGCAATTCTTAAGCCCTGCTGACAGACCCCTAGCACGTGCGGTGAGTAACACGGCCCTTCACAGAATTGTAGGGGTTGGGAGGGACCTCAAGATGTCATTGGGTCCAATCCCCCTGCCAAAGCAGGTTCCCTATAGCAGGCTGCCCAGTTAGGCATCTAGACGGGCCTTGAATATCTCCAGAGAAGGAGACTCTACAACCTTCCTTGGCAGCCTGTTCCAGTGCTCCATCACCCTCATCATGAAGAAGTTCTTTCACATGTTGGTGCGGATCTTCCTCTGTTCCATCTTGTGGCCATTGCCCCTTGTCCTGTCCCCACAAACCACTGAAAAGAGGTTGGCCAAATCCCTCTGTCTCCCACACTTAGGGTACTTATAAACATTAATAAGATCCTCTTTGTCTTATTTTCTCCAGGCTGACCAGACCCAGGTCTCTCAGCCTTTCCCCACAGGGGAGATGCTCCAAGCCCCATATCAGGCTCTTGCTGAGACCAGCGGGGCTGCGCTTGGACAAAGCTAAGCTGCAGTATAGATAGAGCAAAGCATGCTCGTGTAAGACATTGTCTTAATCACCTTTCCACCTAAAAGCAGAATAAATGAAGTCACCTAATGCACATTTGCTTGCATGCCTGGATTTTCATTTTAAAGAACCTTTTGCAAGTGGATATATGATTTTTTTTAGTAATTGTGCCTGCATGTGGATGAGCAGGACAGGCTTTGGAATCTGGTGGGGGTAATTGGGTCTCCCCAGTGTGCGTGCTTCCATGTGAACGTTGAGTTAGTTAACCTCCTCATCGTGGATGAAGAGACATATCAATGCAATTCTGGAAAACATTTATTTATTTATTTTTAAGTTGAAGTGTAGAGATGCATAGTCTATTGAACCTATTTTGTGATATTTTAAGTGAGGGTAGGCTTTAGGCCGGGTTTCATTAGGAGCAGATGAGAGGTATGTTGAGAAGCATTGGGTTTTTGTGAATCCCTCTGAAGATGGTGATTTTGACCAGCATGCATTGAAAGGCATAAAGATGATCTTCCTGGTAGTCAAAGTATTTCTTTGATCAGATGAACACGGGAAATCATATGTATAGATCTGAACGGACAGCGAGGAATAAGCAAGTCTAATATATTTCAGGAACGAGATGAGTGTTTGCCTGAATGTGGACGAGAGAGTAGGGGAGACAGGCAGAAGGGTTGGAAGTGGACTGTGATTGCTGCTGGTATGATTTGGCTTTTGAAAAGTGATGTAAAACAGATGCTACGTATCTTGAGATGATTACATATGATACAACAGCATTTTTCTTTATTTTTCTTAATGCAAATTCTCCCTACCCACAAGTGCCTGATTTTCTTTAAAATTAGTTTAGGTTTAATGGAAGATAGACACTATTATCTTTAGTCAAGACTCAGTTGAAGGCTTTCAGATCTAACATTGCAATTTCTTCTTTTGGCTTATTTCACTTAAGTTTGATCCTAATGCTGAACATCTTGCTTTTCATCCTTATTTCAGAGATCAGTGCAACTCTAGCACATTTTGTGTAAATTAAATGCAGTGATGCATTCAACTGTAAGCTGGCCCTAAAATGATCCTTATGGTTATCATAGAATCATAGAAAGACTTGGGTTGGTAGGGACCTTAAAGATCATCCCATTCCATCCCCCTTGCCTTAGGTAGGGACACCTCCTACCAGTCCAGGCTGCCAAAAGCCCCATCCAACCTGATCTTGAACACCTCCAGGCATGGGGCATCCACAGCTTCTCTGGGCAACCTGTTCCAGTGCCTCACCACTCTCATAGTAAAGAATTTCATCCTAATATCTAATCAAAATCTCCCCTCTTTTAGTTTAAAACCATTTCCCTGTGTCCAGGTCCCTCTGGATGGCAGCCCTTCCTTCTGGTCTATCGACTGCACCACTCAGCTTGGAGTCACCTGCAGACTTGCTGAGGGTGCACTCGATCCCATTGGCTATGTCATTCATAAAGATATTAAACAGCACCAGTCCCAAGAACCATTGTGGGACACCACTCATCACTGGCCTCCACCTGGACACAGAGCCATTGACTGTAGCTCTCTGGCTGCCTTGCAATTGGAAAACAGCGGCATTAAAGTGTGAGTAGCCTCCATGTCCAGAGAGAGTACATGCACTTTTCCAAGTAGTAAGTGTCTTGTAAATACTAGGGTCTTCTGTAGCCATTGGTTTTAATCAAACTACGTTTTAATTTGTCAAACAGCAGTTTTTAGTGGATAGGGTGAGTTTGTTTTTCTTTTGAACACTATGTTGTTTGTAGCCTTGTGGTCTGTTTACATATCTTAAATAATGTAATTTTCTTTATTTTGATTTTTAGGAGAATGACATCTTCCTGGGCTGGGAAAAGGGAGCTTACAAAAAATGGGGAAAGAGTAAGAAAAAGTGCTCCGATCTAACACTAGAGGAAATGAAAAAACAGGCTGCTGTCCAGTGTCTTCGCTCTGCTTCTGATGAAGTAAGTTGGGATTCTTTAACGGATTCTTAAGACTTTATGCCATTCTTTGAGTTAGATATATTTAACTTGTGATGGTTGATCATCTAGTCTGTGGCTTCTTAAAATACAGTATCCCCAAGAGATCTCTCAAGTGTTCTTGTTTCTCTTTAGGAAATTATGAAACCTTTATGTGGCAGCAGGATTTCACAAAAGATTCTGTACCATGTAGTGTCATGCCTTCCTTTCTGCAAGCCCTCACCTATTATTGTTGAGGACAGTTGCAATGCACCAGTTTGTGCTGAAATTACCACAAAGCTTTGCATAAGGGTAGTTGTTAAAACTCTGGATTTACTTTGTGTTGAACTCTGAGCAGCAAGGAGTAGAGTATTTGGGCGGAAAGTCATCTTGCTTTGTGCATGGTGTATGTGCAATCCAGAATTGCTAAATAAGATGCAGTATAAGTACCAAACATTAATTTTCTACATTGCGTCATTAAGTGGGAGTGGAGTTGAAGCATGCTGACTGGAGAAGGTAAGGAGAGGTGAAGGCAGCAATGGGAAAGTGGTGAAAGGGAGGCTGTAGAAGGAATTGTTTTTAAAAAAAGTCTGTGGCATAGCTCAATGAAAGCTCTTCAGAGAGATTTTTCAGACAACAGAAATCAGAAAGTCTCTATCTTTTAGTTACAAAACTACAAATACTTTTATCTGTCACCACTGAGGTGAAACTCTGCTCCCGTCTATGCAGCTTGGTTGCGTTATTGCTCCATACAACTTCCTGGTCACGTCTGTGATTGCACAAGCATTTGTGTGGTTGTGTGGAGAGCAGGATTGGGAAAGAGAATCAGTATCCTGAGATTAACCTGGTTGGGGCGGAGGAAATGTTAACCTAGAGAAGTTTCCCGGTCAGATTTGTATAGAGACTTGCCCCAGCAAGAAAGAGGAAGGTATGCAACTAAGAATAGTGGAGGATGTTGTATTGATTTATGTGGTTATTTCCTGCACCACCATCTTCAACAGCATTCCTATCATATATTGGCTTATTTTTATGAAGCTACTTGGGCAGAGTTACTAAAGTGTTAACTGACTAATTGGGGAGTTTTCTGAACTCCCTTTTTCCCTTTACTTACAATCTGAGCAAAGTGATGCAAAATGTAATTTTGTTGGGAATTTACTGTGCTCTTGTAGTTGCAGAGTGTTGAGGTCAGCACTCTGACTACTGTAAAACTAAAAGTAAATATGAAGCAAGTATGAAGAAATAATTGCAAGAGGTAATGCCTTTCTGATGGTATGACTGTCTTTGTGTACTTGTTTTATAAACAGCAAAACAGTAGTCTCATACATAGACTACAGGAATATTGATTGATTTTTAGCTTTAGGAATGATGCATCATCACATAAATGACAATGAAGGAGCATCACTCAGAGCTAAATTTATGTTTAGAAAAACAGTTGAAAAGAAAAAAGGAAAGAGATTGATTTATTACCAATCCCTGCTCTGCTTCCCCTTGAATGTTTGTTTAATCTAAAACAGAGTAAGAAGGGAGGAAGCCCTTCAAGTAGGCTTTTAAAAGAATGAAAAGATGCATGATCTGAAACTCTGAACAAGTAACTTCCTCTGACTCCTGCCACATTGTCAGATTTTATTGTTCAATGGGAAACTATAATCTGTAACCTGTAGACTCCTGTTGTTATATCGGGCTATTTTGACATCTGCTACGTGCCCAGATACTTAAGCTTGCACATTTGGTGTCTTTAACGAAACTGTAGGTTATGTTCTTTTTTTCTCCCATTTTCAAACACAGAGTGGAACCTTTAAACCTCTGTCAGGGTTTGAACATTGTTGCTTAATGCTTTTTTGTAGGTAATTTAATGTGTATTGTAGAAGAGACAAGCATTTGCTAAACTCTAGAGTTGAGGGAGGGAGGTGATCCTGCTTTGATATGAGAGATACCTTAAAATAACTTTTAGGGAATCTTTTCTTCCTGCTTTTCAAACACACTTCCTATGTTGGCTCGTGTCTGTATGTATTTTTGTGTGCTGATTCAACAGGAGTACTTGGTTGTTCTTGTACTTCGAAACAGTATTGTAATGCCATTCAGGCTGCTCTATGCAGTGTTCATGACTTAATTGCAAGATAAAAATACTCCAAGTGGTGTGTGACAAGTGTTCTTATAAACTGCTAAAATACAAATAAACAACTCTTTCCAATACCACTTGAAATTTTAACTGTTTCCTGAATCGTCTGAGAATGTTTACCTTTTTGTCAAAGCAAAAGAAAAAGTATCTAATAGGAAGAAGTTGCATGTGTTTGTTACATCTTCATAAATACACTAAGTAGCAGCTTCTAAAATTTGGTCTTGGACTACTAGGCTTACTCCTCGCAATTAGGTAGGATGACAGTGTAAATCACCCTCCCTGTACGTGCTAGTTTTCCTGTTTCTTTTAATTTCAGTTATGAGTCTTACTGTAATCTGAAAGAGTACTGAAAAATACTTTTTTTGTTTTTTCTTTCTCTGTGGTCCCTTTCCAAAGTAAGTGGATAGAGAAATCAGCATCCTCACCCATACATGTAACTCTTCCAGCGTAACCTCTTCTTACAACCTTAGCACTGGAGCAGAGCAACCAAGGTTGGGGTAGTTCTGTTATTCAGAACAATATAAAGAAGTTTAAGTGCACTTAAACTGAAGTGTATTTAATTACTATTGTATTTAAGTGAAAATGCCTAGATTTGATCTGTGTGTGTCTGTAGAGAAAGTATACAGACGTGTACATGCAACCAAAGTTTTGTTTTGTTTTAAAAAAAGAAGACAAATGAAAACATGAGGATTCTGAAACTTGATTTTTTTTTTTAGGGGTGCAAAAGCATGCAGAGAATGAAAGCATGTTGAGGGTTACTAATAACTTTTCTAACTCTTATAAGCAATGCAAGAGATCCAAATACCATGCTTTTGATCTTCATACTATGTTATTTAAACTAATAATGCATTGAGAAATTGCCGAGTATTTGCCTCCTCCCATTCAACAGTAATCAAAAGCCTGAAAGTTGAGTGATTGCTACAAGAAGATCTTGTCTGATGTGTGGTAGGGAGAGGAAATCATAAAATAGATGAAAATTCCCTTGATAAGAGTAAATGCTGTTTTGTCAGTCTTTCGTGTAAAGGCTGAAATAAATGTTCTGAAAATTTCTGTGGATTTTCATTCTTAGGGAGCGTTTTGTTTGGTAGCTTATTTGTGTTCCTTTTAAAATTCAGTACTGTGTCTCGTTAAAAAAAAATGAGACACAGTAACAACTAATGCTGTAAAACATTAGAGACAGAAATCCAAGATTCTGGTTATAAATTTTTTATTAAATTTATAGTGCAGAAAACAAGCATTTGACTTCAAAAAGCCTAAGTTTCTTTCTGAACCATTTCCTAAGTTATGCAGTATAACAAGCTAGGGAGGCTGACCACTTAGCATCACTTATGTCTCACCGTGGCTGAGTATGTTGTGCACTAAGTACTTTTGTGAGAGAAGACCTGGTTTTGACGAGTACTCTCTGGGACACATAAGAATGTAAACAGTTTACATATGCATATTTTGAGGACAGTATTTTTTGTGTGACAAGCATTTTGATGTCTCAAGGTGTTGATTTTTCAAGTGCTGCAGACACTCTTGATGCAGTTAGAAGCAGAAAAGATGCAAATACGTTGCAACTTACCCAAAAATGAAGACAGAAGGACGATGAGAAGAACCTTCAAGACAAGTACTTCTGTGCGGTACTTGCAAACCAGTTGCTATTTTTACTGCCAGTTCTATTTTTTTTCCAAAACACTTGAATGGAATATAAAGAACACTTCAAAGAGATGTGCTGAAGAATTGTTCAAATTCTAAAATGCCCATTAATTATTGACTTTGCTTAGAAATCTTATTCTCTTATCCTTCTGAAATATAGAAGTAATTTAAAAATGATGGTTTGTAATTAACTGGCAGAGTAAGGGTATCCATTCTAATGGAATGCTGGGTTGAAAAAACAACTGCTTAGGACTGAGGAATATTTATGTAAAATTCCTTATTTTTGTCAAAGGACTTTTATCATTAAAGTACTGCCTCAAAAATTGAGTAAAAACAGCAGTTGCTGTCATTAAATGACTTTCTGTTGTTGTTCTGTCTGGTACACCTGAAACTGAGAAGGTCAGTTTGTTCATGTATAGTTTCTGAGATGCTTTTACTTTTTAAGCCTCTTAATTCTGAAAGTCAGTAAATTGCTTTGGATTTGAATAATGAAACTTCTTAGCAAGAGGACAGAACGCAGGATCTCTGGTACCCTGAAGTTTAGCAAGGTGGGTACTGTCTGAGCAAGGCTGGAATTCTAGGTTACTTTTTGGAAACTGATACGTGTAAGGCTTTTCAGTAGGTGCATTTCCTACTCATAATGTTGAAAACTACTTACATGTATGTTACATGTCCCTTGGTCACAAATCCAGGCCTGATTGCCTTTTAACTGACTGCTCAATAGAGTGAGCAGGTTAGTTATTGAAGTTCCTGTGTACTTCACTCACTGAACATGTGTACTGTGACATGTGAAAGTCTACCCCAAGATGGTGCTAGAGCTTTAATTAAAGTAATCAGTGTATCGTTATTCTGCTGAACTGTGTGAGGACATCTTAAGGTGTGGGCATGCTGCAGTTTGGAGCGTTGGCTTTGCTTGCTCTCAACTATGAGCGAGGATCACCCTTCTGATGGCTGTTATCGTATGGGAGTGCTTAGGGGACCAAGTCCTTTCCTGGACAAGTTATACCTGGATTGCTGTTTCTTGATGTATCCCCTGGTTTGAATTTCTTAACTCTCAGTTTTCTTTGGTTTTACATGCCGACATGCAAAATGTTTGTCCTTCTTCCTGCTGTATTCTAAATGGTTAAGTAGTAAACATTTCTGTGTGTCTGACAAGGATGATTGCTGGAATCTTTTTCCAGGAAATTCATAAACACTTCACAACATCAGAGCATGTAATCTTCCTTCTGGGTCATGTAGTTGGCCTTCTGGAAAGGCATATGCTATCTGTCTTTAGAACATGTAGCATTATTTAGGAAAGGATTTTAAAATTAGTCAAGGTGCTAAGAAGGATTTTTAATGAGATGTATGTTTTGAAATTTAAAACTGAGCTAGAACTGGTATCACTTTTTTTTTTTCCCCTGTGAGAAAGTGCCATAGGGTTTTATTATATCCAACCAGTCATTGTTTCTGTACACTAATTTCGTTTGTATTGGTTTAAGAGAATTTGCATTGGCTCTGTATTAACCAAATCTGTTGGCTTACAAAATTTATCTAATCTGTGTTGTACTGAATTTGACAAACTGTTAAACTGTATTTTATAACTTCGGGTACTATATAGAAAACTGAAGTGAATTTGTCTTGACAAGGTAATCATCACAGAAAAAAATAGTTGCAATAAATCAATTCCTTTCTCCTTATCACTTTTGCTGTCCAGTAACATTCATGGTAACGTGTATCTGCTTTGTCAGGTTACTGAAACTGCTACCCTGAGAATAATAGTAATTTTCAATGAAGTTGACAAAGTTTTAATTATTCCAATGTTTATACCAGTTTTCTTGATACAGAATAAGTATATATTGAACTGGAAAAGTTCTTCGCAGGAGCTAAGTCTATATGGAAGTTATATTTAAAAGTTACTTCATTTCACGTGTGCTCCCAACAATAACGGGAGCACAGGGGGGCAAGGGGATTCTTTTGCCAGCATCTTCTCTGAGAAATCTGGGACAGAAAGAAGTTTGTATATCCATGTGAGGAGAGAAGATGGTACGCTGTTTCAGACACACAGCCATGGCTGTGAGAATGGTAGAGAGGTCAGTTATGGAATATGAACTTGGGTTTCATCATAAAATCTACTAGACTAATTTTCCTTAGTGTAGGAAACCACCATTTTCCATAAATCCATAATTGGAGCCCATTATGAATTCTTATCTTAAGAAGAAGCAGACTTCAGTGTACCTAACAGGGAATTTCCAGGTGTCCCTTCTTTAGTTTGCCCTATGCAAAAAATCACTTTTGCATGACTGTTGAAAAGCTTTTAAGAGTTTCTCCCATTTCATTGGGATACATACAGGTAAGAATAGTTCAGCATCTTAGAGCTGAAGTAGTGTGATTAAACAGTAAGCACTGCTTACAAGGATACTAAATCTGTTCTGGCTTCGAAGTCAGCATGTTTCTTAACAAACGATTAATAATATTCAAGAGTATTTTTTATTTATTTTTTTTCAGAGAGAAATTATCCTTTCTTTAAGAAAGAACTTGAATCTCAATGTAGCTCACTTTAGGATTAGGAATCTATAGCGGCTAGAATGAAGTCACTGTAGAATTAAGTTATTTAACTCCTGTTTAACAGTTCAGCTGGTTTGGTAACCCACATTTAGGGATAGTGTGTTCATGTTAAGTCAGTTTGAGTTTAGAACATGGTGTGTAAAGTGGAGAGTAAAATCTCTGGAACCTGAGCCTGATTCTAGATACGTGATTTACCTTTCCTAATGCTGTCTTAGTAAAGAAGACGGGACTAAGAGAGTTGCAAGGAAGTAGTTTTATCCTCTTGTTGGAGAGCTGTTGCTTAAATATTGCTTGAAGTTGGATGTTTTTTTACACTGTCTGTTTGTCTGCTAAAAGAAATCAGACATTCCAAGATCGTACATCTGTTGAAGATTATTCAGAAATAATCACTTACTCATAGCCCCAATAGAGAAGTTAATAATTGTATTTTTTTTTTTCTGATTGTACCAATATCTTTGGTGTAAATCATTGTGTATTCAAGTAAAAAGATAAAGATTTGCATTCTTGCTACTGAAGGGACCAACAGTGTTGTTCAAATACGTTCTCTGTCATCTATCTTACTATATTGGAAGAAAATAGCAAAATGCAAACTGGAGCATTCTTTTATTCCTTAGAGCTCTACATGGATTGAGCCCTCCAGGAGGGATGTTGTTTTGGTGGATTTATTTATATATTTAGTGGTGATCTTGGGGGTGTGGATTTCTTTAGTCCTTTCTATCTCTTGAGTACCTCTTTTGAGACTATTGGCAGAGATTCTTGGATTTGATTAGAAATTAGATACCTTTTCCAACAAGATTAAGTATAACAGTTACCATTTTCTATGCAACTTCAAATAATAAATTTCCTGCTGAGCCTTAAAACCAGGTCCAGGTAACAGTGACAAGGCTGGCCAGCGATCAGCTTGCTTTTGCAAGACAGCACTAAATTGACCTGATCATCTAATCTTGATATTTATGAACATAAAGATAATGCTTTTTGCTTGTTTTTCACTTGTTTTGGTTTCAGACTTTGCAAAACTACTCACCACACTATATAGAACTCAGCTTAATTTGGGTGCCTGTATTTACAGGACTGTCCTGCTTCCCCACACAGGTGTGTTGTTCTGAAGATCGATAAAAGCTGATGCAGGACATTAAGCACAAACAAAAGGAATACATGGCTGAATTTACCTGGGAATTGTTTCTTGAGCAATAGATTTACAGATACAGCTTAAAGTGGAAATAAATGGAGCATTCCTCATATAGATGAATAGCAGATCCAGGAATTTTAACTGGAAATTCCTCCATGCTGTTAGCAAGGGAAACAGTAAGTTATTTGTCATGTATGCTTAATAAAATTTGTAACCTCAAGAAAACTTACGTACTATGGCAGTAACTGCAGGAAACTGAAGAAAATTTCAGGAGTTTGGGAAGCAGTGAAGATGGTTGTTTTTTGTTAGCTTGTGTGCTCCTGCCCCCTTGACCATTGATTGGCAAGTTACAGTCTGCTCTCATCCTGGAAGCAGTCTGAGGTGCTTATTGCAGATTCTTAAATTGATGTTCAATAAAAAGTAAGATGACCTTGTGACTCTTCTTTTAGACTTCTACAGAAAATAAAATTGTGGTACTTATACCTATAACTAGATACACTGTACTGCATCAGAATTTTAGAAAATGAAACTTAGACTTCTATCTAGCTCTCTTTATCCTACAAAATATAGAAATAGATGTGTGGTTGCAATGAATCATGTCTTGTCTTATTCAGTTCACGTGGCTAAACAGCTGATTCATATGGAATAGCTACCTAATCCTTCACTTGGTGACAGGCTGCATGCCAAGAAAACAGTCCTGATGCACTACAATCAAAGTACATCTTGGTCTGGAGAGCCTGATGACCTGTTAAAAGAATGATTTGAAACTATGGATATATTGATTAACCTTAATTTCTAGATCGTTTCAACTCTTTCTGTGAAAGAAGCATCAGAATTCTGCTCCAGATGACCCTGCATGAGCAGGGTTTTGGACCAGATGAACTCCGCAGGTACTTTCAAACCTACACAATCCAGTGAGTCTGTGAAATGTGATGAAAACAGGAAAGTGAAGTGAGGACTTACTTCTAGCTTATACTTTTGAAACAACTTTTTTTTTTTTTTTTTTAAAAGGGAAAGAAAAAAAGAAAGAAAACTTTTTTTTGTTGTTATACTGAAGCATAATGCTTCTCTTCAAAAAGCTTAAAAAGGAACAAGGAACTTCCCTCATAACTTACAGACCTCAAGTAACAGGCCATGTTTAGTAAATAATCCAGGGTACACAGTTCAAAGCTTCTGAAGGAAGGTATTAATTTAGGTTAAGCTAGAAGGGGGGGGGGAACAATGCCACAACCTTTGCCTCATGAGTTGTGTAACCTGATGGAATTTTTCTGTTTCTGCAGATAAGTTCTGGTACATCAGATTTGGAAAGCTCATTCAAAATGAACTCTTTTTTTTTTTTTTTTTTTTTTTTTCCCCTTGCCATGTTTTCTCCTTTTTTGTCCAGAATTTTTGGCTATTCCTTGTTTACAAATCTGCAGAACAATGTATGTACATGTATTTGCCCAGCATTTTTTGGATGGAAGTGTGCAAGCCATAACTAGATGACATTACTTGGGCTGCAGAGCCAGTGGAAGAGCAAAATTCTGTTATGTATGCTATCCTCAGTTCTGTAGAATGACTACATGAAATAATAGTGGTGTTCGAACATTTCTGATCAAATTCGGGGGAAAATAAAGGCATTAAATCTTTTGGACAGTGACCGTGTGGTGCTTGTTTGCAGCCTTCAGAAGTAATCTGCTAGCGGAGATAAAGGTCAGCAAGAATTAAAGTGGTAGGGCCTAATGTTTGACTGCTTCATCCTAAAAACTCTCAGAGCATTAGAAGCCAGTGGCCACTGCTACGTAGGCAACAGTTTTTAGTGGACTCTCATATTGTGCACATAATTATAGTTTGTTTCCATGGTTCACAATTAATTAAATTGATTACTTTAAATTTATAAAAGGATTTCTGCAATAAATTTACAGATCTAGTAGTACCTTCTGGGAATGTTTTCTGCAGTTTTACAGGGGTGCAAACATGTTCAAAAGCAATTTAGTTGCTGGAAGCTTGTGGTCTCTGACTGCTCCACTTGAAAAGCAGAGCATGTTAAAAAGATCTTGAAGTTTTGTCATTCCCTCTGCATACTTTTGGATGCGTGTGTCTATACATATGTTTGTATGCAATACTGTATTGCAGTGTTACATGCAGTATGTCTAAATACTTTTATATTTACTTCTAAACAGTGAGCTTTGCTTTTTTTTTTTTTTTTTTTCCACTGCTCTCATTCCTCATTATGCAGAACTACATTAATTTGCCTCTGAATGTTAGTCTGTAAGCAAGACTATTAGAGAGCGTCCTATAACTGTAGCAGTCAGATTGACTGTTCTTTTCATGCTGGGTGAGTTCAGAAGCTTAATTTATCTATTAGCACAGTCGTTCCTGTGCCAGTAATATAACACCTCTCCTTTATGTAAGCCTTCCCTTGCCTCAGCCAGCTGATGAAAAGCCAAAAAGCACAGCTTTTGGTGGAACTGGATGTAAGTTAAAGCAGAGGAAAGAAATAGGATGTTTGAAAAAGTAGAATAGAATAAAAATGTGTGGAGGAGGATTTGAGCAAAATGTAAGTATGAATTAAAAAAAAAAAAAAAAAGACGCTGCCTTCTGTAGCTGGAATGAGAGCAAAGGGTTAGTGGAAATCTGGGTCAATAGTTTAAATAATCTCACAGGTGATCAGGAGATTTAAGCTTTTCATGTTGGAATTACAAATGCAATCCTAATTAAGTGCTAAGACTTCCACATTGAAAAGTACTTTCAAGATACTCTAGTATTTGTCCTGTTTGGGGACTGTCTTTTAATTTAAACCTAAGCAAAGCACTCTAGGCAGATCACCTAATTTTGTGAAGGCAGCGCCTGAAATATCCTGCTTTCTGGCACTGGGGTTGCTGCAACTACAATGCATTAACTTAAACAACGAAAAATTACATTTAATAAATCACATATTCAGCCAAGAACATGGTCATATATAGAATAGTTGCTGTGGCATTTGCTTCATTGTCTGCAGCCTGTTTTACATACTGCAGCAAGAGGTTGAGTAAGTGGTCTCCAGAGACTTGGCATTCTGCACAGTGCCTTCTTTTTTTTTTTTTCCCTTTTAACCTAGCACTAGCTACATAGGAGTGCTATGCAGGACAGCATGCAGCGTGTCAGCTGACTCAAGTATTAGTTTCATGGTACGGGAGGAAATGAAGTGTTTGATTTGAAAAGTTTTCCCTTCTTCAGTGTAATGGTGAGCATATCGTTGCTGTTTTGGGTGGATTTCTTGATTTGACATGATGGTGTAGATGCGATTCCTTAACTTATTTATATTGCTTAGGTTTTGAGCATTTGCTACAAGTGTCTGCTCAGTTAGAGGCTTCTGAGAGCTAGGCGAAAACAAGGCCAGCTCCTCCTCTGCTGCCCTTTTGCGGGGAGGAAGGGGGAGTCAGAAGCGATAAAGGTATAAACTGACAATTATTACAGCTACATAGGCTTGTCCATTTTACTGTGCTGCTTAGCTCTTTCTGAATAATATGATTTCTGCTAGTAAATTTACTGATCTAGAAGATACCTTCTAATGCTTAATATTGCTAAGTCATCCTCAGTTAAGTACGTGGCATAAAGTTTTATATTTAAGGCTTCAGTGCAGCAATGCTGATGCAAAAAGAAAATTGCTTTCTCACTTGACTGCAAATAATTAAAATTTAGAGGTTAGCATTAAGTCAATGATTCAGTATATGATTTTTCAAGTGTGTGTTTCTGACAGATTTAAACAAGCTGGTTTCACTGTATAATTTAGTATTCCCTTTTCTATAAAATTTACTTGTGCTTTAAAGTCATATTTTCACATTTCTTAGCAATTTCTAGCCAGTGGGCTGGAGAAAGAAGGAACTCTGAGATCTTGGAAAAACAAATCTGCCACAACAGTGACACAGCAAATCTCAAACTTCTTTTTATGCATTTCTTTACCTTTACATGTTATTCATGTTACTTTTGGAGAGTGTGCAAATTCCCTGACTATGTGCACACAAGATCGTGCTAAATTCAAGTGAGGTAGTTCTGTAGGAGGGTTTGTAGCAGTCTCAGTCTCCAGGTGGGATGGGGACAAGATACTGGAGCTGTTATTTGGAAAAACTGTGTATAAGGTACAAGAAGCTGCCCAAGTCTCTGTAGTTAGCGCTCCCAGCTGTGAGGTAAGTGAAGGGGGCTTCCCACATCCTCTTCACCTGTTTCAGATTGCCTTTTTGCTGTGATTCCAGCCTTCTGTTTACACTGCACTTTGCCAACTGCAATCTCCAAATGTGGCCCCTGCATATTGAAATAATAGCACAGTACTCACCTCACCTGGTTTTCCTTCCGAGAGGAATTAACATTCCAGGCTGTAGGTTGGTATTCAGTGTTTCGCTGACTGGCATGTAAGTTTAATTCTATTAGAATAGCGTGGTGTTTTCTCCAGTGGGACAGTTGGCAGCCCACTGTCCTGCTTTATGCAACCGCTTATCTTTCAGTGTTTTGCTGCTCTGGTACTGCTGCTTTATCTAGAACTGCTCACAAGTCTAGGCAGATGGTAAAAGCAGAAAAATGCATGTGCAAATAGCATTGAAATTGGATTTAAAAGGAAACTTGAGGGTAAAGGCTTATGTGTGGGAATAAAGGAGGAAAACAGAAGCTGATAAGGGAAGATGAATAAGCTATTTTTCCCTCTGTTCTCCTAAGCAAACAACACTATGTTTTAAAATAAGAAAAATTAAAAAATTGGGCATTGCAAACTGACAGAGCAACGGGATATGTTTTGCATGAAGATGCTTCGGGAACTTTTCCTCTCCGTCCTTGCTAAATACCTTTTCATAGTGTTCTACTTTTCACCTTCACTCCTGATTTTGTGTCCTTTTTAACAGTCCCTTTCTCGCAGGTATAAATTGTGCAGCAAAAAGGGTCAGGCTTAGCTTTTTGAAATGTGTCTCAGTGATGAGCTGATTCTGGGACTTTTATCCTGAGGCACTCAGCTAAACCAAGTGATACAGGGCAGTAAATGTGACTATCTAGTTTGTAAAACCTTGGATATACGGTAATTTGTGACTTGCAGTTTGAATGTATTCAGTTCTTTTGTGGAATCATTTTTATCTCTGATTAATGTATTTACAGGAATGGATTTATATTTAGGAATATTTTTTCTTGCTTTTTAATGCATAATTACCATGCAAAAATACACTGCTGCCAAGATAGGTTTACTTTATCGATGTCTTTGTATAAAATGAATATTCTTTTATTTTTGGTAAGCTATATTTTCTGTTTTTTCTTTTTTTTTTTTTTTTTTTCGTGGTTTTGTTTTTTGTTATTGTGCAGAGCTCTGGGATTGAAACTTTAGTGGAGGAGCTTTGCTCCAGACTGAAAGACCTTCAGAGTAAGCAAGGTAAGGAATAAATCTTGAAACTTTTGAGGCTGTATATTGTATTTACTAACCCTTCTGATATTTGGGAGAAGAGGGGATGGGCTGTTATTTCAGTAGCTCTTCCTTTTAGGCCATGCAATTTAAAAATATGCTTGAATAATTTAATTCAAATAGTTCAAACAATTGTATGCTAGTATGCTTTATTTACCTAAGAAATAGCCATTCGCAAATGGAATTCTTGTGAAAAGAAGTAACTGCCCAGCCAGGCATGCTTTTTTAGTAAATATTCCATATTCAGCATTGTCTCTTCCTGCCAAAAGAAATTAAAATGCAGTGGGCTTGATTCTTTTCCTTTTGTATATCGATATTTACAAAAAATAGCTATTCTTGTGAAAATCATCTGAGTAGCTGTCACAGAGGTGTGCTTAAAATCCCTGGTCTTTAGGGAAGTGGTAATTGAGGATATTATGTTCCCAAGTGTATGGCAGGGAGCATAATATAAAATTACGTCTCCAATGGAAGTTCATTGCACTTAAATGTTTGTTCAGGCACAAAGCAGCAGCCTTTGACACCTTACAGTAAACATAATATGGGTCCGGCGTAGTATAAATAGCAATGAAGGGTAAGTATTTGCCTGCTCAAAGCATAATTTTAACTGTTTCAATTCCCTTCTTCTGTTTTTAAGCAGTAATCACTAGTCTCTCACTATTTCATAGTGCTGTGATACTTTCTTATTGAGCTGAGGTGATGCAGACCATTTATTTAGAAAAAAGTGGAATTTGTCTGCATCTTGCAGCATTTTTTATTTTTGTACTTTCACATTTTAATAGAAAGAATTAAAAATCAGTAGAGTCACCTCTCGCATAGGAAAGATGCTTTTATATCCACACAAAACACAGCAATTACTGCCAGGGTACTTTCTTTTGGTGAAATATTTAAGAAATTAGGTGTAACTATCCATAAAAATGCTTAGTTAAAGATTTTTTTTCTTTGTTATATGTAGCAATGTAAGGAGGGGATAAGGATTTAAAAACCTCCATAGGAAGTCTCCTAGTGGGGGCATTGTTAACCACAAAAAGGCCTGCTGCTGCTTGCCTGACATGTTTGGTGAAATTTGTGGGGTTTAGCAATACAACTGTGGGAAACTTGAATCTTTGTTGATTTCTTGAGACTTCTGTATGCATAATATTCAGGCCATGCTTTGTTCTGTTTATAGTGTTTTATGAAAAATAGCTGCACATCCTGGTGGTTTTTGTTAAAGACTGTTATAAAATGAATTGGATTTTTGAATTTGTTAAGCATTTGGAATTTTCTTCCAAAACAGAGGAGAAGATTCACAAAAAGTTAGAAGGCTCTTTGTCTCCTGAGACTGATTTATCTCCCACAGCAAAGGATCAAGTAGAAATGTATGTTGTTGTTGTTATTATCTTAGACCTTTCTCTCTTCTCTCCTTTTACACCCATATTTTAAAACAGTGAAGTTAACTTAGTGGTAAATCTGGAGCTTTTTGGATATTAGGCAATATTTTTTTTCCTGCCATCTTCTTTTGTTCATCTTACATATTTAAACACAAGCATTTAATGCCATGGGCTAGCTTAATTTCTGGCAAGTCCTGACTACATTTTGCTGCATTCTTTTTGGCTATATGCAGAACTCAAACCAGATTGTATTTTGGTTTGCTTGAGACCAAGTCAGCTAGACAAATTAAAAACCCTTGAAATGGTATTAATTGAGATGTTTCAGGGGGAGAATCAGTTTTCTGTCTTCAGAACTCTGTCTTCTGTTGCAGAAATGGGAAACTGCAACTCTTTATAACCAAAGTGGTCTCCTGGTTACCAAGGACCTGAAAATGGTGTTCTCGTACCCAGGAGCTTTCTTGTTGTCTTTTCTTGGAGATACGACTCTGCCTGTATCTTTTACTAATGACTATTGCTAGCAACAGTCTAGTCCAAGTGTTGCTACATGGATGCTACTTCTTCAGGGAGCTGATTGTGCTGGTACTTAACTTGACTGATTTCTTGTTTTTAAAAACAACATTGAAACACATGAGAATTGGTACAAATCTCTTTATTGTTAAATACATGCTGCTTTCATGTGGCAGAAAAACACTTTTAAGTCTTCTTCCTGTTGGACAAAGCTGTGATGCATCTTAAACTACTGTATACCTATACTTTTTTGCAATAACTAAGACTTTTTAAAAATTGGAGCTTACTGTTTGTCTATGCAAAACCATGATTGATTTCTGCAGTAACTTTAATAACTGGAAGAACAAGCTATGTAGAAGCTAACAGTTCTTGTTTTACAAAGGAGAATTAACTAGCCGCTGAAATTCAGAACTGAATTGACTGAGAATCAGAACTTCCTCATTTACACTTTAAACCAAACACACGTAAGACTGGTATAGTAAATTGCTACATTATCTAATAAATTTGGAGTCAGGCCTTCACTGTTTTAAGCATTCACAATTTCTGTCTACAGTGAAATTTAATACTTCCTAGAACTGGGATTGTTTTACTTTGCTGTGTGTTTTTTAATAATTTATAAGTACTTTTAAAGCTATCTTAATCTCCCCTTTGTTGTCATTCAAATAAACAGTGCTAAGAGTGGAATGTGTGTAAGTAGAACAAACTAGATTTTTTGACAATCGGATTGGTAGTGATTTGATGTTTTACTTTCTGGTTTTAATGCCTGTCTGAAGTTCAAAGATACGAATGTCACCTTTTTGTATTGCTTTCAGGTACTATGAAGCGTTTCCTCCTCTTTCTGAAAAGCCAGTTTGCCTGCAGGAAATTATGACTGTATGGAATAAATCCAAAGTATGCTCTTACTCTAGCTCCTCATCTTCATCCACTGCTCCACCAACTAGCACAGATACATCTTCTCCAAAGGACTGCAATAGTGAAAGTGAAGTAACTAAAGATAAAAGTAATAAAGTACCTGCCACTGTACAAGAAAGAACCCAGCAGAAGAAAAGTAAAAACGAGAAAGAAAACAAGTTTAGTAACAATGCTGTTGAAGATAAGCCTGTTTTGTACAAAAAACAAGTCCGACATAAGGCTGAGGGAAAGATGCGTCCTCGCTCCTGGTCTTCTGGGTCCAGTGAGGCTGGCTCAAGTTCTAGTGGTAATCAAGGTGAATACAAGGCATCGATGAAATGTATAAAAGTAAGACATAAAACAAGAGAGGTTCGAAACAAAAAGGGGCGTAACGGGCAAAGCAGGCTTGCAGTGAAATCTGGTGAAAAGGCTGATAGAAAAGTCCACAGCGGAAGCAGTAGCAGCAGTAGCAGCGGGTCCATCAAACAGCTGTGCAAAAGAGGTAAAAGGCCATTAAAAGAAATTGGAAGAAAAGAAGCTGGCGGTAACGATGGAAAAGATTTGTATTTAGACAGCAGAAATGAAAAGGAATATAAAGAAGAACCCTTGTGGTATACTGAGCCGATCACAGAGTACTTTGTTCCTCTTAGCAGAAAAAGCAAGCTGGAGACTACGTACCGCAACCGAGAAGATATATGTGGCGTAACATCAGAGGCTGTAGAAGAGTTGTCTGAATCAGTGCATGGTCTTTGTATTAGCAACAATAATATTCATAAAACATACCTCGCAGCAGGTACTTTCATCGATGGTCACTTTGTAGAAATGCCTGCAGTTCTAAATGAGGATATTGACCTCGCTGGGACCTCAATTTGTTCTCAACCGGAGGACGACAAATATTTAGATGATGTTCATCTATCAGAACTAACGCACTTCTATGAAGTGGATATTGATCAATCCATGTTGGATCCTGGTGCCTCAGATACGATGCAAGGGGAGAGTCGGATTTTAAATATGATTCGACAAAAGAGTAAAGAAAAAACTGATTTTGAGGCAGAATGTTGCATAGTGTTAGATGGAATGGAGTTGCAAGGGGAAAGTGCAATATGGACAGATTCGACCAGCTCTGTTGGTGCTGAAGGGTGGTTCTTGCAAGACCTTAGTAATTTAGCTCAATTTTGGGAGTGCTGTTCATCTTCTAGTTCTGGTGATGCGGATGGGGAAAGTTTCGGAGGAGATTCTCCTATCAGATTCTCCCCCATCTTAGACAGCACAATGCTTAATTCACACATGCTTGCTGGCAATCAAGAGCTCTTTTCAGATATTAATGAAGGGTCTGGTATAAACTCTTGTTTTTCAGTGTTTGAAGTGCAATGCAGTAACTCTGTTTTACCATTTTCTTTTGAAACACTCAACTTGGGAAATGAAAATGCAGATTCTAGTAGCACTGCTAATATTCTTGGGAAAACACAGTCTAGATTGCTAATATGGACCAAAAATAGTGCCTTTGATGAAAATGAACACTGTTCCAATCTTTCAACAAGAACTTGTAGTCCATGGTCACACTCTGAAGAAACACGTTCAGACAATGAGACTTTAAATATTCCGTATGAAGAATCCACGCAATTTAATGCAGAAGATATTAATTATGTAGTTCCTAGAGTGTCTTCAAGTTATGTAGATGAAGAAATTCTAGACTTTTTGCCAGAAGAAACCTGCCAGCAACAAGCTAGAACTTTAGGAGAAATGCCCACTTTGATTTTCAAAAAAAAATCTAAGCTAGAATCTGTCTGTGGTATTCAGCTAGAACAAAAAGCAGAAAGTAAAGACTATGAAACTACACAAGGGTGTAGTGAAAGCAGTCCACATGGAGATGGCTACAGCTCAGGGGTTATTAAAGATATTTGGACAAATATGACAGACAGAAATTCTGCAGCAATGGTAGAAATAGAAGGAATAGAAGATGAATTGTTTTCAACTGATGTAAATAACTATTGCTGCTGTTTGGATACAGAAGCAAAAGTTGAAACCCTCCAGGAGCCCAATAAAGCAGTGCAGAGATCAGAGTATCACCTTTGGGAAGGTCAAAAAGAGAATTTAGAGAAGAGAGCCTTTGTCTCGAATGATTTATCAAAAGTAGATGGTGGTGACTATACTACACCATCGAAACCTTGGGATGTTAATCAAGATAAAGAAAACTCGTTTATACTTGGCGGTGTGTACGGGGAGCTGAAAACATTTAACAGTGATGGAGAATGGGCGGTGGTGCCACCTAGTCACTCAAAAGGGAGCTTATTACAATGTGCAGCTTCTGATGTGGTGACAATAGCTGGTACAGATGTTTTTATGACTCCAGGTAACAGCTTTGCTCCTGGTCATAGGCAATTATGGAGGCCATTTGTATCATTTGAACAGAATGAGCAATCGAAGAGTGGAGATAATGGATTAAATAAGGGTTTCTCTTTTATCTTCCATGAAGACTTATTGGGAGCTTGTGGTAACTTTCAAGTTGATGAACCAGGGCTTGAGTACTCGTTCTCTTCCTTTGACCTGAACAATCCATTTTCTCAAGTTCTTCATGTAGAGTGTTCGTTTGAGCCAGAAGGAATTGCATCTTTCAGCCCTAGTTTTAAACCTAAGTCAATTCTGTGCTCTGATTCAGACAGTGAGGTTTTACACCCCAGGATATGTGGTGTTGATCGAACGCAGTACAGGGCTATACGGATTTCTCCGAGGACTCACTTTCGCCCAATTTCTGCATCTGAACTTTCTCCAGGTGGTGGAAGTGAGTCAGAATTTGAGTCAGAAAAAGATGAGGGAAGTATTGCTGTCCCTTCTCAAGTAGATGTGTTTGAGGATCCACAAGCCGATCTCAAACCTCTGGAAGAAGATGCAGAAAAGGAAGGGCATTATTATGGAAAATCAGAGCTTGAATCTGGAAAATTCCTTCCCAGATTAAAAAAGTCTGGAATGGAGAAGAGTGCACAAACATCATTGGATTCCCAAGAAGAATCGGCTGGGATGTTGCCAGTAGGAAACCAAGATCCGTGTTTAGAATGCAGTATGAAAGAATCCCTAGATGGGAGGGCGATGGAGAGCTCTAAAGTAAACTGCAGAATAGTGGAGCCACGTGAGGAGACTAGCAGGTTTTGCAGTTGTAAAGCAGGGTGCCATTTCCCCACATACGAGGATAATCCTGTTTCTTCAGGAGAGCTTGAAGAGGTATGTGGATGTGTAAAATTATGGAATTTGCAGCTAACAGCTGATAACCAGCAGTTCACCATGTGACAGTTCAATTTAAATGATTGTCATTATATAGCTCTCTAGAAAAATGTAGTTCTATAGAAACACGGGAGGTTCTGCCTGAACATCAGGAAACACTTTTTTGCCGTGAGGGTGACCAAGCAATGGCACGGGTTGCCCAGAGAGGTGGTGGAGTCACCCTCCTCGGAGGTACTCGGAAGCCGTCTGGACATGGTCCTGGTCAACCTCCTCTTGGTGGCCCTGCTTCAGCAGGGGGGTTGGACACGATGGCCTCCAGAGGTCCCTTTGAACCTTGGTCATTCTGTGGTTCTGTGAAAAAAATTAAGCATCTTCAGGCGTTACAGTGTCATCTTGCATAGCTTTAGAAATATATGCATGTGTACACTCGTGTGACTTTACAATCTGTTTACCTGAAGTTTTTAGTTTTTTTCTGATTTACATATGTTGAAATGTACATAAATTTTGAATAGTGAGATATTACTGAATTTGATTCAAGCCTATTTTAAAACACTGAAGAGGAAAATATGAAGTCAGTCTTTTCAATATGAATTTCAACATGAATTGTGATTACTTCCAAGTAGAAGACTATGGAGTTGAATTACTGCATGTAAACTTAAGCAAAGGAGGGTTTCTAGAAAGCTTTAATTAATCTGAAAAATAGTGTTCTCCTGTTGATGTTAGACACAAAAATAAATAAAACGTGGATGCAAAATGTACATTGCTACTGCAGCACTGTAAGGAGGCCTCAGTCTAAGACTTAAGCCCAGAATTTTGTTTCAGGTCATAGTAGTCATAGGTTAAGTAATAATCAAGAGCAAAAACTCTTCCAGACATAAATAAATAGCCAAGTCTGTCTTGCTGATCGTTCCCTTTGCTCTTGAGAGGGGAAAAAAAAAATAAAAAAAATTGACCTGCAAAATCATTTCATTGAGTGGCCAGCGCAGAGAAATTGTCTGGCTAGTTAGCAGTTGGATCTTACATTCTCTTTTTCCTCTTCAGTCTCTTCTTACGCATACTTGGCAGTTGTAGCACCTCCATTGGGAAGGCATTCTTCATGCTTTTAACTGGAGAGTTGTGCCTTGTGTTGTGCTGACTGTATGCTCCTCAATTGCAAGTTCAAATTGCTAATTCATATATGGGAAAGCTAACCATTTTCTCGCTAAAACTAAAGCTAACCTTTCAGTTGAATGAAAATTGAGTTCCTTATTTTGCTTCTTGCCCATTTGTTTCTCCTCTCATTCACCTTTAAATTGATTACTATTCCTGCTTCTCTTACCAGTGTCAGTAAGTTGTTTTCTGCTGCTTGTACAAGAAAATCAAATAATTGTGGTTCCTGTTTCCCTGGAGTTCGGGGATTTTGTTTGTTTGTGCCAGGCCTTGCAATAAAAGTCACCAAAAAAACATGAGCAAACTTAGGCTGTAAGTCAGAAGAGATTCTGGAAATTACCTTTTACCAGGCAAACAGAATCTAGCTTTATCGTACAGCAGGAGGTAATAAATGAATAAATGGTATAATGCACTTATCTGTGATAGTGAGAGACTGAAGTTCCTTCCAGCCTCTTTACAGATCTCCTTTCTGGTTGCTTAGTGATCCACAAGGACGCTCATTCTTGTCTTTTTTTCAACTACTTACCAATACAAGAAAGTAGTACGTTTCTGGTATAGGATAAGAAGTTTACAGTGGTTACAGAGTTTATAGTAGTTATGAGGCTTGAAAAAAACTTACTTACTGAGTACTGAATTTCCAGTATTCTGTGTTCCTTAAGCTCCGTACAACAAGAAGCAAGCCAACTGCTTCCCGTGTTCAGGTCAAGTAATTTTATAGAAATTTTCATAGCTTCAAAACTAAAAGCTACTATTAAGTGCAAAGGGCCAACAACTATCTTGGCAGTTTGTACTCCAGTTTGGTTTGAAATTAAGCTCTTCCTAGGGGGCTTGAGGAGCTTCATTACAACTGAAACTCAGAAAGACTGGGTTAACCAGACATCCTATATCTAGTGTGTCTCAAGAGGATGCATACGTACGCTGAGCTTTTCCAAGAGCCATTAGTGTGCATCTGAAGTTAATTGGCTTTTTGGCTTGAGAACGGAGTTACATCTATTTGTAAAAGAGAAATTTTATAAGCATTAAAACAATACATTCTAGTGTGTTGGTTATAAAGTAAACTTTAGTCAGTAAAGATTATGGTTATTTTGTGCCCAGGAATGGGTGTCACACAATTAGATCTTCTACATGTGAACTTTGTGTAAAAGTGGCAGTATTTTCCTGGGCGTTGAATTCAATATAAAATATGTAGAATCAGAACAGTTTAGGAGGGGCATTCCTCCTTGACACCCCATACGTATATGCACGGGAAAAAGAGTTTTACCTTGATCAGATGCTTGAAGAGAATTGACTGATTAGTAGAGATGAATATTTGTAAAGTATTTTTAAATGAGGCTTTCATGCTTTGTTCTATTGACTTCTGATAACATCTAAATGTGTTGTTTTAACTCGCTGTTACCCAACAAAAGTTTGAGTCGTGTTCTGAGATACAGGTTTCTCCAACGTTTTGCATAAGTAATGGACTTGAAAATACTAATGTAGACCATGGTGTAATAGTGGATTGAATATGTTTTGTGTCACACTAACTTGAATTCTATACATGCTGTGCAAATACACATCCTGGAATACCTTCCATTTATAAGAATGTACGAGAATCTTATTGAGTTGCCTCCCTCATACCTTCTTTAGTAGAGTACTTCTTCAGGATTATAGCATGTTTTGCTGCAGGAATTTGGTGATAGATCCTGAAGAAGTTATTCAAAATCAAATTATATTTCTATACCTAGCCCTAAGATTAAACTTTTTTTTTTTAAAAAAAAAGGGGGGGGGGGAGAGTGTTGGGGGACGCTGAGGTACAATCCTTTTTCTTCCAAGTAAATGCTCTTACCACTTAGCTCTGGAGCAGTGGGTAAGTATGCACTGTGGTCCGGTTGATGGCCTGTAACTAATAACGCTGAAACTCTTACCAATAAATGTTGTATGGACTCTGATCTAGTAGGTGTGCCTAAGAATGCTTATATGCTTATACTGCTGAGTCCTTGACATAGATAAAGGAAATTGTGGGTTCTGTTGGGATCGTTAACAAATTTCTGAGGTCTGAATATGCCAACAGTGCCTGTGGGGCTAGGAAATTTGATTGGCAAAGGCACGTAAGTGTTTATGGATCTTGTGACTAAATTGGCGTGTTAGATTTGGTGAGGTGCTGTGTTTGACTGGAGTAATGCAATGCCAGTATCTAACTTCTGTAGGAAGGACCGGTGGCAGAGGAAGGGAGGAGGGGTGCCTTGCATGTATTGGTTCTGAGAATAGTGTATGGGGTAACCTGCTCTAAGCCACTAGGGAGGTTCGCAGGAGAATCAGGTGGAAAAGCGCAGAGTCGTGCATATACAAAGCAGAGTACTCCTTTGTAAAAGGGATAGTAATTATGGGGCTACCTCAGAAAGGATTGGTCCGGATAGTTCTGATATGTGCAGATCATGGCAGATGATGAAAACAGCTACAGAGACTCCAGGCTCTAACTTTCTGATTAATAAGACCGAATTTGTTGAGATTTTGAAAGATGGAAGCCTCTTATAGGAGAGGGACCTTAAAAAGACGGAGTTCACCGTGTTGGTATAAAAGTCATGATAAAATAATAAGTATGAAGTAAGCCAAAAAGGTAAAGATTGGGTCTGCCTCTAAGTCCTAGAAGTAAATCAGGTGCAGAAAATTTCTGAAGAAGGATTTTTTTTTGAGACACACAGTGCACGAGCTTGGAAAACTATGAAATGGTAATGACAAAAGGGTGCTGTTTCATGCTTTTTCTGGTCCTTGTTTGAATTCTTGATGAAAAGACAGTTGACCAAGCAAAAGAGAAATACAGGTTATAAATTCCACTGGTTTTGCCAGTCATAGGAATATTCAGCTAAGTATCCCAAGGAGCAGCAACTGATACGAAAACAGTCTAGAAGAATACTTGTCTGAGAACACACAGAAGGTAGAAGATGCAGAAAAAGCAAGCACATTTCTATCTCTTGAAAAAAAGGAAAATGGAACAAGGGTATTGCCAATGACTCTTAAGTTACCTGAATAAATGTTTTAACCAGCAAATGGCCTGGATGTGCCATTAAGTGTAGAAGTTTTTAAGTATTGGCTTGACAAAAAGAGATTGTGCACTCAAAGTAACTGTCGCTGGCTTACTGTTATTCTGAAAGTATTTCTAGTGGACAAGGGAGATCATTAATTTTGTGGTTTGGGGAGTAAAAAACATGTTTATGAAGATCCCTGATGATATCAAACTTGGAAAGCCTACAGTTATCCTGGAAGACAGGATTAGAATCAAAAGGCTGTTAAAATGGAGAAATGATCTGAAAAATAAAATGCAATCCAGCATGGGCACATGTGAACTTCTGAAGAAAAAATAATCCCTTTCACAAACACAGCATGAGGAGTGACAGGCAAGGAAATGATGCCAAACAGAAAAGCACCTTCAAGTGTATCATGAGCTGAGCGTAAATCAGCAGCGACACACTTTGCAGAAGACAGCAGCAACATTGTGATCTATAAATAGGGATGCCCTTCTGTAAGAGGGGAAGTAATTGCTGCTCTGTAGCTGGAACTAGCAAGCCCTCTGCTGGAGTCCCGTGCTCGGTTTTGATTATCTTCTTTCAAGAAAGATATCCTGAAGAGAGCAGCACAAAGATCACTGCTGCTGGAAACAGGGTGAAGGAGCCGAGGTGGTTGTATCTCAAAGAAGAGAAACTTGAAAGAGTACCCAGGAGTCTTGCAGAAGCCATTCTCACAGTCACAGAAGACAAGGCAAAAGCTGTGCTTGTCCTGTAAGCGCTGGCAGACACGGAGGAGGTGGATGGGATGGCCTTAAAGCACAGCAAGGGAGACTGCAGGACAAGAATTGTAACAAGAAAATGAGCTCCCTGTAAGGCTTAGTTGTTTTTAGGGAAGCAGTGGTAATGCTGTCTTGAAGAGACTTAGAGTGTAGGCAGGTATCTGCTGGGCATAGTGCATTGCAGTTGATTCTGGCTTTGTGCAAGAGTGGGTGGCCTCCTGGCTTCCCTTGCAGATGTGTTTTTAGTGAAATTCCAAAACAAGGTGACTGCCAGATAGGCTTTAAGGATATGAAGTTTAGATCCTTTGACTGGCTTCTAGAGCCAGATGTGTATTCCCTATCTGCTGCACTAAAATTCGGATCTGATCTTTGGAGTAGCACTCAGTAGGTTCACTGCTGCTGTGACTTCTAAATTATGCGTTTGTGTTCCCCCCAGTTGTAATGGCAAGCAGAGCAGCGTCAAGGAGATTTGCACTTAAGGATTTTTTCTGTACAGTTACTTACAGACTTTAATTTTTCTGTTGTTGGTTATGAAACTGACAGTCATAACACCTCCAATAACGCTCAAATAATAATGAGGTTTCAGCATTTTGTTCTGTTCAGATTCTGCACCACTCTTGTCACTGCCTTGATCCTTGTCAGCTTGCCTTCTGAAACGGCAGAAACGTGTCATGCTGGTGTTGTCAAATCAGTATCTAAAGAAAGTGCTATCAGTCTTGAGGTGTTTAGATGAGAGTTGGAAAGAAAGGGATTTTAAATTTGGGTAGCAAAGTTTTGCCAAAAGACAAAGATTAGTGGAAAAGCTTAAGCCTTTTTTTTTTTTTTTTTTTTAATCCTCTGTGTATTGATTTTGTTGTCCCAATTATTGAAGCAACTTAAATAATCTCAATTGTCCTATTTTGGCACTGTGTAAACGAGGGTCTGTGTTCAGGGTCTGCTATTTCAGAGTTTAGTCTAGTGATAAAGTATCAGTTCTGTGTACAAATTGAAAACATTTTGTGTATAGTGAGCTGTATAATGTTGATTAAAGCTACTGAAAAGATAATTTTCTTTAATGCACTGTTTTCATGTTTGGCATCTGTGCTTGTAAAATAATGCAAGCATCACAAATGGTGGCAGCTTAGATTCTTCTAAAAAAAATAAAAAATGCCATCGATATCTTGCAGAACTCTGCAGAAATAGTCAGCTAACTTGTTTCAGAGTCTACCCTTTAACATGCTGTATATGTTCATATAACTTAGTATACATATTTACATATATGAAAGTCTTAAACAGGACAATTCATGAGCTTGGATTTCACAGTTGCTCAAATCTTCATTGCGTAGAAGTCTTAAAGAAAGAGGGTGGAAAATAGAATCAATGTAGAGGGTTGTGCTTTTGCATTGATAAATACAAACATTTGTTTACTTTGTGAAGTAGATGAGTAAAACTGCAGGGAGGGATGCAAAAATAGAGCTCAAAGGCACACAATGTTTATGTTCAGATTTGTAACAGCGGGGTGAATTATGTTTACTTACATATTTGTAGAAAAGTAAAAATCTAGCTAAGGAAATCTTAGCTACCTGAACCTTTCCCTCTTCTTTTACATTGGTTTTACAAAAAGAACTTGAGTTCCTTTGCAGCAATGTTTCTGTACTTGAGCAAAACATTTTATTTGCATGCAGCCAAACACTGAGATTTGGGGTTAGAATTGTTTTACTAACTGCAATTACAGCCTTTAACCAGCAATATGGAAACAGAATTAAATGTATACGGTGCTTGGAAAGGGCAAAGTCACACAAAAATCAAGTGTGTTCTGTCTCACCTTAGTCTCAGTCTTCCTATTTGATTTGGGAAGGCACTATATGTGCTGTTTCCTCCATTCGTAAATGGAAGAGATGGAGGAAGCAACTTTATGTGGAGAGTTGGCACTGCAGGAGAGAAATATCTCTTGAGGTAAAGGAGTGAGAGTTTTGACAGTTGTTTAAGGCTGCCAGAAACAAAGATAGAAGGGACTGAAAAATGTATCTTGTATAGAGGAAAAAAAAATAAAAAAAATAGATGGACGAAACGATCTAGCAAAGCTTCTCTTTTTAAAAGCCGTGAAGCTTAAAGTGCCATTGAAGAGTAAGACAAGGCAGCTTGCCTTTGTTTCAAGGGCTTGAGCCAGATGGTCCTTTAAACTGCAAACCCCAGCTCTGAGATCAGGTTTTGATGTACAAAAAAAGGAAGGAAAAAAAAAAAAAAGCCCGGAAGAGTGGAACAGCAAAAGATTGATGGAAAGGCAGGTGTGGGTGGGCAGAGGGATTATTTGATGCTTTGCATAAATTTCACTCAAAGACTAAAGTTCTGTCCGTGCAGCTTCTCTAGCTAGCAGCTGACTAATCTGCCACGTGGACTTGCCAGGGAGCTTTGCCCCTAACTATAGGGAAGAGCTTGTGATGGAAGCAAGAAAATCCACACAAATTATTGCTACTTCTCGTACAAAATGAAGTGTTCAATATTTTTTTTTTCTGTTTCTTAACTAACATTTCCCCTCCTACAGGCTGTTGGTAAGGTTTAAGTTGTTAAGCAAATCCTCAGCCAGTCCTTGGTGGAGAATGAAATGTTTCACACTCATAAATGCTAAGAAACTGGAGAAGTTGCAAAACAAAACATTTTGTATCTGTTCCTTATTCCTGGCAGAAGAATAACAAAGTAAATTCCTAATGAGCTGCTTGCATGAGCAATCAAGCTCTTACCTGAGGAGAAATATTTTGGGAAATAAAAAAGAAAAGGTGTGGGGGGGATGTATTTGGGGCTTGGTGGTTGTCTTTTAAATTTGCAACACGAACTTTTTTTGTACTTGTATGTATAAAGAGGGGGGGGAAATCCCCAACCCACGTGCCCTGGGGTTTCTCCTACACTTTGCTCCTCACCCTTTCCATCTGTACGTTTATTGTTCGTGTAGTCAGACCTCATACAGCAGGTGTGATGGAACCAGGTTTGTGGATGGACTGTCGTAGGAATGGGTCAGCTTCCTTGAATTCTGCTTTCATACTTTTACACCTAGGCTTTCTCAGCTTTGGTAGTCACTGTAGTGACACTGTAGGGAGTCATACACCTAAGTGCCCCTGTCAGAGGTATCCTAAAAAGGTGGGTGTAGTGTCCTGTAGGGAGAAGAGTTTGATGCCATCAGTGTCAGCATGCCAACAACACCACTCGAACGTGCTGCTTATCAGGCTGCCTGGCAGTCACTGCTTGAAAAATTCAGCGTTGGATAATGCAGTTGCTTCCTGTAATGGATATAGAACAAACTATACAAGCAAAACAAGTAGCATAAGAAAATGCTTCTCCTGGGATTTGTTCTGGTAGGCTCAGCTTGGCCAACAGAAGTGGTAACGGTACCAGAGTGGCTTGGCCTTCTCGCCAGGTGGATGTAAGGTGGTGTGTGGCTGTGTGCTCGCAGGGCAGCTTCATCCCCTGAGGAACTGGTTACTGCTCCCCGTGGCAGTCCTGCAAAGAAAGCAGCAGCACACTAAAGCTGTGCAGAATCTTCCTCAGCTGCCTTATTTCAAGCACATATGTGAGTGGGAGAGGTGAGGAAAAACCGCATCTGCTATAGGAAACGCCACTGATGGGGCAGGAAACAATCATTTCTCTGCCTGTTTTCCCCTTTATTCACTTGTATCCGTAGCAGAACATTCAATTGCTATTCCATCACAATGCTAATGATCAAATAACCTGCTTAAAACAGTCATCATCCACTAAAATTAATAAAATCTCTCTTTCATGTTAGCAGCTTTAGGCTGGCTAGGTTAGAGTTGCTTCACTGTAATCAGGTCTTTGAACAGCACTGGCATTCTTAGCTGAAAAAAAATAAAATAAAATAAAACTGATTCGTGCCTTTATTGCTTTAGAAAGTAAATGTTGGATGTTTGCAATAAATAATACTTTTTTGTATACAGGAGATTTCATTTGAAATCTTAGCTGAAAGACCTTAGTGGATAGCCCTGCTGTTGTATGAAGTTCTTAGGAAGATTTATTTGAGACAGATGCAAAATGATATTGGGAGGAACAAACGTGAGCTGGTAGCTAATGAAAGGCGTGTAAATACTGGTTAAAGTTTTGAGGGCATTTTACTTGTCTTGCAAATTCTTGTATAAATGATAGCAAATATTAAAATGATTTTGTTCTGCTGATGGTTTAACTGTGTGTGGAGAAGGGGACAGAAACAAATACAGGCAATGAAAGAAAAGGATTGAAGTTTGAGTTTCCATGTGTAACTGCAATTCTGACCTCATTACTGAAAATCAATAGTAAATGTGGCCAAAATTAACCAGAATTCAGAGGCAAGAGAAGCTTGCGTAACTATAACAGAGGGTAGTTTGGGCAATTCTGAAGTCCTCAAGTGATTTTACATGTCCTTAACCAGAGGCTCTAAGCAAAGCCTCAGCCCATGTCCAGCTGTAACCCACGGGTAACCCACCCGTCAGCCTTCTCTCAGACCTACAGCAAGACCGGGAGTGAGACGGTCGTTGCAGTTGGTTTGGCCTTGTTGTCTTTGAGCTCTGGGTAAGAGAAAAGTAAAATAAGTATGAACAGTTGTAGAGAGGAAAGAGTGCAACTTGCAGTTGGTAATACTGGTAAAATTTGAGAACAGCTGTTTAGATGGGTAGCTGGAAAACTTAAAACGTTTCATAAAACACTGGAGGTGTATGTGTGAGAGGAAGGAGGCATACGTTGAAAATGCAGTTTTAACAGAGAACGCCAAATTGGTATTTCGTACTTACTAGTTAAGGGTGCTTCAGATCACAGAAATGTTGGTGATGACAGCTGAGCAATTGTAGTAAACATCTCAGCAGCAGTAGGGAAAAATGGTGTTCTTCAGTGATCATATAGAGTAGACGGCAGCTCCTGCCCCCTGTCCCCTCCCAAACAAAAAGGGTTTGGTATTGGCTTTCTTTTTGTCTATGGTTTAATTTCCTGGGAAATTTTTCTCTCTGGAGCTAGGGTTTGAGCTTTTGGATGGTGGTTCCAAACGGAGAGTATCACGGTAGGAAACCAGCATGGCGATATTCCTTATAGAAGAATTTCATGGGGAAAAAAGCTACATCTGGCAGGTATTTCTGAATACAGCACTCTGGAGTTGCTCGTTTGGTTTGAGAGGGACATCTGTCTGTTAAAAATGTGTAAGCTCAGGTTCTGTAGGTTCATAGTTCTGCGGTAGCTTAAAGGGGAGCAAAAGGAGGCTCCTCGGTTTCCCGTGCTTAAATGTCCATGGTTTTACAGAGGAGGAAGCTGGGTAGAGAGAGACTGTGTTGAAACTCCTTTGTCAACACTTCAGAGTAGCTAGTAGCAGTGTAGTTTGTATGAATTGTTCCACCTAGCATCTGTAGGGGATGCCACAAGCTGGCATAATCTTTTGAAGGTCAATGGGGTTACCCCAGATGCAGTCAGAAAACCAGGGACGTGTCTATTGCAACGAGACCAGTATTTTAGCTATGTCCATTAATTTCACAAGGAAAAGGATCTGGTAAACTTAAATTAGCATTAAAATACAGCATGGGGAGACTACTTAGGCATAAAAATATAGATTAAAATAGATAAAAATGTGAGATGAAAATGTAAATAATTGTAAATAAAAGTGTGAGCAGATTGAGACAATGTTTTAGTATAAATACAGATCATCAACTAGTTTTTCCTCATGTTGCCATATTAATTCTCTAGACGAAACTTTTCTTATTGCTTATGGTGATGGTACGGCTAATTCACCCTTCCAGAATGTAAGCTTTAAGTTTTGCTGCTTTCTGTTTACTTCCTTCCCTGTGTTGTTTTACACTGAACTATTTCTCATGTTGGCTAATGCTGTTTCATTATGTCACTGTAATTTTCACCTCTTGGTACCTGTGTGTTCTCACTAAGATTATAAAGCGTAGTGCTGGAAATCACGTTTTTGTTCTGGGTTTGTACAACCCTGTATCGGGACAGTACGAGCCCTTGAGTGGGATTCATACTGGCAGTAATAGTTCAGGTAATGGCTGTAGCCTGACAGTCCTTTCCCATTAGTGTTAGAAATTGAACAGTGTGACCTATGCTACCTAGCAAATTGGTTGTAACACCAGAGTTCCCTCCTTTACGTGTAAGTATATTATTTATGGCATAATGAAGCATGATTATTGTCTAAACCGTTTCCTATATTGAATACTGATCTGCAGAGAATGAGTGGCAGCCAGGAAAAGCAATGCTGGTGGGAAAAGGCGCTCTATTCTCCCCTTTTTCCTGCATCGCAGTGTGAAGGTAAGAAGCTGTGCATGTTCAAACTAACTTGCTCTTGCAACCATGCTAGAATTTGTTAGTGGTCTTTGTTATGGGTTCGAATTGTTGCAGATGAATTAGAACTGTCATTTGTATTAATAAATAAATAAATAAATTTTAATAGTAATCTGAGAGAGAGCTGGGATGCTTAATTTGCATTTGTCATCTCTAACATGCTTTAAATAGTTCTTGAATGAACGTGCTTTTAAAATGGCCTTACCATTTTTGCAAATTCACTCAATTCCAGAGCTTGGCTTTGGGCAGGACATTAACCTCTGACTCTGAAAATACTTCATTGCATTTTTGAGTATCTTTCAACCTGTGTAACATTTTTTAGGCAGCTAATTTTACCAGAATGTGGAAATATGATAACTGTGTTTCCTGGGTTCGCATGAACACCATGCCAGCTATTCAGTGAATGCGTGGAATTTCTCTCAAGCCGGGAAGCAGGGGGATCTGCCTCGTGGCCACTCCTTTCCAGTGACAGTCTGGGAGCCTTTCTGTCCTGTCTTGGTAGGCAGGCTGCTTGTAAGCAAAAGCAGGTGTGCTTCCAGCACTCTCTGTTGCCTCCCAAGAATTTGTAGCATCTGACAGTTGGCCCAAGGCCAGTTTTTTCTGTGGACACAGGCAAGAATCCAGCGCTTTTTTTTTTTTTTTTCCTCTGGGTTTTGCTGCATAACAATTTGTCTGTTCGGGGGAGAAGGCAAGAAGATAAACAAAAGCGTTCTGCATGCTGAATTGATGGATATCTGGTGGCTACTGTTTGGCAGAGGCTCAGTGCAAGAAGCTTTTGATCAGAGACCTGGTTCTGTAATAATTTGGAAGCAGATTAGCAAGCAGCTACTGCTGAATTATTTTTAAAGTGCAGCCAGCTTTGTGAGTGCCCTCACTTTGGTGTTCAGGGCAGTGTAGGTTACTTTCAAGACCATCTTTGTTTACTGAGCTCCCAGCCATAGAGATGTTTGCTCTGTGAAAGGGATCATGCCTACACGACTTTGATTTGCCTCCTGGCCTCCCATATTAGAAAAATACTTGGTAACTTGGAGTAAAATTATTTGGTGTCCTCTGAAAGCTTGTTTTCCACGTCGGTAATTGCAGAGATGCCATTGGTGTAATAGCAAATGCAGTGACTCGCAACCTTGAGTATGCATTTTATGCAGAGTAATCCTTTAATTTCTGTCAGTGACTTGTGTCATCTTTTTGCTGACATCTACTGGTGAATTTGCAAACTATCTAGTGTTTCCCCACCTTACTTCAGCAGGGGAAAACAATATATATAGTGAAGTCCAGAACTTGTTTAATATGGTCACAGAATTCCTGTGAAGCTGAGGAATTCCAGGATTTCATCTTTTAGACAAAGTTGACCAAAGCTAATGTTGTTCTTCCATAAATTTTTAGTTTTCTGTTTGGACAGTTTTATATATGGGCATTGCATGTGACCCATATATATTGATACAATACGTGCCGTTATGCATGGAAGTTTACTCTGGTAAATAGAAACTACAGCCATTTACACCAAATGTTTGTTTGGTTTTGAGTTTTTTTGGTATCAGGCTGCACTATACTTTGTGTGGGTATAGAAATGTGATCTAAAACACCATGCAGTATCAGAACTGAAAAATGTACGGAACCATTTATGATAAATTCATCTTTGTTCGTTATTATTTAAAGTATTTTCTTTAAATAGCTTGTTCTGTTTTTATTTGCTTACTCAGGTAAGGCTTGATGAAGTCTCAGTAAGTTATTCTGCTTAGCTCCTTAAGGAATTCCAGCTAGAATCCCCCCACAAGCACAGAGTTTAAATGACAGTGTAAATTTAAAGCGTACTTCTGTAGGTGCATTTATTTTGGCTAAATGTAAATAAGTGTTCCTCAAATCTGTTTTTTCTTCCTCTTTTCCTCACGCACTGTAAGAATGTTATACAAATGCCAAGGGAGAGAATGGTGTAGGAGAATTTGCAGATGTAAAGGAAATATCCAATGATGATGAACATCTTTTAGATTTTAATATGGTAAGTTTGCCATTGGTTTGGGGGACGTATATTTGATTTTATAAGGATGTGCCACTGTGTCTTTCTGTTCAGAGTTCTCAGTCTGATCTCAAGTGAAATTCCTACAAAAACTTTCAAAAGCTTTTCTACCCTTACTTTGTTTTTTAATCTCTTCTGTGTCTTAAGCTTTCTTCTGAAAACTCTACAGAGTGCTGAGCATTGTACTTCTAATAATTCAGCATATTCAGTTTTCTTTGGGAACACTTGGCTTCTGTGATCTCTGTGTGCTAAACGTACGAGTCTTTTTCCTCAACTTCAAATTTCACCAACCATGGGCTGGCTGATATGTGCTATGAAGCCAGAAGGGACCAGTAATTAAAGGAGTAAGCATGATGTATGCTGAATTCTGTCCTCCTTAAAAGCAAAAACTGATGCACTTTAGTCATTTTTGCTGTAGGGAAAAATCTTCATGTACACATGCGCTTACTGATGTACTTTCCAACTGATGTGCTTTCAAACTTGATAGTGATGATAGCAGTTAAATTTAATACTGTGACATGCTTGCTGTAACTTCACTGATTCAGATGAAAATATACTGCCTTTGCTTGAAATACAGTTGGATTTATGCTGTTTTTGTGATACTTGATACTTAGTACCAAAATTTGGAGACAGCACTTACAGCAATTTTCTGTTTTAAAAAAAAAAGTGTCAATGACACACTGAGTTCACTTTTGATTCTCTTGCTGTTCTGTGCAAGTCCTAAAGCTAAAGGGCCCTAAAATACTAAGGCCCTACAATTAAAAAATAAAAATCTCACCTTTTTTTCCTGCTGCTCTGTAATCCTTTGTACATAATGGACAAGAGGACGTACATAATAGAAAGAGGATAATTTGCCCATGATTATGCGTTTTTTCTTGACCATGTATAGAACAATACAACTGACCAGCCTAGAAAAAAGCAAGCATGTTTTTATTGTTCCCCATCAACACTGTCAGTTTAAATCCTTAGGTTTCTTCTGTTTATGAAGCAAGATGTGCAGATGATATAGATGCTGAGGCAAAACCAAATGGCTTCAGGAAGAAGATCTACTCCAGTGATAGCTCCAGCTCTGAAGACACCGCTTCAGAAGGTGGAAGTGAATGGGCAGATCCGTGTGAGGAGGAGCTTTTTTCTCGAACTCAACTCTAAAAACTGCAGAGTAGAACAGATGGTTTAAAAGTAACATGAGATGGAAAACTATCCTTCCTGAGGGTCTGTAGCTCTAAAACAACAACTTGAGTTTCCTCTTCAGTTAATGGATTCAGATGTGTATTTATCTTTCTCTTCTTGCTTATTTTATAGATGGGGACACAGCTGTCCTGTTGAAGATTTTTTTTTCACCCCCAAACTGTTAAATTCTTGGCTATTTGAACTAGACTAGATTGTGTTGTCAAATCAAGAATGGATGTGCATGTGCTTGTCTTAGTAGTACCACTGCTTCTTTGCATCTTAATTGCAGTTATTTTCATTCGTAACTGTAGCCCTACCACTATGACTATCTTCTTAGCATCGCAGTGTCTACAACTACTTCTGCTATTCAGAGACTTTAGCTTTTGGCACATTAGGCTTTGTTCTTTAAGAACTGGGAGATAAATACTTAACACTGTAATCTATCAGTGCCTTTCTGAATGCAGGAGAAAAGCATGAATGACTTGTCCAGTCTTCATTCAGTAAATCTCATAACTTTGAAGTAGGAACAACAGGGTTGTGCTTTAGAGACTTACAGAAACTGTGTTTTCTATCCTATGATTCCCCCTCTCTCCCCTTCCCGCAAACCAACACTGAGGATACCATGGTTTGTATTTTTGCTAACTGGAGAAGCCAAGGATTTTTTGTAGGTATGGAGGCAATGTGGATTTTTTTTTCTTTTTTTCTTTTTTTTTGTCCTTTTTAGCAACTTGCCAACGTAGGGCAAGACTTGAAAGAGAAGTAACACCAAAAATAATAAACCACTGGGGTGATGTGTGGATTGTTGTGAATTCTGTAACAAGTAATGAGAATGTTGTCTTGTTGCAAATGATGGCATTCGTGTAAGCTGCAGAAGCATCCGTTACTGAATTTGAGCCTGAATGACTGAAATTATCTAAAATGCTCAGAGTGTTCGATGTTTTAAATGCGAAGGGTCAGTGCTTCACTTGAAAGAAATCCTGTGGCTGCTGCAGTTAGCTGCTGTTGTGGCTGTAATTTAGTAAATCTCGTAGTTCATTTTGTGTTTCTGAGAGAATGTGTGGGGCAAGCTATGTGTGTGGTGGGTGGGGGTCGGGAAAGTGATGACTTCAAACATACATGTGTGATTGCAGTAGTGATTGTTGCTTTATGTGACTTGCTTTTAAATTTTATTTTGTTAACTTAGAAAGTCAATACATTGTCAAGTTGCATCTGTACAAGACTATCAACTCCTTGTGCTTTTAACACATTATGCAAAACGTATAAGCCAGGAGGAGCAATATTTGCAAAACTAAACGTTCTAAGTTTTTACCAACTCATAGTTTAAAGAACAACAAACAACTAATTATACAGTAGCAGCATGTCTATAACATCAGGAAGTGCAGAAAGTCCAATACTGACTTGAAAAGCTTAACCATTAATTTTGACAGGCAATAAACCTCATGAGAACTAGAGCTGTTTGAAATGTGAGCTGAACTGGCTTTGAAATATGTTCTGTGCGAGAAGGGTTTTTTGAATAACTGGGTTTGGTTGCCTTTATTCAAATGATAGTTTAAGAATTGAAAGATGTGGTTAGAGAACCATGCCATTCTTTGTGCAACATCTTTGTTGAGATCTTTACCTAAAATTGGCTTGGTTTGTCCTTACCCAGGGACTTTCTTTTGGTCCTCCTATTGAACTATGCTTTAGGGTTTGTATTCATACAACGAGTCTTTTGACACTTTACAGTTTCTTTTCTTAATTTATTTGCAGACTTTGGGTAGATTTTTATATATTTTACTTTCTTCTGGAGCTTCCTTGAGAGGTTGTTTAGCACCTGCACTGAGAACTAGTTAACTGTAACATGAAAGTAAAAAAGAACTTTATACATAAATTCTTCAAATCACTACATTGAAGAACGGAAAAAGAACTTCATTCAAGAACAAGAAATGACCAAATGGACATATTTCAAACACAAACTTCAGCTCAGTTAATTTTGGCTAGAGCTGCTTTTTTGGTAAGAAAGGGCTCAAAAAGAACAAAGGTGTTGCTTATAGTTACATTGGGGCATGTAATAATTCCAGCACCTTTGGGGAAAATAAAATCGTATTTTGAGCTTGGGCAATAACAAATTGTCTTTATTTGTTTTCATAGTTTAATGGCTAAAGCTCTAAAGCTTTCAGTGAGAGTTGAAGTGTGGTTTTTAGTTTTTCTGTATGGATAGAAACACAAACGAAACAACAACAAAAGCATTAAAGGTTGGCATACGCTGAACCGCACTGTGGTATGAAGCGCATTGCATATCCATAGCACTGAAGTATCAGTTTTCCATTCCTGGGCTGAAATTTGTTTCTACTTTTTGCTTCAAGTGGTTGTATTGTTCTGATTTCACGTACACCAGAGTAACTGATTTTGTTTTCTTGTGGAGTTACTTAACACCAAATAAAAAATATAAAAGGACAATTGGATGGTGTGTGCGTGTCTTCATTTTCTTTGGCTGCTGTATATAACTTAGATACAACATGCCACTTAGGAATTAAATGTTCTGAAGAGAGAGCTTGAGGTATCTAATCTGGGAGTCCTTCTCACTGCAGTATTTTTTCCTGTTTTGTATTGGAAAAAGCATTAAAAAAATACTGTATGTGTATTTTTAAACAAAAGAACACATAAGACAGCCAAAGCGAATCTAACAAGTTTAGCCCCCCCTTTTATTTCTGTAGAAAATGTCATGATCTCAGTCCAGAAATCAATTTGTAATGACAACTTCGTGTTTGGACCGTTATAAGACCGGGTTTTATATAGCATGTACTAGGAGACGTGGACTAGCAGACTTCCTGCTTTGAACTTGTGCTCAGCCATCAACTGGTCTGTGGCTGACTTCTGCTTTTAGAAAAACTGTTTGTGGCACGCAGCTCCGTAGCTGGACATATGTGAGAGCAATACAAACATACGTATTTGAGAAAATAGGGGGAAATAGTTGCTCTGAAAGGAACTTGGGTGAATACTTTCATTCACATGTGTGTGCCAAGCTTTGCCTTCTTTAAACTTCACAATTGGAATATTCAAACTCATCTTGATAACAAATTATTTTGAATTCTTTTAAGTAGTACAGCGAAAGGAGTTTCATTGTGTTCATTGATGATTGATGAAAGAGTTAAATATGATCAACGAGGCCTATAAGTTTTTGTATCTAACTTAGCATTAACTCTGCCTATCTTAACGAATTTGTTTCCAATATAAATAATGCTTCTATCATGCCAACAACACTGAATATTGTAGGCAGCAGTTGCTGCTGTCCATGGCAGGGCAGGCTTTAAATGCATGAGCTGTGCCTGCAGAGGAGCGCAGGTGCTGTCCGCAGTGCAGATGGAAAGGTCCCGTGCCTCCCAGAGAGCCGGTCTTGCCAGGATTCCTCATCAGTAACTCACTCTTTTCCTGCTAGCAGCTGCATATTTAAATATCACCAATGAATTCATCATCATGTTTAGCATCTCCATTTTTCTCATGACCCATGAAACCAGCAGCAACAAAATGGTAAGGTTTTGGGTAAATTAAACTTACCTGATAGCTGCAGCTTCATACAAAAAGATCCCCTTTCCAGCGTTCAAATTGCTCTCAATACGTATGTTAATATGCAAGTGCTAATAAACTTTTAAGCTACCTATAGGCTCAATACGATTGTAATAGGACTTAAAGGAAAGATAAAGCTGTCAGAGTTGGCTGTGGAGATAAAGTGAGTGGCAAAACTTTGGTTTCCCTGCCCTACTTCATCATTCCCTCCCTATAGCATCACCTGCAAAGAACGCGCTGTGGACGTGGACTGAGAGCAGAGACTTCCATGCACGCTGCCTTTTCCTACCTGACAGCTTTCTTGCAGAAGTGTTTCTGGAAGACCTCTACCTCTTGCTGTCATTTCTTTGCTACTGTAGAACCCGGTCAATCCTAGACCATGAGGAGGTGTGAAAGCTGTAGAAAGCCTCTTTAATTGTCACCAGGCAGCAGGGTCACTTTTATTAACATTAGCAATGTCTGTGTAATATTGCAACGATTCATATTCACATAAAGGTTTTAGGAATCATCATAGTTGTTAATGAAGAAGGCTTCTCTGCCCATCATTTCTGCGTAGACATTTTTCCCACTACAAGAAAGCAGAGACACAGCGACATGTAGCTGCTTCCCTTACTGCACAGAACTGAGTATTCTCCAAATCCTATTTTTCTGAAATCCTATTTTTCTGCTTTCTTCTATACTCGATCTAAACAATTAAGCATGCTAAAAAGTAGAGGTGATAATGTTTTCATTTCATCTCAGTGCTTTTCTTTATTGTAGACAAGGAAACACTCTGGCAAATGGCACTACAGTGTAGTCAGGGTACTGAGAGCAAGTACATAAGCACTGGAATAGACTGCCTAAAAAATTAGCACTACCTCCCCCATTAGAGACTTTTAGGAACAGGTTAGACAAATGTGTCAGAAATTTTGCAGGTATGTATGCATACATCTTGCCTTAGGGGAAAAAGGAGGAACAAAATGAGCTCTAGAGCTCTGTGAATCCTCTTTCCATAGACACAGCTTATATCCAGAGGAGCTTTTAAATTGACTCATAAAGAAACAAACAAACAAACAAACCCACACATTAGATTGTCTGTGGGACATTAAATCTTGTGCAGTTTTTCCTTTATTCATCCCAGTAGCTTGCATTTGAAAAAAGTACAACTTGTGTTTAAAACCCAACTTCCAAGGAATAACTTGCCTCATAATCCCTACTATGGTAGGCTACCCTGATCCCTTCTACATGCAGGACAGAAATAAGTGAACATCTGAACATCTCCTTTATTGGTATTGCATGTTTCTTTTTCACTCCTAGTGCTCATCAGTAGGATTTTACTCTTTCTCTCTTACACTTTTTTTTTCTGTTCTGTAACTTCCGATTTCTGTACTGATGTTTGGCTTATAACTGTCTTCACTTTGAGATGGGATTTTAGCCCTTACTCTATTGATTCTGGAACCTTTATCTATTTGACAACAAAGTCATCTTCTCATTCATGCTGTTAAAATATTTTTCTTCCCTTTTCCCTACAATCCTATTCAAGACAGAAATATCAAGTCTTTTGAAGCACTACAGTTCCATAGAGGATATTAATTGGATCTATCTGCCTAAATTGAGTATTACTTTATTGCATTCAACATTACTAACCCTAGACAACAACTGATTTTTGTTCAGTACTCGCTTCTTTCCTAGCAAGTTCCAATAGAAAGTTACCATACGCTGGGTGCAATGCCTTTTGTGTTACAGAATTAATCTATTTGCTTTTAGAAACACAATTTAAATTGTGCTGAGAAACTTAATACAAGAAGCAGCATTTTTAGTATGTATAGTCTTCTTCCTTCACACCTTTTTACTCATTTTGTCTTTCCTAAATAGCTTGTTGACAACATGCTATTCATATTCATCACGTACACATGATTTCAGTAATATCAATCCAAAAGTGCTGCAAAGTCTCACAGTACCTTCTCCTAGTTTTCTTTTTCTTGTTGTCTCATGGATGGGAGCTTTAAACCATAAAAGTCTGTTTTTACCCAGTGGTAACAAAAGGATGAACGTTAATGGCAGTTACAGACCTGGTTTCACTTTCCTCATCCTTTTGCATTTATCAGAGTTAAATTCCTATAGAAGGAGTCATCCTTTGGGGAGAATAACACGGCAGCTTCTCAAGCTGTTCCCAACTCATCCCAAACCTATTGAACTGTTTTGGTGGACAGACTTGCCTCTGCTAGTAGGAAAGCCCATACAGGTGGTGGCTGTGCTGGAAATGGACTGCTGCCAAGCACAGATGTACAAAAACCAGGCAAATATTAGTTTGGTGAGAGCAAAATTAATTTGTGATGACTTTGAAGAACAGCATAATTATTCTCCATTTGTCAAAAACATCACCATTTGCTTGTCAGGTGATAATTTTTGATCAAATCATCTTAGCTACAAGTCAGTGTAGGAAACGTGAATTCACTGTTCCCTTTTCCTGTGCCACAAAACAGGCATTAGTTACTTACCCATACGTACAAGCAATTCTGTAAAGCAAGGAGGAAAAAGATCAATGTCTCATTTTCCGTTCTGACACTCACCTTCAAGAGTGACCTTCTCTGTCTCTGTGCCCGATGGACCGTATGTATCAGAGATTATCCATCTCTTGTTATACTCAGCACGCTTGCTCTCTTGCTTGCATGAGCTAAAAAAAAACTACGTTAAATGACAGTGATGGGAAATCCAGGCAGGGGTTGCTGATCAGCTGGTACACAATGCTGTGTGAATGCTGGATCTTCACAACATGTAAACCTTTGGTTAACTGGAGAAGAAATATTATGGTGAGATTTCTACTAGTTTATGACAGAGAATTGCTGACCTCATGCTCATGACCATGAAGCTCAGTTTAGCTGTCTGAAACCCGCTTGCATCATACTTGGCTTGCAATGAATGAAAATACAATCTTGACAGTTCCCCCTACTTCTTTAAAAGTTTTCTCAATTGCAAAATTGTTGAAGCTTCAAAACAGAACTGAAAGAGTAAGCAGAGAATGATTTCCCACCATCTATAGGCTAAAGAAGCACGAGGGGAGCTTGCACTTCCGTTCCTTAACTCTAAAAAAACAAGGTAAGGACTGTTACTTTGCATACTTTTTCCATAGCCATGTATATTTTGGAGAAATTGTTGAGACAGAACAGAGCACACGAAACCCTTCCTGCTTTCTTGCAGAGTAACCATAAAACTGGTGCATCTAACTGATGGTCTGGATATGGCAGGGCTTTTGAAACACGTTTTCTAGAAATTAAATTCTAAATTCTAGCACTAAGCTATTATTAGACCACTTCGATGTTTTTTGCCTGCTAGGTGAACATCAGTTACCAGTCCCAGGCTGCTCTGTCCAGTGCTTCATTTCTACCCAGCAGCTGCAGGCAAAACACTCTTGAACTTTAAAACATTTTGTCCCAGAATTTTTACAAACCTAAATATTTATTTTACAGGCTTACCTGACTCTAAGTCAATGCCAGAGCACTGATGATAACCATCGTGACTGGTCAGTGTGAATGCTTCTCAGGGATTTTTTATTTTTGCCCTTCTCAGTGTGCCAGGCCACTCAAAATTATGGTGAAGGCTGAACATATTTGTACTTGGGTTTATGTTTCAGTTCACATTTCACTGTTTTAAGAAGTATTTAGTAGGTTCCAAATAATTCAGGAAGGATACAGCTCATCTAGTACCAAAAAACCTCAAGCTACTGCAAACATTTTTCCTGTATCCTCTGTGGTCATGTCACTTTATGCAAATTTCTGTTTTTCAAACTACTTAAGCAGTCGAGCAGGTTTAGACACAAAAAACACTAACAAGCACATGACATGTTAGCAAAAAATACAGCACCAAAGCTGACTTTTTTATCATGCTTTTGGGGGTTTACTTACAGTCCAACTAAAAAAATGAACAGGCCATTTCTCAGCCTGCCCTTCAAGATGAAGTCCTTTAAATGTTGCACAGCAGAAAAACAAAGGTTGCTAAAGCACTCCTTTGATCTTAGTTATGCATTTATGCTTCCTGTACCTGGTAGTACCTGTTCAGCTTCCTTTTAGCAATTAGGACACCCCACACTTCCATGAAGGCTAACAAAGCTGTATTTAGTCACATAATTTCAGCCCTTCATCCATACAGAATAATAATACACAATACTTGCAGAGAGAAACTACATTACCTCTGATGGGGGCAGCCTTAACAGAACTAATGCTAACTGTTGCTGGAAAAAGTAGACTTTTGCTAGTAGCTCACAACAACCAAAATGCTGCTACTCATTTCAACTCAGTATATGGTCATTCACAAGTACTAAAGAGTATATATTTTACACTGACTAGGCTGTGGTTTTCTGCAAGCATTTTAAGGCTGACCCTGGTATTTTTATGCTGCCTAGCAGAGTGGGATCCTGGTTGTTCTAACACGTGTCTTCAGTGCAGAGAACAATATGATTTTTGTTGTGAGTAGGTGTCAAGAAGTACACCAGCTGAACAGGAGGAGTCATCAGTGGGTTGGAAATGGAAAAATTCACTAAAATAAATCAGTTTAAAATGGGCATTTCAAGGCAAGATTTCAAGGCATTATGACTGTTAGGGCACAACTCTGCTCTTAAGTACTGACACTGAAAGACTTTACGTACCTTGGTTACTTTCAGCTACTGCTGAAAGATTTCTTATGGCAGACTTTTTTAAAGTTTCTTCATCCTAAATAAAATTGCAAAGATAGGAGTGTAAGTAATTAGTGCCTTTGGAGACACTTCACAGATACAGAATTCATGACTACGTACTCTCATTCTGTTATTTACTGTAGGACCTAACAACTTTGACCAAAGATAGATGATACCATGGTGACGGTACGATCTTCTAGCTGCTACAAAAAGAGAGATTGATTTCCATTCTCAAAAACAAAAGGAAAATATTAATACTGAAAAAGGAATTGGTTTATCTTCCAACATAGTATCTCTTGCATAAACTATATACATATAACGTTATACTATAACTCTATATTATAGTGTTTCAAAGGAGTTTTTCTTTTATTTACTCTGTTATAAAGGTAATACAAAAGCTGTCTTACAGAGGTTGGTATGATTTTCTAAGATAAGGAAAAATGTGACATTTTAATTGTTTCATATTCTTTCTGATATTCATCTTACAAATCCAGCAGAACAGAGCCTCAAATTTATCTCTCTCTGAACCATGCAGAAGTATAATTTTTGGTTGTTGATGATAAGTGCCTTCTTCTCATCTTGATAATGTGCTAATTCTCATCTTGATACCATGGGATTGCTGTCAATGGGGTCACAGTGGCAAGTACTTCAGTACAAGTTCACCTCAGACTGACAATTTATTCAGGTGTAACTTGCCCACATCAAAGCTCAAATAATTGTGGCTTTGCTCTTCTTGTTATTTAACTAATTACATTAATACAAGTTCAGATATTCCTGCGTTTGCTCCATTCAAACTTCCAGCTTTATGGTAGACTCAACACGTGTGAGTGAGATTATGAGAAGTTCGTATTTACATACGCTCTTAAGGTGGATGACTGCTTTGCTACCTTAATGTATCTTAACATAATCTATAGACATGATCACCTAGAACCTTTTTTTCTGGGGAAAAAAAAAAAAAAAAGGATGCATTTCAAACATGAGAAGGAAACATGAGCTCTACTCCTGTGAGGTACTGAGTGCTTCTGACCCCTTTGATTCAGTGTGTGGGTGCACTGAGAGTCGTGTTGGTGATGCAAACATCTGAGCACTTTGAGATGGGTTAAAGAAGGCAAATAAAGCTAAGAGAATGGAAACATAAATATACACATGCTGGAATACCATCCATCATCCTAGAGCCTCAACTTCTGGCATTATGGCCCGGTTCCACAGAAATACGGATGCACTCCCAGACCGACACTTCCCACAGTACCAAACTAGTGTAAAACACCAAATTTTGTTTCCCTCTGAAATCCAGCCCGCTGGCATCTTCTCCCCGGGGGCCATCCCACCACCACCTCACAGCCCCCTGCCTCGGGGAAGCCTTCGGTACAAGAGAACCCTCCCAGGGGAACCCTCTCCAGGGGAACCCCTCCTCGTTGCCCCCTCAGGTCGACCCCACAACCCGGCGCGGCCGGGGCTGCGCCTGAGGCGAGCCCCCGCCATGCCTCCCCGGGTCCCCCCCTTCCCCATGGCTGGAGGCGCCTCAAAATGGCGGCCAGCGGCCGCCTCCCCCGGGTGCCAGCCCGCCTCCCACCGCGCAGGCGTTCCCTCGGCCGGCGGGCGGTGCTGGGGCTGGAGGAGGAGGAGGAGGAGGAGGAGGAGGAGGAGGAGGAAGAAGCGAAGGAGGAGGAGGAGGAGGCAGGGAGAGCGGGGAGTCCCGTCAGGAGCTCGGCACCTGTCCCGCCGGCGCAGCCAGGTGCCGTGCCCGCCGCGGGGGCGGGCGCCATGGGAGGCTCGGCGCTGCCCGCGGAGGGGACCCGGCGGGCGAGGGCTGCGCCGCTTCCCCTCCGCTGAAGCCGCCGCTCCTCCTCGGGGGCCGGCGAGGGGCGATGGAGCAGCCGCCGGCCGCCTCCTAGTGCCGCAGCGGGGAAGGGGCGGGCATGGCCCAGCAGGAGCAGAGCGACGGAGGGCAGCGCCGCACCGGTGAGGCGTCCAAGTTTCTGCGCGGCTCTGCCCGGGGCTGGCGTGAGGCAGGGCACGGAGCGGGGACGGCTGCGGGGACGAGGGGACGTGGGGGGGGTCCCAATGGGGGACGGGGTCCCTGTGGCACCTGGCCCCGGGTGACCGGGCCGGGGTCTCCGGGGCGGCTTCTCGGGCCCTTAAAAAGTTGGAGGAGCTGCACAGCCCTGTGGGGTGGGCTGGAGGCCTTAGGGGAAAGGCGGAGGTTGGTTGGCTGGTGCTGTGTTTTTTTTTTTTTTCTTACCTTTTTTTTTTTTTTCATTATTATTATTTCATCAAGGCCACCGGCTAGGAGCCGTTCGCAGCGCCGAGGCAGACCTAAGGCTTGTGGAAAGGGAACAACTTTCATCTCTCCAACCCAAGCCTCTTAGGCGATTCCCGGAGACCAAACACTGAGGGACCTCGCAGCGGGGCTTGAAGTTCTTGCTGCCAACTTAACGCTGGCCTCGCATTTTTGACTAATACTGGGGGTGTTAAAAAAAAAAAAAAAAGGCCCTGTAAACTGCTTCTGGAGCGGAGGCTTCAGTAAAACACTGTGACTCAGTTGTGCTGCCTGCCTGCTGCAGCAGCAAGGTGGGAAAGCCCTCAGCAGTTTGCCTCTGAGGTGCTCTGCTCAGCAGCACAGCTCGCCCTTCCTGAGGGGAGCCGGCTGGGAGAGGGATAAACACCCGCTCAGTGCAAAACCCCAAGTCGTTTCTTGTCTTTTTGCCGTCACGGTCTTGGCAGCGATCGCGTGTGTAGCTGTAATCGCTGTCTGTCCTGGCGGTGTGGGAAGCCGAGCTGTTTTGTAGCCTCAGGAGTGCTTCGCTGCTGGCAGCGCTGGGGCTGCTAACGTGTGAGCACAGCCTGAGCCGGGGAGAGCTCCAGCAAGCACGGCTGGGGCTGGTGCTCCCCAGCCCTTGGTAGCAGTCATGTACAGCCTGTTTCTTTTTGATACATCAAGAAATGCTGCATGAAGAGTTTAAACCTTTCACTTAAAAAAAAAAAATCATTTTAAGAAGAAAAAAGCAGTTGTGAGTTTCTGCAATTGAGGAAGTTCCTCACCCTAAAAATTAAAAAAAAAAAAAAAAAAAAACTGGCAGAGAGATGTGCTGAGGAGACGAGGTGATAAAAATGTTAACCCTTTTATAACTGAGCGGTATACGTAAACCATTCTTCTTCTTCCTGCGAGGCAAGGAGATACAAAGGCAGGTTCTTGGGCTGCTGTCATACCGTACCTTCTAAACAAGTTCTTTGTCGAAGGCACGTTGCAAGTCCCTGCAAGTTTAAAAGAACTTGACTTGTGTTGGCTTCTTTCTGAGCTTTGCATTATTCTAACAGTTTGATGGTGTTAACATTTTTATTAAGAATTTACAATAAAACAGGTCAAAAAAACTATGGTATGTGTTTTAGAAGTTACAATCAATTGTGACTTCCTCCTGCAGCATGGCTGGGTGACGTGGAAAGTCACAATCCGTTGCAGAGCTCTGCTGTTGTCAGGACATGCTTTCTTACGTGCCTTGAGCAGAATCTCAGTGACGTAGGGCCATATGGACAGCCTTACAGGCTTGGACCAAAACCCACCTACCAGACAGAAAAAGTTACCTGTGAGAGAAGCCAGTAAGCAGGGCTAATGTTTAATGATGTTTTCCTGAGGCCCTGACACTTGCAGTTCAAGGATTTCCTGAGCTTCTTTGCATGTAGGAATCTTTAGTGATTTTTTTTTTCTTTTGTGAACTTACATGTAAACTCCTAGGATCAGACAGGGTGCTGTGGCAAGGAGTTGTGCAGCTCACGTACCCATTGCAAGAATCCTGATCTTAATTCTGGGCTTGGCTACAACTCTGACTTTCTTTGGTGCCCCATAGCTCTTAATGCAGGAGAAGTTAATGTGTAAACGACCCCTACCTACTTTGTCCTTGCTACTTGTGGCCTCTGTTGTGTTCTTTTATCTCCCTTTCTCTCATTATCTGCCTTCTGGGAGGTTAACACTAATGAGATCATGGCTCCTGTAAGATACAGGATGTTAAGGAAGACTTTACATACATTAATTTTATGCAGATATATTACCACCTAAATAAGTCATGGGGATTGTGGATGTTGTGCAGATGAAATGGCTTATTGTTTTTCAGTAATTTATTATACTAATAATACTTCATGACCGTGTTTATCATGGTAATAATGTTACAATAATGTGACAGTACAAGATGATTCACGGCAAGAAGTTAGTACTGGAGCACGCAACACTCCGAATGTTTGGCATCAGTTGTCAATTTTCGCGCTTGCCAGCGGAGCAGCTAAAATAAGGAATATAAATACCGCTACATCCTTAAAAGCGATCCTACAACAGCCTAGTGCAAAATGAATCAGGGAGTCCTCATGTATGTCTCTGCCAGCTGATCGCATCTCAAGTTTTCAGTCAGAGCCCTTGATGAGTACTTCAAAGCTTCTCACGGTTTCGCTGAACAGTGTAAAATCTTTGTAGCTTGTTGCATAATTTGCTCCAGCGAGCTACGGCTGTTATGTACTTCTGCATTTGCTGTTTGCCTGTTTAAAGAATCTCTTCCTGTTAAATTTCCTCCTTAAAAAATTATCAAGCCAAGTCAAAACAGCTTCAGCACCCCGCATGGGAGTTTATTTTCACTTCCCTTTGAACTCTCGTTTCCAGAGTTGTTCTGCCTCTTGAGCTGCTGCATGTCCCAGCTCTTGCCAAGGCTGCTGGAATGCTTACGGTTTGTAAGCTTAGTCAAGAAGAGCCGTGCAAATAAACGAAGGACTGGCGCCTGCTTATGCAAGTTACTGAGCAGAAGTGAAGGCAGTCAGTGGAGGAATTTGTTATGGGAACGTGTTTGTACCATTTACCCAAACGTCGTCAGTGTTGTTCCTGGCTCATTGCATTCCTTAACTTTATTTTCTGGATGTGTTAATGAGTTGTGGGAAAGCAAACGTCTGCATCCCTGCTTGTCAAATTCTGTCTGTGTGTGCAGAAGTGCCGGGCTGGGTGAGCTCTTGGTTTAAAGAGCCGTGTAATGTCTCTGAAGGGATGGGTGAGCACGGGGAAGAGAAAACAGTCAAGTGAACTTTAGAAAAATAAGTGAACCCAAGCAGGAAGGTCTAAGAGCAGAAGATTCAAGTGTATGCAATAGTAATTGTATCTAATTTATGTCATATTTGTATGCTTTCAATACCACAGTTGACTTCAAGAGAGAGAATGGTTGGCCTGCTGTATTCAGGAATTGTTATTTAAGGTTTTTGTTTGCTGACCCTTGCAATTTTAACTTACTGACCAGAGAGGTTCATAATGTATGCATCTTTATGCTAGCTAGCTGAAGGCATTACTTCTTAAAATTGCAGAGGATGTAAACTTCTCCAACTGTGGAAATGTGAAAAAATAAAAGTTGCTATAGCAACTCTATCAGCAAAGTGTACATCTGCCCAAGCTTTTCAGTCAAAACAGTAAGTTTGAAACCTTGCTTATCCAAAAGCTTAGATGATTGCTGCAGTAATTGATTTGCATGGATGGTACGTAGTTGGCTGTTAGAAAGTTCTGGAAATGCCCAAAAGATGGGATAACCAGAGGGGTTTTTACTTGGCTTCTTCCTTAATTTTAGGAGTGAATGGAGTGATGGATCCTGTGGTGAACAGTGTCTGGAGCTCAGTTAAGGAGTTGGTATAACCTGAGAGTTAGGTTTGGATTCACAAACTTTTAATGTGGCTAAGTGCTGAGGGGAAAATCTTTACAGTTTGTAGAAATGGAATATGTTTGAGAAGTGATCCTGCTCACTGCCTGCCTGCAGCACAACTCCAGAGTGCCTCGCTGGGCTCAGATCTAAGGCCAAACGATGCCTCAGACCCTGGCGTTTGGCAGGGCTGAGGGGCTGCGAGCCAAAGGTTGGGAACTGCTCGGAGGAAGCAGTTTTCCTGAATGAGTTATTTGTTGAACGGGGGGAACCTCCTAGAGGACAACTGGCACCTTTAATTAAGTGCTGTGCTTCGGAGAGAACAGAGACCTGCAGCAGGAGGCCCGGCTTCAGGAGCTGGAGAAAAATCTGCTTAGAAAGAGCCGTTTGCAGGATGGGAGGGAGGAGTGTTCACTGCTTCACACCTCGCACAGAAAGTGTTTCGGAGGGAAGAAACTGCAGCAATATGTGCACACTTCTTCTGCCAGCTGATGTAATTACCTTGCAAACTTCGGCAGTGCTGGACATAGTTTAGCTGTTTGTACAGAACCACGTGTGTGATGCCATTGTCACAACCACCTGGTGTGTTAAAGGGTCAGTAGTGGTGCAGATGGGGAGTGCAGCGGTCCCTGTGTGCAGTAAATACAATAGATGTACAAGTGTCAGTTCGACTGTACGTGCACTGATGAAGTGCATCATGTGCGTTGTCAAAACGTTGCCTGCATGAATAACTTCATAGCTGTTCAGGTTCTGCATCTTTTGCTTAGTGCAGAGCTTGTATAGTATGGGTTCTGTTTGAGTGACAAATCTATTGGAAGTTTTATGGTTTCCAGAAGAAAGCTGAGAAATTCTGTTTAAATGCACACTTTGTAATTTTAGTCTAAGTTGTAAAGTGTGTGAAAAAAATGTTTATAGGTCCTACACATCAGTAAATATGCATTTCTGACTATGTAAAAACCAATCTCCAATTTCTGAATTAATATTGACGTGGAACATTCAAGTACTGCAATTTTCGTAGCGTGTAATTTCACTCTCAGGAGATGGATGTGGAGCGATCACTGGCACACAACTGTTGAAGAAAAGCTTTTCATGCTTGACATTTTCTAGGAGCCTAAATTAAGTTGCCATTGTCCTGCTTGTTCAGGCAGGGGGAAGGGACATTAATTATCTGCAGCAGATGAATAACTTTTAATTACAGAGCCTAATCTATGACAGGACTGAGTGTAATTAAAAAAAAAAAAAAAATCTCCCTGCAAACTCATAATCTTGTCTTTTCTTCCTTTTTAACCAGTTACAACTTGGCCCAAGACAAGTGACGTAAATTTATCCAACTCCTTAAATGGTTTGAGCTTGATGGGAATTCTGGACGCAAAAGTTGGCAGCGGTATCCAGGGTCTTCAAAGCTTGAATTCAAGGGCCCCAAGATCTCTCTCGTTGCCTGAGTACGGACCTGGTCAGCCCTCCAGTGCTTTAGAAGATTGCCATAGCCTTAAATCCGTGGATTCCGGCATTCCAACTCTAGAAATCGGAAATCCAGAGCCCGTTCACTGCAGTGTGTTAAATGTGAAGAGAAAGCAGTCAGAACCTGAGATTGTGCCTGACAGAGCTTTTCAGAGCGCGTGCACGCTGCCGTCTTATGTGCCTCCACCTTCTCTGACTGCTGAACATGATCACGCTGTGCGAAAATCCTCTACTTTTCCAAGAACTGGGTATGACACCGTCAAACTTTACAGCCCAACTTCAAAAACTCTGAATCGAAGCGATGATATCTCTGTCTGCAGCGTTTCCAGTCTTAGCACAGAACTGTCAACGACTTTATCTGTTAGCAACGAAGACATTTTGGACTTCGTGGTCACAAGCAGTTCAAGTGCGATTGTGACTCTTGAGACTGACGAGGCGCACTTCTCGGATGTTACCCTGAGCTCCACGAAGGAGAGCAACGATCAGAGTCAGCAGGAGTGCTGCCAAGAGACAGACGGGGACAGTAAGCGAAAAATACTGGGCCCTTTCACTAACTTCTTCGCCAGGTAATGCTTCTGTAAAATACATTTCTCTGAACAATGAGAGTAAACGAGACCATAGGAGGAATGTCTGGGATATTTTACTCTGTCAGAGAAAACAGCTTGCTATTTTACTGTAAAATGGCATTATGAACATAATCGGTATGGTCTGAATAAGTAGGCCAATATTGCTTACTAAGGCTTTGAATCCTGCTCAGTATTACCTTTAGGATATACAGAGGCATTTTAAATCTTCCTAAAAGATTCCTTCTGTGTTACAGGAAAAGGAGATCTCAAAAAGGGTTTTCTTCCAGGCTTCTCCAGTGATGCCTTCAGAGTTTTGGCCAAGGTCCTTAACCTCATGTTCCATAAATAGATAAATATAGGTAGGATACATACCTGTATGGAAGAGCTCTGACATCTGGGGATTTATAGGTGGTCTGGTCGTGGTGGAGCGTTTTACTGACCGGTGCATGAAGTTTAAAACACAAATGCTCGTCAAACATCCTGACTGCTGTGATTCTTCCCAACCTCAGTGGCAGTTTTGTTAATACCTTGTTTCCTTTGGTCTGGTGTGGAGTGGGAACACCTGATGGGGAATTCTGGCACTCAGTTGTTGAAATGAGATCACTGACCGCTCAAAGCAGGTACGTGACCTGCTAAACATGGCTTTAGTATGAATGATAGCGTGTTAAATGCAGATGCTCCTTAGGTAAGTCAAAATGGTGATTGAGGAAAAGGACTGTTCTGCTTTTGTTTGTTTGTTTAAGGCCTTGCAAATGCCTCTTATTTTTAGGACATAACATCTGAAGTATGTTATATTTCAGAGGAATGATTCCAGAAGTAAACCGAAGACATTAAGCAGTGTTGACTGTGTCTAACCTGTTTTGAACACATTTTCCTCAGTTAATCTCTTTTTCCTCAAACTTGTGTTTTGCATGAGACGAAGAGGCGATAAAATGCTTACAGAATTGGCAAACGTCACTCTTTGAAAGGCTGCCTTAATTGCAAAGCTCAAGAGAAGCAGTTCCTGTAGATTCACTAAAACTGGCTGAAGCTGTCATTGATTTTCGTGCTTAGGTTGAAGTTACAGTAGAAAACCCTGCAGCAAGCTCCACTTATCAGTCCTGTTTGAGGTGTTAAAGCTCTTGCGGACCTCTGTCTGTGTGTTGCCATGGGACCAGACTCAATTCTGAAGCAAGAGGTTTCTTGGCACTTCAAAGTGTGAACTTTTGTTACCCGTTCTGGTAGCACAGCTGCTAACTCTAACAAATGCTGTCCTTCAGCCTGGAGGGAGCGCCATGGAACAGCAACACTTAGGCCCTGCATGAAGGAGGGCATTTAACCGCTCCCCAACTCTTCCCATCCAAGAAACTAAAACCATCTGTCCAAATTCTGTTCTGCTGTGCTCTCCAGTGGTGTTACAGAAGCAGTGGCACTCAACTAGACAGCTTTTTAACCTGAATGTTTTCAGGTGCATTGAATTCCAGAGAACAAAGGACATCCTTATTACCTTATAAATGGGGGACAGGTCATCTTGGCCACCAGGTGATGTCAGCAGGAGAATATGAGGCTTAAATTCAAACTAGGTTATCAGCTTTGAAGTTCCAGCTGCTCTCTGTGTAACCTGACCTTTAATATCCATCCCTTTAACACCTGCTTTCTGCTCTGTTTTCAAAACAGGGCTGCTCGCTGTCTGTACTTGTACTCTGCATACCTGGATACTGTGCATCTGTTATCTTAGGTGATGCAAACTGGTGGTGTTTCACAGGTGTTGAACACACAGGGGACTCCTGAGTGTCCTCCTGCCCCACAGGGAATACTAAATACAGCTTATGTTGCCTACATAGTTAAGGACTAAAGCGTGCTGTTGCTAGTTTTTCTGGTATTTGCAACCTGCCGTCCCCGTGGTTCTACTTGCACCCTCTAATGATCTTTGCAGGATTTGGAGTGGTGTCTGGAACGAGTGCTTTGCTGAGAAAGGAGCTGCTTGGAGTAGTTCGTTAAAATAAATAAATAAATAAAATAAAATAAATGCTGAGGTGACCAGTATAAACCAAGTCCCTGAGAGGAGCATGGTTTCAGCACCTGGCTTTGTGCTGAAAGGACAAAGTGAGTGTTAAACATCTAAGCCTTCCCTTTCAGAAACCAAGGATGAACTTATGGCAGGAGAAAGCCAGACTTTTGGCCTTGCTCAGTGCACACTTGTGTGCAGGGTGGATGAACGGGCACCAGGGGCTCAGATGCAGCCTTTCCACCTTCCAGCAGCCTGATGGCAGGGCACAAGGGAGGCATTTTTAGCCTTCCTTGGGTCTCTGGAGGTTTTCCTGCACGATGGGATGTGGATTTCAACTGCTGTGGGCTGCGATGAGTCAGCTGAGGTTTTGCCCAAGTTGTTGACATTTGGTAAAAGGAGCAACCTCGCTTCTTGAAGCAGCAGCTGTGCTTGTGTTGAGCCCTGTCTGTCAGCGGAGCACGTGTTAGGTTCTCCGAACTTGTCGAGACTGAAGTTGTGCTGGATATGTCAGTTAAGATTTGCTGCTGCCAGTAGACATAATAGTGACAAAAAAGAGAGTCCTCCAGTGCTTGGTCACATGTATGGAAGGAGCTTAGATATCACTGAAGGTAAATCTTCCACAGGGTCAAGAAAATGCATAGGGGAGCATCTGCTTTAGGATGTAATGTTCTCTCTTAGCACTCCGTAGATCTGTTTTTCCCTGTATATGTGTGTTTGCACATGCAGTGCATGTGAGGTGGTGTGCTCCCTGTCAGCTGGGGCAGTATGGGTCCTGTTAGCAAGCTGAGGCAGTGATAGGAACTAAGTTAGAGTGGAGATGGAGGCCAGGAGAGCCCCGCTGGCTGCCCATCAGTCCTGGCACTGGGGATGGAGCTCACCTGCCCTACCTTAAGCACTGCGATGGAGAAAGTTTCCTGGACTTCTGATCCTCAATGCTGTCTCTTCAGCAGCTGGAGACTTTGACAGGTCTGGCGGTTTCCTCGGGTTGTTACATGCCTCCTTGGGTGGGGCAGGGAGGTGCAATGAAAGAGAGGCCGCGTTCCTGCGTGTCCACACACAGCCCTCCCGAGAGAGCCTACGGCATCCCAGGTACCAGCTGGGCGCGCTGGTAGCGGCTGTCATTAGGCTCCAGGTTAGTACGTGAGGAAGCATTACAGCAGCTTTCCGAAGCAATAATCCTGCCTGCTGACAGAGAAACCTGACGTCTTGGTGGTTTTCAGGTCATGGGTGCTTGGATCAGCCCTGTAAGGCCAGGGGTCCTTTGCATAAAGCATGAGTTTGAATTCATTTCCTACCTACATTCAAATTAAGGAACCTGGTTTGAGAAACAGCGTTAAGAAATAATTGGCTGGGGGACTGAGGAGTCAGTGCCTTGTCTGTGCCTTTGCCCAGGTGACCCCCGGGAGCACGGGTTAATGAATTCCACCTTTGGACTTGGCTGCGGTACAGTACTGCTGAAACGGGCTTTTAAGAGGCTCGCTTTTAAAGCAGCTTTGAGTCAGGACCATTGTGATTGTACTGCACAAGCTGTGTGTTTCATTCCTCATTTTGGACAGCGAGGGTGAGGCTCTTTATAGTTACACACGGAGTTTTTCTAGGACTCTGGTTAACTGACAAGCCATGCAGCTCCTTTTTAACAGAATACAGGAATCCTAAACACTGTGCTTAGTCCGCTGCTGTGAATATTCTCTGTGATTCCTGGAACCTGGATCCTCTTTCAGGCTGCTCCTAGAAGTTTTTGATCCAAACATTCCAAGAAGCAAGATCTCAGGAAACTTTTTGCAGAGAACAGGGGCTATACAAAATAGAAAGCTTTGAGGAATATTATGTTTTACTGTTTTCAAAGAATTTCTGTGAGAGAATTTCTGAAGCAGTATTGGCATTATATCCCATACACAGAAGCATAAACTTGTGGCCTTACTTGTAGTCTGCGATGAAAAAGGGCTTAAGTTTCAAAAGAGTAAGTACTGGTTTCAGCATTAAGTCTAAAGTCATGTGAATTTTATACATCTCATACGCACACGTGTTTTGAGGTGGCTGGTCATGTAATTGGGAGCTCTAAACCTGAGGAACTGGGTCTGTCAATACCAGTCCCTTGTGTTAATGAGTAGGACCCTTTCGTAATGCCTTTTAATGAGAGCACAGCATATGGTACAGCTCTAATTTCAATGTTAAAAGGAAGGTAGAACAACAAGGACCATCATAGTGGTGGTTACCCGCTTTCATCTTTCCAAAAAAAAAAATTCACTGACCACAGAAGGTAAGAGAAAGTATGAAAATGATTCTGATTGAGTAATCTGAACTTGTAAACTTTATATGTGGTGTTGTCTCCTCTTCTGGACATGTTTTGTGTTAAATGAAGACTATTAGACTAGAGGCTGCTCAGGAGGAGACCATCTGAGGAGCAGGACTGAAGTGCGTAGGAGGAGGAACAGAAGGAGCTGGCGGGGAAGGGTGTGTGTACACAGCTTTTAAATACAAATGCACAGAAAATCGCTGAGCTGCAGGTAGAGCTGTCCAGAAGTTGCAAGGAAAAGCTGCAGAAACCTGGCTCGGGATGGAGGGAGCCTGCGTGGGCAGGCTGGGGCTCACTGGTGCTGAGATCTGCCTGGCCCTGGGGGCTTGCCCTTCTGCTGGAGGCAGCAGAGGACTTTGGTGGCAGTTCTGTCCCTCCCCACTGCTTTATCTGGGTGCCTTCTGAGCTAACTGGTGTCAGCAATGGGCATCTGAAAAGGTTGAGTTGTGATTGTCCGGGGAGAGGTGTCAGCCTTCACAATTGGTGTTGGGTGCCCTTACTTGGAAGCTGCTTTGTCTGCATGACACAAAATGATAGTGGTCGACCCCTAGCCTGCATTTACTGTTGTATCTCTGTAGGACAAGCAAGTTACAGAATTGTCCTGAAATAAACACCCTTAAAGTGAATCTTTTGTAGGTGCGAAGTTGGAGTTCTGCAACAGTGACCTTTATTTCTGATAAAGAAAGATGAATGTTGTTAAAAACTGTGGTATAGTTTTCAGAGCTCCTGTCCTCTAATGCAGTGCATGCAGTAAGGAGCTTTGTCATGTGGCCTGTTTTCCACAAGGCGTTGAACTGTCCACATTAATTTTAATCCCTTTTTTCCCTCTTTATGCATGCAATAACGTAACTTCCATTTAGACTTGCTGTTCTGTTACTCCTCCTTTAAACTTTGCATTAAACCTGACCTGAGGGGCTGTTCTTCAGAATAAATGCAAGTTGCTTTTGGAGATAACATCTTCTTTATTTGAACTCCTGGTTGTGGGAAAGAGTTTTCAGATACTCAGCAGCAAAGCTAAGAGGCTTGCTGGTGCTCTTTGTTCATTATGGAAGTTAAATGAAAATTTGCACAGCGGTCCTTTGGGTTGTTGTTCGTATTTCTCACTAATGGCACAATAAGCGAGGACTTAATGCGATCCAATTATTATTTAAGATAAAGTCAAATGTAGATATTTCTTTTTTAGTGACTGGTGGGAAGAATTGCACAAATCTCACACAGGCTAGCGATTTGTAGCACGTGGGAGTGTTTCATGTCGCTTGTAGTGTTCAGCTATAATGTTTTTTACTCCTTATCCTCTGTGTAAGGCTGCCTTTCTGAACGCTTCCAGTTGTACAACTCTACACGTTTGTTTTTGAACAGAAAGAGTGAGAATTAAGTTGATTTTGATAGGTGTATACAAGACCTCAGGAACATACTCAGATGGATGGAATAAGCCTGCTTTCATTTTGATTCTTTGTCTATGGGAATGGTTTGTGAATTAGTGGGTTGGGCAGACTTTGTATCCTCAAGCTGCTCTGCATGAGCTTTCGTCATGTTTCGCGGTGTTAAAGGAGCTGCAAGGACTGGAAGTGACGCTTCGGGGAAGAAGGAGACTATCAGCACAGTCACTGCCATGTGACGCTCCCAGCTATCTAATCAAAACAACGTTTAATGTTCAGCTGACTTTTTGTTTCCTCACTTCCTTATCGGTAATGTCAACTGTTGTAAGTTACCACAAATTTAGAAATCATTAAAGAAAAAACAAACAGCAACATTACCCTGAACTTAAGGAGTACTTAATTTAGGGACAACATTGCAAGGGAATGTTACAAGTATGCTCAGGGATTCTGAAAAATGCGGTAAGTGAGGTAAAATTAGATGGAATAGGTGTCTGCTGAGAACTTTCCTCTCAAAATAGTTAAGGAGGGATAATTGAGTAACTAGTTTTTGAATACAGTTTCCCTTCCATTACCAGGGCTATATATTCTGTGGGAAACTTGGAGTTGGCATTTGCTTTTAAACATCTCAAAGTTCAAACAAGAAATGGTCTTTTAACAAAATTCTGTGGATGGATGGAGGCTTTTTTTTGACAGAAATAGTATATGGAGACTGTGGGCTTTCTGGAGCAGGGGTAGGTGGTGTTATGGCTCGCTCTGGGTAGTCTGAGTTCTGTTAAATACTGAGTTTGCTGACATGGCAAGCCAAGAAAAAAAAATAAATTCTTATTTGTGAACTGTCGTTCTCAATTCAGGCATTATTACATTGATGCTTTATGGAGGTATCTGTACTAAGCATCTTTCCATTGTTATTAAGGAAAGTACCTCAAAAGTTTTCAAGCCATGCTGTAAGAATACTATTTAAAAAATACAGTAGATAAATTGTAATTCACACCTTGCCCTGACAGCTGGCAGGATAAATGCAAGACCTGGTACCAACTGTGAGGTAAGACAGTGTATTTACATAGTGCTCAGACTTCCCTTCCTGAGCTGTAGCATTTCCAAAACAATCACAGAGCAGTTTAGGTCCGAAGGGACTTCTGGAGCCCTCTGGTGTAACCTCCTGCTCAGCACAGGGCTGACTTCTGCAGCAGCTCGTGCTGCTCAGAGCCTTGTCCTGTCAGCTCTGAGTACATTCAACCCTCAAGTTACCACAGCCTGTTGGAATATGTGGGCCAGGATTTAGCCACTACAGCGGTGCTTTTTCCTTCCTTTTATCCAGATGGAGTTGACCTTGCAGTGTCTTGCTACGTTGCCTGTGTGCATCTCAGAGAAGGGTCATCCAGGCTGAACCTCTCAGCATCCCTGTAGCCTTCATCACTCAGCCACCAAAGTGGTCATCTGCTAGACTTTCTCCAGATATTGATCTGTATTTTAGTCCAGGCCCCCAAACTGGATGCGAATAACAAGCAGAGCTTTTAAATCATTTTTCTTCTTGATCTGCTAGCAGAACCTGGTCTGTGCTCAGTCTTTGCTGCTGAGAGGTCTTACTGCTGACTCAGGTTCAGTTCTTGCTCAGGGTGGCATTTCATGCATTCACTCAGGTTTTGATTTGTGTGCTAATAGTACTTCAGCTCAGTGATGCAATCTGCTTTCAGTCTCAGGGAATAGAAGTTTGGGTTGTTCTGATAACACTGGAATACCTGGGAATTTTGCCAACTAGAAAAGAACCATTATGCAGAGTTGATTGAATCGAATGGTTTGAACTTGGACCCAAATGTTGCTTCTGTATGGCAGTCCCAACTTGCAGGAGCTCCTGTTTCTGAAAAGTCCCCAGAATTTGCCTGGTAAACCAGAGCTGCACATCATCCACGTGCAAAATAGTTCTTGGTTTGCTCCAGCCGGTCTTTACTGCTAAACACTCAGGATTGGCCTCACCTATCTTTTCTTGTCTTCGACGCTTGAGTACGGGCAGCTCTGCTGTGTGTTCTTCTGAACTGAGGGTACCCTCTAAGATAAAAAGATAAACGTAGGGCATTGTAGTCCTCTAGATAAATAGTTTAAACCCTGCTTTTTCTTTTTCCCCTGGAAATCTAATGAGAGATTTCCAAATTACCCCGTTGCAAGCTTTCAGCTCTCCTGTAGTGCAAACTTGAATTGTATTAGTGTCTCCCTCAATTTTTTTTTCAGACCTGCAGGTATCTGTTGCCTTATGAAAGGTGAAGTGCTGTTATTCTTGGTTCTTACAGAACAGACCAAGTGTGCTAGAGGGTTGATGGTTGGAAAATTTCATTTATAAAACTTGATAGGGATTTATAAAAACATTTGTCAGGGAGGCCTACTTCTAGACTGCTTGGCTCTACTTCTGTTGGGTTGGTTTTATCCATAAACCAAGCATTGTTCTTCCTTCACCTTGACCTTTGGTATCTCTGAGGTAAATTTCTTCAAATCTGGCTTTTTTTATGTGATTTTGGAATCTTACACAAGGCCTGACTTTTAACTTGTCAGAGATTCTTTGCTGTAGCCAAAATACTGGGATATTTTGGGATGATGCTTTATTTTTTGAATAGTTCAGGTTTGCAAAACCTACCATGATGGAGAGGCGATCTGTGGTGGGGAAGGTTGAATGTGAGAGCCAACAGTGACTGCCTCGAGTGAAGTATTTCCAGAAACCAGTGTTACCTGGTCATGGGTACCAGCTGTTGACATACATGCTCCTAAGAAAATAGATTTAGGGTCACTTAGGGCCTTTTGAGTAGTTTCTTTATAAGATCTTTTTCTCCTGTCCTTCAGTTCCCTAATCGTCATGAGCTATGTGTGTAAGAGTCTTGTTCCTTGCTGACCAGGTAACCAAAATTGTGATTACAATGTGTTGCTGATTTTTCAGAGTAGTTTTTTTATTTTCTCTGCCTCTGGAAGCTATTGAAGTGGCTAGAATGCGAACTTCTAGAGGTGAGAATCTTTTTTTCTCCAATTAATTGAGGGTGAATTACGTAGGATATAAGTGCAAGAATACAAAAGTTTACTGAGAGATGAGAAGAAAACAAATATTAATCCTATTGCCTGAATTCCGTAATGGTGTGAGTGTTTCCCAAACAGCATTAATTGAGTTTGTGCCGTGCCTGGAAAGATGGCTGAGCACTTTTCCTCACTCTGCAACAAATAGTTAAAATTTCTGTTAATATACTTTTTGCTTCATAGGTGCTGTGCATTACTTAAAATGCCCTGTTTCAATGTAGGTTTCTGGATGCCTTGCGGAATAACCTCTCTGGAGACATCTCTTTTTACACTGTGCTTATGTGCTCAACATGTGGGTTTACCTAGCTCTCAGGACCTGTATCTCCTTACTGCCCAGCTCTTTAGAAAGCCCGTTACGCGCTCCGGTTTGACTGCCTTTGCATAGACCGAGGGGCTCAAGTTATCAGGAAATTTCAGGATCTTCCTCCAAAATAAGCTGAAGGAACTCTGGTTTGCCTCTGTTTCTTTCCTGCCTCTTAAGAATCCGTGCAAGCCCGATACTGATTTGAAATTGTTTTTGAAGATAATTTTGTCCTACAAAGTCTGAACCTTCTGAACTGTCTTCACTGCCCTTATCTCTCATCTGCTCTCCTGGAGAGGCTGGTAAGTTCTTCCAGTTGTTCATTCACATGGCTACTCTAATTGCTTTGTCTTCTGAAAATAACCTTCTTAATGGGAAGACTAATTGACATCTGAATGCGAGCATGTTTTGTGAGAGCAGGAAATGCTGTATGCTTTTTTAACACTCATAACAAGAAGTTACTTGCTATTACAATCATTTTGGGTAAAAGCTGGTAATAAATAGCATCGGGGTGTGCGTGGGTTGGGACAGTGTCTGCCTCTAGGTGATTCTCAGGCTGGTTTCTTTGCAGCATCAGTCTTATTAAGAGTAAGCAACCCATTAAAACACAAGTATACATGCAAAAGTAACTGCTGTCCTAGGTCAGTGTTCAAGAAATCTGCCACGGAGCAGCACATGCCATCTTCCTTTCCTTTTGCTCCTATCGTTCTGTGCTGTGTGCCAGTGCTTCACCTAGTGTGGTCTTTAAAAGTTTGTCTGAGGAGCCATGTGAAAATATCACCAGCAAAACAGTTAAAAATGATCAATGCTAGATTTCCTGGAGACCCCAAATACTCTAATCAGGAAACTCCTAAGCCCTAAGTTCCTCTACCCTTTTATTTCAGGCAACTGGTGTGTCTTGGAGATCTGGGGAAAACACCTGTGTGTGTGCCTGGCAGGTGGCAGTGGGTTTCTGTGCCCACCTTGCTGGCTGCCCTCTGACTGCTGCCGTGCGGGAGCCCAGCCCTTTCTCCTGTTGTTTCAGTGATCAGAGAATCACTAAGGTTGGAAAATACCTCCAAGGTCATTGGGTCCAGCCATCCCCCTCCCACCAGTATCACCCACTGAACCATTTCCCTAAGCACCACATCCAACAGTTCCTTGACTCTGGCAGCACTGAACCTCAGAGGTATTTCAGGGGGCCCAGTGCAGAGTTTGCCTGGCTAGAGAGGACTTCATGGAGGAGGCTTACAGCAGAGTCTGAGATCTGGACCAGATCAGGAGCACAAACCATGACAGCACTGTCTGTGCTCCTCTTGGTGGATAAATTCAGGGGGAGAGGTGGGGAGGGATGAATTTTTGGGAGGAGACTTGATATACATGTAAGTTACTTCTGACTTTGAGAGGGACGAACCACGGCTGAAACGGAGAAAATGGAAGACCTGAAGGCTTGTGAAACAGTGCTATGGACTCTTCGTGAGGCAGTAGCTGCTGGCAGGTATATGTGCAGACCTTGCAGACCTCCTGTCTTTTTAGAAAGAATTGGACAGAAATAGATAAACTTTGTGCTTTGGTAGTGATGTTTAGAAACATAAACTTTAAAAAGCCTTAATAGGCCATTAAGTAACTTTATTTCAACGGTGCTTATAGAACCCAAGTGAAGTGGTTCTCAGGTTTTACTCAAAAGTAAGGTTTTTGTGACACTGCTGAACGCAGCTATAAGTATCGCCTTCCACCCTTCCCCATGAAAGAAGCAGCTGGGCAGGTCAGTCAGTACACAGCAGCGGTGCAGTCTGGTCACAGGGAAGAATTTTCTGTCTCTCTTGTATCACAGGATGCTCCTTGTAGGTATATAAACACTTACTCAGAAGTTAGAATTAAAATCTCCCGTCATCTCAGCAGAGCTCAATTAAAACAAGGTTAAACACTTATTTGGTGCCAAATGGTGCTTTTAAGGGAATGGTGCAAAAGTAATTTTGTATTTGAAACGTGACCTGTGCTTGGCTTTCCTAAAGTAAGCAGCTGCAGACACTTAGTGTAAAATAGTTCACACGTTGAATGGGAATGCAAATGAAACCCATGGCTCCACGCTAACCATGCGGCAGATGTGATGCATCCTGTCAGATATTCCTGTTAATGTCCCAGCTGTAAATCAGGACGGGGTGCTCTAGTGGTTGTGAAGAAGACAGCGAGGCTGAGATAATCATCAGCATGTGATATTCTTTCCAGGCATGTCAACCCTTTGTACATTTAAGATAGCTAAGTAATTTGTGTCTTAGAACAATTGCAATTAGTTTTTGAGATGTAAGAACACTGGGATTTCTGATTTTTTTTTTTTTTTCTTTGGAGTGAAAATGGGGTTTCTATTTTTACTAATAAAGCATTTTTGTGACTTTGTCAATCTGCATTTTCCATTAGCTAGAATCTCATTACACATATTACCTTTGGAGCTGAAGTTTTTGGTGAGTTATATTTGTTCAGGGTTGAGGCTGCTTGGGACTTCAAAATCTTAGGAAGCTAAGCACAGGAGGAAAAAAAATCCTTTTTGTGTTACAGTAGCAGACAAATGAAAGTTTTTGCTGTGAAATATTTGTGCCAATATGTATGGCAAAAATCCCTTCCTTGCACTCAGGGTCGTGATAAAACCACTGCTTATGGTGGTGTTCTGCATACACTGGACTAAAGAACATTTTACATTATTTCTTTTTTCTCTAAGTCTTCTAAAATGATCTGCAAACGGGGCAGCATCCCTTCTGCTCCTCTCACCCCAGCTCAGACGCATTGTGGCTTACCTTTACCTTGTTCTTGTTTGGGACAGATCAGGGTTTACCAATGCTGGGTGTGCTCCGTCAAAAGAAGAACGGGTTGTAGGTTACAGTTCTACATCTGATTGGGACAGTTTGCTGCTCCTGATAATGCTCTGTTTTTTGGAAGTTTGGGTGCTGCTTGGAGCGTGTGGAGAGTGCATGAAGAGCATGGACACCAGCAAAACATCAGGACTTAGGTGTAGGCAGACAGAAGGAAAAGACAAAAAGGTGGAGTAAAGTGTGAGTTGCTCTGTTCAGAGTGGGGAATGTCTGTTGACCGTGCACGGTCCTTTAATTTCAATTTTTAAAAATTAAAACAACAACTGGAAATCACTGATGGTGCAAAGAGAGGAGGAGATGCCTGGTGCCCTGGAAATCATGCAGACAGAGGGAACAGTGAGCTGAACAAGCACCGTGCCATCTGCTAGATAAGCAGGAGAAGAGATTACTTAGTAAGATGCTCCCTCTAAAGGGAAGAGAGATTGTATTAATGAATTGATTCAAAGCAAGGATGTGAGATCAACTCAGGCTTAGAGCAGCACTTCCAGCTGAGGGTATTGTATTGTGGCTTGCTGCCCTTCTTAAAATCCTTCAAAGGAGAATGGGAGGATTGGTGCCTGCATAGACATTTGCTAGAAACCTCTAGTGTGAGTAGATAGGGAAAGAAAGTTGCCTCCTAGTCTTCTAATTGTCTTCTTTTTGCACTTCTAATGAGCTGTGCTGAAAGCCTTTTCCTTGCAAAAGGGCATTTAAATGTGCACAGAGCTGGCACACAGGTGTGGCTCTCAGCTGTGCCCGGTGCTGGAAGTTCGAGTTCTCTCTGCAGATGGGTTGTAGGGTTGTAGTCCTGCATTTAGTTTGTTTGCTTTGTAAGTAGTGACAACCTCTCAGCAAGAGCAACCAACCTGTCTTGTGTTGCCTATCATTTCTTGCCTGCAGTGGTTTTGGTGATGTTATTTGTCATGTTTTCCTTCAAAACCTTTTAAATTTCAGATATATTTTAGAACTTGCTTGAAATTTCTTCATTTGAAGTTAAAAGAAACAAAAAATATGCACAACCTTGTATCTGTCTCTTCTTACACTTTATTTCTGTGGCAGCTGTCTCAAACGATCCTGTAAGGTCATCATCTCAGGCTGTCACATATGAACTTGGGGTGGGATGAGGAGAGAGCTTTCTTTCAAGCTGTTGTTATGCCAGTCTCTTTTTCCCAGCACTGACACTTGTAGCAGTAGCAGTGTAGCTGAATTTGCTGATTAACGCTTTAATTAGCTTATAAATCCTTAAGTAGCATTAGAACTTCAGCAATGAACTGGAGAGCTTCATAACTGTATTGGAGTGAGTGAGTTGTGGAGACAAAGCAAATCTTTGGTGTTGATCCAGTAATTTACCCCACAGAATTATGATTTCTTGCTTTGGGGAAAAAAAAAAAAAAAAAAGAGGGTGGGATGTCAGTAGGTTTGTGTTTCCCTTCCTGTTTCCCCTACATCTTTATCTGATTTTATTTTATGTCACAGGGTGGGGGAAGATACATTGGGTTTGTAGAAGTGTAGTTACTCTTACTCCTTAGCTTTGACATCAGCTGTTACTGCATTGTGTGATTTCTGTACCTAAACACCTTGGTCTTATCTTTTAATATGATAATCTGTTCCTGCTGTGGGTTTCAAGGTAACCGTACCCTTGTGATATTGAAGCACGTGATAACTTGTGTAAATACAGGCGTACTGAAGGATGGCAGCGCACCCTACCAGCTTTATAAAATACATTCCAGTACACTCTTGATGCTTGTGCCTCGATTGCTTTCCTCCTATTAAACATTTCTCCTGTATTCCCAACTACATTATATCTGGTGGGGTATTTATGATACTGTTCATGTTAGCTGATCCAAGGTGGCCAAGAAAAATAACTTTTTGTGTCTGTATCTTTCCTATTGCAGACTTGTGTTCAGCCCATTTACAACATGATGTTCAATACAGTTTTATTTCCCAAACTGCCACACTTTATGAATAAGAAACAATCTGTACTCGCAGGGGTCAGCCCATTGGGCATCAAGGTGGTAATTGGAAGCGAGGAGAAACAACAGTGCTAGACTGGAAGCATCTGTGCTAGGAAGGTGCTGTAGCTGCGTGCGGATGGGGAAAAAAAAAGAAAGCTTTTGTCTCATCAGAATAGTTTTATTTTCTGTTTAAATGGAGGAATGAAAGCCTACACAGATTGTCCGGGGGAAAAAAAACCTCCCACACCTTCTGGTACTAAACTTAACTAGCCTGGACATCACTGAATATTCACTGGACTAGCTGGTGGGACAAAAGGGAATGCTTTTAATAACCCCGTGGGTGTGCAGTGCCTGCTGTGCTCCTGGGGGAGCCAGGAGGGCTGCTCCCCACCAGCTGCCCTGTTTTGGAAGAATATAGCCACAGTGAGGAGACACCAGTTTGGCACATCGACATCGCTTTGTGATTTAAGAACTAACAGCCTTAATAAAAACAAGTTAACTTGCAGTGGCTTCTCGTTTTGTTTCATCTAAAACCTAGCCAATTTCCCTTTGCTCATTTGCGTCAGCAGTTCGTGCTGTCTGGCTTTAAGACGGTACGTACGGTGCAGAAGAGCTCTCAGACATTTCAGAGAGACTTCAGAATTAATGTGTTTTGATAGCTGCTTTTAATTTTATTCAGGAAAAACAATGTGAGCAGTCTTTTATAAGAGCAGATCAAATACAGTAACAGGCTGCTATGTTTGCAACCTTTTTTGTGATTTTTGGGTAATAATCTGTTGTAACAGGTGGGTAGAGAATGTTTACACAGCAAGAGATTTAGCTGCTTAGTCTTACTTTAAAACACTGAGGTTGAATGATGTAGAGGGAGGCTAAACAAGAAGACTGCTTTCAGAAAGTTACAAATAAACTTATTTATCTACTAAAAATTCTTATTTAACCAAGTCGGTTGCCATATGGTGGCAATGCTTTATAATGTATCCCTTGGGGATAAGAATCATTCCCTGCCACCACTAACACAAGAGGAGCTTGTGTGGTTGGGATAAATGAGGTTGGCAAATCATATGTCCTTCTGTTTGTTGTAATTAATCAAACCTTTTTCTTAATCAAACTTTTTTTTTTTTTTTTTTTTTGTAGGAATTTGTTTACCAGAAAGCAAAGTGCAAGACTTGAAAAACAAAATGATGTGGGATGGAAGTTGTTTGGAAAAGTACCCATCAGAGAAACCTCACAGAAAGATCCCAAAAAAATGCAAAAGGTATTTGTTTCACTCTATGTTAGGATTAGCAGTGAATGTAGAATCCAGCTAAGTTCATGGTGTGTGTATGACTGTGAAGCCTGTTTGCTCAAGGAGTTGCACCTAATTTATAGTAATCTGACAATATAAAAGATGGATTTTGTTAGATTTTTTAAAAATTTCCATGGTAACACAGAGTGCCATTCAAGAGAATATGTTCTGCATAGTTTAAAAATTCATTACCCCGTGTAAATCATGCTATTTTGGTATAAAACATTTCATGTGAAGATTATAATCAAACTTGGTAGGTATTTTGAATATCTTTTGGTTTTCCTTACCTTGTTCAAGTTTTCACTGGTTTGTAGCCTTTGTGTCATACACCTGTCTATATATAACACGGTGTTTGGAGAGAAATTGTGTTTTGTTGATAAGCCTTGGCTTATTTGTGCTTAAAATCTAATTAAAATTCATGAACTCAGGGTAGTGTCATTGTGGTTGAGTGCCAGAAAAGTCCCGTTGGAATGCTAGTTTCACCCATTGCTTTCTGGAGTGTTTGCTATTTACAGTTGAAACTTTGTATGTATGGGCTTTACTGAAAACCCAGTTACTGACTTAAAATGCTGCAGTTCAGGAGAAATGAGTGGAATAAAACTTTCTTTCCTAGCACAGTATAGTTCAGAAGAACACGTGTATTGAAATTGTTTATTGAAGTGATTCCTTGGAGAGAGAAGTCTTTAAAAGCTTCAGAAACCCCCAAAAATTCATTTTTTTTGTTATCTTCGTTGCTGCTTAACTAGTTGTAGCATTGATTTGTATGTGTACGTGAAGCTTGTGTTTGCCAGCAGTAAGTTTTTAGATCAATCTTTTGTCTAATTTTAGACAGATGTGGGTGGAGTCGAGAGATTAAAAAAATAATAATCTTTTCAGGTCATCCTTAGCGAATGAAAAATAGTGAAAGCCCTTTTCTCCTTCTTGGCATATTCCTTTTAAGCTACAGTAATGTTTTTGAAAATATAACAACGCATAAGAGGATTGGTTTGACTGCAGATAATGCAGGCACATAGAAAATCAACCAACCTGCCTTCCCTGTGGGGAAGGATCTGATGAAATCCAGCAGTGTGGCCCATAGTTCATGAGCTGCTCCTTCTGTAAGAAGAAAATAACCTCCTTTTATCTTTCTTGCTTCATCTGGGATTTTCAGAGTGCATGTAGGTTAATATTGTATGTGCTTGGGTGTTTTTTTTTTTTTTTTTTTTTTTTTTATTTCATAGGTATTGGAAGCTTCCTGTTCTCACTTGTTCAGACCACTGAGGCAATGAGGAGGTTTACACAGAGACCGTGTAGCTAGAACTTCAAAACCAGCTGCTGTGTATGAAAAGAGAGTGCTTATTTCAATGACTGTGCTGCTTAATTTAGGATGAAGTGCTCTGGAAATCTGGAAGTCTCATGTGACTGTTGTTAGCTGTGTTTAGGCTTTTAGTTGAAGTGAAACAATAGCATGTTTTTGAAGGTTTCACTGTGATCAACCATTCTGACCTTGTCTACAGACTGTCCTGATGCAATTAGCAGTTCCAGAGCATTCACCAGAGGTTTTTGATGACACCTATAAGAGCTGTACTCCGACAGTAACTGCAGTACTCTAACACTGAGGTGTCCTCAAGTTTGGGAAGGGTGCCATGTGCCTTTTTCTCCTTCCTGTTCCAGTTCTCACCTCTGTTGGACATTAACAGGGTACTTGAAATACTCGTTTATTGAGTAAAAGCCTTCTGTTCTTTGGCCGCTCCGACTTGACTTACTGATTTGTTTAAGGAAAAAAAAGTAAATATTAATTTTTACTTTTTCATCTTTACTTGAAGACTCATATGAGTCTTCCTGCATGTTGTTTGCTCAGTGATGTTACTGTCTAGGTGGTGAAATACTTGTTAACCCACAGATTTGGGGCTCAATCTGTGCAGCTATGGAGGCTATTGACTAGAGTTCCTATTAGCAAAATCTTGGTCTAAGGGAATTCTGAAAGGCAACATAAAGGAAAAGTGATATGTTCTTCATTCTTCACTGTGATTTTCCCATCTCAAAACAAAAAACCAAACCCTCAAGTTGTATGTAACCCTAAACTATTGAAAGTCCTTTGATTATTTAAGATGCCACAAAATTGCCTGACTGTAGTAGTAACTAGCTATCAATGTACAGTTACCGGTCCTCAAATGTAACGTATCTAGGGAAATCAATCTGATCACACTTGCTTGGTATGAAGCTCTTTGTGCACAGGACCCAAGGTGACTGAGTCATCGAGCAGCAGTTTCTCAAGTCAGCTTCTTCTGCTTCTGGACAGGCATCAAAGAAACCCTTTGTGCCAGGTCAGCTGGTCAGAGCCCTGTGACTTCGCTGCTATGGTTGTGGTTCCATCCTTTCATACCTTTACTATATGGATGAAATGTGATTTTTTTTTTTCTCCCAGAGTGAGATGACTGAAGTTAACTGCAAAGGTAATCTTCTGAAAAATAGCATGGTCCATTTATGTGTACATTTTTTGAACTTACACATGAAGGGAGCAAGCTCTAAAAACACTCGTACATTTTTTTCCTGATATTTTCCCCATAATCTCACCTGGGAGTGAAAGAAACTTGCAAGGATTTCCATGAAGCACTTAAACATTGTTGATAGAATTACCAGGTCTCATTGCCTTCTATTTGCAAAATAATTGGTGACAACTCCAGACCCTCAAACTTGCAGTTCCCAAGTTGGATGTTGTTATCCTACAACTACAGGAGGCTGTACGCCTATGGCTGAGCTATGAACCACTTCTAAGAAGTAACATTCTTTCTCTGTGACCAAGAGAACGGTCAGACAGGTTTTGAGCACACAAAGCTTTTCTTCAGTCCTATAAAAACTCCTCTAACAGCACTCGCTTGTTCAACTAGTGCATGTAAGGCACAGGATCACTCTCCGTTTTGATGATAGGAGAATGAAAATCAGTCCAGCAATGTTGGTGTTTGCCCTACTTTTGACTGCAGACAACAAACACGAATGTTACTGTTTGGGTACAGAACCTTTCTGGTGGTAGGCTAAGGCTGGCTTCCTTTGCATTCTCACTGAGAAGCGTTCTACGTTTTTTACCCAGGTAAATGTTTTAAAGCTTAAAAACTGTCTGAACAAGTAGTAGCATCTGAGAAGCTGTAAATGCATTTACAGTGGAGGCTTGCATGATTAATTTTTTGTATCAATTAGCTTCAGGAATCCTGCCCGAGCAGAACTGGTTAAGCCAGTTGCATTTATAAGAGATGCGTCAAAAGGCCCGGGAAGTCAGATGACAGTACTTCACTGAGAGCAGTAACCGAAGGCAAATCATCTTCCCAGCTATACGGACCGTAAGGCTGACCTTGGCTTTGTGGCCATTGCTCGAAAGGAGCACTTCTCAGGGTTGGTGCATAAAGCAGATGTAAACACCCTGTGTTTGCAACTTTTTTTTTTTTTCATTTCTCAAGATGGTTCACTCTCAAACTCTTTTAAAAAACTTGACATAAGGAAAGATTGCATCTTCTTTAAGTATCCTTGTCTCCTCTTGTGATCAGTCTTCAGCTGGTCACTCAAAACCTTGCCTATTAAGACTAATGCACACAGAGGAGTCAGCCCCATTGTAGCTGTATCCTAAGATGCATTGCAGTTGTCTTGCCCAAGGAGGAGCCTGAATTAAATTATTTATCTCTGTTGTGTCTCATCCTTTGTCTCAAAACCCATTTTTGAATCAGTGTGTAACCTTTTTCCCCCTTTCAAATGTGCTGGGTGCATCAATGGAAACAGTTCAATTTAACTTTAACCATATCAATTCCCCTAAGAGCTCAATGGAATTTCGGCATTTTCTTTGAGTACCAATACCACTTAAATCCAGCACATAACAACATGTGAGGCCTTTCAGTTAACAATCTTCACTCACAAATGCAGCTATAAATATTTCTTGAACTCACTTGATGCCCATAAGTGTTCTGTATTCGGATTTCTAATGGTAGTTCCTTAACATTAAAAAGTAGCTATAGATATTAACCTAGGGATCATCATCTTTCCAAACTTACAAGAGTTTCTGTTCTGAAAGCTATAGTACTTCTTTTCATGGGGAGGGGAGGCTTTTTTTCCTCCCATATGTGTAAGGATTCAAATAAATGAATACTGGGGAGTGACTCTTGCTGTGACACCACCGATGATGAAAACTGTGCCTGCCTTAGACACAGTGGAAAACTACAGTGGTTCATGGATATAAATGTGCGGATAACAAGTTTGTCTGTGCAAAGCTTGAAGAGGAGATTGCAGCTGTGCTGTAGGTACAGCGGCAGCATAAGAGCTTTACAGCCAGGCCTTTCAGCACACTTCATTTGTTTTGCCCTTCCTGCTCCAACAAAGTCATTTGAGTCGGGTTCTTCAGCCATGATGATCACATCATTCCTATCGTACAGGTTGGTGTCGGCACATTTCCACCGCCTCCTACCAAAATGTGTTTTTTTTTGTTGTTTTGGTCACTTTTTTTTTTTCCTTGTGGGGGTGGGGAATAGGTCTTTTTTGGTACCAGTAATGAAATTTCCCAACTGGGGACACAACAACTTTCTTTTAAGAGTGATGTACTAAAAGAGAGCAAATTGACATGATTTACCAGCTGTGTTTGCCTTTAATTAGATTGTGACTCTAAGTGGGATCAATATTCCTGTCAATCAAAATCAGTTGTACTTAAGAGGCTCACTATGCAGTATATGATAAAGTGAAAATAATCTGGTGAAACAGCTAAATACAGTGCTTGCTGTGTAGGTGATTATATATATGTGTTGATTGGACCAATAGTTAAGCTTGTAACAGTACTGGACAAAAATCTCTTATAAACTGATTTGGGTCAGGTGTCATTTAAGTCGATTTTGTTTTGCTTTTTTTTTTTTTTTTTAAACTGATCTTAACTTTCCTGAATCATTTTTTTGGCTTTAATTTATTAGGTGGAAAAGAGTTGCAGAGCAATGGCACCTAGCAGGAATTACTGAAAGGAATTACTGCAACCTATTCTTGAGCCAGCCAGAGCTCCTGCTGAGAGTAGCATGCTTTATCCAGACAAAACAAAAGAAAGAAAGAAACAAAACAAACAAACCCACCAGAGAAGTGTGCAGAGAGCACTGACTCGTGATATGTGTGGGTTCTTGTGCAGCTCTCGTGCAGGAGCTTTCCAGATGCGTGCAGTGCCATCACGTGCCCAGCTTCCTCTTGCCCTCTGCTGATGGGTGACAGTTGTCTAAAAATACTGAACTTTTCTGAATGTTTATCTTAACTTCTTTTCCCTGTGCTCAGATGGTTTGTTTGAGGCCTTTTGAACAGGAAGTGGTTGGCTCAAGCTGGCTGCTGATTCCTGCAGGAGCTAGATCACAGCTTTGGATAGAGCATTGCCTTCGGCTCACACTGAGTTTGTCTGGGAAGGGATCACTGGAGAAATCACTGGGACTGATGCCTACAGCTGCTAGTGGTGCAGGGCTTGCATTTAGACCTGATTCACACTTTAAAGTGCTCTTTTCTACAAACTGTCTACTGCATTTTTTCCTGTTCCATGGTAGAAGTCCGGGAGTGTGAGTGAGTCACTTCCTGTGCTCTCCTCCTCTGGGCTCGTTCCTACTTGTCAGCTGTCAGAAAGGCAGGATTTAGATCTGTCACGATGTGACTGAGTTCCTTGTTTTTTTTTTTTTTTTTTTTTTTTTTTTTTTTTTTTTTTTTTTTTAGACAAGGAAACAAATGCAATTGTATTGGAAGAAGGCATAGCTCTCCTTGTTAGTCTGAAACTAACCTATGCTCCTCTTGTTGCAGTCTCTAGAAATAAAGGTGTAACCCTAATTTTCCTGCTAAAGGATTATACCCCAAAACTTGCATGCTGTCTTTAACGCAGTGCTATTTTATGTTTTTCTTTCTCATCTAGTTCAAAACATTGTTTGTATTGTAATCATATGTAAAGGGAATCTAGTTTTTGTGGAATTAAATAAAAATAAGTAAAGGGAGCCCTTGGCCATGTTGCTGTATACAGAGCGTGTTGTTGCTCTTGTCCTGACTTGAAAATTACCTGCCTCAAACAAATCTAATATTAAACAGAGTAATAGCTTCCATCCATAGTAAATGAAAGGGTAATTTAATCCTACAGAAGAATGATTGTTCCAGAGTATTTTAATAATAAAAGAATGTAACATGACCTACCCTAGCATCATAATCTAGCAAACAGTCTAGCTGCCAAAGTGCTGCTTTTGATGCTCCTGGAACCTCCTCCCTTATGTTGTGGAAACGTGAAAGGACAGAAAAATTGTTAAGATCATGAGGCTAATAGAAAATAATAGGCCTTGAGAAACAGTTGAACAGTTATGACAAGGTCCAAAGTGTTTTTTGAAAGGAAGTGAGTTTTTATTTTTTTTCCCTTTGCAGTTTTAAAACCTTTGTTTTAGTTTTATCAGTATTTAGAGTTCCTTAGAAACTGTATTGGTCAAAAGCCCAGGAAGCTTGAGAGATCCTAAATAAGTGTAACATGGTCTGTGAGGATAGATATTGGAATAAAGATACTAAATAGATAGAAATACAAGCTTTGTTGGTTATTGCAGTGGAAATGCCCACTGCTAGTCTCTACCAAAAGGTCTATTTTAACTCTAGCGTTGAGTTTTAAGGGAAATATAGTAAGCTTTAAATTGGCCTGTGAGATCATAAAATGTGTCTGTCTTAATTGAAACAGTTATTTTGTAGCCCAAATTGATGCTTAGCAGTAGATGGAATAAATTCACATGGCACAAGATTATTTTTAAATATAAGAAGCATTTCGTGGAAAAATGTCTGCGTTTTGAAGACGAAGTACGTAGCTCTTCGTACCTTCCAGAAAGTCTGTTACATAGGTGGAAGTTCATTCTCCTTTGTTACTAAATAAGAATCCAACATGTAGCTGGCATCTGTGAGTCTGATAGAGCTTAAACACATGTAACCACTAAGGTTTTTTTCAGCATAGTAACCCTGGAACAAAAGCAGAGTTATGTAAAGGAAGAGCCTGGAAATACTGGCACGTTTTTGAACATTGCATCAGAGATGCATTTGGCAAGACATGACTGTGAAGCAAAGTTGGAGATAAATCCTTAAAAGCAGGTGTGTTAGCCTCTCAATATTGTGGGAAAACTGTCTGTCCTAACAGGAGACTGGAACTTGCATTGCTAAAATGTAAAATTAATTGGGAAAGCTTTAGTAGACTTCAATATGTTTTTTCTCTGTTAAACAGAAGCAAGCTCCCAAGAAACCTAATCCAAAGGCTTTCTTTGTTTCTGTTCCCATTTACACACTTAAAGCTTCATCTAAAATTAAAGAATGGGGGTGGGGAGAGATGAAGGTTTTGAAAAGTTTAAGTCTTTCCATGCTCACTAGCAAAAACAAATAAAGCTGATGTTCTCTGGCTGTGCAAAGTGAATGGAGATACTGTATGGATGTTACTGGAAACCTGGAAGGTACACGTCAGGATTTAAAAACAAAACAACAAAAAAGTACTTTTTCCTTAATTGTCTTTCTGAAGGAAGGTTGGGAGAATATTTCCTCAAATTTTACATTCTTATTCCCCCTCTCTCTCTGAGGACACTTACCTAATTTTATTTTTATCTATCTGATTCTATTTTTTTCTATGTGGTTCCTTTACATGTATTTTGTACCTCTTAGTAACTTCCACATCAGATTTTTTTTTTTTTTTCTGTATTGTGAAGCTCTCTTTAGCATGACAAGGTTCAGTGGAAATAGTCATGAATACTGAAGACTGCAAATAGCCAATGATTTAAGATAGGTTAGAAAGTATGTTGCCTTCCTTCATGTACCTTATTTATACTAGGGGTATACTCTTAAAAATCTCTTCTCATCAAAACTAAACCTTAAGTTATAAACAAACAACAAAGAGGAAAATTTACATGTTAATATTTTCTGTAGAGTTAAATGAAGAAGGTGTAGTAGTCTTCCAATCCAAATGGATGATGAAAGATATTATGAAGCATGCAATCAATGTGAGTGCAAAAGAAGTTTTTATTAAGCATGTAAGAAATTGGCACCAGGAACTGCTTCCAGGGTAGTTTCAGGGATTAGATAGCAAGGATGTACAAAAACCACCTGAAGTGGCTTTAGTGCCTTCCTTTTCTGCCCTTTCTTAAGGACAGGCAAGTATAAAACTCAAAAAGATCAGAGATCCCTTTAGAGATGCACAAATCCTGATGAGGAAGCAGAATAGAAATTAGTGAGAGGATTTGAAAAGAGGGGCAGGGGGCGGAGTATGGTTAAAAGTATAAAGTGAAGTGCCATTTTTCACACTAATTTGGTGTATATACTAAAGTCATACACTGAACTAGGACCTGCACATACTCAGCTGCATAGACAGCTGGCTGTGAGGATAAATAGTAATTGCATGCTGATGTGGATATTAGAACAGCATAGCAATGTGAGTTGCTGTGCATCACGAAGTAGATTGCATTCTTGGGTCACTTTTATGCTGCCTTGAAAACTGCAAGTATTTGAGGCCATATTAAAGAACTTGAAAAATGTCATGCTCCTCTGTCTCCTTTCCTGCATTCTAGAGTTAACCTGGTGCTTTGGCCATTTCAGAATTGTCAGCATAACAATGACACAGGTTGAAGAATACCTCTTTTTTTTTTCCCTGTTTTGTTCAGATAGTTCCTAAATAGTCACTCTGAAGAGCGTGTAATTTGAAACGAGATAGGAAAGATAAATTTTCTTCTGCAACACCAGCACATCAGCACTAATGTGAAATGTCAGAGGAAAAAGTTGCTGACGGATGACTGGCAAGGGCATGGTGCTGAGGCTATACAGAAAATTGAGCTGGAGAGATTAGTGAGCAGATACAGTTTATGTAAAATTATGGTTTTACATAAATTCCATATTCAGTGTAATCCCAATCCCTAGAAGTGAAATTTAAGGGATATACTAAAAAGATGTTGGTAGGGTTTTATTTTGGCAGCTGTTCATCCAGGGAAAAAAAAACTAACCCAAAAACACTTAGCTTGTGTGCTCTTGCTCAAGCATTTATCAGATGCTTGCACTGCTGGAAGACCTTCTAGGAGATGTTTCCACTTGTTTAGTACTGTAGGGTATCAGATGGTATCAGTATGCAGGGAAACTGTGCACGTTTGTATATGCAAATTGAATTACATCCTTTTCGATGTTCTAAGTACTAGGGGTTTTTTGGTTACTGTGACTCATAGGAGTCGCTTGTAAGAGTGTGCCTCACAATCTGATTACAGATACCACATTTGACAACAAGGAGCTGTTGTTAAACCACATGGTTTGTCAGTATGCTTTGTCTCTTCTAGATAGTCCTTCACATATAGGTAACTGTTCTAGATTCCTTCCCCATTTTTTATTACAAGGCATGTGACTCTGTATGATCAAAAAAGTACTTATTCACATTTAGCACAAATGAAATGTGAACCCTGAGGGTGAAAACCATCTGATACGTATAGCGTGTTGCATGATTAGAGGTGACAGACTCCAAAACAGTGAACTGTTATTCTTTCTTGGAAGACCTAAATTGGCCTGTCTAGACTTAAATGTTCTTTAACCCAACGCGTCTGTTGCTCAAAATATGATACTATAAAAATACATATACATAAAAATTGTAGAAGTGGTCCAGTGGATGGAGCATGGGACTGCAGTGTGGGGCACATAGCTTCTAGTAGAGTGAAACTCTCTTTACTGTTAACCTGTTGGAAGATGTGTGCGTTACTTCATTCATTTTACTTCAGTGTGATTTTTGTGGGACTAAAGCTGCAAGCCCAAATTCCCTATCATCTGTAGTAAGTAGAGAGAAGCTTTTCCAGGGGATAAGGGGGTAATTTCAGAGCACTTAAAATGATGCCTAAAAATAGGTAGTGTGAGTGTCTCCTCATGTAAACTGGCTGTAGTCTCTTACCCTTACTTCACTTAAGCATTCCTAATGTGTTAAGTATAGAAGAGGAAAATACTGTGGTACTGAAGATGAGAAGGATACCCTGGTAGAAAATCAATGCTTTTTCAGTTAAGCTCCATCATATTGTTATCTTCTGCTCCGGTATTCTTTCTATAACTTAAGAGAATTAAAAATGTGTACAGATAGGTAAAGCAAGTAGACCTGATGGCGCTTGAACCATTAATGAATTGTTCAACTTGCCAGATCACTTTGGTAAAATCTAATAAACTGATTGCATTTCAAACCAGTTCTGTACTCTTTTGGAGTTATATAATAATCTCTGAGATTATATATATATATATATATATATATATATATAATTATATAACATATTATATATATATTATATCCTTTAAATATTAAACTTTCAAATAATTCCTTGATCTCAACAATCTGTATTCCTTCTCTTGAATTCTGAAGGATATTCTCAATCAGATCTTTGCCTGAGGTGTTGGTGTCCTTAAGATCCCTTTGATTCCTGGAGTTGTATTACCTACATAGGGGCCTCCATTAAAATAGACGTTTTATGGTTTAGTATCATGTCAAGAATCTAATCTTAGTTTCCGGCCCCAAGATTGTCGCAGGTTTCATGATCTGCTACTTTCAGCTGATCTTCTGAAAGAGGTCCTGTTGCTCGCTCCTCTTCCTGGACAAGGTTTCTGTTTGTGCCAGTACGCACAGTCACGTTGCCCCGCAGCAACAAAGACCCAGAATTTACCAGAGTAGCCAAACTAATCCAGCAAAAGATGAGTTTTTAGCAGTGTAATTTCCCTAAGTTAATTTAGTGTGCAGTCACACATCTGCCTACAGTGACACAAAGAGATGGTGAGAGAGGCCAGAAGGGCAGGGAGGGCAGTTATGTGCTGTGCGTGTACCATCTTAGATCGATCTGGTAAACCACGCTGTAAGTAACAGGCAAGAGATTGCAGATGGACCTGCAGTAGAAAGCTGTGAAGCAACAGATGGGGAGCGCTGAAGTGGTATTTTGGTACCAATCAGACTTGAAAGCCAGGAAAAAACAATTTTCTGTTTGCTTGTGCAATCCTGGTCTGGTTCCTATCATGTCAACTGAAAGAGGCAGAAATTCCAGTGGAAAACACATGTAATTAAAGCTTGTGCATAAGTTGTCTGAGTAGCCTCAGGGACTCTTTTAATGGTGGCACCCTAAAAATAAAGACTGCTCCCGAACATCAGTGTCATCTGTGGTAACTGATTGGAGTTACGGTGTACTTTGTTTTCCACCATACAGAAGTGCCTTCCAATCTCACCAGGCTTCACTTTCTCCCTATATATATTTTTTATTTTATTTTATTTTAATTTTTTTTTTTGGAAGCAGAGCTGTTGGAGCTCCTGTTTGTGGACTGACAGATGGCTCTTCCCTTGGTCTAGGAGATGTGTGGTATTGATCCATTTTCAGCATGTGCGAAGAGAAGGATTTACCACAGGAATAGTGTTGGTAGTACGTTACGGTACTTCTCACGGTCTGAAGTTGTTTCTCGTTTAATAGTTTTAACTTTACACAAATGCCTTCTGATAGGGGTGACGAGCTAGCTTGGGACAAAAAGCATGAGGATTGGGGCTGTGGTGCTTGGTGCTCCGCCACCCTTGTGGCACTGACGCAAATGCCTGGGGCAGGAACGAAGCCGAGGTTCCTCGCTCGGGCGGGGCGTTCCTGGGGCAGCATTAGGGCATCATTCCTGCTGAATAACACCCTAATGAATTAGAGGACGAGGCTTCTCCCCGTCCCCGCGCCGCAGGCCTGGCCGGGCGAGGCGGAGCGAAGCGCCGGGGCTCGGGGCGGAGCGGGGCGGCCCACGGGGCCGTGCGGGCCCGGGCGGCGCCGCGGCGGGGAGCCAGGGCCCGCCGAGCTCCCCGGGCATGGGGCTGCGGCGGCGCTGCCGGTGAAGGAGGGCGGCTTTCATGGTGAGCGGGGCCGGGGGGCTGCGGTCGGGCAACGCGCGGCTGCCGGCGCCGGGGAACCGCCTGGTGGAGGCGGCGAGCCCCGGAGCCGGGCTGCGCCCCTCCGGCCTCGGCTTCCCCGCTCGCCCCCTGCCCCGCGGCCAAAAGGCGGCCACGGAACCGGGGGGACCCGCGGCCGAACAGGCCCAGCGCGGCCCGGCGGGGGCCGCCCGGGGACCCGCGGCGGGCAGCGAAATGGCGGGGCCGACGTCCCGGCTGCTCGGGGCCGAGCCGCGGGGGCGGTCGCTGGGTTTGTGCTCGTAGCGGGGCTTCTGCCCGCCGGGAGAGCCCCCGGAGCCCGGCTGGGGAGGAGCAGGCCTGGCAGGCAAGCCCCGGTGAGCCCGGAGGTAAGGATGTGCTCCGCATCGGAGGTGTGAGCGCTGCTTCCTGAAGGGAGCCTGAAGTTAATGTAGGTAAGCGAGCCCTAGCTGTAGTTTAGGATGTAAATATCTGCTGTGTTATTTATCATCGTAGGGGATTCGAGTCTGGTTTAAAGACAAAAAGCTTCAAATGAGCTATTGTGTGCCCATTGCGGTATGCTGAGCCGTGCAAATAGTTCTGTGTGCTCCATCAGCAGATACTTGCGAGTTTGGGGAGGCTTCAGTCCCTTTCAGAGCTGTAGCACACAATGCGATGCTCAAATTGGCATTCCCTTCCTACCGAAATAAGATCATTTTGAAGTGCTTTTGTTCCCTCTGAGTCTTTTCTTTTTTTTTTTCCCCTTCCTAATTCATACACAGCCTTGTCACCGATCTGTCACCAAAGGACATTTTTATTACGTTTAGCTACTACTGAAAATACTACAAAGGACTCATATGGCTAATCTGATCGAAGTGCCACTCCCATTTTGTGTGCCGGTCTGGCTGCTTTGCTGTAGGGTGATGCTGAGTAAAGCGCATCAGTGAATGCTTGCTGAAACGTGGGATTGGCTTCTGCTACTTTAAGAGCTCTGAATAACTGCACTAATACCTCACTGTTGTAACTGGCCGCCCATGCTCTGAAATATTCTAAAATAAAACATTCTTTGGTCAAGAAATTCCTGAAGGGATGATATTCGTAGTGCTGGGCTGGAAAAGTTTGTGCCTAGGCGAATGAGATTTCCAAATTCTACTGAATGAAATGAAATCCCCATTGCAGTTTTTTTGCACCTTCCAAAAGCAGTTCTGCTCTGTAGTTGGCTTTCAGCGAAATAGGACCCTGAAAATAATTTTCTTAAGCAAAAATCAAGCAGCTTTTGTGGAACTTCTGTAATAAGCGTTGGGTGCTTGCGCTTTAATGTCAAGCTCTGTGATGCTCTGTGGTGATCAATATGGGATGATTTCTGCGTAGTTGCAGTTTCTTGTGGATGTCAGCTGGTTTTTCTGTCACTAGTAGCGTCTCAAAGGAGTAAAACCATTAGATTTGAGAACAAGGTTCACCTCGTGTCGGGAAGCAGTAATGTAGGTTAATATTTGACTAGGTTAATTCGTGAAAAATAGCTACATCCTAATAGAAACTAGGAGAAAAATAGGCATTTGCTTCATTGCCCTAAGTGCAGTGGATGTGCTCTGTGGTTCGTGGGGCAGCAGAGGCACGTAATGAGGGTACACTCATGAGCTGGTCACCATCAGCTGCCTTCAAGGAGCTATTAAAGCAGGGACAGTGCCTTAGCGTTCGGAATATGCTGTCACAAAACCTTTTCTGCTATATCTCTTCGCTTATTTTCTCAATAGATTTTTTAATAGCTTCATCAGTATGAGCTCTCTCCCTTTAATGGTCAAAGCTAAGCGCTATTCGGTAGTTTAAATACATTTTTCTTGGTTCTTTTCCTGGTTTTCAAGCTGATGTCATGCATTACCTGGTATTAACGAGCGAGGCATTCCAAATTCATGACAGTGTTTCCCGTCACAGCAATGCAGGCATCACGGGATTGATTGCTGGGACAGAACCCTGGTAGCAAACAAGGGAAAAGTGTTTCTGTGTCCCAGGAGCTTCACACAACTGCTCCTTTGAATCCCTCAGAACTAGCTAGATCAGGAATTGAATGGGGCGGCATTACCATGGAATAACTTGAGTGGCTCTGTGTTCATGTGTGTGTTTTTTGTGTGTCCTTTAAGGAGGAGAAGGCCTTTATGTTAGTGGTAGGCATCCTGTTTTGGTTTGAGTAATCCAGGCTGTTCTGGTTTTTGTTAGCGGGTTGGATCTTTTGCCCAAAGATTTTTTTAAATTATTTTTTACATCTTTGGTAGGCTAGGTTGACAAAGAAATCAGTACTGTTTGAGGAACTGTTTGCGCTAACAGGAAAAAGGGGAGGAAGAGACCGTGTTCGGGACACTGTGCATAGTGCTCAGTTGCAGTGCTGAGTTTTCAGAGTATTGTGCATGTGTTTTCTTTTTTATGTAATATGGTATAAACAAGCTGTACAGCAAAGCAGGCATTTTTTGGAAGTGACAGAACTAATGATAAAGTTTAAAGTATCTATGATACACATTTTATTTTTCTGTAGGACTCTTTGGCCATCTTTGTTCCTGTACTTAGTGCTTGCTGTAGTGTTTCACACTTTGGGATAGAAGGGAGCTGTGTAAAGGTTGTTTCATTCCATTAGATCGTGGGTTTTCTGCATTTTCTTCCAAAACGGTGTTTGCAGGAAAAAATTGTATGGTATGTGTTCCCCTAGTCCTCAAATGTTGATTGCAGTGACATTGATTCAGGGTGGAGGGACCTCTTGGAGGTCTGAGGCCCCTCTCAGACCAGAGCCTGCTTAGATCAGGACCCCAGGGCCCTCATCCACCTGAATCTTGAATGCCTTCTAGGTTGGAGGTTCTACCTCATTTCTGGGAACTTGTAGCAGTTGTCTTCATGTTGTAAATCCAAACACCTCAGAGACCTTGTAACATCTTTACCACCCTGCTGTTTCTGCCTGGAAATCCCTGTGAAGAAGGGATTTCCAGGCAGAAACTCTGAAGGCTGCACAAGACCAGTTCCTTCAGCTTCAATTCAGGTGTTGTCCTAGCATCAGGGTGCCTCTTTGCTGGACTTGCTGTGGTGTGCCAGTGTCTGTATTATAAACACAAGTTAGTGTTATGCTCTGTTATGATTTAGGGTTGTCATACTTCAGGGCATTATAAGAGGGCTCTTTTTGACCATAATTTTAACCCTTTTTTGCTGTCACCGACCTTTTGCATCTGAAAATAGCGTGGGTAGGAGAAATCTTACAATGAGACTTTAAAACTCCGGCAGTTTTGGCTTCAATTTCAAAACCATGTAAATAAAAATATTTTAGATAGGTCTTATTTTATACCTCAGATGGTTCGTGCTATTTCAAAAGCTCATACTTAGTAGTATTTTATTAGTGCAGGCTTCCAGCCAGAGGAATGTGAGATGCTTGTATGAGTAGAAGTAATGAAAGAAAACATGGAAACTCATTCCTGCACTTAAATTTTACCATTGTTTTTAGTTCTGAGGTGATGCTAGCTGAAAAGCTTAAAAGGGACTGCAGTTGGGCAGAAATTTGAAAGCAATATCTTGATGACTCTTACAGACCCTGTGTAAAATCTCCTGTGCCTCACTGTGGTGTCCTCCACTCTTGTAACTTGTCTCCTCTTTTGCTTCTATAGGAATATGAAGAAAAAACTGGTCGAGCTCACAGACCACTCTCTCCTAAGCAGAATGTGAGGAAGAATCTTGATTTTGAACCACTCTCCACTACAGCACTTATTTTAGAGGACAGACCAGCGTAAGTTTTGGGAAGCACCTCAGTGAGGGTCCCTTTAAAATGAGGCTAGCAAAGCTTTTCTTACTGTATTTGATCACTTTAATTCACACAAGTGATTTTAATTTTAAAAACATTTTTTTTCAGGCTAGTGTATGTGCAAGTGGAGTAATTATGAGGAAAATTATTCAAACAAAAGTAGTGTTATTTTGTAGTAAAAGCTGTGCCATTTAGTGGAAGATGATAATTAGGAGAGCAGAGCTTTAGTTTTGAGTAATTCTAGCTTCCGAACATGAGTAAGGGATTTTTCTTTTCCCTGAGAGAACATAAAGATAAAAATGAAGCTGGTATATGCTAAAGAAATTTAGAAGGAAGGATATGGTGTCCTGTTTGCACAGAGAAAGACCAAACCCGCATAAATAATGAAAGAATATAATGATTGTTCTGCAGTGGGATCAGCATCATGTTATAAAGGTTGTCAAGTACCTGAGAAGTTGTTTGCTGCTGTTACTGCAAAGAGATTCTTGTCTTTGCAGACCAAACCCCAGAAGATTAGTTTACCATGGTTTACTAAATTTCACAAGTTCAGTCATATTTAGACAATTCATGAACGATACACATTTTTCCAGACATGTTGTCTGCATTTTTAACATTGCTGTGCATTGTTAGAAAGAACTGTGCTATGCCAGTTTTTTGTACCAATTTTTGCTTTCATCAACAAATGTGTATGAAGAATGCTCATATCAAACTAGTTTAGTGTAGGGTCATTTAAGACCTTTTTTGGCTGGTAGGCTACATGCCAAGACTTCTTGGAACATCTAGAACAACCTAAGTGATTATTTGTTATAGCAGGTTTTCTTGTGTACAGCTGGAAACAATATGTACTAGCTTACTTGTTTTATTTAAAACCTGTCTCTTAAAATCATTCTCTATGTGCGATGCTTTGAGACATACAGCGTTCAGCTAGACTGAATTAATGCTACGTGACAGGACAGCATTCAGATTCTGTGTTTTTTCCCTAGTGTTGTTAAGCTGAGGAGCTTCTAGCAAAAAAGTTTTAAAAGATTCTAGACAGTTGAATCATCGTTCTTTTGTCTAGTGGGGGAAACTGTTCTGAGCAACAGTCATGTCCTCTAATGAATCTGTCTAAAAAAAAAAATAATAAATTATCTTTCTGAATTGTTTGCTTAGTTTATGTTTTTTTTTATTATTTTTTTCAAACCTGTTAGGATTAAGTAATTTATTGTTGATCTTCTGCAACAAAAGAAAACTTAAGATTTCCAAAAGAAATGCAGCAAGATATTTTGCAAAATAGCTGCTCCTGGTTTCCTACTCACCTGTAGGGTTTAGGTAAAACTTCCAGGGAAAAAATCGGTTAATATTATATGGTCTCTCTAGCTTTAACTGGAAAAGGTTGCATCTTAACGGAATCTTAACAGATACATCATCTCACATATATGACAATGTCATTAAGAAATGGAGATTATATGGAATGACTCCAGCTCCGCTTACTGCTGTACAAGTGAGGGCGAGGAGCTAAACCTTCCGGAAAAAAAATGGGGTCTCTGAGATCAGGGAGGAAAAGGAAGCTGGTGTGGCAATTGATTACTGCATGAGTAAAGAAAATTATGGATGTAGTTCTTAAGCGAGGTACACAGTGAGTGAATAAAGTTTTCTGCTTTTATCTGTAGAGATCAATTTAAAAATAAAACCACCAGCTTGATACGACTGTTTTCCCTTTATTTATGAAGATTAGTCTGTGGGCTCAGTTGGTTTAATAATAAAAATGCTGAAATTACCAAACAAAAGGAAATTAGTCAGCATATTTTGTGTATAAAAGGAGTCAGTCATAGCTGGTCAGTGTTCTTTCCTTTTCTTCTGCTGACTCTGGCAAAAAAGATATTTCCAAGAATCTGTTGGACTACTTTTTGATCAAATATTTTGACATGAGGCAGCATTATGCCTTTCTATTAGAAGTGTCTAGAATTATCTTTAGACAGGCATGCCAACTTTAAATGCTGTTTTTTTTATTAATTTAAGGAACCTCCCAGCAAAACCAGCAGAAGAAGCTCAGAAACACAGACAACAGTACGAAGAAATGGTGGTTCAAGCAAAAAAAAGAGGTGATGGAATTTCTTGTCTTCAGAGGAGAACAATGAAGTTGAGGGGTTTTTCTAAACCTGAAATACACTTGTGTCATTCAGTTTTTCTGTAACATGAGAGAAAATCAATCCAGGGAAGAGGGAAGGATAAAAGTAGTTTCATCAAAAAGCCCCTCCTTCATCTGAAAAACATTCCAAGAACCTACCAGGAAAGAATTATTTTTTTTAAGAATTTCTAACTGAAATAATTGCGTAGCATCTGTCTTTAGGTTTAAAAAAATACTAATATATTGAATTAGCCTATCAGTCAAATTAAGAGTAGATTTTTTTAGAGAACTAAAAATCTTTGATAGTTTCGTGTCAGGAACAGTTTGTTGAGGCTGTAGTATGTAATTACATACATTTTGCAGATAGGAAATGTCTTTATTTTATTTGATATTCTGTCTCCCACTTCAGATTTACAACCTTCCTAAGGTTCTTATCTGTCATTGTTTACAGAAGTGTCTAAGTAACATTGTACTGTGCACATCAGGTGGAGCTGACAGTAGTGGTTTCCTGCAGGTATTTTTGACCATCTGAGTTTTCTAATAAAACCAAGCATTGCAATAATGGGAAATTGGAACTCCTGGAAGTTGTGTGTCCAGGGAGAGCTTCTGGAAATATTTTTTTTGCAGCCGGCCAAACCCCTGAGCCATATGAAACGGAGGGAAGATGATAGGAACTTAAAACTTCCTTGCTTTCTGCAGTTGACATTTTAATAAAAATAGGCCATTTGAACATCATAGATCTACCAGGGAAATTCATCCTCTTCTGTTGTGTGACTCCCATGTCAGTATATCCATATAATGGTTAGTAGCCCAAAGGAGATTATCTGTTCTTTTGTTGCATATATGATAGATGATTTGGAAAAAAAAATGGAGTAATGCTCAGGTTAGGCATTGGGCCAAGCCTCTGTGCTGTCTTTACTGGATGGGAGTACGTCATTCTGCCCATATAAATACCCAGTAAAACATTTTCCCTATGGCCACTCCTCAGATGAACAACTTGGCAGAGTGATGTGTTGTGTAGAGGTCAGCAAATCAAAGTGTGGAAGCGTTGTTCTCATACAGAGAAAAATGCAAGCCCCCATTTAGACAGACTTAAAAAGAGCTGGTATCAAAGCTGAACGTACTGGGAGACGGTTAGCGTGGTCCAGGCACAGCTTCTGTTGGGCTTTAAAGTGGACCCATCGGGTTGTATGTGTTTTTTCTAAAGACCTTGGTACATGGTGTTCTTCCGTTAGTTTTCCTTGCCACGTCAGTACTTTCCCATATTGTTGATGGTGTGTGCACGTGCACACATTCTGTATTTCCACTGTGATGCTATAAAGAGCGCCTGCCTGCATTTGTTAAATTGCTTGTCTAACAAATTTGCTTGTGGGAAAAAAACAGTAACTGATGATTCAGGAAGAAATACTGAATGGGAATAGAAAAATATAAAATGCATTTAAACTGAACATGAAAAATGTACGGTCTTATTCTGAAAGTTTCCAGTATGTAGATCTGTGATGTAGGACACCAAGATAAACCATATGTTAAAGTTTTAGAATCAGAACAGTCTGCTGTAAATTTGCGTGTATATCAGGTGATTGTACATGGCAATGTAGTCCCGTGTAGCTAACTCTGAATTATTTGTTTCCTGGCTTTATTAAATTGAAAAGGAAATTGTTTTCCCGCAGAGCTTAAAGAAGCCCAGAAGAGAAAGAAACAACTGGAGGAGCGCTGTAAGCTGGAGGACAGCATAGGCAATGCTGTTTTAACTTGGAACAATGAAATCTTGCCCAACTGGGAAACTATGTAAGACAGTATGTTATACTGAGTTTTAATTAAAGCTGTCAAGTCTGTGTCGTGGAAAGAAGTTGTATAATTGTAAATAGAGTCGGAAGCTTTTGTTTGAAAGTCACCTTTGGGCAACTACAAAGAAAATGAACAACATCAGCTGCCTTATTTTGATAAGGTGGCTAAAAGCAATGCAGTTCTAATTAATTGCAATTACTTGTCTTTAATGGAGGTTGAGAGTATTCAGAAACTGACACACTGAGAAGTGGTCTGTGGTAGAAAATGTAAGAGCAGAAAGTGTAATGCTTAAACGCCATGGGTTTATCAGAAATGAGCTTTCCTTGACTACTTGAGCTTGATGTTTCAGTATCAGATGTGGATTGAAGTATGTGTACGGTACTATTAAGCCTCTAATTAGTGGCATACCTACAGAGATAATCAAGTGATGGAAAAGAAGAGTAGTGAAAAAGTTACTGAAAAAAATTGATTACTGAAAGATTTTCTACTAAGACACAGCACATGCAATTGGAAAGTTACCTTCACTCCCCAGGTTTTTCATGGATTTTGCTATTTTGCTAGTCATTTCAAAAAAAAAAAAAAAAAAAAAGAAAAGACAAAAGCAACAACAACCCCCCCCCATCCCACGTGAGAAAAACCAGCCTAACAACTGAAAACTCCGTGTCTTTTATAACTGCAGTTTGCTTGATCGTGGGATTCAGTTGTCCTGAGAACGTGTTAAAAGTATTGATGGAAATCATTGGAAAATTCAATCGAACTGAAACAGTAGATTCCCTGTAAGGAAACTGTAGATTAAAAGCCCATCTATTTGCTGTTTGAAGATGCTTGTTTTTATTGTAAAACTAAGCACACCTTTTCCTGTTACCAGTTTACAAATACAGAAATTTCCCAGTGTATTCCACACTTTACCTTTTAATTCAGAGTCTGCATTTAGGTAAAAGGGTTACTGTGTTCTTTGTCACTCCCAGAAACTTTAATTGGTACTTCAGTGATAACCTTTTCCTCCTTTGACCTTCTCAGATTGGAAAATGTCAGCCCTAGCCTGTGTTCTGCTAAAATGCCTCTCATGCTCCCTCCTACTGTTGCATCTTGTTATGTTTTGCTGGCGGGTTAAAGCTGCACAGCCAGATAGAAAACTGCATGTCTCATTTGCACAAGGGTGTGATGAGTGAGGGGAGAGGATAGACCTCTGTAACTTGTTTCTGTATTTACCTTTACATGGAGCTTTAGGCCTCTCCAGACTTAAGGCTATGCAGTGGCAGAGGTGTGGATACCTTTTTCGCTCATTTCTGTCCCTTCTGATTCTGGCTTGATCGTGTTGGTGGCAGATTGCAGTTACTGTGGCTGTAGTGCTCCTGTCAAAATAAGTCATTGACTTGGAAGGAATGAAGCTTTCCTTTACAGTTCAAAGCAAAATAGTCCTAAAGAATCGATACACGAGGATCTTGTTTGACTTTTTGGCCCACTGATGTTCATTTTGGTCTGTATCCCTTCAGCCATGCTAGGAGGGCGCATTGATGATTCATCTGACAATGAAATATTTCTTAGAAGTATATGTTTTCTTTTAAACAGGTGTTGTTCCCGTAAAGTTCGAGAGTTGTGGTGGCAGGGCATTCCACCGAGCGTGAGAGGCAAAGTCTGGAGCTTGGCAATTGGCAACGAGTTAAACATCACCCATGGTGAGACTGTTGTTTTGACCACTTTGTGCTGTCAAGGGAAATAACAAGGGGATAGTCTTGTATTTACTATGAGGTATCAGAACGTGATTTCTGAGCATGAGGTATTAGTTAATTAGGTTTTATTGGTGGTGCTTTTACATGGTTTGTTCAAAAATACTGTATCTTTTAATCTCCTAGTTGTCATAGGGCTGCTGCTGTGAATTGCTTATGATCATTACCATCTCTGTGTTTTGCTTTGATGTTAGGTGGAGATGGTTGGAATTAATGACTCAAGATTTTTTTTTCCTAATTTAGGATTGCTGTTCATTTTGTAATGGCTATGACTATGCATTCTCTTGAATTAGATCAAGATGTTAGGCTTGTGTGAGATTAAAAAACCTCTGGGAAAATCTGTGCTTTTGTTCATGTGTATGTTTGTGAAAACAAATAGCGTGCTGCTTTGGACTACAGGAAAACAGGTCTGAAAGAGCAATTAATTCCATTTGCTTCCAATTAATTATAATATGGAAATGCTGTGGACTGCCTGTCCTCTTGCTGTATTGTGCTGCTTTTCTGTGTTTGTTTTAGTTACCGTAGCTTTAGTTCCTGCATTGAATTTGCTAGGCTTATCCTAGTTATCCATTCAGACTGTAACTTTGAATGTCAGAGCTCTGTAAGTGCTTGAACACAGAACGTAATTGGTGCCTAGATTGCCTTTACTTTCCTCTAGCTCGTAAATTACAGGTCAGTGGAACAAGTCTTTCAGAACCATAATCTACTTAAAAATTCAATTAGTGTGTTAGAGGTACTGCTGGTTGTAATGACTGCAGCAACATTGCTCGTATGGTTACATATGGTACCACGTATGGTAAGTGGTTAGAACCCAACAGTGGGCATGCATGTATGCAAATAGCAGCTTTGGTTTTCTGGTTTTCTTTTTCCAGAACTGTATGATATTTGCCTGGCTCGTGCCAAAGAAAAATGGCGATCACTTAGCACAGGAACGGCTGAAGTAGAATGTGAAGGTATGTTTTTCGTTTTAATAATTTAATAATTTATGCTGTGTTACAAAATACAAGACTTGGTAAAATTGTTCCGTAAATAACAGATTTTAAACAACAAAAAAATTCATCTATAAAGATGAGTCTGGAAAAAAAAAAATAAAAGAAAGCTTTTTGTGGAAGCAAAATGAGCTGTATTCTTAATACATCAAACTTGTTCATTTTTCTTTAAAAACTATCTCCAGATACAGTTCTGGTATTACAGATATTAATTTGTAGGAAAACTAGGAAGGTTTGGGGGCTTATAAATTGGATTGCAACACTAAAATATTTTGCTGCATCTGCAGTTTTGGAATTGAAACTCAAATAGCAGTGGAAAGTTACAGTTTGGTCCCATAGTGCATCTTGGAGTCTGTCTCTGGGGCATGTTTCAGAGAGCAGCAATTTATTTTTGCACATGAAGTGGTTTGAGATTTACTAATTGATTAAAAGAGTTGTATTTTTTGAGTGAGTGTTAAACTGTATATGTAGATGCTTGAAATTTGCCTTTGGTGAGTAATTACACTCTGAGCAGAAAAAGGAGAACTGGTATTTATCAACAGAAAAAAAATGTTTTTAATTGGAACCCCCCTGCTTTGTTCTCTTGAGATTTGGTTTCCTGCATCTTAAGTGCAACAACATCTAGTACATTTCCAGCTTTATCTTGCACTTTATTTTCTGGGATGTATATCCTCATTGTTATCCTGATTGTTATATGCTAATACTATTTGCAAGTAACAATTGTTTGTTTTTTTGATTCTTCATTGTGTAGCAGTAGGTAGCTCCTTAACATATTTAACCAGGACAGCCAAAGTAGAAATGAAACTTTTGGATCTCTAATGCTTTAGAAATTTACTTTGTGTGAGATCCATTTCAGTTAGAGTGTATTGTGGTGACATTAACTTTAACAACACATACGAAGAGTAAATAAACGTGATTTTGGAAAGAGAGCTGATAGTAATAAAGATAGCTGACATCCATCCTATAGATCCCTGTAGATCTTCTGCCCATCATGACCTACCCACAGAGGCATCTACTTCAGGAAGCATTAGGAAGCCTCTTTGAAGGCTAAGGGTCGTAGGTCAACAGGCTTGCATATGTCTTTTGATATGTCAAAGGATACAAGTGACATCCCTGGCATGTATTGCCTTGTCTCTTTCTCTTTTCCCTCCTTGCTTTATAATATGGTGTGGGGGGAGAATAGCGTGCAGTGACCTATGTAATAAATGCTGTAATTTTGGCTTTTGTAGATGCTGGATTTTCTGCAGCTGACAGAGAAGCAAGTTTGGAGTTAATAAAACTGGATATCTCAAGAACGTTTCCTAATCTCTGTATATTCCAGCAGGTAAGTAATGTTAACTTTTATCATGAATACTCAGAGAAATTAAGTTTACAAAATCTTGTTCATCCCTGGGTTGAAACAGCCCACTGTGATCAAATCTGAAGGAACAGACCTCTTGAGAGAACAAGTTCCTAGAGCTTTTGGAAGTTTAGAAGAGACTAACTCTAAGGTACTCATTGGGAGGAAGGAAAAAGCAATCTGCTGGCTTATCATTATGTCTTGATTCATCTAATTAAGTTCACACTGGTTTCTGTCTAGGTGATACAGGTTAGTATTTCCTAGTCAGTGAACCAACACTGTTAGGTTGCAAATAAATGGTAAGCGAGAGAGAACACAGCTCAAGCAAGCAAAATTTGGTCACCCTTTTTTTGCTGTTGTTCCATGAAAGGCCAATGTAATTTGTGTGTTTTTGGTGTGCTTTAATTACGCATTTTAAGCAAATATTTTGTCTTTCTATACACAAATTTCAGCATGCTTATTAAAAAGTTTAGATTTTGATGAATCAGCATTTTTGGGTTGAAAACTTCTCCCTTTGGAAATTCTCAGCCAGTTATCATACTTCGTGTAAGATATGGCAGCTGTTAATAGTCTACAACATAAAATTATTTCTGGCTATAGATGTCATGCTGGATACAATCTGTGTGTGTATGTTAGAGCATATTGTTGTTTTCACCATTCTCTTCATGATTGCATTCTGCCTCTAGTCTAATAGACAATGAAGTAGTTCTCATTAGTGCTCTGCCTTCTTGGCACAATTGTCAAAAAGCTACTAAGCTATACTGAGTCTCTTAGGCTTACATGCCTCTTGTAGAAGAATATAATGCGTAACTGATGGATTGAATGAACTGTATGCATCTGTAACGTAAAGCTAAAGATTTTTTTTGAAGGAGATGGGGGTGTTCAGAGCTCTAGAGGGAAACAGCGCATCTTTAATTGAAAGTAATAGATACTGTCTGTAGCACTGAAGGGTTTTGAACATGTTTGTTACATACTTAGACATATTGTCTTGTTTTTGTTTAATTACAGGGGGGTCCTTACCATGACACGTTGCACAGTATTTTAGGAGCCTATACTTGTTACAGACCTGATGTAGGCTATGTAAGTGAATCATTTTTTCATGTGGGGTGAGGAGGGAGAACAAGGAGGAGGGAAGAGTGTGTTAATCAGCTGTAGACCAGCATTAAATTATTCTGTGAATAATTATGGGGTTTCTGTGTGCTTATATGCCAATACATGCTTGGGAGGTGTGTGTCATATATAATGGTTCTGCTGCTAAATTTAAACTTTTTAATAGGTTAAGTCATTGGAAAGCTCAAAAGTACATATCTTTAGTGCTTGAAAATTGGTGTTGAAAGAGAAGATGTAGTTAAATTGGTCCTTTGAAGTACACACTGTTCTTAATGGCAGTGTTACTGAGGCTGTTCTGTTGAATTGTGTTTCTTACTCCTCTTGATACGCATTTCTGTGCCTTAGGGTTATGAGCTTCTGGAACTGTCTGTAAAGCAGCATCCATCACAGCCACACGAGCTTCCTCAAAGTATTCAAAGTAGTGATTATGAAAGGACCAAGTGGATTTCAGATACTTTATTTAGTCTGGGGGAGAAAAAAACAAAACAACAACAACAGAAAACTACAGAGCAGGGATGTGTTTAAGAGCTCGTTTATTTGGGAGCTATTGTTTTATAGAAGGCAAATGTAGAAAAATACCATTCCTGTTCTGTGAGTAGCACTGGCTACTTGGCAACATCTGAACGTGACTGCCTGGAAACTAGAAGAAGAGCAGATGAGGTGGTGTGCTTCATTTGGCGTGGAACCTGTTGTTGTGTTAGGAAGGAGCTCGTTCCTCAGGTTTGCAGGAAGGACTGTCACACCTCGGTCCATGTGACCCGGTGATGGCAGCACTACACCCTTAGGGTGGGTGAGTTTTGCCTCGGTTCTGTGCCAATTCCATAATAAGCTTGTGGAAAAATGTAACAATATCATGAGTTTATGGTAAATGAAACACACACTTAATTTAAAATGCTGCTGGTTGTCAAATGAGCCATTGCAGCTCTCCAAATCTACCAGGTTACTGATTGAAAAAGAAACATGGGTAGTCTCTAGTGTCCTAGTACAGCTTTTCAGAGATCAAGACATATATGCCCCATTCCTATGAGAAGAGGGACCAGAAAAAAAAATCTTCATTCAGATCTTCAGAAAGGGCTTCATTCTGCATAGTTGAGAGTGATGTCATCCTGGCCTTTTTTAGGAATTTTACTTGGAGTCTCTGAAAGGAGGCAACGCGGGGATCGTTAGCTTCAGTGCTCTCAGCATTCAATACCAAGTGGTTATGCAGGTTAAAAATTCCTCCCTTTCTGAAAGTTTTGAAAATTCAATAGCTCAGTGAGTGTGTTAAACAGTAGTGATTGCAACGACAAAATGGGGCAGTGTTCTTGAAAGAATACAGTTCTTGTTGAATTGTGATGCTTTTTCTTTCTTCAGGTACAGGGCATGTCATTCATAGCAGCAGTATTGATCTTGAACTTGGATACTGCAGATGCCTTCATTGCTTTTTCTAACCTTTTAAATAAACCCTGTCAGATGGCATTTTTCCGTGTGGACCATGGCCTTGTAAGTATGCAATAAAACTGTAGTCTACATACTGTGGATATGTTGAAAAACAAAACAAAACAAAACATGAGCTCAGTAGCCTGGAAAATGTCTGAATTTATTTTAAGGCAACATGCTTGATCATTTTTTGTTTTTTAAATAGCAGAGGCACACATATACCCCCTCCTCAACAAACAAACAAACCAAACTGGAATTAAAAACTCCCCACCAAGCTTTTGAACAGGCAGGTGAATGAAGTTGTTCAGCTGCTGAGTATTTTATGATGCTCAGAGAATAGTCATGAGAATATTGTTGTAGGTGTTCTTGAATTTGAGCACTGTAGATGAAAGCCGAAAACAGCTTAATAGTTTTAACAGTGGTTTGAAGGTGCTTTTTATCCCAAACTAACACATTGCTTAAATAGGCTCCCAAAAGAGCTGGATTTTCCATCTCTTTACTCTGTAGCAGTTATGTTTTCTAGATGGCATGGGGGAAATCAGATGAGCAGACAGCCCTGTCCTCCCCAGTTTTTAGTGAAAGTTGGGTGCCTCATTCACACTCTGTTGTCTGAAATTCTTTGTTAGCATGCATACTGGGCTACTTGTGTACCACAGCAAAGTAAGACTCATCTCCTGAAATACATTTTTAATTTATTTTTGAAGTGTTTTTCAAAAAAATTATGCCATTCTGTATTTCCTTTTCACTTAGTCACCCATTAATGCTATAAAAATAGGGTCAGCTTTCTCAAGGGTTTAAATGGGAGAAATAAAGCAGGAGAATGGATAACATCAACAGTGATCACTTGCATTGGTTAAACAGTGGGACACTAGAGATCCTATTGTAATTTTCTGCTGGAAAAACACGTGTAATTCCTTGTTACAGCTTCTGGGTCTCATCAGTTGTAAATGCCTGTGGGAGATGTACAACAGCTCAGACAGCACTGCTACAAGCTGTATCAATCATCTCCATAACTACTGTTTGAAAAAGGAGGACATGCTCACTCATGCAGTGTGTAAATGCAGATCTTTTGAAGCTGGTTTCAGAATTAAATTTTCTAGAATAAGATGTTTATTAGCTGTAATGGTGTTTCTAGTTTCCCCTTGGATAGTGCCCTTTGGTTTTGTTAGCTTAGGCAAGCAGAGGCTACGTGATAGAAGAATGCTTGCAGAACAGGAGAGGTGGTGCTACACGGAGGAGTATTAACATACTGTGAAATTGCAAAGCCATGATTCACACCCCAAGGAAAACTTTGTACCTAGTGGTGAGACAAAGTGAGATGTTTTTGTCTTCCTGTGGTTAATCTTCAGATCTGTTGTGTATGCTGAACTTTTTTGTCAGTTTTACAGTTTAATACTCAAATGCTAATTTGTCTTATGTTGGTTTTACTTTTTCTATTTTATTTAAGAGGTGCTTTTGGAAATCACAGAAATTTATTCTGATTTTACTTGATTTATTTTCTTGGTTAAATTTTTATTCCAACTGGATTTTTTTAATTACTACTAAGTAAATGTCTTATTGTATGTTGATTTGATCAAGATAAATACCTGAACCTTTACTGCATTTCTAATTGAGCTGCCTTCATTTCTATCAACAGATGTGATTGTGGCAGTTACGTGTAAAAATCCCTGCTTTAATGTACTTCTGATATCCTTTAGTAGGACTTCTTTTTACTGTGGTGTTGGCTTGTAAACAGAACATTTTGGAAGTAGGACTGTCTTGCATTACCTGCTTCCTTATTTATGCCTACGAATCTCACATGATGCTTGGACTTCGTGTATTTAAAAATACATATTGGGAAGTTTTCAGTTGTAGAGTTCTCTAAAGTGGATTTCTAGGTTTCTATTTTCCTGTTTACTGTGAAACTTTTTCTGGCTAACAGGTGGTTTAGAGATTTTACCTAACTTGGTACAGCTATTTCCGTAGCCTGCCCATCTCAGATTGGCTTGAGAGTCATTTTTTTATGTGCTGCTATTAACGAAGGTAGTCTAGAATTTGTCACTACATTCAGATGAAACAGGAAAACATTTCTGTAAGGCTATCAAAAAGCAGGTAAGCATCTGTCATCCTTTTAAAGGGTTTCACACAAAAGGCTTCCCTTTTACTGTCATGGTGTGTTGGGGAAAAGCATGCTGGTACAACTTGTACTTCAAAGATACCACAACCATTCTTTATTGCATTCTTTATTTACAAGAGATTGTAATTAAAAATACTGAGTCATTCAAGGACTTTGTTAAACTTTTCTTCCTGCAATAGTAAGAGGATTAGGGTGGAAAAGTTAAAAAAGACTTTTGTTTTTAATTCTTAGTTGGATAGGATAGGAAAGCTTTTTTTTTTTTTTTTTTCCATGCCCTCTTTTTATCTCTATTTTATCCAAATATTCAAATATTAAAAATAACATTCTAGTTTTCATGCTAAAACCAGTACAGTTAAGGGGATAAGGTATCAGATGGGGGTTGGAGTCTGTTTCTCTTGCATAAGTGCTTTGTCCTGATCTTCAGCTTTTCTGTGTGAACTTTCTCTGTCTCTTTACAGTAAAAATAACTATTATCTCATTTTTAAAACGTGTTATACAATTGAAGCTTTGGTATTAGAATATGATTTATGATTGGAGCCAAATGGACTCATCACTCTTGCTATGGGCTATTACATTATTTCAGTTTTGTATTTAATTTTGTAATCCATTGGGTCTTGGATGTTATTCAGTGTAACATTAGGTTACTGCCACAAACATAAAGCACCATTCTGTTATCATAATTATTTTGAGTAATCAGCAAATAACTTCTCTCCTGATGCTATTTTTCTTTCCAAAGGAAGCTGGCCAAGACCCACAACAATAATGATATTGTTTAATGTGAGAACAAAATATAGAATGGATGTTAAACTGTGTGTTTGCAGATGCTGTCTGTTGCGCAAATGTTTAGCTCTGTATTCCATCATGTAATTCACATGATTTTTCTTTTGAAGAACATGAATCCAACAACAGATAATATATTGAAGTCTATTAATTATAGAGCTAACTGTTTTTTCTCCCTGTTTTTGCAGATGTTGACTTACTTTGCTGCATTTGAGGTATTCTTTGAAGAAAATCTGCCAAAGCTATTTGCTCACTTCAAAAAAAATAACTTAACTCCAGATATCTATCTTATTGACTGGTAAGACATTGACAGTATAATTACTAATATGCATACTAGCTTATAGCTCCATGTCTTATTCTTGACATAAGCTGGCGTGGTTTGGGCTGTTGCAGTATTCTGTTGTTAAGATAAAAGCTTTAGCTTGTGTTCAGAATTTGTCAATCCACATCATTCCCACAGACTTACAGAATCATAGAATCAGAGAATGGTTTGGGTTGGAAGGGACCTTAAAGCCCACCCAATTTCATCCCCCTGCCGTGGGCAGGGACACCTCCCAGGGCTGTAAGTTGCAAAGAAAACAAGCACCTAGGCTTTTGGAAGGATCAGCAATGACTCTTGGGAAGCATTCTACTTGTATGTTCAGTGGTCTCACATCCTCTTTAGAGGGTCCCAGCACAGATTGGTTTTAATTACTACAGCTATTCCACTCAGTAGACAAGGAATTTGGTGAAATTCCTCTTCTTTTTAGCTCTATTGTAATTACAGCCTTACAGATGAAAAAGACACAGGTCTTATTTGCAGACCTGTCAAATTTCATCGTGATATTAGGTACTCCAAATTGAGTATTTGCATTTGTGCCTATCAGGCTTGGGTTTGGAGGCAGCTAAAATGTCTCTTCTCAGCAAGCAATAGTTTGTTGTCAATTTCAGGAAGATATGAAATCTTTTTTTGTGCAAACTGGCTTGCCTTTAAATTGTTGACAGCTTCTTCTGTTGTCAAGTGTTTGACTAAATACTTTCAGTAAAAGACAAAATTCCCAGTAGCAGCAGTTTTTTTTTTTTTTTCTGAGATTGATAAGTTGATATTTCAGAAAATGTTTTTGACTGTTAATCCATTTCTGTCAGAACCAAGCTCTCAATGTCCCTGTGATCTTTCAGAGCTTGTTGTTAGCACTGATCATGTTTCTGATCCATTGAACAGAAATCCCTTTGGAGTTGTTCTGTCCAGTTGCACAGCTCGAAGTTTCACTAGGTGAGCTTTCTCAGTATCGTGGAGTGCCTGAGATCACCTGGTCCGAACCCAGTGCTGAAAGCAGCGTCAGCTATAGGAGGTTACTCAGGACCTTGGCTACTAGGGTTTTGAATATATTCAAGGATGGAGACTCGGGCAACCTGTTCCAGTGTTAACCACTGTCACAGTGAAGTTTTTCTTTTCTCATGTTTAAATAGAACTTCCTTGGTCTCAATTTGTGCCTATTGGCTCTTGCCCTTTAACAGGATGTGACTGTGAAGAGTCTGTCTCAATCTTCTTTACTCCCTCCTGTTGAATATTTTTACACCTTGCAAGCCATCTCCCTTCACGGCTGAACAGACCCAGCTCTCTCAGCCTCTCCCCGTTTATCAGATGCTCCGAGCCTTTAATGACATTTGTGGCAAGCTGGACTTGTGCCAGCGTGTCTGTGTCCCTTGTGTTGAGAAGCCTTGAGCTGGCCTCACCAGTGCTGACAAGAGAGGAGAGGTCGCCTGCGTTGGCCTGCTGGCAGTGCTGTTCCTGCTGCAGCCCCGGGGGTTGGCATTGTGTGTCCCCAAGGCACGTTACCAGCTCATGCTTAACTTCTTGTCCGCCAGGATCTCCAGGTCCTTTTCTTCAAAGCTGCTTTGCAGCCTGTTGGCTTCACATGCATTTTAGTGCCTGGGCTTTTTTTTTTTTTTTTTTTCCTGCCCAGCTGCAAGATTTGGCATTTCCCTTTGTCAAACTTCACAAAACTCATTTCTCATTTCATGAGACTCAGCTCATTTCTCTCATTTCTCCAGTGTGTTCCTCTAGAGCAGTGGATTAACCACCATTCCCAGTTTTGTACCACCTGCAAACTTGCTGAGCGTGGAGTCTGACCCATCATCTATGTCTGTAATTAAATTACGTGAAAGTATTGGCTGAGTATCAAACCCCGGAGTACTGTAGCAGTGTTCTGGCTTGAAATTTTAGTTTGTGCCACTGATTAATAACTTTCTGAGCTTGGCAGTTCAGCCAATTTTGAGTCCATCTCACTCTTCATTTACCTAGTCCATACTTCATCAGTTCATCAGTCAGGATTTTATGGGAGACAGTGGTGAAAATCATGCTAGAATCGAGATGAACAGTATCCACTCCTCATCTACCAAGCCAGTCATCTCATCATAGAAGCCTGTCAGGTTTTTCAGGCAGTATTTTGCCTTCAGAAATCCATACTGACTTCTCCCAATCATCTTTTTGCCCTTGATAAGGTCGCCTAGTCCTCAGGAACCTCTCCAAGTCACCGTGATCTTTTTAAGTATCATTGAGGGCGGCCTCACAATGACACCAGACAGCTTCCTTGGCACTCACGGATTTCTCACCAGGGCCCATGTGTGTGCCCAGTTTGTTTAAGTGTTCTAAACCGAACCCCCTCTGCCCAGGGTAGAGTTTCCTTGCTCCAGACTTTCCCACTGCTCTGAAGGACCCGGGATTCCTGAAGGCAAGTCTTCTCAGTAGAGACTGAGGTGAAGGCAGCCTTCTGCATGTCCCACTTCACCAGCTTCCCTGTCCTGTTAGCAGCAGGCCCGTGTTTTCCCTAATCTTTTTTTCAGCTGATGTACCTGTATAGAGCCCTTCTAGTTGTCCTTAACAGCCACAGCCAGGTTTAACTCCAGCTGGGCTTTGGTCTTCCTAATCTCTTCTGTGCGTGCTCAGACAGTGTCTCTGTATTCCTCCGGCGACATCTTCCCCTCCTTATTCTTTTTGTATGCTTTTGTCAGGAGCTCCTTGTTCATCCATACAGGCTTCCTGCTGCCTTTGAGTTCCTTTCATGTGCACATGCCTCTTGCACAGAGCGTACTGTTGCATGGGTTTTGTTTGACTTTGCTGTTACACTGGGATTACATTTTAATGCAACGTGAGTAGGGGAGTGAGGAGGAGTGTGATGGATAGGCTCATTTCTCCCAGCATCTATAAATGCTATCAGAACGTTTTCTATGACTGAAGGCTGAGAATATAAACTGAACTGGATTTCTTTACTGCACAGCAGGAAAATGCCAGAAAAATGCTGGAATAGGATAGAAGGAAAGGAAGAGGGCAGGGGTTGGTATATCCAATGACAAGAGGAAAGATGTTGAAACAATATTAAACCTCAGGAATGAGGACTACTTAGAGTAGTCCTGTCCAGTCCTATACTAAATTTCTGCACATTTGTCTTGAGCTAGTCAGCTTGTCCAACCATGTCTTTAGTCTTGTTAGGCAGTGGGGTTGGTGTTCAGCTGTGTGAGATTTTGGTATGATATTTAAATGCATGTGTGTATGTGTATGTATGTATTTATACCTATAAATATGTCTGAATATATATACCCTATCCTTTGAAAATCCTTTGATCCCATAGGAAGCAGATTTAGATCTTTTTAATAGCTGCTGGAAATTAATGAGAATTGGAATTTATCTCTGCTGTCCCTCCATTATAGTTAGTAGGGAACTAGCCAGGAAGTAATATAGGAAAGATGTAAGGGAAAATGGGGAAAATGGTCACTGTCTTTGCAAGTGAGTAAGTATTAAAGCAAAGGACTTTTTAAAATTTTGCTTCTAATGTTGCCTGTGGCTCCTGAGTGACTGCCGGTTTGACAGGGAATTTGCTGTAATATTGATAGTACTCTGTGAAAAACAAAGCTGTTTGTGGAAAGAAAGAAATTTCAGTTATGTTTCATTCGAGGAAGAATACGGGGAAGCCTTGCTTGTGCAACTCCACGCCCAGTGAATTCTCCCAGACAGACAGACCTCCTGGTTGTGGGTAAAAATCTCAGAGAAGCAGCCTTGCCCTGACAACATCACTTTTATTTAAATGCATGTTTGCTCTGAGCTCCAGAGGGACGCCTGCGGCTATTCCGGTGGCTGGCATGGTTACTGTGCAGGCATGTGTGCAGCAAATCTCAGCTGGTGCCAGCTCTGGGGGGACTCCAGTAGCCAGCGCCGCGCAGCCCAGTTGCTGGGAAACCTCCTGCGATTGCAGTGGGATCGACTGGGCTCCTTTGTGCTCCTCCGCGTAGCCGGTGCCGCAGGGAACGGCGCTGAAATTGTTATGCCCAAATCATTTGTTGGAGGGATACGTGCCAAGGAAAAAGCAACACTACGCAAGTGATGTAATGCTGCTTTGGGCTTTCTTGGGGCTGGCAGGGGATTTAGGGAGTGCAGCTCCCCTGCCAGTTCACTGCCTTCTATGACAGCAGGACGTCAAGGGCATAAGAATTTAATTAAAAGGTACAGCAGAATGATTATCAGCGGCTACCTGCCACAAGTAAGGCATCTCTTTCAAAAAGGACCCATGTGCTTTGGGCTCAAATTCCAACTGCTGTTTCTCCTAGTCAAAATTCAAAAGCTAGACTTGCTTTTACTTTTTTTTTTGAAGAATATAAAGAGAATCGAGTATGCAAGGGCTGTAAAGAGCAACGTGCAGTCAGGTTCACACAAAACAGAGAGGAAATAGTGTGTGAATAGCCCGGTTTTGGCCACTCAGCTGATAGACCACAGGCTCTTCTGAGCAGAGCAGAATGTGGCTTTACAAAGGACACACATGGTCTATTTATGGCTTGCTGCTAATATACAAATACCTCTTCATTCCCACTCAGAAAAATGATTTGGGCAATAATTACAGCCCAGGGCTTTGTTTGTACCGCTGGCTAACCCAGTGGTTCTTTAATATTGCATTGACTGTGATTGTGCTCTGCGAACACGAACTTTCTGTTGACACCCTGTACTTGCTATGATAAAGGTCCCAGCCGTTTTGTTTGTGTGGATGTTTGTAGTGAGCACGTCCAGTGAAATATTTATAGGCTTGCTGTCTGTCACAACAGGAAAAACGTAATCTGTGTCATGCCAGTAACAGCTCACCCCCAAAAAGTAAAGCTCAAGATTACAGTTTAAGTGCATGCTTCCTTTTCAAAGAAAAAATGGATCAGAAGCCTTGAAAATTCTGTCCAAAGGTTTCTCGTGACCTCCTAATTTCTTGATTTGGGGTTGTTACAGACTCCAAAAAATTAGTCTTCAGCAGAATTTACAGTGCGCTGATCCTCATGTCATCACTGCGGGTTAGAGTGAAGTCAGGTGAAGCTCTGCATTGCCGTGTAGCACACCTAGGCAAGAGAACAGGGCTTTTTGGGTGCTTCTGACTTGGTGAAATTGCCCAGAAACTAGCACAGTATTTGTACTGATGCATTTTAGAATGGAATCAAATTTATGAAGTTGCTCTGTTGCAGTCAGTTCAGCATGGTACGTAATGGTGACCTTTTCCTTACCCCTAAAAGGGGCAAAGTAAATGCTTCTGATTTCTTCAACTTCAGTAATTTTAAAATTGTACTAAATCAACTTAACACTCTTACTCCAGTAACTCTAAAGATGCTAACGAGAACGGTTCTCGTTATATAATAGTAGATGTCTATAATGCCACTGTGCAACGAAGGAAAGCACCAACTCTTAGGAAGCTGTAGTCTTTGTCTAGCAGATGTAGGGGAAATAGATAAAAAGGTAACAGGTAAAAAGTGGTGTGCCAGGATAAAGCAGAGAGGATCCAAGAGTAAATTTAAAAGCTGAATTAGTTTGGCAGTTTCCACAAATGGACTCAGAAGTTGAAGAAGTATTTTTGTGCTGTTGAAGATGAGCACAGCAATGTGCAGGATGAGAATATATTGGATCTGGTTTTCACTGGTGGTGTTGTGCCTGATTTGTCAATCCAAAATCTGGCACACCTGCCTTCAGCACTCTTGCTAACAGTATCTCATGAAGACTTTTTAATTTAAAAAAAAAAAGGGGGGAGAGGGGCTTAAAATAGAGCCTATGATGATCATGGTAACAATGCTTTCTTGGTAAGATGATGGTCATGTGCTTTCCCTGCGAGCAGCACACTAGCCAGGATTTCATGTGTCTACCTCAAAGTATGCATTCATCATAAGCAAGGCCGGGAGCAGCAGGAGCATCTATTCAGTACTCATTTTTTCCCTCTTCCATACAGATAGCAGCCAGAACCCTGCGTTTATGTTTCTTTGACACTGGCCATCTCCGTGCTTGTTAACTGCGTTGTCTGCATCTTGGACTTCAGCGAGTTGAAAGAGAGCAGCAGGCAGAAAATCACCCTGCAGTCCGTGCAGGCGCATCATGTGCAAGCGGTGTGCTAGCGCTGCTGAGAGCTGCTGCAGCTGCTTTATTGCTGCAATAAATTTCAGCTGGCTTTCAGAGCGGTAGCTCGGATGTCTAATAAAAATGTCTTTCTGGAGGAAATGTTTTAAGGGAGCAAATCCTGGATCCGTTCTTAGCAGGAATGATTCCTGCTGTTGTGTCGTTGCTTATTCTAGGGGGCCCAATCTCCATCCGCAGGGCTTGCTGCATTTAATTCCACGATGGTATTAATGAAAGTTAATTGCTTTATGAATTTCTTGCAAATTGCACTTCCGTGCAAATTATGAAGAGATCAGCGTCAAACACCTTATTTGACATGACAGCTTTTTTATGTGGGTAAATCTTTTCCTACAAAAAGCGGTGTTCTAATAAATAGATGTGACTATTTCTTCTGACAGTTAATTTTCTGCATAGTTGCGGATTTAATACACATGGGTTATTCAGGTTAGGTGTGAATCATGACAGAATAATAGCTTTTGTGAATAAAAACGGAGCAAAAATAGAGGCATTGTTGGCTTATGTTGAGGCAGAGCTAGCTGCTAGCTGAGTGTTTGCCTACCACTTGGTGACCAGGAAAGTATTCAGCTGAATTGCTTCCTATTGCACTGGTCTTTTTAAATGGAAAACCTATTGCTGTTTCCTGTGCGCCTGGGTGTATAGACGAAAAGTTGTTATTCTGCTGTGCAAGTATTCTGCAGCGAGACATTTTTATATGGGTTGTGACTGTACAAAGATGCTGAAAGTATAGACAAAGTCTGTAAGTCAGCATGTGCTCAGCCAATAACCCAGAGAAGCTGTTACCGTGCTATTCTTCTACATTCAAATGTTTGTATGTGTGTATATATACATGTTCATATATATATGTGTGCGTGTGTGTATATATATGAGTAATTGGTGGTTGTGGTTTTTTTCAGTCTAGACTCTACCACTTTCTTAATTCAGCTTTTTTGGAGAACAGAATTTTCACGATTTCCATTTGATATAAAAAAATATTGCTATGAAATGTAAAAACAGAATGAAGTGAAACAGTGCAGGATGCTAAACCTTCAATGTACCTGTCACCTGAATTTGTGCAAATGGCTTACTCTCTTATTGCTGCTTGTAAAATACAAAATTTTTCTATTTTCCTAAAGTGTGCCGATTCAGAGAAGCGTTATACTTGATGGGACATCATTCAAATAATCTGACGTAGTAAAAAGCAAATATTGCAGAAAACCTTTGATGATTAGAATTTGCTCGGAAAATTAATTGATTTATATTGTGTGTGTGTGTGTGCGTGTGAGTCTTACATCTCCATTCCATTGTATTTTTTATTTAAACCAGAATTTCTTAAATAAAAAAGGAGAGGATGGGTACGTGTATGTGAAATCTTAAGCACAAGAGAAGTACTGTTAGATTGAGCGTACCTGAAAATAAATTTTGTGTTAAAAGGTAAGGGAAGGTTGTATTTATAGCTGAGGTTTTGCTGACCTCTGCTGGAGAAGGAATTATTTGCAGTTTTAGAGAGTGCAGCAAAATGTTCTGCAGTGCATATGTGGAGAAAAATGCGGCCTGGAAACCCAGGTGATGGTGATATGCTGTAACTGTTGTGTAGTGCAATTTTGTATTGTTTCATGTGTTGCTATGCAGCAACTAATAGAAGTAATTCTGAAATACAAAGGGGATATTCATGTTTGAGAAGCGTCAAACTTGCTAGTGAGCAGTCTGTACTTTTCTGAGCATCTGAGACGTTTTTCTTGTCCAGTAACTGTGAAAATTTTGCTCTGTTTTTCAGGATATTCACGTTGTACAGCAAATCTTTGCCACTAGACTTGGCTTGTCGTGTCTGGGACGTGTTCTGCCGCGATGGAGAAGAGTTCTTATTTCGTACAGCCCTGGGAATATTAAAACTTTTTGAAGATATTTTGACCAAAATGGACTTCATTCATATAGCTCAGTTTTTAACAAAGCTACCAGAGGACTTACCTTCAGAAGAATTCTTTACATCTATTGCTGCCATTCAGATGCAAAGTAGAAACAAAAAGTGGGCTCAGGTAAAGAGGATGTTGTCTTGGATTGTCAGATGAATGTATGGTGCTCATGAAGAACATTTTACACCTAGTGTTTGATTTTGTGGGTAGGTGGGACTGCATAGCTTGCTCTGTGTGTTTAGTGTGTGTTCAGGTGAGTGGATTGCCTGAGGTTTTTGTTCCTGGTTCAGATGGTTCATTTTCTTTGAACATGTCCTGTGTGGATGACCATCACATACCAAATAAATTCTCAGCCTACTGCTGCTTCAGATCTTTGCAGAGATGGGGAGATAGGAGTCTTATTCTGCCAAATACCCCCAGGTAACCAGCTTTCAGCTGTTTTCTGCCAGTGCTTTTCAGTCTGTGATAACTAAAGGTTTAGTGGTGATCATCACAACAGGACAAAGACTTCAGAAATAATTTAGCCCTAGCAAGCCCTCAGTCTTCTTATCAGCTTCATTCTGACTACACTGGAATTTACCAGATTGTTTTTGCTTGCTGTGGCAAACTGAAGAAAAACTGCTGCTGAACTGTGGAGCAAATAGATGTCAAAGTGAACTGGCTCACTGTAGGGTCGGTATTGGCTGACATCTTACCTACCTTGTTGACTCCTGCACCAGCTGCCTTTCTTCACCAGCTAATTCCATTAATGAGCAATTTTCTATCAGGAAAGCCTCTTCACTCTCTAGCCATCGTTTTCCAAGCCAGAAGTGGGTAGGAGCTGACTGGGATGGCCTTTTACCTTTTTTCGGTCTTAAGAGTTCACCCGGATGAGTTTGGACTCAGAAGCCTGAACTTTGCTTTTCTAGGACAGGCTTTTGGTAGGGTGTGACTTGGCTGCAGAGGTGGACTCGGAGCAGTAGTGTGGGGCAGTGCTGGGGCCTGTGGCAACACACACCCACCCGGGGTGTTGGAGAGGTGAGGCTGCAGTTGCTGTGCTCCCTGGTTAGGTAATTATTTTTGATTACACGTATTTTGGTAGAAGTTAAATACTTTGCTGTAGTACCCATTTGTGGTTTCTGTTTTTTTGTTTTGTTTTGTTTTGTTGTTTTTTTAGGGAAATAACTTTTCAAATTAGCAAAACGAATGTCGAATGTGATGGATGTTGTACTTCAGGGTTAAACTCTAGGCAGACTGACTGACCAGGGGCACTAGTTTGCAGAGGATGCCAAATGTTCTTTGAGCTTAAAAAAGTGGGGTTGCCCCATCTCAGCATCATCTCGTTTGGTTACAGTAACTGTCCTGCATAAACAAGCAGCGTAACTTGAGCTGCTGCTGCTTTGTTAGGAGTGTATTTGAGTGTGTAGAGCTAGGAAGTCAAATTCAGACTCAGGTCTCAGCAGTAGGTATACTTGAACCTCAAAAAAGCACTGAACCATGCACCTTGCTGTACTCCGGTTATTCTGGTGTTGGTATCCTGCGTGTCACGTTCTGGGATGATGCTGTCCAGAGATTACATTTGTAGGACCTCATCTGAAATGTTTCAGGCTGCTTATTAATCCTGCTTCCCTTGTCAGACAGGCTGGTGGTGTTTTCCATCTCACTCCATTTTCTTTTGGTCATTCTAACAGCGTGATCAGGAAACTAAAGACTGAAGGAGACCGGCTGAATGATGACCAGGGCATGTCTGGTAACAAGGAGTGTGGGTGTTAACAGGAAGCCTGCAAGTTCTGGTTTTCTTCTGGAGTTGCAACAAGGATCTCCAGGTTCTTGTGCCAGTACAGCCTTAGTCTGAACTGTGAGCAGCAGTCATACTCGTGGCTTTGGCATCAGGTGTGGAGAAACAGCTTAGGCTATTGGCTTAGTGTTTCTGGAATTTGTGCTTTGATTTTAGCTCCATCAAGTTTTCCAAATAACTAAGGAATCCGAGCTTTCTGTCAGCTGGCTTAAGGTCTATGTAAAATGCTTTTCTGGATCAGTATTTTGGTTTCACTCTCAGACTCCTTAAAAAGTTTTGTTTTTTTTTCCATGAAGAACATTGTTCCTATGGCACTTCGAAGTCTCAGTAAGCTCATTTGATGGAGTAGCTGTTGATTTATTCAGAATATCTTTGAGCAGGACCTTGCTGAAATCTCTCCAGTTCTGGAAGCTGTCAAACAGCCCGCCAGCAGCAGCTCCGTTCGTGCCTCTGTTGAACACCTGTTGCAGCAGCTCGGATGCTTTTGCTTTGAAATGCAGGCAGTGTTATGGAATTGCTCTGAGTGATTTACACCTACTTGCTGTTAATTCTGACGATGCAGAAGTTTGTTTGAAATTGGTCAGAGTTGCTTGCCTGTAGCTGCAGTTCTTTGAGAGGAAATGTCCTGAAGTACATCGGTTCCCGGGCAGATCCTGGGGCTGCCGCTGTGCTGCAGGGGGGAGTAACCAGAGGGCAGGGAGCTCATGCTGCTTGAGCAGCACGAGGAACTGGTGGCAGTGTGCTGTTTGCAAGTCATGAGGGCTAACAAAATTGTGCATCGGCTAATAGGAAATAAAAGTTTTCGATCTGAATGCAAATGGTGATTTTTTGCTTCAGAAAATCACAGAAGCAGACGTGGGGACAGCAACGTGCTCTAGGCGAGCACCAGTCAGTGCTATGGGAATTCCAAACAGGCTGCCCAGTTGCTGTGGTTTCAGACAGTTCATTTATCCTGAGAATTTATAAATTCCCCTCAGGCAGCTTCTTTTGGTAGTGGTACACTTGTGTAGTCTGGGTAAAAATCCCACATCCAGGCTTCAAGAGTGTGTGTGTGTGTTGGGGAGAGATTGAACCATCATTAAATCCATTCATATTTCCCATGGCACAAGGATGGTCTTCAGCAGAGAGGTTCTCAGCTTTGAGAACCTGTAACTAGATTTAACAGCTAAAATAGTATTGCTCAGGGGTAATGAAATCAGAAAGTCTTTGGACAGGGATTTATTTGTAAACCTAATACATTTTTTCTCTCTCATTCCCTGAAATGTCTAGATACTGGCTGCTCTGCAGAAGGATAACCGGGAAATGGAAAAAGGAAGCCCTTCACTCAAACGTTAACTCCGGCTGCCTCCAGGAACTCAGAGGAAAAGATGGAAAGTGGCAAAAGTATTGCATAGTGTTTTGACACGTGTGAGCCTGCAAATCAAAGTGTTACTTCAGTTCTTTTTCAGTAGTAGGATAGCCTTAAAGGGGAGAGAGGAAGAGAGGAGAGAAAAAAAAAAGGAGGTGGGAGGTTAAAACCTTTGTAAGTGAAACCTAGGCTTAGCCTTAAACTTTTAGCAGAGTGAGCGTTTGCAGTGGACAGCGATACACATCAGGTGTCTGATGAGGGCAGTAAAACTAAGCACCATTAAGGTTTCTTTCCTTTTTTTCACTGATATTTTAAAATACCGGGCATTCAGCACTGTCGGTTGCTTTGAAAGCTGTTCCCTAGTTTTGTTGTTAGGCAGGATGTTTCCCATACCCCTCACAGGAGCTGGATCTGGGTTTTAAATAACTGGTGCTGGAATTTATACTTAAACGATGTAAGGACCATTTCTTTAGAAATGCTTCTGTTTTTATAGGCTGTAGGTCCCATTTACCAAAGAGATCGTGTAGACATAGAACTACATTCCATTCTTTAAGGAAAAACGTTAAGTTAACTTGGAAAAGAAGTCATGCTAGCAGTGTAAAACCAATTATTCTTCAAGATGCCTTGGAAATCCGTGTTCCAATCTGGATGCACATGGAAAACGTTCCATTTTTCCAGCTAGATCCCAAACTCACCAGGTGTGGGTCTAGCATGGAGCTGGCATTATTTCCCAATTGTACTGTCTTGCCTCTGTTGAAACATGAGGGCACATACTAGTAACTGTATGCTTCCATGTCTCCCTCCTCTGGGCAGTGCTGCTCCAGGGTGTTCCTGCCTACCAGCTACTTACTCCTGTGCCATTTGGCCAACTGATAAAACCGTGGGCTGGGCAGATGAGAGGTAGTTGAAAGGAATTTTTATGGGTACTTGAAACCCAGCTCTGCTCGCTGGCAAAACCGAAAAGGAAGGGCACAGGGGAGGAGTTCGATAAGCCAACACTGCTGCTGAAAAGAAAAGCTTACAGGGAATCTCTTGAGGTTGCTGCTGCCGTAGTGGAAAAGCGTAAATGGAGCTGAACTTGATGTGGTAATGAGTAGAAATTTATTGGGGAACGTGTCAGACAAATGCTGTTGGGACAGGTACAGGCTGTCATTTCCTAGCGTTGAAGCCAGCCTCGAGTAGAAGTGAGCAAGTCACAGAGAGCCAACAGCAGATGCTCAGTTGTTACTCCGCTTGGGTTCCCTCTGCATTTAGATGAATGTTGAACTGTAAATCATGAGTGCCTCTGATTTACAAGAATGTTTATAGTGTAAAATCTGTTTTATAAATAATGGCTACTATTGAAAAGGGAAACTAACCGAAGCAATATTTGTGTTAACTGTCACCGGGAATTACTAGCTCCTCCAGCTACGTGGCCATAGGCTTCCCAGTGCTTTTCAGTCTGTTTTATGCCGAGCATTTTGGCATTGTCTGAATAAAAACATGAGAATAATAGTTGCACACTGCTCAAATCAACCTAGACTGTAAGGGATGCAATCAAAAGACTCTCCTTTAGTACAACATTCTTTCTGTGAGTGGTACTTTGACTGTAACGTTAAAAAAGAGCGAAAGCAAGGTTTCTTGGTTAACTGTTTGAAGACTCCTATCACTTTGGAATACATGTAATGCAAGTGCAGCTTGCAAGTCTGTTACCTCATTGGCCTTTTTTCCTGTCCACTTCGTGTACCTGGTGTAATAGACGTGTGTATTTTTTGTTGGCCATCTGAATTTCTCCAAAAGGCTTCTTCTGGGCCATCGCTTACTGAAAACCGACATCAGGATGTTGATATGAAAGCCCGTTAATTCTCCCACAATTTGTGTAGCTCTGATCCTTTAATGAGCGGTACTTGTATGGTACATTGCTTTGACGTGCAATAGAAAGCTGGAAGGTCAGTAAGTGGTTTTATTGCTACTTTTACTACAACAAATACACCTTTTCACAAAGGGTATGAGAGGCCTAACATCCCCAACATTTGCACTATGCTTTTAAATGATTTATTAAACACAGAGACAACTCTTTCCGCAGCATACGTTTTTTAGGTGGTACTGTAACTGGCTTTGTGATTTAAGTCCTCCCTGTAACTAGGTGTGTATTTCCGTTTAAACCAAGTCTCGAAGGATGGCTCGCTTGTCTGATTAGAATATATTCTGGAGCCAGTAGGTCTGTTTTAGCCATCTGCAGCCTGTTCTCGTTTTTTTCTTCTCAGTAACATGTTGAATGTAAGAGTGGAAATGGGCATAGTTGTGGGAAAAGGCCTGCTGCAACACCTGTGCACTGTTTGTTACTTGCAAACGTAATTATTTTGTTCAGTGATTTGATCTTTCTGTTTTTAGAAGATGTATATATTTTCTAAATGATTTCTTTGTGTATATAAGGTATGTTCTTTAATGAAGAAAAGCAATGCAATAAGGAGCTTTGCACAGTTTGTTTTCAAACAAAATGCATTTGAAAAAAAAAAACCACCTGCCTGAAGATGCAATTGTTTCAACTTGTCAGTACCTTGATTTGAAAATAATGCTTGAATTTTGATAAAAACAGAGTTGAGTTGTAATGGCTTAGAATTACTTGCCACTGAGCTTTTTAAATTTCTTGCAGCATACCAAATCTCTTGATTATTAAGGAGGGTTTCTGTAATAAATTCAGGGATTGCATAAAAGATTTTGACAACTTAATTTTATTGTTTGGATGCCTGAGGGCATCTGTAACGTGATGCATGAGATTTTCTCCCATTGAACAGGTGTCCCCATCAAAGCAAACTGTTTTATGTTCTTCATGGGTTTAAGGAAAAATAAAAATGCTGCAATACATCAGAAGGCTGCAACTGTCACTGCACATGCAGCAGGTGAGAGAAAACAAACAAAACTTCAACCAGGTTAGGAATTCTGTACAACCTGCACTTTATTGTAAAGCCGTTCCACAACTCCAATCCGCAATCAATCCATTAACGTATTTCGTTCAGTACAGACTTTTATTTGGAGAGGTACCTTATAACAGCTTCTTTTGAATGTTTCAAAAACTAGAGTGACATGTAGAGAACTGTTGATACATCCCCTGTACATCATGTTCAGATTGTTTTTATGTAGTTACATGTTTTGTTTAGATACGTGTATCAAACTGGAACTTTTTCAACTGTAAATATATGGTTTTATTAAATAAAGTCATGTAAAGTTATCTTAAATCACCTGTTGTCAGCGTAATTCAGAAATTAAAACTTTCTTTGTTTTAAAAGAAGAAAACATGGTTTATTTTGTTCCATAATCACTGGGTGTCTTTGTGCTCAACTTACGGCGGTTTTGCTTTAATTCTTGCGTAAACCTAACTTCAGATATTTGAGTGGAGAAGCTTCCCATCCCTTAATTATCTGGAAAGGGGTTAAAACACCAGATAAAAATAGAACTTAGACACGAGCTGGGGAGAAACTACCTGTGCAACAAGACTGCAGGGGAACATAGTCAAAGACTTGGCTGCCACTGTTAGAGTTTCCTCTGGGAAACGCCTCTTGCTGCCTCGTACTGAAGTATCTTCCCGTTGGATTTGCTGGATTAGAACATGACATCAAAATTGCCTTATGTGAGCCTATACCAACTTGAAACTGGTAGACATTTATATTAGATACATTACAGGAACTGCATAAAATTGTTTAAAGCTAGATTTTCTTACTTGTTTTCCCAGTGCTAATTCCAATCTGCCTGAAGACAGGTAATACTGGGATTAGTAGATAAAATCTACTAATTATCTTGGCTACTTCCTCAACAGATTGTCTTCCTATGTTTTCAGGAGGAAAATGGAGAAATCTTTGATCCTTATACCTTTGGGGTGCTTTGGAAGGCCAGCATAGCAGCAGGTTATCTCTGCAGCGCAGGACTAAGAAAAAACCCTGGAGGCAGTGTGAGGATCAATGTCTTAATAGTATGTTTCAGTAGAAACCCCATCTCAGGGACATGGAATATGCTGCCAACTTCATTCGCACCTTAAATTCTTGTCTTTTCCAGATCTCAAACGTGCAGCAATGAAAAGCACCCGAGATGTACTTTCCTGCTCCTCACTCCCTTTACCTGTGTATGCTTGTTGCTTAATCTTTAGGAAGTTAAGAGAAGGTTTCCTTCCATCTCTTAAGCCAAAAGCAGGAAGAAGTTCAAGAATTTCCCTGGCAGGAATTTGTAAGTAATAAGATAAGAGTTACTTCTCTTAGAGACATGACTGCTAATCATCCACTAGTATTTATGGAAGCTGTTTCACGGAACATTAAGAGGCGACTCAACCTGGGCAATAACCAGTCTTTTCAGCAGGAGAAAAGTCCCATTACCAAACATGAGGTTATGGTGAGGGGTCATGATTTCTAATGTCTTTTTTTTCTTGATAAATGGCTGGCAGTTGCACTTGTGTCCTTTTACTATCCAGCAACAGATAGATACGCTGGCATTTTGTGAAAAGTTCCTAGTTGTGTATAGTCTGTCTTCATAAACAGGTTGTGAGCTACTAAGTTAGAGAGTACTTGACTTCTCTCTGTTTATGGAATAGTTCAGCAAAACTGTTAGGACTGTAGAAGAATATAACCAGATTGCTCGGCGTGACTGCACAAAGTAAGAAACCACTGATCTCTTTGAAGACTGCCATTTCTCTATGACAAAAAAAAGAACAAAAAAAAAGTAAGTTTCAATAGCGTAATAACCAATTATGTTCTGGCCTTTAACTAACTAGAAAGTTCAGAAAACCTAGTTCATTTAAAAGAGAAAGGAATAAGTTGTTGGGAATGTCTTCACGTGCTTATCTACTTTTATCCCCTTGCAAGTGTATTCAGTGCCCTGTGTGCTTTGTGTAAACACGTACGCAACTTCAGGACTGGGACCCGCAGCTCAAGTACAGTTTAGCAATGCTGGTCCCACAGGGTGTGATGCCAGCCTGTGGTGGGAGACCAAAAGACTCCGCTCCTCCTCTTTCCCACTGGGATGTAGCTGCTTTGCTGCAGAATTCACAGCCTTTGAAGACTTGTGTCTGGGCCTTCCATACCTAATTCTGACTAAAAAGATCTGGTCTGTCTAAGCAACGTAGAAATGGATGGAAATGAGCAATTCGCTAGGTTCAAGAATCAGGCAATAATTGGGCTGCCCATCGGCTGGTTGGTTGCAGCTCTTTCAGGAAGGAGAACGTACTCATCGCAACCCTTATATTTTACTGGCCCAAGATGTTTCTGTATTCTCTACATCATCCCCTGCCTTAGTGAAAAACGATGCTGCCCTCGCAGCAGCAAGAGCTGCAGGATGTAGCTAAGTCTTGTAGATGCTGTTTTTCATGTGTCTTGTGGGAATTTTAGGAATACGCCATTTTGAAAACAGAAGCTGCTTCCTGGAACTACAGCTGTGTGAGCTGTATACACATACATGCGTGAACATTTCTCTTCCCCTCTTTTTTCTTCAGTCTTCTGGAATTCTGACACTACAGTTGAACAGTGGAGAGGGGACAAAAATGGTGGTGGGTTCATGCTGCTCCGTATCTTGTCCCACACCATGACATGTCACACACAAGGCTGAGGGTCCATAAAAGCTGAAAGACCAAGTAAAACAAATAATAATAAAAAAAAAACACCAGAACTCTAGTTCTGAATAAGATTGATGTATATTTTTAAAGTAGTAAAAATTTCTTCTTGTACACCACCAAGACAAACTTTGCAGCCAACTGTATTTACAGAATGGGTGAGGGATTTGGTGCTTCTGCAGTGTGTTGGCTGTATGCGAGGCATGCTGGGTTTCCACAGTATGCTTCTCTGTTCAGTGCGTGGCCACATCTATGAAAAGGAACCCTTATAATTAATTATTTTTAATCCAGGACCTGCCTAGAAGGCAGGTAGGTTTAGCTTACAGATGAAGTTCATACTAAAGTGTAAGAACCATAGTGGGGGGTGGTAGAAGCAAGGTTTGAATCAGAGTGCGGTGAGTGCTCTGCTTAAACAATATTGCCATGGCCTTACAGGACCAAGCACAGGTGATTTCCCAGAAGTGTAGGCTTTGGACTGGTTTTCTTTTTAAAAAATAAGTGAATCGGTATATGGTTTCATTCAGAAATGAGTACTATAATCACTTACTACCAAGTATTGATGTCGTTCAGAAAAGTCTTTTTCAGGAGTACGTGTGTAATATCTTCCCTAGGATTTACCAAAAAGAAGTATGTTAAAAATGAGAACTACAGAGAACTCCTTGGCGTATATCTTTGCCATGCTTTCTTTGCCTAAAAAGGTAGAACTGAATTGGCTTCCCTGACTTTTTTCCTAATTTCCCTACGTGTAAGGATCAGGCCAGTGTGGTGACATTTCAGGGTTTCCAGCTGCTGACGTAACAACTCCAGGGTGTCCACCTTCTCCTCAAAGTCCCGAAGCAGCACCTCATTTCCAACCAGCCCACGTTTCTGCTGCAGTTTCAGGGTGTTTGCCCGCAGCCTGTCCCTGGCCTGTTTCTTTCTGGTGAGGAAGTCTCTCTTCTGTGACAAGAGGATGTCAATGTCCATCAGTTCAGCTTCTCTGACCTGGTTCTCAGCCTCCACAAACCGTAGTTTCTCCCTGTAATGGCTGAGAATGTGCACTGCCGTGGATACCTGTGCTTTGAGCTTCAGAATTTCACCACAGAGGTCATCAAACTTTTCAACGAGCTTCTGATTCTCTTTCTTCATGTATGCCAAGTCTGCGAAACTCTGGCCTTTTAACAGCTCTCCTTGGGCTTTCAAGACCGCTTCAAGGCTTTGGATTTCAAGCTTCACCTTGACGTTTTCCACGCGGACCTGGAGGGGCAGAAATGAAAGAATGATTTAATTTAATCCTTGTCTTGCTTGTGGTAGAAGTGCTTGGGGTTAAAGTCGGTAGTGACAAGAGGAAAGCTTCAAGGCAAGATTTTATGATTCTGTGGTGCCAATGGAAGTCAGCGCCCTAGGCGGAAGAGGACAACCCCGTCCTTTTCGGAAACTTGAGCAACCCAGGGGTGCCCAGAGGTACCCAAACTCTGGGTAAACTCTCCTCACCTCCCTCACGGCTCTCTCCTTGACCTGCTCCTTGACCAGCACGCCATCCACCACCTGCACGGCCGCCGCCCGGCCGCCCAGCCTGTTGCCGAGGGCTCGGAGGGCCAGGGCCTTTTTGCGGTGCTGGAAAGCCTCCCACTGCTCCTCGGCCCGGGCCTCGCTCTGCCGGCACGTCCCGCTGCGGGCTCTCACCCGCTGCTCGCAGGCGGCCTGGGCCCGCTGCCGCTCCTCCCGCAGCTCCCTCAGCTCCCGCAGCCTCTCCCCGTAGGCCGGCGCCTGCCGCCCGCCTCCCCCCGCCGCCGCCGGCCTCTCTCCCTTCCTGAGCCTCAGCAGCTCTCCCAGCCGCAGCTGCAGCAGGGCGCCCGCCGGCCGCAGCCGCTCCCGCTCGCTCGCCAGCCCGCGGTGCTCCTCCAGCAGCGCCGCCCGCTCCCGCTGCTCCTCCGCCGGGTCGCCGCCTTCCTCCTCCTCCTCCTCCTCCTCCGAGGGTCCCGGTGCGGCCCCGCTGGCTCCGGGGGCGGGCGGCTCTGCGGCCGCAGCGGGACCTGAGGGCTCCGCCGGCACCTCGGGGGTGCCGGGGGCGGGCTCCGGGACCGGCCCCGGCGGCTCCTCGGGTCCCGGCTCCGGCGGCTCCGTGGGTCCTGGCTCTTCGGGTCCCGGCCCCTTTAGCCCCGGCCCCGGTGATTCCTCCGGCCCCGGCTCCTCGGGCACCGGCTCCTCCGCTCCCGGCCCCTCCACCCCCGGCGTGTCCCCGTGCCCCATCCCCGCCGCCATGCCGGCCTCCCCCTGGCTTCCCCCGTCGCTATGGCAACGCCTCAGAGCCCCTCCCTTCACCCCTTACCCCCCGAAGCCCCGCCCCTTTCCTTTACCAACCACTCAGCAGTGGGGTCGCTCGGCGCCCCCTCTCCGATTGGCCTCCGCGCGGGCGGTCGCCTTCCCCTCCGCCAATCGGCGCCTGCCTCTCTCCTTACCCCCGCGGCCCTTAGCGGTGGGAGAGCTCCTCCGCGATTGGCTGCGGCGCGGCGGGGAGGGGGGGGGGGAGGAAGGCGGGCGGGGCGAGGCGCGCGCGCGGCTGGGCGGGGGGAAGAGGAGGAGGAGGAGGAGGAGGAGGAGGAGGAAGGCGGGGGGGAGGGGGGGGTAAGATGGCGGAGCTGGGCAAGAAGTACTGCGTGTACTGCCTGGCCGAGGTGAGCTCCCTGCGCTTCCGCTGCACCGAGTGCGCCGACATCGAGCTGTGCCCCGAGTGCTTCGCCGCCGGCGCCGAGATCGGGCCGCACCGGCGATGGCACGGCTACCAGCTGGTGGACGGCGGCCGCTTCACGCTGTGGGGCGCCGAGGCGGAGGGCGGCTGGAGCAGCCGCGAGGAGCAGCTGCTGCTGGACGCCATCGAGCAGTTCGGCTTCGGCAACTGGGTAAGGGCACGGCCGGCCCCGGGCAGGCCGCGCTCGGCCCCGCGCCCGCCTCAGGGGGTGGCTGGGGGCGGGTAACGGGCAGAGGGGGCGGCCTCGGGGGGAGCGGGTGGGCGCTGGGTGGGTTGTGCGGGGGGTGGGGGGGCACCGGCCCGGGGGGTGTTCGGGGAGGGGTTGGATGTGGTGCCTGGGGACACGGTGGTGCTGGGGGTGGACCAGGTGGTCCTGGAGGGTGTTTGCAACCTTCACCATTCCATAACTTCGTGATTCTGTGACGCTTTTTGAAACTCCTAAGGGCTATGATAACTGGCTCATGTAATAACAAACTAACTAGAAAAATGCCATGTTTCTTATTTCTATATTGCTTTGAAAGTACTCTGGGCGCGCTATAAACGAACAGCCCCCAACGAGGCAGTGGGCTCAGCACTCACTGGTACCTTGCAGGCACTGCACGGTGGCAGCAAGGCGACTTCCCAGGAGAGCAGCGGATGCCCAGCAGTTACCACACGGATCCAGTGCCCGGGCAGTGCTCCTCTAACCAGAGGCAGACCCGAGGCAGCTTCCCGTGCTGATGTTCGTTGTGGCCTCGCACATTCCTGATGCTTGTGTCATGGCTTGCATCCCTTGTGCACTTGTAAATGCTTTCCTGGACCTAAAGTACTCACCTGGACCTAAACACGTGGCAGCGTGTCTCATTTCAGTACTGCCACAACAGTCAGGGTATTGAGGGTTGGTTTTTGAGGGAGGGGGAAGAAGGAGTGCGTGTTATACCTGGGGTGTAACAGGTATCACATCACTGCTCCTCCTCGTCTCCCTGCAGGAGGACATGGCTGCGCACGTGGGAGCCTCCCGCACGCCGCAGGAGGTGATGGAACACTACGTCAGCATGTACATCCACGGCAACCTGGGCAAGGCCTGCATCCCCGACACCATCCCCAACCGAGTGACAGACCACACGTGCCCGAGCGGCGGCCCGCTTTCTCCGAGCTTGACCACGCCGCTCCCGCCGCTGGATATTTCGGTGGCCGAGCAGCAGCAGCTGGGCTACATGCCGCTTCGGGACGACTACGAGATCGAGTACGATCAGGATGCCGAGACTCTGATCAGCGGCCTCTCGGTGAACTATGACGACGACGACGTGGAAATAGAGCTCAAACGAGCCCACGTAGACATGTACGTGAGGAAACTCAAGGAGAGGCAGCGGCGGAAGAACATTGCACGAGACTATAACTTGGTGCCCGCCTTCCTGGGGAAGGATAAAAAGGACAAGGAGAAAACGCCCAAACGAAAGATCACAAAAGAAGAGAAGGAGCTGAGGCTGAAGCTGAGGCCCCTGTACCAGTTTATGTCCTGTAAGGAGTTTGAGGACTTCTTTGAGAACATGCACAAGGAGAGAATACTTCGAGCGAAGATTCGGGAACTGCAGCGGTATCGCCGCAATGGAATCACCAAAATGGAGGAGTCGGCAGAGTACGAGGCAGCCAGGCACAAACGGGAAAAGAGGAAGGAGAACAAAAACATAGCCAGTTCCAAGAGGGGGAAGGAAGACGGTAAAGAAGGTGAATTTGCTGCCATTGAAAACCTGCCTGGCTTTGAACTCTTATCGGACAGGGAAAAAGTGCTCTGCAGCTCTCTAAACTTGAGTCCTGCGCGTTACGTGACTGTGAAAACCATCATCATTAAAGACCATCTTCAAAAAAGACAAGGAATCCCTTCAAAGAGCCGCCTTCCCAGTTACTTAGATAAGGTACTGAAGAAAAGGATTTTAAACTTTCTAACAGAAAGCGGGTGGATATCCCGAGATGCTTCATGAAACTCTTCCGAGAAATCGCGTCAGAGGCCCCGTTGCAGCCTCAAGGACTCCGTTATTTTTTTCCTGCCCTCCCCAAAGATACAGAAATTTTCTCATTCAAAACAGGCAAAAAAAAAAAAAAAAAAAAAAGGCAAAAAAATCCATAATGTTCATGGTCCATTGTTGAAGTAGACTTTTGCTTTGGATCATGAGAAATGCTTACTCGTGACACTTCTCAGTTAGATTTCGTTACTCGTTAGAGTGCTTTGCTTTGGGTACATCGTTAGAACAGATCTCTTCCATGGGAGCTCACTCAAGTCCGATGGTCCCAGGGTAGACCTGTTACTGTTGGACAAACGAGTGTCAGTGTAGTCCTTGCTTTTTTATTTTTTTTGAAGGTGGGAGATGGTTTCCAGCAAATGAAATTGTTTTCTCCACATTGTTTTTGGCATAATGCTGGCAAAGCGGAACTTAGGAAAGTCCTAGGCTCTCAGGCACGGTGAGCAGGGATCTGTGTGACTGCTGTGAAGCTGTCAGAGCGTTCTCCTTAGTAACTACACTGGGGTGGTGGGACGGGGGGCGAGAGGCTCTGCAGGGAATAGGGCAGGGATGAGCCATGCTGGGGGGCGGGAAGGAAGGACGGCGGTAGGTGAGGTGCCTTCGGGTGCTTGTGCTGTGGGAAGGGTTGCGGGAGAGCTGCCTTTGCGCCCAGCTGCTCTGGCTGTAGGTTTGGCGTGAATTGTTGCCGAAACACCCCACGGAAAGCTTCAGTGCTACGTGGCAAAGCTGCAGGAGTGCGAGGCAGCTGTGGTGGTGCTCTGCTCTGGGGTCAGCACCGCTGCAAAGTGTTGGGTTCTGGCCAGAAAGGTGGTGCAGGTGAGCATGCAGGTAACTGGCTCACAGCTTTTGGGATCCTCGGGCAGCAAAAATCACTGTTAGCTCCTGCTGGGGGAGCCTCCTCCTTTGGTGCCTGGGGTTTCTGAGCACAGGTGGGCTGAGGATGCGTAGCTGCCTCCTGGGTTTGGTCAGGAGCTACCTTCTCAAGCTCCTAGTGACCCCCAAGATTGGTTTTTAGAAACAAAACTAAGTGATTTAGATCAAAACACACAGCTGCTGTGCTCCTGAAGCACAGAAGTGTAACTCGAGCCATTCCAGGCCTCTCATTGCACACACTGTGAAATGCACTGGGCTAAACGTGCTGAGGTTAAAAGCGTCGATGTGCGGCTGGCAGAGCGGTGGTGTCAGCGTGCCGCAGAGGTAGCGGTGCGCTCGGCAGGGCGCTGTGAGCTGTCAGAGGGCTGCAGAGCGAGCCGGGTGCCGGCAGCAGGCGCGAACTTGCAGCGTAGCAGAGCGCAGGGCGGCACCGCCTGAGCCGCAGCAGTATATCAGCAATATGTGCCGAGTAAAGGAGCGGTGTTGAAGGACGACTAGGAAAGGATTCTTAGCCTCACTTCATTCTTAAGGTCCTGTGCTGGCATTTACCCAAATGAATAATTAAAAAAAAAAAAAAACACACAAGTTGATGCTGTCCAGAGCAGGAAGCGGTGACGGAGAGGCCAGCTGGGCAGCTCTTCTGGAGTGCGATGTGCCAAAAAATGGAACCTGACAGAGTTCAGAACAAATGCACACACTGGAAATGCAATCTTGTGTGGCTACCTTGGGCTGTAGTCAGTGAGGATATCGTGAAACCTTAGAACCGGTATTAATGCTGCACCTTGCCAGAGGCGCGCTGACCAGAAGGGGTCTTCAGTTAGCAGAGCCAGCAGCGTGAAGGCAGCGTTAGCAGGCGGTTCAGAACAGAGGGTACAGATACAAAGCCAGCATTTCCAAGGAGAAACACAAAACCAAACTCTAGTGCCTTTTTCTTTTGAGCTTGTGATATTCTGTCCCTTGGAAAAGGAAAGGGCTATGTCCTCTCTGATGTCACTTCTTGTTTGGCTCACCTGTGGGCTCCCTGAGGCAGACCCGTGGCAGGGGTGTAACTGCCCGCGCGTGCCGAGCAGCTTCACCAACACGCGCGTACAAAGAGCACACAAGCCAAGTTCAGAAGGTGTAAACCAGGATTTCCTCTGGCCTACTCCCGTGGAAAGGAAGGAATCCTTTCTAGGACTGTAGTTATGCAATGTGGTTCTTCCCGCACCCCGTTTCCCAGCTGGTGGTGGTCGGGAGCCTCAGCTCTGTGTGGCTGGGAGCTTAAAAGAATTGTGGGTCTTCTGATTTTTTTTTCTCAAATATAACTTTTATATTTCTATAGTGCTTCGGCACACCTAAGTCTAACTGAAGCAATAGCCTGATGCCAATCTGAACAATAACTTAAAAAACAAAAAACCTAGGCACCAATGAGTCATTTAAATGCTGTAGAAATTAATTCTGTGCTTACACTTTGCTTAATTCCTCAGCCCCTCCAAAATGTTTCTTTGGTGCTAGACGTAACTTATTGAACATCAAAATGAATGTAAAATAAAAGTATTTTTAATGTATGAAATATGGATATCAATATTTATTTTATACTTGCAAGCAAATTCAAGGTGGTAAATGTTTGCTTTAGCAAATGCTGCTCCCTTGGAAAGGGCTTCCCTAGAAGCAATGTCTCAGTGTCAGCTGTGCTTTTAATTTTAAAGGTGACTTGCACTAGAGGATGCTGCTGTTCCATATTTTCACGTGGAACCGATTTAGCCTAAGCATTCCTTCGTTATGAGCTGCTGTTTTGTTTTCTTCAGTTGAGATGCAGTTATCTTAATCCAGCAATTGACTCGAGCTCTGCTGCTTCTCTTGTGTGGTGAAGGGGCTGAGAACAACCACGGCAAACGCTCTTCAGCTTGTCTCTTGTGTTTATCAGGAAGCCTTTCCTGTAGTGTACAAATACTCCAGGCTTCATGTGGCTAATGAAAAGGTGTTTGATATGCTTACCTCTTGACTATTTTCCTGACTAAAAAATTTCCTAATGCTAGTACCTGCCTAACAGCATCGATGTAAGGCTATGAAGAAGTGCCAGTCCATCAGCTGTTCAGAACAGCAGTCCTCTGCTACTGGTCGAGGCAGCAGTAATTGTTTGGCTGCTGGTCACTTACTTCCATCAGTCCAGTGATGCTTTACAGCACTATTTGCTCACTAATAAAGGAGCAGTAACCTCTGTGCTCTGTGTGCGACCCAGCCCAAAGGGCTCGTTAGGCAGCGTGCTGGATGCAGACCTCCTGCCCTATGTCCTGCCCGGTCCCAGCAAGCACTAAGAACTCCACAAGTGGGTTTGCACCAGTCTTGGACCACAAACAGCCTCGTTAATCACACAACCTAAGCACTCTGCCATTATTCTCTTGTGTGGTGGCTGCATCAAATTTCTTTGCGACTGTAACTGACTTCCTTAGCCTTTTGGTTTCCTATCCTTTCTTGCAAAATGTTTTTTGCATGTGCCCCGGTTGCTCTTAAGCGATGATGAATTAAAATACTGTGAAGGAAGGCACCTGGTGAGCACTTTAAGTTCATCAGCTGCTTCCTTAAAGGGAATGTTGCACTCATTTGAGTGGTGTACTGGTGTCGCTGTGCCAGACACACAAATGCCTGTGCTGAAATCATGTAAAACCTAACTGATGTTGTGCGCACTCAGCATTTTACTAGGTTTTTGCATTGTATATTGGTAAATAAACTTGTATTAAAATTTCTTTCCATCATTGATTTCATCGCAATGTAGCTTGTATTGCAATGATGAAAATCACTAAAACTCCCAGTTGTAAATAGCGACGCTTTTAGCTAAATGGTGGTGGGCAGAGAAATGATCTTGCTCAGTCAGCTGAGCCAAAGGCACTGGCAGCTTTGTGAACTGCTCTTATGCTTAAGCTTCAGAGCCACCTGGGCTTTGGTTCCTTCCGTGCCTCCAACCTGTACACTGCTGTACAGCGGTGGTCTCTCTTGCTAAAGGTTCTCCTTATTGACAGCCTCTCGGAAGGGGCAGGCTGAGGGAAAGGAACAAGTCAGCTCAGCTGCTATTAAAGATACGAGTTTGAGTCTTGTGCTCAACCTTTACCAGTAAGTTGTGTTCAACTATACCTTGAATTAAGTAACGTAGGCAAAAAAAGACACTATGAGGTGCTGGAGCTCATTGACAAGATCTTGATTTGCTGGGGAAGAACCTGGTCCTCTGCCTTAGTTGTCCTGCTGGAAGAATCTGCACTGATGAAGTTAAATTTAGTTTAGGTAAGAGTGGGTTTTGTTTGCTTTTAAAAAGGTACAGAAGTTAATGCTGGTCCCTTAAGGGCATGTCACAGCTGAACACAGGTTCCAGCCTCCATCCCACTTCACACAGCCACAGCTGGGAGGAAGTTACTACCAAATTCACTTCAGCTGTATGGAATCCCTTTCTCCTGTAGTTTTATACTCAATCCTTGCCTTTTCATCTCTGTTCTTGATTAGTTTAAGAAGTTAACACTCAAGCTGTCTTCACAGTCACCAAAAATTATTCTCCCTCCCCTATCCAGTCAAAGCATTGATTTTGTTAGTTGAGAAAGGCTAAATGAATCCCCAAGTGTGATTAACCCCAAAACAGCCATATGCACTTTGGCTGTTCCTAGTTGCCTGTCTGGTTCTCACGAGGCAAACCAGCATTGGAAAAAATCTTAAATAATCACTTCTCACTATGAATAGGTGTAGTGTTCAGTCAACTGTTGGCAACTCTGCACCTGAATTTAAAAAAATAAAAATACTAGAGCCTTAAACTAAGAAGCTCCTTAATCCGAGACAGCCAGAAGTGAAGGTGAAAAATTCAGAAGTACTTACTGTTTGTTTACCAGGTCCTAAATAAGGCGCATAACTTTGATGTTTGTCTTGTGTGTTAAACACCTGGGCTTTGAAGCTCTAAGAGGATGGACACTTTGTCAGCTCTGTGATTTGCCAAGTCCCATCCACTCCGATCCAGGTGAGCAGACAGATGCAGAACAAAGCGCTCTGTTAATCACTGTATTGTATTTTAGGCTGATTCTGCACAACTGGGAGCAGCAGGTGGAATTAAATGTGACAAGAGCTGCATGTGGGCAAAGTTCTGTTGCAGCCTAAGACCCAAGATGAATAAATGAAAGAAATGGAGATGAAACCATTCACATTTGTGTTTGAGCCACTTACATGCAATTATTTATGTAATTCTAAAATATAGTAGGTACCAAACTCTTGGCTATTCACTTCTATAGGTATTCTATATAGGTATATTTCAGCAGGGTTTTACCTACAGTTTGCATAACAAACTGATTGTAGAGCTTGGAAGTTACAGGACTATCAAAATTGTTTAAACCAATTTATACAATATTAAATTAAAAATCCAGAGATAGGATAAGTTCCATTGGTTCTTCAATGCCATACAAGTATTAGATGGTTTTCGTGAGTCAACTTTACTGGAGAACTAATAGGGTGGAACAGTTACAAAGCATGTCTGCTCTCCACTGCCTTTTATTTACAGGACAGAAGTCACAAAGGTTTCAGTTTCAGATGTTGAGACTATTTCTGAATAGGCATACTTAAAAAAAACAAAAAAACATATCCATCAGCATGCAAAAGCTGATGGATACTTGCAGAGAACTGGTCTTCTGTTTTACCTCACCTGCTTCTGCAATGTTAGGTTCTAAAAACCAAAAGGAACTCTTTGAACCATTGTGTGGACTTTCAATCTATGCGGTGATAAAAAGGTTCTTGTGAGCATTTGCTTCCTTTCAGTGTAATGCACTGTCAGAAGCCACGGCTGTAGTAAATATTATTCAAAGAGAGCTTAAAGAACACCCATGTTGAAGGCCACTAAGCAACAGAAATTCATTGTTTGCTTCACTTTGACTGGGAGACCTCAACGGATTCATTGAAACCTCTTGTGGGACAGGGGAATAAGGAAAGCATGATGTAAGAGAAAAACCATCCAGCTGTTTAATAATTGTATGGCATTGTCAATTCTCTGATTAAGCAGCTAAGCGTCTTTCACAACACCCACCAAGGCCGGCCGCAGCGTACGCCCGTGCAGCTTATAGCCAATCTTGGATACTAGTGCGATAGTGCCCGGCTCCTTCCCCTCCATGGGAGCGTGGAACAGCGCCTCGTGTTCGTAGGGATCGAACTTGGCTCCGACAGGATTCAGTCTGAGCAGGCCGTGTTTTTTGAACACTTTCTGAATCTGTACTTCTGTCATGACAAGACCCTCATACAAGCTCTTCAGGTGAGGATTTTCATCCTTAATTTCTTCTTTTGGAACACTTTCTGTTGCTTTCTCCAAAATGTCTGCAACTTCTAGTAAGTCCTTACAGAAGCTCTGAATCCCTAAAAAGAAACAGAAGGGGCAGAAATGGGATTAGTCTGGTGAGGGAAGCAAGCATTAGAAAACCAAACAACAAAACCAAGTAAGCACAAACCAAACACTACGCACTAACCTGTAACCTTTTAGGTTTTTGAGAAGGCGTAACATAGTAAACATTTGGGATTAAGAAGTCCTTCCTGGTTTTGCCTGATGACACAGAACTATTACAGATGCAATAAAATTCACACCCCACTTCTAGTTATAAGTAGAAAGTATCTCAACTCATACTTCGAAAAGCTGAAGCTGGTGAGCTGACTTTAACAGTTAGCTGTTAATTAATATTAACAGAAGTTACCAAAACCTTCAGATGGCTTCGAGGCATCCCTCGTGTTAAGGAACGTATCTTTTGTCTCTTCCATTGTGGGATTCACCTCAAGTCCAAAGCATTACATTGCCCTACTCCTCCCCTTTAATCTGATGCACTAAAAATATCTGCAGAAGAAAAAGCTTGTAGTCAGACTGATGAGGGCTCTGAAGAGTTGAACAGGCATTCTTCAATAAAGGAACTCCCATCTCTTCCCTCCCACTACAAGCCACTTTTACGGCGAGTCAGAAGCTGAGCTTCACAAGGAGTAATTCCTCAACTAACAGCAGCCCATGTCCTGAAGCTGATATCTGGCTCACTCTAGAGGAATCCGGATTAATCTCCCTTCAGGTAAATTGTCTCAAGCAATCACAAAAGACCAACACAACTTAATTGAATAACATTTCTATACAGAGGTAAGACAATGACAAAGTACACTGCATTCTGGTAGCCTTGATCATTTAGTGTTTTTATCACTCAGCCTTTTTTATTCTTCCTCCCCACCCCTTACCAAGAAGGAATTGCAGCATTACCAGAGAACAAGTCTTTGGTTTAAACAAAACGAACTACAGAAGCACCTTGCAAGATCTACAGGGATCAACTAGTTCTCAGGAAAAAGTCACTTTAATAACTGCACAACTCTTTAGAGAGCTGTAACTACAAGCATCCAATTAGTTCCAAAAATATTAACACATGAATCAAAACTTTAAATTTAGCCTGAAACTATGGTTAGGGCTTAAGTGTCTAAAGCACCTATTAACAAGTTGCCTAGTGATCTGGATCAAACCTAACCAGACTCTTCAAGAAGTTTCTTGTTTTGTTGTTTGTTTAAATGATCTCTCTAGGTATCTGTGACTGCATCTCTGTGGATTTACGCAAGTCTCAGGAGTTTCTCTTCCCTAACAGAAAGAGCAATCCTGTATGAATGATGAAACTTATAATCACGCAGATTATCTTTAATTTACTTTTCATGAGTTGTATTTGAATATTATTTCTATGATAGCATCTCTGGGCTCAGCTATGACTCAACGCCCTTCTGCAATACACAGCTCATCAGTGAAACAGTGCTTACTGAAAAAGAATTTCAGGATGAAGCATTCAAACATCCATAAAAATTGTACAATGCCATGCAACTGAGTGATTTTTTTTTTAAACATGCACATTAACTAAAAATCCTGTATGCAGAAATTGAAACTTTTGCATTCAGAGTAAAACTATACAGCTGGCAAAGGAGGGTAACTAATTTTTCAAGTTGGAGTGACAGTCAAACACTGAGATGATATAGCACTCTTCTACAGCTTTCACACAGCTCTGTAAAACAGAAATTGTTTTGGAATGTCAAAAAGCTCTCTCAGATGTCAGCAGCTCTCGAAGAAAGGTGCATTTCTAGCACGCCTAAAAAACAGCGATTGGAGATTCCTAGCAGTGTACTACTTCTACCTGAAAGCTGTGGCCTTCAACAGAACAGGAATGTTATTCATATATAAAAGGTAAAATAAATAAACAAGAACAACGATAACAACAAAACAAGGGAAAAGATAAAAGCAAGCTAGTATTCCATGCTCTTGGTTGTTTTTTTGCACTCTGTTTTGAGACCAAGCATGTGAAAAAGGCAAACGTCAGGCTGCAAACCTTACTAAAGAAAAATGTGCCAATGCAATACGGGTAGGAAATCACGTCAAATTTAAAGAAAAATTCAAATTGTTGACTACAGCTTGCTCAGTCCTGCCCTTGTCTAGAGTAAGATGATTACAATTCTGATACAAAACAAGGAACCATTTAAACCTCTGTCCCTCTAATACATCTTTTTTAAACCCAGTGTCCAGAATAACTGGAAAGTAGAACTTGTCAAAACTTCTGGACAGTCAACTCAATTATTCAGGCTTTGCACTTTATCTTGTTATTCCTGTGTCTTATACACAAAAAGAGCCTCCACTGACCGTATAACTTCGCCTCTTCTACTAGTTTCTGGCTTCTTTGCCTCACATTTTCTGCATCTGCCAAGGCGCGCTTGTACTTGTCCTGAAGAAGAAAAACAAGTTAGAGAAGAGGTTTCATTCCAAGCGGTCGAGTAGTTGTCAATGATTCAAAACTGCAAAGTCAGTATAAAACAACTGTTTTTTTTAAAAAACAGTTACATTGCCTGAATCCTCTGTCTAAAGAGTCATCTGAAGACAATATGGCAATTATCACAGCATCCCTCTTACAAAGGTAAATGTTTGCTTCACATCAGTACAGACAGAAGTGAGGGAGAGAAAGTAAGACTTCCAGACTCAGTGTCTGTTAACAGCTTAGCTGGAAAAACAAACAAACAAACAAAAACGCTATGAAGTATTAAGACATGAAATTTTCTGAATTGAAGACTTCTGGTTTTTTTTGGTAAGCGTTCACAGAAAGCCTTCATAAGCCATAAGGTATTCTGACACTGTAGCAAACAAGATTCAACCCAAGCATTACTTTCAAACCATCTCTTCGCTCTATATACGTACCACAGGGTGTCCTCCAAGTTTTTGAAACCTTACCAACTACAAACCCTAACTCTGCTTATCAGGTTAAGCTTAGGTGTGTTCCTAGCAAGATGTCCATGCAGTAAATGTATTTATAACTAAATTCTATTTGAGGTGGGGTGCTCCATGATCTAAACCAGAACTCCACACTGGGCTTTCACACTCAGGAAGCTTGACTTTCACATGCATGTGAAGAATTACAAAACTGATTAAAAACAGTCAACAAGTTGACTGAAGAGACACCTTAGGTAGCCAATAGCAAATACTGTCAACAGAAGCATTAAAGGATGTCTCTGTCCTTCAGTGCTTTGGTAAGGGCAGCAGAAAGGAATCTCAGTCCACTTATGATGTATAGGCACTGCTTCCACAGAAGCTTCTGGACTACCTCTTTAAGTCCCACATGCTCTAGAAAGCCATTTTACACAAAGCACTCATCCAGAAAAGCAATGCCTTTATTTAACCCACATCTGCCACCTCTCAGGGCATTCTTCACTCTCTGCTAAGTCATGCACGAGCTCGAATGCAAGATGCTTTAGGCCAGAGAGAAGGAACATGACACGCTAGTCTTGTGTTTAACGATATCTCTAGAAGAGATGGGTTGAAACTCTCACTTCAAAAGCATGTAATAAGTACAGTATTGTAGAAAAACTAAGAATCATTAACTTTAACCTTTGGAAAAGTCAGCAGCTGTTTTCAGAAAGGCTAGCAGAATACACACCTCAAAAGCATTCTAGCCCTTAAATGAACTTCCAAAAATTATTTTTCCACCGAGCAAAAATCTCAGTGTAATGAAATCAGTGAAACCCAGTAACAAATTTCCAGCCTAGCGAAGGTCCAGTTATATCCAGAAATCAGCATGAAACTGCCCACAGTCATTTTGGACCAGAAGGGCTGCACATAAGGTCTCGCAGCGTATCTAAGCTTACATTTAAGGAACTCACTGAATTACAGCTTCATTACATCAGCTGCACCGCAGTCACGTTACCGCGAGCAGACTGAGCACTGAGAACCTGCCACCAAGATGTGAGGTGTGCAGTTTGGGAGGGCGGCAAAGCGACCACCACAGGGCACTCACGGTGACTTCTTTCAGCTGCTCCTCCAGCCTGGCCTTCTCCTCGCCCAACATCTTCTCGGCGGGGCTGGCTTCGGCCTTCTGCTCGCCGGGGCTCTGGCTCTGCTCCTCCTCCACATTCTGCCCGGGGTTTTTCTGCTGCGTCGCCACACAGAGCAGTCGCGGAGACGTCCTGGGGTAGAGAAAGAGGAGAATAACGTCAATGGGGTGCCTTTTTTTATAAGAGATCAGCGCTTTTTGGACATTTCACCTCACCAGCGGGGCATTTCTCCTCACAAACCGACCCCCCCGTGGCCCTCACGTTATGGCCCGCACCCACACGCCGATTCCCGGCCTGTGGCGTTCCCCTGCGGCCCGTTCCGCCGCCGCCCCGCTCCCCACAGGCTTTGGGATTTTTCCCCTCCCCACCGCATCCCACACGCCAGGCCGGCCCCGGGGCGCTGGCTCAGGGCTCGCTGTCGCTTCCCAGCCTCGTTTAACCCGGCCCGGGGCTGGGGGAGCCCGGCCTGGCCCCGCCGTCCCGGCTCGGCCCCGATCGCGGCCCCGGCCCCGCTCCCTCACCTCAGCGCCCAGCCCAGCAGCGGGGAGCGCGAGCGCAACGCGCCCCGGGCCGCCACCGCCGCCATGGCTCCTGCCTTGCCCGGCCGCCGCCAATCAGCGAGCTGAGGGGACGTGAGGGACGCGGCCAACAGCCAATCCGCGGGGGGGATGAGGGCGTCAGGCCATAAGGAGCGGGAGGGAAGGAGGGCAGGGGGCGGGACTTGCAGCTCTTCCGGGCAGCCTGTGGTGGGAGGCGGGGGGCGGCGGCCATTTTGTGTGGGGAGGGAGGCGGGGGCGGACAGGAGGGGGCGGCTCTGCGGCGGGCGGGCAGGGCTCTCCTCACCCCGCTGCGGGGCTGTAAGTGACAGGAGAGACAGCTGGCCGAGGTCAGGAAGGGGTCTCCTGTCAGAGCTGGTTAGGCTGAGAACGAGGAGATTGGGTAGCCGCAGGTGGTGCGGTCTGTGTACCTGAGCCTGCCCTGTGGGAGCTGGGACTGACAGGGGGCTGAGGCTCAGCTTCTGGAACTGCCCTCGTTACGAGTAATAAATACCTGCTTGGGGCGCTGGGCTGTGGGAAAAGCCCTTTTTCCTTACTGCAGCTGGCTGTGGTTGGTTTTCAAACTTCCACTTGGAGCTTGTCATCATATACATGTATACACATCCACTGTAACTGGTCTGTAACATGCTGTTTGGACAACAAACACCATCTAAAATTTGATTTTTTTGGTCAAAAAGGGTAATGTTGTTAACACTGTTAAACACGGCTGCCTGCTTGTGCTGCTCATTTCTACCAGTGCCCTGTGTAACTGGAGGCCACAGAAATCCACCTTGGTGATACCCCAATGGCTTCTTAACCTCATCAGTCCTGTCAGTTGTTTTGTGATCATCATTTTGAAGAGGAAAAAAGCCACACACAAGTATTGCATGGTCCTAAAGTGAGAGCTAGATGACTCACAGGTGCCTGAACACCAGCTGTTCACCTGATTTCTGCAGGCATTTCTGCACTTTCCAAAATCAGTCTGAAGGATAACGAAGATGCAGATACCATAATGCAAGTTCGTAAATGATACATTCAAGAGTATGATTAAAGTATTATTAAAAAGAAGCTGCAGAAGAAATTCTAGCTTGCTACATGAGAATCCTGCAAAATCTAGCACCTTGCTAAGTTAAAATGTGGCAGACTGCACTAAGTTTTCAGCACAGCCTTTATTTGGGACGGTTTGCTCATCTATGACGTGCCACGTCATGGCCTCTGCAGAAAGGAGGATAAATGATGTAATGGGGCCAGTGGCCTTTTATCACTGTAATTGTTATATTCCAGAGACTTGTCACTTACAGTTACCTTGTGGTGCATTTCTGCTCCTGAGGGACAGTTTGGAAGAGCCAGAAGCACACCATTAACACTCCTGGGTGACAACAGGCAGCATCTCTGAGAGCAGAATTAAACAAATAGTTTAATTCTGATGGTCAGTAGTCTGATGGTCATTGTTGTGAGATGTGACACTGATGCAGCCGAACAGCTTGCCTATACAGGACAAAGCAGAGGAAGAGCATGTATGCCATGGGCTGGTGTGGCTTTAGAATCGTCATAGAAGCATTACGGTTGGAAAAGACCTCCACGATCATCTGGTCCAACCATTAGTGCCGGACCAATCTTAAGTGCTGTTGGTGTCTGCTTCCTGCTGTCTGGCAAGTAGATATGCAACAAATCCCAAGCTTCATCCTCATAATAAAGATGCAGTTGAGGAAATCTGTTGAAGATGCCGATAATGCTGTGCAGTAGATTTGAGAGAGCAAGCTGAAAGATGGGAATAACCATAAAGAAGGTTACCCACAGAAAGCTGTGAAGAAACGAGACAGAAAAGGTAAGTGGGCCTTTAGGTCTGAAGTTTCTAAAACTGTTTCCTGGAAAGATTACTGGTTCCTTACAATGCCTAGAGAACTAGTCTGCCTGTCTTATCTTCATTTTCTGTTGGATTTTCCTGAAACCCTTAGCATGTGGCTTCCTGTGCCAGCCTTTCTCTGTTCTCAGCTGCCTACCATCTCTGGGAGTTGTGCTTGATCAGTAAATGGCAGAATTGATAAAAGAAGGGTGGAAAGAGCCCATTGTCTGTATGTCTTATTAATAGTTGAGTAAAATATATTGGGTTCAAGACTTCTGAAATGAGTTAATTCCTGTATTAGGAGCCATTTACCCAAAATGATAGTTCATAGGCCTTTTGTAAACGAATTTTCAAGATAATCTACAGTGAAAGTGAATTTTGGGTCAAGACTGAGGAGCATGAGCAGTACAAAACAAGAGCGTGCATGATCACCCAGAGCTTGTTTGCATCATGACTGATGGTGGCTGTAAGTACCGTCCCACTTTGGAAGACTCTTTGACCAAAAAACAAAACAACAAACAAACAAGCAAACAAAAAAAACCCACAAACAAACAAACAAAAAAGACTTTCCCCTGCTTTGTTCTGATTTACACCGTTGTAGTCTGTTTTGTTTTAATTGTAGTGCCACCTAGTGGGTTGTGTTGTTTTTTTTTTATATTTTTTTTATTTTTTTTTAATACTCTACTAATTAGTATTCAGCATCTGTTGCTTGACGTGGTTGGCAGTCCTAGATGTTGGATAACAAGCATCGTTTTGTTCCAGAGTAGTCATCTCTATATCACACGGTCCTTTACTCTTTCCATAAATGCTGGTTTTGAGTATTATCTGATGATAAGTAATGCTTATCCTGAATTTTAAAACATTAAGATTAGGCAGTTGTTGCTTTCGGCTTGGTGGGGCTAGAAGTGACTCCTACCCCTGATTTGTGTGAACCAGGTAGTCTGGAGGTAATTCCTGGTTCTTCTAGTGATTCACTTTGTAGCCTTGTGCAGTTACTTAACCTAATTTCCACACGACTACAAATCAAGGGCAGTAAACTTTCAATACCTTGCAAGAAAGTTGGTCAGACTGCACAAGGGAATTTCTGTGATATTTTGGAAATGCAAAATGTCAAAGGAATGCTAAGGCTCTTTTTCTGTAATCAACTTTACCCGTGTAGGAAAGAGACTTGTAGTCTTTTGAGATGAAAAATGCCATCAATGCAAGATTTGTGCTCAAAAAATTAAATGAAAAACTAAGGCATTTCTATTTCTATGAAAACAAGTACCAGTCCTGTCTCCTAATGCTAAGGCATTATCTACTGATATGCAACCCGTAAACAGAATGTCATTACCCTTGTATTGCAAATATGAATTTCATTATTAATGTTTTGAGGCTAACGCAAAAGGGTATCATATCCTCCCCGATCTGATATGTTATATGTCAGCCTAATCAGAGCCAAATATTGAACAACGGTGGGAGCAAGTGGAATGAAAAAAATCTCTTTGTAAATATTCTAGCAGTGACCTTTCAAGCCGGTTATCAGGAAATAGCGAAATCAAATTTAAAAATGTTAATTTAGCTGTTAGACGGTTACTGAACTATTCAGTGGCGAAAACAAACTTGTTATTCATACCTGTGCCCTTTAGAAAAGATCTCAGAAAAGAACACTTACCTGTAGTATCCTATAGGCTGTCCCAGGAAGATCTCTGGTGTAAAGTTAAGGACAGATTCTTGCGTGCAGAATAGTAATAAAAAATAAATAATCTCCGTGAAGATCAGCTATGCCCTGGAAACATTTCAGACAGGACAATGAAGATTAAATCATGACTCGAATCCAGAAACTCTAAGTCCCATGTAGACACGGGTGGGGTGGGGAGGGTGTAGCTGTCCTTCCTTTTAATGAGAGCACTATGAAAATAATTAATCTGTATGTTCAAAATTCATAAGTTTTAGTGCAGACATTTAAAGAAATCTCTCCCAAGAGAGCATGTGTATTACCCACTTTCTGCCGAGTTTCTCCGTAGGCTGAAAATACAGAATCATCCATCTCATTCTGGTTACAGAGTACCCTCCGAGTTCACAGAGCTTTTTGCTAACTAATTTGAAAGGTACATTTTGTAACTATCTTGTTGCCTGGAGAAGGCTGTCGCTGTGTTGGAAATCTAATAGCTATAGCCACGGGGCTCTGAGGAGAGCTAATTAGAGCAATTTAGAATAACAAAAATTCTGTTCCTAGGAGGACGCAGAAGAGATCCTACCCCAAAGCAGCGTGCAACAATTTCACAGGAAATTTATTGTAATATTCGAGCGTAAGTCATCTGGTATCCCAAGGATTTGCAAATGGCTATCTATTACGGGTTGTTCTTTTAGCCCTCGTTATCAGGGACACTCGTATATGTCTTGTAACATTCCTGGCAATATAGAAATGGAAAAGCTCTGTCAATCAAGCTTTGTCTGTCTGTCTTCTTCAGTAAGCAACTAGTTACCAGCCAGAAGCAAGCTGTTCACGTGTACTGAAACAATCTTTTATCACCCTGATGTGACTTTATGCCTTGAGACAAAATTACTGGGCTTTGGGAAGAGGGTTTTCAAATCAATCGTGATTCTCATAGACTCTTCGTGTGGTGCCATTGATTTTCTTAATATTTTTCTTCAAAATAAATTGTTCTCTTTCAGCTTCTCAGAACACGTTGACAGAAGAAGAGGTCAGCTGTGTTAGCCTGTGCTCTCCCCTCTCCTGTTACATTCAGGTTTTGCCAGGAAGGCAGAAGTCGGTGTCTGTTTCTGCACGGAGGCAGAAATGCTCTTATTGGAATGGTATTTGGACATGCAGATCTACATTTTTCTTTCTTAATTTTTCTGTAAGATTTGATGAATTAGCTGCTGTGGGCTCATTCCTGCTGCCCTTGTGTGCAAGTGATTTGTATTAGTCAAAGGGAACGCTGCATGGTGAAGGACTGCCAAGCCAGGTGCTAGGCAAATAGGCTGCCAGTAGTGCTGTAAGAGCCCGAGGCCTGGCTATTTATTGCTCAAGTGTGACTTGTGCAAATGTTTCTCTCTTGCTTTTTACATTTATTTTTTTTTTCTGATGACTGACAAGAGGTTGAACTGCATGCTTGGTTGGGCCAGTGCACGGGGCTCTGTTTGGGCACGGTGTTTCAGCGCTCTAATTCACAGCTCATGCCACGGGCAGGCTGCTCCTCCTGCATCGGGCCACCTAACAAAGGAGAAATGCTCCTGCTGCTGCTCTGCAAGTCTGTTGAGGAGCTATGAAGACATGAAGCACAAAGCAAAAATTGAAAAAGGTTATTGTCTGCTTTTATCCTGCTCCTCTAGGAAGCTTTTAATTGTGTTTCTGTGCATGGTTAATGAGGGGGTGAACGCTCTGGGGTGACCATGGGTATTCTGCCTTCAGCCCTGATCTAGCTAGGTGCGTCTTGCCAGAAAAGGGACAAAAAGTTCAGCTAAAAATAGCTGGAGTTGGGAGGGAATAAAATTTTATTTGTGATTTCCACAGAAATAAAATCTACCAGATGCCCTTTTGGTGCTTTTTGCAGAGGCCACAATTTCCAAAGCTGCATTTAAACCTGTCTCCAAATGAGGGCTCACACGTTGTTTCCTTTCCACTAGCATAGGTGAACACACAACTTCAAACCTGTTGTAAGAGCTCATATCAACATTAGACTGGTGAAATTTAAGGTGTGGTGGTGGTAGATTTTCTTTGAAATCTCTTGAGTTCTGTCACGTGTATTTGTGATATAACTCTCTGTATTTGTTATCTGTAGTATATTGGAATTTACTTGAGTGTAAAACCTGTGCCAGGCAGGTACAGACAGGAGTGAGTGAAAACCCTTGTTTGACACCCCCAGGACTTGCAGCTTGTTCAGAAAGCAGCCGTGTGGCTGCTTTAAGCTTTGCAAGAGTCGTCCCCCAAAGTATTTCCACTGCTGCTCTAAAGGTCACCTCAGATTTATGAATCACCTCAGGTTAATGTGTTATTAATCAATCAGAAACCAGAAAATTAATGGTTCAGCACCACGAATGCTGTTGTGATAGATGTTTATAAAATAAAATACCAGGAAAGGAATCTGTACGTCTGTGCGTTAAGTGGAATTCTGCTGCTGCAGCTTCAAGCACGTCGTCTTCCCCTCGGCACCCACGACCAGCTCCCACTGCCTGTCTCTGCACTGACCTGTCTGGAGAAGCTGCTGCTCGTTCCCTATAAAACCCATCGCTGGTCCTTTGATTTTGGCTTTTCTGGTCTTTCTCCTTCTTCCTCTCTTACCTCCTTCTCTGCACTTTCTATTGCCATGTCTGCTTTCTTTGGAGTGGAAAAACCTCTTTACCATGCAGCTTCCCTCTCTGCTCACTCACTCATTCTTGGGTTGTGCTCAGGCTGTCCTTACTGAAGATCTTATTGTTATCTGTGGTCAAGAACACCACCTTTGTGATTTAACATCTTGCTTCAACTGCACCATGTTCATTTCTGAAGCATTAAGGTGGAGAACCACTATTTCATCTTTAGTACTGAACAAAGCAGCCTCATCTATTTCAAAGAGCTTAACCCTTTTTAAAAATTATTTTCTTTCCTGACTAGTGCTGTCCTGTAGTTTTCTGCTTTCTTAATTAGTATTTTAAGTCTATTTTTAAAATGATATTTCTATCGTGTCTTTTAAAATATGTGTTTATTACTGTTCTACGGCTTCCCAAGTGCCTTGGCTGGCAAAGTCTTAACGAATAAAATTACTGTTGGGTTACAGCTATAAAAATCCACTCCTTCCTTGGAATGAGGCATGCAAGTTTGAAAGAGCTGAGGCAAATGAGAAATGCAGTTATCCTGCAGTTATTTTAAGTAAAATGGGACAAATACGTAGGAAAAATATTTGTAAGAATCTGTTGCAATTACGAACTGTTAATGCGTTAATCTTCCTAATTTGGTGTAATGCACAGAAACCAAAGGGTCTGTCTGTACTGTTACTACAGTGATGCGTGCTCTGTAGGACAGAGCCACTTAGGCCAGCTTTGTGGGAGTCACACAAAGCCTGGAAGTAGCAAAGGATTCTGTCTTTGCCACAAACCCCTGCACAGTAAGTCACGCTGATTAGCCCTGAGCGGGCTGCACTTCTGTAAGGCAACTGGTGTCTGAGGCAGCTTGTGTCAGACAGCTCCAAACTGTTCTGCAGACACATCACTGACTGTCTACACGTAGATTCAACAGCTTTTCTGTTATTTTGAACAGAGGGAGATGTTTCGGACTGTTGCTTCTTGTCTTTCAATAACACTTGTTAATACCAGTTGAATTAAAAGATGAACTAACAAGAATTTGAGCCTTTAGAGATAGAGAGTTGTAAATGTACTCCCTGTACTTCTCTGCATTGCGAGTGCTTGTTTCAGAGCCAGCATTTCAGTAAACTCCAGCTCTACCATGGAGATCATCGGCCAGCACACCGACAGGCAAGGTCAGGCAAGAGCATAGCACAGGAAAGAGTTGGGCATTAAAGGCAGTATCCTTATTGCTGCTCCTGCTTTGGGATGAATACATTGCCAGGTGGGAGCAAATTCACCCAGCTCTTTGCTTCTCAGATTTTGCCTGCCTTTATTAAGGGCTCTGCAGATCCCTAAGTAAGTGGAAAGTGCTGATGGAAGGTAGATGATGGCTTAAGGCAGCGTCACCCTTCAGGCAGAGCCTCTAAATGGGAGAGACAGCACACATTTATCTTGCTCTGTTTGCACAACGTGATGGGTTGACCCTAGCCAGCAACTAAGCGCCAACCAGCTGCTTGCTTGCTTTCCCCTGCAGCAGGACGGGGAGAGAATGAGAAGGGCAAAACCAAGAAAAACTCCTGGGCTGAGATAAACACAACTTAGGAAGTGAAGGAAAGACCAAAACCACAAGTGATGGAAAGGCAATCACCGCCTCCCAGCAGACTGATGCCCAGTCTGTCTCTGCGAAGAGACTCCCTTGGAAAGACACCCCCAGGTTTATTGCTGCTCGTGGTGTTTGGCGTGTCAGCCTGGGCTAGCAGTCCCAGCCGTGTCCTTTCCCTAGCTGCTGGGGGGCAGGATGAAAAATGGGGAAGGCCTTGCTGCTGCTCAGTGACAGCTAAAACATCGGCGTGTTAACAGCACTGCGTTAGTTACAAAGGTAAAACAGCCCCATGCAGGCTGCTGGGAAAAAAGAGCTCCATCCCAGGCAGACACTTACACCCCAAACAGATAGGGCTGGCCCCAGAGGGGTAAATGCTACACAAGCTGTAAATTCACTCTGACTCTATTTGCATCTTCCCCTATTTTCTTTAGTTAATATTAATGACGTGTACCAAGCTGACATAGAGAAATGCCAGTATTTTAACCTCCAAATAAATTTTATGAAAGCTATGAGCAAAAAAGAAAAATTAAAATGCACCGGCTGAAATCCTGCATCTAATCTCTGTGTGTGCACATAAATATTTTGGTCTTCACATATGTTCTCCTCTTGCAGCTCCAGAAAATTTGTGGCAGTCTGATCACTCTCAGCCTGCATACACCAGGAGTTGGATATTCATCGTGTTATGATGTATTTTCCTTGTATGTTTTGGTGAATTTTTAGTTTAGAGAAGTCTGTATATATAAATATAAATCTGTGGTTTAGAGAAACTCATTCCCGTAGAATCAATTGTGTTTCCTTCTAGAAAATTCAGTGCTCTACGGTGAGATCTCAGTCCGTTTAGGGACTTTCTGGACCATCGTTTGCAGCATTCCCCCATTGCCATGTAAGTGCCCTTTATTTGAACTCCTGCATTTACGTGAAATACAGCTCACTGCTTTCTGGAAGAAAAGATCATTTGGAGCAGAGGAGCCGAGCTGACAAGCAATGTATTAGTCTGGAAGCAGTGACATGTTATTAAAACCAAGCAGAGTTTTGACTTCCAAAGTGTCAAGGCATAACCTGAGTGTCAGGCTTTGTTTTGTTCTACCAGCACTGCTGCTGTGGAGCTTTTGTATCCATTGGTAGGGCTGGCAGCAGATTTCTGTTTTTTTCCACCACACAAGTCACAAAATGAGCAGTTCAGGTGCCAAGAGTGTGTAGCCCCTCTGTAGACACCCCACATATCCCACCTGGCCTCTGGTGGCTGCTCCAGAAAGGGCACAAGTCTTGGGAAGTCCTGTGTTGTTTCCACCAACCCCATGCTGATGTCTCATTTAAAATGTTTCGAGATACCTGCCTTTAGGCACCTGAATCGCTTTTCTTATGTCGGTTGTAGCAAATATATTTTGAAAGCTCAGGGTTCTCCTTAAAAGCCTCCTTCTGCAGCTTCTTTGAATAATTAGTTAAATGAATAAGGAGGAAAATTGAATGCTTGGGATGAGTGAAAAAGATTTCTGTCCTTAGGAAGAACTTTATAATTGTTTGCAAAATCTGAGTTGGCTATGTCCATCTTGGTTCTTCTTCAGCAACATTTGTGACGTGCCACAGTACTCACTGCTTATCCTTGATGTTTCTTGTTCTCTCTAACTCTGTTGGTGCCAGGGCTCATGTCCTAGTTTTTCTCTCTTTTCAGTCACGTCAAAGTTGGTGTGTTTGTTCCTACTCATTAAAAAAGGATAAGGTTGATTTATCTGATTTAATCATAAATGTTTACCCAGTGCTTGGGCCATATTGAAAATAAAACCCATCGTGTTTATAATGAAATGCTGCTGCCTCATATGGCACACAGAAGTGCTGGCCGGCATAAAGCAGTTAGAAAGATCTTAAATTACTTTTCTGAAGTTCTGAGGTAAAAGGAACATACCCGTGAAAACATTTCAGTAATATTTTCTTCTTATACGTTAGCTTGTGTTCTGGAAGTGCCTCTGAAAATCAATAAAATCAAATTTTCTCTCACTCATTGTGTTTGCGAGGACAGCAAGCCTTTTCCTCAAATTTATTCATATTTGGAAAAAAGTCATTGCAGGTAAAAATCCTCTATTGAAAACGGCAATTTGTGGTGTTTTAATATCTTTTCTTTCCTTTAGCTAAGGAGGAGTAGGAGGTGTAGGAGTAATTGTTTTTTACTGCTATGAAAGTATTCTGTTTTTTGACACTGACTGGCATCAAGAATAAAAACAAATAAATGTAAGTCATACCGAGAATGCATCCCCTGATGTTTTTCTGCTGCTCAGAGAGGGTGCAGACAATTTTTCAGCTGCAGTACAGTTCTCATCTTCATTAAGCAGCGCTAAATTTATCCTCACTGTTAGTTTTCTGATATCAGCGGCGCTCCCCTGCTAGGCACGGGACTGACCTGCTCCTGTTGTGCTGCTCTTTAGGACAGACGATGCTTGGGTGGGTTTTTTCCCCTCTGCTGAATACACCCATGCGGGCAAATTGTGTTTACCTCTGCGACTGCTTGTATGAGGGTAGGCAGCACAGATAGAAGGGCACAGTAACTCAAATCTGTGCCTTTCAGGTGGATTAGAGAAGCCTGTGTTGCCTCAGAGAAAGGATGCTGGTTCATGTCCTGTAGCTTAGCCTGCAAGTCTCCCCCACACACCTGATGAGGCAGAAGCCCTCCGTAGAAACAAATGAGGGTCGGTGCCTGTGAGCTGTTCGGGTTTGATATTGCCTACAGAGTATCCGGAAACCACAGTGGGGGAGAGGCTTTGATTTTTTAGATAATTATAATATCACAATCTGTTGTGGTTATAAAAAGAAAAAAAAAAAGGAGTAATATAAAAGCAAATAGGATGATGGGAGTTTTTCCAAAGCTTCTGTTTTAATGAAACAAGCGTGTCAGAAAGAAATAGTGGGGAATAAGATTTGCACAGAAGTAGGTCTAAACTGAGATTTACCATCTAGTCCTTATTTTGAAATTATCAGATGTCTCCCTGTTAGGCTGCACAGCCCCCAGTTGAGCAATTTCTCTGTAAACAGAAGATTCATATTTCACCCCCAGCATTTAATGTTCTGGTCTCCCTTGTATTGACATGAAAATCTGAATTTTTAGTAGAGCTGCTTCATTTTTTTCTCCTTCCTTGGAAATATCATGTGTCTAGAAATGTTTATCGTTCCTTTTTTTCTGCCTGCTGATTTTTATTTATTTTTAATGAATTCTTTTACTCTCATCATTAGCATGCGAATAATACAGATTGCCGTAGTAAGTATGAATTTTTTATGAATATTGTAAATATTAATTTAAAAAATGAGAGGCTGATAACTGAAATGTTAACTCTGCTTTGGAAATCTGCCTGCTCCTGAGGTGACACAAATTATAGACGGGGTTAAGGTTGGGAAAGCAACGTGTCTTGGGAAAGATGTGCTGCAGTGATAATACAGCAGCCCAAGAACATGGGAATGTGGGATGTTTAGGTTGCGAAGCGAAGATGGTAAAAGGCACAAGCTGTCACCTTCAGGACTGGGAGGGGCACAGGGCCGGTCCCCACAAGTTTCCTTTATTGCTTTACTCCTCACGTGCCATGCTAAGCAAATCAGTGTCGGTAGATTTTTAAAACTCCCACGTACACAGCTTTCACGGAGCTTCTTGAGAGTTCCCTGCCGGGAAGTCCTTGAAAATTCACCTTTTTAGCCTTAGCATCTCTCTGCAACGCGTGTCCTTCAGCCTCGGCTGGGTTATTTGTGAAATAAGACTGGTGCCTCTTCCTCGGAGATGAAGAATCCTAGAATCTTTTAGGATGGAAAAGACCTTCGCAGAAGTATTTCTGGGGAGGTTTGAAGCTGAAAGAGCTTTTAGTTTTGTCCAATGGAAAAATTGTCTCTGCATTACTTGCAAGTCCTGATGAATTTCTATTCATCCGTGAAGTCCCTGGCCATGGCAGAGCATTAATTGCCGCTGTGGACTCACTTTTGAAGCAGAAAGTTATGAGGCTGTTTGTAGTTTTGCCCCAGGACTTTGATTCTTATTTGGCGCTGTCACTGAAGAATGATTTTAGAAGCAGCTACGCGATGAGAGGTACTATCTTTCAGCTGATATGTTAAATTGAGGTCGCTTCTGCCAATAGCCCTCTTAAAAATCCCCTCCGTGTCTTGTCAAACATTTCATTTCCCAGTGAAATTAATTCTGAAAATCAAGGACTGTGTATGAGATATTACCGAGCCCATAATGGTGGCTCTGTTTGCCCTGTGTTCATTGCACGAGTGGTATTTCACGTACAGTTTTTGTCAGCACTTACATTATAAAACTCAATTTTACTCCGTTCTATATCACGAAGCAGCAGATGTCACGCTAACTCCGCTGAGGAGGGTGAGATTACTACGTGAAATCTCCTATCAGCTGGTGATATATACACACCCCAGCTTACTCAGAGAATAACTTGTCACCACTGCAGACACTTCATGGTTGCAGGAAAAACCACTCCATGCTGAAGGTCACATGGACACGTACGCTGATTTAACAGCTCTATTCAGCCTCTGCTAGAGCAGGGCTGCTAGAAGGATGGCGGGGGACTACGAAAGCTTCATATGTTCAAGGCAAGCTTTCTGAGCCCTTTGCTTTAAAGAACTGCAGTTCCCTGTTTTAAAATGGAGTAAAACTCTGTAACTGTGCTGTTGTGTGGAAATAAAAGCACTCTCAACTCCTTTTGACCTCAAACTCTATTAGGACTCCCCAAGGGTCACAAATGGATGGCAGCGCGAGTTTTGACACTTTCAGGTTGTTGATTCCTTGGTTTAAATCCTGTTAAGGATATCTTTTTTCCTTCATTTTTTTGAGCACAGATTCACAGTTCATGTAGTTCAATGTCTCTGGGTCTTTCAGCTGAGATTTTAGAAAGCATAAATTCTCCGTCTTGACTGCAGCATTATAATACATTCACAAGAACAGGAGTCGGAAAGCTGGGCTGGGTGCGTATCACTCCTCTGTACTCCTGTTGCTTTTCTCCTTGGTGCATTTCAGTAGCGATTTGGAAAGCAAGGAGGCTTCCTTCCTGCTGCTCCCATGAAAATCTCCTCAGATTTCGTTGGTTGGGAATCTATGGAAATATCACCTTTACTGTTAGTGTCCTGGTAGAGGCGGCTCCTGGAAGCCCATGTCTTTATGTTGGTTCTGTGCCTTTCCACCCGAGATCGTTAATGTTGCAGACTCACCTTTTATGCCTTCTGACTCGCTGCATATCCCGAATTAAAGTTTGCTTTGGTTATGTGATGCTGATTGATTTCTTGTCTGAAAATGTCTCACAAAACCAGTGAGTTTCTTTTATTTCTGTGGGGTGTATTTGGTAAGAAACCACAGCACTCTGCTCTTCTTTTGTCAGTATGCAAAATTTATGTCCTGAGTGGGCTAGCTTTTAGCAGAGCCACATTCCCTGTTTCACAAGGGTCTGATCTGGCTGTGTTAATTGATCCCTGTAATGGTTCCAGTGATATCTTGCCGTAGAAGAATGTCGGATGCAACCCAGTTGTGTTGTGCTGTTTGGAGTTCACAAATCAATAAGTGCGCTAAAAAAAATAAACTCTAACAACATTAATTATAGATAATGGCAAAGATCAAATCTGGCTCTGTCAAATTTCTCTCCCTATCCTATTTCTAAAGATTTTTCTTAAATAACAAACCAAACCAAACCAGCATGCAGTTTATGAAGTCTACTGGTAATGTTTATTTTTGTATATAAATGCGACCCCAGAGCTCCATTTGAAAATAAAACGGAAAAAAATCCAGCGAGCAGAGTTCCTTACCCACTTAATAAAATTGGCAGTCTCTCCTAGTGGAGACAAACAGACAAACAAAATCCAGAAACGCTGCTGTGCATGATGTTAGGATCGACTCAAGCCATTACTTCTTGATTGGAAAATGCCTGCAGAGTCTATTAGCGCTTTCACGGTAACCAAGCCGGAGCCTCTATTTGTATTCTACCAGTTTCATTTAAATTCGAGCAATTATATAAAATAAATAGATGGACACCTTTTGATAGTTTTGCAGGCAGTGAATGTTGAATTAAAATGTGGAGCTTCCTAATTAAGTCACATGCTGTCATGAAGAGTTCACTTGAAAGCAATTCAGGCATTGCAGGGAAGGGTTTGACTTAGTAAGCTTATTATTTCTTTCACTGTTAACTTGAGTTCTAACGTGAAATTGCTTTAATAGCGTTGTTGCTGTTTTAAATGTTTTACAGGCTTTTCTTCTCCACACAAATTTTAATCACCAAGTTTAATTTAGGAATCTTTGCTTAATGAGAAGCTCAGCTTTGTACAGATGCTTTTGAACCTTTGTCCCGGCAAAGAGACTGCCAGCTTTGCACAGAAGGAAAGGAGAGGCATTTACTTGTTTCCTCTCCCAACAAAGGTTTGGAGATGAGGGATGGTGACAGCCACTGTAAATTAATAATACCTATGCTAGCACACTTTCTTGCAACATGAATGTGAATCGTGGCCTGAACTTATCCTTGAGTCTAATTTTGGAATAGAAGACCGACTTCTAGCATTATGAATATGCTCATTTTTTTCTGTATCTTTGAGATTGGGGTTGTGGTGCTGGTTGCATGTGAATACAAAAGACTTCTGTTATGAGTTACTAACAGTGAACACTTCAGCCTTGTTTTAAATTGCTGGATTGCAGAGCTATGGGTCTTTGGGATCTTTCCCAATAGTTAAAGGGATTTTGCTATCCGTATGATAACTACCACGTGAAACCTAATGGTTTTATGGTGTGTACGCAGGCAGATTTTCTGTAGTAGACATCCTTTGATTTGTTCTTAAGGTAGCATTTACCAGCAATTAGCACAATGCTTTCTGAGGTGTTAGCCTCTGCAGAAAACAGCCCTGCCTGCTTTGTCAGTTTGGATTCACAGCTGACCCAGTGCCTTTAAATCAGGCCGTGTAGACACTGAGATGTGGACAGACATGCTGCATAGAAGGTGGCCAAAGCGACAAACCCGTTGTTCAGCTGGGGGCTAGCACACCAGCTGCAGGGAGTCAGGCTGGGCATGGTGCAGTGCAGTGCAAAATCAGCCAGCGTAGCGCCAGCCACCACCGGCATGCTTCAAGGCTTTGACCTTGCCCTGGAGCAAATGAGGAGGCCTCCCACATTCTGGCTTGTTGGCTTTGACGCAAGAGGAGCATCTTCCTTCCTCCCAACCTCCAGCCAGGAGATGGCAACAAGCAGCTTTTAGGGCAGTAACACCTTAAGCTGCTCCAGACAGCTGCTGAAAATCAAGTTGTGTTTGCTGGTCTGTGTCGGTTTTGTACCACAACAATGTTGGTATAAAGTCTCATAAATCAAAGAAGCAGATGCAAACTGCACAGGTCTAAGCCAGATTAGATGTAAGGCAAGAATGTCATAATCATGCCTAATACTTCAAAATATCATTCACTAAGCCCATGCAAGGCACAGAGAGATTTGGAGGGGAAGAAACTGTACTACATTACAAAAATTACTAAGTTCCACTTTCTAAATCAACTGAGGTATTAGGAAGAATAAATGTCATGGAAAGTCAATAAGAGTTGGCTCCTGGGTAACCCGTGTTGTTTTAAATGTCATGCTCTGGACTAAATATTGACTGATTTTATACATGTTACTGAATCTTCCTGGGAAATTATCTAGATTAAGCTAACGCCTGTGAAAGGAGCAGTCACTCCCAGGCCATCCATTTCTGATTTTCTTTTATTTCTTCTTCTTTAAATATTGATACCTTAGAAAGGCGTCTAAGAGAGAAAACGGCTGCTAAACTAGAGGTGACCAGAACGCCTAGGAAAGATCTATGGCAAAGAAAGTAAGGGTGTCAAACGCTGTATGAGCTCTGAGAAGGGAATGTTACCTACACAGACAGACACTCCTCCAGCTCTTAAGCATAGTTCAACTCATATGTACTTACAAATTTTCCAAGAAATATTCCACTGAAGTTGTATTAATGCTAAAATGAACACCTTGTTTGATTTATTGAGTTGAATGCTGTAGTGTCTTCCAGTTTTTCTCTCTGCAGACTCTGTCTGAGTGTTCTCAGAGTAATACAGATGGGTTTGGTTGTAAATATATACCTATTAACTTTACATTTCATAATGTTTTCTAGAGGAAAGTTGTTTTTATTGTTCTATCAGAACCAGCAACACCAGATTGTAATGCTAATTTTATACTCACCGGTCTTGACTCTTTCGTGTTGGTTGTGCACTCAGCTAACAGACTGAAAGCAGGAGGAGACACTATTAGCTAACAGGAGCTGGACTTCTCAAAGGAAAAGAAAATTGTCATGAGATGAGAATCTGGCATTCAGTTTCCTTTCTACATTTAAGTATCTTTCCTGATTTTCTTTGCAAACCTCAGGTTTTACAGAGAAGTATCTTCCAGTCTACAGCAGGAGTGGAAGGAGCAGAAATATTTCCTTGTTTCAGTTCTATCCAGATACCTGCTTGGTTGTAGTGTTCTGTGTGACACCACAGGAAAGATCTGGCAGTTAATAACTCTGTTTCCAATGCTGTGTACTTTGGCTGTTAATAGCATTCCAGGTGGAAAATTGGCACGGCAGGTGTCAGCTCAGGATACTCTTTCTCCCCCGCTACCAAATAAAGCAAAGGAAACACTGTAAGGACTTTGTGGTTTCATGTTCCACTGGGCTGCTTCTTGTTCTCATTACTCAAATTTTCCTTCCCATCCAGCCTCCCACAAGTTTCTTAAATGAATGAGGGTCTACAGAAACGCAAGGAGGAGGACTCTCTGGCTGCTCTTGGCTTGGACTGGCGCACGCTTCGCTGGGTTAGAAACTGGCTGGATAGCCGGGCCCAAAGAGTCGTGGTGAATGGAGCCAAGTCCAGTTGGAGGCCAGTCACTAGTGGCGTCCCCCAGGGCTCGGTGCTGGGGCCGGTCCTCTTTAATATCTTCATCGATGATCTGGACGAGGGCATCGAGTGCACCCTCAGTAAGTTCGCAGATGACACCAAGTTAGGTGCGTGTGTCGATCTGCTCGAGGGTAGGAAAGCTCTGCAGGAGGATCTGGATAGGCTGCACCGATGGGCTGAGGTCAACTGCATGAAGTTCAACAAGGCCAAGTGCCGGGTCCTGCACCTGGGGCGCAATAACCCCAAGCAGAGCTACAGACTGGGAGAGGAATGGTTGGAGAGCTGCCAGGCAGAGAAGGACCTGGGAGTGATGGTGGATAGTCAGCTGAATATGAGCCAGCAGTGTGCTCAGGTGGCCAAGAAGGCCAACGGCATCCTGGCTTGTATCAGGAACAGCGTGACCAGCAGGGCGAGGGAGGTGATCATCCCCCTGTACTCAGCTCTGGTGAGGCCGCACCTCGAGTACTGTGTTCAGTTTTGGGCCCCTCGCTACAAGAAGGACATCGAGGTGCTTGAGCGGGTGCAGAGAAGGGCGACGAAGCTGGTGAGGGGCCTGGAGAACAAGTCCTACGAGGAGCGGCTGAGGGAGCTGGGCTTGTTCAGCCTGGAGAAGAGGAGGCTCAGGGGTGACCTTATCGCTCTTTTTAGGTACCTCAAGGGAGGCTGTAGCGAGGTGGGGGTTGGCCTGTTCTCCCATGTGCCTGGTGACAGGACGAGAGGGAATGGGCTTAAGTTGAGCCAGGGGAGTTTTAGGTTAGATGTTAGGAAGAACTTCTTCACTGAAAGGGTTGTGAGGCACTGGAACAGGCTGCCCAGGGAAGTGGTGGAGTCACCATCCCTGGAAGTCTTCAAAAGACGTTTAGATGTAGAGCTTAGGGATATGGTTTAGTGGAGGGCTGTTAGCGTTAGGTTGGAGGTTGGACTCGATGACCTTGAGGTCTCTTCCAACCTAGAAATTCTGTGACTCCATGAACTGCAGGCTGGGCGGCATCACCTCAGTCCCTGAAGAGCTTATGGAGCACGTCATGTTGGAAGCGACTTCCCAGGCATCCAAAGAGCAAGAAGATAATTGAGAACGGCACAAACTGAGCAGGACAAGTGATTCCTGACCAATTCATTATCTCCTAGAATTAAGTGACATCTCTGTGGATGAAGCAATAGCAGTGGGTGTTGTTTACGGTGCCAAGGCTTCTGACATGATCTCCAAAGCAATCTTTGTCCAAAGCTAAACTGTGGGGATGTGTATGGGATAGCGGATGGAAGACTGGACTGTTGACTCAAGGAATGATGATGAATGGTTTGATGAATGGTTTGGAGTCAAACTGGCAGGCAGCTTCAGTCAATCAGCACTGGGGCTGATTCTGTTGAACATCTTCATCAGGATGAAGGGGCAACATGTCCCCTCAGCAAGTTCATGGATGAAACCGAATTGTGGGGTGAGGAGCAGTTGCTGCTTGGATTGGAGCAGATCTTCACTTCAGAAGAACATCAATGAGGTTCACAAGGCAAAGGCACTGTTTTGCCAACATGAATTAGTACAGGCTGGGGGCCAACTGGCTAAAAGCATAAGGAAAAGTTGAGAGAGCCATGCTTGTTTACCCAGGACAACTGACGGCTAAAAGAGGATCCACTTGCAGTCTTCCACTACCTCAAGGAGGGATATAGAGAGAGGGATGAAACCTGAAAACAGGACAAGGTGCAATGGGTACAATGTGAGGTAATTTTATTTCACAGTGAAGATGCCTAAAACTGGAGTGGGTTGCCCAGAGAGGCTGTGAAGTCTCTGTCCTTGCAGGTACTGTAACTTGGTCAGTCCCTGAGCAAACTGATTTCACTTTGGGATGTGCCCTGTTTTGAGGAGGAGCTCGAGCTTGGTGATCACTTCCAACCTAAATTATTCTGTAATTAACCTATTCCATAATATACCTCAATCTGTGGATGTGGCATCCTTCTGAGGTGTAGGAGAGATGGAGGAGATGGGAAAGAAGCTTGAGATTTGGAAGTCATTACATGGGCTTTTGTGGGAGATTCTTGGTTAGCCCTTGCATCAGCTCTCCTGATCTACATGGGTGCACTGATCCTTCAGAGGTATCGCAGAGCTCTGCTGATGCCTCAGTAACAGCATACAGGACATAAGACTGACACTCTCAGCTGCATTCTGGACTTGACCATGCTGCTGATCTGCTAATCCACAAGTCCCTGGTGTTTGTTTCACCCTCCCATTCCTTCCCTATTTAGACTGCAAACTTTTAGGATCATGAAGTATCTTCTCACTAGTTGTTCTGCATACAGCACGCCCTGGCCTCATACTGGGTATGGCTGTAAGTGCTGTTTTTTTGTAAAATGCCATCTGAGATGAACAGTGCTGTTAAAACGTGAAGTAAACAGCTGGAATTTCACTCAGACTCCATTAGTCATGTAAGACAGAGAGAAAATTAAAGTCCTCGATGCTGTACTGCTCCCACTAAGAGGCTTAAATGAACTTGTACTGGGTATCAAAATGTTGGCAGCTGTGGCTGGAGACTGGCATTGAATTAGAGTAATCTGGGAGGAGAGAGGCTGAAGAGCCTTGTTGCAGTTAATGGAACAAGATGAAGCAGAAGATCTGCATTTGCTCATAAAATTCCGCTTGTCCCAAAATAAAAACAAAGTTTTGAGGCTTTTTGTGGGGCTGAAATGCTTATGCATCGTGGTGGAAGGCTTTGTGCTGATCCGGTAGCGTTAATTCCTGCGGGGTACTGTGAACCCCTGACTTCCAATTAATGTTGATGTAAAGTGCTTACAGGATTTATGAGCTGGAATTAAGAAAAATAACCAATGTGGACTGCTGCCACAGGCTCTGGAGATTCTCTTTTAGCCAACTTTGCTGCCATTAGAATTGCTTCTGGCAAAGTCCTGCGGCTTGCTTTCTTTCCTTTTCCAAAATGGAAGGAAATGCCAGATCGATCACTCTGTAGGCATGTGCTTCTGGCAGCTCCTTACAGAGGCAACCGGGGCAGCTTGAAGAGTTCAGAGACCCAGCAAAGTGTTCTCATTGCATTGCCACCTCTGAGGCAATGGGTGAGCAGCCCTAAAGCCTGGTCCGTGGCCGGGGCACTTTAGCTCACTGATGGAAGAGACTGTCCAGGTGCTCCACAGGTGATGGAGTAGCCCTGTGTCATTCCCTGCTCCTGGGCTGTGTGACTGGGGGTATGACTGGGGTGTGATACGGGTGCCTCAGCCCCCCGAGGGGGTTTGCTCCCACACGCAGCAGCCACCAGGCTGATTTCTGGGGATCAGACAAGGGAACCCTGAGCTGTGCTCGCTGCTTTCTTTACCCTTCACAAACTGTACGAAGCCTAGATCCGATGGTGATGTGGCTTTTCAAAATATATTCATTTGGCTCAGGAATTTTTGTTCAGAATTCCCCAAGGATTCTCACCTACTGAGGGTATAAAGCTGTGATTGAAATTATTCTGGGAATGGTAGGTATCAAATAGATGCTAGTCTTAGGTTTGTATTAACTTGTCCTTTGCTCAGCTTTGCTCAGATAGGGCTACTGTGAACATACTGCGGGTGACTCAGGTGGCTTTGAATTTCATTTTGCTACCTCTTGTCTGATTATTCCTTACGGGAGGTGTTTGTAAAGTGCTTCAAAATCTACGTATGAATGGTGTCATAAAAGTGAAAGTCTGCTCCTTGGCAATGCCAGGAAAAGCAGGCATTGCTGTGAATGGGGCCTGTGGAGTCATCCTCGGCAGCTCCCTTAGCATTACTTGGCTTTATGAAAAAATAAATAAAACAATGGGGTATGACTGGGCTCATTAAAAACCTATTTCGTTATTAAGCATCCTATAAAGAACAGACTGTAATATCAATTACTGGCTTCAGCAGTCTGGGGAGATAGGAGTGCCAAAGTACATGAAAGCCAATATGCACCGATGGTATCATCATTGATTTTCATAGGACAACGGGAGGCAAGGATGGGAATTGATATTGCAGCGATGTCCTGGGTAATTGGCCGTTTCAGTGATTCGGTAGTAGTCCTGTAGGTGAGGGGAGAGGTGCCCCTCTTTGTGCCTCTTCCATACTAATGAGTTTAGTCCTTTGTCTTTTCTGCTTGTTTCTTTTGTAGGAAAGCTCTAAGTACCTGGTCTTGGCTCGAGAGCACTTGGCATCTCGCAGGATCAGGAGCTGTGCCTGCTGAAGCTTGCTGCGTTTAATTTAATTGTATCACTTTATTCACTGTTACTGACTCCATATATCCCAAGGGGAACGCGGTGAAAGGAAAAGGGGGGAGCACCAGTAAACTGGAATAGCAGGAAGAAGGAACTAATTGTAAACTGCTTTGAAACGTGCCTTCTGTAAGCAAAGCTGTCCTCCCAGGTGGCCAAGAGCTTAACTATTGGAAAGCCCTGCAGTAAACTTCGGTTTTCTTTCGGTGGCATAACCGAGTGTATTGATAATGCTTAATTACAAGCACTGACTACAATGGGTTTTCTAATCAGGGAAGATTGTCAAGTGGATAGGACCGAAACCCAGGAATCGTTGTGATTGGAATTTATAGTGAGGGTCATACAGAGGGTTAATAAAAGACTTAATAGATATTTGAGTAAAAGGCAAATCAGCAATTACAGTCCAATAGGTTGCTTCTAATCATTGCCTTTAACTGTCCATTAAACCTTCTAATGATACCGTCAGCTCCAACACGTAAATCTTACAACTACACCATCTTTCTAGCACGTTATAGTCATTTAACCTTTATAAAATATTTATCAGTGGAACCTTTTTGTAACTGGAGCCCATATTTTGTGTCTGTGGTTTCCCCTCTGCATGCTGCTTATCGTGCAGATCAATAGTGTCTCACTGCTTCCTTGCACACCCCCATCTGCCTGCGTGTAAGAAAGGAGAATTTTCTTAAGATCAGCACCCCCGTGCTACTGTGGAGTTCTGCATTTAATTACATGCACGAATATTTTGAATGGCTTCCAAAAGATTTGTTCAGGAAATGCCAGAATGAACGTCCCAAAAGAGGCAGGTGCAACGCAGATACCAAGGGCTCCCACCTCACAGCACGTGAAACTGGGAGGTTGGACTCCGTGTGGTGCTGTAATTAAAGCCGTGTTCCTCCTCTTCCTCTCCATGCCCTGTGGCAGGACCCACACGCTGGTGCAGGTGGGAGGAAGGCCCAGTGATGTGTCATTTGGTGGATTCGCTGACAGCCCGTTGTGAAGCAGGAGGGTGTTTCTGAAGCAGATCTCCCAGCTGGCATCACTTACTGCACATTTATTTGCATCACAGAGCAGCTGTGAATTAGATGAACTAGATTGCTTTCAGAGGAAACTAAACCAGATCATCTGCTGTAGGTATCTACCAAATGTGCCCCAGTCCCTAGTACTGGGGACTACTGAAGCTATGAATTGCCCTCAGTACCATGAAGTTCCCAAGCATGAAGCAGACACACGCCAAGAAAGGGCTCGTGAATTTTTGGGAGCTTGTGCAGCACTCTGAATGTGCTTCCAGGGCTATACAAAAGCCCACGTGGCAGGTATGCATTGATGTTTGCTGTTGTTGACCACCCCTCAGCTCTTTCAAATTTGCTCCTTTTTTGTTTTCTGGGACAGCTCTTACCTTAATATTCTTTTCTTTCTTTATCAGCCCTGTTTTGTGGTACAGTCCCTGTTTGCTGAGCCTAGTTCTGAGCAGAGCCCTGCTTTCTTCCCCTGTCTCTCTGTTTCCCCCCCTCTTATTATTTCACGCACACCTCACTGCTCTCTTTCCAGATGGACTGTCTGCTGCTTCTGCCTCCCAGAGGATCCAACAAGGTACATGCTGCAGCCCCAGGAATCTAGTTGTGTTTATTATCTTGTACTGTGAGAAAGCTGAAAACTTCTCCGGGGGCAGAAGAACCAGTGGCTGTACCAAGAGCTTGCTAACAACAGGATAGCTTCGAGGTGCAAGGGGCTGGCAGGCAGTGTTGTACAAAGCACAGCAGGATGAAGCTTCTCTTGATAACAACTGCACTTTGGCAGGGGAGGCGCAGTGAATGCATAATCTGCGAAGTAGATTTGAACTTCTGTTCAGGTGGGAGCACGCCTCTCGGGCTGCCATCTGCCTGCATGCTTGCACCCTGGGTCCTGGGATCCTCGTGCAGTTAGGCATGGAACTGAACTCATTGATGCCACCCCAGGGAAAGCTGAATCCCACAGATGACTCCAGAGAAAAGTCGTCAACATCAAGGGACGTTTCTTTTGTGTTAGTGTTTCCATTCTGGGTAAGCGTTTGTCTGCACAGCAACACTAAGGAGCCCACCTCCACCCCACAAAAGCAACAAGGACAAGTGCAAGCTGGGCTTGTTTCAGAAATCAAGCCAAGGGTTTAACTTGTTCTGCTGATACTTTTGAAAACTACAAAGTTTTCTGTCTCCGTTAATGTTCTACCCTTAATTTCATTGTCAATCTGATAAAAGCAAACCATGAGAACAATACTGACTAGCCAAAATTAAGACTTTTAAAAATATTTGTTTCTTCCTCCCTCTTTCTTGGCCTGTATGATAATGAACAATAATTCAGATGATATGCTTATTAAACTTAATGGTAAGCAGAATAAAAAGCAGGTGATTCAAAATTATTTTAAAAATTGCAATTAAACATTTTCTTTTGAAAATGCATATTAAAAAAAATCCTTAAAATACGAGTGTACACTAAACCCTTAGCTCAGTGAAAAAAAATACTTTTAGTTCTTTTAAACACTGAGTTTATTAATCTGCTGTCAATATCTTCAAGACTGAAACCACTGACGTCACTGTGTGTTTGAAATCATAGGTCACTGAGGCTCTAATCTAGGATTAGTGTTTTTCTGCAAGCACACACACAAAAAATCCCTTATTTTGGCCTTTTCAAACAGTTCAATTCAGTAATATTTAAGTCTAAGCTGAGAAACTGACCTGTACTGAAAAAGCAGAAAATCTTGCTTTTCTCTCCCAGATTTGATTAGGAGGATCAGACTAATTAAAAACTTGGAGACAGCAGCTGAAAGAGACAGTCGGGTTGGTTTGCTGCTTTTAGATGAGAACAGTTCTTTATCAACTAGACGTTTTTGAACAGAGAATTGGAGTTGACAAAAATTTCTCTTCAGGTATACAGCAGGTTGAAAATTTTTCTTTAACTTGTAAAATAACTTCAAATGCTGTGTTGTGCATTTGGGGTGAATTAGGATTTTTGATCTAATTCCATTTGAGAGAAATTACACATGCACATCTGGTAAACACGAAAAATGCTCTTCACAGGAGTCCAGCTCCAAGAACCTGAAGACTCAAAATCATCGTATACTACTCAAATAAAGGCTTAATTAGTGTATTTGGATAACAAAGAGAAAATAAGGGTGTATACCACCAACAAAAATATACTAATTAATGAAATTACAAAATAAGAGTAACAAGTATTTAAAGTTTTCTACTTGGTAATTCAAATAATCGGTAAAATCTGTGACTACCGGCATAGCTCCAGAACCTGAGAATGGCTTATCAGGAATTCAAAGCTGGTGGCTTAACTTTCTTTACCCTTCAGACAATCTCAATATTCAAGATAGAAACTTCTGCGGCAAGACAGGCAATAGAAGAAAGGTTCTGGAGGAGACTGGTGATTGTGGTTGCAGTAATTCCTCTGTGGTACAACGCTTATTCGGCAGTCGAAGCTGAGTTGAAATGGTCTTACGTTTACTGAAATACTGACTTACTCCACAGGAGCTCGCATTTATTTCAATGTCTTGTGCAGTGATATGGTGTTTAGGTAGTCTAAGACTACTAATGGTCTTGTGCAGTTTTAGTTTCTTCATTCTTATGCCTGGAAACACTTTTCTCTGTACTTGTAGCTATGAGTAAATAAAAATAAAATGACCACCATAAGGGAATTGAGCCAGCGAAAGCAGTTTGCCTTCGGATATGGATTTAAAGTGGAAACAGCAACAACAAAAACTCTCAGAAGCCCATTAATTGGGAAAGGCTGAGCTCTATATTTAATTGTGACACTTTTAAATAAGTCTGTGTTGTTTCTTCAGGTTGTTTCTCAATGGATTTCAATAGTTTGTGATGAATAAAATATTGATTGGTGGTTTTGGATGACAGGTGCTTCTAAATCTGAACAAACATAACTAATATGAAATTCAAATTCTGATCAAACAAAAAATTAATATGAATTTCATATTTTGTTGCTTTTAATAAGCACAGCTGTCTTGCCAGTGGCTTAGACTCTGTCAAGCATCACTGCATCATTTTTTTTTTTTCTGGGCTCAGATTTAAAGGTGTGGAGTTCCTTCTGTATTTGTGCTTTGCATGCAGAATCAAAGTGGTTGATATTCAGGCATAGCTGATGTGGATTTTCTTGAATGGTGATCATGGTTCTGATGTAGAAATCTAAACACTCTTTCCTCTTCCAGTACCACATGTGGTTAGTAATTCAGGACCAGAAGGGTCCTAGCTCACCAGTGAATCGTGTCCCATCTTCTTGTAGGCAACTTAATCACATAATCCCTGTAACAGACTTACGCAGCTCTGTACCTCCTCCTACTTACCAGTGGGTAAGAAAGATAAAATTGCTGATACTGTGTTAACTTCTACCATGTTACTGAAGATAGATAATGCCCTAGCCAAAATGAACTAGCACTAGTGTCTAGTCCAGTATCCTAGGTTAGGCAATGTGTTGTACCAGAGCAAGGTTTAAGCAGCTCTTTTCTGAATCATCACATGGTAACATTTCTCTGGGGGGAGGCATTTTTGCAATGGCTGTCAGTGGGTAGCTCACCCGAGTATGAAGTTTAGTGTTCCCCCTGAAGGAAATGTGGTGGTGTTGTTGTTTATTTCTTCTGTGGAACTTGGGTGTTCTTCCTGTTCATAGAAACATTTAAGTTTTGCTCTTAATGCCTTCTAGTGATGAGCTTCAGAGGATAACCTGACGGTTTTATTACTTTAAATATTTCTGCCTTTTACCTTTTCTACTTCACTGAACGAAGGTATACCAGACCCTTGGCTGACTGTGGCTATACCACTGATTATTTTCTGTATCTTCATCATATGTCTTCATGTTGGCATCTTGCTGAAGCACTTAGTTTCTTCCATTATCTTTGAAAATAAGATGCCCAGAGCTAAATGCACTATTTCATCTGAAGGCATACTAATGACTATAATAAAAAGGCATGCTAGCATTATTTTTATTCTTTTCTGTATCATTTCACTACAGAAAATAAGGCTGAGAGTCTCAAGAAATCATCTTTTCCCCTCCTTCTCCCATAATCCTAACATTATTTGCCTCTTTATTTGCAGTTGTGTGTTGATCTGAAGCTTTTGTATTTGATCTGTTTACAGCAGAGCTCTTGTCTCCTTCCTAAAAGGTTCTAATTAATTTAGACTTCAGCACTGTAAGCAATTCAAACCGGATTAATGTATAGCGAGCTCTGAATTAAAATCCTTGTGTCTAGGGCTGCTGAGGGGGCTGGTGAAAGCACGCAATGCCTTTCAGTTCCAGGGCACTTATTTGATACAGTAGGGACCCTGAGTTGTCACTGATGTGAATGGAGTTTGTGGTGGTATCATCTTGGCTCTTACTAGAAAAAAGCCACTTCTGTCATGACTGGTATGTTTGTAGGCAATCTTCACCAGGAGGTGTCTCTGGTGGCAGAGTGACAACGCTGACATTGCTGCTTGCTCTGTGTTATTCATTCAAAAATAAGCCCTGGGGAAGTATTTTTGGTTTATGTCAGTGCATCTTAAGTGATATTTCTCCCTTTTCCAAAGTGGTTTTCTGAGCTGCACAACCATGTTATTACCATGCCTTTAATATCCTAACCAACCTCACTCTAAAGGTGTGGTGCCTGTGGCATGGCCAAAGTATCCTACAGTAATAATACATTAACAGTAATTAGCATCAATATGCAACAAGCTGGAATATGCCCAAGAGTGCAGGATGAGAAAATTCTGAAGAAAGTTACCATTTACATCCCATCACCTCAAAATATTTAAAATGAACGATATCTACATGTCTGTACAGCAGCAACACAGTGTACAGCCTAGTATAGAGATGTATATACTGATATGGAAAATAACACACTGATGGAAATCTCACTTCATGGCAAGAATGTAGACAGTATTCAAGGAGCGAAGCAGACACAACCCACTGAATACATGAAATAACAATGTATGAGAAGTGACCTAGAATTTTAAACTGTGCTGATAGACTTGTGGTAGATTGATATGTCTAATGTTTCTGTGTATATTTTAGACGCCAGAACAGCAACAAAAAGTCTTTGCCTAGAATATATCTGAAATCTTATTAATTGCACAAACTTTGTCTTGACAGCACTATGTCTGATGAAATACGAATTTATTCCTCTAGAAATTTCAAGTGCAAAATGGTGAAAAATCTGTGCGTTTATGGCATATTTTCTATGTTTATAAAAGAATAGCATGAGCCAGCCTCTCATGGCATTCTGTACTACATTGTCCAATATTACTTAAAAGTTAGCATTTATCCTTACAGTCCATGCAAGACTCATGCTAGACAGATGACATTAGATAGACATTGTTCTGTCTCGGTCCTGAAGTTGTTCAGAACTCTGTCCCTGATTGCCATTACTAACAATATCTGCCTCTTTTGGAGCACCTGAAGAAGACCAGGACTGTTCTGTGTTTAATGCTGAATCAGACAGGTAGGAAATGTGTCTGAAGGCTGAAGTTGCCAAGGAAGAAGTGCAGAAGCATTTAAGTACTCAAAACAAACAGCCATTATATGTGTAGAATATCCACATGTATGTACCAGGGCACGTTTTAGCAAGCGTGAGAGTAGAAACCCACCATTTAATTAAATGTTAGCTCTATTCTTCTAGGTATCATGGCACAGGTAAGGATTAAAAAAAAAAAGGGATAATCAATTTGCTACTGCTCTGACCTGGAAAGAATTTAATTCTCTGTGGCTGACTGATTCTGGAAGAGTAAAAAACTTACACTGAAGCAGACCTCCAGAAGTGATCGGTTTCATTCCCTTGCCCCAGTCTTCTCTTGGTTTGAATCCACGGAGCGGCCTGGTTATATTGGCAGTCATCACACAGGCTGAGACTCCTTCTTTTATTTTTCTTAACTTCACATACTCTGTCCATCCTAATTATACAAAGCATAAGTGCCCGAACGGGTGGTTTTTCTTGATGCTGAAAACCTGATTTAGCATACTGGGTAGCAAAATGTAGCACTCATTCAGCATTCCTCCTATTCCTTGCATGGTTCATGTAGCTTGCGTGATATCAACCAGCTATTACAGTTTTGTTTGTCTTGGCTTTTATGAGTTCATCTTTAGATTGGCTCACTGTGCTGCAAATGCCATAGCCACAGTTTCTAGTGATATATTTAAAAATTCTAATTCCGTCGTGTTGCTGCTCGGTGTGTCTGCATCCTGTCAAACTGATCACAGCGTTCTCAGTGCTCAGCGATCTCTGCGTAAGGCCAACATCTTGCAGCACTCGAGCAGCTTTCATCTCTTCCAACTACTTGCTCCTGCTTATAAACATTCTGCATGGAACTCAGGATTTATCAGTATTTTAAAGAAGAAAATAAAATCTCAAGAGAAATTTGTTTTTATTTATGTTTATTAAGTCTTCTGCTCTGACTGTGAAATATAGAATCTCCTATTCCTTAAATTAAGCAACTGGTATTTTTTAAAATAATGTTCATCTCAAGTTTATAGAAGAGCCTTTGGATTTTTCCATTTTAAATGCATTTTGCGTTTTCCTGTGGGATATGAGTTATTTATTGCCTTTCTCTCTTCTTTATCATGGGATGTGAGGCAAAGATTATCCTTCTGTTCTCAAGGTATTATAGAGCTGTATTTCTACTTCCTTTTTTTCCTACACAGACCTAGTGTACCTCTAATAATGTTGCTTTTGATTTTAGTAGGTATCATTTAGAGAAGAATCATCTTTCTGATTTTAAAACTGCTTAAAGCTATTTGCCTTTATTCTGTGATTTGAAAGGACAAGAGAATGCTACAGACATAAAGTCAGCTCCAGGTGCAACCAATATGGAAGAAGTGATGTTGTTGCATGACTCCTTCATATCTTCTGAGCACTGTCATGTGTGAGACTGAGTGGCTTCACTGCTTTCCCCATACCCACAGGAATGGATTTGCTGTTGTGAAGCCGTGTCCTGACCATCCTCTACAACCAGCCTCCCAATGACAAGAAGCTCCTTCCTTTAGGGTCAGATGCTGAGCCACCAGGAACACCACTTTCACCCCTCTTTCTGCAGCTATGTCTATTCTGTTTATCTAGAGGGTGATGTGTTTTGGCAGGAGCATGTACCACTCGTACTTCAAGCTTCCTTTGCCCTCAGGGCAGCATTAAGAAATTTGTTAGAGTTGTTTTGTGACAATAAATAATAACATCTTGCTTTCTTAGGGAAATGACAGAGCCATGTCTGGTTTTGTACAACAGACGTGTTTAAATCACCTGAGTTTGAAAGGGAGTAGAGGTATCAGAAGTATTACATGCCTGTGAGCTCTGTGAGAAGGGGTTGGTTAGTGAAGGCTTAGCCTTTTACATTTGCGTTAATGTCAATCCATAGTGAGTAGGAGGTTTACTTAATTCTAGTAATTGTAGAAGCACTTGATTTTAAGCAGGGGGGCTCTCTAGATGGCCGTTCACCATTGGAAGGCTGTGTCTGGGGTTAAGTGGCTTTTCTGTCCCTTTTTCTTTAGTTTCCTCTTTCTAAATTGGATAGCTTTTGAATACAGCTTCTATATATGGCACAAGAACTAATTGCTGCAATTGTAAAGGACCCGTTTTTCAGAAAACAGGTATATCATGGTGCTTTCAGAATGTAAATATTTAATGCAGACTTCTTCCAGGAGATGGAACCACATCGATCCTGTCTTCCTAATCTTTACAACTTTATGGTTTGTCTGGCTGCAATTGGAAAGCTTTCCTTTGTGGGCTTTGGAGTGTTCTTTCTATGTATGCTGAATGACCTTACTACTAACTGTAACTTACTAATCAGTCTTTCACCAGGTAAACTAAGGGTATAGGCATGAAGGAAGGGAAAAATTTGGAACTTTGTACACAGGAGTTATAATTCAAGCAACAAAGCCAATATTTTTCAGAACATTTATTAGTCGTTAAACAGAGTAAAATCAAAGCCTCCAACACTTTTTTTTTGTGTTGAGGTTTTGAGTTAAGATAACAAAATCTTCAGTAAAGAGGATCAATTAAATGAAGTCATATGCAGGCCGTAAGTAATAGCACATTCACCACTGCAATGGAAGTACACTTGATTTTAGTAGAATGTGCTTTCTTTCTATGAAATGAATTATACATGTTTTTCAGGTTTTTGATCTCTGATTTTTAATGAGTACAACTACATCTTCTATTCAGGTGGGTATTCATTATTTGGCAGAGACTATAATTTCTGATATTATCAGTTGGTGACTAGACTGCCCAAATCTGTCTGGAGCAGACTTTGCACCTCATTATAAAGCAGAGGAGGAGGTAGGGGCCGTGTGATGCTTTGGAGCAGTATGTGCTATAAAGAAGATGGGTGCATAGCAAAAACTCCGAGCTGTCACCCTCTGAGGGGCCCGAAGTGATCGTTCAGAAAGTTAATGGTTTGCAGGTCCCTCTCCTTGGTGAGGGTTACTAGAAGTTTACCATCACCATGCACTGGGGTTGATTCATTTGAACCCAAATTGTTGCTGAAAATATCCCGTAGCGAACGGTAATCTATCCAGCAGATACAGCCTCCCGTTCAGCAGTCCTGTTTATGCCATTATGTCTGTAATCCTATTTGTCCAGAACACATACTCCAGTCCACCCTCGCAATTTCTGAGGCACTGAATCATTTCATTTCCCTAAATCCCTCTGTGACTAGATGATGGATTCTTTCAACTCAGTAATCTTGCACCATCGCTGACATAACATAGTAACGGGGAGCCTTAAACTAAGCTCAGTGCTTTTACACCAAATCTGGGGGACCCTTATGTTTCTGTGGCTGCCTTGCTGAATGTCTTCAAAAGTAAATCCCGTTTCATGAAATGAATGGGACGAGAGCACAGTTCTGGTAGTGGTCTGGCTAGTTTGATAATGCCATCTGGAAGTAGTGCAAAATGGCATGTAAGTAATTGAATTTCACATGCCTGTGTTGTTATTTTGTTAATACTGCTCCATATCTGAATGTAGCTTCATAGAGATAGAGAAGTGTGCTTGCTACTGCTCTCTCCTTTTCTAGTTAAACATCTTTGTATTTAAAAAGTGTAAATGGTGGTACAGGCACAGCAAGGAGGTATAAATAGAGTACTGTCTCACAATCTCCAGTAACAGATGTTTAGGGGAAAATAAAAGAAACAGGGCAAATGCAGAATAATCTTTCCCCGGTGCTATCCAACCTTTCTATAAATGGCAACTTGGGGCCTTTCAGACCTGGATGTTTCATTTATACCATGATGCTCAAAAGCCTTGATGCGCCATTACCTCTCTCTAGTGTCTCTTTACACTTCTGGCTTCCACAGCATCTCCTGTGGAATTTAATTATGTTAAGAAGTGTTTCATTTTCTGTTTTAGACCTGCTCCATGCTGAATTCATGAGCTACTTTGTCCCTATCAATTATTTCCAAGAACTATACTCTTCAGTTATCCCTCTTCCAAGCCCAAGGGTCTGACAAGCCTTTTCTCATGCAGATGTCGCTCGTGCTTCAATCATCGTTGCCCGTTCTTTCTTCTGGTTCCGTTGCATCCTTTCTGAGGGGAGGATCAGCACTCCATGCACTATTTAAAGTGTACGCACACCATAGTTTTGTGCAATGACGAAAACTGCCTTTGCATCTGTTTTCAATTTATTTTCTGTAAATGTTAGAGAATGTCTGAGTGCCTTCTCATGCCATTTACAAGGTCAAAAGCCGTGCTTCAGTGGCTTTAATCAGTTGTGCAATTCATCCAGGAAGACGAGACCTTACCCCTTTGATGTCTTTTAATACACCCTCTCTTGATCTTTAAGAGTTTCAGTGCTCCCAAAGGGCCACGTTCTCTCCAGTGGGTGCCTGGCCCTGGAGCAGGTAACTTCTTTCACCAGTACTTCTTTTAGTGCTTTCCCTTCATTGCCTCACAAGCAGCTACTGCTGTTTGCTTGCTTGCTGTAACTGCTACTCCCCGGGTTCTGTATGCAAAGGTGCTTCCCAGCTGTCACATGCCAGTCGGCTCTCCTCTGCTGTGTTTAGCCAGCTCCTCTGACTGCTTTCACATTCCTGGAGCACCATGTTCTTCCTTCAGTCCCTGTTCCCCTGTCAGGGTCTTCCACTTCTGCATTACTTTGCTTTTTTTTTCTCCATTTTTTTTTTTTTTTTTTTAAATCAACGGTAGTGTTTAAGCGATGGGAGATTGGAGGTCTGCGACTCATTTCATCAAGCAGCATACAAATGTGTCAGAAAAGGTAATCCTCATTCCTAAGAGCTTACCAGATAACTTAAAGGTAATGGGCAGCTCTGACAAGGGAAATGGAGCAGAGCAGTGAATCGTGAAAACCGGAGGCGGTCACAATGGCACCGAGAGCAGACAGATCTGAGGCTGAACCTGAGACCTGTAGTATGGAAACACGGTACGGAAGGCATGGGCCTTGTGTTTAGGTCAGGCAGAATCAAAAGTTTGATGTGGACACCACTGAGCACTATGGCGAGAGAGTGTTAAAAATTGAGATGTTTTCCTTGTGCCTCAGCCCCATGTTTAAGTGAAGACTTTAAAAAAAAAAAAAAATCTCTGATTGCAGCTACGGTAATAAAAATACCAAATAAAAACACTAAATACACTGTAAGGCTAATAACAAGCACACCTTGTCATAGTGATGTGTTCATGGTTTTATCCAGAGGAAGTCGTACATACCTATAACATGATAAAAAGTTGTTATGGATAGAAGAATCATTTGCTTAAAAAAAAACCAAACAAACACAAACCTACAAGATATTCCACTACTAACAAACATTTATCTGAGCTCCACTTTTATTCTAGTACTTTTTTATAGCATCTTAACATAAGGTGTTATCTTAGACCTGTAAGTACAATACATAAGGGCTTGGGAGAAGAATAAATGAAAGTTGCTGTAGAAATAATACAGGAGTGCTTAAGAATGACTTTTAAATGGTTCGGTGAAGTAGATACGGCAACAGCAATCTAAATTCTATCAGACAAGGTAATGGAGGGTAAAGGAGCTGGCAAGCAGAGTGACTGGAAATCTAAGTGATAACATAAGCCTAAACCATAGAAGAGCTTTGAAAAAATCTGTGCAAATTAGCCAGGAACTAATGTATGCATAATGGTTTGTAACTTGAAAGGAGGAAAAGGAAAATCTGACTGAAAAGGGTCAAGGAAGAGCTGTGAGCCCCAGGTTTTACATGGGTTTTTGCTCTGGGTGGATGGAAGCTATACTGCTGAGGGCTAAATTCCCATTTGTGGTGTTGTGACATGAAATAGGACCGTACAAAATAAGTCTGGTAATGGTTATGTGGAGAACCTCTTGGCTCCAAACCAGAATCAGCCGTACCTAAACCTTCCTTGGCAAAGCCTTGTTCTGCTGGTCCTTAAAAACTTGCCTGGGGACCTGCAGTCACCAGGGGCATTCCCTTCCAAATGCCAGCACTTCAGCTTAGGGAACTTGTCCTGGTAGCTCACCTTTGTATTTCTTCCCATACTTTTGACCCTTTACTTCCATCCACATCCTCAGCTAATGAGGATGAGACCTTGCTGCCGTACTAGCTTGAATGTCAAGGTTTCTTTCCCTGCTTCCACAATCATCCCTAATATCAGCAGTTATCCCTAATATCAGAGCCCTTGGGCTCTGGTCTGGAGTGAGCTGCTCACCTCTGTGGACAGGGAGCTTGGGTCAGTGGCAAAATGGTGCAGGTGCCATATTTCTGTCTAGTTTTTTTAATTTATTTTATTTTACACAACAATGTTTGCACACCAGCCTGATAGCTACTAGTAGCTACTATTTTGGCTGATACCCTGATATCTAGGAGCCATTCACAACTGTCCGACTCTCCATATTAAGCCTGGAAGAAAATCCTGGCTTGAGAAAGAGAAATGAGTGGGAATACAACTTGGTGCAGGGGGGAACGTTTGTAGCTGGTGAACTCCAGACTGAAAGTGTTGAGTCTGAAGTGTCCTGACAGCGGAGTTCTTACTGACAGTTATTTAAGAAATACATCATAAAATAGAGGAGAGGCAATTTCGGTCCTCATGGAACAATCAGTGAGAGCTGTTCTCAGAGCTTTTCAAGAAGTAGGTGAGTGCTCACAGGTTCCTTAATAAAAAGTGCTTTAAAAAGAAAGCTTAGCACAGCGATCCTGCTGTCCGACAGCATCCTGAGCGAGTCGGCATGTCACGGGTACCACAAGGGAATCCCAGGGGGGTGACAGATTTTGGGCGTGTGGATGGTCTGGCTGCCAGTGGACACAATCAAACAGCAGATGCTGTGTTGAAATTTTGATTGAGGAGAAGACTGTTTTTAAGTACATCATCCAGCATGGTTCCTTGAGGATTTAGAAGGAAGGATGTTCAGACAACGCAGCAGATAAATGCCTCGTCTGTCCTGGTCAGTGCTGGAGCTCTGCTTGGTCTATCACCAAAGCCTGAGCTTCCCAGCACATGTGGTATTTGGAGAACTAACTGCTGACTTCATAAGGGATACGAATTTGATGTAACGGGCTATATTTTTAGCCACTTGGATGGTGCCACGCGTTATTCAGTTTTGATTAGCTCAGTCAGTGCACAGGGCTAGTAAATGTTAAACATTAATATTAATCACGCCGCGGTGCCTCTCTCAGCATTCTGGTCCTCAGCCAGCAGTGCAGGTGTGCAAATGAGGAATGTGTGGGTATTAAGAGCCAAACTTCCCTGCCTCTCACACCTGCACATGTTTGGGAAATAAATACATCCAACAAAAGCTCTTCTAAACCATTATTGTCCAAGTATTCCCTACCCAAACACTCATGAGGTATGCACACGTATATAAAAGAAGCAGATTTTATTCTGAGAAGCGTAGAGCAAATGTATTACACAGACGTTGATGTGATCTTGTGCTTATCAGGACAGCAGCTTGTAGGAGGTATTTGATTACCTGCAAAGTTTGGCCTTGTCTCAGTAGACCGCTATATGATTATCTACAAAGCCTCATTGTGCTCACGCTAAAGTCAATGACAATGTTCTCGTCTCCTTGTCTTTAATGGGCTGTGTCCCAGCAATATTTCATTAGATTGCTGTTCACGAACATGAACTTGCAGTTATATTTGCAAATATCTCCTTGTTTGGTTGTCTGTTTAAGGAAGGCATTTAAATATTTTCACTTGCCTCTTTTCTGCGTTGTTTTTGTTATCTTACTGTAGGGTCATAATTTTTTTTTTTTTTAACACTCAAAAATGCAGGGTCAAAATAACTACAGGAGTAAGTGGTATGTTACTCTACAGATTTCAGTGATGTTACAGACATTTAATTTTTAATCCATAGGACTTTGTTTCTTCAAATGCAAAATCTGGCATTAATGATGTTTGTTTGTTTTTTTTTTGTAAGAAAACCTACTTTGAACACTGTTTGCTGCACTGTATTTTTGAAGATACTAGTCCAGAATAAAATAGGAATTTGGTAAAGTGTTCTTGCAAAAAGAATCAATCGCACAGGGGATAACATTTCCTGAAAGTTGCACAGACCCTGCTGAAAGCTCAGCTGCCAAGAAGCAAGGTCTTTTTGTAGCACAGGATATACAGACACCTAATATGTGACTTCCAGGGGTCAAGGAGGAGATAAGAAGATCACAAGTGGTCCACAGCATCTATAACCCATAAGCCTTTGACCAAGCAGAGTCCCATCCTGACTTGCCCTACCCAGGGAGCTCCCTAAGGAAAATGTAAGTGCTGGTGAATCCCTTCCTGACATCCTGTGAGACGAGGGATTTAGGAAGGATCTAACGTGGTTACTGTTAGAGCTTCAGCTGCCTAAGCAAGCATGCTTGCAGCATGGTGGTGGCACAGCTGGACTGCTTCAGAGCTGCTTTGATTTTCCCTTTTAGCAGCAGAGGTGAATCTGGTTTAATGGGTAAGCCCTGGTGAACCCACGCTTACAAGATGATGATGGGGAGCATCAGCAGATATTTGAGGTGAATAAACAGCACGAATGAAACTATTCAGAGACTGAAAGGATATCTAACTGTCTGGAAAAAATGTAACTGAGACACAGAAAAACGGTTAGGAAAAGCATCTTATTTGCATTGTGGCGCTAGTGGAGCCACATTTGCTTACGCTAGAGCTCATTTAAGTCATACATCCACCTAAAAAGATCACTGCAGGCTTGGTTTGTCTGCATGGCAGTAAATGTATTGAAGGTTCAGAAACAACCATTTGTAGCAGGAGAAGGACCAAGTGAATGGCAGTAGCTGTTAAGACATGATTAAATGTGATGTATGTCAGCAGCGGTTAACTTCTGAATGGCTGGAGGCTACTTCTATTCCCCGGTAGCTGTTTGGTGACCAGAAGCAGCAGCTTTCTTTCTGTGGCATTGCGTGACCTGTCCTTGATTAGCGCCCTCTGTAACCCTCCCCTTTCAGCTCTGCCCTTTAATTTGGTGGGCCTGTTGACCTGATGACAGTCCTAGAATCCAGGTGCCTCTAAGATTTCAGCAAGACCTACAACCCACAGAGCTTCAGCCCTCAGATTGCGAACTGGCCACTCCTTTTAACTGTGGCTTTCCAACCTAGGTTAGGGGTCAGAGCATGGCTGAGTCTTTAGGGCAAGCTGGAAATAAAACGTCCAAATGACAAATCCAACAGCCTGCATGGGCACATCATTAGTACGGGAAATACGGGAGGAGTCAGCTCTCCTCCCTGGAAATGCTAATGCGTAGTGAATGCTCTGGACAGGAAGTCAGGAGGTTTTCCACATTTATCTCTTTCAAAAAATTCACAAAAATATTTTGTTTTGAGGGATGCGAAGGAAGATTCCTAGTGAAGTCTGTGGCTCCGCTTGCATGATTTAAGTGAAACGGCCGCGTAAGGTCTCTGCTGATTTGTGGGCCTTGGCTGAGAACCTTCCTTTATTGCTCTTCTTTGTCACTGCAGAGTCAGTAATGTATTCAACATATTTTCCATAATTTATAACCCTACAGAGACGGGCAGTGTATCAAGTGCTGCTGTAGGAACCAGTGACTGATCGAACTAATGAAGTCCAGGGCCCACGTGCCGTGTTGCAGAGATTCACAGAGTTAGCCCGTGTTCTTGGAGATGGGGGAGACTCAGTTAACCAATATTAAAAAATAAAAAAGGTGAAATACGCATCTGATACACGGTAACACTCGTATCCCTAGGAATAGCTGCTAATACAGCTAGAATGGAGAACCTAGAAAATGAAGGTGCTTTGAAGATAGACCTGTAGAAATAAATTAAGGATCAGACAAATTCTGCATCAAGCTAGCTACAATGGAGCATCTTCGCTAATATTTTTTTTCTGCTGACAACAGAGACCCCATGAGAAGTCTTTTATTTTTTTTCTTCCCAAAACAGAAGATTTGTGTCCTGCGATGCAGTTCTGCACAGGCTAAAGCTACAAGAGAGCTGCTGGAAAATTGCAGGAACAATGATTTATTCCTGGGCTGAGAGCTGAACAAGGGGAAACACATAAACACTGCACTATAGGCACAAAAGGTGATTATTTTTGCCACATGAAACTGCTTTAAAATTCATGGGGAAAAGTAATTTTTGATAGTACGGTGTAGGTGTTTTAGTCCTTATAAAAATAGCTACGGAAGGAATGTTTGTTTGTCAGAGACTCAATCTTTGCTTTACCACTCAGGTATTTTTAATGACTTTCCTTGAATAAGACTGAGCGTGGTTATGTTTATTGATGGATGAATTTGGATGATTACAGCAGACTAAAATTGCAGAATCATTATGATAGCAAAAACAAATCTGTGGCTTTACTGTATTTTTCCTGAGCAAGTTTTCTTGGGAGAAAAGCTGTGATCATTCTATTTGATTGGATTTTTTTCTGGTTATATGTAAATATTTTGGTGGATAAATGTACTGCTTTTCTGGGTGCTAGACTCTGAATCATACATGAAATTAGAGTAAAGTAGGAGTAGTTTTGCCACTAAAATGTATATAAAAGTAATTGTCTGTTTCTTTGTCAATGTTTACAATTTATATAATTCAGATTTGGTATGATCTTCATGACCCCTAAGCAGAATTGTTTTGCCAGATGTTTGTTTTTAATTCTCCATATACCCCAAACTTCTGGTCCAATCTTCTGTAGATCAGGGTACAGTATTATTAATGAAAGATTAAAAAAAAAAAATAATAATAAAAATCCCAGTTAAAGTATCTTTTCATTTTTTCTTAAAAATTATTTCCACAATATCATTTCAAAACCAGAAGAAATGAGCTCAGATCCTGTATGCAGTAACCACCAGAAGCTTTTTTGAGTTTAGTCAGACAGGAGAAGGAAGATGTTGAGAAAACCACGCCAAACCTCTTAGCCTTAGCACTGCCAGAGAAAACCTGTAAGGTTGAAAAATCATGAGATTGTCTTAAGGACTGTAACATTCAAGTGAAATCCTCAACTCCACCTTCTTTGGCTTCTGATTCCCTGCTTCTAGAGGATTTATTTGCTCCGTGTCTTCTATCTTTGAAAACACGAAAGCTTGCGAACTCTTAGATGCCAACACTGAGATTTTTATGCAGTCTCCTGATTCCAGCAGCTGGAGCTCTAAGAAAAGTCTTGCAAGTCTGTCAGCTGCTGTATAAGCAGAAAGCTGTATGTATTGTTTCCTAGAGATACACATTTGCTCTTATTTACCTCTCACACAATGCTTATTTGCGGTTTTCAGGTGAATCATATAGCAGGCATGTGGAAAAACATACACGTTTCCCAGGCTTCCCTGCTTTTTGATAATTCCAGCACAAATTGCAACAGCCACTTGTGCCAGATTTCAAAAGGCAAATTCATTTTCTAAAGCATTTGAGCTCTTAGCTCCCCATTGATCTTTGTGCAAGGTAGGAGCCAAGTGCATTGCAAATGCCTACCTGCATCTTCACAGATTTAGGCTATTGCAAAACTGCATCAAAGGGACCTTCAGGCGAGGCTGCGGTTCTTTGGGATTGGAGAGAAACTACTGCGCTGGGAAGAAAAAAGGAAAGGGAAATACTTTCTTTTGTGTATTTTTTCGTTATGTGTGATTAGAGGTACTGACAGTAATTTGTATAGGACTGTTCAAAACATCATGGTATTTATGCACTTGTTTGTTTTTATCGAGGTAGGTTATCCTCTATTCATAGGACAGCGCTGCCTATTCTCTGGAAGAACTGGTATGCTGTCTTGGTGTATGTACTCTTGCTTGATGCATAAAACAAGATTTTAAGATGTTGTGAAGTATATATACATGTTCTGCTTTACAAGCTCAAAAGCAGAACAAGAGTGATTTAAAGGAAAGCAACGTTTAAATATAGAAATCGATTTGATAAGGGGAGCCTTGGAAAATGTGAAGTTCTTTGTATTTCTCCAGCTCATGATTCCAAAGCCCCCCAGCCTTTTGCTTATGCAAAACATCTGCCTTCAGCTGTTCCATTTTTCAGGAAAAATAGCTTGTAGGAGAGGCGCCAGTTGTCTTTTATGTTTCTATTACTTTAATTTTTACTCTTACCCATATGGCTTTTTTGGAAAATGGTCTTCTCCATAACGTGTGATAGTCAGGGTGTCTGGCATCTAACAATACACATTTCTGCAGTGCTACGTTGCTTCCAGTTACTTGTTTTTTCATTGGGAAAATAAAAGATCCATCTTTATCCATTTCCCTAGACCACACAAATGGAGAACACAAACAAATGAGGAAAAAAAAAAAACAAACACATAGAAAAGAATAATCGATCTCAGAAAAAAGTACCACCTAAACAAAATGAGCGTACTTCTGTGGTCATTATTTAAACCAGCTGCTCCTGAAGGTTGTTACTGCTATAAGTGAATCTATCTCATGGATTGAAGGTAGTGTGGACTTCTGTGATATTCTAGCTGAAAACGTCTTACACAAAAACCCCTTCTTGCTGGTTTGGCCTTGAACCAGCCACTGCTAGCATCTGGAGACCTCAGACACGAGACGAAAATTAGCAACCTGCCTGGAAAACTTGGAGCGAAAGCCTTCCCTGCATCCAGCAGGCACGTGGTCAGCACCCAGTCCCACACCAACTGAAGCCTGCTTGCTGACAACATTTGGGATTTGCTCTGGGGGTCCAAGCCTCTTACCCATGGGTTGGAGCCTGCTCCCATTTCCACGAAGACCCTGAGAGGATTGTGCTAGGCCAGGACATGGAACAGGTAAGGGCTGGGAAGATCTCCTGTTAGAACAGTGGTGTCTTCGGGGTCTTTTGCCAAAGACCATAAGACTGACTCAGAACGGATTGGTTTTGATTGGGTTTAATGTTTATTCCTTTTTCTGATATCATTTACTCAGAAATGCAGCCATATCAGCAGTTGACACAGGTAAAAATCCTGTAGATTTGAAGAGCATGTAAGTGGTTGGTAAGGCGCTAACAGTACTTTCAAGACAAAAGGAATTGTGTATCTGTATGTACATGAAGCTGAACGTAAACCTGAGTGTTACCTCCTTCACAACACAGTTTTCTTACCTAACTACTCCATTTTTTTTTCCAGCTTTCCATGTTTTCTCAAATTAGCTTCATGAAATCTTGGGAATGAAAGAGCACAATGATTGCGGAGCTATTCCATGAGAAAATTCCCACACATGAAAGAAAAAGCTCTGCTTGTTCTGTTGTGAACTCTTAAGGTATAGACAATGAATCCGACCCTCTCATGTTTTGAGACCTCTCCTCGTTAATTGTCAGTGAGAAATTACAAAGGCTGCAGACAGATAATCTTACAACAGGTACCACAGGGCATTTTTCACCGTGTTTTCAGTTCAGACTAAACCACTACTTCAGGGTCTGTGGCATAACAAATTGATGCAGGTTAGGTTGGTTGCTTTGAAAAAAAAAAAAAAAAAAAAGATTTTTAGGGGCTCAAGGCAGCTTGTGTTCATTCTTAGTCTGTTTTGTAAGTGATGGAAATTTGACAACTTCAGTTTATGAGCTAGAGACAATTACAGTGTGCGTTTTTTACCTACTTGTTAGGGAAAATCCTGCAAGGTGCTGAGCTGTTCATACTAAATACCAGTTACTTTAATTGAACTAGATGAGAGCTGAAGATGCTCAAAGAATTAGGTTCCTCTTCTGCCTCACTGACTTCTTGTTGACGGGCTACCAGCCCTTATAAAGGCGGCTGGTTGTGTCCGTTTTTCGGCATGCACACTGCCTGGCAGTTTAATGCTGCTAAAATGAAAAGCTAGTTAGCTTTCCCCCAAATCCCATGCAGCTCTTCCAAGTTTTTTCTCATGTGCATATGTCAGCACGCTCAGACTTGAACACAGCACTCAGTAATACTCACAGATAACACATTATACTGAAATTTTCTCTGGTTTATATCATTCAAATGTGAATAGGATAATTGGGAGTGTACTTTATAGCTTAGTCAGATCCTCACAGAACAAATGCAGCCACTCACATTATTTTTTATTTTTTAACTTCAGAACTGCCCACAGAAGTAAAGTTTTTTTGTTTTTTTTTTTTTTTTTTTTTTTTTTTTTTCTTGTGATGAGTATTTCTTGCTATTAATTAGGTTTTCTTCTGTGGGCATCCGAGCTAGCAGCTGAGGGCAACACAGCAATGAGTGGATGCGAACAAATCAGCCTGACAGCAGCTTGGGTTTTTCACTCTGCCAAATGGAGCCATTGTTGGGAAAAGTGCTAGGAAAGACACCTAGATTTTTTTGAATCTAGAAAGAGCACTATTCTATTCTATTTATTTATTTATTTTCGTAATTGTAACAATACAAACAGAAATTATTTTGGATCCTGAGAGGCCATGCTAAATGAAAACTGCTGTTTGGCATTAGGGCAATTAGGGTACGGCAATATGCGTAGTAATTTACATATAATAGAGAAGGAAGCATTTGTTTTTTGTTAATTGGGTTACAAGGCAGTAAAGCTTTGCCATTTATTAATTTGTTGGCTGGCAAGGTGGTGGGAGCAAGCAGGCTGCTTTGACACAACCCGTGTGAGATGATGGCGCTCTCACGCGTGAGCAGTTTGTCGGAAACCCTGCAGGTCACTGGGTGCTGAACGATGGCGTTAACATAAACACGATGTAAATGGCAATCATTTTGTATCTCATCTATATAATAAAAGTGTCCTAAGCGTATCTTGATACATTAATTTAAATCGACCTTTAATTAGGTAAACGATCCATAAAGAGCATGCTTGCATGGGTGATTCTCTTGTGACTTTCTACAGCATTGTGCCTCTGTGGTCATCTTGCTCTACTGTGCTAAGAAGCCTGTGAGCTTGAAATATAGAACAAATTTATCGATATTTTTATTTGCAAGAGTTCTTCTTGCAGCCGATAACAGGAGGAGTATTAGTGTTGCGTCTTGGTTTCGGCCCAAGCAGACTGGCGACTTTCTGTAATGCTTCTCCGTGTCTGATCAGAAATGAACCTGCTAAAAATCAAGCGGTTAACTGAAGCCTTCTTAATCTTAATCTGATCTGACAGTCAATAAAAATGTGAGCAGACTTTATTAGTATAGCAGTAATAATTCTGCCATTAACAGGAAGAAACTTGTCTTGGATTTACAAGGCACTAACTCTTTTTCAAGCTTTTTCTATTTCCATTCTGGGACTAGAGGAGCTCAGAGGTGTCTGATACTAGGTTATTTTTCTTCTTGTGTGTCTGAGTGTATTTGCTGGGCCAGAGTTTATGGGAGAGATAAAAGGTGGCAGAAATTTAGGAAAGCCTTTTTGTTTTAGGAATCCTTAAACATGGACTGAAAGAATAAATGGTGAGAGGTGATTTAGTTACAGGACTTTGAAAGAAATTCATGGGAGAAACTTCTTTTTCAGTTTTGCTGCAAGCTCTTAGACTTCTCTCCCATTCTGGTAGATACTTGTATTTTGAGCCATACTCATATTTTGTGCACACAGCAGTGATATAGGGCAACCGGTATTGTTGCTGCCGTATCCCTAGCCTAGAGTTACAGCACTGTGTTATTGTGAATTACGGATATATTAAATGTGCATTATTTATTAGATTGGAAGGTTCTGTGAGTGTGCATTAATCTGGCTGCTGTAAAAATGGCTTTAAAGCCATTGAAGTGGACGGGTAAAAGCCTTTTACCTAGTGGCTGAAGTTTTTTCTGTACTTATCCTGAGAACGTGCTGCATAGACACAGATGGTGCAGGTATCTTCATAATATGTTCTGTGTTGTCAGGGAGCAGTCAGACGATCACTTTCTCTCCATCCACCTCGGTCAGCATCTTCTCAACCCTTCTCGATTCCAACTAAATTGGCAAAAGGGGGAGGTCACGGAAATAAACGGCAAGTGCTATGAAGGGAAAATTTCGGGGCAGACAGGGAGGACTTCACTGGTGGATTCGTTATGATCCTCTGAGATTTATGTGAAAGACAGTCTGATGGGGGAAAACGTCTGCAGACCTTGCAGTTACCCACGATGCACAAAGCTGGAGGAAACCAGGAGTCATTAGTTCTAGAGCAACTGATTGTTTTTAGGTTTTGCTTTTCAGTTTCATTTTGGAAACGTTGGTTCCTGCCAGGTGTAAGGAGCTGGCCCCTTGGGAACTTGGGTGTTATCTTCTCCTCTCTTCCCTGCTGCTCACTGGGAGCCCTGTCTGTCCAACACTGAGGTGAATGCAAAATGGGCAAGCACAGCCCAACTTCAGCTGAATGTGGCATTCAGCTGAAGCACTGGTTCTTGTCTGCAAGTTTAAATCTGCAGGGGCTCAGGCCTTTCCTTCTACTCAGTGTATTTTTAGGTTATTATACAAATGTTGAGCAATCTTCACAATTTCATAGGAGACATCTGGGAGTGCTGGATGGCTGTCATGCCAGGATGAAAATTACTCAATAATTGAGAAATCACCCTTTGTATTGGTTAATATGACTGCGGTTGGGCAGTGTTTCCTTATTTTTTTTTTTCCCTTTAGAGGTTGAAGTGCAAGATGGAAGGTGATATGGTCGATACACAAGCAGTGCCCAGCAGGAATGACTTCCCACTGTCACTTGTGTGTTTTCTGGGAGCTTCTGGATCACTGCCTAATTGCTGCACCCTTAAACAACACGTCCACACAGTAAAAATTCAAACAAGTGTTTTACCACCTCCTGTCACTGATGCCAGTTTGCAAGAGCCAAGGGGTTTTGCCTGGAAAGCTGACTTTCTGTCCACTGAGGCCAGGTGCTTCTCCTCTTACAAAGGTTGGTGGTTTAGAGGAATAAGGTAACATGAGGAAACTGCATGCAAGGGTCGTTCTTGTCTCACACTTGTCTTTAACTTCATTACATGGCTTCCTACAGCCACAGAGGCCTTTTAAGGATGTTATCATCTCCTCTCTTCCCTGCTGCTCCAATGTTGTCTCCAGAAATCAAGATTTTTATTATTTTTTTTCTTAACGATCAGTCTGCTTTATATACAAGACACAAAGTGTTTGAGGAATGAATTTAATATGCAGCCTCCTAAAGGGCCCCAGAGGCAGCTTCTGGTGACGTGGGCCTGCCTGTGGCCTGGTGACAGGGTCAGCAGCGCTGCTGCTGGGGTCCCCGAGTGCAGGCTCCTTATTCCCTTAACTCAGAATCGGTGGAGGAGCGAGGAGGAGGAGGAGGGCTGCTTTGAGGCTGGGGGGCTGTGCTTGGGACTATGAGTTGTATTTTTACAGGGATGAGCAGGGTACTCTAGGTCACTGTGGTAGAAATCCCAGCCCTGTAAGTGGTATGGTTATACCAGTGGATACTATTTTTTCTACTCATCCTCCAAGAAATGCCTTTGTAATCTGAATTCTGTAGGCCATTAGGGTAAGGGAAGATTACAACCAAAACTGTTTGACTGACTCCCCTCACCTTGGTTTTGCCCAGCCCTGACCTCTGCTGTTATGTGTCACCTAACGCGCCGACCGGTAGCTGCCATCCTTACTTCCCTTGCTGGCCTTTCAGACATTGGCTGGGACATTGGGGCTGAGCAATCCCACCTTACCCTAAAGCTGGATCCAGCATCAGGGCTGGTGCTGGGCTGCATGGCAGGTCAGACCCTCCAGAGGTCCCTGCCAGCCTGAATTTGCTGCTAATTCCACCTTGTCCCTTGTCACAGCACCAGAAAGCTTCCCCAGCATGAATTTGTTCACAGTTACACCTCATGCCTGTAAATCCCAGGTCCCTGAAGCAGGCAGTGCTGGATGAGCGAGCGTCCCTGGGAAATGCTGGTGATGAGCCTGCTGCCTGCTAGGAGCTGTGGGGCAGAAGAAGGGATGCGTTCCTGCTCTCCGCCAAAGTGTTCCTTATCTTAATTGCAAAAATTGCAATTTTGCAACTGCTTCATTCATTCCTCTGCTTCCAGCTTCTGACAGAGCCCTTCTGGCTTTTCCGCTGCACCTCTCCGGGCCTCACGGCCAAACCCCGTGCTGCGAGAGGCCAGGCTTGCCCGCTCCACAGTCAGCAGGTAGCACGTCCACACCGAGGGGCTGCGTGAGGGTGGCTGGGGGCGCTCTGGCTCTGTCTTTCCCTGCAGCGCCACGGGACAGCCCGCAGGCAGCCGGTGCTGCAGCGGGGCTGCAGGAGCACGGTCAGAACCAGCAGCCCAAAGTGTGTCCCCATTGGGGTACGGGCGGCTGGGAGCATGTGGCTGCGGCCCCCTGGGTGACCTGGTTGCTGTCCCCGAGTGTGACCTGGTCGGTGACCCAGAGTGTGACCCAGGGTGTGACCCAATGTGTAGTCCTGTGGGTGACCCGGAGTGTGACCTGGTGGGTGACCTGGTGGGTGACCAGGTAGGTGACCTAGTGTGCAGCACCGTGGGTGACCCAGAGCATGACCCGGTGGTTGACTTGCTGGGTGGTCCCATGGGTAACCTGCTGGGTGGCCCTGGGGGTGACCCGATGTGTGGCCACGGAGGTGACCAGCGTGTAGCACTGCGGGTGACCTCGAGGATGACCCCATGAGTGACCCGCTGGGTGACCTGGTCGCTGTCCCTAAGTGTGACCCGGTGGGTGACCTGGCTGGTGACCCAGTGGGCGACCCGCTGGGTGACCCTCTCCCTGACCCTCTGCCCCCACCCTGTGCGCGCCCCCACGCGTGCCCCGCGGAGCATCCACCCCTGGGGGCTCCCCGTGCGCCCCCTCCCGCGCCTCCCCCGGTCCCGGCGGGGCCGCCCCGGGCTCTCCCCCGGTGCCGGCGTTTCGCTGCGGGCCAGCAGATGGCGGCGCCGCCCCGGCCGGGCGCTCAGCCCCGCTCCGGCTCCGGCTCCGACCCTCCCCAGCCCCCGCCCTCCGCGGCGGTGTCTCCCTCGCCGCCACCTCCCCGCCTGTCACTGCCACTCCGGAGAGCCACCATGGCGCACGGCGGGCCACGCGTGTCCCTCGCAGCCACCGCCACCGCCGTGGCCTCCCGCCTGCCTCCTCCTCCGCTGCTGCTGCTGCTGCTTCTGCTGCTGGGCTCCGCCGCCGCTCTGCGCTGCGCCGAGCCCTGCGGCCCCCCCGGTCCCGCAGCGGCCGCCCGGGGGGCGCGGAGCACGGCCGGGGGGCGGCGGAGCACGGCCGGGGAGGCGGCGGGGGGCGGCCGCTCCGGGAGAGCATCTCCCCCGGCTGGCGGCCGGGAGCGGGTGGCCCTGCTCAGCACCTCCTTCGTGCTCAAAGGGGACGCGGCTCACAACCAGGCGATGGTGCACTGGACGGGAGAGAACAGCAGCGTGAGTACCGGGGGGGAAAAACCAAAAGGGAGCCTGGGAGGGGGGCTCCGTGCCGGCCGCCGGGGGTGCCGGCGCTCCGCCGGGCTCGTCTCGCCCCGTGCCCGGTGGCCCGTGGGATCCCCGCGGGCGAGCAGCGCCCCGACGGGCGGCGAGGTGCCGCTTCCCGAAAGTTTGGAAAGTTTGGAAAGCGGAGGGGCAGGGTGCCGCGGGGAGGAGGGTGGCTGACGGCGAGGAAGAGGAGGATGAGGAGGAGGAAGGCTCGGTCCCGGAGCGGCGAGGCGCGCACCCCCGGCTGAAGGAGAGGCGCTGCCCTCCGCGGGGAGGGGACCCCTGCAGGGATCTCCTTCTCTAAGGTCTGCACGGTTACCTCGCGGCGCCCCCTCGGCTCCTTCATCCCCTCGGGACACCCACGGGATGCTGCCTGCCGCTCCCCGGGGGCTTCTCCCCGACCAGCTCCCCCCTCCTCGCCCCCCGGCACCCTCCCGGTTGTGTCCCAGTCCCGGCGATGCCCGAGACCCCAGCGCCCGGAGCGGGGCTCGCCCCGCAGCACCAGCGCTCCCAGCGTCCCGCTGCTCTTCACCCGGAGCGCTTCGAGCCCCGAAGTTTCGTGGCGAGCCCGGTTTCGTTTGCCTCCAGCCCTCCCCTCTTCGTGTGCCGACCCCGATGGCTGCGTGTTTGCACGGGCGGTCTCAGGGCTTGGCTTTGCTGCCCGTGGCTTCTCCCGCACGCAGGCGGCAGCTCGTCCCCGTGCGCGTCCCAGGCAGGCGATCCCCGGCACCTTGCGCTGCCCGCACAACTTCCCAGGCAGGGAAATGGTAGGAAGGCTCGAGATCAACTTTCCCCTAGAGGATTTTAGCGTTTCGGGAAACCCCTCGGGTGTTTTTACTGCGGTTCAGTCGAGCTCCTCCCCTGCTTGAACTTTGTGAGTTTAGCATAAAGTTTACTTAAACTTGGCTCGGTTCAGAGCGCTGCTGTTGTGGTGCTCGCAAATCCGCGAGCTGTCATCCTTCCCGTGGGGGGCCGGGTCCTGTTTTCCACCTGTCTGGTTGGGGATCCACCCGGGATGTGTGGCGGCCGCGGCTCGGCGGGTGGGGAAGCAGCGGTTCCCCGGAGCACGCCGGCTGCTCTTGTGGCATCACGCGTTTTCGTGTGCCAGAGGTGGAGGCAACACCGCAAAGCTTGGCGCTTTCAGAGCCGGTTTCTCGTTTGCTCGGGAAGGAAGGGTGAGAGGATGGAGGATGGCCATTTTCTGTTCACAGAACGCGTTGCAAACCAGCGGCACCAGCTCTTGTGACTCTGCCCTTCCTCCCCGGTAGGCTGCTGCCGTTCCCTGCCTGGGGACGGTGCTTGCAGGCTGCTAGGGTTGCCTCCTTGAAGAATTCAGTAACCAAAAGTTGGCAGAAGTTCGTTTTTTGACATAAAAGGCAAGATACCGCCTTCATGCAAAGCGCTCGGCACTCTGAAATGAATACAGCAGAGCCTCGCTAATCCACCTTTCTGGCTGGTGGTCTCTCCTCACCTCCATGCAAAGATTTAATACCAGATGCTGCAGCGAAGGCTTGTGTTGCTAAAACGTTATGAGTTTTTCACAGTGTGCTACAGTTCACTTGCTAGCGTAGTATGAAGTAGGCTGCTTGAGAGCAAAGATAAATGGCAACTGTCAGAAGAAATGAAAGAAGTGTGGTCTTTGATGCAACTTGTTAGCTCTTTTTTGTTTGCTTGTTTGCTATCTACTAATTCAGCACTGCCGGGCGGCACTCTCGTCCTGAATGCCTGCAGATATTCTCGGCGGTATTTACACGTTCAATAAGAAATGCTTTTTGCAGAGTTACTTAAAAAGTGTGCTGCTTGCCGTGCCTGCCATCAGGTGATTACTGCCAAGCAAGACTGGGTTTGAAGGAGTGACCTGGGAATGAAAAGCTTTGCTGTCCTAGCCCAGGCAGAGCAGGCAGACTTTTTGCACTGGGTGTTTTAAAGGCTGGCTGTCAGCAATTCTTTTTGTGCCTTCTGTTCTTGTTAGCTTTGTTTTATTGCACGTTTCCAGTAGAAGAGCTGATTTTAACAAAGGCTTCCTGAGAAAAATGATTTGTAAAGAGATTGTTTTTTTTTTTTTCCTCCTTGGAAAGAAAACAGAAGAAGCGAATGAAGCCCAATGGAAGCAGGATGGGCTTATGGGGTTCGGAAGGAATCCTGCTGCCTCTGTGTATGTGAGATTAACACGTTTGAAACTAAATACCCAATCCAAAACGTATTTAAGGTAATAGTGAATGTTTGTTTGTTTATTTTGCCCTGGGTTGGGTGTTTGGAAGTAGCAATGCTAATATCCATCTCTTCTTGAGCCTGGCACCTTATCTTGTAAGTCTCAAGCCTAGGAGAGCTCCCCTTGCCGTGGAGGTACAGGCTTGAAAAGTGAAGTGCTGTTCCGTCCCAGGCGTGCTGCTGTCGATGGAAGGACCGTCGTTCATAACCAAGGGCTGGATCAGGCCCCGTGAACCTCGTGCGGCACTAAGCAATCTTCAAGTGTCACCACAGACATTTGGCACCTCGTTGGAGGTACTCAGCACTTTGTAAACCATGGAGCTAAATTAGTTCCTTTCCCCTTTACAGCTGCGTGGCTGAAAATTTGACAGTGATGAGCTCCAGATGACCGTATATCCTTTTAAACACCTCACCTAGTGAAATAAATGAAGAAGAAATACGCAGTGGGATTATTCCTTTGAGCTCCGTGATGGGGAGACAAATAACCGTAAAAGCTGAGGGGGCAGCTGCTTCTCTGGGGAATGATCACCTGCACAAATAGTGCATCGGGAGCACCTCAAGTGTGGATCGAGGGCAAATAAATAACTTTGAGGGGGGCAGAGGTTAGGCTGATGTGCACATGGAGCTTTTAAAAAATATATGTACGTCTTGTAAGTCCTCCTGCGCTTCCATAACAGGAGCATGTGATTTTGGGTTGCATGTGATGCCTTGAAAGAAACAAGGGAGGCTATACATTAAATTGTTCCTCTCTCCTCCCCCTTCTTTTCTGTAGCGTAGAAGCCTGATGTCCTCTCATAACGCCACTCATTTTGTGAATTAGGGAAATTGCTGGGTTTGATAGCACAGCAGAGTACATGGTTGAGCTGATGGCAAAGTGAGCTTGAGTAACTGGGAAGATCGCGGTGTGCTCCCTGGCTTTGTCACCAGAGAGCTGCGTGGGGAGCTATGCTAATTGCTTCCTGTTTTCTGTCCACATTGCTTTTATTTTGCAGTCTGATAATAAATTATTTATGGATTCCGTACAGGGTAAGCCTCTCCCTGACCTTTCTTGACAGTGGGCTGCATAACTAAAACTGCCACTAGTGATGCACGCCTTGCAGACCCAGTCCTTTAACACCAAGGGTGTATCTTGGTGAGTTCCTACAATTAGCGCTGCTGTTCTCTGTCCCTACGTCCACAGGAATCTGTTGTGCGCTGTTACTTTCAAGCAAAGGTTCACACAAGTGGAACTGATTCCCTTTCTCGTCGTCAATAATCATAAGCTGAAGATAGACGTGGCAGGTGGGTGGTGTGGCACACGCTCAGGTCAGGGCTCGTGACTGATGTTTGTGAACTGGTGAGGAACGGGGAGCTGTGCACGCTTACAGAGCAGCCTCTTACTGCGTTAAATCGAGTATGTGTGCTCCTGGCTTTACTCAAAGTACACTGCCCACTTGGATTTAGGGAAGACAGGCACTTGATAGACGAAACTTTTAGCATTTTCTTTAGGAAACCTTACAGTCATCCCAGAAGCTTTTTTTTGTTTGTTTTTGTGCTGGGTGAACAACTTGCTTTGCAAAACTGTGTTTTTTTTGACCCTCCTGGAGAACTCCCATTGTGCATTAATACCAATTGATTAAAAAAAATAATCAAAGCCAGAACAGAAATAGGGGAAGAACGAGACTCGTATTCACAGTAGATTTTGGTTCCTAGGATGCTCTGCATGCTCTGTTCAGGCTGCTAAAGTGCCGTGAACAGGATGTCGGCCAATTAGTTCTGAGGCTGCAGCTTCACGGTGCCAGTATTCCCTCGTTTTGTTTGCTGTCGCAATATAAAGTCCCATGCAGGCACTTATTTGTCCAGCAAGTTGATGTCATGATCTCTCCTAAATGAGTAGCTCTTTGTTGTGGGAAATAAACATACAAATGCACACAACCTTTTCAAGACTCAATATTTAGCAGCAGCTTACCAGAGGGGAAGATTTATTGCACATCCACAGAAATTGTTACATGCAAACTTCAGCTGGTCCAGACTTCTTTGTATTTGATGCCCAGACATCAAATATTTCTTTAATTTAAAAAATATTATTCTTTGTAATACAGTTTCACTGTATATCATTGGTAGGGTTGAGTGATCACTAAATGTATTCTTCTGCAAGATATTTTATTTAATTGGTTTTCTGTTTTGTTCAGTTTGCAATAAATTGAGCTGAGGGTATCTATAAAAACCATTGACTTCAATATTACCATTGCACTATCTGTAACGGTAAATGTAATTATCTACCCAAACTGGGCAAAAGCCCATTTGTGGCAAGGTTTTGGTGCTGTTCCTCAAGAGTAGCGAGGCTACTTTTAAGGAACTAAAAGGAGCACGGGGTCAAAAATCCCGATGGCTCAGACCTTTGATAAATGGCAGATATATCATCAAGTGGAAGGCAGATTTTCCACAGGGAGGATTTTTTTTTTTTTTAATTCCTTGAGATGATGGCATGATAAAAAGCACAGAAACCAAACCCAGTAATCATATTTGAATGGCAGAGCGGAATCCCTCACTGGAAGCCAACTGATTTTAAGCTGACTGAAGGAAATGAGGAGTTTAACATCATATATATATTTCATCATGGTGTGAATTTTGTGGCTAGCTTCATTTATTTGTTTCTCTCAGCCTCCGTTTTCCCCCTCTTGCAGCCCTACAGCCTGCTGCTCGTGTCGCTGCCTGCTGAGCTCTCTCACATTTCAGCAAATTCCACCTGATGAAAAGAGGGAGCACCTCTTGTCCCCTGGGTAGACACGGAGAATTGATACATAATTTAATTACAAACCTCCTGTTTTAAACATGCCTCAGAGTCCTCCTCTGGGAGCACCCCTCCACACCTGCAGTCTTAGCTGGTTTTAGCTGGTTTTGCTGGTTTAACTGGTGTTACCCGCTTTGCCTAGGAGCAAGCTACAAGCAGCCTTAGCGTGAGCAGGCACTGCTGTGCAGATGTTGGGGGGTGCTCCCAGAGTTTGGATCCGGGAGGGAAATTTAGCAGTAAACACCACGGGCACACACAAGATTGAAACCATATTTCTGATGCTGATGATATATTACAAGTGCACGATGAGCCAAATCTGGCTTAATAACAACCATTAAATACGTGTTTGCTTTTGGTAGCAGGGTCACGTATCACAGGGGGAACTTCATGTTGCAGGTGTGTACAGATTTATGAATTAAAAGCATGAAACTGCCCAGATTGTGGAGTTGTTTCATGCCAAGCCCTTTGTATGCCCAAATAAAACATTCCGTGGTTGTGTCCGTTAAGACCAAGGGGTGCTGGCACAAGGTGCAGCACAACACAGGTGGGATCCCTCTCGTTCCTGGAAGCAGAAATCCAAGTATACAAAAGCTGAAAGTATAGATTGGAAGTAGTCTGCAATACATGGCTGCTTGCAGTAGCTCAGGACAAAACTTGATGACCTGCAACATTCCTTCGGCATTTTTATTCTCGTAGCCTCACATTCTTTACCAACCATTCCCATCCCCAGCCCCTTGCCCCAGCAATAATAACTTAAAGCCCTGATGAATCGCCGATGACAAAAATGCTTGAAAGAAGTAATGGATGAGATCCTTTGTCATGCCCAACCTCAGCCTGCACATCTAAGCTTGGGCTTCTGCAGTGGGAAGGAGGCAGAGATGGTCCTTGGGCTGATCTTGTTGATGATAATTGTAATGTACATGCCTGAGGAAGATGGGGTGAGTTGTCCCAGGAGAATGTGCACCTATCTCTCTCTGCTTATTTTAGAGGGGTCTGGGTGACTGACTTAGGTGAAACACAGGATTTGGTTAAAGTTATCCCTAACCTGAATAACTGATGGTTGTGGCTGCTGCAGTTCCTTCTGCACGGCTGGTAGAGTTTGAGTTACGGACTCAGGCTCTGGTGTGGCAGGCATTGCTCAACCCCAGTGCGAAAATGCAGTCACAGCTTTGAAGAGTCTGTGCTTGCAGTTTTACCTACGTCCATCCTTGAGAAACAGAACTGTGTGCTTAAAGGATGTTCATTGACAGAGATCACACAAAGGTCTGTTTTAGTCCAAGGGCTGCTCCTGCAGCTAGGTATTTTTTTCTAACGACGTGGAATACTCATACATAAGCAGTGTTTGGAGCAAGGCCTGATATTTCCCTCCAAGAAGCTGCGTTTCAAAGGGAGTTGTTCCATGCACCATATCCCGTGTTGTGCGTGTGCAGCACCGCTTCTGTTGGACTCGCTGGCTTGGGTAAGCGGAGAAGCGCCACGTTTATGGATCCTACTGGATTTTGTCAGCCCTGGGTGAAGCTGGTGTGCAAAGAAGAGAGATGCTCTGACGCTGCTCTTCTTGCAACCTGCGGTGATGCTTGGTGAGCCCCACTGCCCTGATACAGAGATAGGTCAGGGGAAGTGTGAGGCTGGGCTGGAGGTAGAACACGAGGTGCCCAGTGAACAACTTTTGGGTTAAATTGCAGCTGGACAGGAGTATTGAGGAACTTTACTCTTCACCAGTTTCCTCTGAAATACCGTTTGTGGCACATAGGTCATTTTGTGCCTCAGTTTCCTACCTGTGATGTGACAATGGTGGTACTTCCCTAGGATCGAGGATTGCTGTCCTTCTTGATAAACCAGGCACTTTGATATGAAAGTACTGTTTACCACCCAAACACCTAAAAGAGGCAGGATGATAGAAGATGATGTGTGGTTTCTTGGCTGCTTTGGCCACTTCGCAGTACAGGCTGGAGAAGAAAAGGCACTCCTTGTCGGTCCTGCTTGTTCCGGTGTTCATTTTCATCAGGATTTGATCAGGATTTGATTTAATGTGTAGCCCAGTTTAATTTAAATGCCTAGACTTTGGTACTTCAGTGGTCAGACCATTGAATAGACTTCAGAGTGTCTGACTGCAAACATTTCCAGTGCAATTTAACCTGTATTTAACTGGTTCCCTCCCCTCATTTACCGGTATACTGAAATAACTCTGCTTCTTGCTCACTGTTTGTACCTTTCTGCTTTTGCAGACTAGTTATTATTTCTCTGAATAACTTCTATTTTAGCCTTTTAAATTTTCTTTCTTCCCAACTCACTTCTGCTAGCTCTTTAATCGCGCCATCCGAATAGGACAGTATCTCTATGGAGCTGTATTCACCTGCCGCGTGTTTGACGGGCATGTTCTTACCAATGTACATGCACCCAGGGATGGTTGTTCATTTCTGGGTTCCCTCTAGTCTCTCCAATGTCCCTGTGATAATCTGTGTGCTCTAAAAAGAACATTGTAGGACAGCAAGTAGGGTTTTGTTTGTTTTTAAGCGGTAAGTCATAAAACCACTCAAACAATGTGGTCATTAGGCAACATCTAATTGCTGTGGTTTCTCTGCAGTAACACTGTTAAAAGTTTGTACTAGTAGATGGAGTAGTTGCAATTAATGTTTAGCCTTTCCCCGTTTGCTTCATGAAATTTCTCTCTTCCACGGTGCCTGGAAGCTCATCAGGGAGCGGTGTGGCAGCAGCGGATTTGCAAGCCCCAGCTACCAGGATGCGTCCTCGTTCCTTCTGAGCAGTGAGCCCCTGTTTACTGGCCAGCACGTTCACTTTTAGCAGATGGCAAGCTGCAGTCTGTGAAAACACATTTTTTATTACTGTTGCTGTCTCTTCTCTGCTCCCAGACTGTCAGTGCCCCAAGGGAAAGAGCAGTCTTCCCCCAGCACACGCACGAGCGAGCTGTGCTGCACCGGGGCTCTGCTCCGAGTCGGTAGCATTTAGGTGCCTCTGTGATACCAGCAAATAATGCCAGTGCTGGCTGAGGATTGAGCTCTGCCACCTGGAAATTGTAGCAGTGCCTCACTGAGCCTCCCAAACTGAGCCAGGCTGGAGAAAAGTTGCTTTTCTTGGGTACTGAAGAACAACCTATTTATGGTTAATGTATTTCCACGCCTGCCTCCAAGAGCAGCTGTCACTGCAAGGCAGATGCCCAAGGGGCTGGAGCTGGGAGGTTACAGGAGCGTGTTGGAATCCCTCTTTGAGCTTTGGGCAGTGTTTCACAATGTTAAATGTGACTGAATCTGAAGAAATAGTTGTTTCTTCATTGGAAACACAATTGTATCAAGGGATGGTAGGTTGCCATGAAATCCTCCTGGGTCTAAGTTCAATAAGATATTTTCCCTGTGTTTGCTACTGGAAAATACCTTGTAACTTGCTCTTTTCAGAGGATTGAAACTGCCTGTGAGTGCAAGGCATCTAAATCTGCAGCAGTACTTGTTAAATCTAACATTTATGGAAAACTGAATATTTTGTTCTTGGTTTTTCCTTTTGTGCTCTTAGGTATTGTGTTGAGGGTTCAGCATAAGTAGGGATCAGCACTAGCATAGGTGGAGGTAAGAAAATAATTCCCTGGGGGAACTCCTGAACCCCTTTTGTCCAGGCAGCTCTTTTTCTTGGTGGGCTCCATGAATGAGGCACCAAACTAGAAATAAAACAAACTAAACCAAAGAGATGCCAGGGACAGGTTGATTCCTTGGTGCAGAGATACCATCACACATCAGTTATGTTCAAGGGTCATCGGGGACCCATCGGGACACAGTGCACACATACCCTGTGCCTCATACATCGAGCCTAACCTCGATGGGTCTTAACTGAACCCCAGCATCCCAGGCCACAGCAGGTTGGTGTTGATGTATCCAAGTTCTCATCTGTTTTTTAGGGTGATCCCACTCTTCTTTCTCAGCACTTTATGGGGCACCGTTGAGGTTAGTAGGGTTAAAATTAGATTTGGCTGCCACATCTTGATTCGTGGATACGCTACATGAGCATCATTCCTTCTGACCGCTCTCATTTTAGTCCTGTAAACCACACAAGTGTAATTGGTATGCATGGGACTCTGGAGCCGTGGGTATTGTCGTATTCATGTGGTTAGAGCAAAGAAGCAAGCAGGCACACGAACTAAAAAGCTTTCCCCTCCCATGGGCACTAGGATTTCATCAGAGTCGCAGGTTTTGATTTAGAGGGAAATTTCTTATTTTGTTAGTTTGTCTTTTAATCAGTGGTTTCCCATGTTTTCCTGCCCGTTATCCAACCACATAATGGAGAGCATATTCAGAGATCTCAGCTGTCTTGAAAGGGGTCTTAAAACATGTTCTTTGCCCTAAGAAGTGAAAAATGAACAGAAAACTTCGATGTCAGGAGTACAGTGGCTTCGGAGTGAGAGCTGTGTCCTGCACAGCAGTGATGGACCACTGGGGAGTGGCACTGAACTCCTTCTTGTTCTTGGCTGGGTTGGTGCAGGGGGTAGAGAATTGGGAAGCTGTTCCTGCTGACGGTTCCGAGCTTTGCTTCCCCAAAGCAAAGGCAGGGAGACCAGTATTGACAAAGCCAGCTGAGACCTGGTCCTCTTCTTTTTGAGGTTTCCCAGCCTGGTAGGAAAAGCAAACATGAGAGAATCCAGAGTGATTTTTCCCTCTCTTGTATGTGACAGCCACTGAGGTGCTGCTGAGCACATGCAGCAGGGAGGGTGATGTGTAGATGGGGCAAAAGTGCCCAGTGTTTTTGAGCAAGTGGCCCATTATCAATGGTTTAAGTTTCTCTTGGGTCTCAGCTATTGTTATTAATCTCTAAAACAACTGTAAAGAAGAGAAGCAAGAAAGCGAGTTGCACATCAGCTGTACAGCATTTTTGTAGCTCTGTGAAGCCCAGCTGGGATTCACTGCCCAGACTGCTGGCACTCACCAGCTCCTGCCAAGGAAGACATAGAAGGAATGCATTCCCCTGCAGTTTGGCTGAATCGGACGCCTCAGCTTACAAATGGCAAGGTGCAGCTCAGCAAACACATTTTCAGTTCCTAATGAAATACCTGTGGTCTCCTTCATGCAGCATCTCTCAAGGGCTACTGTGCAGAGCACTGAGGGCCACAAGATCTTCTTTTCCTTCCTTCCTTCCTTCCTTCCTTCCTTCCTTCCTTCCTTCCTTCCTTCCTTCCTTCCTTCCTTCCTTCCTTCCTTCCTTCCTTCCTTCCTTCCTTCCTTCCTTCCTTCCTTCCATTGATCCTGGAGAACTGTAAGAGACAGCATTTTTTGAATTCACCCCTTGTGCCCCGTGTTCTGTTGGTTTATTTAAAAGCTCTAGAGAGGAGCAGGGAAAGGCCTTACCCACCGTGGGAGATTGATATCAGGCCACTGCACATAATCAGTGCAAGAGCTGGGTTGTTAGCTGCTAAATTATCAATACAAAAGTGTGTTTTAGCTTAGTTTAGCTTACTTCACATAACTGCTCCTTAAACATGCACAAACTGGCACAACGTAAGACCTGAATGAAAGCCAAGCTTCTTCATCTGCTGGTGGCCTTGGTTCGGCTTGGTCGGTCTGCTGGTGCCCAGGAATGTTTGAGCTGCTTTTGTGTGTGCTGGGGAGGCCGGAGATGTTTTACCAGCACCAGAGCTGCACAGGAAGAAGTTTGAATTGACATCTATATTGTTGTGAGCCATTACATCTTGTCTCTAACGTTGGTGACTCCAAAGAGACTGTTCCCGAAGATGGGAAGGTAGAGTTAGAGAAGGAAATCACCTTGTTAGCAGAAGCTGCCAGCAGGCCTGCTCACTGTCTTGCTGAATTTGGCGAAGTATGTCGAGGCTCCCGAAGGGAGCAGGACTCAGCCCAGGGTGATGTTTCGCAGGGGTCGGTAGCTCAGAAGTCAAGCCCGTTGAGATAAGAGCACTGAAATTCCCATTTAGACGTAGATTGTGCGCCAGGAAATAATATCAAGAGTTCCTAGTCTTTGATCCACAGCCTGTTGTGCGTGGAGGGTTCACACAAAATATGCAAGCTTTTTATTTTTGTGCTGCAGCTAAATAGACTTGTATTTATTAACTGAGCCCGACTGTCACAATCGCTGTCACTCAGCGAGAAACCCGTCTCCCCTTTAGGCAACTTTTACATCTGTCCTTTGTTTCCCTTACTTTTCTGTCTGCTTGTTTGTACGGCTCTCATTCCTCCCCCCTCCTTTCTCTGTCTCTGAGTCTCCTTTGTTATTCTGCCTTCATTTCTTCCCTGCATTAAATCACCTTTCTCACCCCTGAGGCTTAAATAGCATCATCTTCCCCATTCCATCTGCAAAAAAGGATCTTCAAAGACGTAGTCAGTAATGACACCGACGTGGCATCAGTGCAGGAGCTGCTATCCCGGCGAGCAGAGATGTTCACACTCGGTCACACGTTGTCTGCGGGCTTGGGCAGACACAGGGGCATTGCTTCAGGAAAGCTTGTGTTCATGGCACTATCTGTAGCTCTGGAAGACAGCAATAAGACATGTTTAAAAAAAAAAGTCCCCAGAATATCATCTAAATTGCCAGTGGCCCAGGAGCAGTGTGTTTCACCTCGTGCCCCTAGCCTAAAGCTGCGGAGTGATCTCTTAAACTCATCGAGGGAAGACTGGGGAGAGCAAGTGAAATACACTGCTGCTGTGTCAAGCTTCTGGGTGAGTTGAAATGATCATAATTAGAAATGAAAGACTCAAAATCCCATTTCCAGTCATCCAGTTCTATAATCTGCACATACCATCTAATAAGAATTTGTATATTGCCCATCACTGGAATTACTCTGCTGCTCATCTAAGTTTAATTGAAAAATAATCATAATCTATTCAGTGTTAGATTTAATGCATAAATGAGGGATTGTGAGCAAAACACAACTTCTGAAATGTCTATTACCGTGGGCTTTATTATGCAGGCTTAGTTCAGATATTAGTGCTTGTCATTCTGGTATTTGGGTGATGTCACTGATGTGGGACTTTGCCAAGCACGCCTCATTATTCCTTTTTGCAACCTACAGGCAGCGAATTCTTTTTGCCTTAAAAGAAATGAAATATTTACAAGCAGTCACTTATTGCAAGAATTTAAATGAATGAAGCATCTTCTGAAAACAAATGCAAGCTGAGGGAACCAGAGACAGCATGAACACGAAGCTGTCATGAAAGGGAAGCTGTGCAGTTCATACAGGCAAGCTCGGCGGCTTTGGCTGAGCCTTGAAAACACAGGAGTCAAGAGCAGGGAGTGCTAGGTCTTGGTTTCTGGCATAGCCCCTTGCCCTGATGTAAGTGCACTTGCTGAGCAGTCATGGACTCGAAGGTGAACAGCCTTAGACTGCTTTTATCTAACATGAAATTGATACTCTGCTATGGGAGTGACTCAGGAGAAGAACACAAGAAGGTCTGTGCAGGGCTAGATCTGAGGATGTCTACCGGAGAGCACCAGGCTCAGCTGACTGGTTTGGGATCCTTCACCAGACAGCTTTTCTGGCCAGCAGCGCTTTGTGGCTCGGGGGTTACAGGAAAGCTTTTCAGGTGCAAGAAACACACCTTTTTATAAACATGAAAACGAGAGGGAAGATGAGCTTACATACTTCAATGCAGCAGTTAGCCAAAATTGCTGGGGCTGAATCTCTGTTGACCACCATCCTTTCTCCAAATCTAAATGAGTCTGTTTTCTGGGTTTGATCTCTGAGTAACCTAAATTGTGTGTTCTGTAGCTACATTGTAGAATTTCAAAGCAGTTTCTAAGTGTATCAATTTAAATAATATTTAAATTCCAGAAAATTACAGAAGATAAGGAGTAGACCTATCAGTGCATAATTGACAGAGTACTTTTTTTTTACTGTGAGTTTCTCATCGGTTTGGAAAATCTAAAGGATCCTATTTCACTGAAGTGAATGCCATTTCTGCAAAGAAGGATGCATGGCAAAAGTAGTTTTTAGGTGGCTTTTTGTTTTCATACAATTTATTGAAGCATCTTTCCAGGAGTGTTGGATGATGGCACTATCAGCTGAAAAAAGTTTGAAGTATGCTGAATGTTTTCTTTCATTATTTAGAGTGGAATTAATGTTCCTTTAATGGACGACCTCATCTGAGCCAGGTTTAATTTTGTTTCCAAGCAATTATTCTCTTGGTATTTAACCAATACAGTATATGTTCTTATCAACAATTGAGTCTAATTTTTAATTTATGAAAGTTTACCTCAGAGTATTGAAATGTTTCACCCTCTGTAAGTACGAAAAACATGCCTTTGATGTCTTAGTGTTTGACTTTAAACAGCTGATTTGTGTGAGGAAGTTGTTTTGATATTTACAAGATTTGCTCCTTGTTCGATGCAAGTTTGCATGGCAAAAATAAGCTTTTTTTTTTTTTTATGCAAAAATGGATGATCCTGTTAAAGCAAAAATAAGTCCTTTTCTCTTAAGTTACTCTAAGGCCAGTTATTAAAACATCACGGTCCTGATTCTTAGATTTTAAGAAGTGCTGAAGGTGAATTTTGAGAATTTTCTTGCTCATTTAAAAATATGTCATGATTTTTAAAGACTTCTAGTGCTCTCTTAATTTTTACTATTGGATTGGAGGTTATCAGAAAAAACATTCAATTATAGTGGGCTGTCTGCAGGCTCCATGGGAACCCAAGCATTGGTTAGGTTTCTCACAAGTATACAGTGGCACTATTCCTCTGACTTAAATTTCTCCCCTTATGGAAGGATTCGTAGCTTTCATTTGTCTCACAGTTACTGGAGTCTACACAGTAATAGAAAAGAAGAGGTTCAGAAGCCTACAAAATGGGGAAAAGTAAACAGAAACCAGGTAATACCTCAAGAATTATATTTCAGATGTTGAATTCCACATTGTTCTGTTTTTACTCTTTTTCCTCTTTATGATTTTCTCCTTAAACATTGATATGTTATTGAATTTACCTAGAGAAAGCAAGCTTCTTAACTCCAGCAGAGGTCTGTATTTTGTTGTCCTTGTCTTCTCCCTCTCTCTCAGTCCTCTCCCTTACTTTCTATGGTTGGGTTAATTTAAGCCTTCTAGCTGCTGCCTTGGCTTGTTGGGCATCACCAGGGGCAGCATGGTACAGATGGAAGGCACGTCAGCTGAAGGGAACTAATATCCTGACCAACTTACCATCCCTGCAGATAGTGGGAAGCCAGCTGGGGTGGGCGAATTGATTTTTGCATCAATCTCCATGCACAGGCAATCAGTTTAACGGAGAGAAACAGAGTGGAAGCCTCATCGCTGCCCTGCTGTAGAAGGCTCCCTAAACTGGAGTCTCGTTCTTCATCACTTAGCAATGCTACTTAGTGCTTTTAAAATCAAACCACCCGATATTCCTGAACCCAAAGCCCCTAAATAGCAGCAGCAGGCTTCACTGTGTTTTGGATCAGGTCCTTGAGCTAATAATTCAACATTTTGGCTGCCTAGTCAGCCACCATACTAGTCACCATGCTAGTTAAGAGGTATTTAAGCGACAAAAACATTAGAAGGAATCTGTCATAGCTAACAGCATGAGGCTCATCTTGATGACAAAGCAGGGCCAATTCTATTCATAATTTTTAGTATATCCAGCTGCTTTTTGTAGTTTCTGTACCGCATGCACACTAATAATTATGAGGAATGACATACTGTTTTAGTAGGCATCATTATTATATTCAGCGTGAGGCAAAAACATGGTGGTTTTGCTGCTCTCTCACTTTTTTTGGTGAAGGAACAGGAGTGCAGAAAAGCAGATCTGTTCTTTAATGAAAATTTTCAGGTCGCTGCGCTGTGTAACTCAGGTAATGGCTTAAATAGCCAAAGAGAAAGCAATTAGAAGGCTAATTTGGATTCACCTTTCCCCGTTAGTACTTAAAGGTGTTGAACATTGACTTCTGTTACTGCTCCATGTGTGTCAGACTGCTCTCGTCCAGGTGTGAGGTGGGGTTTTTGTGTCGCTGGCTCGCAGCACGTAGCACTTGAGGCTTTTCTGATACCACAGATTTAGAAGCAAATAAGCCGACACACCAGCTTACGGACTTGCTCCGTGTTGGTCCCAAAGGTGTCATTGATTCTCTTTATATTACATGGTCAAATATTTGTATGTGGTATCACTGAGGCTAACAAAAGGTTGGCATAGGGCAGCAGTTATGTCACGAGTTGTGACATTTTCCTGTTGATGGGTAGTGTAATGTCAGCGCGCTGTGGTGCAAATGTCATCATTTTGTAACGTGACAAATTGTCCCTAGGGACAGCCCTTTTAAAAGACCTTAACTGACGTTGGGAAAATGAATTGGTTTTGACTGATTTTATTTGTGTCATATTTAGGAACAATCAGAAGTTTAGAAAGCAAAGCTTGCAGCAATTTGTCTCACTTTTCATTCTTGAAGGGTCTTTGCTAATGTCACAAACTCTAGCCATTATATACATGACACTGTTAGCAGACAAATCCGTTGACTCATCATGCTTAAGGGCAGCTCCAGAGTAGGCAATTCTTCAGTAGCTAACGTGTTTAATTGGACTGATCTCCATTTGTAACACGCCGGATTTTCCTGTTTTAACCACAAAACAGTAAGGTAATTTGGCATGCTTCCAGTTTTTCAAAATGCAAATGAGGTGGGAAATAAGATAACTGTGTTTCTGTTTGCTCTGTCCTTCATTCACCACTTCGCAGAGGCAGCTGCGGAGCGCACTGAGCAGTGCTGCTCGAGCCGGACCTGCAGGGCTAATTCTGCAGGGAACCTGGCTGAACCCAGCCAGAAGTGCATTTGGTATTACAATGTCTTCCTGGGAAGTTCCACATACCCGCCTGACACACGCTCTAATGAGTAGAAGTAGAAGGTGCTCAGTAGTTTCCAGACGACATTTTTAATAAACTTCAGACGTGTAACTTGCAGTAAAATCAGTCCCTTGGAGAATGCTGATCAGGCTTCTTAAACCATAAAGGAGATAGGATCACAGAATAGAACCACAGAATCATTTTGGTTGGCAAAGACTCTTAAGATCATCGAGTCCCACCATCATATAACACTACCAAGACCACCACTAGGCTGTGTCCCTAGGTGCCACATCCACACATCTCTTCAACGCCTCTGGTGCTGGTGACTCCACCACTTCCCTGGGCATCTGAGAGAGCTGAAGGCTGCAGAAATAGAGAAAGATTTCTCTTTCTGTTCAAATAGACATGATGGAAAATGTGTTTGTCCAATCACAGAATAATTAAATCATAGATTTGCTCCTCAGGTAAGGTGGTTTGGGATTTAATGGTGATGTTTGGTCTCAGACTGGCCCAGTTTTCTCCCAGAGGGTGGCTGCATGCAGGTTTATTTTGCCCAGCGCCGGTCAGAAGAGCAGCATGGAACAGCATTAGCCAGCAGGGTCCTGGCCCCTGTTCCTGAAGCTCCATGTGTTTGGTGTAAGCTGAACACCATTAGCAATTCTGCACGGAGCTACTTTTCAGTAGGTCTGGGAAAAATCTGGATGAAGTTTATGCTTTCCAAGTCTGTATTCTCTCAACGTTGTGTTTGCACAGAAGGTATTGCACGTTTTGTGTATGTGCTGCAGATGAAATTATATATGCAAATGTTCAGCGCTTTTTCTATGTAGTTTGTAGATTTAATGCTGATTTGAAGTGCTGTTCTTTGAAAAGACAAAGAGCAGAAGTTGTAATCTTAATACAGCGTGTTCTCTTGTAAGGTTTGCTAAACGTGGCTGGGTTGGGTAGTCCTGGATCAGCCCCCCAAGGAGCTGGTATCTGGGCATTGGTATTTTTTTTTTTTTCAAACTGTTTGGTCTGTAATTGATCCAAAGCCTTCTTCTGAGTGAATTCCTGCTATATGATGTTTTGGCTCAGATTGCCAACAGCATAAACCTCCATTTCTGTGATTTCCATGTCAGTTCAAAGGCCGACTCCGGGTGAGCTGTGCTTCCTCTGCAGAGGACTCGCCAGTGGTGGCAACATGATGGCAGCTCCTGCAGAAACACCAGACAGAGGGTCTAGTTGTTTTTGCATTAATTTGGGCTTCAGAAAAAAAACACTTTGGGTTCATTGGGCTGCCAGAGGCTTTCTGCTCAACCTCAAGCTGGTAACTTGAAGCTTTTTGTATCTGAATTCAACACACACATGTCTTGTTCTGCCTCTCTGGTTATAAGGGCAACATCAAAGATCATGAAGTGTTTGGATACTTTGGAAATTTGTGTGATCGTGTTACCCTGGGTAAACAGAAGGGTAAAGAGAGGCAAGCTACACAGGAAAGTGATTTTTCTTAAGTTAATCTGATATAAGGGAATCTCATTTTACAGTTTCTTATCCAAAGCTTTCATGTGGCTTTACATCATACATGGTATTGCTTTTCAAATACCGTCCTGCAAAAACAGGAGAAAAGTATGAATGATTTTTCATTTATGTACATTTTTAATGCCTGACGCTTGCGTTGGTGAGCTGGTCTTCTTACCAAGCCACTTTTTATTTTGAAGTATTTGATTTTCTTTCATAATAACATCTACTTCAAAAATCATTAGGAAATTTTACCTTCCAAGAAAGATTGGGATTTTTTCGTTCTTTTAGTCAACTATATGCTGTTTAAATTTTAATTTGGTAAGAGTTGTAAATTTCTTAGAAGACTCATTGCATACACAATAATTTGAAATGTGTCTGGCATTAGTTCTGCAAAAACAATCTGGATGTTCTCTGATCTGGATCTACAGAGCCATAAAACATATATGGCACTGTATTAAGTTTTATAATGCTCATTACTTCAGCGTTGTACCTGTTGGGTAGAAAATCACTGAAGCGAATGAAGAGTATTGCTCTTTGAGCAGCAAAATTATTAGAAGTGCTTTCACATGGCCCCTTCTAGATACGAGTTTCACTGCAGGGTTCAGCAAAGAAATAATTAGTATTTAAACTGTTTGCTAAGGAATATGACTATTCCTCCAGAGCAGAAGAATTACAAATCACTGAAGTGCTGCAGAATTTTTCTTTGGGCTAAACTAATTGCCGTATGAGGTCTTGAAGATGTAATGAGGGATATCTGTGGTTTAGTAAAACAAGCTTAAAACTTGATATAGGGGGACCCTTTTTTAATTCCCGAATCTTTCACAGAACCATCGCTGTAATTTTGGGCAATGCTCTCTGTTCCCGTTCTGGCTGTTAGAGCTGTATTAGCAGCTTAATCTGTGTGCCTTTAAAATTAACCGTGCCTTTATATTTAGTTACTTTCGGGGTCAATTCCTAAGCTACTTAGGCAACAAATTTAATCTACCTACTTTGTAATCACTGTAATCAGTACTCAGGAAGGCCTGGGACCAACATGTGTGTTGGACAACATAGATCATTTGAGTGCTGCAGTAAGCTCTGAAGGGTTAAATATTTAGATAGCTTAGTATTAGGTAACTTTCTGTTTAACACTGTAGCCCTAATAAATGTTGATATTCATCTTGATATCTTTCAATTGTTGAAAGGGATTTTTTTATGATCTGTAGAAAATGCGTTTATTTAATAGGTGTTGCATTAGCGTTGCTAATAGTTGTGATGCCTTACGTTTCAAAGGGTATCGTGAAATTCCCTGCAGCATGGTGGAAGTGCCACCATTCACTTGGGAGCGTCTAGGAGAAAGTCATGCAGATGTTTTAGGTTTAGGATATTTCATCTTACCACTCAATTGCCATCACCAAAGCGCTGTTTATTCAGTCTCAGTAGCAGCGTACAGGATACGAGGTATTTTCTCTGAAACAGTCCTGTAAGTATCATGGTACAAATCCATAAGAAAGATTAGAAGTTTTTGCTGGTTAAATAACCCCCAGCTCTGTTTCACGTGGAGAGAATTTCTTGTCCATTTTTTGGATGTACACAACTCCTGAGTGCAAAAAGCAGTATGCATACCCAATTTGTGGGAGCGACTCAGGTTCACCTGTCTGTTGCGTGGCTTTGAGGCTTTGTGGTGTGCTGATTTTGCATTCTCCCAGCTTATGGCTCCTTGAAACAAGCCCTCCAAAAGCAGAGTTATGCTGAAGTTGGCTCATTTCACTGTCCTGGCATACTGTGCCACAGCACTGGCACAACTGAAAGGGCATCGGGCGCTGACAAAGGGCTGAGAACAAGGGCCCAGAGCGGCTGAGAAATGGGAACTGTGGAAAGTACACTGCTGAATCAGCGTGTTGTGTGCTAGGTTCCTTAAAACATAGCCGGCTGCTCTCTCTGGGTAGCAGTGCTGTCTTAAGCAACTACAGAATATTTCCAGGCCTGTGCAGACCCTCTCAGCTGGTGTTAGTGCAGTTGTTGATGGAGCTGGGTGCGGAGCTGAACTGGAGAATTGATCCTGGAAGATGACTGGGTTAGATTGTTTTCTTTAACGTCTGATTTAAGCCTGCTTTGCTTCAATTTACTTCTTTCCCTATCCACTATGAGTGTGGAGAAAAGTTTATTCCCCGTCTCTTTTCATCACACTTTAATATATCTGAAAGCCTTTATTATGCTTCTCCTATGTCTTATATTCTTCAGATTTAATAGCCTCAACTTCTTCATCCTTCCCTTCTCGCTCACTAGGCTTTTCTAGACCTCTCGTCATTTTTATTGCATTCTTCCAGGCTCTCTCCAATTACTCCACGTTAGTCCTGCGGTGCTGTGGCTTGAACGCTCTTCCACCTGAGGGCTTCAGGCCAGAGTGGAAGTTTTCTTTGGGTCTCACCATCTGCATGTGTCTTGCAGCCTCTCTGCCCATTACCTGATGATGCCACGCTGCTACGAAAAAGACAGACATTATTGTCTCATGATTCATTAACATTCAGAGCTCTTCCGCTGAGTGTACTTTGCTCTTGCCTATTCTGATTATATGCACTTTAGTATTTAATGCTCATTGAGTGTCATCATTCTTGCTGAACGGCACCCAGTCATTTTTGATCATTTTGCCAATTTGTGAAGATCACTTTGAATTCTAATCGTGTCCCTCCAGTACATCTTTCAGCTTGGTGTCATACGCTGATTTAATAAGCGTAGCTGCTTCACGCAGATGTCAAATAATACCAGGCTAAGGACGTGATCATTTGTTTGCCTTTCTGTTAGCCCTAAGGCCTGTTACTCTATGAAAGGAGGGAATTAGATCATTTTGATAGTATTTGCTTTTGAGAATTTCAAATTGGATGCCACTCATTGCTTGCACACAGATTATTTGGTGCTAGTTTCTAGAATTGTTCAGGGAGTTGAGAGCACCCTGACTAGTTGGTAACTTCCAGACTCCTTCTGACCCTTCTCTTTTTATAAAAATAGGTTCAATATCTGTTCTTTTCTGGTCAACTGGTAGGCACCCCATTTTATGTGAACTCTTTAAGGAGTGAAACAACCTCAAAACTTCTAACAGTTCAAGAATCTGAGGATGATGTTCATCTCCACCTTATCTATGCCGCTCTTGCTTTGTTCTTTATGAAAATACTTCCAAAGTCCTTCTTTCGTCCTTCTCTATCTCCAGCCACTGGTTACTTTCCAATTTCCCTGAGCTTTGGCACCACTACTCTTCATGCAGCCTTGTGGTGAAGCACATCAGGGAACTGCTTTGATAAAATGACTAAACAATTTTCCAGTTTCTTCAACTAGTATGAACTTCAAAAAACATTTATGGATTATAGACATTTGTAGGTAAGTTCTATATGACTAAAATGAGCAACTAGGAAAAATAATTTCTACTGAAGTCTGTGAAGGACCAGAAACTCTGTGTGCATGTATACCTATACCTATACCTATACATGTACATATTTATATCTCACTTGAAATACTTCGTAGGTTAACCTCTCATTTCTCTTCCAAGAAGATCACTGAAATGTTAACAAATGATGACCTCAGTTGCCTTGGTTCTATGTTTAATTTTATGTCTCCGTCCATGTGGCCAATGTGAAATCTATACTGCTCAAACAGTAGCTTACCTGTCACTTCGTATGGCTTGGATTTTGGTCTTAGAGCAGGGCATAGAGGTGCTATGGTAAAGCAGGTAATAATAGCCAACAGATGATAATGCGTTAAACAGAGCAGAAGTTCAGGGGCAGGCTTCTCACTTTTACTATTATTGTGACACAGCTTTTAAGCGTCCCTTTGTCTTCCTAGACAGATATCTGGAGTTTATCGAGTGGAGTAGATTCCTTCTGGGTGTTTACAGGAAGATGTGACAAATGTGAGTTGATAACATTGACAGCTACACAACCCCCTTCCTGCTGTGAATCTCAAACAGCTTTTGTGAGCAATATGAAATTAAGTTATGGCCAAGCCCAGCCACCGTGAGTTACAGTAAAACCAAGCTTTTGATTAAAGCCACGGAGCTGAGGAATTTCTTAACAGAAACATTCAGACAATGGCGGGAGAAAATCAGAATGTTGATGAGCTTCATGTCTGAAACAATTAAGCTGATTTTTTAGATAAGCAGAAGCACATCGCTTGCTGAGCACAATGAAGGAGAAGCCTTGCTGGTGCTCATACCAAGCCATCACTACAGCCAGCTGGATTCTGCCCTGCTACAATCCAAAGACTTCTCCAGGTGTTGTGGGCTGTGCGAGGCCAGTGGTCTCTAAGAAAGTGCTGAAGGGAGGCCTAGCATGCCAGAAGAGAGAGGGTCTGGGTCTTCAGAAGAAATCCTGAAATAATTGGCTGTAGGTATTTTCACTGAATATTAAAGAGGGCTCTGAATTTCACGTTGTTACTGCTTGAATTGTTTTTTAATATGGTCATTGAGTTGTTGGAGCTCATGCTGTTCTTGCTGGAGGAAGAAACAAAGGTGAAATACGTCACTACATAGCAAAGGCTACCAAAATAATTTGGGAGACTTTTGGAAACAAAGAACAGAGGAGACTGTGCCAATGGGAGTTACCATTGTGATTGTAAATCTCCCTCCTCTCTGAGACCAGAGGAGCTGAGCTCTGAAATGTGGGTCCAGCATTAGTCGTGCTGGAAATGTGAACGTGTTTGGAGAGGTGGGGAGTTTTGTGATGGGAAAAGTGATGGTGTGTCATGGGCCATAAGGCTCAGTTTTTTGCTTTGGCTTTATTAGAGCTAGATTTGATTTTTGAAGAAGTCATGTAATCAATCTCTTTCTTGACCTTGATAATCTAGCTTTTATTTTATTTTTATTTATTTATTTATTTATTTATTTTTATCTATTTAGATAAAACCTCAGGGAAAAGGCTCACTCTTACCATGCATTTGTGTAGCACAAAGCAGAGAGAAAGCCCACATTTAAGCATCATTTTGATGTTCTACAGCGCAGAGAGTTCACCAAAAGTAGAGTTGGTGCAAATTATTTTGCCTACTGAGCTGCAGCAGAGCTGAAGAAAAAGTTTGCAGAGAGAGCGTTGGCTCCCCTTTTCTAATAATCTGTGCTTCAGCAGTTTGTGATTCTGCACATGTTCTGCTTCAGGCTGGATAATTAATGTTGCTCGTGGTTATCACTTCCAGTGTAATAACTCCTATCTGTCCTCGACTAGAGGATGATAAGCTTTTGTTCCATCTAAGGGCTGCTGTGCATCCTCATTGTGCCATGTATATACTGCTGTTAATGAGTAATAATCACTTTCTGAACTTCCTTGCTCGGGCTGCTCTGTGGCAGCGAGCATTTTTCAGGGTTTGACAGAGGGGGCGAGCGGGCGATACCCTTCACTGGGGAGCGAGGGCTGTTAAGGGAAGGCCATGTAACATCATGCTGCGGTATTTCTTGGTCTTTAACTCAAGCAGGCAGGAATTCCTGTCATTTAGGGAGCATATTTTAAACTTCTAGGTGGGAAAACATGCCTGTGCCTTCACTTGCTGAGTTAGAGTGGGGGATGGAGCACGTAGAGCTTAACAGGACTACATAGCTGTTGCTCCGTATCAGCACCCAGGACATCAGCCTGTAGGGTTTTGGGTGCTTGCAGAAGACTTCCCTTAAGCTGGTGCACTCTGCACCGGGGTGACAGCAGTGGCTCGCAGTGGGCACAGATGGCTCCATGCTCCCAGTTCTCTTGGGAGAAAGATTTATTGTCACAGCATCCCATTGTGACTAACCGAGGAGCTGAGGGTAAAAGTGGGACGGAGGAGGCATTCGTCATAACTGCTAATTGTAAATACTCCTTCAGCTTGTCTTTGCTTTATTCTGATTCTGAGTCACTGGGGAATAAGCATGACAAATAAGCAGAAGTTATGAGTAAGACGTACAGAGTAACCGAGCCCCAAAATGTTTATAAGATCACACTTTGATTTTTAAACAATTGCTTAAACAAATAGATTGTTGATAGAAGGACATTTCTTTGAGTTGGAATGTGATGTATGATTTGTACAGTAATTGAAGTGGCAGTTGCTTCATCACACTTAAGTTTATTGATTCCATTTGTACACTGACCTCCTTTCTGCTGAACCACCAGTCTGGATGTCCGTGCTGTGTGGGATAAATTACAAGGAAAAGATGCCATTTTCCTAACTACGCAGGATCCAGTTTTCTGCAATAAACAAAGAAATGAAAGCAAACAAAGTGGTGGACAAAAAATCCCAGGAGAAATGATGCTTTGAATATCTTTAGATTTGATGGATTTTTCAAAGAAGCTGTGAAACCAGAGAATGCCTTTTCTGCAGGTCAGTGATGGATATGGAGATTGCTTGCTTAGCTAAAGTGGCTGGCATCCATATTCCAGCAGTTCAAGTAAGCAGAAATCCAGAAGAATATGAAAATTATCATACGAATGGGAGAACAAGGCCAGCTGGAAAGTCAGTTTGTATATTCTACATATTAAATAATAGTTTCCACATTTTTATTTCCCCCCAGAAAGATGGCTCATAGTTGGGCAATGTTCAAAGCTGCAAAATAAAAACGTGGAGCATTGGCACGTGAACTCGGTGGGAGCTGGGAGCCGCTGCCTTGCAGAAAGGCAGAAGCATCTCTGCTCATGTATTCTGCAGGGCAGCAGCTCCCTTCTCTAGCTGCTTTGGAGCAAGCTGCCTCCTGCTGCAGGCTTGCTCAGCCTTATCTCCCCTTTGGGAAGGAAGACGGACTTCTGCACCAAACAGCACCTGTACGAGCAGGGGCTGGGAGCAAGCAGTCCTCAGTCTCTGGCTGCTCTCTGCACTCCTGGCATCCCTCTGCCTGCAGCAAAACCCCGGGACAGGGTGTTGTAAAAGCTGGTGGTCTGCCATGACACGGGGTGAGTGCTCTTCCAGCCTGAGCACGGCACTGAGGGATGAATATTTTGGCTTTGCTGCCTATCCCTCAGATTTGATAGGTTTTCTGCTTCCTCCCCTTATTCACTGATGAAAGTCAGCCAGCCTGAAAGGACGTGTTTTGCTCTTTGTAGCTGGGAAACAGAACAAAACAAAGTGAAGAGTTGGCCCTTGGGATAGCTGAAGTGAGAATAGCCCATCTTTCTGTGTCTGGTAGAAGGATAGTTGGTATTTTGAGCGTTAATGCTATCTGCTGGGCTAATGGATGTAAAGCCCCCAAAGTAGGTATTCTGACCATTTTACCATCAAATTCTGAGAAAGCTATTGACATAAAGGACTTTGGTTACAACCAAGGCTCAATATAACTCTATGGAGCAAACATTCAAGGTCTCTCAGCAGTACTTAGATGCTGGTAGAAGAGGTGTTTAGTAAAGTCATCCTGGGAGCACCATATTTTTAACAGCAAGATTTGTGCCTGGATTACCACTAAGTGAGTTTTGACGCGGTTCCAAGAGCACCTTTTCATGGGACTTGGCCCAGGCATGCTGTGCTTTCACTGAAGTGAGCCTGGGCCAGCTGAATGGGACAAATAGAGATCAGGAATGGTCATGCTTTTTCCGAAAGGTTTTTCAAACAGATTTGTTTTCTTCCTATTGCAAGATGGAAACTTTTGGATGCAGAGCCTGATTCAGAGACCAAAGGGATAGAATAGTCCTGCATTTATTAAATTGCACCGCGAGTTGGGCCATATGGCACGGAAGAGAACAGGGATATTGTGAAGGTTTTTCTCCAGGGATCCAGCTCTCTTTCTGTGACTTCACTGGAGCTATTACCATTTTATTGTGCAGACATGCTCAGATGCTCTATTTAGAAGTGCCATATAGTAATCGGAACTGAACAGAGTTCATTGCGCTCTTCTACATGACAACAAATTCTCTGGCCACATTACGAGGTTGGCCTCCTCATCTTTTTTTGATTGTGTTGCTCTAAATTTGGACCATCTGCATGGGGTTATATTAGTGTTGTTGCTCAGAAGTTTACAAGCTTTCTGACAGCCAAGTGGAAAGGGCATTTCTCGTTATTGTACCAATGGCTGAGACACTGAGTGCTTGCCATTATGTTCACAAATGAGTGTGTGTTTTTTTGGCAAAAATGAAGAAGTCAGATTTGCTCATGCAGATTAAGGTCTTATTACAGTATGTCCAGGGGAGCCATACACACCCAGGTCGAACCACTGGGTCTTTCATGAGAAACAAGGGGCAGGTTTTAGATAAATGATAGAATTGGCATAATGTTTTATCAGCACCTTTCTATTATTTTTTTCATTGACCTGATTAGAGAAGAAAACAGGATCTAATTTAATTTCCTTTCCTCCTCCCTGTAAAAATCTGTTTTACTGGCAAATTAGAGTGATGAGAATTTCTGAAAATTTTATCAAGCAAATACTTTCCATCTGACAAGGCTGAAACTCCAAAGTTGCCAGGAAACCAGAAAGCTAGTGTGATGTTAATTAGAGGAGATGGTCTGGCTCTTGCCATCTAACTCCATTTTGCTATCCTTGCATCGTTTCACAGAGAAATTCCAATAACTATTCTAGGTTGAATAGCCAGCTGATTGTCTTGTCTTTTATATTGCATAACATGAATAAAAAAGAGTTTATTCGCACAAGCACCATGAAATCTTTGCCTGTGCTATCTATGAAAATACAGTAAACTTTTCAGACTTTATGGGGCCTAAGATTAAAGGGGAAGAAGAGGTATGGGGACCAAAAATGTAGCCGAGTTCATAAAAGCTGCAAGAAATACCTTCTACAAGCTCTCTGTTATTGTTTTATTTAAATGATGATTAGGAACCAGTGTGAATACTTGGAATAGAGAAGAAGGTTATGCTTCCCACCTCCTGATTTAAGGAGATGCATAGGGATTAAATTAAAATAAATATACCTGTAATTTACTGTATTGAGTGCATTCAGCATACTCACTCTTTGACAAGTACCCAGCTCCTTTCTGTGCCAGCTACTCCCTGATCAACAGTAGGTGAGACTGGAAGGGGTCTGCTCAGCATCCCCTGGTTGAGTTTTTGCTGCTGGGTAAAAAGGAGCAGAAGGCTTAATGGGGCCGGATGCAGGACAAGCAGGAGGAGGCAGGATGCTATGGGAACACATCTGCTTGCTGTACAGTTTGTTTATACCTTTTCCTTAAAGAATCATTGGCTAAAGTGTGTAAGTGGTCATTAAAGCAGTGTCTTTAGCTGTGGTATCAATAATTGTCTCAAATGAAGCAATCACTGACTCCCTGATTAAGGACTGTAGCACAGAATTTTTAGAAGTGGTTATTTCGAGTGCATCCATGTTGGCTGTGTTGCCAGCCTGAATATAAATTACTTTTTTGGTCATTTAGCTGTCATTGATGTGGACTCCAGCCTTGGGTGGTTATGAACACCTGCTGTCAAATAAACAAATGGGTCCAACATTAAGAAGTAGGTTTGAATTTAAGCTCAAGCTTATGTTTAGTCTTGGGATCACAGGCAGGGACTACATTCATTGATCCACAGTGTGTGGTATCCACTTGGTTTTGGAATATAGATCTGGATAGGTGTATTAGGACTGCATCTTCTCCATGGAGAATTAAATGAAGTGCTGGGGCTGAGTCTAACCATACTGTAGAACCTGTGCAGAAACATCTAAGTTTAGACAGAGGCATAAGTAGCATGTATCCATTTTTTTTGTACATAGAATTTCTTGAGAATTTAGTTAGAAGCTTGGCTTACAGAGTCCTTTCAGTTGTAGCAACAGTAATCCTTTGAGTTTGAAGGTGGCTATCATGGTTTTAGATCAACATAAGCCAAATGGAGCTGGCTGGTCTCTGGGATCTTGACCTTCTGCTCTGAATCTATACAATGGAAATAACGATAGCTCCTTACATTCATATTGTTATCCTGAGAATTAATTCATCAAAATTAAATCATGAAAATAGGTTGTGATATTTTTGAGAATTTCTAGAGTTTGGTGCTGTGGGCTACACAGAGCTATGGTCAGAAGTGGAACTGAAGTTCTTGTTTTAATTCAAGGCTATCATTTGGCGTGCCTCTTCCTTTGCAACCCGAGAATTTGTCCTTTTTACTCTAATATAAAACAAAAGGGAAGTAATTTCTTTCATTGTTTCCCAGCAGGCATTGACCATGCATTGGACATGTGCCTGTGCCTTGATTACATTTTAAAAAGCCCATGATGGCAATAGCTCTGCTTTGTGTTAAAGAGCTTGGTCCTGCAGTGTGCTGGGCACTCTTGCCAGTTCTCAGTGCCCTTGCCATGGATCAGATGCTGAATGCATCCCACAGGACTCTGTATCCATGCTGAAATATATCACAGTGCTCAGAATTTAAGTTTCATTATATGTTCTTTTCTTTCCCTCTCTCTTTTTTCTTTTAACTGTTCTCTCCATATGGCTTTGAGCTCAGGCCTGTAACTGATTCGAGGTTGTTAGCGAAGTTTTCCACTACCTGTCTACTGTTCCCTAATGAGAACCGTTCTCTGTAAGAGTAGAAACTTTCAATCTGTGAAGATTTGGTTGGCCAACAAGACTTTTTGCAGCCAAATATTTTTTAATGGCACATTGATTTGGTTTCTTGTAGCCTCTATGCCTAACCCTTGTCCCATCCCTAATGCCTTTCCCTTTAGCATCCACTCTTTATGCATTCATTTATTTAGATTTATTTATTTAGATTTATTTATTTAGATTTATTTATTTAGATTTATTTATTTATTTAGATTTAGGACCAGATGCAGACATTGCTGGTGTGCCATTGCGCTGCCCTTCTACCTGCTGACCTGCTCCAAAGCAGAGGCAGTTTGAAGAAAGAGCCATACCTGTCCTAACTTTTAAATTTAGTGTGGAATAAAATAAACTGGGACATGGGTTCTGTGTTTCAAGCAGGTTTACAGGACACAGGGATTGCAGGATTTGGGATCCTGGTGCTGGCCGTCCTGCTGAGCTACTGATGTCATCTCCTGGTTGTGTTGCTGCACCATCTATGCACTGTGGTAGGGAGCTGAACCTCCTTGCTCCAAGTGCTGTGTACACATCACAACACAGAGGTTGGGGAGCACTTTGCAAACTTTTATCAATAAAGTTAATTTTCTAAAATTGATACTCAAGAATTTAAACGCACTTGGCTGCTTTTTCTCAGAAGTGCTGGGCTGCTCTTTACCCTTACAAAGACCAAGGGCCTAGCTCTTGTGGAAATGAGCTAAGGTATCAAAGCAAAGAATTTTAAAAGCAATTAATTATTAAATGTATTTATAGCTGTTGAATTATGTAAGGTTTTTGGAAACCCATTTTGAGCTTTTTCTTTTTAAAAAGGGTCATTTGAGAGGGCCAAGAACACAGAACTTTCTGAAAATTAGGTCTAGTTAAGGTTGCCGAAAATGGAGATGAGCATGGGGCAGCTCACTAGTCACTTTTGAAAATCTGTGCCTGTCTGATGTTGAGGACCCCGATTTGAGGTCCTTGTTTAGAAACCCTGATACTTTTTTATTTTCCTACCTTCATTTAATCTCTCTGTAGAGGGGACTGAAAGAGATAGACCTCATCATGCTGCTGTCAGAGTTAATATTTTGAAAGACTGAGTGCTTTACAAATTGTACCCCTAAAGTATTAATTTATTTATTATTGTGGCCGCAGGTGGAAACATACTTTGCCTTTCTATGTCTGTATCTCTCTAAAATGAGCACAGTAGCATTATTTGGTATTAATCTAGATTTTCCCTGTTGAGGATTGGAAACCAGTTAATGGAGGTAGGAAAATCCGGCACTTCTACAACCCTTTCCTGGTTTTGTAGCTTAAGAGTTCCCTCTGTCACGTTGCTGTCCCATTAATCTGAAATTTGAAGCTGTTTCCATCTCCTGTTTGGATGCCTGCTTTGTAGAGTATTTCTCTTGACATCACATTTGTGTTCCGCATCGTATCTGGTGCTGCCGCGTAGCTGAGAGGTGCAGGCATTCCAACCCCGAGCGAGTCTGGGGCTTGTATTCATATTCAAATTTTGGTATCATCTATCTATGAAATTATTCATCAGATTCATGTGTGAATGCTTTTAATGGTTTAATGTGTTCAGCTGATAACAAAGTGCATGCTCAAACGTAGCATTGCTCTTTTTAGCCTTGATTAGACTCTCTCCTTGATTGTGATTTAATGGCTGTTCACAAGCTTGTTCGCTCTTGCTGTTGCATATTAAGTACCGAAGTATCCAGCCAGGTCTGCCAAAGTCTTTCAAGGGACCATGGGTTCTCAAGGGAGATGAAAAGCCCTAAGTAGGCTAGCGGTTTGATTCAGGACTCGGATTGTGTTTGATTGTTCTTGATCATCAAAGATTTTGTCCGTAAATCCCTCTGGAAATGTTTAAGTGCTCAAAGACCTGTCTCAGTGCTGGATTTTACTCTCCTAAAATGCTATTTAAACAGTCAAACAAAATCCTTTTTAAAGCAATTAGCACAAGCAATAGCAGTCAAAACAGTTCCACATATAAGTTTTATTCACATTTTCCTTTTCATTTCTCAAATGCTTATCTGAGCCACTGTGCCAGAAAAAGCAACGTCTGATTAGAAGTCAGCTATTTTCCACATACTTTGTGTACCATCTCTAACATGGGCACTTACATGGCCCCAATTACCCTAATCTCTGCTCTTTAGCATACAGTATTTTTCAGTGTGCCCTTACAGAAGTACTGATGACCTGACCTCACAAACAGGAGGATATGGGTGAGGTTAATGGGGCTGCTGGGGATTTCCACAAGAAGTCTATGGAGCAAGGGCTTGATCTGAAGTCTTAGGCTAATGCCATTGCCAAAGAGTCACTTTTTCCATAACTATCCTGCCTTCTCTGTTTAAACTATGAGAGGATTAATGAATTTTGATAGAGATACACTAATTAGGAGACTGTTTAAGCTAAACTTGACATTATGCCATAGGCTTGAACGTCATGGTAATGAATGAAATGTCCTCAGTAGTCTTCTGGACAAGGACTCAGATGAGGGAGGACACACTGCTGAGAATACCCCACCAGGAATGGCACAGTGAAGTTTTGTATCAGCGCTGATTTCCACAGCTTGCCATGATTGTCGCTTTTCTAAAGCTTTTTGCCAGTGCCTCCATCTTTTCCTTCCTCATGTCTGGCCGTGGTTAAATAATGTGCCATAAGGTTGCTGCAACTTTCATTTTAGCTGCAATATGAATATCACCTGATGCTTCTGAACTGCATTTTATTCACTTATTAAAATAAAATACGTTGATTAGGAGAAGGGAGAAGAGAAGAGAAGAGAAGAGAAGAGAAGAGAAGAGAAGAGAAGAGAAGAGAAGAGAAGAGAAGAGAAGAGAAGAGAAGAGAAGAGAAGAGAAGAGAAGAGAAGAGAAGAGAAGAGAAGAGAAGAGAAGAGAAGAGAAGAGAAGAGAAGAGAAGAGAAGAGAAGAGAAGCAACTTATCACCTGTGCTTAGGAAAAATACCCAACTCCCTAGCCTTTTATTAGCACCAAGTGCAGAAAGCTGTAAATGAAGGCATGGTTTTGCTGCGATAAGTAGCCTGGTAAATGCCAGCTATCAGGGAAAAGCCCTAAAAGAGATGCAATTTCGACTCCTGGTGAGGAGGTGCAATTGGCTTGTTTTGAAAGCAGTCCTACACGCCGACAGGTTCTTGTACCTTGCTTTAACACACACCTCCACGGGCCTGGGCCAGGCCAAGTGGAACCCCATGCCTTCATCCCTGCCAGCTAAAAGTCCTTCATTTTTCCATGGGGAAATAATCACCTGCTCAAGTGGATCAAGAAATACCTCTATGTGGATCATTCTCAGCAACAAGTTTAATTATAACCGAAGTGGCAAATATTCCCCTTGTGACACATCCTCCCTTTATTGGCATCAGAAGAAACATTTAGCAGTGGAGGAACTCTGAACTTCCCGGAGAATATTCTGCTGTTTTACTGCTCTGGCCAGGTGACTCTTACGTTAGCCCAGCTGCCCCTTTCATCTTCCTTTCAGGAGAGGAAGAATATATATCTTGTGATTTAATGCATACCCAGCACAAGGGCTTTCTTTTAAAATCTGCAAAATATTCAGCAAGCTTAAGTTGCATGATAATATTTTATTAAGGCAGCAACTCTGGATTTTGTTAAGATTTAATGTAGACATTTTTATTACTTATTAATCAAATACCAGATACGTCAGGAGCATGATTTAATTTCTACTTAATAATCCCCTAAATGCAAATATTGGAACTTCTTAAAACAAGCTAAACATTTTTTTCACTTGAGCTTGATGAAGCTGATTAAGAATTACCTGCAATAAGGGGTTTTAGCTACAATGTAGACTGTCTGTTTAAGAAAATAAATCACCACCTCATGGGAGTGTGAAGAGAAACACCGAACACACCAAGAGTGAGATTTCCAGAAGCACTTCTCAGTGCCTCAGCTCTGCTCCTTGTGACTTTTCCTCTTCACTGCAAATGGATCAAGGTGAGGGAAACACCCAGTGTCCATCTGGGATAAATTCTGCATGGAGAATGCAGAAATATTTTTTCATTATGTTCTCTCCAAAATGTTTGTGCAGCATTGCTGTGAAATCCTAGTCATCTTGCTAAAATCAAGTCTTACAAAAACCAACAAGGACAGGTTAAACTAAGTGAGCTGAAAACCAGCTGTTAGATTCACTGGCAGGACTTTATTGTCTGTGTCTTGTTAGCTTTTTGTTGGATTTGGCTCTGTTCCTTGAGAAACAATCCCATCTCCTGAAGAAATAAACCTCATGTTACCACCTTAACATAATATGAAAAGTCCTCGGTTCCTCTTGCTACATTCCTCCCACTTTCTTCTCTCATTGAGCTGCGTTTGGCCACTTTTCTGTCGGACCCTTTCTGTACTGAACCCAATACCTGCAGTATTTCTCATTGCTTTATCCCTTAAAAGCTCAAGTGTATCGCAATGTTTGCCAGGAGTCATTCAAGCAAAACATCACTAGTTTATGAAATATCTTTAATCAATATGCATCTACTTCTAAGAAATAGGAGATGTTAAAGATTGTTAAGCCAAACTAAGCATTGTGCCCTTGTTTTTATCCCCAAATCTCCCCTCTTTTGTTTGCCTGGATCTCTGTGAAATCACAAAGGGAAGCTATGAGTCCTTCGGAGGGGTAGATCTGCTTTGCCAGGGACCCCCCCTACTTTCTGGAGCCTGGGAAGTGATCAACATGCAGGTGAAGCAATGTGGAGCCAACTGGAAGTCAGAGAAGCGAGGTCGTTGTGTGGCACATCAGAAGTACGTGGCTTTTCACCCGCTGTCTCACGCCTGGCTCTTGCCAATGTCCCTGAAAGCACAGAGATCAAATACAACCTGCAACACGTCCGACCTCAGCTAAGCAACATGGTGCGGGGGCAGGCATGATTCTAGCAATAAATCTGAATTTTCCGCAGTTTTGTCGTAGTCAGAACATAACTCGGTGTTGATGTAGAGACACAAGTGCATGGTATGTGCAATGGGAGGGAAGGCACCAGGGCTTTCTCCATGTCCCACGTGGCTCCAGCAGCCACCCAGAGACCAGGGCAGGGCTGTGGGCAGTGGCACATGCAAGCTCATGCTACAGGGGCTCTTCTTGGCCCAGAGCAGCCAGAACCCAGCTCACAGAATGATTTGTTATTACTTGTCCTTCTGGATGCTGATAAAATAGAGTGAGGAACAGACAGTAACTTGTTTCTTTTTCTTTTTTTTTTTTTTTTGGGTGCTGGAGTTGAGTGCATCTCCTAATGGAAGTTGCAAGTTGCGGCAGCTCAGAGTGAGTGGTGTCCTCTGGAAATTCATTGCTAGAGAGACTGAATGCAATTCCTTGGGGAAGAGGGCATATTCGTTTCCGGACCTTGTGTATTAAGCCCCTTTAGGGAAGGAAAGAGAGTTTTCCATGCATAGTGCCTTTCATGTAGATCGGAAACCTCTTCCACAGCTGTCTCTCTTTTCTCTTAGCTTTGTGCAAGGGTCACAGACATGCAGTGCAAGCCGTGCATGTGCCTGCTGGGAGGGCTCTGATTAGGCAGAGGCACCATAGGGGAGCTCTTCTGGCTTCATGTCCTGTCCTTAACCCCAAGTGTCTTTGCAGCCCTAAATAAGTTACTTAGGCCAACATTCCTCAACGTGGATGTCTGCAGTTAGACATCCAAATCTGCAGTTAAGCAACTAAGTAGGGCTGCTCTGATTTTTATAGGCACCGACTCCCACGGCGTCTTTATGTGCTATGTTGTGTGGGGGTTTGCAGCATTGCTGACAACTAAATGCGAACTTAAGAGCAGAACGTAGGACATCCGAGTTTGGGAATGTCAGCCTTGACCTACACACCTTTCATTTTTTGCCCCTCTGTAAAGCCAGCGTGGTGCTGCTTGCCTGCCTGAAGGGGATGCCAGCAGGACCGATGGGCTGTGAGTTTTCTTACTACAGCAGTGTTCTGATCAAGCAGTAGCTGCTATGTTCCAGTTTCTGAATAAAGACACTTATTGTTGCTACATAAAGGAGGAGATTTCTTCAGACCCGTTGCCCATGGTGCAGCTGACATGTGCGAATGGAGCTGGCCAATAGATTTCTAAATGTCAAGATCGGGCTGTTAAACACAGCCTGGTTTGATCCACCCTCCACCAAACGGATGAATCGCAGTTTCTCAACAAGAGGTTAGATGGCTTCTCCGAGACATGTGCAGCATCAGGCTGAGGAGATAAGGGCTCCTTTGTGGTGCTCCGCAGTCATAAATATGCTGGCTGCACGGGCTGGGGCAGCCTGTTGGAGCATTTTATTAAAAAGTAAATAATCCACTCTTTTGGTAAAGTTTTGGGGGCACATTTTGATCTCATTTTTCATCCCATATCTCTGGTATGGGGAACAGAGGAGCTTAGAACTGCACTGGAAGGAAACTCAACTTCCTTTTCATCGAGTGGGGACCAAAATACAGCATTCTCCATTTAAAATTCCTCTTGTCTCCATGTAAAATTCCTCTTGTTCTGGTTTACAGTGGCAAGGGTACTTTATTACTACTTCATAACAGGGAGTGGGTTCAGTGGCATACTTTGAAGGCCTAGATGTGACGGTAGGAAGCAGTCGCAGCTTTCAGCTCGCTGCAGGATTAAGCCCCAGAGGCTCCCGGTCGATGTCATTCTGCTCGCAGGCGGAGGCGCCTCGACTCCAGGATCCCTCTGTCCCCCGGCTGGTGGCTGCTGTGCCAGCCCTGCCCCTCCTGGGGACAGACCAAAGTCTGCCACAGCTTTATACAGAGCACGTATCAAAGCCTACTTTTGTCTTGATGAATTCAATGGGAATTTTGTCTTTAAATGGAGCGGCAGCCCCGCTGGATTCCTTCCCTTAGAATTTCTTCTTTCAGGAGTTTGTGTCCAGAAGTGCTGCCTGCCTCTTGCCTCCCGTGACTCAAACATCAGCCGGCTGCTCCCAGCTCACCCTGGACGATGGGGTTCCTCACTGCAGAAGGTTCCAGCTTAGACAGACAGTCATAATTGTTCAGAAGCAATTTTTCCCTTGGCTCCTGATGAGCCTGTCTGAAGTCAGGTTTGGTTTTCGTGCTCTGATACGGAGGTGTGACAGTGCTTTTCACGTAATTGGGTTACCACTGCAAGCGTTGTCTATTTTCATTAACACGTTGCAGGTTTTCTTTAACAGGTAGGGAAGTGGTACAGGCACAGAATCCTTCTGACTACCAGGAAAATGTTCTTCAAGCAAATGGGTTTATTGCATACTTGATCAATCTTTCAAAACCCAGCTGTTGAACAGAATCAACTTAATCAATTGTGCTCTCTGCATTAGTAAATAATGTATCAGAAAGGATCCCGGCTTTTAAGAAATGTACTGCCTGTGTTGTTTTCTCGCTCCAGAGCCTTGAAGCTGCTTTGCTCCAGTTTGGATTCAGGAGCCTTATGCAGCACAGCGCCGTGTGCGGTACACAACTGCTGGAATTGTTTCTTTTTTTAACGAAGAGATTGGCAGCCACTTGGATGAGTCACAATCATGAGCCTAATTTTAGCTGGTATGTATGTACTGGGAGAATTTACCAGAGCAAGTTGCATCTCAGGGGTTCAGAGAGGTGAAGTGAATTTATTTTTTGGCATCTTAGAAACTACCTTTTGGGTCTGAATTCTGTTTCTTCTCCCGTGGGTTTGTACAGCCTGACCAGAAATGCAGCGTTACGGCCTTGCTGTCAGAATTAACCAAACTCCTTCACCTTCAAAGAGATTATCAGAAGGAGACAATCTAGATTGACAACATCAATACTATGATTAATGCTTGCTCGCTATGTGTCTGACTTGCCTTTGCCTGTGTTTTGAACATAATGAAGTCCAGAGCTGAAGCTGTCTGTAGTGTCCCGGTGCATCTTTTAATTCACCCACACACAGCCTCTGCTAGCGTCCTCTAGCTGCCATGGGAAATAGCATGGTGTGGTAGGGTGCCACTTAAGAGTTTAATTCCTACAGTCAGAGCCCTCCAGTCATAATAGGCTACATAATTTGGTTACCAGCATGCATGCTACTGTTTTTTTTTAAGCCAGTAGGGATATTCAGTTGAATACTCCATTTTGCTGTGTTGGCCTACCTGTATCAAAGCAACACATCCTCTGGCACGAGCCAGCTCCTATTTCCGGCAGCCTGTTAAGAAGGCAAATGTGGGACAGTGGTGCTTGGGTTTTGAGTGCTGTGTACACAAGAAGGAAAAGACATGCTTTTTATGGCATCTTGCGGTTCCCTCATGCATTATTCCTGTCTCCTGTGAGGCGGAGGTGTCAGACTGGATTGCTGAGGGAGGTGGAGGTGAGCTGTCATTTGGTGCTGGTGCTCAGCAAGAGGCTGTTAGGAGGACCCAAATCCCTCCCCTGCTTTGTGCTGTGATGCTCCTGCTCAGCCTCTTGCATGCACCTCGGTAGTAAACTACCATATGCTGTTTATAGAGGCTGCAAAGGCAGTGTATCATTTTCCACTTAATCAGGATGTTCCTAATTGGGGAAATTGCCCAGAGAACTAATTAAAGCCAAATGTAGTCAATAACTACTGTTTAAGAGACACTTTAATTCGGCTTAGCAGGAACATCCCCAGGTGATTTACAGGTACCCGGGCCACGTCCCATTTTTAAGCTGAACGTGGCCTGGTTTCTCCCGGGAGAGCTCTTCCTTCTGTCTGCGTTACGGTGCAGGGAACGTCTGTGCAAGCGACTTTGTCACTGTCTGATCTGTTCTGAAGCTGTATCCTTATCTTTATGAGACCAGACAGGCGGAGAGCCCTCCCAGTCCCTGCTGGGGCAGGGTAGCGAGCTCTGCTCCCGCTGCACCCCGAGCTGCTTTTCCTGTTGCTCCAAGGAGTGGCAGGCTGGGTGCTGGTGCCGGTGACAGTGCTGCTCACGCTCAGCACAAACACCTCCTGGGCCCGGACACGTGGGCCTGATTTGGGCTGCCTCTCATGCTGTCCTGGCAAAGCGTTTGTTCAGCTGGGCAGCTGTATCAGGATACCGGTCTAGCTGAAAAATAACCCAGAGAAAGGGGAAGAAATAAGAAAAAGAAGAGGGCTGTCTCACCGAGATGGGTTTTCTAGCCTGGTTGGCCGTGCGGCTGTGCAACCAGCTGTACAAGCACAGAGGAGGGAGTGGTGGGAAGCGCTGGGTGAGGTCAGGGAGAAGGGAGGCTAAGCCAGCGCTGCTGCCAAAATGTTCCTTGCCAGATTACTTCTCAGCTTCTCTGCTTTCTTGAACATTTCCTCACATCTGCTCTGTCACACTGAACTCTTCTGGATGCTAGCACTCCTGCATAATAACATCTGTGCCGGGGCAGACAAAGCCTTATCTCACCCAATATCCTGTCTCCAGTGGTGGCCATAATGAGCAGTCCCAGGGGGTAAGAACGGGACAAGCATGTACGAGACTGCCACAGCTGTTCTCTCAGCCTCAAACCACTTTTTAGCTCAGGGGATTTCTTGAACCCGCTGTGATTCATTTATACAGTAACTCTCAGTGGGTCTCTCGAGTCCTTCTTGAAGCTGAATGCTCCCCGGCAGGCCAGGTAAGATCCTGGTGTTCATAACGTGTTTTGGCAGAGTCCCACGGTTTTTCTTGGGGTAATCAAGAAGCCCACAGCCAGGACAGACACACGCTACCATCCTGGGACCATGTGCCATGGAGGGGGACATCTGTGGGAGCCTGCCACCCACCCCTAACCTGCTACACCTCACCTTCAAACCATGGTAGCCCCACCTGCTGCTCCTGCTGGCCATGGTCCCTGACCCCGTGGCTCTTGGGCCATATCTGGTGGCTGAGCCCTGGCACAGGCGATTGGGAGCGGGGCCACTCCACAGCTGGCAGCACAGATGGGAGAGCTCTGGTGCTCGGGGCTGGTCCCTGGCACTGTTGTGTTTTTGGAAGGAGTTACAGCTGTGATGCCTACAGCATGTCAGGACTGAGGTCATCGGGGTATTCCTAGATCAGCATTTTTAACCTCTGAGGATTTCAGGAAGGTGGTGATTTCCTAGAGGAGATGATAATGCTTATTGATAGTGCTTATTTAGTATGCTTAAACTGATAATTCCCTTGAGTCAGGTTTAATACCCAGTCCAGTCACCTGTGACCTACTGTCATGATTTTTATGAATGCATAACTTTACATAATGTTGGCTTGCTTGTGCAATGCATAAAAATATTGGGGAAAAGGCTTTCTTAAAGAACTGGAAGTATCATGAAGCTGGTAACACCCGCTAGCTACTGCTCAGCGGAGACAAAATGTTTTGCTGTCTCAGTCCAGTACCTGAAAGAAGGATGCCAAAGGACAGTGTCCAGTGAGCGAAACTGGAGTACTTGGCTAAAAAGTCCAGGGAGGTGCAGTTGGGATGCACAGTATGTGTTCTTCTCGAAGGCAGACAGGTTTCGTGTCTGAAAGCACGCCAGCCAGTGGAAAAGCTTGCAGGCTCTATCAGTTCTGTGCACAAAGGAAGTTTCTTTCCTAGTGCTTGTCTAATTTCACCAGGATTCATGCCAGACCGTAAACTGGATAACTCGGGATAGCACCATTCCCTGTGCACAGCTGTGCTCTGATCGAGTCGGTGGGTTGCAGAGCTGTTCAAGAAAAGTGAACCTGATGAGGTGAGGCTGCGTTAACAAACCAGGGCAAAATTAAAATGTTCCTTTAGTGGTGTGTTAGAGGCAGAGTAGGATTGTTGCTAGAATATGCATACCTTGTGTGCTGTGATGAGAGGGAGAACTCCATCTCTTTTCACCTGATGCTCATCGTGTTTCCCATGGTAATGTAGAGGCTGGTGAGGCAGCCCTGCCCAGCGTGACTGCCTGAGCTACTGGAGGGGCCTTAGCAGTGAGGAGCACATGGGTAGCCTCATGGCAGAGAACAAAATTGCCCGGTATTTGCACATCACAAGCTTTTTATGAGTAGGTTGTGCACTGCTTTTGCCCACCCTCTTGGCATGTGGATCCCCCTTTGTAAGATATTCTCACTTCATGTAAATGATTGTGATTGCCCAAACTAATCAAACCAAGGACGAAAGCAATCACAGGCTCTCATCTAGCATCCAGTTTCCCGACTCCACTTCAGCCCCCACATTAGTGTCTCCTTCATTAAAATATATATGACCCAATTCAAGAGCTAATTTGGGTGAAACCATTAGGCTTCTGTCCTCATCGCTGGTGGAAGTTTGAAGTTCATTTTCACACACGAGCGAGCAGTTGCGGCTTTAAGATGCATGAAGGTTATTGCTGTGTGCGCGCGTGTGAGAGAGAGGGAGAGGGAAGGTGGCAGACACTGATCTGGTAGGACGTGCTCTTATTTCTACAACAGCATCATTTTATAAGGTCTTATTTGTGCTCTGCCTAGGGAATGCGGGGCAGGAGGTGAAAATGTTTGGATCAGTGAAGCACACGAAGGGCAAGTTGAGCCTCTGAGAGCAGAGTGGCAGGATGCTTGTGCAGCCTTGTAACTGCTGGTGGCTAATCCAGCGGCTGGTGCGGGGCTCAGCAGAGGCCCTAGTGGAAGATGTCTGGTTGGATCTCCAAAGGTGTTGGGGCCAAGCTCAGAGAACATCTACAAAGTCTGAAAAGTTGCTTGTTTGCTTGTTTTTCCCTGTTGGATAGCTGTTTAAAATCCCTTAACTTCAAAAAATTCTCTTACCAGGCAGAGTTTGCAAAAATAAGCAGAAGATGCCCAGATTGAGGATCTCAAGGTATGTTTTAATCCAGCAAACCCGAGTAGTTTATCCCAGTAACTTCCCAATGACGGGCAGGATGCTGCGACTAAATCGTGTCAATAATATCTCCCGGCATGCGTGGCTGGCGGGGGTTTCTTCCCTGGAGCTTCCACGTGGGGTATGAAGTTATCTGCGGCCTGATGGATGAGCGGCTGGGATCTCTGGTTTGTTTGCGCGGTGTATCAGCGATCATCAGGCAGCCGTCAGCGTGATTGACTAACTCAGCGCCAAGTGTCAGGCAGAGGTAACTGGAGTGAAGGAACGCAAGTGACAGCTGAAGAATAAGCAACAATCTGTCTTTTCAAATGAGTTGTTCTGCTGGCAATTTGACAAATGGCGCGGTGTAACTCAACGTTGGAGTTAATGCGCTGCGTTGCTTTATTTCCAAATATTCTATTATGAATCGCTTGCATTTAAATTCCGCGAGATAGAGTGCTTAATGAGAGCGGCACAAATACAATAAAATTGACATAAAAATGCTGAGACAGTACAAGTCGTCCAAGATTTATTCCTAAATATACTTGCAAAGTCCTGTTTCAGCATTTTTAAAAATAATTTGACGTTTTTGTTTTGTACAAAATAGAATGTAATAGGGGAGTTCTCGATATAAATGGACAAGAAGGAGAAATGGTGGGATTGGAAACAATTTGTTTGCCTGTAGAAAATGTCCTGTAAACTTCCACTCAGCAGATTTATTTGGGTGCCATACCAACTGATTGATCTAATTTGCCTGCCTTACATTGGTAACTCAAGCTTTTCCCATCCTAAGAAAACTTGACTTGATGTTTGAGTTTGATCAAAATGACTCTGGGTCCACGATATTAGGGTGAGTATTTGCTGGGAGATGTAAAGAAGGAGTATCTCCATAAGCGCCCATTTTGTGCACAGAGGTATGCCAGGAATGTGGGAAGACCTTTCCTCCAAACTTTTGTTTTTCTTGGCTGGTTAATGCCTTTGGGGAGCTCACAGCTCTTGTAATCAAAAGTATTTCCCCATGTTTTTTATAAAATTACCGTCAGTCTGTAAGAAAATGTGAATCACGGTTTCTTGAGGAATGGCTATACTAATTTATTGTAACTGTATTTCAAGGTGTTATAATTTGTTTCTCACAATCTGGGCACTCAGTGGCTTGTACATGGCAAGCTAATGATACAGCCTGTAAGAAGCTCTACTGGAAAAATTAAAGTGTGATATTAAACAGTTGCAGTTTTACTGGTGTACCTCCCTGGGGGGATATCCTTAGTTTGCAATAAGCAACTTTTTCCTTTTTTTTTTTTCCTGAACTGACAAATCAAATTTGTAACTAAATTGAAATATTCTGCTGTGATTCCAGAGGAAGCGTACCCAGATGAAGAGCTATTTGCAAGCAATCAAATGGCCCCATTTAAAAGACTTGCTGTGAAGGTGAAGTGTCCTTGTTTCATATCGTGCCGCATGGACTAGGAGGATACGTTGTACCGTGCGGGTGCCAAGTCAATCCCATGTTCATTAAAAACATACTCCGGCCATTAAATTGCTAACACTGCACCTTCAGCTAAGATTGCTCGGATGATTGCAGCAGCTTTTGGTATCTGGGTGCTCTAGGTCTCCTGGCACGCTTGTTAGTGTGAAGGAACTCTCTTTATGTTGGCAGGTAGGGATGGTACATTAAGCACTGCTTCCACAGCAGCACTTCTGTTTGTCTTCAGCACTGCCATGGTGCAGATTTGTCCATGAGTCTCCACGAGGTCAAGAACAGACATCAGGAACAAATTTTCAGTTATCCCTTCTTTTAGGAGACCTTGCAAATGGAAAAGTTTAAGCGCCACTGGCATCAAGACATGCCACTCTTCTGCTGTAGCTGATGGGACTGAGTTTGGTTCTCTGAAAGGGCTGAAACTGGAGCTCAGACAGGGGCTAGGTGGTTGCAGCTTACCGCAGATGGGAAGGAGGAGAGGTCATTTAAATAGATTGCCAGCAAGTCGCGGCAGAGAATGTAACTTCTGCTTGCCCTGAAGATATTTACCTGTACTTTAACAGCTGAATTTGCAATGACATCTTAGTGCCTGTGGCAAGTAGCACCGTAAGAACTTTTTCTTTCAGATGCAGGCTTTGTGTCTAAGCCTTTAAAAGGCTGCAGGACCTGCAGCAGGTATTGTATGCATGACAGAACCAGCGAGACAGAGCAATGCTGAGCAGACCCTACGGCAGCTGCATTCCCTCACCTGCACTACCTGCTCTGCCGTGGGGCAGGCAGTTTTGGAGGCCTTGAACTCCTCTCTCCTCTATCCTCCAGTTAGCCCATTCCTGTGTGGGGTCCTCCATCGATGAGAAGCTGGTGGATGCATGCAGGCTGCAGTTGTTCCAGAAGGCACTTGACATGGCAGCGCTTTGGACGTTAGGGGTGGAGAGCTGTGGGTGGAATTGCTTACCAAGACCTTAGAAAGGAGAAAAAGGTGATTGCAATAACCCCGTTTCTCCTCCCCACAGACTCTCAGAAGGTTGAGGTTGGAAGGGACCTCTGGAGGTCACCTGGTCCAACCCCCCTATAAAACAGCTTGGATGTTGGCATCTTTTCTTCTGTTTTCAGACAGATGAGCACTAGTCCAGAGGTGTGGATGATAACAGTTGATGGGTTTACTTCTGTTATGGAGTGAGTGATGTATTATCCTTTTATTCTGTGATTTATGGTTAAAAATAAAACTTCCGACAGTTCTGAGAATGCAGAAGAGACATTTCAAACACGCATATTGAAATAAAAAAATAATTAGATGGAAAAATTTACATTCCTTATCAGTAAGTGTGTTTATTTCAGGTTATTTTTTGTAAGGCAGATACGAAAATTTCGTTATCTAAGTTCATATAATTATGTTTACAATATTTTCTTACTTTGTTGGCTACTCCCTTCTTTACTCTATATCCCCAGACTTTTGAAGCACAGAGATCAGCTACTTAAAGAATCCCATTGTGGGCTTAGATTGCAAATTAGCTCCTTGAAATATCAGCTGTACTTACTTTGCATTTAATAAATTAATTTATTAAGGAAGCAAGAAATTGATTATTCAATTACTGTGGATCAGGCACCAGCCATCCTAGTATGTTAGATGAAGCATGAAGCTGATCAATAAAAACACATTTCATCAGGATTTCTTAGCAGTGAACTAGCAGCTCAGAAAGGAACAGAAGTGCACACATGCAAACCCCTCTCTGCTGTAAGTGTTTTCAGATGATGTGAAATGTCCTGTGCAATGAATTTGTGTATGTCAGGAAATTTGTATTGTGTTTGAAATGCAATTTGCATTTCATTCCTTCAAACCAGTTCTACATGTTTGTTTATATTGTGTATGTTTGAATGAGGTATAGGGATCCCGTGAATCAGAGATGTTATAAAATCCATACACAGAAAAAAAATGTTGGGTTGTAACTTTAAAGCTGTGCTGAACACTGGCAACCATGGGGAATCAAAACTGCTGTGGTCTGTATGTGTCTCCCTGTTTTCTTCTTAAAGATCCTTTAAATCTGTGCCTGGGAGCAGCCTGTCCCAGACAGTTTACTGAGGGTGCTGCCAAGTTCTTCTCATAGCGGACATCTTACAGGGCAGGCAAAGCAAAACAAGTGTTTTCACTGGGAATTTATGTGCGGAGTGGTTGTTGAACACTTTGCCTATTTACTTTTTTTCAGGTCTCAAAAATGTTCCTGTTGTAGCTGCTGGAATAGGTGATGACTTCCTGTGTTTTGCATAAGAATAGCAGCATAGATCAGTTCTGGGACGTGGGCAATAGAATATCGTGACCCTTAATAACATTCACTGTTTTAATGTTGCCGTGTTTGGATTCTAAGTCTGCAAGCATCAAACTGTTGCTTGCCATTGTAACTGCCTACAAAACACTGATTGTGCTGGGCAGTAGCGTAAGTACTGCATTACTTCTGATCCCGTATTTGTTTAAGAATCTCAGATTTGGATTCTGCAGGCCAGACAGTTCTGCACTCTTTGAGATAAGTCTAAAACCTTTGATCTCTGACAAACACTGAAAGTTGTTTGCATACTCATTTGAGATTAAGGAGATGACAATGCCTTTACTCAAGAGGCTTCAGTGGAGTTCTTTTCCACTTACACCTGAATAACTGAGATCAGAGTCAGGTCATTGCTTTTGGAGCCCTGTTTTTCTTCTTTCTTTACTAGAATCCCTCTAATGATATTCAGCTGCCCGAAGAATGTCAAGAGATCCAAAGTAAGCATTGCCGGGTGGTTCAGGAGGCTGTTCTGCATTTGAACAGTTTTGTTTTGAAAATAAAATTGTACAAGCTAATTTTAGCGCATTTTGCAAGACTCGGGTTGTGATCTATGGTTTGTGTTACCGGTACATTCTTGTTCAGCCTCACAACTCCCGGCCAGTCCTGGGAGATGTCGTAGCAGAAGAAAAATCTTTATCCCTCTGTCTATAAACCCATAAAGCTGCTACCACAAATCTACACAGATGAAAGAAGCAAAACAAGTTAAACTCCAGGTAGATTTATGGCTGTCACCAGCCAAGCAAGCACTTCAGCATGCAGTCAACTATGGACATGGGTTGAATCCACTTTTAGTCAACAGGTTACTGAAGTGCATGACTAAGTCCCACTGCATTACCAGAAGTGGGTGTGGGTTTACATGCCTTGCTGACTTGGAGCCTGTTCCCCATGAAGGCGCGAGAGTCTCCTCGTGTCGTGTGTGTGACGTTTGTGCCACGGCAGCTGAGTACAAAGCTGCGGACTGACGGTGAGTCATCGACATCACCACAGCAACGCATTTCTTCTTAATTCTCAAAACCTTTGTCTCTGGTGAGACAAACCTCTCTTGCTATACCTCCTTCGTAGAGTGGTACGAGGATTATTAAATGTTGGAATGAACGAGCAGGAGGCTTGCACACATTGAAGATCAACCATCGGCCCTGCTTTGCATTGCCCAAGGGATCTTACTTTGGACTTTTTGCCCTGTGCTTGCCTCTTGGATGCTGCCATGGTGCTCTCATACACCTGGAAAGGCTGTGGCCGTCCCTGGGCAGGTACACATGAGAGGAGATGGGCACCGAGTGCTCTGCTGCTTCCTGGCACCTGTCTGCAACCCAGGGAGGAGCAGATCTTATTAAACCCACAAATGTTTGTGTATCAGCAGCAGCTACATCCAACTGCATCATGTAGGGCCATCCATGAAATTAAATTATTTGATATACCAGATTCTCAATTGGTGAAATTCAGAACCTGAATTAATTACAACGATATAAAGCAGCCAAGGGGAGGACCCGTTGTCTTCTGTGTGTTTTCTGAGAGTTTGCTCACTGAAGCAGACATCTGAAGTACTTTTTTTGTACGGTAACATAAGATGATTATTTTGAGAGAATGCAAATGTTCAGAATGAGCCATTTTTTAACCTATTTTGAGATTTGAATTACTCTTCCAGAGACAGCTGGTATCTCTTCAATTCTCCAGCAGGGCAGGGAACTTTCCAGGATGAATTTTGTGTTGTCCTGTTCTCTTCATTAGCACAGGTACAGATGTTTCTGTGAGGACTTCAAAACGAAAAGATGTGTTCTGAGTCTTTGAATAGTGATTTCCAGTCAGATTGAGACTCCTTATGGGATACCGTTCATCAAACACCTGTCAGTCACTTAATGTTCTCTGCTTTGTTGAATTCTCAAAAAAGGCATAGACGTCTGTTTTCAGCTTGATTCTTTAAAATAATTTAATAACCATGTGAAGTCAATTTTTTTTAAGATGCTTTTTGGCTTGTGTATGCTTTTCTTGATATGGATGAAGGCACTTGAAGCTGAAGCCAGACCAAGGGTCAGAAGAGAGGTTACACTGAGACAACCATCATGGGAGTCCTTTTCTCCCAACTAGAATTATTTTTGATAATGGAGCTGTTGATGATGGCAGAAAAGAGATTTGGGGACCCCTGTGGGCAGGAAGGCCTCGCAGACACAGCGGGGTCGGGTGCCTGTATGGAACAGTTAGCCGATATTCCTGCAATTGGTAGGATAATTACACTTTGAGGTTTTTTCTGTATCTGAGAATCAGCAGGAGAAAGGTAAACTCAGCATTATACACTGCACTAAGACACCACAATGATTGTACCTCAGCTGCTGCCTCTTACAACTGCGTGCCTCATTGTGTTTTGCCCCAAAAGGTTTGTTCTGAGGAATTAGAAATGTTTCTAAATTTAAAAAAAAATACTGCAAGATTTTGTTGTTGAACTGGGGCAGAGAGAAGACAAATGTCCAGGGAGCTGACTTTGCTTAATGACACTCTTTGTCCTGGCAGTTATCTTGTGGATCTGACTGGGCTCATTTCCCAAAATTTATATCCATCTGTAATCGGAAGTTAATGCCGTAGAGTAATTCCAGTTTGGAGCCTGTGCTCACTCTCTTAATTAAATTACTTAAGACAGTTTAGGGTGAATAGAGGCAGGACTATGCAAAAGTTGTAGCCTCCCTTCCATCTTGCAGAAGTCAGTGCTGTTTCGTGGGTGTCACCAACAAGAATAAGAAGCTTCCTTTCCACGTGAATGCCATTCACTTTAATGGTTTATTTTTACATCAATTTAGAACATGCAGATGTGTTAAACTTACTCTGAGAGTATGTGCCAGAAGAATAGCAGGTAATATTGAGAAGCCTTACCCAAATGCTTTGCCTAACTTTTCCAGACATCGTTTTTAATAAAATATATAAGAATTTACTGATTGAACAGGCTCAGCTGGCTTTGACCAATTGGTAAGTGGTAAGCACATATCAACTCTAGTTCCTAGAAAGACGTTCTCTCCAACTTGCAAATTCTTAGTATTTGCCTACTGACTATATTTAAAGCTGATATTTTGAAATTTTTAAGTCCTTGGTGTGCTATGTAATGTGTTTGCCCTTCATAGCTAAATATTTGTAAAACTTGCTATCTGTCATAGCTATTTTTTGAATCAGTTGAAATAAAAAAGAGCACTTTCATTCCTGAGGACATTCCTCTGTGTTAATGGATGTGAAATAAAGAGAGGGAAAATCTGTATTGTACAAATCTGGTAAAACAAAAGCACAGGAGAATTAGAGAACATACACGAGGACATTTTCCCCAGGTAATATGGCCTATAGCTTGCTATTCTGCAAAGCAGACGATGTGTTAACCATTCAGCTCAAGAGAAGCACTCCATTTAGAGTTTTTTATCGTTTGAACCAGTCAAGACCCTTGTGACTGCTGGATCTTGGAGAAATATGTGACTTTTTTTGTCTTGAATTAGCCATTACATTTGTAGTTCTGCAATATTTAAATACTGCATAAACTCTCTCTGTAATTCCACTTTTGATGTACACATTAGAATCATTTTTTGAAAGAGGTTACAACACAGGGGTTGCTGAACAGTTCCTGTTTTACTCCTGAAATTTACATGCCCAGGTATACTCCTGGAGCTGAAGCAAGTGCAATAGAACAGTATGATTTTCTTTTCAGTCCACATGATTAATTTTTTCTCATGATATGGATACAGCCTAAGATTTATCAGTTTCAATTTATCAGGTCAATAATGGCCTTCTCTCCAGATGTAATATATTGAGTTCAACAGACAGCAGCCTTTTAACATTTCTGTCTTCTAAATTGCTATTTACGGGGAGAAGACGAGTCAGTGGAATCAGCTGGATTCAGATTTTCCCAGCTCTTCAGAATGGGAGACACTAGAGTAAAATAAACTTCTAAGTGCCTTCTGGGTCTAACCAGCTGAGGTGGGTTATTCTCTGTCTACTCTAATACATCATAAGATATTCTTTGCTGTCCAGAAGCTAATAAATTGTACTGTGTGCTATCAAGGAAGTATAAAATATGACCTAAGAATTTGATATCCTTTTATATTGAGGGCTAGATAAGACATGGCTTCTTTATTTACTGTGAGGATTCAGAAGTAGTTTCATACTTAATGGCAGCTATTGATTTACTAGTTTTCTTATTACATGCTGCGGGGGTTGAAAGAGGAGTGCTTCTGTTCATGCATAAAGTAGCAGCAAACAAAATTTTTGAATCCAGGCTAAATCTGAAGGTACATCAGCGTAATCACATTGGTAGTCCTGGGCTATTTCTACTGCATCCTCCCTCCCCCCCCTTTTTTTTTCTCTCTGATTTATATTGGTGATAAGCACCTGCAGACCCTGATGACTCCTGAGTTTCATGGTGTTCATCATTTGGAAACAAGATACTTAGAGAAATGTGGATTTAATTTTCCAGCTTTAGGATGAAACATTCAGAATCTTAGCCTTTATTTCAGTGACTTGTCGTAGACATCATTGCAGTTTTCTGGAATAGTTTTATGGATGTATAATCTCTTTAGCCACTATTATCTTCTCTCCCTCCTCCCTTCCATCTCATCTATGATCTCCTGAGCAACCACAGCTGCTGATCTTGCACTCTTCTGAGTTACCATGTTGAATATTGCAGAATGAAGACCTAGCTATGATTCTCCCCAGCCTCGATGCTTGTTATCTAGAAGCTGCCTTGGAGAGCAGGGCTGAACATCAGCATGTAGGTGAGGTTGGCAGCATGCATCCTTGTCTTCTGGACTTGCAGCAGCTCCGTGCTGTTGTGCATCTGCCCCTGTTTAGAGGCATTGTCCTTTATGTTTGTGTAGTGGCAATTCTTAAGTTTCAGAATCCAGTGATCTCTTGGCTGTATGCTTTTGCTCCTTACCATGCGTGTGACTTGCATTAATAATGGTCCTTTTGGTACTGTGGGGAGTTTGGTTTGTGAGGACAACTCTTTCCATAGACAATCTAGACGGTCTTTTAAGGACCAAAAGTTACGCTTTTAAGCATAAGTTTTTTGTATATAAATTTCCTAATGCAACACATTTGTTGTACAAGTGATAGCACAGGACTGGCCTTACTCAGAGAAGTAAAAGATTTCTCATGTTCTTTCTATGTACTGATGCTGAATGGGGCTTGCTTCCATACCTAGTCATAGGTAACTCTTTCCTAAATGATTGTATGATCTGACTTTGTCTGTGTTATGATTACCAGGAAAAAAAAAAAAAAAAGAATAGCAAAAATATGTTTATCAAATTGTATAGGAACATCACAAAACAAATGGTTGAATTTTTTCCACTGAATGTTGATGGTTTTCTCCATCCTCACTTAACTTGTTGAAGGGATCTGCCTTGGAAGGTACCTGAACTCTGCAAGCCTCACTGGGAACATGGTCCATTGATGGGCGACACTTTTAATGCATTAGGCAGCCTGGTGATTTCTTAAAAAGAGAACTTAACTTCAGTATGCCTGTGAAAGATTTGATATGCATTGAGTTAGTAAGTGACTTGTGTACTGCAGAAGAATAGGAACTGATTTATCTTGTGAACAATTGCCTATACAAAAAGTTGTAGTATATTAACAAGACTGGGATATAGCTGCTAGCACATATTGAAGGAAAGCCCAGCTCTGTTCCTGTGTGGCTTCAATTCTGGTAAGTAATTATTGATTATTTCAATGAAATTATTTGGTTTATGTAATTCCATAGTGCCTTGATAGTGCAGAAACTTGTGGTGCACAACTGCATTGTCAAATTCCTGTGATAGTTACTGTTTGGGAGGAAGATAAAAAATAATAGAATAAAAAAATCATAGAAGATAAATTTGCCTGTTTCCAGTGGTTACACTAGGAGTTTTACAGTGTGCTTCTTCTCTAATACATGCCTGCATTTGAAATATCACCACCCCCGAATAAACACATTAACATTTTGGATGAATAAATGATCCATTTCTACCAAAAGAGCTTTCCGGGATATCTCATGTTGCTTGATCTCATAACGAGAGGGTTGGCTGCGCTTGAGACAAGCCCGCAGCTGTTCCCCACACCGTTTCAGGTCTGTGGTTTGTGGCATTTGGGATCTGGTACCATCCAAATGCAAAGGCACGTGGCCCAGGAGGAAGACAGAGTTATAAGATACCAATTTCAGAGCATGAGCCATTGTTATCTCTTCTTTTTCTTTAGTAACATTGAGGTCTTTCTGTGCTGCCTGTTCTTTGAAAATAACCTTTTCTTCTTCAAGGAGGAGAATTATGCAGTTGCCATAATGCTCCTGCTGGGCTTGCTAACAGGGCACTGCCGTATCTGTAATTACGGGTTGCAGTTGGAAATGCTTCTTCTCTGTCTTAGGCAGAGAAGGAAGAAATTAGTCTTTTTGGTGGAGATAACTGCATAGCAGGTCAAAACATTATTTTTAAGGGGGGAATTTTCTAGTGAAACAGATTTTAATGTGGGTACCAATTTATTTTTTTTCCTGTCTCTCTCTACTAATTTTCTGATAGGGCACCAACCAGCCAGAAGGCTAGGCTGTTGCTTTCTAAGAGACTTTCATTGTTGAAGTCTAGAGATAAAGCTTCACTCCGTAGGGTGATCAGTTTTCTACATGTGAGGGGAGCGTGGTGTATGTAAGCATCACTGGAGCTTGTTGAAGCCATTAGAAAAATGACGGCATCAGCCTTTTTATTACAGCAGTTGGGTTAGGGCTTCGGCTTGCGATGTTATCTCAGAGGCAGCAGATGAAGCAGCTGTTGGGGAAGCTTTGCGTGTTCCCATTTACAAGGAGCTCGCAGCTGTACTTGTTTGTTTTTCAGGGGGTGGGGAAGAGGCTGAGGGAGCAAAGCCATGAAGTGGCCAGAAACGATACCAATCCATTGCGGTTTTCATGGTTCATATTTTTTTACTGTGCTGTGAATGGTTACTCTGAGCCACCCATGGAAACACACATAAAACATGTGCCTCCTGTGCTGTAGTGGATCGTGCCGTTTGTCTTCATCTTTCCTGGGTGATGTATTGATCCTGAGCCCATCGCTTTCCCTCATACCAACAGGACTTCCCTGTGTGCAGCCCTGCCTCAACAGGAGCCATTCTGGAAGGCCGGTTTTGTGTGAGGATGAACGTGCAGAACTGGGCTGTGATTTCTCTTTTATCTTCCAAGGTGCAAGGATTTCTGCTGCTTATTGATCACAGGCAGGAGAAATTAAATATACGCGTGTCCGGATTAAAACATGCAACCACCAAGCAGCTCTTCCTTTCTTCAGGCATATATGATTTGAAGGGTAGATTTTCAAGTTTGTTTGGTTTTGGTTTTCTTCATTATTATTATTAGTTTTTTAAACTTACCTTCCTAAATCCTCTCTGGGCCTTGGAAGATAGGGAGTTTCATTTTCAAAGGCACTGAATAGTGATCCCATGACATCAGACACTTAGTACTTTCAATGATTTATAGACAGAGATTTAGAAATCCAATTTATTTTCCAACAAGGTATGAAACTCAAGATGTTTGTTAAGCTTTATTTAAAAAAAAAGAATACCAATATGTATTCCCATCAAGATCTATCTTTGTTTGCATTTACAAGCATATGACTGAAAAGTTCCTTTTCCAACTTGTGATGATTTTTATTGAAGCTTCACCTAGAAAAAGTTTTCCCCAAAACTTAGCTTGTGTTTGGAGTTAAGCAGAAGGCTTCGTCAAATTTCTTTTGACAAGAATTTTCGTATTTGGCACCCAGCCATTGAAAATACACAGTCCTTGCTGCTTCTCTCAAAGCTGCATTGTTCCTCGCGAGGAGAGCTATCTTGCAGGATCACAGAAAATGAGAGGATTGTAGAGACAGCTTGGTTAAAGGCTTTGTGAATTTAAGATAAGGCTTCAAAATATTTTTGAAATTAAAAAGAAGCACTCATGCTGACGAGATGTGTTTGTGCAGACTCTTGCTGTGCATGTCTTCATAGTCAGGGACCTCACGCTAGACAGATAGGGCTGCAGCAGATCGGTACGGGAACAATAGTCCACTGTCAAATTTGCTTGAACAGAAATGCCCAGTGTCTGGCATCATTAATTAAAACTAGGAGGTTGCTTTTAACGGTTCTGGGACTTTGAGGAAGAAGGGTAATCTTAAAAATAGCTTAGACCTAACTAATCCATATAAAGAATTTCATAGCTCAGCGTCTACATCTTGAACTGTCCTGGGGTTAACAGAAAACAGGTCTCAGAAATTATTAGGACATGTTCCTTATGGATAGCTGCTTTCTCCTTTTGCCTGCAACTCCATGTACAGCTGCTCCATGTAAAAGTCAATTCAGTAATCCAGTCTGCAGGTCCTAAGGTGTAGCAACCGTGGAAATTATGCTTTGACAATAGACTTCTAAAGTGTGTGCTGTGGCTTCAATACGGTGAATACCTTAAAATATGCTGCCAGTTCTCTGAGGCTCAGGCGATCTGGGCTGAGCTAGAGCAGAGATTGTAAATCAAGGCAGCAGCTCCCTCTGAGCAGCCCAAGCAAGTGGGGCTCAGCACAGCAGCCAGTGCGGTGATGAAAATGTTGCACCTATGGCTCTGTGTAGCACAGCTCTGGATACCACAAAGGTTGCTTTCAGACCAGACAGTGGATTAGGATTAGTTTAAGGGGGGCAGAGCAGATGGTAACAGCAAATTAGCTGCTCTGTATTTCAGGGAACAGGAAGGGTTTCGGATTAATTTGTGCTGCCTTTGTTGCAACGTGTGGCCACCAATAAAGAAAATTGTGTTTTGTATGGACGAGGCGTCTAGCTTGCACGTGTATCTGAGATGCAGAAGATATTTAAGCCATTAAAGAGATGAAAACATAATGGTAGAAATAAACCCTTACAGATATGGTGTTATTGTATTTGGTCTTTTGCCAGGCGCAGCCCTCAGAGCTACGGTATTTTGCTGTCTTTATTACTGAGATGTGGCCGCCGCGACAGTCGGTCAGGGTTGGAAGTTACTTAAATCAGAATGCAATATTGCCTGCTGAGACTTGCAGTCTGACGGGACTTCAGCTTCATCGAGCAGATGAAGATGGATGGCTCTGAAAGTGGATCTCCGGCCTTGCTGAGCTGCACACGAGTGCGAGGGGTCCGGGCAGAGGATTTACGCTCTGGTTCAGCCATCCTGCTGCAACTTGGCCCCAGGGCTGCTACCGCCATCCCAGAGGGCTTTCTTTTGGCCAAAACCTTGCTGCTTCACCCTTAAAGAATTTAAGATAAAGGAATGCATGTTCTAGTCTGAAAATAATAATAATAAAAATTTTTCTAGCTGTCAGTATTATTTGTATAGCAAGCCTTTTCTGCTATAAGTTAGCTTCAGATTCGTGTGGCGATTGCAAAAGGTCAGTCTCTTGCAAAGTAACCGACAAGAAGGCGCTTGGTCGCTCAGCCAGCCCTCTTTCTCTCAAGTGTAATCCGTCAATCATTTCCCAGCTCCTCTCTCTGCTGTCATGAGATGATAGCAAATTAATTGTAGGTCTGTACATCAAACGTTTAAGCGCGTGTGTGTACTTCTCTGCAAAAACAGGTTTCAAATGGCTTGGAAATAACAATCCTGGTGAACACCCTCCCTCACCCATAACACTCTGCGACTTCATAAAGTCATGAATAAGAATTAAACGTGGGTTTAAAAACTAATAGCTGTTAGCAGAGATGGTTGCCTACACAAAATGCAGAACCCCAAACTGTCCATGCTGACCTCTTCATGCCTGCGTTTCTCTACCAAGCTCTTCTTATTGAAGGGAAGAAAGTCTCCGTGGAACTGATGCACTCAGTGATGAGCAGGGCATCCAGAGCAAGCCAAAATGCTGTTTCTTGCTATTTCTGAACAGCCAAAAGGCTTCTGTGATGCTGTGTATCTTGGTGTAGCTCTTGCTGCAGCAAGTGGGGATCTTGGCTGCCCACTGCAGGTGCTGTCGGATTGACCTGCAGAGCCCCATAAATGTGCAGGGTTGTAGTTTCCCAGCAAAGAGAGCCTTAAAAATCCCATTCTTTATGGCTCAAACTGATTCAAAGACCAGCACCTTTAGTAGAGCTTTCTGTTAATCTGGTTCTGTAAAGAAAAGTATCTAGGTCAGAAGCTAGAGCTGGTGTCACTTGCTTTTTTTTTTTTTTTTTTTTTTTTTTTAGCTGTAGTATGATTGGAAAGTCTTTGATAAAGTTGGATTGCCATAAGGTATCCAGTTGATTTGTGAAGCACTCGCTGAATTTAACCTGTCAAACTTGACTGCAGGTTAACTGAGGCTTGGCAGCCGGTGGTTGCTCTTCATTTCAGACTGACGTGAATATTTTGAGAAAAAAGCATGGAAAAAAAAAATCTGTGTTCTCTTTCTCCTATTCGCATGCCTTTGGAGCTCTTCTCACTTGTTTTCCTTCCTTCCTTGTGCTGCAAAGCAGAGCCTTACTGTCTGTCATTCAGTAGTGCAGGGTGCCTGGCCTCATCCTGCTGCCATCGAGGGCAGTGGCTGCGGTGCTGAGGAGGCTGTGGCTGCTGGGGCACTGCCTGCCTTCTGCTTCACCACTGTGTCCTGCAGAGCTGGAGCCTCCGGTAGCAAGACAGGGAGCCCAAGGGGCACGGTCAGAAGTGAGGCTATCCTTGTGGAGCATAACCCTCTTGGGGTCATGCAGAAACGAGACTCAGAATGGACCCTGGTTAGAGCACAAACCCTGCCCCCCCTAGGAGAGGCACCATGAGTGGAAGGACTAGTTCTAGTTCTCATTGAAATGTTTTTTCTCTGACTTCAAAATAAAATAAAAAAAAAAAAAAAAAGAAAGCTTTTAAAGGGTGTGTAAGCAATTAAAAATTCAGTTAGAGGCCTTGTGAAACTTTAAAGAAGAACCTGTCCTTAGCCTGCAGTTACTACAAGTACCTAAATGCCTTTAAAATCTTCCCTGTGGCTTCTCTACTTTAGATTTTCCTTCGGTGAAATGAAAAAAAAATAACCACAATTAATTCTCTAATGCAAAAATGTATGGCAGTTGGGCAATGTCCTGAGGACAAAAAGTATTTTCCATTCTGAATCCAAGAAGCACAAAATTCTCATAATGCCTTCAGAAGACCAATATGAACTCCGTTGGTCTGGCATGGTGGAGGTGGCAACGAACAAGTGGTGTTCCCACTGCCACCAAAGAAACAACATCCCCCAGACTGCCAGAACTCTGGGGTCCTTCTTGGCAGAAAGCAGACTGACAGCATTTGTAGGTTAAATGAAACGAATTAGCAAACAAGTAATTATATTTGCATGTAACCTTGTTAAGATAATATCCTGTCCATCTTAAACCTGTCACGTTAGACATATTTAATCTTTGTGACGCATGGAACAGTATATTATGTTTGACAGCTTCTAAAGGAAGAAGGACGAGGGGCTGTAATTGGAATGCTGGCATTGGATAATAATGATGAGCACTTCTCATCTTCAAAGCATTTTCAGGCTCACTAGCTAATCCACACGTCCGCTGAGTGGGGAAGGTAAGTTTTATCCCTCTTTTACTGCTGGGGTAACTGAGAGGGAAGAACCATCTCTGGATTAGAACTAGAAGTGCCTAGATGCCAATTTTGCAGTGTGAAAACAAAATTAATGTAATTTTCTCATTCTAAACAAAGTAACTGCATGGTTTAGAGTCAGATTACGTACATCTCATCAATCATCCCGGTATCTGACCCTTCAAACATAAAGTCAGTCTCGTGTATTACCGATGTAACAAGCGTTCTCTAGTAATCGCCTTACTGTTGTGTTCAATACTCTTGGAAAGTAAAATGTGAAGAGTTTCTCAGTGTTCACTCTCAGAAGGGATGATCTGATCCTGAAAGCCTTCAGAAGCCATCCCCTCCTTTTTATTAGAAGTGATTTGTTTTGGGTGTTAGACATACTAAAGGTGTTTAAAAATAACATTTTCATTTGATTTTCATTTATTGTAAGTCTGTGAAATTATCAAGTTGGAAAATGATTTAAAAAATCAGCTTACTCAAATCTTACTGTACTTTTTTACTGTGCTGACCCACACTGGTGGGTCAACTACTACACGGTGCTTGTCCCTTTGTATGATTCTGTTGTCCTAAGGCTGGTGAGTTGCAAATATGCATTAGAGATTTTCACAAAAAGTCTGTTTTTCATGAATAAATAAATACTATATTATTTTCCCCTCATCTTAAATTTGGGAAAGCTTCCCCATTGTCACCAAATTTTAATGTACAGAGGCATAAACTGAGCTATTCTGTAATCCCCCTGTGGAACTCAGTGGAACCCAGAACATTTTGCAGCTGGTGAGCAGACAGAAAAATACACTGACTGGTGACACGTATAATTACTCTCTGGAGAATGCTTCATATATGCAAAAAAAAAAAAAAAAAAATCGACATTTAAAAACCTTAATAGTAATAATAAAGAAATATTCCCTTTTCCTTTTCACTGGTTTTCTGCTCCCTTCACTTATTTTTACGTTCCAGACTGCCCAGTAATTTTGAGGGGAGACATCCCTTTTGTTTTATTTCCCCTTTTTTTTTGGGGGGGTGGAAATTCCTACATGCATTTGTCAGTTCCCCGATAAAAGAAAACATTTTCGCTTTGTCTTTACCTGACTTCTATTGGCTGAAATGACAATGCCATTAAAAATCAATGTGCAGAAAGCCAGATCATTACCGAGGTTCTCCGTTGAACAGTTCATATAGACAGCGCGCTCAGGAAAACAGCCTGGGTAAACTGAATCGTGATTGATTTCAGGTACATCTGATGGGGCATAATTGTCTACCCATTTGTTTCTTTCCATTCTCTTCTCTGCATGCTTCTTCTTTTGGGATCAAATAATCAGCAGCAATAATCACAAGCAGCAAGAATAATAAGAAAAAAAGAAGATACCTATAAATGATCCCCCCTCAGTTTTGGTTTCCAAAGCAAGTAGCAGTAACTTTATATTTCATACTGGTGAATTCTGATACCCCACTATAATACCAGCAGAATCTTTGGGAAAGCCCTGACTGCACTTGATGCTAACTTAATAAAAAATATACACTTTAGTTTATATTGATTGCTTTACTGTTAGTGGCATTGAAACTGAATTTTCATGTGTCTCAACATCATCGCCAATATCTTCTTCCACTTAACATCCTTTAAAATGTGGCAAGAGAATCAATACTGTGAGATATTAGTATTCAAATGGTTCTGGGTTTTTTAATTGATGTTTATAGCACTCAAAATGGAGACCCTCTGCAGATTAGAAATACAACTCTAAATGGCCTTTTGGGAGACAGAGCATTAATTGGGGAATGGGGGCTGATATCTTACTTGACATAAATTCAGACTACTTAATTTATATTAATAAACTTCATTGAATAAGGATCCTAATTAAAAGAAATCCAGATTTTGTTCATATTCCTTACCTTATAAACTTACATCAGAACAAATTCTGCTGCAATAGTTTGCAACTATATGAGAATAAATTGTTCTTCCATATCTGCCACAGGCCATAAGTCTGTTTTATAAAATTATTCACTGCTTAAGATATTATTCTAAAAATTACTTAAGAAATTAGTATTTTGGGTATCAGGCACAAACTTGTATCTTAACACTGCCTAAGCAAATGGTTTGAAATGATTAAAAATGTGTATAATAACACTTTTGTCTTACCTGTGTCTAGCAATGACATGCTGTGTATTGTTCTTATTGCACTGAAAGAAACTGTTGTCATGAATGAGGACTTTTTTTGTTTTGTTTTATTGACATGCTCTATGCTCTAAACTACTTTTATACCATTGATGATGTCATCAGAGCACTGTGATTTTGGGTGAATGCTGGCTCTAACATAATGGGTTTTGTTTAGTTATAAATTCAGATCTCAAATAATATTTGTCAACACATCCTGGCATTCCATACCTATAACTTCTCAGTGTTTTAAGTATCAAAAGTACTGGTGAATACCTTTTGCCTTTTTTTTTTTTTTTTTTTTCCCTGCAAACCCATAAACTCAGTTTGAAATGTGAGAATGAAGCTCTGTGTCATTCATTGACTGTCATCAGAAAAAAATGATCCACTTGTTCAGATGATGCTTTTAGTGACTTCACCCACTGAAGGTAGTGGGACCGTGCAGCGAGAACAAGGCTATGAGGAACGAAAACAGTAATATTTCATTTTCTTCAGATATGTCTCTGCAAAGAGCAGATGCCATGGAAAGAATGTGTCACTTCATGTAGAAGCTCTTCAGAACAGAACAATACTCTTGCATATCTGATAAGTCATGTCTGCTGTCATTTATATAGGAAGATCATTAGACAAAGCTTAGCTATTCAAACTCATTCTCCTTTTCCTCTCAAGTTTAGGTGTACTAAATTCTTTCCTTCTTTCCCTTCTACTTTTCACACAGTTAATCAACAACTGCATTTTCCTTCTTTCCTTCATTTCAACCCTCAACCTTTCTTTTTCATTTCACTGTAGGCAAGTCATTCCAGCCCTGGTCATTTTTTTTTTTGTTACCCCCTGCAAACACTGTCCAGTTGATATACACCTCTCAAATAATGATATGCATTGAAGTGTTGGTTTGCCAACTGCATCTGTGCTAATACGGCCAAGAAAAGTGATTTAAATGTTTTCAGTTGTGTTAATATGTTAATACAAGTAAATATGATTAACAGTATATTGGCAAATACAGTTCAGTATTACATGGACTTTCAAATATGCTTTTCCTATTTCAGCTTTGTCTTCAAGGAGTGCTATTTACTTCTGCCATTCTAGATGAATTTATGGTTGAGAAGGCCCTATCTTGCATCTTCTAAATCATTAGAAACCTTGCTATTGTCTCAAATGGAATAAGATAGCACGAAAGACATGATTTCTGTGTCAGGCACTACACAGAAATATGTGTCGCTCAATCATTTTTAATGAACAGCAAAGTGGATATAAGATGAACTGTCAATCACTTCTTAAGAAGTGTTGTTGACAAAAATACTGTTTTGTTTTTTTTTTTTTTAAATAGTAGTATCACTTTAAAATGAGAGTTACCTGAGACAGATTATTATTATTATTTTTTTTCCTGAAACAACTGATTTGAATGAAGTGAATGGGAGAGTCAGATAAAGATGTACAGTGTCAACATCAAGACCTTTGCAGATACTGAAGTTTTATGGGAAACAACCATGAATTAACTTCTGATGAGAATTATATTGCATTAATTTATTACTTTTTTTTTTTTTTTTTAATACAAATTAATACTGTGATACTGTGGTCTTTTAATTGCCTTAAAACACATTTTCATTAATTAAGCAAGATAGTGTGTGACATAACTCGTATCTGATTTAAAATAAAAGAAAACATTTGAGTTTGATGTGTGGACCTGAGAGCAATGTCTACATCCTCCTTGTAGTCCTTCTGTTCTTGTATATCAGGGAAGTTCAGCTGTTTGGTATAGTCCAAGAAACTGTAAAGCAAGGAAAAACTGTGGAATTTGACTCTGAATCCAAGATAAAGTTCCAGATGCAATTCTATCCCTATACTTAAATCCACACTCGTACTTGCGGCTTATTTTTTCTTATATTTTTACTATTAATTAAAATGTTTCTACAAATAAGTCTTCTGAGATTTACTCTTCACTCCTCCTTTCCCCCCCCCCCCCTTTTTTTCCCCTGACATTGGAGAATCTCAGGATTTTAAGCCATGATAAAACCTTTTTAGTTATTATCCATAATCAAATATCCAGTTAAATTCCCGGGAGAAAGACTCTGACAATGCAGCATCAGCTGTTACATGTACAGTGTGTGACTAACTCACAGGTCGGTTCCAATTGTGCGTTAAGGCACAGGAGGACGTATTTGTGATTTCATCTGCTTCCAAGCACAAAATTACATGTTGTTCCTCATTAATAATGTTCTTTTAAAGATGGTGCAGGGATGAAGAGGAAATCTGGCCAACCTCGCATAATGATACCCTGGAGCATTAGAGACACTATGAGCTTCTGATCTTGGTGTGAAAATAGTGAGCAAATGGAAAATGTCTGCGTACCAAAAAGGCAGTGAGGCCTTCCTCAACACTCTTGTGCACATTCCTTTGTTTTGGTAGGTTTGGGGCTATCCCGCTGTGTTTTTATGACAACCTATCATACATTAGTTTCTAATTACACTACTCTTCAAGCTGGTGTAGATCTCCAGGCTGTTTTCAGAGGTGATAGCTTCACCTATCACCTCTAAACACAGATATCAACACAGAATATCAATCACAGTAGTTGTTTGTTGCTGCACATACAGAATCTGTGCTGTTCATAGGAATTCCTTTCTACCTGATGTCTAAGAAACTTGAGGGAGTGAGACTCAGTTTTCTACAGGTTTTCTGTGCCACCATAGGCAAATTTTTTAGGGTCATAAGAGAATTTTGGTCCTAGCACTTTTTGTGCTGTTTATTTTCCTCTCCCCTATCCTTTACTTTTTTTTTTTTTTTTTTTTTTTTAATTGTAAAATACCCAAATAGTCCCTTACATTTGCACTAAAAGTGTTGGAGAAATTGTATAGTCCACTGTTACTAATGACCTGGTGGTTAGAGGACCTTCTACAAAATCAAGAGATGCAGGTTTGACTATAGGACCAGTATTTACAGGATAAATGTTTTCTCCTTTGTATTACACAGTATTGGGAGTAATTAAGAGGAATGAATGACATTAAAAAAGTTGAGAATAATGAATGTAAGTGTATAACTGAATTCAGAATTAACAACTCTGCCAGGAAGCCTTTCATTTTCCTTGTTGCTTTCAGATATTTGAATTCACCAAATGAAACTTGCTCTGTACACTACTAGTGAAAACAGGAAGAGAAACTGGTTTGAATCTGAGCCTTTGCCATTGACATGAAGTGCTCTCCTTAGAGTCCTTGGGAAAATTCTTTAGGGAAATCTACTTATTGATAGAGCCAGAAAGAAACCATAGAGGGGTCATAATGACAGCAGTAATGCTAGAAGCAAACAGAAAGACATTTTTGGAAGGTAATGCAGGAAGTGTCAGATGCTCAGGCAACCTGTCAGCAGAATTGTTCTCTTGCTGCCATGCTAGTCGTACATAGTAGACTAAAGGGCTAAAAGTGATGGATCTGCGATGAAGACACAAAAGCCTAAATCAGGCAGAGCCAGATTTATAGTTCATAGTTGGTATTTCTAAATTTGGATGTGAAGGCAATGTCATAGCAATGTAAGGTGGGAGGAGGCTCGGTATGTGTGGCAATCGGCCACTGTGCTGCTTTGCAGTGACAGAGCAGAGATGTCTCCGGGAAACATTCCTGCTCCCAATCCACCAGGTTGTGCCTACAGCCAGCCTTTGTCAATCGAAGCGGGGTCCTCAGACAGTAGGTTAATTCCCAGCTGCAGTCGAGGAGCAGCTGGGAGCAGCTTTCCCTGTTCGCAGGTGTGTTTGTGCACCTGAGCCTCCTGGGCTTGTCAGCTGCAAATAGCGCGGAGCTGTCAGAGGGGGAACTAGTAGGACGACAGATCTTTGTAGAGGAAATCTGTGTGCTTTTTGTGCTTGGAGAACTACTGCATGAAAACCGCCTTCAAAAAAAGAGACAGCCCTACTACAAAGCTACAATTGTCACCTGTTTTAAAAGCTCCAGTCATAACTCCCAAATTTCCTCTTCAGTTGCCTTTGAGGTGCTTTGACATTTCGCCCTTCAGTGCCAAGGTTGTTTTGTTGCTGTACACGGCTTGTAGGCGATTTAGTCTCACTAAGGGGCCTGTGCTGAAAAAGGCCCAATAATGGGAGATGCTCTGTTCTTGTTACTGCAGTTGACATCTGTGGGGAGAGAATTCTGCATGGGTAGCTCAGGGTGTGAATTGAAAAAAATGGGGAGGTGATGAATAAGTCGAAAATGCTGTGAACGTGAGCAGAGAAACTGGATTGTTGAATGTTTCTTGTCCTGCAGCATAAAATAATTACTGATGAAAGTTTTAGTCTGCAGAAATTCTGTTTTGAATTTGGTGTACATGAGCTTTTCTGTTTGGCATGCAGATTTAAATGATGAGAATTGCAGTCTCTTTTAGGATGCAGCCACTGATGGTGATGGCATTAACCTGGAATCTGTTTCTGTTTCCTGTGAGTTTGGCAGGACAGCCTAGGAAAGCACTGAGCATCCTTTACAGTTCTCATGATGAAGAGGACTCATCTTCTGCACTGTGCTTTGGATTCCTCAGACTCCACAGAATAGATTATCCGGTGCTTTTTTCAGGAAGAAGTTACAATAATTGTATTGATTGTCTTTCATTTGACTCTTGACTGAGAGGAATAAAAAGCTTCAGGATTATTGATTTAGTTCTGCAGTCAAGTATTTTACTTTTGTTTTTACTTCCCTTAGGACCTAATCCCAAGGCCATTTAGGCAGTTTTGTAAGGCCTTAATGCAGTAGAGATAATGCAGTGCTGCTCGTCAGGAGCCTGAATCTGCAGAGAGCCCGTGTGTCTATCTCCCTGCTGTCATCTGGGAATAATCCTGAAATGAATTAAGAGAAGTTTAAACAAATGGATGTTTATTCTGCCTTCTGAGGAACTATTCTGCACCAGATACAGTGTACCCAGCAGGACCAGGGAAGTAACTGTCCCCTTGTATGTGGCACTGGTGAAACTGCACCTCAGATGTGCAGGCTGTTGGGCTCCTCGTTATAAGAAAGATTACGAGTTAGTTAAGCATGTGCAGAAAAGAGCAACGAAGATGGTAAAGAGTCTAAAAAACAAGACTCATGAGGAGTAACTGAGGGAATTGGGGTTGTTTAGTCTGGAGAAACGGAGTCTGAGGTGAGACCTTATTATTCTCTACAGCTACCTGAAAGGAGGCTGCAATGAGGGTGGTGTTGGTTTCTTTTCTCAGATGACAAATGATATAGGACATGAGGAAACAGTCTCAAGATGCACCGAGGAGGTTTAGATTGGACATGAAGAAGAATTTCTTCATGGAGAAGGGTGGTCAAGCATTGAAACAGGCTGCCCAGGGAGGTGGGGGAGTCCCCATCTCTGGTGGTATTGCAGAAGTGTGGATGTGGCACTGAGGGACATGGTTTAGTGATGGAACTTGGTAGGTCAGCTTGATGGTTGGACTCGATGATCTTGGAGGTCTTTTCCAACCTAAACGATTCTAGGATTTTATGATTCTATTCTTTTCTCTCATGCACCCAAATGACTTCTAGGTAGACCTTGCTGTATCTATCCCTGTCAGTGACCTTGGGGGAAGCGAGAGAGGCCATTCTCAGCTTAAACTTGAACTAAAGGGATAGAGATTTAGGGCTACAGATCTTCTGAAGTTTCAAGCATATCCTGATCCTCTTGCTACTGAAATGTCATAGTAGAAATGCTCAGTGTGCTGTGCTTTGGAACACCCGTGAGTAGGCGTAAGGCCATGTGTTCGTAGTCAGCGCTTACTTACACTGTAGCATTTAAATTTGATTATCTTTTCCTCACACCCTGTTCTTCCCCACACAAACTGGAGTAGCAATAATACAGATCCAAGCACTTCTAGAGGAAGGCCCATTGAAATCCCATGCTAACTGCAGAAGGGATGCCCACCCAGCTCAGTGACTGGAATTGAGAGTCCTTTTCTTCAGCCTCTCTGTGCTTCAGACAATGTGAAAAACAGTCTCTGTTAAATGTGCTGGATTTTATGTTTAATACTGACTTCTCCAATTCCTTTACTTAATAAATAAATGAATAAGCCCCAGATATAAACAAAGGTCAGGTGGGCAGAAACGCTTAGGCATAAATACAGGAAAGCAAACTTACTACAAGGTAGACACAGAAATATGCCATTAAATACAAGAGAAAATTATTTCATGGATTAGGGTCTGTTGTCTGTAAAGATCTTGTGGTTCAAAGACCCCAAATGGGCTCAACAAAACTTCTCTCTCCAGCAGTGTATGCACAATGCCTGTTTATGTAGTGCTAGTGTGTACAGGGGGAAAGGAGCAGGACATGTGAATTGATCATTTTTATAACACAATTACAAATTCCAGTTCCTTTGTTTTGTGTACCATTGTGAAAATCACACGATGCTGCAATAATGTAAGTTCATCTTAGAGTTCATGGCCACAGTTCTTTCATCACTTTCAGATATTTTCTACACCCCTCCATCACCTTGTTTTCTTGATGTAAAGTGTATTAAAACCTAGGAAATTCTTTGGAACAGACGTGCATTTAAAATTATTTTACTATATTAAATTCATTTTTCACTCCCCTCTAAAATAGTGATTTATGCATGGCAGGGTAGGAAGAAATTTAGGAAGGCAATTAAATACCTTTAAATTAAAAATCCGGGTCAAGTTTGTTCTCTTAGACAAAGGTGTTTTTTTTTTTTTTTTTTTTTTTTTTTTTTTTTTTTTTTTCCTGTTAGGATGGTTAATCATAGAAAATCCTGAGTTGGAAGGGTCCCATGAGGATCATCGAGTCCGACTCCTGGCTCTGCACAAGACCACCCAAAAATCAGACCATGTGGCCAAGAGCGTTGTCCAAACACTTCTTGAGCTCCATCAGGCTCGGTGCCACGTCCCTGGGGAGCCTGTCCGAGTGCCCGACCTCCCTTTGGGTACAGAACCTTTCCCTAACCCCCAGCCTGACCCTCCCCTGTCCCAGCTCCATGCCGTTCCCTCGGGTCCGATCGTTGTCCCCAGAGAGCAGAGCTCAGCGCCTGCCCCTCCGCTCCCCTCGTGAGGGAGCTGCAGGCCGCCATGAGGCCTCCCCTTGGCCTGTTCTGCTCTGGGCTGAGCAAACCAAGGGACCTCAGCTGCTCCTCATACATCATCCCCTCTAGCCCCTTCCCCATCTTTGTAGCCCTCCTTTGGACACTCTAATAATTTTATGTCCTTCTGATGCTGTGATGCCCCAAACTGCACACAGTACTCGAGGTGAGGTAGCACCAGCACAGAGCAGAGCAGGCCAATCCCTCCCCTCAGCTAGCCGTGCTGGGCCTGATGCCCCCAGGGTTCAGCCGGCCCTCCTGGCTGCCAGGGCACACTGCTGGCTCACGTTCAACTTGCTGTCAACCAAACCCTTCAGATCCCTTTCTGTGGGGCTGCTCTCCAGCCTCTCATCCCCCAGTCTGTATGTACAACATCACGGGTGCAGAATCTGGCACTTGTTAAACTTCATGCAGTTGGTAGCTAACCCAAGTCTGGTGCTCTAGTAGTGATGGCTTTGACTTACCAGATGACCTTGACAAATCTTTTCTGTTGCTTGTTGTCCTCATTTGTAAGATACAGATAAGGAGGCAGAGATCCATTGCACAATACTGTGACATTGCCTGATGAAAAATGCCGTGACATTTCCACGTATTTGTTATCATCCAAGAAGTGCATTTATTAGCGTACTGTTTCCTTGAGCGCATTAAGCACTTCTCTAACCTCTTCCTTTTCTTCTCCAAAAATGTATGTGTTTACCTAACATCGAGGAACCTACTCGCACTTCATAAAGATCAGGGGATAATGCTATCTCTATTTTACAGATGTAGCAACTGAGAATCTGTACTAAGATCCTTCCTGAAGGTTATACATCTTGCTCAGTGGTCAGGTTCCCATCTCCCAGCAGCTTTCATCACTAGACAACTTTGCTACCCTTTGTAACAGAGAGGCTGATGAAAAAGCCATCTGCTGCTGTGGCTGCCAGGGAGTCACATGCTGCCCTCAGGTTAGGCTGATCCACTTTCTCTCCCATTTATGTGTTAGTAACACTGCTTTACCAATGTTGACTTTGCTTTTTCTTTTTTTCCCCTCTCCCTCCCTGCAGTATGGCGACTGGACAATTCAAGGTGGACTGCATGGATTTCAGTGCGTAACCTCTTCATAGGTACATGCAGGAAGGGAGAGTAAGTGTAGGTTTAGGAAGCATTGCTCTGCTACTTGTTTGTTCTCTGAGGCTTCCAACATGAATAAGAAAACTGCTTTTAGTGAAGAACGCACACACCCGAGACATGGGCAGAATACTGAGGTTGCTATAAAACTGTTCATCGTGGCTCTGTGGGGAGTTTCCAACTGTATTAGCATTTTTAGGTCCTCTTATCAGCTCTTCAAAGATAAAGTGGAGCAAGATGAACACTTCCCCCTTAGTGTGCCAGGTCTTACATACACCGTGCACCCAAAATAGGCAGGGAAGTCTAAAAGGGGATTTGCAAGCATTTTAAAAACATGGTGAATGATTTTTCCTACAGTTTTTAATTATGATTTGTCAGATGGCTTCTCTTAGGAACATAATCACATAGCAGATAATCAGTGATGGTTTCGTTAAAGAGAAAAGGAGAGAAGCCAGGGTAGGGTTTTTGCAAGGTGCTGCTTGTGGGGGCTCTGTGTCTCTGTCGCGTTTCTCTCTCAGCTCCCTGTCGTCATGGAAGCTTGGAGCCAACTGGGAGACCTTGCTCTGCACGGGACTGGATTACTGACCCTAATGCATGGAAAATTGAATGTATTAAGCAGCAGCTGCATTTTCAACCCTAAGGACTTCACAAGGAATTTGAAACAAAAGGCCAGAGCCCTCTGAGGAGATTTTCATCACGGGGGGGAGTCTCATTTTTAAAAAAACAAATTAGCATCACCATAGAGAAGCAACTTCCACTGACCAAAAATTAGATTACAAAATGAAAGATTTTTCGTTCTTCTTGGTGCTGCTTTCCATCTCTTTTTTTTTTTTTTTTTTTTCCCCAGTCAGAGGAGTGCTCTTGTCTTAGATATAGCTGAGGTGAGCTAAGCTCTGACCTCAATGCAGTCGGTTGCACTCACATTGGAAGTGGGAAAACCAGAGACATCTGAATGTCATGCCAGTCTGTGGGTGAAAGATAAAAGAGTCTCATTCTTTTATAGAGGGTTAACAACAGCGGTCTCTTGATTTATATGTATATAAATTCTGTAAAGAAGGAATCTACAGGAGTTAATCTAGCAGGGACAGATAAGTTTTTTTTTTCTTTTCTTTTTTTTTTTTTTCCTGATGTCAAATAAGGTATTTTGCAGACTTCTAATAAAAGATAGTCAAAACTCCAAAAAGATCAGCAAAAGAAACCAAAGAAACTTCATGTGCTATAAAAACCTGGCTTCCATGTACACGCATGTGGAAAATGTGCATGCAGTGTCCCTCAGCTGACACCCAGGAGCTGCAGGGAGAAGGGCTGAAAGCTTTGTGTTTGGAAACGTGATGGATGGAATTATGAGAGGTGAGAGCACGGCCCACCTCCGTGTCTCTGCTGAACTCTGGTTTGCTGCCTCATCTTGCAGATGTGGCCCAGCAGCTGGGTGTTGATGAGTTTCAGGGTGAGGTTAATAACAGCCGTGTGCCTGGGCAGGAGGGAGGCAGGGCACAGGCTGATCTCAGTAGGCTCAGTGTGCCTACAGCCAGGATGCAGCAGAACCACATGCTAACCATGCCCCCGGGGCAGTCACAGAATAGCTGCGTGCTCCAGCTCCTGCCAGGGAAGTCTGGGGGGGACTGGATGCTGAATAAATGCACGGTGAGTTTCACCCACCTTTCCCGACAATGGATCCTGTCTTCTGAGTTCAGCATGTTGTTTGAACTCCCTGTTTAAGCCTTGTAGCAAACAGTTTTATAAGCTAACAAGCTTATATTGATGAGTGTTTTCTCCTTAAGCCTGGCTATCCAAATGCAATAATACACTACAGATTTTCCCCTCAAGGGTGCCTGCGTAGCCTGTCACTTTGGAGGATATGCACTACGACTGAAACAACACTTCATTATAAAGAATAAGCAGATTTTAACGATAGCTGTTGTCGTAGGAGATTTTGCAAGTGAAGCATGCATTTTTGATGCAAGCAAACCAAGGGCAGACCCAACAATGCTCCCGTTGCTTTTTGGCTTTGTATGTAGAAAGATCCATATTTTTGTCTGCAAAACACTTTGTAATTATTAAATAACCACTCATCACAAAATACATACTCAAACCCAAACGTGTCCCAAGGTCTCTCTTTGCCCATCAGATTATTTCTTAATTTCACTCATCCTGAGTTGATTAAGAAATAATTTCATGCACTGCTCCATGTTGATTTGTTTGTGATGGTAAAGTACCTTAAGAATTTGTAGCATAAGAATGAAATAGGTACCTACGTATTTTATTTTAAAAGATTCAAAGTATGTGCCTATATAATTAACAAGACTGACACAGCAGTTTCACCATGTACAGCTCTATGGCTTTGGACTCGCTGTACACAGAACATAGCAGGGATCTTTCATTGTAAAGGTGGTGGCAAAATAACCTCTTTGTGCTGTCCACTGAGCATTTAAAGGTCACGCTTGTCGGTAACTGTGACTTTATTTTTGCAGCACAAGCGAGGTGTTTTGTCCTGGTTTATGCATTTTACTCTAAGGTGCGAGCTGTGGTGCTTGCGATGTGACTTCACACCATTTCAAATGGGCGAACGCTGCGTGACATATACCATAGGAAACAGGATCAGGCAGAGAGGAACAAAACATCTTGGCGTGATTTTGTTCAACAAAGATGCTGAATCACTGTCTGTCCTGAAGACATCTCCAGCAACATAGTAAAATTAAAAGACAGTAACTTTTCAGCTATTTAAGTGTCTCCTAACTTAGGCATACGTTTCTGGTGAAAATGGGGATATCTGAAAGACTGCATCCAGTTAGATAACAGTGGTAAATCATGACAGGAGGGAGAACAAAAGAGAGCTTTTCTCCAGTGCCAAAGTTATAAGGGAGCAAGGGAAAATAAATAAATAATGAACACCCCACATCGCCAAGCAGTGAAGGGAATGCCGTGATTACCCTGGCAGAGAAGCAGAGATGCTGGCACTGCCGTACATGAGTCAGGAGAAGGCAGCAATGACAAATGGACGCGCAACAGCCCGCCAGCCATTCGCAGCTGATTAGAAGTGCCACAGACAAGCAGCTGTCACACCAATGAAATATTATGGAATTGAAATGAACTTACAGCTGGTTGGGGTGCCACCCCTCGTGCTTCACTTTTATCACTGCTACTCCAGGCTCCTGCTTTTTACCTAGTCACCGAGTCCCTATCTCCCCGCATGCATCCCATTTAATTAGCTTCGCTTCAAATCAAAACAGGCTGCTGCTCCTGCAAGCCTCTGTTTTATAGGGTGGTGAGGTATGGGGCAGGCTCAAAGGGTTCTCCCCAAGCACAGCCAATACTGGGTTGGTTATCAATGGTACAGCTGAGATCCTGAACAGCTGCAAAAGTTAGGAGATCAGGTCCTTTCCAAAAAATCTCTCTGTTTTCTGCTCTTCACTTGTCTCACTCTTTTTCTCTGTTCTTTTTTCCTCTAGTCCTCTATAGAAAACTTGTTAGCATTTTGTTCAGCTACTGGCTAGGAGAAGAAATTTGCAAGTAAGGGAGCTGCTTTTCCTGAAGTAGCAATATACTTAAATTATATACCTGTACGCTTAAAATGCTGCACCTTAGTATAACACATGTAAAGTATATTTGCAGGTTATTTGGCTCCAGCCACGGTGTGAAAGGTAATTCTAGTTGACTGCTGGGAAATAGGAAATGTAGCCTCTCATTTTCTGCTTTCAGTGCTGAGCTATTCATGGAATCTGCAACTTTTTTTTTTAGGTCTCTATTATTTTCCATTATTCTCTAGATTTAGCTGCTTTTAAATCCACAGCAATACTCTGGATTTAAAATATTGCCTCCAGGAGCTAAAAGTCCGTTTTCCTTTAGGATGGATGTTTTGCTCTTGAGTCTATTAATTATGGCCTTTTCTTTCAACGGGAATAATTGTGTTATTAATAGTCTTTTCATGAACAGAAGAAAGGCCTCTTTGGAAGGAGAATGCTCTTGCTTCACAAAAGGTTTCTGATAGCCTTAAGGTGGATTTATCTGGTGGAGCCTTGGCTAACCTTCATATTAAACAGACAGAAGCAGTTTAGGGAATTTGGGGATGTGAAGCAAATTAGAAAATAAATTAAAAGCATTATAGCTCAATAGTATAAATTAATGCAGCTGCCGTAAGCTTCATCCTGAGAGAGTTGTCAATATCTGCAAAGCTCCTGCTATGGGGAAGAAAATTAATGTGTACTCCAACATTTGTGTTTTGCCCCACAAGAAGCAATTTGAAAGAGTCCCCTGTAGCTTTGATGGCTTTTCCTTATCTTAACTCCTTCCACACCACTGCCCTGGGTGTTCCCTGGGGACTGCAGAGCGCAAGAGCTAAAACCCATCCCCAGCAAAGCACATGGCGAGCAAAAGCTGTGCAAAGCAGATGCTGATGACAACGGCGATGCCCAGACTTCCCTCTGCAGCTGCTTCTCGCTGCTACTGGCTGTGTGCGTTACGGCAGGCTTTGTCCAGCGATTTCTCCGTCTTGCAGATGGGGATGGCTTGGATGGGAGAGAGGCATCAGCTGAGCCTGTGCCTGCAGAACAAAAGTCTTCTCTGTTCTGCTAGGGGTTTTGTTAGTGTTGGCGGGAGAAGAGTACTAACCTCCCTCCGCCTCCAGGATCCCAGCCCTGCTGGGATAGCCAATTCGCTCTGCTGCGGCTATTTGTCTGCTCTTGTCAGCTAAGATTTTAGCATTGTCTCTCCCCTCCCTGACACCAAGACATCAGAGAAGGCAGTGGCATGTCGCTTTTTTGCTTATGGAACAAGCAGAGGAGTGGTGATCATCCTAAACAGACATGTAAGGCAAACCTCCTGAAGCAGAAAAGGCTAAGATAACAAGAGCTCTGTCTTTAGCATGGACTGAGTCACTCAGAGTGGTTACATGGGAATCTAGGATAATAGAAAAAATATGTTCAGTTGCTGATTAAAAAGAAGACTCCATGGCATTTATGCTTCTCTAATATAAACAGGAATTGGGAACTGTTGTTGCTGTTGTGTTTATATTCTAGTTGCACTGAGCATTTGTGGTCCATGGTGTTCTGAGAGCTGTGCAAACACACAACGAATGAGAAGTTATGTCCCTGTGAGTTTGTGATCTTGATTGAAATAAGATGTTTTAAAGTATATGAAGGAATGCAAAGGAATTCAAAGAGGGTAAATGACTATTGGAGGTTGCCATTACTGGACCATACTGGAGTGAGACAAGTAGTGAAAGCATAGGGTGTGCTAATGTTGCTGCAGGGGACAAGGCACATATCCTTGAGTGAGAGCTAATAGGTGTTATCAGTAAGAATGGTGTGCCAGGGCACAGGTCCTTGTGGAGATGAGTTGGGTGCTACAAAAATGACAAAATACACACTGGGTAGTACCATGAAGAGGATGCAACGTGTGGCAGAACATAGCAGCAGAAGACCCGGAGAAAATTTAACTGGTTTGCTGTCATCTATGAGGAAATAGCCTAGAGGTGTTATTCCATGGTTCTAGATGAGCTGCGAGATACTTTGCTAAATTTCAGCTTGCTAGCTGGTTTTAAAGGTTTTTATCTGTCGTAATTTTTAATAAAAAGAATTACTTGCTTTCTTTAACACTGCTTTTTAAACATGAATTCTAATCCTATCGCTGTGTAATAGGTTATGGCATGCTTCTCACAGAGCATGATTTGCCTCTAGAACAAACAAGGGAATTTATAATCTTGAAAATTTGACCTTTGCTTAATTTATTCTTGTTCTTAGTATTCTTGTTCTTGTTCCTATAGACTCTTCTTTATTTAAATCATGAGAGAACAGGAACGCTACATTCATCTAAAGAAGGTCTTTCCGCCTTCTTTAAGGTGCTCAGCGTACTTTGGGTGTCGTACAATTCGCTGCATAAGGGCAAAGAGATGGGAGGGAAGGATGAGGAGTTAAGGGACGTGGAGAAAGATGGAACAGAGCAGCTAGATAGAGGTTGGAGGGAAAAATTCTGATCAAATGATAGCTTGCACAATGCTGCATCTGGCAGGTAACCTAAACTCCTTGCAGCCTCTGCCAGAAGACTAGAAACATATTGTCTAGGCAATGTGTCTGAGCCCCAGTCATTACAAATGGAGTAAGGAGGCCTAACGTGTGCCAGTGGGTGCTAATATCTCTATTCAGCTGCACCTGAGACCCTGACATTTCACTTCTAGTGCTGCTGAAAATGCAGGTCAATTAATAGGAGCAGAGTTCTCATTTTTGATCCTGTATTTAATTCCCTGAAGCTATTATCGCCTTGAGGGAGTGGGGGAAAACTGAAGAAGATAATTAGACTTGACCTTGTGCTATGGACTTGTGCAAACTGTTGGATTAGCAATGAACACTGTCAAAGCTTGGTTAGCAAGCAGGGCGGGGGGCAGGGAGCATTGTAAAGCACATTGCTGAATATGCAAGAGAATAAAAATTGAAATGGGAAGCTGAAAACAAATACTGAAGCCAACTCTGCAAGTGTGATGCTGTCAGGAGTTAATATGTCTTTTTCTTTTTTGTTGTCAGAACATCAGCGATAATCAGGCAAAATGGTACTTACTGCAGAGAAACAATTAAGTTGGGCCTTCACAGACTGCATGATTAAAAAAGAGGAAAAATGGAATTACACTAAGGGTATGTGTTATAATGAAACTTGTGATGGCTAAGAGGCAGCCGTACATCAAATAGATGGAGCAGAGCAACTGATTCTGATCAGCTTTGTTTTTCTTCCCCATTTCTCTCCCTGAATGCTATCTCACACTATCCTACTATTAGCATTACTGGCTTCCATTTTGGTGTGGATTACAATGGCTTGAATAACTCTTTTTTTGGAAACCATCTGGCCTTAGACATCAAAGAACAGCTGTAGATAGAGCTGGCTTTTAATGTAGCTGAAGTTCACATCTCTGTGTAAAATAAAATGGAGCGGTGCACGCATTGATGCTGACATGGTGACACCGAGCCTTGGGGAATTCAATTTCTCATTTTCAGTTTCTTTGCCTTTGGTCTCTGCCCCCATCGGGGATTCTGGGCCAAATTCTGTTCACCTGACCCATGAGAAAAGAGTTTTTAATGTCTCTTCTTCTCTAGCACCTTCAAAACACGCAGCCTATGTTCTAAATATAGGTGTTGTTCAGCAAGTCGGGCTGAAAAGGAGAGAAGGAGATATGAAACCCAAGATAGTAAGAAATTTTGTCACGATTTAAATTTTGATAAAGGCCATTTCTGTTTGTCTGAGTCCTTGGGGCACTGGAAATCCAAACTGAAAAGCACTTCAGCAAAAAGAAACAGCAGAAAAACATAAAAAGGTGAAACCATAGGGCTGGATTCTGCTCTCATTTCCACCGGTGTAAATCTAGAGCGATGTGGACAGCTTCCAGATGTACATAGCTGTCACAAACAACTGCATTGAACCTAGAAAATGAAACTGCTCATTGTTTTCATGACCAGGCTGTGTGCAGGAGGGAGAACTTGAAAACTTGACATGATTTATGCAAACATATTAATTTTCTGAATTCCTATGACTTAGCGGTAACATTACGGCTCAGCTGGAGCTGTAACGTGGAGTTACAAAATTTCAGAGGCAGCATTAACAGACAGACCGATTCCAAAAAGCAGCGTGGGGTTGTTGCATGGTGACCTGTACGCGGGTCTGTGTAAAGGGGAGCAATGCAATGATCCCCTTCCCTCCCCTTCTCTCCCTCCCTTTCCCTTCTCTCTTCTGGCTTTTGAGGATCCCGATAGAAGCTGGGTAACCTGGCTCACTGATCCTCCTTTTCTGTTTCAATTTCTGTAAATAAAACTACCTGCGGCCCCTGTGTCCGGTGAAGCAAAGAGGAGTGTGTGTGTTAGTAACATGCTGCCCTGTCAAAACAGAGCAAACAGGGAGTGAGCAATGAGAGGGGAAACTAATCCCCTGTTTATACCAAATCATCTTGCATAGCTGTCTCTGACAGGAACAAAGAGAAAAGCGAAGGCAAAGGAAGAGGCTGCTGCAAAAACATGTTTCAATTACTTTATGAAGAAGTAACTGTAAATGTACCTCTTTAAAATTTGCTAAGCTTCATTGATTTAACATTGCACTCAACATGGGAATTTTCCTCCTGAGCTGCTAGGTTGTATTACACCTGACCTCTTCCCAGCTCCTTCTTTTATTTTTCAAGAGTGACTTTTTAATAATGGTTGGCAAAACAAAATTAGATTTGCTTTTATAAGCTCTCTCTCTACTTTCCTGTACTTTTTGGCCATTGGAAGTAATTGCTTGGAGACAAATACGCTAATGCTGTGAAAAAAAAAATCTATAAATACAGTGTATCCCAATGCCTTATTCTGAGCAGATTTAGTTTTAAGATAAAGTGCCCTTGCATACAGTCTCATGTTTAACAAAATGCTGTGACCCGTAAATATTTCAGTGAATATTAAATGAAAGAGGTATTGGGCTGGATGAGTTCTCCTATTTTGTACTTCCTCCGTAGAGTCTCAGAAAGTTAATCCAAAGCCTGCTTCCCTTGGGCTGCCAAAGAGATAGGGAGTGGAAAAAAAAAAAAAAAAAAAGAAGAAAAAAGTTGCCCTGAAGTTTGCTGTGGAATGGATGATTACAGGAGGGAACAGAATACCAGACAGATAGGTTAAAATCACTGCCCAGCTGTACTGGAGGTTTATACTGGGATTATATAATGAAAGCTCAAGGAGAGGAGTATATGTGAAATACATATATATATACATGTATATATATATATATATATTTAGTCTTTTCTGTTTGAATTGTTCTGATGTGTTTGAAGCAGGGGCTGCCTGAAGGGGTGGCTTTCCCTGGGCTCCTGCCTGTGAGTGACACTGGTACCATGACGTCTCTGCGTTTCGCTGTCAGTGGCCCTGTGTTTAGATAGCAGTCATCGGTATTAAAGGAGAATTCATGAGCTAACTCAGTCCCGAGGGGCTGGATTTTATAGTTGTCCACCTCTTTCAGGAAGAAATAGGCTCAGATTATGAACTGCCTTCTGGAGGCTTCACCGTCTGCAGATGCGTGGCGTTGGCAGGCCCCCCTAGGCTGCGGTGTGCTTTGTGGGGGTCTCCAAGGAGCCCTGCCTCTGAAGGCGAGGGAAGGATTCAAGGCCCTTCTGCTGATATTTAACTGATACCTTTCCAGATTTGGGCTTTCTGGGAACTGTCTTATTTTTCCTTGCACCGTAGTCCTTCGGTGTAGTCAGCACTCAAACTCACCATAGGTATTGTTGCTTCACCAGTTACTGTAAATCAGCCATGCTCTGGTAACTTTCTGTGAGTGCTTGATCATGAGCCTCAGCCCTTAAGTGGGTCCTAATTGCTTCACAGAGATCTTGAGTCCGATCTCCGTGATTTAACTGACTGCACAAGCTGGCTGTCTGCGCTCTTTGTTTTTCAATGATGCATTAGTTACTCCAAAGTCAGAGATATGCTTGAAGTTTTAAATCAGTTGCCAGTCCCAGAGAAAGCTTATTTTTTGTTCATCTGAAGATTCAGTTTACTTTTTTTTTTTTTTTTTGAACTTGTTTTTTTAAATCCAAATGTATATTACTCGATAATTTGATCAGCACTGCAGCAACAAAGGGCAGCCAGTGCCTCATTGCCTGTTGTACCCTTTGGTTTGAATAGTAACTGCACATTTTCATGCTGAGTTTAGATGAATTGGCTCCTGCCTGTGTGTGCCGGGTAATGTCCTTTCATATTCTTGGCATTGGGAATGAATAGGATTTTGAACACAGCTTGCAGATGTTAAGGCTTATTGTAGGAAAAACCCTCACAAAAACTTTAAGCTTCTAATATGTGCCTAAAAGCCAAAGAGGGTATCGGAATTACAGCACTATTTCAGTTGCTATTGGGTGCTTGCTGAATCTCTAATTGCCTGTGCTGCACGCACTTAAATGCATTTGGTGATAGGTGACTTAAATCTATAGTTCCCAGACTTTTTTCCTGTGTTCTTTTGTAATGCCGTAAGACAACTTTGGCAACCTGATTGCTCGTAGACCTATGTTCAGCTACAAAATCCCAAATACCTTATTTGACATGAGTGGTGCCCTTGCATCTCAATTAAGATAAAAGTTTGACTTTTTTTTCCCCCCTAAAGTAGCAAAATAGCTCTGTTATGATATCATAAGCTACTATAGGTAGGAATTAAAGAAAAAAAAATGAGAAAAAAGATCCCAAACTCAACTAAAATGTCTGTTGTCTGAAGAAAATTAGTGTATTTGCCACCTTGTGATTTATTACTTGCTTGCAAAACCAGAAACTGAGAAAACCTTTGCAGTGTCAAAGCTGTCAACTTCTTACTCTGACAGGATGTTTTTCTGAATAGTAACACAAAGCATAAACAACTAACAAATCTCCTTTTTTTTTTTTTTTTTTTTTTTAAGGAATTACTGTGATTTGCTGATCCTATTTGATTTTACAGCAGAGGGTAATGCTATTGAAAAGCCGGATTTAACACAGATAGTTAAGAGGGATTCTGTTTTTTTTTTATATTATTTTATTTTTTCGTTTTGTGAGACGGATGTTTATTTCAGCTGTGGATTTAATCCTTTCTTCAAAGAGAACTGGGGGATAAAGTGAATGCTAGAGCGGTGCTGCGGGTCTCTACTGTACTTTTGCTTTTTGTTGCTGCAGTGTTGTCCAAGGTTCTGTTAATGTGGTTGTGCAGGTGAAAATGCTGGGACTTCATTAACAGGCCTGGTGATGATGTGTGAACCAGAAAAAAGTCCCATTCCTCCTCTGTTAGCTGTTAGATTTGCAAGACTAACAGAAGTAGAAAGTAGCATGCCCTGCTTGTGTTATTCCACTGAGCTGATTTCACTCAGGCTCTACATGGGCAGTAGAGTGAAAAGAAAAATAGCAGTAAAAATGTGAAATCTTTATGCAGTCACATTGCTGAGCAAAACCAAACATCTGAAACCTTCAAAGTGAGGCTTCACAGGCAAACTACAATGGGTCATCTGTGCTATAGCCAAAACCTACGGAGAAAAAACAACCTGAGAATGACACATTAACAAGGAAAAAGTAAGGAAATGAACACATCATTTTACTGTGCAGCCCATGAAATTCGGCACAGTGTTGGAGACTGGAGGCAGACTCCTACACGGTCGCGTGTGGCTGTACTGGTGCCTCGGTTACCACCTCCCTAGCTCCAGCATGAATAAGATCGATGGTTGTGTGCCCAAAGACCTAGTCTAGGTCTTATGAGTAAATCTGAATGAATAATGATTTTTCCAATTCTAGGCTAAAGTGAATTAAAACAAAACAAAACACACACACACATCAAAAAAAAAAAAAGTGGAAAAATGAAATGTTTTAAACCAGGTTAGAGCCACTTGTTTTTTCTGCCCCTTGGTCCCTACTCTCATGTGAGAGTAAACTCAGTGATGCTTGGGTACTGTCACAGTGGAGTTGTGTGAACAGACAGGATAGTCCGTTTGATTAAAAAGTATCCAGCCCACTTAATAATTTCTTTATTGCTAAAGAAGAAGCTGTTTTTGTTCTGCCTTTTATAAACTCTGTTAGATCTCTTTTCTAAGCTGTGTTTTTTTGCATAAAATAATTTAACTTATACTGAAAAGAGTGCTTCAACATGTGTTTTAAGAGAGATGAACAAACAAAGCCTTTTGCAGCAGCAGGAAGTACATCCAACACTTCATTCTTCTTAAGCATTGCAAAGCACAAGAAAATAAAAAATAGAATAAAAAAACACTCAGGTGAAGGTGGTAACAACAGAAGAGTTCTTTAAAAGCCAGTGTATCTTGTCTCTCGGTAAAGCAATCAATATGTTCTCTAAAAGCTTTAAGGCAGTATGAATTTCTCTAAATAGTGATGTAGTTTTGAAATTCCCTTTCATACCTAGGTAGAGCAACATTAAAACAAGAGATAGCATCATCAGACTTGCTTTGACTGATGAAAGGAAAGGGGTGGTTGTCTGAGCAGTCTTTCTGTTCAAGATATCTTGCTAGATGCAAATCACTCTAGACCAAAATCACATTTTGGTCTCATGTTACGTTCCTAGAGAAATCTTTGCAGACACTGAGCAGCAGTTTCCCTAGCAGTCACCAAAGTCATTATTTTTTTTTACTCAGTCTTATATACTGGATATTTTACTTATTTCCCAGGGCACTTCACAGACATGAAGCATAAAACACAGGTCACGGGCACCTGTGGTAATTAAAGCCCCATGGTATGTATGTTCTAGGCTGTTAACTTGGGTATCTTGGCAAAGTTCCAGCGTGGGTAATTATGTGCTGTCTACCTGAATTCTGTCTGCAGCTTCTGCTGGATAAGGTATTGCACTCGAGTCTTATCCTACATTAGTACATAATTTTAGTTGCTTGGTCTCCTGGGCCTGAGATCCTAGGAGCTGTTCACTGATTTATCTTTTGGAAAATCACTAATGATTTTGGATATCTATCTTGTTGCCCCATAAAAAGCTGCAGTTCTGAGGGAGCATATCCTCAACACTTTGTGAAAGTCAAGTCCTTTCAATATTTCTTGTTACGTTAGGCATGTGAAATCACCAGCTATTTTGGAAAATTTAAGCTTTCAGCAGAAATTCAGCAGTTCCAGGGTGGGTATTGTTCACTGGTAAATGCCTAGTGGAAAAATAATTCTCAACTGGAGCTGCAATGCATTTACAAATAGAAATGACTCCCTTTCAGACAGAACAAAACAACCCCTCCCACCCCACATACACCCCTAATAATCCCAAATTTGCCTGAGAATATGTATATCTTTCTGTCAGAGACGAATCAAGGCAGAACAGATAACTAAGAGGACTGCAGTTCATGCTGAATCTTTACCGGAAAGGAATCGATTAGCAGGAGAGAATTCTCGTTGCTATTATCTTAATGTATTCATATATTCATAAATATTGACACTGTTCCACTGTTTTGTCTGAGAGTTAGTCAAAATCTTTTGAATATGTAAGTCATTAATACTGTAACGTCTTGTAGGTCAAAGAAAATGATGCTATACTTTCTATACCGTCAGCCACTTTGTGAGAACTGGTTTTGGCCATATGCGTGCTCTGTTGTGTGGTACTGCTCAGCACCAAATTCCCGAAGACATCGGAGGTATGGTTCTGACAGTGCCTGAAGCTGCTCAGTTAGAACAGAGGACTAAATTTAACTCCGGTCATTTTTGTTTTAAAAATGGAGATTTATAGTAAGAAGACACTCCAGTAAAGTATCCCAGGGGACTACCGTGATGAAGTTAATATAGCAGAGATTGTATGTCTTACAACATCACCTGCAGCAAACTGTGTAGTCACAAAAACCATCCTGCCTGTGTGGAAATAACCTCCTCAGGCACAATGTCTGCGGTGTCTCGAATAACAGGAGTGGTACCTCAGGATGGAAATTACCCAAACCATAAATGTACGTAGGATAGATATTAATGGGGTTAAATGTACATATCGTGCCTCTGAGAAGGAGATACTTAAGGGCTGCTTCGCCATCTGTAATTCTGATGCTGGTGTTATTGACTGCTTGCACAGACTTTGCTTCCTGGTGTTGGGAAGAATCACAGCAATTAACGTCATAGATTCTGAAATGCCAAACAAGCAGTTTTCTTTCTCTTTTCCAGCTGCATTTTTTCATTTTTTTTTTTTTTTTCTGTCAAAGAGGAAAAAAAGAGCAGAGAATACAGAATGTCATTAGGCCTCAGGAAGCCTGTCTGGGTGGGAATAGCAGTGGTTCAGGGACATTCTTAATCCTTTTTGCTGCTAACAAGAGGATAAAAATGCTGTATAAGGTCATGTCAATGCTTTGTCTAGTACAGTGGTTTGTCCCAGGCAGTGGCAACAGGAGACACTAGTCAGCACTAGCCACATTCCTTCACCCTTGTTCATGTACTCCAACATCTACGATGATTAAGTGAAGGGTGCTAGAGGATGGATCCCCATCTATTCCTCTTAATACTTGATTATGGACCTGCTGATGCCAAATTTTATAATCCCTTTTTGAACTTCCCGATTCTGTCTCCACAACCTAACTGCTGTATAAAGAAATACTTCCTGATGTAAAACCTGATGTAATACTTCCTGATTTTAAACCCATCTTCTACTCGTTTCCTTGGGTGCACCTCTCAGAAGTAGCCAGAGTTGAGGAGCAGCGTTACCCTGTCCATTACTTTTGCATTGAGAAACACATCCCCTTTTGGCCTTCTCTCCAAATTTTTAGCCTTTCCAGGTATGGCAGGAGTGATCTTTTCCAACAATATTTGAAAGGTGTGCTGGGTCAGCCTCTTGGACTTCACCTAGACACAAGTTGAAACGAGGGCAAATCCCATTAGATATTAGGAAAAACTTTTTCAACCATGAGAACCATCGGTGGTTAAGCAATAGAACGGGTGCCCAGATGAGTTGTGGAATCCCCACCCTTGGAGATATTCAACCTTTGGCTGGCTACAACCATCAGCAGCCAGCTTCACCCTGGAAGTTGACACATCTTTGAGCAAGGTACTGGACCAGATGACCTCCAGAGATCTTTTCTGCTTTATTCCATGATTCTGAATGCACATCCAGATATTTGGAGATGAATTTATCACTTGTGTTATTCCACCAGAACTGTCCTCATGCTATTCAAGCAGGTGGAGTTGTTCATTTTGACTTCAGTTGGAATTAGGACAACTTCTTAGTGTCTGTAGTCCTGTTCCAGTGCCCGTTAAATCAGACATTTCATGACTGCAATTTATTTCTCTAATTTCTCTAATCCATTTATACGTGTGACATCTCTAACCGTGTGTGGGAGTCAGTTCTTCAGTATCATTGTATGAAAAAACATTCTTCTGTAGCCTAAAAGTTTATCTACTTTTTTATTTGCATTCTTCCCCATTGCCTTCCCTCTCTGGTTTGGTATGAGTTTGTCAGACCATTTATAGGAAGCAGATTAGTGGGGGGAAACAGTAAAAAAAAATCTTGAATAAAAGAGCTTAATACGTAACACTGAATTGGGAACTGTCAACCATGACAGAAGATGAAAGTGTTGAAATTCAAATAAGCACACTGGGCAGCGTATTTCTACCTCACCCTCAACATTAATATGCCTTGGTAGTGATAGCAGGGCATTGTGCATGCAGAAGTTGAAGGCTGCTCTAAGAGGAGGACTGGGGTGAGATGGATTATTTCTCCAAAATTGCTGACTAGCAGCAAGTCCTCAGCTGGTTTAGGAAAACCCTTTTACCCCAGCTGAGCATCCTGCCTGATGGTGTCATTGCTCCTGCGAGGAGCTGGAGCTGGGCCAGTGACCCGGAGGTGAAAAGCTCTGTATCCCATTAGCCAGTCTCTGGGGATATTTGGGCTTTCCAATTTTAACTGTTTGAGATTCACGTGCTTTCTGTGGCGGCTGCATTTGGCAGAGGCAGACCGCTGATAAGCAACACGCTCAGGCCATTCCCCTGAGGTTTCCTCCGTCACCCTCTCCATTTGTAACTTGACAGTTTGCATAGCAAAGAAATCAGTTATTTACTAACATTTTCCAGTCATTGAGCAGAAAAATGTCACAACATCTCTGTAATACCATCTTTAGCTCCAAATCACGCTTTGAAATGGGTAGAAATATGCATGACTCTGCAGCAAGCAGAAGAATTGTAGCCGATAACTTTGCAACCAAATCGAGATGACACAGATGTGCTGTGTATGAATATCCCCTGCTGTTTGCACCTCTTCTGTCTGAGACCAGATTCTTGTAGGTTTTATAGCATGGGGAAGAAAATCTGGCCACTTCTCTTTATCCTTTGCAGTTCTCAGTGTTTTACAGCCTCTGGTTCTGGAGCCCTTTTGATTACCCCAAGGTGCTGCTGCCGAGTTTGTTAGCACAGAGTTCAGAGGCACTAACTTCTGAATGGGCTGTAACAGCTCGAAATCTGATCAATTATAAGGAGTGCGGTAATTCTCCTTATCTTAGTGCCTTCTCCTCTGAGATGGTGCTTGGTTGTGTTATCAGTGCATTGCTAAAGGCTTCCTGGGAGCTGCCTTTAAACCCAACGGTGTGGGCAGTACCAGCAGTGAGCTGGCATGTGGAAGCCTGGGTCTTCTCTGAGTACATCTTCAAGAGCCTTTGGTTTGCCAGCCACTTCCCACACTGCTCTTCTGAGCCACACGTGTCTGACATAGGGTCTCCCCAGGAGATGGGAGAGTGCAGCATCTCATCAGTCCACGCAAGAGACTCTTTGTTTCAATAAACATAATGCTGGCTGTAATAAGCAGGTGGTGGACTTCCCCGTGAAGCTCTCTCTTTTTCCCAGAGGCGGTACAGTATAAAAAATTACTTTTATTCCATCCATTTCTGCCTTGAATGATGAGTGAGAACGGGCGATTCTCCTTAAAAGAGCATGAGACAAAAAGTGATCAGTGATATTAATATATATATTTTTTTATTTTTAACAAACCAGCAGAATTAATTCCCTTCAGGTGGCCACATTCAGCAGCCTGTTAGAAGGAAACCAAGCAAGATATCTCTTCCTATGTATGCAAAATCGATTTGAACTGATAGGCTGGGATGTGGGAGCCTGTCACTCCGGCCGCGATGCCACCAGTGGAGCCTGATGGCATTCCTTGCGGAGCCCGACAGGACGCCTCCGTGCGCGATTGCTGTGCCAGCTGTCTCTCTTCCATGGAGTGTAGCAAAGTCCATTTAGATTCAATTTTGTTTTTATTCTTTGATGAGTGTTTAATAACCATTTCCAAATCTCTGCACAGTTGGAAAGTGACATTGTCAAGAACAGGTGCAGCCAGCTGAAATTATATGGTAATGCCCGTTGTAACAGCACTGGGAAGAAGCAAAGCGGAAAAGTTTTATTGCCTTGAGGGCAGAGTTGGCTAAATGGAGTTGAGATATCCTGGGATAAAATAATTACCCTCTTGTTTTTGGTTCACTTTCCATTGTGAGAGAAACAAAATGGCATTTGGGGCTTGGAATAAAAAGCCACGTATTCCAATCCCAGCCTTGATATCAACTTGCTGGATGACATCTGAAAAATCACATGGAGAAAATATTAAATTTACTTGTTCTGCAACTAGCTGCTTACGTAAGCCACCTAGTTTCTTGAGGTAACCCACAGCTTTGTTATTCCTGCTGGACACCCAGCACTGCCAGCACTTGCTGTTTGGGTAATTAGCTGTTTATTGATACAGGCACTTGGGACTGAATGTTTCAGCTTTATTTTTGCTGTAGGAACTCTCCGGGTTGCAAGGAAAATTAGTGGAACCTGGAGGCTCACAGCATCTTCTGAAATTACTTCTTCTGTTTCTTAGTTTCTTCCTGGCTAAATTGGAGGGAGTAATTCATAGCTCATCAAGTTGTTTGGAGGGTTTTAATCAATCGGAGGCTGGTACTGCAAGGTATTGAACATGGTGAGCTCTGATGGATATTAATAGATGGACATGCAGAACACGTGGTGGAAGCAAGGATATTAATGTTTGTGATTGCTTTGGGATCTTTGCTTTGAGGTGCTGTTGAAGTGCTAAGGATTATTAAGTGCTGTCTTAATGGCAGCAACCCCATGCACCGTCAGTGGGAACGAGCTGTTTGTGGCAATGCTCATTTACTCATGATGTTGTGCTGCTTTTTCTCTGGTATTTTCTACTGACTGCTTCATATGAATGTTTTAATGATCTCTGTGAGTGCCCCAAAGCCTCCCCTTTTCTTGCAGATCTCTACCACCCTCTCCTCTGATTTATTTTTCTGATATTTTGCCTTTTCCCTTTCATTCCTCAGTGTAGCAAAATAGCAGACACAGCAGTCTCTGTCCTTCAGAGCAAAAGGATTTACAGGGGTTAGATGGTGTGAAAGTGTACATTGGATGAATAATTCCCATTAGAAAATCTGTTTGTGGACTGTGGGAAAGAAGCTAGGGAGGGAGGGAAGAGAAGAAAATGACTTACTTAAAATTGTTCTCATGGGTCCCTGTTGAATCCTTGTTAGCATGGATAGCTGATATCAATGGAAACTCTCTAACCTCCTTTCCTTAACCATTAACTTCCTCTTCATTGTTTTAGCTCCTTTTTTTTTTTTTGCTAATAGAGGGGTTAACTCAGTAGATGGCAGTCTCTTTCCTCCGAGTCAATGCAGAGGCAGAGCCGGAGCTGCGCGGTGGTTCTGCAGGTGCCCTCTTTTGGAGAAGATACAAAGCCCATGCCCTGATCCACTGGCATCAGCCGGGATCGCTGCAGATTTCGTGGCAGTGGATGTCTTCCACCTGAGTGGGCCATAACTCTCATGATTGCATTTCATCTTTCCTAGTTAACAGTTTCTATTTTTATTATACCGCAAAGTTTGCAGGAAACAATGCTGCCGTGAGGTCCAAGGCTTGTCGCACTAAAGCTGGCTGCACAGGGCTGTTGAGCAGAGAAGCTGCTGCTTCTCATTTGTGTGTGGATGGGGAATCTATCCTGACATCTAATGTTTAGCATGGTATTTGTTCAAAAACATGAGAAAGGGACCATGAAGATAAGTAGTATGCGTAAAACCTTAATGGTGAATAAAATGAGTAGGTTGGCTGCTCCTCACATGGAGATTGAGTGCCTCATGGAAGAGAAGTTAATTTTTTTTTTTTTCACTTACATAGTCATTGTTGCAGCAAGAACCTGTAATATTCACTATAATACTAAATTTACTTTGTATTTTGTTGCTAACTAGTATTTAATTAATTGTTTAATATTTTATTAAAATTTTAGGAAGAAATTAAATTTATGTCCTACTAGATTCCTTGTTACAATATTGAAAAAAATCAGTCTTAAATCCACGAATCAGGCTTAAAAATCAAAATCAAGCATGAAACTTAAAGAGGAACCAAAATGTATATAGAAGTTTATTATTATTATTATTATTATTATTGATTCCTGTGTGAGGTTCTGCATGATTTGACTAACTCCAAGGGAAACCAGCAGCACTTATAAGCACTGCTTTGGGTTGTCTGCATGTTGACTTGAGGAGGAATCAACTTCCAGCCCCAGACAACATCCCATGGTTGCAGAAACTCACTAGTGTGGTTTCCAGCTGAGGGCAACTGCCAAATAGTTGGGTAATTTGAAGATCAGAACTTTGCTTTTTTTCTAACCTTTTTTTTAATTTATTTTTTGACTGTTTTCTCATCAGCCAGTACAGTGAGCAGAGCGGTGATGAAGACCATGCATTTTCTACTAATTGGACAGCAGCTGCCTGTTACTCCAGCTGGAGTTGGTTTAGACCTCCAGCTTTCAGTCCCACGTAGTCAGGCTTGGAGGTCATGTATGTGGATGACCCCGTCTCTCTCCCATTAGCAAGGAAGAACATCCAGCCCTGGATGGATTAGTTGTAGGATTCACTCCAAAATGCCCTTGCCTGTTCTTATTTTTGCCCCCTCCAAAACAAAAAGGATTCAGTTATTAACACCTCTAAGGCTGGAGACTCTGAATGAATTTTTAAGTGTTTTGCACCCTGCATTTTGACGTCCTGTACACAGTATTACTTCAACACCTGCTTTGAATTCTTCTCTCTCCTACCTGTCAGTGCATCATTTCATGCTCCACTAAGTGGTGTGAATAGCAAAACCATCTGTTCATTACTCATGTAGCCATTGTGTGAAATATGAATGAAACATCTCATGGCTGAAAGAGTCGTTGTCAACTGAATCCAGCTGGTAGGGCTGTGGTGTGCCCAGAGCCAGAGTCCAGTTGCTTCCTTCAGTTGCTGTGCTTAGTCTCGGTGCAGTACTCGTTCAAGCAAATGTTTAATATATGATTCAAAATCTTCTGTTTACACACTTGTTCTCCCCCTTTAAGCATACTTTAGGGCTGAGATCCTTGCTAGGGTATTAAAAGTGGCAAGAGGCCATTCTTTGGCTTTCTTTGTAGGCACAGATAAGTGAATAATGTATGCAAGTATACCGACAACTGAGGGAAAGAGATTAATCTGTTATGTATGACAGGAAGGTAATGAATGTTTTAGAGAACTCATTTTTTTTTTTTTCCCCACACTGCCTTTGCTGAAATAACTTCCATCAAAAGTTTTCTCCAGCAGGTCTAGAGTTCCACCTCCATCAGAGCTATTTGTACGATTCTTTCTCTTGGCAGAAAGAATTGTTCCTTTGGAAGCCATCATTGTCAGTGCTGCACAGATCAGATGGCAATGGCTTCTAAAATAGCAGGTTAATATCCCTGTCTGACAGGATTAAATGCTTAACAGTGATTCTTGCTTTTACAGCTATCAGGGTAAGTGATGCCATATGCAATGATAAAGATGTGACATTGTTCAGCATGCCTTTTGGAGAATGATTAAATGACATGCTTAAATCCTTTGTGGCCTCACAAATTTGATGGTACTGAATGGTGCAGTGGAGCAGAACAGCTATACCTTAAGTGAGGAACAATGGCTAAGTCACATTTCTGAAATTTAGTTTATACCTACAAGTTGCAGGCAGGAGGAACAGCAGGTACTTCTTTCATCTGTAACTAACAAATAGATATATTTTAAAATCTGTCTCTGGTGTAAGCTCTGCCACATTCCTAATAAAGGAGGAATTATCCCTTTGGAGTGGAAAAGACAGGATGACAGAAACATTCAGCAAAACCTGCGCCTCCATCATCTCTTTAGAATTTGGGGTAAGATTCTGTTTGTGAATTTAAATATCTAAGTAGAGCTGTCTACATGTGAAGCAGGAGTCTAAGCTTGTGCAGTCGATGAAGATCTCATTGTAGGAGTGTAAAGCCATCCAGGTTCTGAAGCAAGGCAGACTAGAGCTGTTCAACTAACCAAATCGAAGTGCCTGCTTTAGGATGAGCTGAGCAGCTGACTTGGACTCCGTTGAGCGCTCAGGTGAGTTATTTACATGTGAACATCTGTGTGCGACACCTATATTTAGGTATCCATCTGTAAGCTGAATCCAAGCCCCCCTTTTTACAGTTTACAGCAAGATGAATATGGCATCACAGAATGAACTGGACCATTGCAGCACAGCAGGTGAGAAGGGTCTGGCTTGTTGCGATGGACCTGTGAGCATCTCAGCAACCCAGGGCCAAAGCTGCCTTGTTTTCTGTGTACTGACTTGTGCATCTGTGCACCTGTGGGACTGAAGGAGCAGCTGAGCTGTAGGATTTGAGGCTATCTTAGAGCCTTGATGATAAATGTAGGTAGTGAAGCAGAGGTTGGTGTCTGAATATAGACAGTTTGGGCCTTGGCATTGTGCAATGGTTGCTGACATAGCTAAAACCAGCATTTGGAGATGCACTTTAGTCCATTTCCATGTTTTTTATTGCTAAGCATCTGATTTAATAGTTGTGTTGTACAATATTAATCATCGATACCAGGATACTGCAGAAGACAGTGCTGGGAGAGCTCTCAAGTGCCTAAATGGGCATCCTGTCCCCAAAGTCAGGATGAGGAGTGGCAATATATTTGGAGAAGTCCTGAAAGGGTGGAGCCTGACTGGTAGGTGCTTGGGGATCTCACTCGCTGGTAACACTGACAGCCCCACCGATCTGAGTCCTGCTACAGGTGTTGTAGGAGCTTCTCTTCATGCACAAGTTTCCCTCCAGCATGGAGGTAGGAAAAGAGTGCTTACTTCATTGTTTTCAGTCTTTTTTTCTTCTGTTGAGAATGATGTAGTATTTCACACACAGAAATGACTTCATTAGCCAACATAAGAATTGTTTGACTAGACATTAATATCAGACCACATATTTCTTTTAAAATGAGAATTTGTAGCTGTCTGGCATAAACCTTTTACCATCAAGAGCAAAAAAACTGTTTCATTGCTCTGTGTTTCTAGCTCTAAGAGATCCCTGTAAAGGAAAATTAACCCTTCTATAATCAGGTGCCTAACATTTTACAGTAGGATAAAATACAACCGGTAGGTTTGCATTATGTGTGGTTTCCAGGCTCTTAGGATGTGAGCAGGTTTGGGTCAACCCTAATGCTACAAAATGACTCAAAGTTCAAAAATCTGGAAAGCTGATGGTGTTTGCTTTGCTTAATAAAGCAAACTGTAAGTCAAACATTTAATCACAGCATTCTGGTAACAGGGGGCCTGTTTTAATACAGCTCTTTTATTGGCCTCTTTGTAGTGCAGCAATAATAAAGGTGATCCTGGTGGATAAGGTGTTTTCAATGCAAGCCTCCTGTGGAACCTTTATTTTCAGACGCAGGCCTTGTATAACAATATGAATCACCAACACGAGAGCTGTGCTGATCTATGGTGGATTTTCCAGTAGGGAAATAACCTGCTGAGTTTATTAATGTTTGTCTAATTTACATCATTAGGGTCATTTTTTAAATAGCCTTGTCTGTTTGCTTTATTGCTGGAGTGAGTGTTGGGAGGAGGGACGCCAGAGCGGGCTGGAAAGCCGAGCTGGGCATCCTCACAGGCACTCCCTGAGCAGGAGAGAAAAGCTCTGAGGCTTCAGGCTCTCAGGGCCTGTGCTTGCATACGCAGGTGTACATTTTTTAGTGGTTTTTATTTTATTTTACTTTTTTGTGGCTCTTCAGAAGAGCATTGTGACAGCAGGAGGGCAGGGAGCTGGCAGAGAGTGTAATGCACCTTTTTGGGATATTAAAGAGGAGTCGGTTCCAATCCCTGTTCTTATGGGTCTGGTACATCTCCTTTGCTGAAGGGGATTTTTGCAGCTCTTTGTCTGCGTGTTGACCATTTGGCAGTGCTGGCAGAATTTGGTGGGACCATCTTTGTGTTGTTTCTTACTGGGAGAAAACATAGCAGTGGCAGTGGGGACTGCTGCAGGCTGTTGTCACAAAATGATTCGTGTGGCGTATTTCTGAAAGACTTGTTCATCTCCTCTGAAGCAGCCCCTCCTCCAAGGGGTTCAAGATTTTTATTTAGATCAGACTGAAATTCATTTTTTTTCCATTCTCAAAGGGAAATAAATGAAAGAACAAGATAATATTACAATTTATATCCAGCAGACCAAGTTTTGATCTTTGTCATCCAGTGAAAATCTGCAATATCTCTTTGGTTTGCTCTTTACTTTGGGTTTATATTATTATTTACATTAGAATCTGATCGAGCTGCTATTTTTTTTTTTTTTGGTGAACTGTATATAATTGATATCTATCTATCTACACATATATAGGTGATATGAGGACAGTTGCCTGTAAATTACGTGGACTAAAATTGCACTTCATTGTTGTGGTGGCAGAGCTAATTTGGTTCCATAGTTTCCACAATTAAGGCCTTTTTACTTGAGTGAGGACACTTGAAGGAGTTGCCCAGTCTGAGCCATTGTGCCTGTTGAGTTTGCCAGCATGAAGAATTGAGGTACTCTTTCCCATGGTGCATCCAGCCAGGCAGGTAAAGCACATATATTATTTTCTTCTCAATATATAGCAGAATTTAAGTTTTTGAGGTGATTTGGGTTTTGGATAAAAAAAGTGCTCTGAAAGAGCTGTTCGCTGTGGCACACTGACTGTGGTTCTGTATTAAACTGTAAGGAAGCAGTTACAGGCAATGTATTCTTTCTTTTTCCTGGGCAGGGATTTTTTTTATGCTCTTTGTGTGGACAGCTGCTCAGCTTCAGGTAAAAAAAAATGTTATAGTTTATGGGACTGCCAGCTGGAGCCAATTAAAATCTAATGGACCAGAGTTAGCACTAAAATATCATTTTCTGCCCTAGCAAAGTTGAGATTTTGTTCTGCTGCTTATACATGTTTTAAGAGGTTTACAGTGTTGTTAAGAAACAAATTTACTTACCATTCTGCAAACCAAGACGTGTTTGAATTTAAAACCTTGCACGGAAAGATTACAGCTTGGGTCCTTTAATGAAGTTATTGTTCCACTGAGCATGAAGAGTTGTGGTGCAGGGATGTTACCTGCCTGATGATGTTCTGCCCTAAGTACATGAGACAGCAGCAGAGAGCTAAATGACTTGCTTTGGTCACACCAAGGCCCTCCTGTATCCCTAGGAGAAAAATACAAGCCCTAAGACAGGCGATCTGTCTTTTTGTTCTGCCTGCCTCAAGCGAAAGAAACCGAGGACAAGACGAGGAGCCTGAGTTACAGCATTTGTGGAGTGAAAATCGTTATTATTGAGAGTAACATGGGCAGAGGGAGACTTGGCTGAGGTGTGCTAGATGGATAGAACAGAGCAAAAGCTCAGCAAAAAGAATTGATTTTCTGAAGAAGAATTCGGTTCATTTGAACTGGAATGAGATGTTTGTTCTTGAGAGAGAGAAATCAGGCTAGTCTTCTGTGCAAACTCAAAGGCTTAAAAGACATTTTTGGCATTTCCAAAATGAAGTATTTTCAAACATCCAATTGAGACTTTTTGACTTAGTTATGAAGTCAAGATGATCTTTATTTTTATTTTCTTTTTTTTTCAAAATGCAAATTTCACCAACACTGTATGACACAGGGTTGGTATAGGCAATATTTCTTCTAGGAAACCTTTCTATTTCTTTACTTTGTGGTAGTTTAAATGCATTTTGCTTCATGTTTTCAGTGAGAACACTTGATTAGTCAGTGACCAGGGTTTGTCTGATAAACAGGAACTCAATTGCTTTGTGCTTGTTTCTCTGCATTCTTGAAGATGGCTCAGGGCATAAAAGATACCCTGATGGCAGGTACAAAAGTAATTCTAGAGATACATGAAAAAGGAAAGAGATGATTCTTAAGGCATAAACCTGAAGCATATTGTCCTGTGGTTTCCCCAAACAAGTAGGCCATGCACTTGTAAGAATTAGAAATGGCTATGTTGTGATTAACAGGCATTCAATGCATGACAAATTTAGGCCCAATTTCTCTATTTTGCTATTCTTGAGGCAGATCTAATCTGCTTTCAAGCATTCTGTCATTGATTCAAAGATTCATGCATTCAAAGATTGGCCAACATGGCAGATATTAGTCCCGAACTGACCAGTTGCGACCCAGAGATGGGTTATTCCATGTTCATGACTTTGAAGGGTGGTCAGGTTGCCCTAGAAAGCAGGAAGAAAAGAGGATTGGAAAGACAATAAAAGAGTGTAAGAAGTAATTGAGTTTAGAGTTACTCATATGGAGAAGGTCATGCTGAACCCGAGAAACTTGTTTATTTTGTGAGGTGCTTCAGAAACAAAACCTGGGGTGCATCTAATACAATGGTAACTGCAAACAGTTAACGTGTGTCCTGGTTTGACTTGGCACAGTGCTTCTCTGGTTCCTGAATGACTTTCTTCCCACTGCTGTTGGGCTGTCTGCATTCACGTGCTGTTTTGTCTGAATGCCAGCCCCAGATCTGCCTGTGTTGAGCAGCATTTACTATTAGGTTATTCCAAGGTGAAGATGCAGAGCTCAGAAGACTGTCCTCAGGGGAATGAGAAGAAGAGCCTGGTCCCTTAAAATTGATTCAGCCCTAATATTATTTTTGTTCATGCTTTTCTTTTTCTAAGCCTTTGTGACCCATTTCTATCTGGTTTTGTGACAATAAATTAATGAAATTACCTGTAGTTTCAGAGTTGAAACTACGTAGTTCTCCTTATGGTATATTCAGCTCCCCTCAACGCTGAAACCAAGATTCAAACAGAAGTGGAGATCATACAGCCTCAGGGTGCTCCTCAGGCACACGACTGAGCTGGGCTCTCAGGAAACCCTTGGAAATGCTGCGTAGGTGTTGCTGTGCCTGTATCACAGCCAGAGGACTTCCTCCTCTGAACTTGTCAACGTGTCACTTCTAATAGGCATTAAATTTAATATCTGGAGAGGCACACAGCTTCATAACATTAATAACAGCTTCCTAATGTTAAAGACAAAGATATAACCTAATTGGAGAATGAATGTGGACTTCTTTGGCTACTGTTCAGAAAGGAGATTTGTTAGAAGCCCTGTAGTGCTCTAATTCCTAATCCATCTCCTTTCCCCCAGTTTACAATAAGTTACTCCATTTGCCGTTCTTTATATAGACTACCCCTGAAATGGCTTTTTATTCATTTATTTGTTTATTTTTAAAGTTCCTGTGTTTTAGAGAACATCATGGAGGAAAAGGAAAAAGAAGCCAGTCCAAAACTGAATACGGATGATTCATAGTGAGAACTGTTGAGGTTGTAAAAAACACTGGTAGGGATTCTGACGAGTTGGCACATCTCCTTCCACATCTATAAATTTGTCGCTGGTGAAAGTATTTATTCCTTCACAGTGTTATGATTTATATTGGACCATTGATACTGCGTATGTGGACCTCTAGCTCATCCTCAAATGGTAGAAGATGAACTCTGACTAATAGATTTCAGTGCCTATCCTGCAATTCTTGCAGGATTAGTATTTTTTAAAGGGTAGTGTGCATGATTTAAGTAAGGTTTGAGTACATAGCCATGGTTTGTCCTTTGCTGTCAGCAAAGCCATCCTAAGTTCATTTCTTTAAAGAAGCTCCAGGCCAAATGTCAGGAAAAATTAAATCAAGCAGTGATGTAGTCCCGTAGGGAAAATGTATTTCAATTGTGAGGTATTCATGGATATAATATGTCATCCTGTAGTCTGTGGCTGTTGGGTGCACTTACAAGCAACGTGGCTTAGTAATTGCTACTTGTTAAGAAATTTGGCTATAATAAAAAATGACCTGCCAGGGAGAGAGTCAGTTTTGTTAATTTTATTTATGAGACTTTCATCTAAGTTGGAAGGATGTGTGTACGTGGCAGCAAATCCTCCATGACACAGCATCTTTAGAAGGACATTGCTTTTGTCTTCCAGCAAGGAGGTACCACAATCTTTTAGAGCTTTGGCTTCTGGACGCTGAGGAACAAGTTGGACACAAGAGCCTTATTTTTGCTCAGCCACCAATATTTTGCTGCCTTCCTGATGCCAGGTGCAAGCAAATTTTCTGTCTGTCCACCAGCTGTGGGACAAGGTTAAGCTTGTTAGATCTGCCTGGATCCAAAGCTGGCAAGAATTAACTCCACCTTCTGTAAGTGTTTTTTCATGATGAGTTTCTTTTTCTGGTGTGGTCTAAATAAATCAGCCCAGAGCCTTACAGGGCAGAATATTCTTTAGTCTGGCTGCCTGACCCAGGAGGAGAAGGTGGACATCCTAGCCAGAGGCCTGGCAAACCTAGATGGAGCCACAGACTGCCTTTCCATGAGATACCTCCCCCTGCATTTTGTTCCTGTTTGTTTTTATTCTCCATGCTTTCCTGAGGCCATCGGGTCTTGCAGTGTTTGTTGTTGTAGTTATTAATAGTTTTTAATTACAGATGTGTTAGCTTTGGGATATCCACAACCATCAGCATCAGCAGCATTCGGGCTGCCATGTCGTTCTCTGCCCTCTTATTTGATTATTGTGAAACACTACATGGTGAGCACACATTTAATTTAGAAAGGGTATCTCTTCAGATCCAAATAGATGTTTTAATCCTCGTAAGAAGTCGATGCACATTTGATAGCAACATCCTTCCAGAATGAACAGATTTATCACCTATTGAATCATTACGGAACAAGAGACCTGCTCCCTCAGCTGGTCAAAATCATTGTAGTGCTTTGGACTCCAGTGACCCTGTGACATTAATGATCTAACCCGATATTGTTCCTGTATCTGAGGAAGAGAGTAATGAAGCCACATCTCAGGGATTTATTTTAAGCTTATGGGAAATGGAAAGGGCCAGATTCTGCTTCAGCTTGTACCATGCTAAGTCCAGAAGAGATGAATTAAAAACCTTGAGTAATTTTGGTGGACTTGATGATCGATTTTGGTTTGAGTTGGTGAGCCTTGTGGGTCCCTTCTGCTTTTTTAAGCAGAGCATTTATATTTTTCCATAGTAACATTTCCCTAGCCAAAGCTTAAAACGAAAAACAGAAAACAATTAAATCTTAAAAATTTCTGAGTAGTGTCACTGTGTGCTAGCACAATGCATGAGATGTTCTGTGTAAGGAAATGGGTTGCACAGGCTTTTAAATAGGCAAAGCCCTCATACAGTTGACCCTTTAGACTCTGCAGATATAGGGCAGTGTTACAGCAGCCCCAGGCAGGAAAACCAAGGATGAGCTGTCACCAGACAGGGGCATCTTGCATGCCTGACAAGCCAGTCATTTCAGGGAGGGTTTTATTGTTACTGGTCCATCTGCAAAATGCTTTTTTTTTTCTTTTTTTTCCCCACATCAGATTCAGCTTTGTTTGTCACTTTTTGTGTGCAGATATGTTGAATTAAAAGACCACTTTTAAGGAAGACAAAGTTTTTGTTGTATCCTTTAGTATTCATTCTTTCATGTCTTATAAGAATCATGAATTACTTTGGGTCTGTTGGGACTAATGTGTTCTGGGAGACTCTTAAACAATGCCTCTTCATTGGAACAGAGGTTGGGTGACAGATCAAAGTGCGTCTTTCCCATAATACCAAACACAAGGTTTTTGTGTTAAGCAAAGCGAAGAGCATTCTGCAAACATTACACGGGGCAATCTTCACCGAAGAAGATTGCAGACAGGGAGGTTTTTGGCAGTTGTGGTTCCTGTCCACTCTTTGGCAAAGCAATTCCTGTAGATGTTACCCAATAGCCCTCTCCCAGAGGTGAACTAGCCTTGTGGAGTCACGGAGCTCCTTGTAAGGAGGCATCTCCTCCTGGCCTGGGTTTGCAGGTGGGAGCCTGGGTCAAGGAGACCTGGTTGGCCATGGCTGCAACTTCCAGCTCCTTTGCATTTATCCCGTGAGAGGTACAATTTAAATTTTCAGACTTGTTAATGTGGTTTGGTGCATAATGATAAATTAGGAGCAAATACACTTTTGTACAGCAGCCATTTGGAGCACAGTGGTAACGTTGCACTTTTATTTCTAAAGACCTGGGGGATTCTTTCCGGGCCATATGACTCACAACTTTGAAGTCACTGAGCAAAGGGTCAAGCCCTTCTTCACTCAATAGATGCTTTCAGCTCCACGTGCTACTGGTACATTCAGGGCTAGAATCTTGGCTATTGAAACAGCTGTAGCTTCAAAATGTCGTGACGCTGCATTAACGCTTCATTTCCTGCACTGAATCATTTTGCTTGTGAAAGTATAAGAGCAAGGGACATTTGGAAAAAAAAAGGGAGAGAGAAATAGAAAGAAATAAACCTTCTGTCCTCTGGAATGGGTCTTTTTCTTTTTTTTTTCTTGTCTTTTTTTTTTTTTTTCCTGTTGGATAACTTTTTCCCATCTCAGCAGTAAAAGGCAATGATATGGAATAATTATGTGTTCCTAAGCCTTTCCAGTTGATACACTGTTGTGAAAATATATTCAGTAAATTCACCTGAGTGACTTTGGAGATTGAAACACAAGGACGTTATGAATAAAAGAAACTGATACTCGACAGATACAATGGCGTGTTGTGACCACATTGACATCATTGTCAACCTCTATTCTGGATTAGGGTAGGTCTGTTGTCAGAAAAATGGGCGTGTGGTTAGGAAGGTGACTGTGAAAATGACTTGAGGGAGCTTTGTATTTATTCCCTCCCTCTACTTTCAGGTCTTAAAAATGTAATTCTGCATTGGAAAATCAAGGTTTTTTTTTTTGTTGTTGTTTGTTTGTTTTTTTGTCTGTTTTTTTCTTCTTGCTATTGTTAGTAGAAAGGTGACTTATTTATTTATTTGTTTATTTTCCCTGAGGGAAACCAAATGGCAGTTTTGCTGGGTGAGTAAACAGGAAAAAAATAAAGCCTAGCTGTCTTGATTGGCTTTCTGGTATGACCCATATTAAATATATAATTTTTAATATGAAAAAAAATTGAAAATTGAGTGCATTCAGATTTAAGGGAGTAGATACTTGGGCAAAGAAGGTGCCATTATTACTGATTTTCTTCTATCAGTAGGTGCATTTTGAAACAACACTCTTCTTCCCCAGGCTGTATTAGCATTGTGAACAATGAAAACAGAAAAATGCAATGTCATAGATAAAAAACATACCCATTATCATTCCCCTATTTTCCTGCAAGTATTCATCTTCTGCATTTGTCAGCCATGCTTTAAAATATGAAGTAAAAATTGTTTAAATGTTTGTCAGATGGGGATGTAGGAGTTAGGAAATCCCGTGATGAGAAGTTATTTCAATACATGAGATAATATATATTCTATCTAATGTACATGGTTTGATGTTATGAAGACATTATTGCGGAATTAACAGATTTCAAAAAGCCACTATGTACCAGCCAACTAATGTGACATATTGCAAATAAGGTCATCTCGTTGTACAGCTAGAAGTAATAAATTTATATGGCTCGTGATTGTGATTCTATATACATTTATCCTTCCGTGGCATTTGAATATTTTTTCTTTGTGTCTCACAACAACAAAAGAACTTATTGTAAAGGCTCATAAACAAAAATAGAAGGAAAAAAATCTAAGAAAAGGCAGAAGAGTCCAAGAGCATTGCAGAGGATGGTTAGCAGCTGAGAAAAACCCTTCAGAAATGTATTTTTAATTCAAGAATGTAATTTTAATGGGAGACCAAGATACAAAGTTGCCTAAACCTTAGAATGATTACAAAAAGGAAATTATTTTGTCAAAGGTTGTTAAAAAAACATCTCCAAACCTCTCTTCTGATATATTTTTTTTTTCATATTTTTATTTATGAAGTGTTTTTTTTTTGTCTACAAACTTCTACTTAAAATAAATAGACTACTTCTATTTTTTAAATGATTATGGTAGAACTGAGAACATGTAGCATGTTCCTGAATGGCGTGACAACTATAATTACCCACACAGGGAATAATTTTTGAGAGAAGAGGTCTTCAATCCAGGTGTCGGAGACAGAGCAAGATCAAGTGGCAGGAATCTGAAGCCAGACAAATTCAAAGAGAAAGGAAAAGCACACATTTTTAACCAGGTGCAGGGGGCTGTTATTCATAGGAACGTCTCTGCGGGGAATGCTGCTCTATCTCCATCGCTTGATGTCTCACCTTGGTGGGATGGCTTTCTGAAAGATGTACTGGAAGGGACTGAACAATTTCAGGGATTTATGTGCTTCATTCTGTCAGAGGAGAAGTCAGATGAGATATCACAGCAGTCCTTCTGGTCTTAAAGTCAGAAGCTAAAACATTTTTGGTAAGCTTTGTGAGTCTCGTCTATGGCTGTGGGATTCATCCTACATGCTGAGCCTGAGGAGCCAGTAAGAGAGTGGCTTATCTGCCCGCTTCAAGGGGATGGTTCAGAAGACCCGCATAATCCAGTACAGCATGTGGCACAGCCAGGGCTGCCATATCATCTTTTGTGCCCCCTCGACAGCTGTGTGTGTTGGCTTGTACATGCGTATGACTGGGGCAGCCTCAGCACATCTCTGCATGCACTTCTCTTTCCTATTCCAACCCCCACCTGCTCCCCAGCCACCGAGTGAATGCACAGCAGCGAGTTGATGTCCCACCGGCACTTGAAGGACATGCTGCTGCAGCCCACTTCTTGAAGAAACCTTCATTTAGGAAAAGAAATTTTTGCTCTCCAACCTCTCTCTTGTTGCTTTTTACAAGGATGCTGGTTGTCAAGCCAGGGAGAGGAGGAGGAGGGTCATGGTTGCAGGTGGGCAGCTCTTTGCTGATGAGTAAAGGGTGTCCTGCTGAGAGCCGAGGTCAGGCGCAGGAGGAGGGATGTTTTTCATCTGGTTTTAATGTTGCAGGGAGTTAAATGTGGTGTTGCTAGCACTTCCGTCCCCACTGAACTGTGCTACATGGGACACATCCTGTAATTTCAGGCAGAGGATAGGTGAAACATTCAGACAGGAGGCTGCCCCCATTAGTTACTCAGTGGTTAGCACCATGAAAATACAGATAGTGCAGAGGCTAAACAGCACCTGAGGGAAAGAGGCTATTGTGTGTGAGCAGAAAGGTTTTACTTTATTCATACAAAGATTTGAAATTACAACTGAAATATAGCTGAGCTTTTCTCAGGCTGTCATTTGGCTGAGAGAGGAGCCTGTCTTATTTACGGGCCAGCTACAGGTTGCTGTGGCTCCTGGTCTGCCTGAACATGTGCCTGGGTGGTGGAACAGCCCGATGACATGCAGTCTGGCAGGGTGCAGGTCTTCCCAAGGGAGAAGTCTGAGACATGGCTTTGTGGCTCAAGGCTCCCCCGTGAGCCAGGAAACCTTTTAGTGGCTGATTTTTTGTTATCCCAGTGGACAGAGAAAGGAGCATCATGCTAAATTCCATGCTTAGAAATGATTCCATAATTAAATCTCGATATACCAGAGGGTTTGTGTGGGATTAATCAGCATTAATACTGGGCCATTAGGAGTTAAATCATTCTCCCAGAGTCTTCAAAAGGAGCAGAATCAGAGCCAAGATTTGGAGCCAGAATTTGAAGCCAGGTCCTGTGGTTGGACAATGAGGCTCGGCTCTTTTTTCATGGGGTACAGAGCAGCTGGAGAGAAATGTCTGTTATTTGCAATATACGTATTCAGAATATCTGCACAATTAAATTGCAGTCTTGATCCTTCAGCAGTTGCATTTGAAACCTCTGTTGACTGGAGGATGCAAACCTTAGTGGATTTAATGTTTCCTAAATTGATTTTGTAATTATGTTTTCGATATTTCCATTTTTTCCCCCTGAAATACAGGCACTTGATATACTTTCTCCATCTGTCTCTGTCCAAATTCAAATGGTTTGTGAGGTAAATTTAATCTCTCCATTGCATCGTTAGATTCAACAGCTTGTCAGTATTTCCATTCCGAGCTGTGTTATGGAGGCCTTTGTAACTCATCTCGATCCTAGTGAAATTTGGGCTTAAATGACTAAGATGTGAGTGGTTCCCCCCTGTTGCTTATGGGTAATTAAAATAAATTGGTACGGAATGCATTTTTAAGTTTGAGGAAGAGCTAATGTTTAGACAGGGAATAGTTTAGGAGGTGGTTTGTTGTCGCTTGCACTTGGAGAAAGCCTGCATCATTAGTACAGTTTGCAGTTACTGTTAATTGGTCCATGCAAACAAAACAGACAAATTGTTTGCCTAATTCTCTTCTAAATCTCACCTTTTTTAAAGTGGTGCTCTTCCAGCATTGCTGATAGAATGACTGTAGATTTACACCTAATGACTAGCGTGACGTTGTGCACAGTGCTCTCCAACACAGACGTGTTCCTTGCTTGGTAAAATCTGACCTCTGCCATCTTCAGGTACATTGAGTGGTGTCTGCAGTCAAAAAATGGGACAGCTCATTGCCTGAGAGTACATTGGGCACCTCTGTTTTTTTTCCAGGTATTTACTGCTGGAAGCACTGTAAGCCCAGAGGGTCCAGATTTACATAGATGGGCCCTCTTCCATGCACTTAATTTAAAATATTAGCTGCATATTAGCTGAGTGTTGACTCAGGGAAGCAAAGCCTTGACCCAAGGCTCAGGGCAGGAAGAGGTTTGAACTTGGCACTTGCACCTGACTCAAGACATCCTAATTTAGAATAATTTTCAGGTTTTGTTATGATTGACCGTATTTGTGCCATCTCATTCCTCTTCTGAAAATTTAAAATGCGCAGTGTGCATGTTAAGGCAATTAAATCAGCAGTGCAGGCCACAATTTACAAACCCTGCCTTATGTGTGTAGGTCCATGCATATCCAAAGAACCAGCTACGTGGTTAATTGGCATGAGATTAATTCCCCAGGAATGAGTAGGGCCCACGTAAAGGTTCTGAGGATAGACAAGTGAATATAGTCACTCAACATATTTTAAAATTAATTTCTATGTGCACTAAGTATGTCCCAGAGAGATCTGTGATGTACTGAGATGGGCAGAGCCTTGTTGTCTTGATACCTTGCTCTGGGGTTGCTTTAGTTATTAGGTGTTGGAAGATGAAGGCTAATAAGGGACCTCAGGAGGCTGATTTTCGGTGATCACATTATGAAAATGAATTTCATTACATGCTTTGTGGTGTTCCTTCCTTATGTTTGCTTACAGAATGAATCTTGCATATTCAGTGTCAAGTAGGTGAATACTCATCTGAAATGATGAGAGTCAGCATTTCACTGCAGATCTTTCTGGTACTCGTGCTTTCTTCTGCTCCGGAGAGGATTGGTGACAGTTCCCAGTCTCTGTATGGGACCTCAAGATGATTTCGCCCTTTCCACTCCAGTTCCATGGTACATTTAATCAAGAATAATTTTAATCTTGTCTTAAATGTTTACTGCATAGTGTTTGTCTTACTGAAGCATAAATAATGCTTTGTTTTCAGTTGTCAGGGTCAGCTGCATGCACATAGAGCAATCGAGTATTCAGAAGAGTAGGAAACCTCTCCAAAGCTTTTGGCTTTTCAAGAATTGTAAGCTTTGAAAGTTAACTACAGTTTTGGCAAAAGTCTAGTATGAAGGGTCTTAATAGAATATAACAATTTCTGCATGTGTGCTATCATTGTTTTTGTGTTTGTTCATTGTTAGTTTGGCAGTAAGTAATGTGCTGGGATTATTTTTTTTGTTAATGTTTATTTTATTACATTGTGGTACACAGAACAATTGCAAAAGTACACTTGTTTGTTTTAATTGTCAGTGGAGAGATTCTTGCTTTATTGGTAAGATGGGATACATGTCAAAATAAGGAACTACAGATGTGAATAGGCTGCGGCCATGAGCCCAGTCCTTATCACAGCACTCAAAGCACTGGATCAGCAGCTTTCCACTAGGGTCCAAAGCTGGTGTGTTGTTGCAGAAAAAGGGCTTCTAATGCTCTTCTAATCTGTTCTGCTTCATTTATTAGCATCATGTTACATTTATTTTGGATTTGATATGATCGAGGAACCATTTTCAGCATTTTAAAAGACATTGTTCAGCTTTCTGTAGGCATCTTATATATACTGTATGTCCTGTATAGTATCTAGAAGGTACTAAATGTATATTTCCTTTCCATGACAAACACTGAGAGTTGACAGCCTAAAGGGAGTTCTGTAAAGACAAGAGTTTGCCCTTAGCATGGAGAAAGGATCAATAATACCTTTGATAATTCCATTTTTATAAATGGTTCAACACAGATGAAGCAGATGAAGGTGACTGAAGCATGCTAAAGCCATGTGGTCACTGCGCACGGAAGATCAGTATAGAAATGCAAGACAGACAAGAAAGGCCATGAATAACCTTGTTGCTTCAATACTTTTTTTTTTTCTTTTTTTTCCAAATAGGTGGCTTTTAGGGATTGATGGATGAACGTAATTTTAGTGGCCTCATGTGGGAGCTTAAACTCAAGCAATAAAATGCTATCTAATCATTTTTCTCTAGTGAAGGTCCAGCAAGGTTAGCTGTCCTAGCAAGTAGCAGCTGTGGTCTCACCAAGGCTGCTATACTCCTAGCTCCTCGGTGGTGGGAAGATAGGAGCGTAGATTGAATTCACCATTTTCAGTTCTTTTTGACCCTCCCTATTAGATTTCTTTTGTGCTTAGTGGTCTGTGAACACCCTCCTTGCCATTTATTCACTGTGCATATGTGGTTGAGTGATGCTGAGAGATGAAAATGAACTGTACCATCCTCCCACCCACACCTTCTTCTCTCTCTCTCTCCTTTCTTTCTCATCTATTTTACTTTAATTAATTAATCTATTTCAATGTTAGTTCTGCTTTCATTGTTACACATGACACCAGTACATTGAAGGGTTTGGGGATTTTGGATTAAGAGATAGAGTCTGACGTAGTGAATGTGCAGGCAGAAAACGTGTGTGTGGCAGACGATCTTTTCATTTGCTGGTGAGCCGGCTCATGAACTTTGTGTGTATCTGAAACCCAAACTCAGATCTAACTTGGCAAAGCGCCCCTAACTCTGGAGTAGTCTGACTTAAAACCTCTGGGCACTTTGAAATGGAAATGAGTTAGTATTGATTTGTGTGTGTCTGAACGTGCACATACCTACGTCCTTCCCTTCCCCACCACCCACGCATTTTAGAATCCTCTTTTTTTGTAATTTTCCTTTTCTCCTATTTCATCCAAGGCCTTTTTGCCATTTCCAACATACGTAGGATACTATGAAATGCAAGTCCACACGGAGGTATGCACGTTAAACCAGCAGTCTGTTCTTCAGACAGACAGAGGGACATTTTGAAGGCACTCTACTTTGAGGAGAAAGCCAGCTTCAGTGTAAAAACAGTGTTTGAGAAATGAAAGTCATGCTCTTAAGGGCTAGGGCAGAGGTTGGATGCCATTAAAATTTTACTTAAGCTTATTATTTGTGAAATTTCCAAATTTTAGGTCAAAACCATGTTTCTTCCAGAACTCCAGCTATTTCAAAGTCATTTTGTCTGTGAAACTTTCACAGCTTGGGCTGAAGTTACTGATATGATGCAAAGCACTGTGAGCTTTGAGATCTCGTGGGGTGTTCTACCAAAAAGGCTCTCCTTTGGTAAAAATCGAAGTGAAGAGTTAAAAGCAAGCCGTGGAAAAGAGTGTGTAATGATTTTTAAAAGCCTAAGCATTTCATGCTCCCTAAATTTTTAAAATTAGGGCTTTTTTTTTTTTTTTTTTTTTTTTTTTTTTTTTTTTTTTTCCAGTGTTCAAAAATGCCATGCAGCATTCAGAAGAACCTATTTTACTATTTGTGTCCATAGTTATTTTTATGGTGGTGGCATCTACCTGTTCTGCCAGAAATTAGTACCTTGTTCTGTTCCAGAAAACCACTGAGAAGCTGTTGTGATTGAATAGGTTTGCAGCCTAAATACACAAGCATTAAAAGTTGGTGAAGAATATATTAGTATCTCCCTTTTCAAATGGGCGATATAAGCATGGAGGAATTCAGTGCTTTGGACTTGTTTGTTCTGTGCCTGCTCATGGCAGGAACAGAGCCCACATTTTGTGAAATCTCTGAAAATATGAATAGTTTTTATCTGACTGTGTCTTCTGGTGAACAGGTCAGAATTATTTAAAAATAATGCAGAAGGTATTATTAAAATAATGCAGAAGAATTATTGAAATAATGCAGAAGCATCTCCCCGTATACCTGCGATGTGATATGTATTCTAACCTACGTTTTAGTGAAGGATAGCTGACACAGAAGTGAATCAAGCTTTTTATGTCATTCCCAAACCAGACATCCCAGAGAGGGATTATAAGGCTAACATAGGAATTCTCTTGCTTTTGCAGTAATTCCCTTCTCAGCTTTCACCACAGAGATGCGATCAGAATCACTGTCTACCGCATCAGATACAGCTGCTTAGTTCGAAGGCAGGTTTATGAAACTCTGCAAGCTGCTCTGTAGTTACACATAATCAGAGCAGCTATGAAATTCCATCACTATCCTGAATAAACCAAGAAGTTTTATATGTTTTTGTGGAGTTTGTCCAGGTTCCACTGAAAAACAGTGGAGTTTGGGTCCTACATGGCCTTCAAACTAAAGCACATAGTATGGTAGTCTGATAAATTTTATTATATTTTTAATTATACTTTCTCTTTTTGTTTAGTTCTGTTTGTATTTATTCATATCTATACCCAAGAATCAGTGTTTTATATACCATTGGCTTAATTAATACTTTAATTAATCTCAAAGTCAGATTTTAATACAATAGCTTCTGCTCCTTAATATTTCACTGAGTTGGTTTTAAGGTGCATGAAATACACCTGTTTGAAAGCAATTTCCATTTTTAGTTAATCGTCTTTGAATGTATACCGGGAATCATCTGAATGTTGCTTCTTGCACTAAACTTTTATTTTATTTCTTTCCTTGTAATAAACCACTTTCTGTAACAGTATTGCCATTTATTTTGATGGTACAAAAATATTCAGTATCATTATCAAAGTAACCAGCTGGAGTGCTGTAAGTAATGCATACACATGGAACAAAACTCTGCTTTTTATTACGGATTTCTGAATGCAGTGTAGCCGTGTACCAATTTAAAATAATTGTTGACTTCAGTAGAGTTGCTCAAGATTTATACTTGTGTAATTGAGAGCAAAATGTAGCTTCATGTATACATCTTCTAATAATGCAGCAATATTGCATGAGCAGTAAATCTGAACTTTATTGCTGTCTAATACATTATCTGGTAAGCACTGTAATTAAACTACAAACCAGTTCATTAGATGCTAAGCAGTAGTCCTAGATTGAATCTAATATAAACTAGGTAGTTGCAGAGTGAGAGTGGCTGATTGTGAATATTATTGCTGTGACAGCAACAATTAATTCAAATAACGATGGAACTTTAATAGATGAGATTATGTGACAGAATTAGCAAAAGCAGAATTGCTGAATAATTGATTCTTTCGTGGTACAGTAAGTCATTGATTTCTATTCTCTTCCTTCTCCTCTCACGGTTGTAATCATCAATCTGATCATATGTGTGTAACGCCCTGAGACTTTAACTGGAGCCGTAGCAAAATCCAGTGCCTGTCAGAAGAGAGCGAGATTGGCAGATGAAACACCACACCAAGTACATCACCGAGCCAGGCGTGCAGTCCGGAGGTACAGGCTGTGAAACAGGGAGAGGAAATGCATTCATCTGGGGGTAACAACCAGCTGCCCCCAAGTCCGAGAGCTTGGACAACCCCAGGGTTATGCCATAACTCTGCTGAGCTGCTCTGCCTGCTCCTATTTTATTTTATTTTTTTCCCCAAACGAAGTTTTTGCCTAATGCAGTGCTTTCGAAGTGTAAATAACTGTGTTTATACTGCAGGTTTTATGTAGTTGTTCTTTTCTTCACTCACTTTTCCTTGACCTGATCTGTTAGAAAATGACCAGTCGAGCTGCTTCGCTTGCGGATCAGACAGTTTCATGCTGTCCTTTGCTCTCACAGCGTGAAGAGTAGTGCATTTTTATACCTGAGCCACTGCAAAGTGTGTGCATGCATATGAGCTCATGAATGGATATGTCTGTGGGAACACACATAAATCTTTTGCTACTCTGTTTTGGAAGCTATAACACCAGAGGTTGTCGGCAAATGCGTTCAGGGTGTGTAGCCTGCTCGAGTACACAAGCCAGTGCAATGTTTTGTTTTAATAGCACCAGGCTGTGGATTGTGCTGCCAGTTTCAAATTGATGGTAGCTGTTGTAAAACCATTCTGAGGAGAAGTGAAAGACGTGAACGCTGGAGACAACTGGTTAAAATGTGGCTCAATAGGCGAGTGTCCAAGGATCACTTGTAGCTCCAGACTCTGCATTAGGATAAATCAATTTTCTTACACAGTAACATTTCTCAGAAAGTTTGGAGTTGGAGCTACATTTAGTACCCCGGGGGCCCTGCTTTGATTTTATTTTTGCATACTGAAAGCCTTGATTGGACCCGCATGTCAACTTGCCATCGCTTCAAGGAAGTGTTACATAGATTCATCAATACTCATTTTCCTGTGCCATGACTGCCTGGCTTGTTCTGCAGCAGATGAGGTGAGTAACAGCTCCCCGCTGTTCCAGCCACTGCAGGCTCTGCACTTCTCTCACATACAGCTTCTGGTCTTTAATGCCATGTAACCGCATTTAGGAGTGCAGTAATTTGGGACATGTTTCTTTTTGCAAACTCTCACAGTGCTGAAACAAGACTCCAGAATAATTCTTAAAAATAACATTTTTCCTAGGTTTCCACACACTGAGGGGAAAGACTGTGCAGGTATAGAGAAAACTTGTTTTTCTACATGCTCTGCATCATGTCCTTGCAGTTATTATATTGTATGGATTCATGCATGATTTAACCCAGATTCCAGAATTCCTCTGATTTTGAGTTAACCTTTTTGGATTCTAATTTCCTAGAATAATGAAGTATGAACCAAATCATGAACTTAAATGACCACAGAGTTCAGGGAGAGATGGAAACGATTCAGATAATATACATATATTTTTCATTCCTCCTTTACTAGCATGAAGTTGTTTACTGGATTGTGGAGAAAGTCAGGCTTTTTCAGCTGCAGACTCTAGGATTCTTGCAAATAGTTTTATATTCCAAGAGCTCCGGACTGATCTTCTGCCAAAATTCAGGAGACATTTGCCTGCTTTTTCTGATAAAGTAGGCAGTCTTTGCTTGGTATCACATCAACCAGAATCTAGACTAGCATAATGAAATATGTGCTGCTCTCTTATAATCTTTAGTGATTTAGTAATTTTCAGTGATAAGCTCGATTGCAGTTCAACATTTTTGTCTTTGTGTTATAGGCAGACACGATTAGGTACAACAGATTAACAGCTCAAAACCTTATTTAAATACTATAAAATCTGATTATTTTATAAATCTGCTTTGATTCTGAAAAGAATTTGGTATATATTCTGTTTTGTGCAGTCCTCTATCATTCTTCTTTCCCAATTGAGGAAGTTAGTCAAATCCAACCGGAGTGAATGTTTTAAAGTGATAATGATGTGTTGTTTTGTAATAGTTTCTAGTATACTACTACAGTCTGATATTTATCCTTGGATGCCAGTAGATAAATTCAACTTTGACTGTGGACATTTTTCTTGCTAGATAATCAATTGTTGTTTACATGGGTGCTAAATAAATAGCAAATATTTCCTTTCCAGCTTCTCCCTTACAGAACTTCCCTTACCAGACTTGACTGCAACATAAAATGGACAAATGCTGCCATACTGTGCCACTGGCACAGTATTTTGATAGTTTATGTGAAAATGTTCGTGTTCTTGGTTCCAAATTCTCTTCAGTTCTGCAGCTGAGAAGAGCAGTTCTAGTAAAGTGTAGATCTTCAATTTTCTTGTGAAAATCACAGATTTGGCTATGTTTTCTCTAGTTTTAAGCTTTTCATTCTGGAATGATAACAATTATAAATTTAGAAAAGTAGGTCTGGCACCAGTCATTTTCTACTGTATTGTCAGTATTTGTGGACAGGAAGTATAGAGACTCTCAAAACGAATATGTAGTTTTCCTGGTTTATTTGCAGGTACACTAATTTAAAATTGTAGATTTGCTGCTTTACTATTGAAATAGTAGAACAGTGTGTTATATACAAACCTTACAGTAAGTCACTAACAGACAGTTCCTAAAGGATTTTTAAATTTAATTCAACTTTTCCTTAATGGATTAGCTTTCAAAGATGTTAATACAATGAGGGTTCCCCTATAAAGTTTTATATAAATTCATATGATTTAAAGAATAATGTGGATAATTGTTCTTTTACTCTTTGATAATTATTATGGTTGTTAATCCTTAACGATCCAAGTAGATATATGAAATTAATTGGGTATTTTTTGAGCTCTGCTATGCTTATCTACCAATTTAAATACTTATAAATTTAGTTTGAAGTCTATTTTTATTTAAGAATGGATAAAAAGAAGCTGATTGGATTCACATTCTTCCATGCACAACTATATATTGTTTTAAAAATAGTTACATTGATTTAATTTGCATTTGAATATTTACTTACGGAAATTAAATGAGTCAGTTTTGCTTTTTAAGGGCAACCCTATAGGGTTTGATAACGCAGTTTGAAATTATATTGTTTTTGTTATGGACACAACTAAGTATGGAATGACTCAGTGCAAGGTAAAGCAAATCAATTTAAGCCGCCTGTGGTGAGGCTCAATATAAGCTCCCACACAGCACAGCTGGGAAGTGGTAACTTCTTAAGTGCTTGTAGCTCTGTGACTTCTGAAGAAGTGCTCATATCTTTGGGACAAATCTAGGGCTCAGGCTTGTAATCAGTTTAGTAAAGCTTAATCAGTTACTCTGCACCATCTGAGGTGCAGTAACAAATGCTCAACGACATAATCTACCTTAAATCTCAGTGTAAGAGGTTTGAGTTTATGTGGTTTATTTATTTATTTAGAAGTTTGAATTACATACCTTGGTATCTTTCAGAAGAGTTGAATTTTCTGGGGCTTTACCCATTTCACTCAAATCATTGGAAGTTGCTAATTGTTGAGCACTTCTCAAAAACAAGCCACATGTTTGTGCTCTTAATACAATGTGAGGCTAGTTTTAGCATCTTCAGGGCATGGTCCAAAGTATATTACATTCATAATATGCCTTCCAGTTATCTTAAAGATAGTAACTTAATCTGTAATTGATTCTTAGCTATTAATACATATTTTAAGATATCTTTTCTTAAAATACCTCATACTGCAATAGAAGAGCTTTGGAACAGGTATTCACGTACAGTGATCACCTCTGTGTACTTGTACAAAGCAAAACACTGACACAGGTTAGAAAGAATTGTTCAGGGACTGAAGTCTGTACAATACGGGTCAGGAGGTGGCAATTCAAACCCTCTGTAATTGGTGGTGTTTCTGTTACTTACCGATGTAATGTCTCCTCTGAATTCTTCAAGGAGATTGAAATGTTGAAAACCAATATTCTGACTTGGGCTTTGTGAGGTGAAATGGTGCTCCCAGCTCACGTTCTAGTTTACAGCACTGTCTCAAAAAGTTGCACATAGTATGTGCCCATAGTGCTTAATTGGAAAGAGAAATCTGGAAGCCAGGACTACAGCCATTCCCCGCTGACTTGCACCCGGTCATCTCAGTTAGACACAGCTCAGTTGCTGTAAGTATTGTTATTTTTTCCCAGTTGCTTGGATTGTATGAAGTAGGTTTTAAGATCTTTGTCTGTTTCTTCCTGCACACACTATAAATATTACCTTCCAAAGCCATGACAATCTGATGGTGCTGCCTGCAGGAGTCAAACCAAACTGTGTCCTGCTGGAGCACAAACACCCTTTGGGTGAGCTCTGAGTCTGTGTCTCCAACAGAGCACACCAGAGTCACGCCGCTGATAACCTGAGGATGGCAGACTTCATGCTGTCACTCCATCCTATCTTTCCATCTGGTTCTTTGTTTTCCAGCTTGCCAGTGTGTAGGGGGAAGCAAGTCCGTAGAAATCTAGAGTATGCTTCTGAGACTTCAACAGTGTAGAGCAATGCCCAGGTTTCCTATTTCAGTGATTAAACTTCTTTTCAAATTCAAGTGTTCGGTGTTTAAAATTAAGATGTATAAAATCAAGATGAAGAAATAAGCTGTAATAATATTTTTTTTTTAGGAAATTAACCAAGATAGGATCCTTAATATTGTGTAGCAGAATTTTTTTTTATTAATGCATTCAAATAGTCAAACTAAGATATGATCATACAATTAATGAGGTTAATGAGGTTACATTTGATGAAAATTTCAACTCTTTATTACTGTCATTGTGTTCATAGACTCCATAATAATGTCTGTGTATGAAACTTACTCAAAAGAACAGCTCTGCTGGGGAATGCATTAAACAAGCATGTGGCATGAGGAAGTATCTGGAAATGAGTCAGAATTGTGTATTTAATACTGAAAGATTTCTGTGGTACTGTAGTGATCAGTAAATCTTAAGACTGAAACAGTAGCTAATTAAGGCAATTCTCTCGGTCTTATGAACAATAGTTTAGATAACACAGCTGGATTCCCTTTTGTCTGCATCCTCTTTCTTTCCGGATTACATTTATTTCCACTAATTCTTGAGCAGAAATACCGGACTGACCAAGCTTCATAATAAGTTTTTTAAGAGGTGGAATTTCATCTTAGGAAAAAACAAACAAACAAACAAAAAACAACCATGAACTATGTAACACTTTTTTATTTTTTATTTTGTGTATTGTGAGATTAATAAGGAAGAGATATGGGACTTGATGATCATAGAGGCCTTTTCCAACCTAAATGATTTTATGATTAAAGAACTAACAATTTCTAACCAATCCTTTACATAAGTTTTCTCTTACAAAAATAAGTTAAACTTGAGGAGCCTCTGTATGCATTCCCATGTCAGATCTTCTCTGGCCACAGACAGAACTGTGCATGCATTTTCTTTTTGACATCATCTGTTTTCCTCTTCTTCCCAGGGCTACTTTTTGTATTAGCATTGCAATCTATAGGAGAAAGGGTCCAAGACCTGAAAGCACAATTTTGAGAATGTGCTGCAATTGCCATTATGTGGTTCTGTTTAGTGGATGGTCTCTGTGATCTTCCCAAAAGGCATTTTGATATTATTTGAAACCAAATTAAAGGAAAGAGAATGGTTGTAGAGAGGGAAGCACTTGAGGACTAGAACTGAAAATGTAGAGGAGCACTTTCAGGCTGGCTTCTGTGAATAATGGTGTCAGAAAAGTAAAAGTAAATAGGAATAGGACTGCACCTGACTTGTTTCCTTTCACCATTTCTGCCCCACTTTCTCAGCAGCAAGCTTGAGGCTGGAAGCCTCTCTGTGGCACAGTATTGTGCTGCTGCTCTCCTGGCAGGTCTGTTCCAAAGCTATCTGGGATAAAAAGCCTTTGACACCTTTCATAGACGTGGATGACAGTGACTTTTTCTGGTCATTCTTTTCCATGTTTTCCTATTCAGAAAGGGTGACAACTGCCCCTTTCCTAGAATCTGAGATCTGAAATTGAGTACCTTTAGTAGCTGTCTTTCATCATCCTGCTAGGAGGATGAGGTCAGGCCACTTATAGATGATGAAGACCGATGTGTCACAGACAGGGTCAGAAACAGAATTTGCTTCATTCTCATAGAATTGTGTTAACTCTTGAAGAGCTGAGTTTCACTTTGGATTCTGCTCAGTAGGCAGTATTTTCAGCTGACTGTTCTGTTCACAGAAAGTGTCTACTGTCAAGCAGAATACATCACCTTAATCACTGATTACATAAATCTGTTTTTCCCGCTTATCATCACTTCATGAACAACTATCTTATGTTGCCCTTCTTCAGAGATTTAGTTTTCTCTTCAGGTCATTTTAGTTACTGAATTGCATAAAAGACTTTCTACCAGCCAAAGGAGGAATTATCTTAAAATTCCAGTGCACAAACTTTCCTACGGTCCCTCACTTGTCTGTTGATTTCAGCAACTTCAGCTGTGTGTGGACTATGGCATGGGGTCTGTTCTGAAAGCTTTGTAGTCAGGTTTGTCAAGAGCCCCTTCTCATGCAAATCCATAGTAGTGAGAGCAGTTCGGTAGATCAAGTTGTAATAGTGACCATGGACCAAATGCTTGGCTGAACACAGTATGCCAGGAATTGTCAAAGCTTCAAAAGGTGGCTGCCAACCTATAACTGAGCAGTGACGTATCCTATCACCTAGTGTTTGCATGTCAAGTCTTTTAAGACAGTGACTTGGAAAGGTGTGTCCTGTAATGTTCATATGCAAGCCAAGGCTGAGACATCGCTGCTCTGGTGTAGAAAGATTCACATTGCTACAGCCCTTTCTGTACCAATTCCACCATTGGAATTGTTATTGTTTCCAGAATGTTGAAGCACTATTGGACTTTAATGCCTTTAATGTGCCATGTTTAATGAAAGAAACTACTTCTGTTCCGGTTTAATACCTTGACCCAGATATGACAATCGCTCTGAATCGTCTCTCATTCAGGACATCTCCTCCTGTTGGCTGGTTCTGCACCTTTGTTCCAGATGGACTCACTCTTTCCTCTGATGTAAATGTACAGCCACTTCCCTGATAATATCTCTATCCTATAAAAAAGATTTATTAGTTCTAGCAGTCCCTTTCCAGATTTAATTAGTGACTCTTCTTACCTATTTGTACTGGCAGTATTTTTCTTATCCATTTCATCCTAAAAAGGCTCATAAACTAAGAGCATAATTGACAGTGAATGCATAGAAAGATGAGTCGATGCTGTTCCATGGCAGTTGAAGGTCTTAATAGTGGTCCTTAGTTATAAAGGCTTTGTTGCTCTTGAAATTCAGTAAATCACACTGGATCTTTCAAACTAAATGAGGCTTCTACCTAGAACAGTTTAATCCTTTGCTTTCTATCACATGATAGGGAAATAATACAGAAAGCTAACATTTTTCATGTTCATATTCCGTGGTTCAGAGTGAAGCATTGTGCGGCAAATTTTGAGATTCCATTTGAGGTGGGAATTTTTATGACTTCAGGTCATGTTTGTATTAGAGATTCTGTTTTCAGCATAAGGAAATTATTTGCTGTTAATCTCTATATATGTAAGATGGAATTTTCAAAAATGTAGAGTACTGTCTGCTTTCATTGGGGCATCAAAGGTAATTTTCCTTCTGACTTCAGTAGGAATTGAATTGCATGCCAACTCTGCATGCTTCTTAACAATCCAGTTCCCTAATTATTTTAAATTTGGATACGCTTATTCCTGGCAAAGGTGCTTTGCTTAATAAAGTTCCTTCTAGACTTGGTTCTTGACCATATCCCATGACCAATATAACCTTACTAATCAGGAATTATAATCTTGTGATTTCATCTGACCTAACTTTCCATGGCAGTGCCTTTCTACTCTCACTATTACGCTTTGATAACATCTTTTCCTTACTTGAGTAAAGACTCTTAAATCATTTCAAGTCTTACAGGAAACTCAGCTTTAAGAGATTTGGAAAAAGTTTCTTCTTGCACACTCCATTGATGAAAGAATGCATAGAGGGAGCAGTAATGGTAACGTGAGGCTTCACATAAGGGTAATCGAAGGAAGACAGTATTTTAATTGCAAGATTTATGCTATATCAAAGACTTCACTGAGTATCATCTAGGTGAGATCACCATTTAGGCAGTCACAGAAATGACTGGACATATCTGTCTCTCTCCTTGTTATTCTCTCCTTCGTTCCCTTTCTTTTCCTCTAGGTCTTCCTATTTAAATTCACTGCAGAACAGCTGCCCTAGGCCAGCTCCTGCTGAGCCAGAATGATGTGAGTGCAGGTTTTTGTTGCTTTTCTGTAGTATGTTGTGGGTGGATGTTGGACATAATGAACTCAAACAAAAAAAATAATAAAAAAAAAAGTACTAAAAACAAAACAGAGGCTGAACGCTTTGGGGAGGGTGGGATGGTGTTCTGGGAAAATGCATTTGCTGTGTATTCCATCTGTGCTGAGATCCGAGAGGAGCGGTTATTAGAGCAGGACCCAGCGCATCACACCTGCAGTCCAGTCTCTGTGGGATTAGTAATTACGTGTTAATTAACAAGTCTGGAATGAGTGAGAGTTTGCATGTCAGCAGATAATCTGTATGGTGACTAATAAGCTGCAGAATGTTTTCAATTAGCAGGCTTGAAAAGGAAATCCCAGTGAGTGTTTTGCTTGGTTGGGAAAGGACTGAGTGAATGTGCTCTGTTGTTAGGACTCTCAAAATAGGAAAGTGGCAAATGTAAAAACTATGTTGTAAAGGTTAAGATCCGTGAAACACCTACACATAAGTTACTTGCTACTGCTGTGCATTGATGAAATCATACAGAATAAACATCAGTGAAATTAAATTTTTCACTTGATTAAATAAGAGCAAACATGGAAAAGTTCCACTCTTGCACAGATTCATTAAGCCATTTTAGTAGTCTAAAATGTATTTTTATTACGAGTTTTTTTACTGGACTGAAGTAGGGACAACTCAAGAATTTGTTGACTCAGAGCTCTTTCTTTGACACAGCTTCTGGGAATCGTTGGCTATACTCAACCCCTGTTAAGCTTTTCACTGTGATCTCCACATGTTAGATTCTCTCCACTATGTTTACTTAGTAATGTAAGGAGAATGGTTATTTCCCCGTAACCTGGCTTGCCTAGTTTGACTTAGCTTTATTTCTTTTCTGTCCACCTCTGCACTCAGGGGCGACATTTGGAGATGTAATTTCCAGAAGCATTTGTGCAATTTCATCATTTGTTTTTTCTAGGCTGGTATTAAAAGGGCAATCAGTTTGGGACCCCGTTTTTTTTAACTGCTACAAACAAGGAGGACTTATACAAGGGAAGAATGATTAAAATTGTTTGGGATGTTGCACCATATAAAAGTGGGCTATAAAACTTTTCCATTAGACTGGACAATTTAAGAGCTTTGAGATATATAGTGCAGAATTTTGAACGTCTTTCAAGCACTGCAGATGGATCAAAACTGGCCAAATTAACATATGGGCATGGTTTTCAAGTTAATTCTTATTAAGTAAGCTATTTGAAAAGTTACATTCAGACAGAGGATACATGCTGTGATGGCCTCGGTGTACTGAGAATTGTCGTTATGGAGAACCACTCAAAATACAAGTGAGTTTTCAGTGAGTTTTGTAACTGTCTGGAACTATCTGGCTCTCTTTGCATGTTGTGCAGCTGCTCTTATTGTTTCCTCATGGTGAAGATGCTTTTTTTGGGAAGGAAAAGCTGATCCAGACCTAGTTTGTCCATCCTTCAACCTGCCATGACTCATCTTCAGTTCCTTCCAAACATCTTCTATCTCTGGTAATTAACATTTTACAGCGAGTTTTTATTATGATCTTGTTCCAAGTGCAGCTTAGATATGATTAATAGCATCAGTTGTGACTTTTCTTAATAACTGTTGGTCTTCAGGTTGGCAGTGAGCTATTGGCATGTCTAAAGTGCAGAACACAGATTTCTTCCTTTTCATTCAGGTAGGTACATCTTACCCACTGCACTACATTTATACTGGTCAGGGCTTGAGTAGACCTTCTGTGAGCTTCCGAGGTGCTGATATATATCATACATCAATCATATATATATATATATATATATATGTCCTCCTGTCCCTTATATTGTTGTGGGAATGTTTAGGGAAGCAAGGAGAAGGCACCTGAGGAGGTGCTAGGTCAGGACCACATGGTGAGATGTAGCAGAAGGGGACTGCTCACTTTAAAGCTCCAGATGCTGTAAAAAGCCATTCCCAATTTCTCTTCTGTGTTTTCCTGCATGTCCTTTCTTGGCTGCTCCACTGACTGGCATTAGGTCTAAGAGATATCGGTACTATTTATTGGTACTAATTACTACTTGGTACTAATTATCTCGTAATTAATTTGCAAGTTTCTCAGTGGTACCCGTTAGGAAACTGAATTGGATGTACAGATTTGGCCAAGATCCTTCTAGAGCAGGCAGGCATTCTGCCATTGCAGATAAACTGTGCAGATAAACTGCTTGACTTCAAACCTTTCTAATTCTCATGGAGCTTGTTATTGCTCACCTCCATCAATTGCATACTGGCAGATTATTTTTAATTACATTAATCTTGTTCAAGATATTCCTCTTCTCCACCAGTTTCTGAAGGAAACGTGAGCTTGTATCTTGCTTGGATCAGCTTGCAGGTGTTTCAGCCTTCTCTTGTCACGTTAAAAACAGGATTGGTTGAAGCCTAGCAAAGAGCATGCATTTTTCACTCTGAAGACTACACGCATCTAGAATTGTGTCCTCAGGTAACCAAAGTTGTGGCTGTTGTACTAGCCACCTCTTTTCACTCTGTCAGGGAAGGGAGGCACCATGGAAGACCACTGGCTTCTCAAGCCAATAGTCAGTGCTTCTGACACATGTAGACCATTATCTGTGTAAATATGAAGTGTTGGAAACGTGTTAGAGCAATTGTACATTGGTTGACAGCAGAGGTTTCTTTGGATAGCAAATACCATTATGGCCATATCTCCTGTTAATCCTTCTGCTTTTCCATCAGCCTGACAGCTTATTGTTGAGAATGTTTGTAAAGTGATGACAATTCGTATTATTCCTCCCTTACGTGTCTTGTTCCAGATTTAATTAATCTAATACAATTATTTTTAAAGTAATTTTCCCTCCTACTTTTGGGTACATGTAGAAATCATTTAATTACTTGCAATTCTTCTTCTAAAGTGCTGCATACGTTTCTGCCTCCCCTGCAATTTGACAGGTTATGCTATACAAAATGTGAAGATAAAAATGCCAGTGAAACAATAGCAGCAGTTCCCAGCACATTGTGCCTGACACTGCTGCACCACAGAACGAGCCGTACAGAACTTTTAAATTACTATAAAATAAAAACACATGGAAGTGAAGTGTAAAGGACTTGATCTAGACTTTCAGATGTTCAACCGACCTCATGGAAGCCATTTCACTTATCTGTAACTGTTGCTATTTGACATCACCTGCATGATTTACAGTTTCTAGAAATTTCTCTCACAAATGTCTCTTAAATACTGTGACACACCTGGATGCCAGAGTACGATAATTATAAGCAAATTCTCTTCCAGTTCTTAGAGCAGTCATATTGCTGTCTGAAACGGGGTGATAGCTATAGATGTAAAACCAGGGTCTCATACTCTGGGATCTCAAAAAGTTCTCATAGTTCTTAAAAAGCTAACGCTCTTCCACATGTTTATAAAAGCAGGTAATCCCAAATAAAAGCTGAAGTCCTTAATTCATTTTACAGTAATTTCTGCAGTATCAATGCCTCTGTCCTGGAGGTGCAGCTTGGCAATGAATTCACATGGTTGAAGTGGTGTATCGATTACTGAGTTGAAGTGGTTGGACAAAATCTCATCCTGCTCTCTGTATTTTGTGAGTGAATTATCCCAGGAAGGGTGGTGTGGCACGCTAAACCTGGTGTTTTTTAACTAGGTATGGAGTCAGACACTTACTGTTGATCATAGAGTTTGGGCTATTTAATTATTTATTAGCCATAAGAATCTGAGGATTCATGAACCAGCTCTTTTGAGGAATGCAATGATTTCCTCAGATAAATGTTTAAAGCAGAGCTGAGATAGTAGCCAACCATAGTAGAAAAATATTTTTTCCTTTGAGATAACCTCTTAAATATATACATATTTAAAACCATTTTATCTTCCCTGTCTAATTCTAAGCACCCCTTCTGTCAGCATCAGACAGAATTAAAAAGAAATAACCTTCAGTGGATGCCTTTATTTTTTTTTCCTGAAATGTGTCAGATAAGCAAAATGTAACTGGGTATTTATTCTACTTTTCATGTGCCCTGCAAACTGTGGAAGGCAGCAAGAGATAGATAGAGCAGCAACAGTCTGATAAGCATGGCTGTTCCTTTTTGCCTGCTTTCTGTTTATCCAGCCTTTGAGCGAATATTGGGCTGGGGACCAAATGTCTTTACTCATCTGGGAAATTTCAGAGCTCCTGGGAATAAACTGGAGCAGAAAGCATCTCCTTGATTACAAGATCTGTAGGTAAATGTTACCCTTCCAGTACTCAATGTTTTCTCTTCCATCTTCACCACAGTACATTTTGTAACATCCTAACAATGCCTAACAACAATAATAGCAAAAATAAGGAGTATATTTTACACTGGTTATTTGCTCTCTCCTTGCTGAAAAGGACACATAATGGAATGAATCTGGCTTCCCGTCTGTTGCTAGGTGCAATTCAAAGTGGCAGTTTTGACCTATAAAGATTTGACTGGTTTGCGTCACACTTACCCTAGAGACAGCCTCTCCCCTTTAATTTCTCTGTGTCTCCATTTTCCATCTGTGAAAAATCAGGATAACACTACTTTTCTACTTCATAGGGATATTACAAGGACACATTTATTAACAGGGACAAAGTATAGGCTCTGTGTTAGACATCACATGAATATCTATGTCTAAAAACTCGCTGCCACCCTCAGTCCCACAAAACCCAAGTTGGTTGACCTTCATTATGGGATAGAAGGTGATTCACTGTCCTAGGTTGTATTATGGACTGCCAGACCCTAATCTTGCAATTTTTAAACACATGCATAAAGCGATCCTTGCAAGTCATCCAGCTGAATTTTGCATTTCATGTTAAATTGATTGGGACAGCCCATGAGTATAAAGTTAGAAGTGTATTTCCACATCTCAGTTTTGGGTCCCAAATAAAATCAGAGGCTGTGGGGACCACAAGCTGTTTTATGCTGTTTGGGTTGGAGAAGGTGTATGTAAAGTACTTGTTTACTTGAGAATGGTTTCTCCAGAGCACATGTTTCTAGAGTTATGGTTGTCTAGAATATTAGAAGTATAATAGTCCTTCAGTTAGCTTCACCAATCAGTAGTTCCCACGTGTATTTTTGCAGTCATGTGAGGTTCATGTTTATGAAGGTCAAGAGAAAAAAAGATCTGGGCACATTAGCAGATAAGGCAATATTTTAGAATTGTACTAGACTATGGACTCAGTCCTGCAAGAGTCCAGAGGGCATGGAAAGGAACCTTGACTTTACAGCAGCCCTTCAGTCCGAACTTAGGGCATTTCATATCTGTCCTTCATTACTGTTGGAATCACAGAGCTCAATGGTAGGAGCTCTGCAACTGAACAGTGGACAGGGCAGCTGCATTTCTTGTGAATTATTTCAAGGTATGGTTCATCAAGCCAGATGGATCAACTTTCTCACTGAGGTGGGTCTCATCTTGGAAAGGGTGGGGTCCATCCCTACTTGACCTTTACAATCGCTGGTAAAATCTCAGTCTTCATTCCTTGCTGTGCTAAGAATGGTCATAGCGTGTACATACTGCCATGATGCTAGTGGGGATCCCTTAGTGGGGATTTTGATGGTGATTCACAAGCTCACAGAGACTGGCAAGAGTCTGTGCCAAGATAGCATGCAGGGAAAATGCTACGAGTTTTTTTAAAAGGTCATTGGCATGTTTTATGTTTTCCAGCATATTAAAACCAATTATTCTATTTCCCCCCCCCACAATACTATTTTCATAAGAGTAATGAATATTGATCTTGTATTGTATGATAATGTTCTCTTACATCTTTATTGTGTTACGTGTGTGTATACATATGCATACTCCTTCCTCAAAATCTTCCACAGAGATCTCTACCAGCTTAAAAATAAATAAATAAATCAAGAGCTGCAGCTCTTCCTAGCTGAATAAATGCTCTAAACTCTGTTCTTTGTGTGTTTAGTAAGTTTAGGGATTTGCCCTTTCCAGGTCCAGTTACCCTCCAAGAATCTTGTTGAAAGAATTAAAGAATGAAATAAAGTTCAGCAGGCTTTTTTTTTTTTTTTTTTTTTTTTTTTTTTTCCTCCAACCTTTGCTTAGGAACATGTTAACAAAATGCAAATAAGTAGCAAATTAAAATTTATCTTACTGTGTATTAATTTTAGTTAACTAAACAAAATCCACAGCCCCCTTCATTTGAACATAAATGATGTGGTAGCTGCAGTTCAGAGGTTTGGCAGGAAAGCAGCCAGCCTTTGAGAACTGGAAATAAGAGTACCGGGGGAAGATAAGAGACAGGGCCTCATCCTGCGAGGTTTTACACATCTGAATAGCTCTTCTTATTTTCCTACGGTATATTTGCCTGTAGCACCACATTCCAGTGGAACATCTCTTAATTTTGCTCCAAATGCACCAGAGTCAAAGAGATTACAGGGGGTCAGAAGGAGGTCATTTCTCCCGATGCACGCCTGAGCGCATCCCGGGGCAGGTTGGGCTGCCCTGCACCTCCTGCTCATCCCCAGCAGCAGTGCTTCGGGCTGGCCGTGGGAGCTGTCTCTGGACACCTCATTAGCATAGGATGATGGCTTTATTGGGGAGCGAGTCATAAAAAAGCTTCCTTTGGTTAAAAACGAGCAGTTTAATTTTAGCGTGCTGACAGCCCGATACCGAGGATTACATTTGCATTGCTGTTAGTTGTGTGTCTGCGTGCAGGCAGGAGGAGAGGACCACGGACATACACACATAGAAGGCAGCCTCTGTGGGGGCAGGGGGATCAAAAGAAAGAAAACCTGATGTGGCATGTGTGTGTGTGTTTAACTTCTCAGGTTTTCAATCGATATGCACTCCTTTCAGCTCAATGTGCATCTGTTTCAGTAGCAAAACCCTTGCTCAGAATTCCTGCCCCTGAAGCTTTTCTTTAGTTAAAAGCAGTGATTGTTTGCAACTATGGATTAGTAAAGAACCAAGGAAGAAGGTATAAGTTTTTTTTAATTATTTTTTATTTTTTTCCTGCTAAACATAAAGCAAACATCAAATTAATGTATTGAACAGTCCTGTCATCATGGAAACACTGTCTATAAAAGTTTCTATCTCACCTGTTCTAGTGAAAAAAATAATGTGGGAAAACATTAAAAAAAAGAAAAAAAAAAACAAAAAAACAAACAACAGAATACAACAAACAAAAACTAAAATGAAACAGAAACAACAGCAAAAAATAAAACAACCCTAATGGAACACCAGTATTTAAAAATCTAGGTTCACCTTTCACATGAACACCCCAGAGTGCTTTTCAGATAGGAGAACTGGAACACAGGTTAATAACGTGATATTTTTGGCTACCTATTACAATATACCTACTTCCTCTTTCTTTTGTATCATCACCTAGGAAAGCCAAGCTTGTTTTCTGTTATGGCTCGTACCGTAGTAGTGCCCAGCCCAGAGGTCTCTGGATGCTACAGCAGTGTAAGGAATGCACAGCAGCCGATCACCTGGTGAGATAGCGGCAGGGGGAACAGAAACCAGGCTCCAGGGCATATTTTCCTGGCCACTAGACCGTACTGCCTCTCTATTGCTGGTTTTCATCATTGATGTTGTATTGATTTCCAACAAAAATGCCATGATGCAGACATGCGTTTGCTGAAACACAGGGACAGCCTATAATAATGTTAGGTCTAGAAGAACAGTGCATGCGTATCACCCCCAAAAACCCATGGTTATCTGTGGTCAATCATGGGCTAATATATCTGCCACCAGTTAACCACAGATATGTGTCATGAATAGTGTCTAAATTATTCAATACTAAAATCGAATTGACAGCCTTCTGCCCGACAAGTCACATAAAATAATAAGCATGAGGAGAGGTCTGACGCAACCTTTTTATTAATTGTTTTTTAGTTTTTGTGATAACAGCCAGTAGAGGGCACTGGTACATATCTGTATAGTACGGAGCTGTGCATTCAAATTCCGTAAGAGCCCAAATAAACCCACAGACTTGGTGTGACTTGTTGCCAGGAATACGTTGCGTTTGTCTCCAAAGTGCTTTATTCACCAACAGTATAAGCCTGCTTGAACTACCGGCAAGTGGATTTAGTTCTTCAGCACGTATTGTGGACCTATTGCTTTAGGTCAGGAGGTCTTAATCTAGCTCGGTTGACAGCCAGATGATAGTTCTTGTGATAGAGGACTTCCTGCTGAAACAGCAGGTAATATTTTCAGACAGTGCACTGAGATCGCCGTGCATTTATAATTGGAATGTCTATACGGGATATCCATATTTAGAGATTAGGTGGAGATGGGGAAAAAGTATTACACATTTTACATAGTTTAGCCACCTTAATTGGAAGTGGACGTAACTGGAGATAATAGACTTCTCTCCTCACTGATGAAGTTTTCTAGGTGCAGCTGTGACATCCCCACTTGCCTGCACAGTGTCATGTACATCTAACATGCAGACACACTACTTGCAAAGGACGAGGTAACTTAAAGGAGGTATTTGGTGTTTTGGGCAGGTCAGGCCCTGACCCATTCTCTGCTATCTGTGTATTTCATACATTTTTGTGTGATGGCTCCATTTCTGTCCTAGTATTTGTAAAAATAACCAGCACAGAGGTACTCAGGTTCTACTCGGAGCCACTAGGCATTATCATGTTATCCACCTTTAAAGCCCGTAACAACCTCCTCATGTTCTTCTGTGACATACCTGCCTTTTAAATGGTGGTCATCATTACTCTTCCTGAGGAAAGGAGGAGGAACATTGAGTTGCCACTAAGAATATAGAAGCTTAGAGCAAACAGATTGGTTATGGCAATTTTGGGTGTTTTGGAGCCTTTATATTCTTCAGGTGAAAGTGCTGTTTATTCCTAGTGCTGTTGACCTGCTTTTAATCCTAGCTAATGCCTTACAGCCATTGAATGGAATATATTGAGTAGAAAAATAAATTCAGCCTTACAGAATGATGCTATAAGAGCGGTTTAAAAAGGTCAAAGATGGAATTTATTTTCTCTGTGTTACTGGAACTTCTATGTTTGAGTGTTTAGAAATTTGATATGCCTTTATAGCAGTTCCTGAACACTTCACTGAGTAGCTTCTCCTTGGAGGTAAATCAGTGCGAGGTAAAAGGTGTTGAATGTCTTCAGCCATCTGAGGACGTAGAACAGATCGGAACAGAGTGGAATAGAATCCATCCATGAAATAAGTCAACACAAATGGTTTTCAGTCAATGCACAGTTTTTGCACATACTAGAATAATAAAGAATGAGGGTGGCCATATCAGAGGTCATAAGAAAAAACTGAACTGTGTTAAATGTTCGCATCTGTCAATCTTGGTCTTTTTGGAGTAAATGGAAAATAGCTGTAGAAATCATGATGTGTGTCCCAAGTGACTCTATGCATGATCTGGGAAGTCTGCAGGGATGGTATTTGATTCTGAATACGCACTATTTTTTCTTGTCAGTCATCAAATTGGCATTGCACACTGTTATTAAGCAATTACCCAGCTTTTGTAAAATGCACAGAATCATCGCAACAAGATAAAGCCCTAAGTGAAAGCCACAGTGGCTTGCAACATATGTGTGCTGAACAAAGCAAAGTTCATACTGCTGTCTTCATACTACTGATGATCATGGTCAGGGGCATGTCCATTTAATACACTAATGTATCAGCAGCCTGTCATCAAAGCGTGAGTAATAGAGAGTCTAAAGACATGAAAGGGTATTATGAAACCTACTAATGAAAGTGAGGATTTTGTTCACTGAACCAGTAAGATTTGTCGGCCACTTCCATGTGATTCTTTTAAATTGATCAGCACATCTGGAGCACAGCAGAAGGGAAGTGGCTTCCTAGTTGATGTAATACAGTTTGTTAAAAGGATAATTGGTGATTATATTCTTTTTTTTTTTTTTTTTTTTTTTTTTGACAAATGCTTTCCAAAGCACCAATTCACTTCTGGATTTAAACAAAATGATGATGACTGATAAGTACTGTATTGTTTCAGGGACCTTGAGGACTGTAGATTTACCATAATTTGACTATTCCTTCTATTGACTTTGGTAGGTTGGGCCCAGAAAATGTTTCCCTATTTTAGGGGGAAAATATTTTTCTTTTTCTCTGGTGCTTATAGTATTTATTACTAAAAATACTTTTGCTTTTCACTTTTTAAATGTGTATTGTTTGTCTTATGCTGTTTTTCCCTCAAACCAAATGGACTTTCAGTTTTATCCACTGCACTCTCAGTTCCTTTTTCTCAGGGAAGTGCTTTGTTTTGAATATGGTATTTTGCACAGAATCTTCAAGAAGTATTCAAAATAGCTAGTTTACTTATTTTGTTTAGAAAATATTTGTTCTTTATTTCTTAAATGCTACATGCACATTTCAGATTTATAGCACCCATTACTTTTGAAAATGGGAAATGTAGACAAGGAAGACAGAGAGATTCCAAATATTCCAAGTATTCATTTAGTTTCTACATTGAAAGATGTAAAAGACTTTTTTTTTGGCATTCAATTTTCTGCAGATGGATGAGAGCATATATTAAACTATGGTAGGGGCATGTGTACATAAACATAATCAACCTTATAATCTGTACAGTGTTAAAAGAAAGACCAAATTCTCTTCCTTGTTATTCAACAGAAAAGACTTGTTTGTAACAGGAGAGCAGCAATCCTAGAAGAACTTTACCAGATGTTTAGTAATTCCTTTGTTTTGTTTGGGAAGGTGACTGTTTTAAAATGACTTTTCTAATTCAGGATATTTTGATATTCAATAAATGATTTGAAAGAGTCTGGATTAGGATGAATGCCTTTAATAAATGTATTTTAAATTAAATAGGATTGAAATATTCATTTTTTTTCCCTCCAAGTTGCCCATCAAGTAATATATTTTTTTTGCTAGCTCCAAATTCTTCCCTAGTGTAAAGTCACCAGGGTTATTGGAGTTAATCCATGCAAATGCTTTTGCGCAATGTCATTTTTGGTAACTTAATTTATGCTTAATTGTTCATTTCAATCACAAAGAGTACTTCAGTGTTAGTTTATGAGAAATAGTCTCAATGAACCATTGCTAACACCATGGTTCCCTAAATGAAATGTTCCATCACAGTCTGCTAGTTCTAGCAGCAGTTTTTTTGGTAAGTAAATAAGAGATGACATGAATAGATTCAGTGCTGAGCTCAACCTACAAAAACAAATAATTTTCCCCCATACCAACTTGAGCTTTTTTGCTCCTTATATCATTGCCCTATACCAAGTCTAATGGTGCTTTGTATAAGCCATCTGCACAGTAGGAAGACTGCTTAGTGAAATAAGCTATTAGTTGTTTCCTCCTGTTGAGCGTCCTTGGACTGTGGATGGACTGGAAAAATGAGACAGCACTGGCCACTTATGTTAAAGACAGCAGGCTCTCCATAAAGTTCAACTCTTGGACCTTGCAGGGCTCTTCCAACTCAACATATTCTATGATTCAATGTAATTAAAGGTTGTATTTTTCTAGTGTGTGTGTTGCATCATACAGCTTCCCCTTGCGTCTTGCACAACCAGCATGTATTACAAAAGACTGAGCTTACTTAAATTCATGTTGCAGCTCAAAATACTAAGGAGAATGACACCAGCAGATGTGGAGCTTTATAAAGTGACCTTCATGCTATTGTTAAAAATAACAAAACAAAATATAAACCTGACACTGAATCCTAATGAATGAGATCTTTGCAGTAATTCAGAGACTGTAATAGGATTTGGTAGGCCTTCTCAGGTGCCTAGAGTAAGGTTCTACTGCAGCTGTGAAAGGAAGCGTACAATTATGGGTATAATAATCCTTTCCTCAAATACTGAATATGCAGTCAGTTCCTTGATCAATGTCATTGTAGCTCCGTTGCCATGCAGAGTAAAAGGTATGAAAAAAACACTAAAAATACTGGTATGTAAATAACATAATAGCATATATTAATATCAAAATAACTGGAATTGTTCAGACCTGCTCTGTAGCTTATTGGGAGATACAACTGTCTATTGAGATGCAAACCTGCAGTAGATTTGTATTCTCTTGTCTTCAGACGGTAACGATATTTTCATTTATTTCTCTGTATTGCACACAGACTTTTGAGCTTCCTATCAAGCTATTTCACAAAATATTTGATCTACTTAATCTTGTGTAAATACTAGCAATCTAGGGTAGGATTCTCATCTATTTTCATTTGCCAAAGTCTAGAGTAACTGTGCTCAGCTGAATTAGCTAGCCTTGTGTTGTAAAGGAGGTTATGGTCTGGTCCATAACAGCAAACGTGAATTGCAAGTCTCGCTTTTGATTCATGTGCATTGTTCTCATTATCCTTAATGGATGTTGCACACATATATTAGAAGAATAGACCCTATTAGGAACTGTCTAAGAAGTGAAATGAAAATGATAATCACTTTGTCTTGGATGAGGTATTGTATTTATTCTATGGGATTTTAAAGGATATTCTAGTGTTTAAATTATCTGGTGCATTAGAGAATGGTTTAGATAGGCTTTGGTTGATTGACAGCAGTGGGTATATTTTAGAAAATTATTATACTCACTGGGACTTTAATTTTGCTGTGAATTATATACATATATTTTTGGAGATGTAAATTGCTGTCTCTCCCCGGAGACAGAAATAGCATGCTGCTTATTTGATTTTAGCAATAATTAAAATGTGTTGAATCAAGCTCAGGTAGTGTCATGAAGCAGGGCCCTTCTACTTGTGTGGCTGAGCACAGAGACCTTGATGAAGCTGGGCATTTGTGTAGTAAAATAAACCAGGTACCCCTTCCTTCTTATCCTAGGAGCCCCCATTCCCCATTTGTAGAGTGCTGATACCTGTACGAAGGCCAAGTGGCCTGGCAGGGAGACAAAGCAGCAGAGCCTTTCACTGAGATTAAGGGTGGGTGCTCTCCAAATGAGAATTACGCTAATTGAAGAACAGATGAGTGGACTCAAGCTATTGCCCTGCATTACACTTAGCTGACACTGAAGACTGTAATTTGGAGTGCTGTCGATCCTTTAATTTTAATCCATTGCCGTTCAAATCAGGTAAGGCTGTGACTGAAGTAGTAAGTGCATGAGGGCTTCAAGGGAGAATTTTCCATCAGCTGAATAATGTCGAGATCTGCAGGTTATGTCTCACTTCTCAGATCACCAGGCTTTGTGAAAGGGCTACGGGAGGGAATAAGGTTAAAGGAAAGATCATTGGGTCTCTCTGTTGTTTGGACTTTGTGGCTTCCTACCAGCAGTCCCAATTTAGTTCGGGTTGTTATTTTCTCCCCTAGAGAAGAGAAATCACGGGAAAAGTAAAGTGACGTTTGTTACAGCTGGTGGGAAGCAAATTGAGTGCAGTGGAGTAGCTGATCTTTATTGAGGACTGGGTGGCGATGTCACACATCACCCTGTGCACGGAACCCGGCAAGTGTAAAGATCCTCTTGCCTCTTTTCCTTCCCCATAGCAGGCGAAGGCTGTCATGCTGGATGGATGGCGTGAATGTGAGAGGACTTGGGGATTTCTTATGCCTGTAATTGAGGAGAATCAGAGAAAACCTGTTAATCTCCAAGGGACAGCAAAGAAAGTTCTGTCAGCCAGTCAGTCAGTCGGTTGACAGCTTGGTTCAGAGAAAGAAAAAGACTTCAGTGCAGGTACTCTCAGATCAGAGTAAGTTCTTTCTAAACAGGGGTGGGTGTGCCTGTACGTGCACATCCTTAAGTGCTTAAAGCACAAAATATTTGTCTGAAGCACAGGAGAGGGATTTGGAATAGCGTTCAAATCCTTTTTATAAATTGTAGCAAAGATGAATATAAATTTACCATAGCAAGGAACTACAAAATTAAGACACAGTTTGTTTCTGTTGCACTACATTGCGTGCAGTGTCTCCTTTGTATGTTGTAAAAAATGGAAGTGCTTTGCAATTTAATCATGTTACTTCCTACTGAGGTCATCCAGTACTTTGAGAACACTTAGCATGCAAGCACTGGAAGGAGCATCAAGACTGGATTCCTACCACTGATTTTGAATTCCTTTTTGTTTTTGTTGTGGGCATTACAGGTATGATCTTAACTCAAGAGACTTGTATTTAACTTTAGTTACAAATTGGGTATTTATTTATTTAATCCTGTAGGTGACAACGCATAATCTTGATGCTGGAATTCAACAGTCATAGGAAACTAGAGTCTGTGGGGCCTCCAATTATAACTTATTTGGAACATGGGCTCTTATTATGATATGTTTTCACCTACATATGTAGGGAACAGCAGGGAACTGAGTTGAATTGAATTGGCTCCCAAAGGTTTCCATAGTATCAAGAAATGATATCAGAATAGGTACTTGCAGAGTTATATATTAACCATAAACCTCAGTGCTTTAGGTGTGTATACAAAAGTTAGCAATGAGGTAATCAAATTCTGTGCAATTAGAGACCACTCTCCTAGGCATCTATATAGGCAAAACTCTGAATACAACTGGAAGCCAAACATGGACACGTGAAAAACCTGCAATGCTGCATCAAAACAACTGTGTGATTACTATAGCTCCTATTGTCAGCCAGTACTCGAATTTTCCGAAGGCAGGGATATAACATGGCCAGTAATGGGTGACTGCCACATAAACACGAATTTCGACATTACTGAGAATTATCGTATGCAAAATGAGAAAAGCAGAATAGTCTTCTCTCTAAAATGTTATTTATAACAGTAGCTGGTGTATTGATCAGATATGCTCTGAACCAGTGTTTTTATTGACTTTGTGTTCTTAGCTGTTCATCATAGTATTTATTCCTTTTCTTTTTTTAGATTTTGAGGCAAAAATATCACTTCATCTCAATAACGATAGGACTTAATGATTTTCACATTCATTAAAAAAAAAAAAAAAAAAAAAAAAAAAAGCCTGCAAGGTTCCCCAAATCCTCCACATTCTTGATTTGTATTTCTCTTTATCACTTTCCCCAGTATCTTCTGCTTGCATCCTGATGATCACTTCCTTGTCAAATCAGAAACTCTTCCTGGTCTCAGAGAAGTTCCTCATCTCTAGCTTCTGTTATTTTGAATAAATTATTTGTGTATCTCCATCTTATCAGCTCACCTTAGTGACTGTCCAGTGTACTTCACATTTTGTCTAATAATCTATCTTTCTACTTTGTCTCCATTTCTTTGTCATTCTGCTCTGTCTTGATATTATTATCACTAACTATGTAACTTCAAACTGAAAAACAATCGGGGCACAATGTATCTGAAAAGCTCAATATGATATGAAATTGTCTAATATTTCTTTTATTCTGTTAATTCCTCAGGATGCTTCCCTCCCTGCAAAAACAAGGCTCAGTTTCTGGAAATGTTCCATATCAACTCCCAGCTCTGTTGTGCGCTACTGCATCTTGAGGTTGGCTTGTCTTTGTTGGTTACATGCATGGTTATGAGAAACAGAAAGTGAGCAGGCTTAGTTTTCCATTATTTCTCCAAAACCAAATGAGAATCACTCCCTATCAAAAATGTAAGCAAGTCTGATGCTGCCACCCACACTTTGTAAAGAAAAGCCATCACAGAAAAAGATCTTGATAAGGAAATATTGATAGTATTTTTCTGGAGGTGAAAATTTAATATGGCTTGTTACTGATGTCTCTTGCACCAAAATAGTGCTGTTGACTCCAGTTTCACTTCAGTTCCTCTGAAGTCTTCAGAAATACTTCCAGCATGGAATGTAAGCAGAATGGATTTTGGTGTTTCCTGGGATCATTCTCTGTTTTCACAGTAAAAAATAATTATGTATGTGAACTGTGAGCGTGATCAGGTGGATGGGACACTTACACCCGCTGTGGACAGCTGTTGGTGACCACTGTCAGTGCCTACTCAGGCAGGGTCTGCACAACAAAGTGCTGCTGGGCAGAGGTGAGATTCGCAGGTCAGGTTGCTGTGCCAGTGACAATCAGGATGAAGAGCTCATGGCAAAGGGTGCTTTTGCCAAAAGAGCCGACATAAAGCTGAGGGAACACTTGAGCTGGAATAGCTCCTGATGACAAAAATCACCAGTTTGTCCCCATGAACCACATCTTCACAGTGAGCGATTTTTTTGCTGTAATATAGTAGTATAGCTGTAGGGGTGAAACTTGCCTTACACAGAAGTGGCTGAAGAGGTCAGGGTCTGTCGCAACCCTCCATAAGCTCGCTAGCATCTCTCTCACCTAGTTGTTCTGTAAACAAGAGCATTACTTTTCTGTCACTTGAAATGGGCTCGTGTTAAGGAATTGTGCTGTCGTGTGGGCAGGCTGCCTTTCAGACAGCGTCTTGGCACTGAGAAGCTGTCTGGTCTTGGAGAGTGATGTTTTCCTCTGCTTTTGAGTGTATCATATGTTTTTCGCAAATGAATTCCTTAGTCTGAATGCGATGCTGTGGTGCGTGGATCAATACTGTTCCTCTGTGGCAAGGTGCACAGAATGCCAAATGCATTCGGCAGTCTGTTATTATAAGGCTACTTAGCAGAGCCAAGAAGCCTGCAACCACCACTTTCATTAACAATAATTATCCTTGAGCAGCTGTGATAGGAGCAGGAGCCTGAATGGTAATTAGCCCCAATTGTTAGGAGATGCATTTGCAGGTTCCTATACCATTTTTCTGTCTGTTTAAAGAACAGACTGAGGGAAGTGTGATAAATCGCGAGTCCTTGCTGTTGGAGAGGAGCTAGCTGCCTGCTGATCAGTTCAAATTAGGATGTTCTTAGCATGTCCGTGTTCTCTTGCTGCAGTCAGAAATCATTCTGCATTTACACGGTTTGGGTCTTTGCAGCAACATTAACATTTTCCTATCTGTCTTCTGAACAGATGCATTGCTTTATTGTTGAGTTTTATGTTGTAATAAATTCAAGTGACAACTAATGCAGACCTGTTTCAATTCAGTTTTGTTATATAGGTAGAGAGGTGGATGTCTGTCACCAATGAGCAGAATTACAAGGCTGGTGGAAGTACCAAAGATACAATGTCAGTCATAGATGAAATTGATGTTTCTATCCATCAACGATATATATTGTCAGTGGAAGTTTGGTGTAAGATTTAAATGGAAAAATAACTTTATTTTTTAAACTTTTTTTTTTTTTTCCCCAGAACCTTCCTTGCCATTATGTTTCTGTAACAGTAAATAGCATTTGGTGAGCTTGAAAAGTATTATGTCCTTGCCCCAACATCTTTTCATGAAACAAGACTGAGCCCAAAAGAATTCGTAAAGCTCTTACTGTGCAGCACAAAGCTGCTAGATACTTGTTCGTCCTTGGAACATAACAGCTATCCTTATCTAGTAATGTTCATCTTCAAAACTTTTACAAGCATTAGTTAATGAATTCTTGGAACACTGCTTAACCTTTGAAAAAGGGTGCATGAGTAAAGATGTTATGTAGCACATACTTTTCTGTATTACATTTCTGTGTAGGAAACACTTGTTTTGGGGGAAAGAGTGAATGTTGAAGACTTGCTCCTGTGCTTTGGTAAGGAACCTTAAGGAATTATGTCAGAACCAAAGTCATTCAGTATTTCTGTGCTAGATGCTGGACCCCCTGGTGGGATTTATCTTGGATGTCTCTTCAGGTTGCTAAGTTGTTTTCTATGACTGGAATTTATAGTGTACTATATAGAATAGTTATTGACTTCTTTTCAAATTGCATGTGAAAGTGTATGATAAAAATCTCTGTAAAGCAGGAGTAAATTTCATAGTATTACAGATTTGACTGTAAATATCAGTATTTCCTTAAAGTGCCTTTTCTTTCCCTGCTACTTCAGATTTTATTTTATTTTTTATTTTTTTCCTCCTAGTTAAGGTTTTTCTGCTTTCTGTTGGAGGTCTAAAACAATGGTTTCCCTCGTCTAGTTCTAGCAGAATTTCATGGATGCTATTTGGTGTTAATAAATAGCATTTGATAAGCTTGATAGTCATTGCCACAGCATCTTTTCACAAAATGAGACTGAGCCCAAAAGAATTAGTAAAGCTCCTACCATGCAGCAAAAATCTGCTAGGTCAGTGCTGAGAAACACTGAGGCATTGCATAGATGGGAGTGGAGAGGACTCCAGGCACAGGGCTGATTTATGACCATGTGCTAGCTGGATGCCTTGGGGTGAGTTTTTCAGCTTTCCAGCAGTCTTCTTGGAAGTCTCCACCAATCTCTGGAGCTAAGGCTGTGCTGATGTAACTCTTAAAAGCAGAAGTTTTCAATATTTACATTTTTGACACCTTTCCTCTGCATAACTCAAAGTCCAGGGGTTTATGTTCTGTTGTAAGGGTGCTTTGTTGATGCTAGTATTGTTTTGTCTGCCTGCTTCTCTGTATAGAAAAGAAGGCCATATGAAGGCATGCTTATAGCAAAGTCTAACAGAGAAGAGCTCAGCAGCTGAACCAGACATGTCATGAGCTTAAAATAATTGTCCATATATAAGTTACAGCATCTATCCAAATATTCCTTTGCAGTACCTCTTGTCCCTAACTTCTTCTCTCGCTCTCTCTCCTTTTTTTTTTTTTTTTGGCTGATCTTCCTGTTCAGCAGCTATTTGCTTATAGGTTGTGTTAAGTTACAACTTAATTGAAATTTCCCCATTTGTTGGCTACGTGTAGGCCCCCTGGTGCCTTGTTAAGTGCTCTGTTACCAGTGAATGTTCTTAATTATGTTCTGGAAGACGTTGTTCAAGTCACAAGTCATTTACTCAAGGTTTGGGCCCAGCAGGTAAACATTTTCAAATTAATTTAGGTTGCTAAACAGAAATTGCTTAGATTGCGTGAATGCTGATAACTTGCACTTCTTACCGAATTCAGGGGGAGAGGAGATTATTTACTGCAGTTTGAAATCAGTCTGATTGCTGTCTAAATGACAGAATAGGAGGGTTACTATTCTCCTAGTTTGAAATATATTGACTGTAATTCTCCAACTGTACATGCTTAATTATAATCCTGAATCATCACAGCATCTTCTCATACTGGGCAACTAAAGGGTAATGATGTGGATGTACAGAGTGCTGTCTACAAAGTGTCTAACTTGAACATTTAGATGGGACATCGCGTGTGTGCTGATGAAAACTGTCGCTTCTAAATTGCTGGTAACAACATCTGACTGCAGATGGCTAAACATGAAGATTCATTGTTCTGCATCTTAGCAGTTTCATATAAAGTAAAACAAGAAAGCTGGCTAAAAATCGCTTATTCCTTTGTGCGTACAGTTATGTATTATAGCAAATGCTCTAAATATTTTAGATATTGAAGGTGTGTCTATAGGGAAATGATCTGTTATTCGCTTATTAAGGACATATCTTTTGTTTTGTGGGTCTTCACTTTATTTTTTTTAACCTTTCATTGAAAGCCATATATAGAATCTTTCTAATTTCTTAGCTGTCATTATCATCATCATCATCTTTGTCCCAGTGCCCTTACTAATGAATGACAGCCATTTAAAAATCCACCATCAGCAAAACTAACACAGGACAGTATCCAACATGAAGGGCAGAGCACTGAGGGCTGCACTGCTGATGGACACAGACTTTTACAACTGCAAACATATCTTGACTGAAACCAGACAAATTATGGGGAAAGTGTTTCCTCCCCTCTGTATCCAGTTGTAAATCAACCAATAAATAAAGCTAGCAAAAAAAGCAAACTAAAAATCTCTGAACACATATAAATCTCCTTGAGCTTAACTTAAACAGTTCCACTAAATTTTGTTGAGAAGAGTGTGCCTATTCCTGCTGAGCAATAAAGAAATAGAAATTTGTGAGTCTGACATAAACACAGCCTCAGTTTCTGATGCAAACCCTCTTACGATGATAACTGTAGTTCCAGAAAATTAACTTCAGCAGGGTCTATTGGCATGGACAAGAGTAGCACAAGAGTGGTCATGGTGGTTTATGCAGCAAACTTTAACGCGGGCATGTATTTGTGCAGCTGGAAATGGGGACTGCTGCTGTTGTAACTTGAAGTGCATACAGTTTTGCTTTGTATTCCCTCCTACTGTTGATAACCTGTCTACCTCTGGAAAACTATGTTAGCTGTTTTAATCTGAGGTAACAGTACTGAATATCAATACTTTTTAGTGCAATACTTTGGTTAGCATCTGTGATTTTGTTAGTATAGAACTTCTGACTTCAACATAGCAGTCTTAATCATAAAAAACATTGAGCTTGTGGAAAAACTGTCAACACCAGAATTCAATTTTATAAATAGCTATAATGCTATACTTGTTAAGACTTCCTTGTGAAAACATCACTCCAACACACTTGCTCCCACCAAAAAAAAAAGTAAAAAAAGACTTAGCTAGGTAAAGCCAAAAAAGTTACTGTCACATGTCATGCAGGTTGTTCTGTCAGGGTTTATGAATTAAAATCTCTCTCTGTGTAGTTGAATTTACAATAAAAATCCAGATTTTCATCAATCAATCTTGTTCAAAATGTTATATGTGTAGGGGAGGGACTGGATGCATCAGGTACCATGGAAGTATACAAGAAATATGACCCATGACTGTCATCTTCTGCAAGTAGGTGACTCTCTGAGGCAACTGATAGTAAATCTGGATGTGGATGGAGTTCTTACAGTCACCAGGAAAGTGGATTTGTGAGACTGTTTGTTACAATTGAGATCATACAGGTTGTACGGATACTTAACAACTGGGTGTTAGCAGAATCCGAGCAGTTCCCATTAGAAAAAGATGTAAATAATGGGGATTTGGGCTACTTTGGATAGGAAAACAGGTGAGTGCTTAGGAAAAATGGTACTGGGTTCTTAATGGGAGTGTGGTACAACTGGATTTGGAAGAACTGAGAGTGAGACTGCTAAGTTGGCACAGAAGACCCTCAACCTGATGGTGGTGCTTCCACGCCCTTGTGGCCTTTGCCAGCAGCCATTAGGCAGCTGGAGGGGTGGTTCCCAACTGCTCTTTCTGCAGTGGTGACAAGGACTTCAAGTTTAGATGTCACACTTGATGCTTTACTGACACTTCTTTTCATGCATGGTGGCAACTAGTGCTCAGTTATACTTCGAGATATTGGTCAGAACTGGTCTGGGGTGAGAAGTGGTGAAGAACCTCTGTTCTGGCAAGTGAACAGCACACCAGGCCTCTCCAGTTGGTAGGCCATAAAAGCATGGGCCTGGTTAAGTACCAGGAAGAATGTGGATACGTGGTGAATGTGGAAAAATTATCAGTAGAAGCTGGCAAGAAAGACAAAAGCTGCAGACATTGTGGTTGGTTGAAACAGTCAGCAAAGTGGAAGCTGGTTGTTCTGTTCCCCGGAAGCCCTGTTTACTTCTGAATGGCCGTGATGCAACGCCTCCCCTGTGTGCCAGATGACTTCCTCAGTTCCTTCCAGGCCCCCGAACAAATTCCACTCTTTCCCCTTATGTGCTTGAGAGGTAAGGATGTGCCTCTACATTTCCTGAGCAACCTAGATCAAAAGGGACTGAGTTGGCAAGAGCTGGGATGGCTTCCTGTTCAGCCTATTCATCATACTTGACTGCTGATCTCCACATGCTTTCCGTTCTGGTATTATAATACAAACCTCTTTTGCCACTCATTTTAGTCATTTCGATGGGAATGTTTCCTGTAATATTCACATGTCGATATCAAAGAGCTTATTGGAATTCAAGAAGTAGCAATTGTTGATATGTATCAGCAGTAATTAACATTCTTCAAATTCTTGATCCTTGTCCATAACAATATAGCACCAAAGACCCGAAGGTAAAGGGGTAGCACTATCTAATGGTGCAGAGACTGCTTTCACCAGGTCGTATATCTGTTTTAATAAAAATCTGAAAGCAAACCTAGAAGTTTTTTCCTCGTAGGAATCCAAATACTTTAGTCTTTCACGTATATAGGAGGGGAATATACCTGCCCACAAGTATCAGAAAGAGCAAAGAGACCATAGTTAGGCAGTAAAAAAGCTTTTTGAAGACTTCAGTGAGTTGAGGGTCTGGGTTTATTCTGCCACTTCTTCAAAACTAATTACCCACTGCTGTGTATTGAAGCATGCTGGGGTGTTGCCATACTTTCTTCCTTACATCCCTGAGGAATAGTTCATCTTCCACTTCCTTTCAGAGAATCCAGAGTTATGTTCTGATGTATGAACTAGGGACAGAACTATGTGAAAGCCTTAGCCACCCTGCATAACCCTCCCCCCCCCAAAAAAGAAGGGAAGGGAAGGGAAGGGAAGGGAAGGGAAGGGAAGGGAAGGGAAGGGAAGGGAAGGGAAGGGAAGGGAAGGGAAGGGAAGGGAAGGGAAGGGAAGGGAAGGGAAGGGAAGGGAAGGGAAGGGAAGGGAAGGGAAGGGAAGGGAAGGGAAGGGAAGAAATATATTCCACTTTTTTCCCCCTGGTTCCTTTTTCAGTCGCAGGGCCTCTTCCGTAGTAAGGCATGCATATTCTTTTTTATTTATTTATTTGCTTAAAAATTTTTATCTAACATCCCTAGTTTTTTGTGTTCAGAAGTGCTGTCCCTAAACCACAAGGCACTGTTACATTATTCACCTGTGAGCAGGAAGGCACTTTTCCACCCATGTTGTCTGAATAGTTTAATCACAGTGGAATTTATATTTAGAGAGGACAAAAATATTCAGAGGAAAAGGGGCAGGTTGTTCTGTACTGGCTGGTGCCTGGAAGAGATGGACAAAGCCCCCATGGTCACATCTTGTTGATATCATTCAAAACAATGCCTGGAATAAATAGTTTATTGCTTCCTATCCCAAACTAGTGTACAGAGGGCAGTTCTACTCCCAATGCTGGTTATTTAATAGAATAGTTCAGCTTGAAGGGACCTACAAAGTCCAAGTCCAACTGCCTGTCCACTTCAGGGCTAATGAAAAGAGAAGGCATATTAATGAGGGCATTCTCAAAGGCCTTTTGAACACTGCCAGGCATGGAGCATGCACCACCTCCTTAGGAAGCCTGTTCCAGTGTTTGACCACCCTCACAGTAAAGAAATGTTTTTTACTCTCCACTCCAGACCTCCCCTGGCTCAGCTTGTTGCTGTTGCCTCCTGTTCTGTCATAAGGTGCCAGGGGGCAGAGACTGGCACCTCCCTTCCTAGGAAGTTGTGGAGAGCAGTGGGGTCTCCTCCAAGCCGCCTTTTCTCCAGACCAGACAACCCAAGCATCCTCCCTTCCCACCCTTTTGCCAGCTTTGTTGCCCTCCTCTGGATGCTTTCATGGACCTCAACATCCTTTTTGCATTGTGGAGCCCAGAGCTGCACACAATAGTCAAGGTGAGACTTCACCAGCAGTGGAAGAACAGCCACACCTCTTAAATGAGTTCAAATTCCTCTGCATTTATTTTATGAAGCCTAGTGGGCTACTCTGAAGTATTATATGATTCATTGCTGTATCTGTAATTGCTTCTGCGCCTTTATTTTTATGCAGATGTTCAATTGCATACTCGGAGAAGATAGCAGGCTTTCAAACCAGCTTGTCTGAGCTAATAGAACCTCAGAAAAGGTGTTTTTCTTAAAGAAACACAGCTAAATAGCTGTGAATACTAAGATTTACACTGAATATCTCCCCCCCAAAAAAACAACAACAACAATAACAACAACAAAAACTGCACACACACATACAAATACCTGTTGTGTTATGGAAGCTTCCCAGTACTGTTTTAAGTGACCTTACTGAGAGCACCATCCAAAAAACCTGCACACAGAAGCAAATTGTTAACTAGATCAGTAGACTGAATTGCTTATGTACTACTCCACTCTCAGCAGTCATGGATTCCTCTGGTAGATATATCGATGACCAACACTAATTCCTCAAGCTGTTTATGCTTCATGTTGTCAGAAGACCAATCTAATGCTTTTTCTCTCCTTTCAGCAGGCTGAGAGAATACTAAACTACATTTCTCTTTCCAGGCTAGTAGTGTACTGAAAAACATGTATTCAGGTAGTTTCAGGTACTGTCCTAGGGTGTGGACTCACCCCCAGCAGTACCTAGTGATGACTTGCACAAGTCTTCTTCAGCCAGTCTTTATCTATGTCCACCTGGCATCAAGAATTGGTAGAAACAGCAGTCTCAGATGGAGATTTTTAGTTGAAAAACCCCTCTTCCAGCATTGTTGCAACAATATCCTTAGGAACATGACTTGATTACACTAGTAATATTATAATCTACTATTACGTAGCGTAATCTAAACTACCAATGAGCAATTGATCACTTGGTAAGAATACTAAAATGTCTGAGAAGCAAAGAGGACCGCTTTGGTGGGGGTTTCCTTGTATTCAGATTTGGTGAGAACACCTTAACCATTTTCCAGTAGCAAATTTGTTCTGTTAATATGCTAGGAATTCTTATGATGGATGATCTTATTTTGGTACAGCAAAAATTTATTTTTAAAAATCGTTATACGTACAGCAAGCAGAAACTTCTTATTCTGCTGGAACCAAGTTTTTCCTCTCCATTGCAGGGGCCGGTGATGAGTGGTCACTATTCTTTAACTCTTGGAAAAAGTAAAGGAAGAAAAATCTCCATTCATTGCTAGTTGAGGAGGTTTTACATATGTATACTTCAGGGCTTTTTTATTTTTATTGCCCTTGATGTCTCCCTGTCTAGTAACAGTTTTTTTGGGGCAACTTTTCCTGGAGGCTGCTCTATTAGTTGTGGCTGGTTACCCTTTGCACCAGCCACTTCGTGCCTTGATGCTGCAGCTCGGTCTCCGTGTCCTGACTTCACATTCTCTCTAAATGTCAGCTAGTTGGGGACTTGCCTTGTAAGTGATCTTTCTCATCTGGTCCTCAGGATACCACTGAATAGCTTGCACGTGGACCTCTTCCAGCGTGTTTATCCACATCCCTAGCAGTTAGTCCTTAACTTGTTACAGCTGCTGTGAAGTAGTTGCCCTGAGGCAGAGAGTGAGAGCTGGTATCTTTAAGAAAAGCCTGGTTTCTGCTTCTGCTTTATGACTCTGCATACAGCTTGGCCTGTAGCTTTGTGCAGTGGGTTTGCACTGTCCACCAGTGCACTGGGGCTCCCTTGCTGATTGCTTGCAAGCTGACTTTTCACAGATGATCTCTTATGTCGTGCATCTGGGCACGGAGCTCTGTCTGGGCTGCCCTTGCTAGAGCTGGCACAGCTGGCTTCATTTCCCTTGAGCTCTCTCTTAAGACAACTGGCACGAGCAGGAGGAAAACTGCATGGAAGTGTTTGCAGTGCATATAAATAGGCATCCAGAATACTCCTCCTGCCTGCCTGCTGGCTTGCCATGCTTTTCAGTGTTTCTGAAAGATGGTCTTGCCTGAATCCTGCCCTGCTTGGAAGTGCTGTAAGTCTGAATCACCATCTCTAAGATCCTCCCTGGGAAACCACTTGCAATTGCTGATAATTCTGATAGGTGCAATGCAGCTTTCCCTTTACTCCTTTTGTATCCAGAAAATAACAAGTCTAAAATTCAAATACAGAGATGCTTGGTTTAAGCAGCATGATTGGTAAACTTCATCTCAAGTGGAAATGCTTTTTTTTTTTTTTTTTTTTTTTTTTAATCATCTGAAACTGCTGCCAGCACTTGTAATCATTATTTTCAAAGACCACTGTTTTGGAGCATAAGAAAATTGTAGTTTCAACATACAGAGGTAGGATGCAACTACTTTTTTGCCATTCTTGTTATCCAGCTTCAATGCTAAGATATAGACCCACTTTTTTTTTGTTTGTTTTTGTTTTTGTTTTTGTTTTGGCCTTGGGTAGGTATGTGTTTTTTTTGGGGGGACAAATGCAGCCAGCTTGCTCTTTCACTTCACCCAAAAGTGACATAGCAAATTGCACTGACAAACAGGCAATATGATATGCAAAAAGTGAAGCATTTCAGGTTGTAAAAAGAGTAAAAAGGAAGAAGACTGACTTCTAAGGAATGTTGCTGTTTACTTGAAAATGTTGTTTGTGCTTTGTGTTGCTAAGGTCAAAAGGAAAAGGGCCAAATCAGCTTGGGGCTCTTATTAGTATAGCTCTGTGGCAGAGCATCAATATTTACCCCTTAAATGAAGTAATCACAACCAAGTTGCATCCTTATTATGTTAGACACATATAACTGTACAGCCTTGGAAACTTGCTCTTTAGAAAACCGGATTTAGCAGATGAGTGAAATAACAAGCCAGGAAAGGTGAGGACAAATCAGGGTGGTGGTGGTAATTGCATCATTAGCAGTAATTGCAATTGCCCAGGCATTAGGAAAACATCCTTGTGGCAGGCAGTTGAGATGCATAAAGCGGTTTTGTAATGACAGAGAGCACCTTTTGCACTCCTAAAAATGAGCTAGCCAAGATGTAGCAGTCTGGGAAAATGGCACCATATGCTTGTGGGTTGTACTGAACTCCGCTATGGAAAACCTGAAAGCCGGACAGGTTTCTAAGCCTCTTCAAAGGCAGAGTAGGTGTCTGAAGGTAACACCATCACTGTAATGTTCTGCCAGGCACCATCCTACCGTGGCTGGGAGCCAAGCCTGAGTAAGCTCCTGGCCCTATATCCCTGCCCATAGCTGTGTTCCCTGCTGCTTAAGGACCCAGCTTGCCTGCAGATCCTGCCAGCAACTCCTCTCTGCTACGGGGGCAGAGGCTTCCCCTCATGCTGGAGAGGAGCAGGGGGCTGCAGCCAGCCTCATCACTGCTGTTGTCTTGGCAAGCAGCATATTCTGGGATGGGAAGGCAGTGCAGGTGCTGGGGGAGGCTGTGGGTAAAGGCAGGCATCGACAGTCAGAGAGCCTGGGGGGTTCCTCTGCCAGTATGGCAAAACTCCATTTAGCCTGTGCCTCTGAGAAGCTGAAATGTAACCCAGCTCCTCTGCAGCAGCTTAGCTGGGAAAGGCTCTGCGTCCTGTCCCCATCGCTCAGCTTCAGAGAGCAGGAGGTGGTCTGGGATATGCTGCTGGCACAGGTGGCCTTGGACTTAGTTCCTCTGTTGGAGAGAGAGATGCTGTGTAGGGCTTATAATATACAGTAGTGAAAATCAGACACAAATAGGCACATGCTTTCACCACTGGACATCTCAGTGACTTTCCTCTTCTAAGCTTTAGAAATTAGCTTCTTTGTAGGATGGGCAGCAGGAACTGGTCAAGCCCCATAGCTGTCACACAAACCAAACTCCTCCAACTTAGGTATGAAAAGTTCTCTCTTTGACAGAACTAATATTTGAGTGGGTTTTAGTGCATGCAGAGGCTGGTGACTTGAGTCTGTCATGAAGTATAGGAGCACAGGGCTGTGTTCTGAAGACCCTGATCATTTACAGATTGAAAGGTGCTGTTTAGTGTTGTTTTTGTTTTTTTTCTTGTTTTTTTTTTTTTTTTTTTTCCCCTTATCGCATGTTATAAGCTCTAATTTTATTTTTATTCATTTAAAAAACACACATTTCTTAATATTGTATTGCCTGAAGCTGTTAGGTAGTATTATGGAACAATTGGGTAGTTAAAACACTGCTTAAGAGTGTGTAGAAATTGAAAGAATTAGTATTATTTGTTAGGCTTTATTATTTTATATACCACTGAAAGAAAAAGAAAAAGCAAAACAAAACATGACAGAGAAAGAAATTCCACTAAGGAACATAAGCTAACATGTAAGAAATAGTGAAGTGTCTGGCTTAATCTTTTAAAAAAAAAAAAAAAAAAAAAAGGCAAAAAAAGAAAAGTTAAGGCTGAAAAGTCTTGTTGACAATCTGCCCTGTTGTTTATTTAGATAGTAAGAAGAGTGGAGGCTGAATGTGTTGTCAACCTGGATTTTCAGCTGTAGCTCAAAATCTAATTCAGATACTCTATTGTTTAAGAATAAATTCAGGTTCTTATAAATTACCTTTCCTTTTAATAATGTATTGTACTTTCTATAGAGAGAAAGGAGAAGGTCTTAAAGTCATTCTTGCAAGTCAGCTCCAGCCTGACATGCTAAAATGCAGGCATAAGTGTGTCTTTCAACAGCAGTTCACATGGAGTACAACGGGATCAGCCTGTTGGTAGAGAAGTGGTGTGAAAGCAGAGAGGTGGTAGTATTCTGCAAACTGCAGGTGATCAAAAATGAGGAATTCAGATCATTTAGAACTTGGCAAGCATCTTACTGAGTGCTTAATATATATGAGTGTATATATTATACTGATAACATATCAAATATATAGTTAGTGTAACTATAAACATATAGCGTATATGATATCTCTATCAGTGCTTACTTGCTGGCCTTTGAATGGCTCGAGTAGGCATGCCTACTTTTTTAAACTTTTCTTTCAGCTGAATTGCTATGACAGAAGCAGTTAGAATTTAAAACATAATCAAGAAAAGATAAGCAGTTGTTCCAGAAAATGGTTTAATTGCAATAAAATCCTGAAAGTTAAAAATGCTAGTTAAAAATCATTGATGCCGAATTCCTTTTGATTTTGAAAGGTCACTTAAAACTTCTCTCTGATTTGCATTTTATTGATGTGGACCTGTAATACTCACAAGATCTTAGATGAAATGGGAGGCAGAGAAAACTCACTTTTTTTTTTTTTTTTTTTTTTGGAAGTCTAAAGAGAACTCGCTGTTCTGTCTTGCTGTTTGGCTGAACAGTGTTTCCTGCAGATGCAGTGAAACCTCCTCCTACTGTTTCATTTCATTGTAGGCATTGAGTGTACTCAGCGTCTACGCAGCGGATGAAAATCTCTAACCCTTTGAATGAAAAGTGCTCAAAATCATCGCTGTACAAAACAGCCAGCACACATCGATCACTCATCTCGTCCCAAGTGGCCGTGATCAAACCCCTTTCCCCAGGAGGGACAGCATTTCCTATAGTGCTCTAGGGCTTTCCGTGTAAGCTGTGAAAGAAGATGCTGTGATAGGAAATCTTTAACTCGAGTTCCTCTCTAGTCCTCATTGACTGGAGTCAAGGTTATTGGCATCCACTGTCTTTGAGATGGAAAATAGATCTCATGATCTAGAACTCAAAGAAAATGTTCCTTCAAATTCCCTAGAGAGCACTAGTCTCTATTTTTAATTGGGAGACAAAGTTTAAAAATGGATTTTATTAGGCCTCCTGTTACATGCAGTAAAAGAGGAATTTGCACAGCAGCAGCATTGTGTTCTGGTAGCATTGAAATAAATGCTCGAAATGGGCTTGAAGTTGGAGATGCATTTTATGTGCTTTAAACGTCTCTTAAGAAAATGTTGCTGACATGATCTGAGTTTTTTTTTTTTTTTTTTTTTTTTTTTTTTTTGTCTTAATGTACACATCCCTCTAAAGAAAGAACAGGCTATTAAAAAGAAATAAAAGTCTACTAGATAAATCACTGTGAGGGCTATTACCTGTTGCTTGTTTCTTCTAATTTTTATTTAAAGCCATAGAGCTTCCCTATTCTGAGTGTGTCTTGGGAAATTGCCATGCAGTTCAGAGTAATTTCAGGATGTGTGGAGTTTAAATTCACTCTCTGCTCAAGCATATCTTCTGACAAACAATGCTAATATGTTTCATTGGTAGAGAAACGTCAGAAATGTCGCCTTTTCTATTGAACTTGGCGTCCCTGTGTGATGCTATAAACAGTGATATCCACAATTCTCTTGTGGCACTAAGTTGTCTCAAATCAGGTCTGTCTCAACCCCACTTGCAACTTATGCTTTATAGCCCTGGAGATCTGCACAGCTGGCGTGAGCTGGGTTCAGGCAGGCTGTGCGGCGACCACAGCCCTGCTCTGATTTATTTTTATGTAGAAGACACATGCCTCTTTAGGGTTTTTGTGGGGAAGGAAGTTCAGCTGCTGGAAAATGCAGGATAGTCGTGTCAGGGACAAACCGAAGTAGGTTTGTCATCCTGCAGCTTTTATTTGCAGAGGAAAGTACTGTGTTGTGGTTTTGGTTAGTCTGGGTCTGGGCTGGAAGTTTGGCTTGAACTTTTCAGAGCCCCTGTTGTGAATCCTGCTAAGACTTGCTTTTTTTCCCCTCTAATTTTCCATTTAAATTCATTCTCAGTGAATTCTTAAGCTTGGAGCTTGCAGTGCTTCTGGCAGACTTGTTACATGGGTGGTGAACTTTCAGCTGTGAAATTCTGAATGAAGGGTGTAGCAGGGACACAACAAACTGAGCTAATTTCCCCTTATTTTTCTCCTCCTCCTGGAGAAAAAAAAAAGCATGAAAGGCTTTTCTTTCAGCATCTCCACTGGCAGTTGTTTGGATTCTCCATTGCCCTCTGCACCCCGCGACACAGACTGAGCATTCAGGACTGATTTTACATTAACAGGAAATATCTGTGTTTCAGAGGGGAGGAGAATCCCAAATTTCCTTAAATTCCTTAGCAGCTCCGAGTAATCTGAGCCATCATTCATCCCATGTAGATCTGATAGCTGAGCCACGTATCAGAGAAACACAGTTAAATGTAATAAAGGGTGGGTTTGAATCATGGTTTGGCCTGAACGTAACCCTGAATTAAATGTCTTATATTAATATTTACAATTGATATTAATCATTGCAATTAGTAATAGCACTAATCAGAAGCAAAATAGTAACCTTATTAAAATTCTCATTTCAGTAATGTAACATGACTCAGATGTTTGAAGTGAAATGGGATGCAAATTCCTTACATATGAAAAATGATTTTTAGGACTTTTTTTTAAACCTGCTTATAGCTTGATTTCTAACCAAGGTTTACAGCTACTACTTCTAGTGGAAATGCAGAATCCAGTTAAATGGAGATCAGAGGAATGGAAAATCTAGTCTTGTGGCAGACTCCTGCTGGAGCAGGCTTGGTTATCATTTATCTCTGGGGTTATGTGTCTTGCAATTTAAATATCATGTTGCATAAACTGGAATCATTAGGGATTAAGGATATTTATGGTAACCATAAAATGTGTGATGATACTATCAGGTGTAATATTCATAGCGTCGCATGTGGTAAATATATAGTGATCAAAATACTGAATTTTCAGGTACTTCCCCCTACTTTTCTAATCAAAACAGTGCTATAAAATAGAAGCACTTAATTTCCTACTGCTGATATGATCTTTCTGCTAACTCCACCAGTAAAAGAGTACAAATACTTCTCACCGCATCTTAGCCAAGAAACACACATTTAAAAGCAGGTTCTGAGCAGTTTCTATAACATTCTGTATTCTCCTGCCAGAAATTTTCTGTTCTGCTCCTGATTATGTTCAAGTTGCAATCATGTAAACCATAATGATAATGAAAGATATTCGGTATTCTAGGAAAACATTATAAGCAGGAGAGTAGAAAATAGTTCCAGTGCTTTCTTGGGCTTTGTAAGACTAACAACATGACCCGTCTCATGACTGAAATATTTGCAAAAACACTTTGTCTCAAAAAGCCTTTCCCAGCTTTTCATCTTAGGAGAGTCTCTCCATCTTCTTTTTTCTCTCCATTTCAGGCTGCCTTAATTGCTACAAGTCCTAGCACAAAAGTCTCATCTGAATGCATCATGCGCAATCTTCCTGGCTGTAGCAGAAACGTCTGCCTGTTTTTTTTTCTTTTCCATTCTTGTTTTCTGTTTGTTTTAAAGCCCTATTGCAGTCAAAGAAACTACACAGCTTCTGTCTGTTAGCTGTAAACCTGTCTTTTCAAAACATAAAACCATATTTTTTTGTGGCTGAGAATACTGCAGTTGCCTTATCCTGTAAACTGCATTTGGTGAGTGTGGAAAAGTACAACCACAAAATTCTAGGTAAACTGCCAATTTTGCCATTGGTTCTTTGCTGTTAGAAATCTCCATTACCACTTGGTTTTGGAGAAATTTCCCATCCAGCTCCCTGTCTTGGTGTTTACAGTTTTTTGGTGTCCTCAGTTTTATAGGACTGTTAGTATTATTTATTTATTTATCCCCCCCCCCCCAGAAGTGATGCACTCGCTTTGGCTATTCAAAGCCTACTGAACACTGTTTTTCCATCTCAGCACTAGGCACAACCTTGATGTTACTCTTTCAAAGGTGTGCTTCATTTTGCTCCAGCAGTTAACAAACAGACATAATTCCTCATGGAATGAGGAGATATGTTCTCAGTCTTTGGGGGTGTGCAGCTTCTGACTTATTTTTTCCAGCCAGATCTGTATAGGTAGAGGCATTTTCCTCCAAGAACATGAATGATGTCCCTCATCCTCCATGTGGATTTACAGATTCATGTGCTTCTCTGGGCCCATGGAGACCACTGATATGAGCTGCTTTTCCATGGGTACCTATTTCATGGTCTTTATGGAAAGGTTGACTTGGCTTTTCAGCTGGAAAGGTTGCTGTGTCTGGAAGCACATCTTTTGACTAAGCAAGGACTGAGCAATTCAATTATTTCCATCCATCCAATTTTGGGTAGACCTGTGCAGTGCCAGGAATTGAACTTGATGATCCTTACAGGTCCCTTCCAACTTGGGATATTCTATGATTCTATGATTCATGTGAAATGAATTTCCTCTTCCCTTGTCTCCATGTCTCCTCAGCTCATGGGACAGGCAGAAGGGCTTTATGGCCCTGCATATTGTTAGATATGCTGCGTGTATGTTACATATAGGTTATCTGGACTTGTAAGTTCTTTGGGGCCTGCAACTTTGGCTGGGTCTGTGTTCATTTACTGTGTAGTGCAGTGGGGCATGACCTTTAAATGGAGACCGAATGTAGGGCATAATCATGAAAGCCAATGGTTTGTCAAAATTCAGGGACAACTTAAAAACAAACATACACAGAAAAAACAACCAAACCAAACCAAACCAGGTCTCTCTTCACCTATCTTTAGAAGGTTCACTGTCTTCTCATAAAATCTTTGTATTTAAATAGCTCCAGATAAATCAAAAGATCAATTACAGAGGAGACTCGTGGCTCCATAGTACTCCCCAGACTAACCATCTTGACTGTCCTCCCTGCCATTCCCATTTGTTTTCACATGCTTTCGCACTACTTTCATCTTTCCCCATCAATTTGAAAATCAGTTATTTCTTTCCCCTTCAGAACACTTCTAAACTCCCAACCCATTGTCATGGGCACATCATTGTTTTCTTGGCTTCAGAACAATTTTTCCTTACCCTTGATTGGACTTTCATCACTAACAGGAAATTTGATTGACAGGGGAAATTGTAATCATTTTCTTGCCTCTCTTGCCAGTCGTTTGGAAGAGAAATTTCCAACCCATTGGGCAAGGCTGCTATCTGTGGGAACCTCATAGTGTGCTTCCATACAAATTTAGTCTCATTACTGCAAGCTTTCATTTCCCGATAGCTCCTGCAAGTCGTTCCTTCACAGAAGATGTTTTGGTACCTTAAATTTTATTTACATCTGGATATTGTGCCTGCAGACTTACCGAAGAAAGATGCTGACTGATTAAAGTAGTCTTTTTGTATTCCAACTGAAAAATTCACCATCTGGGATCTGTAATTAGAATTCTCACTAATTAGATATAATAAATCAGCATAATGCCAACAGTTTGAGGAAAATTTATTAAAAATATGATGTAATATATGGCTGATTATTTTTTTTATTGCTTAACTGCAAGTAAAATGTTCCTCTCATGTCCTGAGCATCCACGGTTTCCTACCCCATAGGTTAAAATTCTTTTCAGTCATTCATGACAGTACTTTGGTTGCTATAGTGATATCAATTTCCTGTCTCAAATTATTGTACTTCAGAGGTACATGAGGCCTTTTAATCTTTTTTTTTTTTTTTTTTTTTTTTCTTTCCAATTCAGTCTTTGATTTTACAGAGGCTCTTACTCAAGGACTGGAATTCCTATATTGCCAGTTTATTTGTTCCATTATCTGATGGAAAACAGAATAAATATATACCTTTCCCCACAGGATTAATGAAGATTCCTGCTGTTTTACTGTTACCCTTCCTGAACATTGCTTCATATCAAAGCCTTACAAAAGTTGTTTGATTTTGTTACGTGTCACTTTGCTAGAGAAGCACAGCCTGATCACCTCGGCCAGATCAAGAGCAGCTGCACCCAACCAAGTGGAATAAACATACCTATGAAGAGCAGCTTGTCAGTCACAACAGATGTTAGGTTGGGTGAGATGCTATTCAAATCCAGTACCAGAAGTCCAGTTGGGTCACACCTCTATAACACAACTGAATGAGGATTCAGCCGGGCTGAGACAGTTGGCTGTTTCTGTGATGTATGCAATAGGCAGAGATCACAGCACAGTATTCCTTTTGTTTTTCTGTGCATCACAAAGTTCGTGTGGTATTTGAATTTGCTGTGTGTATCAGGATCTTCTTGTGGGGTTGTCACCGTGCTGGGCTTCATGAGGTTCATAAGAAAGATGTAGAGGGACTTTTTACCAGGGCCTGTGATGACAGGACAATGATTTTAATCTAAGAGTAAATTTAGATTAAACATTAGGAAGCAGTTGTTTACTCAGAGGGTGGTGAGGCACTGGAACAGGTTGCCCAGAGAAGCTGTGGATGCCCCATCCCTGGAGGTGTTCAAGGCCAGGTTGGATGGGGCTCTGGGCAACCTGATCTGGCAGGTGGCATCCCTGCCTATGGCAGAGGAGCTGGAACTAGATGATATTTAAGGTGCCTTCTAACCTAAACCATTCTGTGATACTTTGAGGGCAGCTCTGATCAGTGATATGCCTGTTAGTCTTCTGAAGGAATACCGCAGTTGATTTATGCCTTCTAATTCACTCTTTATTTTGTTCTCCTTCATGTTGGTGCTCTATGTTATTGGCACTTTAACTTTGATCATCAGAATATGTGGAGCCTCGTATATGTTTTGTGACATGTGCAGATATAAGCTGAACTAGCCTGAGTTCAAAGGTCCCTGTTGCTAAATGCTTTTCTGTTCAGGATGCATTCATACAGGTAAATGATACTGTTTCTCATACACATCACACCCTGAAAACTCTGTGGATTCAGATAGACTGATGGAGTTTCTACACAGTAAAAAAAAAAATAATAATAAGATAAGGTTACTGAATAAAGTAAAAACAAAACCTAATAAGGTAAAAAGAGAATAATTATAAGTGGGATTACTGAATTCTCAAATGGGCAAAAACTACGCGAGGGAAGGGGCATATAGAAAACATTCAAGGAAGTCAGGAAAAGAAAGGGATCTGCGTGGCTGGAAAAAGCAATGAGTTTGTATTCTAGCATGTGATGCATGCTAAAACTAAAGGAGAATGGGAACTGAAAAAGACAGATTTATATGGAAGCCGAGATAAATTCGTATCCTGTGGAATGATACCAGAATTAAGCACAGTGGCAATAGTGTTTGTGTAACTCTGAAGGAACATACAATATGTTTTTCTTTATTAATGTCTGTCTCATCTATATTATATCTTACCCAATTTTCTTTCTAATTTAGGCTGTCTTTTGATTTTTTTTTCCCCATCTCTTGAGTGGGGTCTAGCATGGTGGATTTTATGTTGTTTGTTCAGCAACATTCTTGCTTTTCTGAATTCTGTCCCACATGTGTTTAGCATCATTTTCCTTTCCACTTTCACTTGTTGGCTGGTTGTTTAGCTTTCCCTCCCAGGCCACCAGGCTGTATTTTGTTGCGGGGAAAAAATTCTTTCTGTGATATGAGTAATTAAGTCTCCCATGCTAAAATCATATTCTCCAGGGTACTTTGGATTTGATCTAGGCTCATTCCCATTAAATCCATATGTATTGCCACGGATTGTCGATAGGAAAAAAAAAAAGTCTTTTTATGCTCCTGTTCCAGACAATGAAAGTTGCTAGGGATGAAGTGGTTGGCAGCAGTTGGGTCCCATAGCAGTACCTGCAGCACACCATCAGCAGCTACGTGCTTTGCCTGCCAGAATCTTACCCTATGGTGTTGTCCTCTTTATTTATACTACTGTTCTCAGGTAGCAGATCCTTGCTTCACTCTGTTTTTAGCTGACTGCATGTGGGCATGAAACCCGTGCAAGGATTGCTCTGCTGTGGTTGTAATAGCAGAAAATATATGTATTTTCATCTCTCACTTGATTCTTCAGATCTTTTCAAACAGAAGTGAACTGCGATTGTGCAGGGTGAAAAGGGTCTTGTGCTTTTTAACTTCTATATGATGACACAAGGGACAACTGCATTTCTTTCTTCTTTTTCTGTTCTTTTTATTGAACCTGGGAATTTAAGGCTTGTCTAGCTCAGGGGAATCCACAGGATTTATCTTGTTTTCTTTCTATTTTACTTGACTTCATAGCAATGATTGGTTTAGAAGTATTTTTTTTTTTTTTTATCCCTTTAACATTTGTTGAATTCCGGTGCTTTGTCTCCATCTCAGCTGCCAGTAAATGCTTCAACCACATCTCAGAACCCTGAAGAGTATTGCAGAGTAAGCTAGGAAGAACTGGTAAACCAGTGTCTGAATATTTTAAAACTTTGGCTTGCTTGCTTTTTAACTTTTATGTGGATATAACAAACCTAGTTTAAAAATAATGCAAAATGAAGGATTTCCTAGCTGCAGGCAAGGTAACAAGTCAGGTCCAAGGTCAGCCCAGGAGATCCAAGCAACAGTTCAGGAACATCAGAGATGAGGAATGGGAACAAGAAGACCTGTGACTCAGGCTAGGAGCATGTGCCTGAGCTGAAATTGAGGTCCTGGTGTTATGGACTGAGTGTGTAGGCTGGGTACAAGGTGAGGCTGCCCAGGGAAGATAAAACTTACTGGTGCTCTCAGGACTCTGAAAAATTCCCCTTTCTAAAAGTTTTTACTGGGAAGATCTTATGGCCAAAGTGATTGTGACAAGTTAGAAGTGAAGGGTAGAGCTAAAGGGTAAGTGATGCTGACTGTGGTAAGAATGAGCATGAAGAACATGGGGTAAGTGAATGCTGGTGTTCAGACTGAGCAATTAGCAGGAAAATGTTGAGGAGATGATATCATTCCAACAGTGGGCTGGATGAAGAAATGGATAATGACCTATGATTCAAATTCATGCCCTCTTTGTACACTAGAGGAGACTGGTAAGGGAGAGAGGAAAGAATATGTCTCAGAACAGCTAATAAAAGATGGTTAATTGTAACTGAATTATTCCAAAAATAATCAATAGACTTACATCACACTTGCCTAGAAAGCCTGGCATTCCAAAATCTGGTCCTTTACTTTGTGCTTTTGATCTGTTAAAGTAACTGCAGGTGATATTCAGTTCATATTCATGTCAAAATACCCATTTTCTGTCACAGATCAAGTACTTAAAATAATAACTGATTGCACCTGTATGTTTTACGGAAATGACAATAGCAGGAAAAGGAGACGACAATGAAGAACCAAGGTCAAAAATCAGGTTCTTAGACTATCTGACTAATAATAAAAATATTTCGTTTCCTGAGTCATTTGTTTTCCAAGTAGAATACTCTTTTGGTAGGGTTATTTTTTACACAATGCAATTGGCCTTCTGCCAACAGATGAGAGCTCCAGATTGATACTAATGAAAGAAATATTAATGCACCGTAGCATGTCAATTATCTTGAAAAGGTCTCCAGCAACCATTTATCACTTAAATTTCACGTCTTATAGCCAAGGACCAAATTGTGTTACATGTTAGAATAGTTCTGCCAAATTTGATCCATCATTAACTTTCATTTGTTGATAATTTGAACGTGAATTTTTATTTAAGTTGTGCGTCTTTGTCAACTTGATGGAAAGGTCCTGGACTGTTGTATTGTCATAAATGAGTGATGCTGCTTCCTTGTTGAGACACAACTGTGTTCTGAAAAGCCTTAAAGGATATGTTCCCCAGGAAAAATGTGAGACCAGGGACTTTGTTTCATTTAAAGAAAAAACAAAACACCAAAAAAAAAAAAAAACCACACAACAAACACCACCAACAAAAAAAGGTCTTTTGTGACCCAAATTTGATTCTGTATTGCCAAATGATGCATTAAAAACTACTTACTTGGTTTTTGTTTGTTAGTTTTTCCACCTCATTGGTATGATGGTTTTCACTGGTAGGGCAACCATGCTTCCAAGAAAAACAGAGATGGTTATAAAGAGGAAAGGTTACAGTAAATTGTATTTATATGCTAGACAGACGGGTTTTTGTGGGTTAGATGACATATGTCAGGTGCAAGAAGGCAAAAAAATCCCTTGTAGAGAATGTGATGCAGTCACAAGTCTCAACACTAAGAATCACAGAATCACAGAATTTTCTAGGTTGGAAGAGACCTCAAGGTCATCGAGTCCAACCTCTGACCTAACGCTAACAGTCCCCACTAAACCATTTCCCTAAGCTCTACATCTAAACGTCTTTTGAAGACTTCCAGGGATAAGGAATATTAATGATCATTACTTCAGATTTCAGATAAAGGCAACCCCCCAGAGAGGTTGGACCATGGAGGATCAACTCAGAAGCAAACCCAATCACGAGACTGGTGAAATCTTTTGGCTAAAGGAGTTGGTTGGACTTTGGAGTGTGGAATGTGATGGCTGCTCCTACTGACTAGTAAGGGGTAACACATGTAGGCTGTGGAAGTACATATATTTCTAGGTAAAGCTGGACCACCACAAAGCTCCTCAACTTCTTTTCCCTGTGCAAGGCATACATTTTTTCTTGCCTTTAAAAACAAACAAACAAAAAAACCCACAGCAGCTTATACAGGCATTATCTTTTAAAATTCTAAAATAAAATCCCTTGTGGCATGCAGAATTTTGGCCTGAAAAGGCTGTAGGAAGGCTCATACCTAGCAGGCTTCAATCACAGTGTCATATACTTCTGCAGTGTGCTCAGGTAATGTCTTCAGGACTGCGGTATGAGAAGCCAGTGTTGAATAAACAGAATAGGAATAAAATGAAATGTACTTAAGCAGCCAGCAGATAATTTAGGTAGCTCAGGTGACACCCTCAGTTAATATTAATTAAAACCAGCGCAGAGGAGATGACAAAGGGTAGACACTGCTTGTAGCTGTATGAAGTGCCTTGGAAATGGAAGTGAAGCCTTGGTTTTGGGAAGACCCGCATTTGTTTTCTTTTGGATTATTTTAAGCTATGTCTGGTCAGCATTCTCACCCATGCTTAAATGGACAGTGCAAATGAATTTGTCATGCAAAGCTCAGAATTGCTGTGTACATTGTATTTCTTCCTGTATTTGATTTAGTTTATTATTCCAAAGACCCGTAGCACTATGAAAAGCCCCATATGGCCTTACGTATCCTTTCTCATCTTTGGGTAGAGAAATTAGACCTTTGCATTATAAGTTAAGAGATCATGGTCGTAGTCATTTCTCCATTATCCAGGGCGTTAGGCGGTTGGCACAGGCTTTTGGTAACGCACCTAATACAGGAGGTGCTTGGAGTGCAATTCACTTGGAGTGCTGAGCTCCCCAGGTTCCTGGAAAGGCTAATTAGCTCCGGTTGTGAACATAAAACACCTCTGCTCCGCTTCTAGATAAAACCTGGGCAAGAAGCGGCAAAAAATGAGTTGTTTCTGCAACCTGAGCTCATAAACCTTAGTGTGCTCAGCAAAGAGCTATATCCATAACCCTGTGCGATTAGTTGGCAGCTTGAATAATTGGACCACAGCGTTGCCAGCATTTTGCTCCACTGTTTTACTCTCCCTGCCTTGTGATGGCCAGTAGTTGTCGCTGTCTTTCTGAATTGTGCTCACCCTTCTGCAATGGCTCTTGTGCTTAGGGTTTTCTCTTGCCACTGTGTTTCCAGTTGTGGTGTCTGGCTAAGGCCCTCCTTGCTCTGGGTGCCAAGTGGAGAGTTGTGTTTCTCAAGGACCGCACTAATCTAAAACCTGTGTGTTTGTGTGGTTTTGTGATGGTACCTCTTCTGTCACACACAGTACTTCAGGAGGGGAGTTCTTTTAAAAGAGCACCATTGCTTTTAAAACAGGGGGGCAGAGATATTATGGAAAGCTGCTTTTAGAGAGAGTGCTGCTGAGATGGAGACTCAGTTATGGTGCTGTCACAAATGCGAAATGTCAAGTCGCCCACGCTACCTGGTATAAACATCCGTGGATACTTAATGCATCTGTTCCTAATTTTATGTAGCTTTAAAAGCACCGTGATTCATTAGTGGTACATGAAGAAAACCACAGCAAGTAATATCTCAATTTGCTTGTTTTGCTGCAAGTAATATCTCAATTTGCTTGTTTTGCAGCAAGTTGAGTAATGCTCTCTGACAATGGACATGTGAGCATCTCTTTTATATCTAATGGGAGTATAAAGACTGCTGATATGTGCTTCTTAATTAAAAAAAAAAAGCAAAACCTTTCAAGTTTTCCAAATACTTCTTAAATTATTATTTTCTGGGCTGTATCTAAATGATTCTAGATCTTACTGTTTTTATTTGTTTTATACATGTTTTGTGCATCATTTTGTATCTTTTGATATTTAAAGTCTGTATTACTTTTTAATTTTACTATCTCATCTTCTTAATCACCGCTAGAATTTACATACATGCTTCATGTTTGTCAGATAAACAAACGTGGGTCATTTTAAAGAAGTTAAAAATCTTTTCTGTCACCTTTTTGCAAGAATTAAAAAAATGTAAACATCAGACATTGTGTGTGGCAGGGCCCTGTAATAGTGTACGGCTCATGGCACTCTTTTTGTATGGTATAGAGAATGGAAATGCTCATTTAGCTCAGTATGGCTTTGAAACGGGGAATTTGAGTCTAGCAGTTGCTGCTTAAGGGAGAATTTTATGATTTTTTTTTTTTTTTCTAATGATGATGTATGTGTTTCATTTAGAGTAACTTTGGAAGGTTTTGGTGAAGCTTGCTTACTTATTAGCAAAAACTACATGATGCTAATATGAAAAATTCAATAGTAGAGTAAGATAATATTAATATACTGATTATCCTTCCACCAGTTTGACTGACACGACTCAGTTGCCTTCATTCTTGCTGTACCATGAAAACTAGCTGGGTACAGAAACTTCTGGTTTTGGAGGACTCTTCATGCTCAGTCCCCTTAGCTGTGAGGCTTAGGGAAAATAAATTTTGCAATGGAAGTTGGTCTTGGGGAAAGTAAGAGTTATAACAAACATCATTGCACTGAATGTGTTTGTGCCGATGTACGCTGCCCTGGCTTTGTGGTGCTGTTAGGATAAATTCAACATAAGCAGAACTGTCCTAGCAATCAACCTGTGAGCTGGCAGAAACAGCGACCATTGCCTTCTGTCTGCCCTGTTGGGGTTGTGCTCCATCTCCTTACACGTACTCGTGGTCCACAAAAGTTTGTTATCTACTCATGGAGTATTGCCATTTCTGTCTTGGGAGCTTTTTGGGAGAAAGGAAATTTAAATTCCAAGGATCTTTATCATCAGCTCATAACATCATTAAATTGCATCCAGTAACGGGGTCTTGGACTGACAGCATGCTTCAACTCTTTCCACCACATAATCTGGGTGGCATCTGCAAAGTATCCAGGCAAACGGCCTGGATAGCATCTGCAATACTTGGCTGGATTTTTCTGACACCACATGATCCAGCCTGTGGTCTGCTCAAAACTACATCTCTGTGACTCTTCTCAATGGATGATGACTGGAGAGCAAACTCGCTTGTGTGCCTGGCCCAGCAGCACTGGTGGATTGTGGCTGGAAGGCCGTGCCAGTGCTGGGTCAGAGAAATGTGACTGCTGGAGCTGAACGGTGCTGAAGTGGCCTCTGACCGCCTTCCCATATCTGTGCATGGGGTCACCTCCCTCCACAGGCCCAAGGGAAGGCTCTTCAGTGCGGGCTCAGGCCACAGCCCCTTCTCTCCTTCATCCTGCGGCTTTTCCTGTGGGTAAGGAGCGTTTTGGCCAGCACGCTGCTGCTCTGTCCGCTTGCAAGCCTGTTGCTTCTCCCCGCTTGGTGCAAATTAGCAATGAGAGTCCGGCTGCTGGATCATTAATCCCAGACCAGGCGCCACTTCATCATCCAGCAGCCCAAGTGTGATGCGGAGCAGCGCTGTCAAATTAGCCAGGCAGCGCGGTGTGAAATCCCCGCTGGCTCCGTGCCTGCTGCCGGGAGACAGATGTTACCTGAGCCACGAGAGCCATCGGAGCGACGCGGACGGGTGAAACCTGAAGCAACACGCAGCTCAACAGTACGAAATTAACTTCTCAGGGTTTGTTCCTCAGATTCAAACTGTCAGGGGGAGGTGATGCTGAAGCGGTCCACTGGTGGTTTTAGGAGCCCCAGGGGTAGCTGTGCTGTGGTATCAACCCACAGCCTAACTCGGCTTCAGCAGCTGTTTATGTAAAGCTAGTGGTGGAACCCTGCAAGAAAACGAGTGCTTAAATCTCCTTGACTGCTTTAGCAACCTCACTCGCTGTGAGAGATTTGCACTCGGTGAGCTCTGTAGCTCTTCCCAGCCAGCAGCTGGGCTCAGCCCGTGGAGTTAAAGCAAGCAGTAGGGGCCTGCCTAATGAGGTGCCACCCAGATGCAGCTCCATCAGATGAAACCAACTGGAAAGGAAGCACTACCAGGCACACTATTGAATGCCTTATTTTTTTCTTTCTCAGCTTTAAATTGCTTAGGAAATGTTGCTGTTACCATTTTGAGCTTGCTCCTTTTTTTCCCTTTATCCATAATGGGAAGAGACTTATCACAATGAGGTTCTCCTTCATGTTATCAACAACATTTTAAGGGCAACATTCATAATTTTCCAGTGGGTTAGCTGTGCTCGTGAAAGAGTGCTTGGAAGTATGGTTTTCTGAGGAAAAAAAAAAAAGAATAGCAGAAGAGTGCATCATACTGACTTTTGTGAGAAAATCTAGTTGAAAATTGGTGTGAAGTACATACAATTTACGTAATTTTGTGGTATTTTACAGTTAGCTAATACTTCGCAGCTGATCAGGATTTGAAAGTGACAATGTTTGACCAGATTATTGTTTTGCAGACTGCTGAAGAGGTTGCTAGAAAATCATCTCTGCAGGGTAGATATCCATAGCAGGATCTCACTGTTGCAAATGTTTTGTAAATTTTAAGACTTATTCTTTACAAAAGTAGTTTATTTTTCTAGGCTGAAACTACAATGATGCTCAGACCATTGTCTTAAGGATATGAACTCCCTTTCATGGTGCAATGCTATTGCAAAATTAGAAGCATTATGGGGAGACTTCTTCCTTTAAAATGTCCTTTTGGAAACTGACTATCTTTAGCTTTTTCTAGTGTGACTTTAAGGACTTTGCAGTAACCAGATGTTAGAATAGTAGAATATATAAAGTAATTGGAAATTCTTTTAAAACATAATCTACATGTATGCTGCCTGGCTTGCAGACAGATGACATTTTAAATAGTATTTTTTTCAAGCCACCAATGCTTTCTTTAAAAATTAAATTATCTGGTTTAGAAAAGGAGAAGCAGCTTTAACAAGATACAGTGACCTTTTTTTTTTTTTTTAAATATACTTGTAGGATCTAATGGTACTTGTTCTGATGCCTCACAATGGACTATGTAGGTGATCACATTCATGTAGCTGGAGATAGTCACATAACACTGAGTCTATAGAGAGGGAAAGAAAAAAGAATCAGCTCAGCCAATTTTGGTTTTGTGGGAAGAATTTTATCCTAACTACATCTCCTAGTCTACTTCTTTCACAGTGAAACTTTTTAAAAGCAGAAAAAGTGATGAACTTACAGTCATCATCGTGGGGGTGAGAAATAGATTCTGAAATAAAACACCTTTTTTAAAAAAAACAAACAGCAAAAAGACTTGCCCGTGACACCTCTGATATTTACAGAAGCATGACAGAAACAACCTCAAAGCTTACCCAGTTATATTTTAATACCATAAATAGATTTGAACTATTGGGTACTTCCAAGGAGCTGGAGGTATGTAGGAAATCATTCACAAAATGCTTGTGTGTATTACAATACAAATCTTGGTTGAGCATCAATTCAATGGCACTCTTCTTACTGCAGTAAAAATCTGTCCTGTTTGAAGCATTGCCTCTTGCAGTAGCAATATCAGAGATAAGAAATGAACTAATAAAAAGACACTTTTGCGGTGCATTTTTTGTTTAATTTTAAATTGCAGCTGATGAATGACATTTGGTAGCCTGTGATATGGATGATATAAAAGTTGGTTTGGAGCTATTTGCTGCTGTATAGCTTAGCAACTCAGTTGTCCTCTAGACAGTGAGCTTTAGGACTTGAGCTTTTAGGCCCTAATTCAATAAATACTTTGCATGTGGCTAAGTGCTTTGCTGAATCATGGTTTCTGTGGAAGTACAGGGCTGATTCCTGCCAGTTCCTCCCTGTTGGGCTGTTATGGAGCGTTGGCTGGAGGGGATTTAGATTCTGGCAATCCGGAATGCTTGGACTGAGCTTTTTTGTTGAGAGATGTGTTGTGCAGTGGGGGAACTGTGTGAACTTGACTGTCCCTTCTGTGGCACAACTAATACATTAGACTGCTTTTGTGAAAAAGAAGCCTGTGTTTCCGTGCTTCCCAAAGGTCATGATTTTGTCCCCCTCTGAGCACCCTGCACAGGGTGGTGCGGAAGAGTCATTTTAAGTTTATGATGAGCATTGGAGAAAGTCACCATTCAACCTCGGAACATGTTGCTCTCACAGATGAACAAGTCCATGTTTGTTGCAGTGAGCTGGGGCTACTTGCTGCAGCTGTGTTGCTTTTCCTTTTTTTTTTTTTTTTTCTTCCCCCCCACCCTTAAGCTGTTGGTCCCCTTTTGCTCTGAAATATTCTGGTGTCTTCTCTGTGTGTTTTTGTTCACTTTAACAATAAAAATACTTTCAGTGGCCTTTTTTTTTTTTTTTTTTTTTTAATTTTCTGATTAGCAATGTTGATTAGGACAGTGATTCATGAAAATCTGAGCCATCAGTCTGCATTGTGCTTTTCACAATAAACCATTATTTCCTTCCTTCTTCATGGAGGGCTACTAGCCCAGACTCCTAGCACATCCACTGCAGTAGCAGGATTGATTTAACTCAGATCTCCTTCTTGGCTCGAAAATAAGTGACTCATCTCCCCTTGCTCATCCACTCAGATGTACATCCTAATAAAAATGTTTGCTTCATCATTTTGTTGCAGACAGATCTAAGTTGCATTAAGTGAGTGTAGGGTATAGATTCAGGCGTGTCGTTGCAGCATGATATATTTTCATGCAAGCTCATGCACAGAGGCCAGAAGGGCTCAGCACTCCCTTGCCCTGTCCTGGTGGCTCGGCAGCCGGCTCTGGCTGCTCCACCTCACACGGCAGGAGATGGGAAAGGCATTGCTTGCAGCTCTAGCCCCTGGTCACTCGGGGAAACCAGGCACCCTATCTAAAAATATTCTCTTCTAAGTTAGCAGCTCTGCTTGTGGATGCATGGGAGAAGCCGATTGGGATAACGAGAGATTCCTGTGGCAGACAGGGAAACTGGGCTATCTGGGAGGAGACAGGCAAAAGGTGCTGATGACAGAGATGTCATGTCTTTCATTCTAGCACTACTGCTCTGTGGAGTGCTTGATGTGGCATCCTTTAAGTTTGCTTACAACTTTGTATTGCCTTAAGGTCTCAGTCAAGGTCAGAATTTCATCCCACTAAATGCTTTATACGCATATGTGAGAAAGCATTTGTCTGAAAGACCCTAAAGTTTTAGCAGGCCATGTGAGGGAAGACAAAGGATTACTGTATCCTTGCTCTGCTCATGGGGAGGTAAGGTGAAGGAGGCTTCCTTAAGAGGCTGAAAATTTACAATTGGAGGAACTCGATCCCAATTCTCTGAGCTCAGGATGTGACCTGCAGACCAGTTCCTCTCTTCTCCATACCCCCTGTGACCTGGCTTCTTCTCTGTCCCTCTGCAAAGCTCTCTGTAATCCTCCTGCTTTTCATTTGTGCAACTGAACCGAACTAATCCTGCTACCAAGGGGAATGCCTCGGCTGGGGGGTGATGCTCTGCTCCAAAGTGTTTGATTTTTCTGGTGGAGCTGGCAGCTAAGGGAGACTTTCAGCAAGATCATCCATGTTGCAAGGAGGGAAATAAAGATGGGGTTGGGAAATGCGATAGATAAAGGCTTAAGTGGTCAGAATTTAAATCTTAAATTGCCAATTGCATGGCGGGCGAGAAAAAGGAAATGTGGGAAGAAAAAGGAGGCAGTAAACATGATGATTAAGTGGATCTTACTCAGAGTAAATTATAGCATTCCTGAATGAAAGTCTTCTCTTTAACTGAGAAATCATTAAATGTTAAACTCACACTATTATTTGCGTTTCATTGGGTAGACTTGCATGCGCAGAAATATCCATTTTAATTAGTGTTGAAAAGAAGTCTCGTGTACAGAGCAGTGCCTGGTAGGTATTTTTATATTCTCTCTCAGTGAACTCATTTTATATGACGATGATTTCTTCTAATTTTTAATTAACATGTCTAAGTTAGAGTTGGGAAAAATGATCAGTGATTCATTAACTGCCTCGCACTTGGAGATCTATGCAAACCTAATTGATATGGTTGCTACAGGGTACTTTGTTAAAATGAACACTCCTGCCACTACCTAGCTTCCCTTACTTCTTATTTATGTGTTTGAATGAAAGGCATACTGCGACAGCATATAGTTTTACCTCTAAAGTGACAGCATGTGATATGGCACTATATTTCAGTGCAGTGTTTCATCCAGAATATTTTAAAAACATTTTTATAGACTGTGTTTTGGAAGATCATTTGTTTATCACTAGTATATAGTGTGCTGTTATATATATGTGTGTGTGTGTGTGTATATATATATATATATGTGTATATATATTATCAGTAGTATATAGGGAGGAAGGAGCTACTACTCATCAGATGCAGTAGTAAATAAGTATATGCATGCTAAATGTTTTTTGAGGGGTCTAGGTTAAGCTATAGTTATTTTAGCTATAGGGTTTCTGTTGAAGTACTGTGATAATGAGCAAGGATATGAAAACAGCAAATAAAGAGAGAGAGAGATGAAACGTAGCAATATACTTGGTGCTCTGCCTACAAATTATGCCATGAAACTGAATTAGGGATTGTAAAGTCTGAGTAGAAATGCTATTCTCCAAACTTGCTTTATCTCAGGAAAAACATGGCCTTTACTGTCTGCTTATCATACTGAGGAGAGCTAACTGCAATTGCAGTAGTAGAGTTGATACGTTATAAATTATTTAAATATGTTTGTGTGAAGCCATTATGAAAAGATTAAAAAACTTTTTCTTTACAAAGTGGTGAAAACAGTTATGATGATAAAAAATATACTTGGTTTCCTCCAAAGCTTTGCACTTAGGACATGAGATTTCTTGATCAAGATTCTAAAACATGATATTAACGCACAGGAGATAAATTTAAAAGCAGTTCATGTGCCAGAATTGCTGAATAATTAAAGTGGGAAGGGACATCTGAAGATCTGGTCCAGCTGCCTGCTTAGATTAGGGCTTGTATCAAAAGTGAGATGAAGTTTTTTAAGGGCCTGGTCCAAACACATTTTGAGATCCCCAAGAATAGAGAGTCCTCAGTTTTGCTGGACAACCCATCCTATAGAATTGTTAAAGCATGAATGGTAGGTCCTCACTGCTACCTGGATGCAAGGGGACTTGGTTTATATGCCAAACTTGCCAGCTAATGTGAGAATCTGAATGCAACCTGGAAGCATGAATCGTGTAAAATTTTGTCTTTGAACCTTGTATTTCGGTTCTGAGAATAAAAGGAGTAGGAGAAACACTCAGTCTGAAATATGAGAAGAAGGCAGCAAGTGGTCACTTGTAATGGCCATAGAGGAAGGCAGCAAGTGATCAGTTATAATGGCAATATTAAGTACAAATCCTAAAGTTTCATTTTCCTGGAGAGGTAATGAAGAAGTGAGTTATAGAGAGATGAGTAAGAGCCTGTCTTTTTTGACTGGAGCAAGCACATTGCAAGCTTTCAAGTTAAGTGAAACACCAGAGCCACTTTAGAGTTACAAATGATTTAATACTATGAACACTTTATTTAACCATTTCCAGTTCTGCAATTAGGAATGTAACCCATTGCTTTATGAAAATAAAATTTATTTTTCCTGGTAGGAAAAATAAGCGTTGGGTAAATATGACAGTTGCAGTACATGTTGTTTCCTTAAAAACTGTGAGTTCAAATTTCAATTTTAGGTTGGATATTAGAAAGAACTTCTTTACTGAAAGGGTTGTTGGAATTGGGGAACACGACACAGGGAAGTGGTTGAGTTGCCATTCCTGGAGGTCTTTAAAAGACGTTTAGATGTAGAGCTTAGTGATATGGTTAAGTGGATTACTTGTTAGTTTTAGGTCAGAGGTTGGACTAGGTGATCTTGGAGGTCTCTTCCAACCTAGATGATTCTGTGGAATGATTACATTGTGTTGAAAAAAACATCTTAGGTGTTTACAATCCAAGGCAGGTCTGAAGTAGGGTAATGCTTTCCACCCACTCATATAGTCTGGGGTAAGTGCCAGGAAAAAACAACAAATATCTCACAAGTACATAATTCACAATTTTGAGAAAACTCATTACCTTAGTTTCTAGGCTTTAGTTCTGGATCCAATGCTAGTCAGTAATTCTGTATTTTTAATCACTGATAAGGATACTGACATGAATTTTTCTGTTAAGTTTGTAAATGGCATGAAGATTTCTAAAATAATGATGGCTGTTGAAAGGATAATCTGTAATGGCTGATTAGACGATGAAGTTACAGCAAAATTCATTTTGATACAGCCAGATGCAGAGCAGTGCATCAAGACTTAAGAAAAATGGACCTATGACTCTTAGGGTAGAATGCTGATTTGGAAGAACTGGATAATTCAGAAGTCATTGTAAATTAATTGGGGATAACTTGTTCAACATGTCCTTTATCTGAATTGGTATGGCAAAGAGAGCTCATGAAGCTTGTTTTTCATGCCAAAAATTCTATCTGTATTCGTGAATGGAATTTGGAAGACTGTTCTATTTCCTTTTTCCATTTTTTTTTCTTGTCTTGTCTCTGACTCTCTGACTGCAGACTTTTTCTTGACAAACTTGTTCTTTCTTCTGCAGAAAGTCTGTTGGATTCTACTGGCAATTAGCCCAGGGAAGCAGAGGCTAGTTACAATAATTATTACTGCAGGCGTAGACGGAGATCTATAAAGCCTAAGGCTAAACAAGAGGAGTCTGATTAGAAACAGCTCTTTGGAGTCTGAGAGATGAATTACGTCTGAGTTTGGAATGTTCTTGGATTCTTGGGGAGAACCTGGTGGTGTGGATGAAAAACTGTTGATTATTTTTGTATGTATCTGCACTGGTTCAATCCCCAATCTGCATGCACTAATTTTGTAAGGCGTGCTTGCCAAGTGGTCATTCCATTTTAGGGAGAGAAGAACAAAATGTTTTATGCAGCGCTCCAAAGGAAGCAGTGTGCTGGATTATCCCAGAATCCCTAATCATGGAAACCTGCAATGAGGCTCCTCTAAGCTGTTTGTGGGCTGTCTGTAAATGGTACAGTACAAGTTAGAAAATGAACTTGTATCTGCCTCTGACTTTGGTGCCCTCACCTTACTCTGAAGACCACTCAGAAGATCTGGTGGCCTCAATTCACTTCTAGAGAACACGCTCTGAAGATAAAGGGTGCAGAGAGGACCCACAAAAGATGCTGGAAAATAAGCTTTATGAAATGAGCTATAGGGAGGTCAGTCATTAACCTTATCAAAGAGAAAAGATCAAAAGATGATATGATTGCTATATGTAATTACTTATGTGTGGAGAATATATTCATCAGTAAGGGCCTTCTAGTCTTGTATAAAAGGACACAGCAAGATCTCATATCTAAAGCTTTAAGTTGGACAAATTTAGTCTAGAAAAAATGATATAGGGAGTAAAATGAAATGATCTGATGGCATTTTCTTGCTAAAAGTCAGTGTACACACATCCCTCCCCAGTAAAAGTAGAATATGAAATTAAACACAGAATAAATCAAAATATCATTTCTATTTCTGATGCCTAAATTTCAGGAACAATCATAGGATCCCACACAAAACATAAATAATGTTACGATAAGTCATACTACAGATATGTCTTAAGAATTCAAACCTGCATTTTAGTGATTCTAAAGGCTAAACTACAAAACGCCTTACAAGCTGTCTGAGATGCCTACATACAGAAATCATTCACTTCACACCAAAATGGAACCACTGCTGGGAAGCAAAATATTATATTTCTATAATAACGTATTACTGTTCCTTTCCCTTTTCCTTCCTTTCCCTTCAATTTCTTTTTACCAAGAATTACATTTTCTACCGGCCTAGTAAGCATTTACCTCACAGTCTTTATCCACTTGGGTTTATTATGAATTTAGGCAGAAAACATTTAGCTGTTGTGATCATTATCTGCCATTACCTGCTATGTGGATTTTTATACTTTACTACATTGAACATTACTGGAATTAAGGTTTTAGTTGCAATTCTTTCAAGAAATATCTATTTCCATGGATTTTCAGCTCAGTTCTAAGCATTCAGAATAGGAAGCATTTAGCTACAGGCAGTTATTTAATTTTTATTTATGTCTTTTTCCTTTGGTGTTGAAAATAAAATTTTAAACAGTATCATCTTCTGAAACTATCAAATTAACAGCTTGTCTTGGAGGCTTACTGATTTCTTCTACCTTCTTTTTTCCGTTCTCCCCATTCCCCTTGTAGCTGAAGTGAGATGGACTTTAGTCTGCCACTGTGAAATAACCACGAGAGTCACTGCAAAGCTGAATGGTAATTAATAATTAAAGGTGGAACCAGAGGAATGTATCTATAATGCATTGATTTGTGGGGGGAGGAGTGTGTGAAATTCTTTTTCTTTTTTTTTCTCCTTTTTTTTTCTTTTAATTTTTTGTAAGAAGAAGTCAGTAGCTATTCTTGATTTTAGACTGAAGTTTCCAAAATGTGTTTCTGAGCTTCTTATAAGACAGAATGCCATTTCTCAATGTAATGAATCAGGTATTCAGTTTGCAGATCTCACAGTTCTTGGTCATATTAGCCAGTCAGGCACAGCCACAAACTGTTAGCATTCTTTGCTCTGAGATTTTTTTTTTTTTTTTTCCTTTTGAAGGAACGATAACCCTAGGTACCAGGATACTAAACACAAACAAACAAAAGAGTTTTTGAAACAGTGATCACAGACCCTATGCTATTTCCCTAAGCTATTTCTCTTAAGCCTCTGAGGAGTGAATATTTCATAGGGACTGACTGTTCTTCAAATACCTTACTTAGTCCCTTGAGAAATCCACTACTTGAATGGAACAGGAACCAGAGAACTCAGTTTTGGAGTATGTCCCCCTCCTGCTTGATGTGTTTCACTTGTAACAGACTTACTGCCTTTCTTATTTTATTCATAGGAAATACATGTTCTTTCCAGGTATTTTCCTGATTTTTTTTTTGTAGTTCTCCAATCTCCTTTATATCCATGCTGTGCTTGTGCTGTGATTTGGGAAAGAGAAGGAGAGGCTACAAAAATACCACGTTAGATAAATTGCTACTTGTTGTCACAGAGATTAAAGGATGCTTTCACCTTCTGTGGAGCAGGAAATATGGAGGGGACTTGATTTCTTTTTGGTCTGATAGGGAATCAGCATCCCTGAAATTACACAGATTTCTGTCAATGTCTCTGAACTAGGTAGTTTGTGAAAATAGATAAGAACTATTGGGTTACCATCCACATGTTTGGCTGTCAGATTTTGGCTGAAATAAACTTTAACATTTTTTTTATTTATTTAAATGCCGCTCTTGAAGAAATGTCATTCTTCTCTCATTGGAAGAGAGTTCATTGAAGAATTGTCAGGAAAGTAGGAACAATAACACTGTAACACAATACGAAGTAGGAAAGTAGGAACAATAACACAATATCAACAACAACAAGTTCATTAGCTTTTGACATGCTTCTGTCTTCAGGAGGTGGCAGAACAGTCTTGAATAGAAATTTTTTTCATTGTATTATGTCCACAAAATAAACTTTTGCAAGCTAGTTCATGGGCTGCATTGAAAGCATCTTGTCCCTTCTCTTTGCTGTTGAAAATCATAGGTGTGCTGCTCTATTTAAGATAATGAAATTAGGAGAGGTTGGAATATTATTTCTGTGCTGAGGAAATATTATTTTGGGGGAATAAAAAAAAAAATAAATAATCTCAAACTGTGGGGAAAAAATTACCAGGAGTGAGGAAATTAAAGGAGTCAAATGTTGGTTTTAGATGTATGGGATACTTTTCCTGTGGCCTTTTTAGTTGTATGGGATATTTTTCATTTGGTCTGTAATCTTGCAAAATACAATTGTATTTTCAGTAGTTATTTCAAGTAGTCTACCTCTGCTCACTTTCTCTCACACGTTGCAAATGCACTTGAAGAAATGTTTATTTAAGAAAGAGCTTCTGACATGTTAGTTTCCACTACAGGATGAAAAAAATTAAAATAAATAAATAAAAATTGCATTATTAACTGTAACCCTAGCTGTCCTACTTGGGTAATGTCATGTCCCTTATAATTTGACATTTAAAGCCATAACTTTCTGAACCTACATTCATTTTGTGGAAAATATGGCACATATTTTCATTGTTTTTCCTGTGTATAGAATGTATGAGACTTCTAGAAATACTGGTTTTATCAAAATTGAATCCTTCCCTTCGTGAAAGAAAATTCAAGATCAGATTTTATTTTAATCTGTTTAGAATGGGCTTAATCCAGATTCCCATTGATTTAAGTAGATTTTGGATTGGACTCAAAAGTAAATGCATGGGTATGTAAGGGTGAGGAAGGAGGAAGAAAAACATCCAGTTGGTAACAAGATCAAGCTGAAAAGTTGCCATTGGGTTTGGGCTATATCCTGTGTGCTCTGAGTATTAATGCCTTTCTGTCACGGCATTAAATCCCAGACTCCAAACTAAAGAAAAACAATTTGCAAGAATTTGAGCGTTCAGCATTTTTTTTCTTTGTTTTAGGATAAAGTAATTTCCACAAGAAAAGGACTATTGACTTGTAAACAGAGGATGCTATGCTGCAAGTTTTGGAAATAGAATATAAATAGAGACAGGCATTTATAATACAAATATAGAACAAACTCATTAGGAAAAAAGATTGGAAAATAAATAGCAGTTGCAGAGAAACGCTTAGTATAACGAAGGACAACAGTAAATGTCATGTACACTGTATAGAATTTTTAACTGTTTAATACTATTAAGTTCTGTAATACAGTACCATGCTACAAACCACATCAGAGTTATATATGCCATTTTCAATAAATTGAATATGTTCGTGGTAGTTACAAAACGTATTCTGCACCTTCTGAAATAAAATATAATTGCATGAGTATCTTTTAACTCCTCAGATTTCCATTTTTTTTCCTTGTCAGGAAATTGAATTTTTCCAATAATGAAAATTTTGACTTCTTGGCATAGTTTATATTACACATCAGTTAGGAGATCTGTGGTACAAAAGCACATTACTGTACTTCAGGCCTCCTAGGCCTGCAAAATCTGGCATTGTTGTAAGTCACAAGTCCAAAGTTACAGTAAGCGGTCTTGAATCGGTCTTGCATGAATTGGGTCCGGGAGCACCAAGTATTACAAAAGAAAATCATTAAAGTTCATGGCACACATAATTTGTTGTCTGCTTCTCAGTTTGTTCCCTTTTTACATGTTGTTTTCAGCTCAGTGTAGACTTCTTCCACAACTCACTTAAGCGTGGATTCATCCAGTTTTACTGAGAGCCTCAAGCTAAAAGTATAGGTTCTTGGGATCAGTAGTCAATAGGAAACAAACACTTCCAAAGGGCTGTTCAGATCCAGATGGGCAAAACTGGTCTCCAGAGGTCTCTGTCTGCCTGTAGATGCTGGTTCATATTAAAGTTAGGTGGGATAGATATATCTGTGCCTCCATTTCCCAACTGTAAAATAGATAGTGTTACTACCTTAAGTTAAGGGGATGTTAAAAGCCTTTAATTGGTGCGTTTCTAGAGAAAAGAGTCATGAGAGGATATAAGTGTTAGAGATAATTGTTCAGAAGTGTTCTAGGAATGAATTAAAAATATTTTCCTTCCAAGTCTTCTGCGGCTAAACTTGTGCATCTATCTGTGAAGATTGAAAAGAGTAGATCTCATAACACAGACAAAAAGTTATTAACATTTTAAAAACAATCTAGGAACACAGAGGGAGAGACCAAGCATGAAAAATATCAGTCTCTGAGGGGAAAATCTCCCTTTAAGTGTTTGTTACTGAAACTTTTTTGCAGCTCTAACTGTAGCCAGATAAATGCTGACATACAAAAACTGTCTCCAAAGAATCTGTTGAATGCCCACTTCTTTGCTAGAGTAAAATAAAGAAATATAGATCTCATTTATCAGGGCCTACAATCTTTTCCTGCTTGTATCTACTTGATCTGAGGGTCATTTAAAATATATTAGAGGTTTAAGATTGGAATGCGAAGCTAATTTGAAACCTGGCTCTGAGATGACCGATTGTGTTAATATTCGTGCTGGTTAAAAGTGCTGTGTCTGTGACAGGACAAAATTAGCTAGGGATCAAAAATGACATGGCACTGCCTGGTGAAATAGTCATTTCTTTTCACAGATAATTCTGCATAATTCCACTTAGTTTTGATGGCCCCATGGCGCCTAAAGTAATGAACACACAGGACAAAGCTGGGTGAGGAGTCGTCTGAGGAAACACAGAAAGCTGGCAAAAACTCTGTGCTCACAGCTTGGAAACCTTCTGGTTTTGGCTTTGGACCGAATGTAGAGAACTCTCCAGCGCTCCCCCAGCCCCTTCCAATGTTTTCTCTGACATATTTGGCCTTTGACCAATTTTCCTAACAGCTCCCAAGCCCTTTCTAATAGTCTCCTAACCCAGTTGGATGTTCCTGCTGGTCCTTCACGCCCTTTCCATTGGCACACATACGAATTTCTGCTGCTTCACAAATAATGTCTAAGATAAATGTACTTTCATGCTCCTTCGTCTCAAAGGGGACCATTCCCATTATTTTGCAGTAGGCGAATTCTATTAATATCATTTGAGGTGGTATTAATTTATTTTGAATTTAACCACAGGGAGTAGACAGCTTTGGAAGTTGAGTAGTAAGGGGTTCCCTTCCGTGCCGTATTGGGGACAGCATGGCAGTACTTCTGCTAAAATTATTATTAGTATTATTATTAACAAGGAAAGTAGGAAAGAAACAGTTAATAGGAAAGACAGACACAGAGAGACAAACTCACTCAGTAAAAGAACAAGGAGGGGTAGCGTTGGGCCTGGTCTGTCCCTGTGTGAAGCTGTAGAGCAAACAGTCCTTGATGTGAGAGGCATCTGGGCCTACCCCATGTGTAGGGTGATAGCACTGGGGTACTGGAGGATGTATTTTAGACAGCACTTGAAGTAACAGCCCAAGATGTGTTTATTATTATTCCTGTTTTACTAGGCAACCCCGTTTGTTTTCCACTCTGGTTCTGTGTCATTGTCTAGGCATGATTTTATCTTTGGACTATGGAGTGTTGAAGCACCCCTGAGTATGCTGATGATTTCCAAAGCAACACATACATTCCACGTCACAAAAAAAAAATCAAATGGAGCTTTACATTTGCTTTTCCTGTGTCTCCAGTCTTGTCCTGGTTTCAGTTAGCACAGAATTAATTTTCTTCCTAGTAGCTGGTGGAATGCTGTGTTTTGGCTTAGAATGAGAAGAGTGCTGATAACACCCCGATGCTTTAATTGTTGCAGAGCAGTGCTTATACTAAGCCAAGGACATCTCAGCCTTTGCTCTGTCCTGCCAACGGGCAGGCTGGGGGGTGCAGTAAGAGCTGGGAGGGGACAGACCCAGGACAGGTGACCCAAACTAGCCAAAGGGGTATTCCATACCATCTGACGTCATGCTAAACAATATATAGGGGTGGCTAGCCGGGGGGAGGGGGCCGGACTGCTCGGGGTTAGGCTGGGCATCGGTCAGCGGGTGGTGAGCAATTGCATTGTGCATCACTTGTTTGTACATACTATTATTACTTTCGTATTATCCCCATTGTATCATCATTATTATTATTGTTATTATTATTTTTGTTATTTTTTTTTCCTGTCTTATTAAACTGTCTTTATCTCAACTCACGGGCTTCACTTTCCATTTCTCTCCCCCGTCCCAGAGAGGGAGGGGGGAGGGTGAGCGAACGGCTGCGTGGTGTTTAGCTGCCGGTCGGGTTAAACCACGACAAGTCTTCTGGATAAAATTTTAATCAGCATAACCCTATCACCATAATATAACCACCATATTCTTTAGCATATTTGTCCTTGCAGTATGCCTTTCAGGTAGGAGTGTGTTGTTGGTCCCCTTCTGTACATCATATGACCATCTTTAACTTTCTAATTTATAATGAACAAATTCAGGTATATACAACATCCAGGAAATATCAAGTCCAGTCCTCATTCATGATAAGAAGGATATTAAACATTGTGACTCCCTGGCTCATCTTGTTGCAGCATCAAAGACCTTGTTCCCATATGCAGTCTTATAAAGCCCCTTTATGATAGGCAGTTAGGTCTTACTTGAACACCATAAGTCATTCTCAGAGATAATTAATTGTAATATTGAGGTCAATGTAGGTTGATACAACCTCTGGTACATAAGATGTTATCTGGTACAATGATATTTAATCCTGTGGTTCTGGTGAAGACAGAGCAGCAGTGAGGGAGAGTAACCAATACGAACAGATCTGCCAACATCCCTGCGTCAAATGAACAGCCTTCCTAGCTTGTGGTATCCTCTACAGATGTTTCCATATGTCTTGCATAATAAATTCTTTTTTTGAAATAAAGAGCTTAATTACTTTTATATGGTAATGTAAGAAAATAGCTTTGGCTTTGGAAAATGATTTAGCTAAGTGGATTGGAAGTTCACTTTCAATTTTTATATTTTATTCTTAGGCAATAACATTGCATGACAGCCTGGAAATATTTCCCAAACAGCATTTAAAATTTGATCTTTCTTCTCTGGTGGTGAATAGTTACATAACACTGATGACCAAGGTGAATTGTTTACCCATAATACTGGATTCCTGAAATATCCAGAGGACAGCAAAAATGTTTCACATATGTCTTCTGTGGGTGTCAGCTCTGCTTCCTCTTGAATTTTCATAGGAATGAAAAAGAATATTCAGACAATAGGTTTGCTTCTGCAGGATTGTTAATTCAATTTAGAATACATTATTAGAGGAGATATGTAAAACTAGTCTATAATTCAAGATTTTTTACAATTAGGAGTCAAGCCAGACTGTTAAAAACTGGGAAAAAATATTCTTGCTTCATTCTTTGGAAATTTTTTCTTTTGGCATGTTCATGGATATGGTTTTAAGAGCTTACAAAATGCAATGTCAAATATTTAAACCTTAAAAAAAATGCAATGCTAGAAAAAGGCAACGGCAAAGAACTGGAGATTTTTGTGTCAGAGGTGACTTTGTTTTGGGCTCTTTGAAAACAGTTGGGAAGTGCAGTGAAACAACTAGTCAAAACATTAGGCATTGTTTTCTAAATTTCATGTGTAATCTGCATTTTTGGTTCCTGTTACTATGTGGCCTTTAAGTTGAGTTCCCATTTGCTTGAGTGAGTAGCAGACCGACTGCCTGAGTTGCAGTTATTATTTGCCTTCTTTTCCACAAGGACACTTTGCTTGCTCATCTTCTACTTGGTGTCCACCAGGACCCCCAGGTCCTTTTCTGCCATGTTGCTTTCCTACTGGGCACCTCCTGGCTGGAAAGGCTCCCCACCCAGTGCTGAGAAAGGATTCACAGAGAGTCACTTCGCTTCATGTTCAAAGATGGGCTATGAAACTGGTGAAGGGTCTAGAGAATAAGTCTTATGAGGAGTGGCTAACGGAGGTGGGATTGTTCAGCTTGGAGAAAAGAGCCAAGTGATAAGACGAGGGAAAGGGCCTCAAGTTGCACCAGGGGAAATTTAGGTTGGATATTAGGAGAAATTTATTTACTGTAAGAGTGGTGTGGCATTGGAATAGGCTGCCCAGAGAAGCAGTTGAGTCACCATCCCTGGAGGTCTTCAAGAAACGTGTAGATATAGAATTTTATAGCATGATTTAGTGGTGGACTTGTCAGTACTACATTAGAAGTTGGACCAGATAATCTTAGAGTTTTTTTCCAACCTAAGTGATTCTATGATTCATTGTTCTTTTCAATACTTCCTTAAGATTTTCCTTTGTAATGACACCTCTAACCAATTAGTTCTTTGAGTAGTACTTCTTAGGAAGCTGTTTCCTTTGCTCTTTCCTTGATTTTCAGATGGGGTACAAGCTTTGGCTGAAACACTTGCTGCATTTGAACATTCATAATTTTGTCTCATTGCAGCTTTCCCTTAGTGGTATTGTTCATTTGAACCAACAGCCAGTTCTTACAGACTTCTTTGAGCCCAGGATCTCTGTCAAATATGATTGAAATCAGTGAATTTAGAGTTATAAAGTAGAGACTGCATACACATGCAGTGCCATCATGTAAGCATAATTTTCTTAGGAGCTTGCGCTGAAAATCTGAGATAAGTTGTTGATGTGAAGACCTATTTTCTGAAATTGGATTATAGGTTCCTGATGGCAATGGGTTGTCTTTTTGTTCTATGTTTATACAGTCATTGTGAACACCATATAATATGGTTCTGTAGTAGGCTGCGTATTACATATCGTAAAGTTACGCTTTTGCATAAGTGTTTGCAGGGTCAATGTGTAAAGTACTAAATTTCACATGGTTTTTGAATCCGGAAGTAATCATAGCCACTGCTTTCAATAATATGCACTTATTCAGCTCCTGTGGTAAGAAATACCTTTTAGAGAAAAGGAATTGACCCATTATTGTGTCTTGCTTTGAATTATGAATAAATTCACTGTACAGAATTATTACTAATGCTTAAGACATAAGTGCACTGGTCCGGTCATTGACTTCATACACAGCAAGTTCTCTCTTCTCCCAATACAATTTAGTTGGAAGAACTATAAATCTAATCTCCTTAAGTCTTTCATGTTAAATCATGGGTTGCTTCTATGAACTTTATTAACAGAGAGGAGTAGAAGCTTATACAGTGAATTCTTAATAGCTTTAGTAATGGTCTAAACGTCTCCTATTTCACCTTTCATCACAATGCTGCAACAGAGTAAACCTAAATGCTCTTTTCCCACTTATAGTTCTTCCAGCATAATCAAATTATTATAAAGTTGTTAATAGTACTATGGGACCTGGACCATGTAATATACCCGTGGTAATATATTTCGTATTAATAACCTTTTGTTTTTTTACTTTTCTTGCAAGTGTCTTTTTTAATTAATAAATGTATAATCTAATGTCAGCCTTAACGTGATGAGCAAAGAACCTGCCTGCTGCAAAAGTAGAATTGGCTTCAGGGACTGGAGCTGTAGGTGGTTACCTATAATTTGTTTTGGAATTTTTTGATTATCAGCTGTCAAGAAAGTTCTGGAAGTACAGGAGGTGATGGTGATGAATTAATAGGCTGTGCCTAGAACATCTTGAACTCCCTGAAATAGTTACAATTTACGGTGAAAAAGTTATAGTTTAATAGCTAAAAAGATGAATTAAGCTATATTTGTGAACAAAATAGCAACTTACGTTCCAGTCATGCAGAGTATTAAGTGCCTCTTTAAGTGACTCTCATAAACACTTCTGCTGATTTCAGTGGGTTCATTCGCATGAATTAAATTAAGCAGATGCTAAAAAGTTTCCAGAAACTTGAGTCTGTCTGAGAAGTAATTTTCCTGGTATTTGCAGTGTGCTCTCACCTTCTAATAAACTTGGGAAAACACCAAAACTTGCAGTCATACCTGCAAGTATACATTTGAAAGTATGAGTGTTTCTCTATTAAATTTCTGAATAGATGCCAAAATTAAATAAATCTACAAAATCAAAAATTTCAGGGGTCAAATAAAGAATAACCCACAAAGATCTTCATGTAGATAGAAAAAGATAACATGGAAAGTGATTGACCTCTCTCTATATATTTTTCCTTTCTCACCATCCTAGGTGACATGGTCATGAAAAGAGAGGATTAAAATGGGCTTATTTAAAGGCAAAAATTTATTAGGAACTGATTAAAGCATATTGTAATCTCTTAAAGGGAAGGTTTACTCATTTTGGTCCACCATTGCTGCAATGTATTTTCAGAAGAGAACGAGAAAAAAGGAGATAATTCTAACTTTAATTATTCATGGATTATATCTGTGGAATATTCCTTTTGTTTTTGCTGTCTATCATTCACTGAAAACCCATTGCACTCATGAAGGTGGGCCTATGTCCAGAAAGGATTTTGGGGATGGAAGCTGCTACAGCACCTCTGGAGAACAGCTCTGAGCTGTAGCTACTTTAACAGTAAGAATCTATCAAGACAGATTAGGGAAGCAGGAGAATGGCGTGGGAGATCTCTGGCAATTCACAGTTCTCTCTGTTTCTAGAGTAATTTCTGAATTTCCACAGAAAACTTGCTTTGAACGCACATTGCATATAACTTCCTAAGGAATCCTAAGGAATTTATCCTCTGTACTTCAGCCCACACGGAGAAATACTGGCCAACTCTGGCTTTATGGAGGGTTAAAGGGGTAAAGTAAAGAGGGAGATAATAGAGCACTGTTTTTGTGATATAAGCTGAAGGTTTTAAATTTCCTTTTCCTCTTTTTCTGTTTTAAATCTTTACTGTGTCACATAGTTGGTGTATGCCTGTCATGCAGTATGACTTGAAAGAAAGAGGTGAAAATATTGTCTTCTGAATTCTTTGCAGGGAACCTGGCAGGAAACTGGAAATGTGATGCTTGTTTATTCTAATGTTCTCCAATGGTCTGGAACAGTGCTGTAAAGGGGGCAGAAGGAGCTAGTTTCTGAGCAAGCAGTAGAGATGTAATCAGAAACCTGTAAGGTACAGTAAGGACTGCACCTAAGAGATGGGTGCAATGCTTAAATACCGGGCCAGAAAGCTGCACCGGGCATTCATGTCTTTATCTTGGGCCAAAATATGTGTTTACTTTTATTTGTATTTACTTAACACTCCTTCCCTCCTCTACCCTCCCCCCCCCAAACCAACCAACCAAAAACAAACAAAAAGAAAACAAACAAGCAATGAAAACAAAATTCCCGTCTTAGAGCTTCATTAAAGTTTTCCTCCTTTAGGGATTTGAGGTAGAATAGCCCTGGCGTTGTTACTGGTAACAAACACTTTCTGAGGAATCTGGGAAGAAGGAATGCTGAGGGATTTCTGTTTCAGGCAATGAAAGAAGGGATACATTTCTTAGGTATTCTTGGCCAGAAGCACCATCAGCTGTGGTGACGCTAGATTCCTAGCACACAAGGGCAAATTATTGTCGCCACCTCCATTGACATGCTCTGGCAATTAACTCAAAGAAATGTGGGTGAATTTAAGATGAAATAGTTCAAATAGTCCCCGTAAAACAGGAGGTGGGATGGACTAGGAGATCTCTAGGTAACTTTATAGATCTATCTTTAAATACAGAATCTGCTGAATTTAATTCTCCTCTGTTGCCGTTCTTTTTAGCTGTCCTCGCTGATGATAGCAGGAGCTGGTTCTCAATCCCACCCTTGATCATTGCTCAGTTACTGTTGTGCTTTGAGCCTCTCTCCATTTACAGGCAATCCAAACACTTTCACTAGGGCAGCAGCGTATATGAGCTACTGGCTACCATCCAAGCTGTAAAAATGCTCTCAGTTGCAGAGTTGCACTGAAATGAAATTGGTGAAACAAGACTCTGCTCTTACAAATGATGCAGAGAATCTAGAGATCCAAAAGACCTTCACTTTTTTTTTTTTTTTTTTTTTTTTTTTTGTGAAATTATTCCTTCTGCTCTTTGGATCTGTTTATTAATTGAGGGAAAATACCAACCTGTTTAACAGTATCACTGTTTAGCCTGAAAAGATGCACACAGTCCAAATGACAGTTCTTTAAAAATCTGTAAAGCAGACGATCTGTATTTTTTTCAGATGCTGGGATAAAATCCACTGGCATAACTGAAAAAGTGATCAACCTCTGCCTCATATGCCACAGGTTGCAACAGTTTAAGAATTCAAAGACGGCTGGTTATCACTTTGTTTTTCCTTCGTTAATATTTAGGACGGATGCTGAGCAACAGAAATGGCTCATTTGGATTGTACTGTGTTGATCTTTTGGTAGAGGTTAAGTTCAAAGCACGTGGATCTATAGGGATCTTCAGTGTGTGGTAGTTATCAGCTTGCCCTGTGGTAGAGGGGCTCCAATGTACATTGTTGAAAATCATCTAAATAACAAAAGTTATGCTTACAGGATGCACAAGAATGAAAAAACATTGGCCTACTAAATCCAGGATTCAGTCTCTTGTTCTGCATGAATTTAAGGAAAAAAGAGTACTCTCATGTATCTTTTGATATATATTTTTTTTCAATACCAAATATACATTCTTGTATCTCTTAAGGGAATCTCCTAGGTCAACTCTTGTGGCCTAAGGAGAATTTCAGTTGTTCAAAAAAGCAAGGTCTGAAACTTCTTCCTTAATAATTAGAGCCAATTGATGCTCCCAGTAGTGAAGTTTCTTTCTTTTCCTCCTTAATTGCAAGCACCAGCAGAAAGCTGTAGTTAGAACGCTGACAATAGAATAAATAGCTGACCTGATGGAGCGTGCTTGGGCTGTAGCCAGGAATCTCATCAGTAGATACTCTGTCCTTTGGGAAATGTTTCTTTCTTCTGTGTTTGTAAGTCTTATAGTAATCTATTTAAAAGTAAGAGATTTTTTTTTTCTTGTTTGCTTGCTTTATTTTAAACCAAGACTCTATTTTTATAATGCCTTCTCATCAAATTCCAATAAAGTGATCTGGTAGATTTTGATTCTTTTGAGAATAGGAGAGATTAATATAATTTGTGAACTAAAGGATCGATTCTGAGTTTATTTATATCAATATATATCCAGTGATACTTTCTTTTGTTATTTGTTAGGCTTCAATCACCCTGAGCATGGCTACTATTATAGCTCAGTTTTGCAATATGTTATTTCCATGACACCACGTACATAACACCCATGGTCTGGGATTCTGCTCTCTCATAATCTCCAGCGTACAGAGACCCGAGCACTGATCTGTTGCATAAATGTAACATCAGCATATGAATTATCTGGATAATCAAAGTGGACGTCTACAGTTGCTGTTTGCTAGGGATTTCACCTGATGGTCATGAACAGAGGAAGTGCCGGTTCAATAACAGCATGCTCCAGGCTGCTGGGGACTGATGTTGACCCTGCATTAAAGAAAACTAACAGCTGTGCAAGGAACCAGAGGTTCTCCCAACTCTACCTCAGTGGGGTTGCTATGGTAACTTGGGGATAAGAAGCACTAATATGGACTGCCAGTGAGTGAGGGAGATCTGTTTTAGGTGATCTACATATAAAATATAGCTTTCAGATTGATTAGTCATGGACTAATGCTTTATGTTTCTTGACCAGTGAATTTGTCAGATGTTGAATGAATGGGATGTGATTCCTACTGGCTTTTTGGGTAAGCCGAAGATGTTTCATGGATGAAATTTGTTAATATGTATTTGGATGACTTCTGGTAATCCAGATGAATAATTTACAGAGTGGAGAGCTGTTCTTGAAGGAAGAAAAATGAGTGATACTTCTAGTAACAAAAAATCACAGACACGAATTTCTCATTTCTGATCTTGTAGAGAAGACCAAAGCTCATTTTCTGTCTGAATTTATCTGGATAATCAGGGTCAATTGACATTGTTTACCACCCTGTGTTAAAAAAAAAAATAAATAATAATAGTCATGTCATAGATGTCAAAGACAACTGCCTCCTAAATTTAAATTAGCAATCAAATCAGTTCTTCCTGCTGAGAAAGTCATTCAAATTGCTTGGGGGCTGTCATGGAGTAGGGGGATTTATGTGACTACTCCAACTCCACTGTTCATGTGAAACAGGCAATCTTTCACAAAGTCACTGGGTTTGCAGAAAACTTTGAGTGCTGAAATCACTCTCCCCAGGAAAAGGAAGAAAACCCACCCGATCAATCTAAAAATAAAACTGGTAAGAAGTGAAAAATAAAATGAAACAGTTCAGATTTTCAGCAGCCTGACCTTCACATTCACCAGAATAACTGCCCATGATCTACTTCTATTTCTTTTATCAGTGAACTTAAATATGTTTGTTTTTCATTGTCTTTTTAGGTGATCCTGATTCTTACCAAGTATTACCATACCGACATGGGAAAAGTCCTGGAGAGCTCTTTGTGGAGGTAAGTTCTTTGCTTTTCCTGTAACATTTCCCCCTTTTCTATGAGTAGATTTGTCTCTCTTCCCATTAGAAATTGCTGCTGAATTGATCTTGGTGTTAATATAGCGGTATTACCCAGAGTCTCAATAGTGCTTACTCCTTTTCTTCCTTAAATGAGCTGCAGTTCAGTAAGAAAGAGCTTGAAATGAATTTTAACAGTAGAAGCAAACAATGACAGAGTATAAGGTACCTTTCTCATGTCACTCTTCAAGATGCCATTTCTCTTCCTTTTCTTAGAAATTTTACCTCTAAGTTACCTGAAGTCTTTGAGTTGCTTCTTGTGTTGATGTCCCTGATGGGAGTTTTTGCTGTTCTTTCGTACTGTATTGTGGTTAGTGAGTAATCCTGATTTGGAAGGAGTCATGATTGTCTGGATGTGAAATATAATACTAGAGCTGGTTTTGTTGTGACTTATGATGACTGGAAAAATGTAGTAGTTCAACTAAGATTTATAAATTGATTGTCACTTCCTTAACATCTGTGAATTAAGATATCAATATGCTTATTGCCTGTGCACACACAAATTGCATCACTGGATGTTTATGAGCACAAAAACAGGGCTAGGGTAAGCCTATGCTACACTAGTTCAACATCATAGATCAAGATCAGTACTTTCCTATTCCATTGTCTTTTTTCACAAACATACCTGTTTTCAGCTTGCCAATATGAGATAAATTGCTACAATACGCTGTATTTTTTGCATGTTGAGATGATTTGTTTTTTCAAGGTAAATGGTTAACAGGCACCTAGTTTGCGGAGATGTGTGCATCTGAACGATTATAGAATAAAAAGTGTGAACCTATTTGAAGTTATTTAAGTGCATCAGTACTGAATGATAACTCCTACACCAGACACCTGAAATCTGGTTGCCTTCTGATACGTTCATTTTATTTTGCTCTGTAGGCTTTGTGTGCTCTGTGTAATTTTCTGTTTATCTCTATAAATCTTCTACCACAGATTTTCAATACCCATTATGTACACTTCAAAATTGAAAATATTTTGCAGTTATCAATAAATATAAAATGGCTCCAGTGTTTGCAATGCTAGTTTTCCTGAGTTATCTGTAGTGCTAGAAGTATTCTTGAAATACTCTGCCTGGATATCTAAATAGTTGTTAGAAATGACAGGAGACTTACTTCAGAAGTCTGTGTGAATTTCTTACGTTGCCAATAAGCATCAGGTCTAGAAACAAATGGGTGATGTAATACCTTGTGGCATAGGTACATGTAAACATCATACTTTCCCCAAAGCTATATTTTTCACAGAGCCAGTCCAAGAAAAGGAGTGGGTCACAGAATAGGGAGTGAGAGAAGTCTGTGACCAGGACATGGTGCATAGCAGTCTTGGTACTTTTTTTGAAGGAGGCTGCGTTGTTTTAATCTTGTGAGATTTCTCATGGCAGCAGCAGACCTTTGCAATACCTTGTTTTAATACTGCTGGTAGTCAAGTCTAGCCAAGTGCAGGGCTCCATGCAACACAAGGGTGTTTTCAAGTAGAAAATAACACTTGTAGTCACTGAAAAGGTGTCTGCAGGAAAGAGAGTAAGATCGAATGGAGAACGCTTAGTATTGGCTAAGAATTGACCTTTTTAGGGCTACGATGGTTCATTTGTAATTATCCTTTAAACTTACAAGATGGGAATTTAATTGCATATTTTTTTCTGTTTTATTTTTCGTCCAACATCTTGTGCAAAGACAACCAAATGGAAATTTGTATGCTATCATAGCTGCGTAAGCACACGCTGCTTTCCTGTTGCATGACCCTGACCGATGCAGCATGTACAATGTGTTTCAAGTTTTGCTATTCACGCCTCAGTACAATCTATCATGGAAGTCTTTTAAACTTATCCAGTCAGACTCTTCAAAATAAACTCTCTGCTCTTTCAAAATAAACATAAAACAGGCTTCAGATAATGTTTCTTTCTTTAGAGAACATAAACATTTTAAACAGAGTTGTTCAGCCCTTGCTGACAGCTGGTGTGAAGAAGATCTGGTGTGAACTGCATTTGAATAGCATTGATGCTAGATTGCGTTATAGGAAAATCAGGTCCTTTTCCTCACGAGGAATGGATTTGCCACATGCTTTGGTTGTTTATAAAAGTAGGATGGAAAAGCTGAAAGGAAACAAGTGCTTAAGAATAGCATTTGGGCCAGAGGGAGTAGCTGATCCATCCTGGCTGTGGTCTGCTCTGGGTTCACCTCCTGCTTCTGTCTCTGCCCGTTGGGTTGTGAGAGCTGCACACGCAGTTGTCAGGCTGGGACTTAAGAAGTGGCTGTATTTAGAAACGCACAGCCAAGGCTAGCATGCAAAAATATTGAATGTGCCTGGCTCTGTTGAGATGTAGCTCAATATATGTAGTAAACGAAATAAAAATAAATACTGAACAAAGCAGACTGTAAAGTCAGGGAAGTTCTGTATTTTTTTCCTATGTTAAGAGTTTGGGTGTAAATTGGTGAAGCTGCATGTTTCACCATGGTCTTGTACTCATGCTGGCAGTCTGCCCAGCATGCACAAAGCATATGTATTTTTTTAAGCTTTTGGGTTTGTTTCTCTTCTGCACTCCTCTCATTTGCATCAGAACAAATATACAGTAAAATGGGTGTGAAAAATGTTGTAGATTTTTTTTTGTCAGTGGATAAAATCCATTAATCTTGGTGAAGTTTCTGTGCCCCAGTAGGAATGGATGCTATTCTGTTATTTTCTGATTCAGTCCAGTGTTCTTCTTCTTCCTGTCTTGCCCAGCTACATCATACCAGGCAGTTAATATTCCCTAAGTGAACATAAACCTGGTTTATAACCCAATCAGTCCCCACCAAGTTAATTTTTTAACATTGTTTATCTCCCACTTTTATCTTGCTGATCTCTATAAATATTATCACAACTTGGCATTTATCAGTCCCTTTATTTCCTGAAAATACATCCTTATTTTCTTCCTCTAAAACATATTTCCTCTTCACCTCTCTCTCTCTTTTTTCATCCTTCACTCAAAATAATTGTTTTTCCCTGCAATCACTTTGTGGAACAGGGAGTGAGAAGGGAAGGGTGACTTGGTGGTCCAGTGCTGGTTAGTTGTTCTCAGTCACCATGGCATTGCAGGCAGACTTTCAAGTGTAATGCAAATGATGGAGGCAAAAAAGAAAACAGTTTGAGGTATGTTCTGGTGGAGGTGTGGGGAGCTGCATACAAGGAAAACAGATTTTTGGAAATGGTTCTCGGTGGCAAATTTCTGCACGTTTGCAGACCTTTGTTAATTTACACAGGTGACTTATGCCTGCCCCTATGGGTCAGGTTACATGACTGGGATGTCTAAATTTTAATTGCCTTGGAATCTTATCATTGTCTAATAAACAGTGAAAATGGTGCTGGAGAATAAAAGTCTTTTGACTAGTAGCAGTTGCTTCTGCTTACACTGGCCAGGTGAAGGCATAAATATCAGCGGAAGCGTGCTGTTAGAGAGCACCCGTGTGTGGTTCTCTGTAGTCAGCTAGTTCTGATGCTTTGTTTATTCGCTTATTAAATAATTATTAAGGTAGGGTTAAATTGAATAGTTATTTGATTCAAAATAAGGTAAGGAAATAAACTGAGATGGCATTGGTTGCCTCTTGAATATAAAGTAAGCAACTTTCTGAGAAGGAACAGAAGATTGTTTCCAGAATTATTTTAAGAGTTTCTAAACTGTAGTATATCTTGGGAACACAAGTTGGTTGTCATTTCAGGCCTCATTAACTTAATGAAAAAACTGATATTCCAGAGTAAAACTTCAAATTCAAGTACTAAAGCTATGTTCGCATATTGTGCATATAGTGTGGATATATGCATATAGTGCTATTTATATCAGAGTCTGCATGTAGCTTTAGACAGCATGCTTAGCATATGAAGGACTTGAATTCAACAGAGCGTTTAGGAAAACAGATACTTGATCATGTGTTTCCTTGTGCTTTATGGACATGTTTGTACCTAAATACATAGGGGCACATGTTTTACAGCCTCAGGTGCCTGCATGCAAAAACTGCATGCGTGCAACTTTAGGTGTATGTACTTGAATCTTAAAATGAAATATTTTAGCTTTAAATTGGTAGCCACTAAGAAACTAATACTAATAATTATCTGCAGATCTTAGTTAATTAATTATGGTGATATCTCTTGGAAATGGACATATATTATTATCTCCATTCTATAAATGGGGCAACTGAGATGTTACCTGAGATGTAACCTGCAGGTTATCCAGTGACTCAGCACCGAGTGGCCATGAGGTTGACTTCCAGCCCTGTGCTCAGACTGTCTCTGACTCCTGTTTCTGATATGTATGCAGCCTTTCCTTCTTAACTTGTTCTACGCAATGAATAATAGATGCTGATGATGATTGCTAATAAAGTTTTGATTGCATATTATCAAGCGTAATGATAGGGTAGCGCTAACTCGACTTGCTGTGTAATTGCCATTGTTCCCAATGGCATCCCCGTGTTGTTATTGTTTCACCACAGCAAAACAAGCTGCATTGTTGGGTATTAGCTGCACTGTTACCTCCCAGTACTCCACCCTGAACCCTGATTAGGCCGGTTGACAAGATGTTTGTTGGGATATTTTGCCCAATGTTGTCAATAATGAACTGAATGAAGCAACAGACCTCTCAGCCCACATAGACGTGGCCAAACGTACTGGGACTCCCTGCTCCAAAGGCAGCTTGAAGAGGGAGTGAGGTTGCAGTTCTGGGAGCAAAGCTGTGAGGGTCCAGGTCAGCAGCTGGGCATGAGAGCAAATATCTGAGCCTCACAGACAGCATGACACTTGGCAAAACTCAGGGAGTCAGAAAAATCCTTCTCTTTGATGGCACAAATGTTTTATCTGCACCCGCAGGTAAAAGCCATGTGTTCTGGGAAGACCCAGTCATGCAATTCCACTGTACATCATTAATGCTCAATGCACAGTGACCACACAGTGCTTTGGGCATTTACACAAAGGTGTATGTCTACACCAAGGTTAAAATCCAGACTACAAAGAGCAGGAGAGTCTTTTAAGGTAGATGCAGTGAACAAAATACCACTCAGAAAAGTACAATTTCTGGACTCTGTGTGGCTCACGGGGTGTGAGAATGAGTATAGGCAGTTGTCTCCAAGCTCTTCGCACTTGTAGGTGAAATTAATTTAAAAAGAAAACCAAAACAGAACGGACAACAATATAGGATCTGATGCCCCAGTCAAATTTGGTTTTGGTGTGAAATGCTGCTTACTATGTGAGCAACCATATTCTGCAGCAGTGTGCCTTTCCAGATGGTCTTATATTGTGGTTCTGCTTTGAAAAGTGACTTTGTAGAAATGGCCCCAAGGGACTGAGTTATTGAGCCTGTGATTTCCATATCAAATTTGCTCTTTTTCCAAGTAAAAACAAAAAAAGAAATGGCTTTCTAATTATTAGCCCAGCAAACTCAGCTTGGGATCTAATGTCTAGCTGTGCTTACTCTGGCTAATGCATCATCCTGAGTAATGCAGATTCTGCAATCAAACTAGATTGCCCTCAATTATTCTGCAACTCTTTTTGCCCTCCTATTATATCCTTGTTTACACTTCTTCCACCATGAAAAGGTTTTGGGCAATATGGTTGAAAAGGCAGCCCTACAATTAGAATTCTGTTTTCATTATTGAACAACAGATTTCTATACTCTCTTTGATCATATTTCCATATTTGCCTAATACCATTACTAAGACTTCCATTATCTTTGCTGCAATTTCTGTCTTGCTAATACTCTGCAGTGTGTCATTATGAGTTGAATTGTGCAGGCGAGTTTCTATTTTAAATTTATTTTGGGCATTTAATACAGGCTGTAAAACCAGAGTTAGAAACTGAATGTAGTAGATTTCAGTCTATGAGCAATGTTTTAATATGGTCGTCAGGTAAGGAAAATACATAAAAGACAAAGTGAAAGGAATCCATCTCGACAGCCTTTGAACATGCAGGATGTTGAAGAGATGATTATTGATGTTTGTAACAGGCAGTTGTATTGATTTAGATACTTAGAGGATGCCAATGTTGAAATGTGCTTTTGTGATGTGTACTCCAGCGGACACATGGCCTACTGTATTTGTTCCTATGACAGAGACCCAGCATGCTGGCAATAACCTTGATGTCACCTTGATGCTGCACTCATCCTGACATATGTTTTAGCCATAGCTTTTGGCCATTTATTAAAGGAATGAACTTTGGTTGCAGATGTTGCAAAACACTATGTGAGACGATCATGATCCAATATTCTGTAGACACCTCTGAATGCGATGTCTTTAAATAGGCACTGGACGTAAGGAAGTCCTTCTGTGTCCTCTGTTACTGCAATGGCAGCTTTTGTATATTTTGATGTCTAGGATCTTTGAAAGTCTGAACTGTTAAAAATAAATCCCTCAAGTAAATTAAAGCTACCAGAGATCTCTATCCAGAATTCTTTACTAAAGATCTGTTGTTCACAGATGACAGTGCTGTGTCATAACTATTTTTTCAAGCCTTCAACTTGGAGTGATGATGATGATTTCAAATGTTTATATGTTTCTAAACTAGTTTGTGAATACACAAAGAATATATGACATATGGATTAAGATCCACTTGGAAAGCTGTGATTTATGTAGTTAGGAAAAGGCTTTTGCTTGCAGGGTGCTTGCGTCTCTTCAAGCTGGTTGCAGCACGGCTGCTGAGCATGTTCAATTTATCTTGGAGGATGGGGATGTTTCTACTTTACAGGCTGGTTTTGATCTCTCTCTTTTTTTCAGATTGTTCTCTCTTATTTATTTTATTTATTTTTTTAATCTACTCTAACTTCTGGAAAAGGAGTGTGAGATTTATCTCAATGAGTGAGTCAATTTATTCAGAAAGAATAATCATTTACCTAAAATGGTGTATGAATCCTTTACCATTGTTTAGTAACTTGATCCTATGTGATAGAATTTCTGATTGCTATGAGTGGAACTGGAACAGTCTTAAAACCTGGTATTTTATGGGTGCAGGCTGTGTGCGAATTGTCCCATAAAATACGTGTTTGTGCCTTAAGTGAGTTGCATTTAGCTGGGGTTGATGTTAATGGAATAAGCAAAATAAGCATTTTTTCTACTCCAAATCCATCCAACTCAGTAGTAGTAGTAAGTTCAGAAAGGCCACTTCACTGGCTTCTGCTCAGATCTGTCATAGTATCTATTGCACAAGCCTCCATTAAAAAAATTATGGTCTTTCTTGCTAGCTTCAGCAGGCAGGTCTAAGATAAGGAGAGGAGAAACAATGCCCTTCTGTGCATTAGCCATCTGTGGGGTTTCTAATTTTTTTTTTTTTGTGTGTGTGTTGCTGTCATCCTCCCTGCCAGCGTGCTCAGAATAAAGAAGGAAGCTTGCATTGGCGCTGCCCACGGTCTACTTGTATGTGATCAAACTGAGAACTGCAGTCTCAGAGCTTTTATTGTGACATGATTCCTCTGTACTAAATTCATATAAATAGTTGAGCCATCATTTTTTTTAGCTAATCAGAAGTACTTTGCTGCATTGTCATCCATTAACTCCCACTGTCAGCAGGCCAGCGCAGCGGGGAGGTGTGGAGCCCATAACCTAGGGGCAGATGGAATGACACCATATATATATTAAGCAATGTTTCCTTTGCCACTCCGCAAAATGGAATAAATAAGAAACCACAATGAAAGCAGCCGTTTCCATTGCTCATCACATTTTTATGATGATGAATGAGGTATAAAAACCTGAAGAGGATAAGTTTTTAAGAAATAAAAAAGGACAAAGTCACGGCTTAGAGGAGCATATGGGAAAGTAGATATGGCAATGCACTCAAACTAGTCATGCTACTGGTTCCACCTTCAGCCTACTGTGTGACCTTGTTTGAAGAACTGACTGTACCTGTGTTTTCCTCCTCTTGGTCTTTGCCTGATTTGTTTCTTTGGAGTAGAAATAATTTGGAGAACTGCTTGTACAAGCACAGTCAGTGTTGGGGCTGTAATGCTGTGTTAATACAAATAATGTGAAGGAGCTGTAAAACTTAAGGACATTTTGTGTTCCATCTCCCCAGAGTTTTGGGGTTGAGCCTGAGAAAGATGGGGGGCCATCATAGAGCACTGATGTACAATGAGAGCCACCTGAAAACACTTATCTGTAGTCTCACAACAAGGCAGCTAATGGCTGCACAAGCAGCAACAGTTGTTTTTTTCTTTTCTTTTTCTTTTATTTTTTTCTTCTCTCTCGGCCCCTATTTTGAAAATAGGGGTTTTGCAAACCCCCATCGCTTCTCTTGGTGTTGGGTACCTTGTGTTACTGATGTGGGATGTGGCATGTGAGCAGCCTTACTTACTTCTCTAGGATGTGCAGTCTGCTCTAGTGCATCCCCTGCTAACTGATTGCAAATTAATTTGGTTGTTGGGGCTGAATGAATGAACGGCTGCATAGTTAATTATGCAGAATGGTATAGAAAAATGTAGTGTTAATGTTTTATACTCTCATTATCCCTGCAGTACGGGATATATTTTTCAACGTGAGAATAACTCAGGTGGTATTTCCCGCATAACGTATTTATTAGGAACTTTGTAATGTTAGGCAGCTTCCTCTGTTATACTTCAGTAGGGATAGGGAAAATTAAAAATTCCATACAAACTAGGTTTTAAAATGTAAGTATAATCCTGTGTGCTGAGGAATTTGGGGGGGTGGGTAGTTTACAAAATGAAATTAATCTTACAGCAAGGTTTAAATGTCTTGATTCTTTTTGATTTTCTGAGTTATGGAAGGTGAGAGGAGGGTTGTTCCTTTCTATCCCTGCCACGTCTTACTGTTCAGATGATTGATAATTAATCAAACATTTGACGCTCTGTTCCATCTTTTTTTTCCTTCTCTCTCTTTTTTCCCCCCACGTAGTGTTTGGTTTTCTCCCTTCCATTTTACCTCCTGTTCCCTCTCTTCCCACTTCAGCATCATTTCCTCCTATTGCATATAGAGGGGGTTAGTAACTTACTAACTGTAACTTCAACATATAGCAATTTTTGAGCTAAACTTTAGGAAATGTATGTTGCTTTCTCACCTAGTTCTTCCTTGCTAGTTATTGTCCTCCCTCTTTCATTGGGCTGGATTTCTGTCTCTTTCAGGCCTGACTTTTCCAGTCCAGACTGGAGAAACTGCTTTTTGGATGGGGTGCTAAGTGCCTACAAGAAGTTTTTGCATTTTTGCCTAACATGTCAGCTCCAGTGCTGCCTTTTGAAGATGTTCCAAAGCTGATGTTCTTCTGATGGCAGTGCTTTTCCCCTTTAGTTGCTTTGGCAGATTGTAGATTTTTCCATGACCTGTGAGCACATTTGATCCAAGTTTTCTATCACAGGATCTGAAATTGTGATTTCAATCTGAGGGGGGAGAAAAACCCCCGTTATCACCTATTTGTTGAAAAGCACCTGTCAGCATGAGTTTATTTATTTATTTTGATTCTGGTATGTACTTCCTTTGCCAAATGGATATCATTTTTCTTCAAGAGGGTGCATGGAGTTCGAATTATGCCCCTTGATAAAAAGACATTTCATTATCAGTGAAATACAGCCACCTCTGGGCAAAAGCCAAGGGAACATGTAAAGCAGTCATGCAACAAAGTGTGCTTTCTTAATATCAAAAGGACTAACAGTTCAGTCAGTCTCAAAAGAATCTCCATAGTTCAACCTTTTGATATCCAGTCTTTCAAGCTTTCCTTTCTGGCAGGAAGAGGAAGTTTGCTCGTGCTTTCTGTACAATTCAGATAGTTTTCTGTAACGCTGAGCTGTCCGTAGGATTGTGGCTGTGCTGAATACTTCAACTTAAAATGTTAACACATGGGAGAGAAAATGATTTTAAAAATTTACTCTCTTCCAAGAATTTGAAGACTTATCACTGTTTTATCTTAATTGTTACCATGTGCTGTCCATTCCTTAATTTTGTAATGTCTCTTTGGGATATGGTGTATATGGAAAAATGTGATTGAAAAGTACAGTTTTATTGTTCTGAAGTACAGTCTCAATTTTGAGATTTCTCTCCCTCTCACCTACCCCTAGGCAGTGTCTGTGCCAAACCGTGGTCTCTCATGTTTCACAAATTTGCTTTTTCTTTAGCCTGATGCTGAAAAATAGAGAAAAAAAAATAGTATTTTACTTTTTATCCTCATTTTTAAACAATCAGAAGCAAAAATATATAGAGAGGTGTTACACACCTGAACTCATCACATATGTAACACTTGAATTCTTGGTGCTATTTTGGTACAATTTGCATCTTGGTTCAGACCACAGCTTGCTGTCTGTTCTGCTCTGTGCTAGTGGGAGGTACACGCTGGTAAAAAATACTCTTCTGCACTATGAGAGTGCAGTGCTTTCTGGCAGGCGTAGGAGCTCAGGGTGAAAAATCTCATGCCTTGGCTTCCCATGTGGCCTCTGGTGAGTCTATGAAGTTGTCCGTGTTCCAGAATGGAAAGCATCCAAGGAGCAAATTTAAATAAAATTAAAGAAGGTAAGAAAGTTAATTATTTAAAGATCAGAAAAGTATGTTGCAAGTGTGGTGTATAAAACACCCTTCCTTTGTTCCTATCACAGTGTTATCTTAATAGGTCAAAATTAGAGGAGACCTTGACTCCTTGCTTTAATATTTTTCTGATACTACATCTCTGTGTACTGATACATGACTTTTAGAGTTGGGTCCCCCAAAACTTTACAGTGTTAACTGGACTTAGCTTCTCAAAAGGCACGTTAACATTTGTGAAGTACTTTAATAAGTAAGTGTAAGTAACCAGTTTTCTCCTCACTCCCATGTTAACTGCAGTCTTGGTCTTGGTACTTCCAAATACTTAAGTTTTTATGAGAATTTGTTGAGATTTCGTCTTGGGAATGGATAAACATTGATGTTGTTATAAAAAACATTTTCTGTTTTTCTTGAGCACATTGTGTAGGGCTGGGAATAGGATGTGAGTTTTCTGATTTGCAGCAATCACTGCTGTGACTGCCTTACTGAGATGTTTCCTCTGTATTGCAATGGTTCTGGTTGCAAGAGGGCTCTGGTGGTCACCTCATACAGCTTGCTGCTCTAAGCAGGGCTCACTGCAGCAGTCAATCAGGACACTCAGTGCCTTGTCCTGTCTGGTTCTGAAAACATCCCAGGACAAAGATCCCACAGCTTTGCTAGGCAAGCTCTGTCTGTGCTTTGTTGCTCTCATGAAGGGTTATGTCAACTGGAACTTCCCATCTTGTGCCTGCCATCTGTCATCTCCTCACTGTGTACCCTGGTCCTCTCTTATTTCTAACCTCCCTTCAGATATGGGAAGATTGGGATCAGATCCCCTGTTAGCGTCTCTTCCCTGACTAAACAAAACCCAGCTCCCTCAGGCTTTCCTTGCATGCTGTGTGCTCCAGCTCCCTTGCCATGTTAGTGACTCTCCACTGGACTTGCTCCAGGCTGCTGAGCTCCCAATTTTATGAAGCAACACGAAACTAAACACAGGTATTTTATTCTATTTGTAGAAGTGGGACAATCTGCCCTCCAGAGGTCCCTCTGTTTCTATCTCCACACAAATAGGCTATGCTTGGGTGAATAGTTTAGAATAGTTATCTGATTATGAAAATAAGTGAGAAAAATCTCTAAATCTCAAAATCATTAAAAATGTAAATTCAACTCTTTAGAAACTGTTTGGATACCCAAGTCACTTCATTACCTCTTGAAAAAAAGATAACGTTGGTCTTGTTGCACTGAACCTCCAAGTGTGGAAGATTGGGATGCCAGCATTAACTTTGTGTCCTCACTTTCGTTGTGCAGTGTGAATTCTTGATGGGTTTTGATTTACTTGCTGGTACATTATTTATGACGTCTCTTGGCTGCAGCTGCTGTAATCCACTAACCAACACAAAGCCTATTGTTTCTAGTCATAGAATTGTAGTTCGCTATGGAGCCACTCCCAGGTAATTAGGCAGTATATGCTGTAATCTGTTTTAACACGGTCTCTTCTAAATAAAACATTAATCAGACTGTTTGACAGGTTAAAGTTTTTTTTTTTTTTTTTTTTTTTTTTCTTGAAGATGTCTGCCACAGGTAAGCATTATTGTGTCTACAAACATTAGAAAGCTTAATTTTGCCATGAAAAGAAGGAGAATTACATGATTTTTTATGGTCCTTCAACTAGAAGAGAGTTTTTCTAAGTTGGAATATTGAAACATCCAAAGCAGAGTTTTTGAAGGCAAGAATTCACATACTAATTCCAGGATGTGGCTAAGGCTGAAGTCTTATTTGGGGAGGGGGCTTCATACATCAGTCTTCACTGCTATTGGATTTACAAAGTTTTGAACAATTTGGGGTCATCTTTAGCTTGGTCTTTACTTTTGTACATATGTAGTCTTGATTGATGACGTTTCAAGGGCCATATGTAGACACCAGAAATTGCTGGAGTAGAAACTGCTGATTGCTTTAATATGTGATTATGAGCTAAGCATAAATTATAAGAGACACAGCACTCATTGGTAAATTTCTTGTGTCTTGACATCTTCAAATCACAGATGAATTCTTTTGCAGAGTGTGTGGTAGGTACAAGTTAACCTGGAAACAGCACGAAAGAAGTAGGATGATATATAGCATTAGCCCTGAAAATCAGAATATACAGTAGCCACCCCAAAGCTAATGGATTTGCTTCTGTTCTCACTGTAAGTTACAAAAACATTTTAGCCACAAGAATGTTCAGGACTGGGTGTGGGAAACAAAAATGAGTAAAATCACGTTTGTTCCATTCAAGGTTGTTCCCTTAAAGGTGTTATTTTTTCCATAATGTTTTATTAAGGGAAAAATAAAGAATGAAGCACCAAATTTTTTATCCTTTATGACTGTCCAGCTTTAAATCAGTATATTCATATTGGCTAATTGGAAATGGGGTTTGTGGAGAGGCTCCAGTCTACTCTCTCAAAGTGAATTACTATGTGTTGCACACCCCAGAGCAGGTGTTTGGATGACAGTAAGTCAGAGCCTGGACCAGATGGGGATTCTTCCATTTTTCATTTTGCTCTACTGAGTGCTGCATAGTCAATATTTAATTTTCCTTTGCACCTTCTCTGTGAAGTTCACATGAAAAGTACTGTATGTTGTCACTGTCTTGCTCCCAGTGAGGTAGATTTTCCTGTCTGCAAGTCACAAAGATGTTTAACTGGGAGAAAATAGTCCCTCCAGAGGAACTCAACTGGCTGTTGTGACCCTTGGGGAAATGCAAACCTACATGGCCCTCTCCTCGGAAATAAACTATATTTTAGGGCACAAATATATGTGGTACTGGGGAGGGGAAAACAAATTGGCTGTGTTGCTGTAAATAGTGCTAGTTCTTTTGGAGATAGCAGGGCTGCAATGATTTGCAGAGGTTACAAGTCAGGTCCAATAGTTAGCAATAGCCTTCAACTACCGTTCATACCCTTTGTGGATTTTTCAGAAGAAACATTTGTGGAGTACAATGCTATTTGTTATGGAAGTTGGAAGTGATGGTCATCTATTTGCATTCTTTTTTTCACTCTGCTTGGTAGTCTCAAAGGAGGCATTTCTTTCATTACTGGAGTGTCTGTCCAACAGATGAAGTCTTCCAATAGAAAAGGGGTTAAATCTGAGCCCATCAGGAATTTTCTCATCTTGAGAGTTTGCATTTTTTTTTTTTTTTTTTTAACACAAAGCATCTTAATCTAGGCAGAAATTGCGTGATCTTAAATGGGATGGGAGGAAGGGGAGGTTAGTTGTGTACAGGTTTGATTATTATGATTAAAAATTGTTGCTTGAAAGCCTTGGGCATTCCGCCATGCATCTTATAATGATTGTGTTTAGACATCATTGTGGAGAGAATTGATGTGTCAGGACTAAGACTCCTCATACATTCATTCTCAGCTTTCTGACCTATTCTTTGCTTTGTCTCAAGCAAAGATCTTTGGACTCATTCCTTACCATTCATTTTGTCACTTAGTGTGAAGGGCAGAAGATTTCAAGGAGGCACACTGGAGGCAAAGTGGCTCTGGAGTATATGCTTGGCTCTTGATTTCCTTCTGCATCTGATAGCAAATGGCAGGAATCCCAGTGCTGAACCAAGTCCTTCTCCCCCAGCCAGGCTTAACTCAGTCCTGGCCACGCAGCAAGACTGCTGGTTGCATAAAGGCAATCACTTTGTCACAGTTTGCTTGCAACACCTGGCTTAGCTCCATCCTGAAAACAAACAAATGGATCAATCTCTCCTTTGTTTAAATATATGAATATTAAAATGTAAGTGTAAGAGATCAGATTGCCTTCAGCCTTGGGGACACTGCTCAGAATTTGATCAGTGGTAGGGTGCACACTTGGCATGGCATCTGGTTGTCTCATGTTTTATTTTAAAATCAGTGCATGACTCACCCAGGCTAAGCAATTGTTGAAATTAGACCATGGTGTAAGGCTCACTGAAGCCATTATCTGTGCACCCTTTGATATAAATGTGCCGTAACCTGGTCAGTGTACTTGTTCACGTACTAAATAAATTAACCCAATATTTCCATAAATGACAAGTAATTACAGATAACCAACTCAATTTCAGAGGTTGGATGTTCAGTACTTTGTAGTTACCACGAATGCCTTAAAGCTCTTCCAGCTGAATACTCAGAATGGGAGTTACCCAAAAGTATGATCTTTGAAATTAAATGGGGAGATGTCCATGAAAAAGCACAGTTGATAAACAGTGAGAATTTACTGTTCACCAAGTTTGTGCTTTACTATCAACTGTTCTGTTTATGCAATTAAATAAGAAGTATCAAGGAAATAAAAGCTGATCTGGTTTGCTTGATTTCCACTATGTTTTTCCACACCTTTGCTAAAACTCTCCCTAAGCTTTTTTCTTTCAAAATTAGACTGGGAGTTTTTGAATTTAAATATTCCCACTGATTCTTTCCTGTATCATGTTCTGAGTTTACTGCCTTTTAAAACTGAAACTTCCTGATATTCACTCTCTATTTGGAAAACCAATCAGCCACCACCACCAATAAAACACTGAACAGCCCTGTGCAATGTCAGTAAGTCAGGGGTAAATATATTAAGAACTGGTTAATTCACAGAACTTAAAAATAAATAAATTAATATTGAGTGAGTAATCCCAACTGTCTGGAGTTAGTAAAGATCAGTATCAGCCTTGCTTCTAGTGAATATGTTAACCACTTGTTTGGCAGTAAATAGAAATTATTACAGTTATAGGTGACAAAAAGTAATTAACAGTTATGAGGACTGGACTGGCAGAAAAGCTTTAAGTTGGCACGTTAAATCTGAGTTCAGCTTAATGGAATGCTATTTATCTGGGAACAAGAAATGTGGGATATGATGTACAAAATGTGTTGGCAAATGGTAGGAAATTGTGACTGTAAAAAGGCTCAGGGGATCAGAGTGTGGTTGTGGTTGTGTTATGGGTAAATGGCCCCTTAGGAACTTCTTGTAAATTGCAGTCCTGAACAGGGCGAAGAGCACTAACTTGCTTTCTGACCGTGCCATTGCAAAAGTGATGGTGAATTACCTGCCTAGGCCTCCTGCCCATACATTCAAAAGCATATAGAAAAACTGAAAACAGTCACAAGGAACGTTTGAAATCTGGTGTAAATGGCCTGCTGTGAGAGATGTGCAGAGTTCAGTCTTTTTGCTTAATGGAAACGAGCTCTTTAATTTAATGGTTACACTTATAGTAGGACTTGACTTTTGCTCTGCCTGGTCCTAGGTGACTGCTGTAGCCAGTAGGCTGCTGGGAAATTAGGGCTGTTTCTATACATTTTTGTTATTGTTTCTTGTTTGTTTATTTATTTATTTATTTCTGTTAATCCCCATTTTATCTGTTTTGACCAAAAATACATTTCTGCCTCTTTGGTCCCTAGCCCAACAGGCTTATTTGTGAACTACTTTTTAGTAATTTTCCTTAAAAAGAAAGGTGGGGAGTATTTGTGAAATATGCTCTCCTCCTTGGATGTGGACAACTCAGCCCAGAGATTTGGTCCTTAGCAGGATGCTTGCTTCTCTTCTCGTCTGTGCTTATCTTCTTTTGTCTGCTTAGTTTCATCAACAGTGCATTTTGAAACTGTGAAACCTCATTAGCTGATTCTTTTAAGACTATGTGAAGTAAGAAAGTCTCATCACCTCTGTGCAACAAAGAGACAGCAAAGAATCCAGACTCAAGCAAGGGTGATAGAGATTTGCTTACTGGGAACATGTACAGCACATTTCTCTCTGCCTTAAGGATGCCTAGTAAACTCAGAGACTTTGGGATTTGATTCTGAGAGCAGAGGCAAAGATGATATTCCTATTTTGCTTGCTTCTTATCCACATACTCTGTCCCTTCAATGTTTTCTCAAGAGAGTCTTAATTAAAAGGAAACCAGATATTTTAAATGGAAAGGATATCAGCAAATGCTGTTTAAATGAAAACGATAAAGGAATGAATCTCCCTCCTGTGCCTCCTGTGTCACTGCTGTTTATAGAAAGAATCGCAATATAGAGATAAAACATGCAATGGCTTAGGTTTGTATCATTTAACAATTTGAAATACTCTAATTTCAGTAACTTACTAGGTACTTTTTAGGAAGTAAGTATTAGGATAAGGGGTTGGTATTTGAAAGGAGAACAAATGACTTATGTGATTCAGAAACACTATACTAAACACTAGTAAATATGCGTTTTTTGTTTAGGTTGAAATAGAGACTTTACAAAATGATGTTGGACAGCTTGTAGGTGTAGCATTTACCTGAGCGGAGATTGTTTGGTAGATTTCGATGGTCAATTTGAGTAGCATCTATGCTGGGGATGCAGTTCATGTTTTACTTCTCTATTATTCATTATTAGTTTTCTATTATTCTATTATTAGTTTTGAATAATTATTCAAGGTTTGTTCAGTTTTAAAATAAACGGGCTGGAAGAAGAAAAATAAATCAAGATTAATTCTCTTTTGGAGGATATGATTTTGAAAACCCTTACTATAAATACCCTTCAAAACACCTTGAATATGCAGAGACAACTTTTGGGGAGATTACTTTTCTTGGAAAATTTTCTTTTCGATTTTTCCCTTTTTATTTATTTATTTTTCCTACCAGATGAGGAGTGAGGAAAGGTGAGAATAAATGCATTGAGTATGGTGAGAGTCAGAGTACAAAGTAATATGAGAGTCCTTCTCAGGTGTGCATTCATTATTTTCAATCCTGTATTCTCTGAGTTGGGATTAGAAGCGATTGGGTCTTTATGAGCCAGCTCTGAACAGCTTCTTCTCTAGAAAGAAGATAAAAAAGAAAAATAGATTCTTCAAGTAACATAAACTCCATTTAAATCCTGGAGAAGTTTCATGAAAAGGAGAATCACTCCCTGGAAAGCTTTTGCAATGTGAGAATTGAATTTAAGAGGCTAAGTGTTCCGTGATAATAATTGCATAGCTAAGGATGATGCAAATTTAATGGCTTTAATCAGATGAGGTGAAAGAAAGCAAACATTAGGTTTATGCTTTAATTTGTGATTTGCTCTACAGTTGATTCTTCTGTGCAGGAAGAAAGGTGGATTGTGTGGTGTTCTTTTTCTTTTTCCCCCTTTTCTTTTTCTTTTTTTTTTTTTTTTTTCTTTTTTGAACCTAGAAAGCTTTGAAAATATTAATCAAAGTGAGAAAGTAATCTGCATTAAGATAATCTGATTCCAGCTAAAAATATGCATTTTACTGAATTTAAAGTAAAATAGTTTACTGTAAGTTATCCTATAGAAAACAAAAATGACCATAGAAGATCCCAATGAAGGACTACCCAGCTCAGTATTCTGTCTCTGACAGTGAGTGATATGAAATAATTCTGAACACTATGAAAAGTGAATAAGTCTGTAGTAGAGTGAGTTGTCCAACCCTTGTTCAGCTTCACGAGATTCCTATTTGCCTGCTTCTCGATCCTGTTGAGGTCCCTCTGAGTGGCAAAACAACCACCCAATGTATCAGTCAATCCTCTGTTTTGTATCACCTGCAAAATTGCTGAGGTTAGTCTGTGCCGTCATCTGGATCATTAATGAAGATGTTAAACAGTATTGGCCCCAGTACCAATCCATGGGGTGCACTGCTAGTTCCTCATCTCCAGAAGGAGTTACTGATGATGGTCACAACCTGCTGACATGCTGAGCCCAGGAGTTCAACCAGTTTTCAGCTCATCTCACTATCCGTTTATCTACCCCCATATTTAATCAGTTTGTCAGTTAGGATGTTAGAGTTAGGAAAGAGTGTCAAAGGCCTTGTTAAAGTCCAGACGAACAATGCCTACTGCTCTCCCTTCGTCCTCTAAGGTAGTTATCATAGAATGTTATCAGGTTGGCCAAGCATGGTTTTTCCCTTCATAAATCTATGCTGACTTCTCCCAAACCTTCTTCCTTTATGTTAAAGTAGTTTGAGGATTATTTTCTCCATCATTCCCAGGGATGAAGGTGAGGTGGACATGCCTGTAATTTTTTTTTTTTTATGGACACTGCATTTTTTGGTTCTTGAAGAGATGTCATTTCATACCTTACCATCGTCTGTTCTCTATGTGTTTCTTGTGCTTCATTTCTGTCCTGGTTGAGGTAAGTAGAGCAGTATTGAACAGTGTTAAGGTAAGGGAACAATGAAAGGGCTAATACAGTGTGATCTTGATATTTTCTATTATGTTCTGAATTACCTTCCCCAATAAATCAGAATTGATTTATGTTTTGAATTGCTGTTGAACAGCAAATTGATGTTTTCATGGAACTGTGTATCATACCACTCTGGTGCCTTTACTGCATGATAGTAGTTTGTGCAGAACCCCTCATTTTGTATTTCATAGTAGAATTGTTCCCTGTGAATATCTCTTTACATTTATCTACTATGAATTTCTTTTGCCATTTTAATCACCAGTCTCTCAGTGTCTCAGTGTCACAATGTTCTTCTGCAGATTTGCTCATTCAGCCTTTTTTTTTCTTTCTTCCCTGCTTGAGTACTGTAATGTTATCAGCAGACTTTTGTCACTGTCTTCCCCTATTTCTTTAATTATGAATACTTTAAATAGCATTGCCCATATTCCTTCTCTGGACTCCCTTCCTGACTTTTCGTGGTAACCAAAAATGAATCAAACCTTACGTTTCCCATTTTTACAATAGTTACTCTTCCAAATGAAGACCTGTCCTCTTATCCTCTTATTCTCTTGTGATTTAGTTTCTTGAGCACATTTTGTGGGAGATCTTTCTAAAAGATTTTTAGCGTAGGCTATTCAGTTGAATGTTCCTTTTCACATATTCATATATTCTGTCAAAAAACCCTAGGAAGTTAATGAGTCATGCATTCCCTCTCCAAAGTCATGTAGATTGTTGTTCAGTACATTTTCTTTCTATGTGTGTCAAATTACAGAATTGGAATAATTTTTACTAATTTTCCTAGTGCTGTCATCAAACTTTACTGCCCTGCACCTCTCTAAATTGCTCTCAGCGACCTTTAAAAATTGGAATCTGTATTTGCAATATCCATTTCTCTAATACAAACGTTATTTTAAATGAGAAGACAATCTTTGCAATTAATGGCTTAGTAATTTCATCCTTGAGTTCCTTCAGAACATTTGGATGACTACCATCTGGTTTGGGCAGATGAGTAGTGTTGATTTGTGTTAAATGTCTTTCACTGACACTTTAATATGAGACATATCTTAATGCAGCCACAGCAAAGAAGAGCTCTGACGTGGGAACCTTTCAGAGCAGCTCCAGAGTGAATGACACAAAACATTAGCTTGGCTTCTCTGCTGTGGCCTCATCTCTGGATGCTCTTTTCTCACCCTGCTCGTGCATTGGCTCTACAGGTTTCTGTGTCTGGCTCCTCGACTTTTGGTAGATTGACAGAAGATTCATTATTACAATGTAAACTTTTACAAGTTGTTTTTCAAAGGTTTTTGTTTTGGCTTATTTCATTCTAGCTTTATCCTTCTAAGGATTTTTTTTTCCCCTGTTACCTTCAGCTGGACAAAAATTCATCTTGTTAAAGTTTTGTTTTTCTTCAAGTAGCCATTTTTTTTAGTGATGCTCTTTTATTGCCTATGTTTGATCCATTCCATGTAATTATGCATTTGCTCTGAACTTCAGTATCTTGTCTTTAAAAAGACATTTCAGATGTTTTACTTGAACCAGGGCTTCTTTTTGCTTTTCGTTTTTAAACAAGTTTCCTCACTTTTGGGCAAGAATCCTGTTGAATCCACTCCCGCTGTGGATATTTTGGCTTCCTTGCTTATGCACAGCTGTTGCATCTACGTCGGCAATGATCGCTATTATGGAGTGACTCACTGACAGCCCTGCCGAGACACAGTGAAGAGTTGCTTCCCCTCGAAGTTTCCTGGCTAGCTGCTTGTGAAGCAGTGCCTGAAAATTTACTCTTGGCACCATGCCCCAATATAACATTTAACCCATCTGCGTAGGGTCATTGAAATCTCCCGTTGCCGGTATGTTTCCTCATCTTTCAGCCTTGAAGTTCACAAAGGGAATCCTAGTCACTGCTCCCATCCAAGCCAGCCCATCGGTGGCGTGCTAAATACTAAATGCTGCACTTCCAGCCCTGAGTGGGACTGAAGTCCTAATCCACAGGGATTGTGTGCTACTTCATACAGTTAGCATATTTATCTGATTTAACTTTTAGCTCTTCCTGATGGATAGCACCCTTGATAGCTACTCTGTTTTTTTTTTTCCTCCCTTCCTCCCTTCCTCCCTTCCTCCCTTCCTCCCTTCCTCCCTTCCTCCCCTCCTCCCTTCCTCCCTTTTTTTTTCCCCTGGTACTTGAACAATCTGCTCATTTCTTAGAAATTTAGCATTTATATAGAAGGGCATTTGTTCACTTTATCTTCTGGTCTTATTTTTATTATTTCCTGCTTGCTTATGTGACTTCTTTTAATCATCTGCCATTTCAGAATTGCCAACGCCTCTTCTGTTCTTTGCCTAAACATGGTGTTTGACTCCTTTCCTAACAAGATGTATTGTCCTGCATGTCCTTCTGCACCTTTCAGCATTCTTTATTATACATTTTCTTAACTTGTTTTCTCATGATGTGACTATCAAAATTATTGACTTCAAACCTACTAGTAAGAAGAATGCTGACAGCAAGAAATCGGCATTATTTTTCCTCTGTGGAAAAGAAAAAAAAAAGCCAGTGATGCTAAATATTATAACATACTAAAATATCTTACTATATTCTGGGGATTTCTTTTCTTTTATTTTCTGTTTTTCCTATGATTGCGAGTTTGCACAATGGAAGCGTAAAGAATGGGGCAGCAAAATCTTTCTAGGGAGGAGGGTCCTCAGCTCAAAAGCATTCCTGCCTTTCTCCCTCAGTCCAGCAGCTTCCCTGGGAAAATTCTTGCTAAGAGCAAGAAAGCCTTTATAAAATCCTTTGCCATGTGTTTTCTGTATATTTGTCATCTAGTCTTCTTTCTTTTTGTTCTTTTTTTTTTTTTTTTTTTTTTTTTAAATTTAAATTTTCTATTTTTCTTTAAGTTACACATATTTGCTATAAAAGCAAGTTAAAACTAAGCAGAATTTGGAGTCTTTGACTTCTGGTGAAAAGCAAAGATAGTGCACATGAATAAAACAGACTTTGCATGTCTGCAGCAGCTTCCCACATTCGTTCCATGTAGCAGCCAACACTTTCAGTTGGCGTTTCAATTAAAGCTGCATGCATAGGCATGAATTTGCATCATTTAAAACCAAACTGCTGTTTAGTGCCTCACACACATTAACTCCAGAATATTATTATTCGTTCATTTTTATACCTAGAAACAGCTTAGTCATCTGGATTGTAGTTTATCTTACTGCTATTTGTGCTTGTAGTAGATTCTCTGTCATCTTCCTTTCTATACATTTGTCTGTATTTGATTTGTGAAGCAGTGTCTGGTGGTCCTTTCCTCCCCACCTGTACCTCTGCTGCTCCTGGCTCCTCCTTTTTAGAAAGACATCTCTTATGTTCCTTCACCTGAGAGGAGGCTTCTCCATCTTGTCTTTCCTCAGGGTGTTTCAGAATATAAGTAGAAATATTAATAACAGGAGATCATTATTTCTAAGAATAAATACAATTCATGGTTGTTTCCAGGAGGGAAATCGTGGATGAAATTTCCTGGAAATTTCTTAAAGTTTCCATGTATTTCCAAATATGATTTCATATTATTTTTTAAAGAATATTGCTTTTATTTGTTTGTTTTTGCAGTAGTTAAACTCTGCCCATGACTTTCCTGTAAGAAGAGACTGAAGCACTTTCTTGCTTAAGGAGTCCAGTGCAAGGACAGAGCTTTGTATCAGACCTGTCAGGGGAAGAAAGAAAAAAAAAAAATGCATTTCCCACACCCCTGCATATTCTGTATCTGGGGTGAGAGAAGAGGATGATAGAAGTGAAAACTGTTGAGAAAAGATAAGTGGGAGAAATTCCTAAGAGACTATTTCACAGCTTTTATCTGCAGAAAATGCAAATGTACAATATAGAAATACTGTTTGCCAGCTAAACCACATATTAAAGTTTATGTAGTCATTAGATTGTTAGCTTGTGTATGTCAACTCAACTGTGTGTATTGAGGGGTATATGGTTGCAGTAGAGGGCTACTTGAATGTGAATGTGGAGTGCTTTGTAAGCAAGGACTGATTGTCCTTCCTTTGGGATTTTGCACTATTCCTCGTAATCAGGACCAAAACGAGATCTAAGCACCAAGGAGTGCCTTTAAATTGGCTTTTACAACCAATGTCAGCAGTTTAGGATGTGCCAGGTATGTACAGAAATGAACTTGTCTGCTGTGAGCTGGAAATCCGTTCTGTCATTCAGCTGTGGAGCTGTAATCACTTCAAGCTGTGATCTTGTCAGATCCCATAACCTAGTGAGCAGGGTAAGGCAGCCTTCTCCACTTCTGTTTCAAACTTGGAGCTAAGTGCTGAGCGTAGTGTGGAGGAGAGGTGGCCACTGTGCCACTGACGCTCCTCTGAGTGACCAGTGCTGTCTCTTTGATAACATGCAAATGAAATAATTATCTTTAGTTATTGGCAACCCAGTTTTTATGAAAGGAGGATACATTTAACTGCTAGATGCACATTTTTCAGTTCTTGCAGAGGTGTTTATCTCAGGTAATAATGATGTTATGCTCTCTGTGCTTGCCTGTACACATTCATTTTTTTATTCACTAATATAAATCATTTGGAAGAGATTCATTGTACCCTCAAAGAGAGGAAATACTGCGTACTGAGAAGGCCTAGACTCCAATAGAAAAAGGCACGAAAAGAAGCAATGGCTAGGAACTGAAGCAAGACAACATTAAATTAGAAATCAGGTACACATTTTTATAATGCATAATTATGTGCTGAAACAAACCAACTAAAGACAGTGACAGATTCCTCTAGTCAAGGCTAGGCAGCTTCTGGAAAGACAGGCACTGCTCAGATGAGTTGGTGTGCTCTTACTGAGCTGCACTTGGGTGAAATGCTCTGGCTGGTTCTGTGCAGCAGGCTAGATGAGCTAATGATTCCTTCCAAATTAAAATTAAGTGAATCTGAATGCTAGCAGCATTGCTATTTGACAGATGTTTCTCAAACTGGAAAACAGCAACCTTGTTAAAATGTAAAGGGGCAAGTGTTAGTCTGTGTGAGTTTAAATCTCTGGTCTAAAACTCGCCATTTTTTGTGCTGTTTATTTTTGTTTGTTTGTTTTTTTTTTTTTTTCATGGCATTTATTTTAACCTGTGTTGGCAATAAATAAATAAATAAATACAAGAATCAATGTACAACAGCTGTACAAGGGGGGATCCAAGTGTATTTCTTAATGTACGTTTATAATTTGTTGGATTAAGGGGAACTATGATGCTGTCATTTTCCACATAGGAGTAGGGAGCAACAATTTCAAATAGAATTTCTGTTCCTTTTTGGTTTTGGCTCATTTGGTCCTTTTTACATGTGCCTCCATGAATATTTTTCTCAGTGTTGGTTTTTTTTTTTTTTTTTGACTGTGTTGTGGGGGTTGTATCCTTCTGTTTGTCATTAGATTGTGTCTCCTTTTACTATCCAATGGAGTAGAATAGAAAATTGGACAATGCATAAGAGAAATTTCCAGTGGTCCTACACTGGAGGAGGCAGGTTATCCATCTCCTACTCTGGCTGCTCTGTCAGCCTTATGTCAGAACAAAGAAGCAGCGTGTCAGCAAAGTTGAGATGGGGAATGCTGGAAAAGCTCAACTGTGCTGGCCTTAGAACAGTCTTGTTAAGACTGTTCTTGTATGCTAGCAAACTCTGACACAGTGAGAATTAGTATCTCTAGTGCTGGTTGGGTCTCTTCAGGGATGGAAGGAAATCAAGCTTTGAACAGGCATTTTGAACATTTTTTTCTGTTCCTTCTTGTATAATACTCGCTATTCTGCCTGACAGTACATTGGCATCCAGGGACTACTGGCATCCCCTGGATGGGGAGGAGGAATCATCCCTGGAGATTACATGGACGCAATCAACTTCCAGCAGTTGTAGGATTTCAGCCACCCAAAGCCGCTACTGCCATCCATCATATTTATTTCAATAATTTGCTTTTGAATACATTTTCTTAAAGCTACAGCAAAATATCACATTGGTGTTAGTACAAAAATGTGGAAGACTTTATATACACGGTACTCTGGGAGACCATGCAATGTACCGGATCTCTGTTTGTGTGTGTTTCTCTCTCTTTCTCTCTCTGGCAGTAGACAAATTACACAGGAAATAGAAATCTCTTTCCAGCTGTTTTCCTAAATTTTATATAGATTTGGAAGCTTCCTATGAAGTCATCAGTCACCTAGTTACTGCACATAAATGTGTTCCTAAATGAAACAGGTTTCAGATTTCTGGGTAAATTCCTCTTTGCCTGTGTCAGAAAAGCCCCACAAACTGCAGACAGCTGGAGCTAAACAGAAGAAATCATTCTGTGGAAGCGCCTTTACTGTGCATGGCAAATGAACCACAGTTACTCAACTGCTTTTTAGCTTGCTCTGTTTGTGTATTTTCCTGAAGACTGTACATAATACTAAGGATGTTATAAATTTTAAATTGTCGCTTTTGCTACTTTTCTTACCGTCAAAGAGTAATTTGGACTTGGGGAACTTATTAATAAGGCCTTGAATCCATTTGTTCTGCCTAGCAGAAACTGTTTAAAATATTTAGAAGTGCTACTAGAGGAAAGCAAGGAAAATAAAGATACTTAATGCTTAATGAACAAAATTGTAATTAACTCAATTTCCCTATTCCGCTCTCCATATAGTTTTTATTCTTTGAAGGAAGACTCTCCTCTAAATGAACCAAATGACTGTGAGCCCCAGACATTCCTATTAACTTAAATGCCTAAATTAGACATGTAGTTGCTTGAGGTCACATGTATTGCTACTAGAAATGAGTAGAGGTCTCCAGAGGATGATTCGGGAGTGCTGAGCTGACCATTGCAGTTGCCTTTCTGTGCCCACTAATTCCCACAAGGATAATGTTAAGAGGGATGGATCTGGATCCTAAGAGTCCCAATGGGAGAGGAGAAAGGAGGAATCAGTAGATACCAGCTCTCCAGTTCTGTTGTTTTGGAGTCAGAGCTGAGGATCTGAGATAAATTTAAAAGGAGGAGGAAAACCAACCAAACAATATAGAACAACTTAGGTTGGATATTAGGAGAAATTTCTTTCAACTGAAGGGGTTGTGCAGCACTGGAATAGGCTGCCCAAGGAAGTGGTTGAGTCACCATCCCTGCCGGTCTTTGAGAAATGTATAGCTGTAGAAGCTAGTAGCTTGGTTTAGTGGTGGACTTTAGTACTAGGTTAAAGGTTGGACTAGATGATCTTAAAAGTCTCTCCCAACCTGAATTATTCTGTGATTCTATGAACTCTAGGGAAATCTGCTTGAGGGTAGGAAAGCTCTGCAGGAGGATCTGGATAGGCTGCACCGATGGGCTGAGGTCAACTGCATGAAGTTCAACAAGGCCAAGTGCCGGGTCCTGCACCTGGGGCGCAATAACCCCAAGCAGAGCTACAGGTTGGGAGAGGAATGGTTGGAGAGCTGCCAGGCAGAGAAGGACCTGGGAGTGATGGTGGATAGTCGGCTGAATATGAGCCAGCAGTGTGCTCAGGTAGCCAAGAAGGCCAACGGCATCCTGGCTTGTATCAGGAACAGCGTGACCAGCAGGGCTAGGGAGGTGATCGTCCCCTTGTACTCAGCTCTGGTGAGGCCGCACCTCGAGTACTGTGTTCAGTTTTGGGCCCCTCGCTACAAGAAGGACATCGAGGTGCTTGAGCGGGTGCAGAGAAGGGCGACGAAGCTGGTGAGGGGCCTGGAGAACAAGTCCTACAAGGAGCGGCTGAGGGAGCTGGGCTTGTTCAGCCTGGAGAAGAGGAGGCTCAGGGGTGACCTTATCGCTCTTTTTAGGTACCTCAAGGGAGGCTGTAGCGAGGTGGGGGTTGGCCTGTTCTCCCACGTGCCTGGTGACAGGACGAGGGGGAATGGGCTTAAGTTGAGCCAGGGGAGTTTTAGGTTAGATGTTAGGAAGAACTTCTTCACTGAAAGGGTTGTGAGGCACTGGAACAGGCTGCCCAGGGAAGTGGTGGAGTCACCATCCCTGGAAGTCTTCAAAAGACGTTTAGATGTAGAGCTTAGGGATATGGTTTAGTGGGGACTGTTAGCGTTAGGTTGGAGGTTGGACTCGATGACCTTGAGGTCTCTTCCAACCTAGAAAATTCTGTGATTCTGTGAAATGGGATGGGTGATGTTCATCTTAGGGCCTGCTGGGCAAGGTGTAAAGAAGGTGGGAGATGTGATAGGAGAATGACACAGAGTGAGAAAAACAGTAGCAGACCAAATTAATCTTGTCAAAATACCTTTTGGATGATGTTCATGTCTGGTTTACTCCTATCTTCCAGTGCATGTAGAATGTTTCTGGAGCAGGGAAAGATTTGCTAATTGTATATTGTGTCCTCAGAGGTTTTGCTATGTAGGTTATAGTAACCATGACCGTAGTGCTTTTTGATGCAACAGGGATGTTATTGCCATCCCTTCCTGCCTTGTTCAGTGAGTTGTTAGATTTCCCCTTCAAAGAAGTATCCAACAGAAAAGGATACTGCAATTCCTCCTAACAAATTTCTCATTGTCTGGGTAGGGACAATTCTTGTTCTTAAGGAAAGAAACAGCTTGGTGTGCCACCTCCATCTGCTGGTTGAGCAGATTGGCAACACAAATATTTTAGGAGAGATTATTAATGCATAGGGAAAGATGGGTAGGAAAGTAGAAAGCATGATACACGCTTCAACCCTTGCTGGGAAATGGCATGTAATCAACAAAAAATAAAAAATTGTGTCCTTCCCCTGGATAACTTAACCCTGTCATGAAAATGTAGAAGAATACTTATAATTGCATATTGTAAGATTAATTGCATATGATATTACTGTGGAATATAACTTTACTGATATAGGTATACCAGTATGCCTAATAGCGTATTGAAAATGTGCTAAAAAGATTTTTACTTTTTTTTTTTTTTTTTTTCTTGGAGAAGGTATCATGGTTTGTTTTCAAAATTCAACTATGTATACATTCAATAAATTGTGTACTTCACAGACTGTTTTTGTTTCTGACAATGTACTTGGTAATTTCATTGTTATTCTTAGGGTGTAAAATTGCTTAATTGCTAATGAAAATGTTCAGCCCACCTGAAAAATGTATTACCTAAGTGCTCATATCAAGTGTTTTCTCTACTGTATGGAACAAAGGAAGTTCTCGTTTTCTAACTGGTTGTCACTGAAGTATTCACTTATTGTTGCTATGCTTCATGATTTGAAATCTATTTAGAGGAGGAACCTAGGAAATGTATTTTCCTTTTCAGATTGTAGTACATAAAATAGTCTGAGTGGCATGCTGATAACCTTTGGGGTGAAGGGATTTCTTCTGTGCCTGAATAATGGAGATGTACATTCAAGGCTTTCCTGAAGCAAATTTTAGAAATTTTAAAAAGGGTAGAGGTGAGCTCTACCAGCTGGCAAGTTTGCTTGGCAGGTTGAGTTTGCTAAAATAGTACACTAGGTAAGTTGTGACCTGTAATTTTGTAGTTCAGTCAGATAAAATTGTGTATTTACATATTTTTAAATTTGTGTGTGTGTATTTATATGGGTGTGTGTATTGCAAGTGTGTTCCTGAAGTTTAGCAAACTAAGCTTACCAATGTGTTTTCCCTGCTGTTTGAATTTATATTCAAAGCAAAGAATGGTAAAAATTCTGTAAGCCCTACCCTTTCCTAATTTCTAGAAGATACTATTTCCTTGGTATTGACCTATTCTGTTATTTATTTATTTAAATATATATAGATTTATCTGCATAGAGAGGTAGAGAGAGAAGCATTAGTTTCTCAGCTGCATATTTCAATGAATACAAAACCAAAGTGATGCAAGAGTGATTACTGTCATCTTCTGGCTTAGGGTCAAGGGTTTGCATCTGAGTATCATAGTGACTTTTTGATGAAAAACTGTGTGGTTTCATCTTTACTTAATCCATTTATTTGAAAACTGAAAGAGTCCATCAGGTTCCAAGAACAGGCAACATATACAGACAGCACAATTGAGGACAGAATTAATGTAATTATTTTATTTTTTTGACTAGAAGATTAAAAAGAAAAAAATCAAACCAGAACAGAGTAAGTAGTTTAGTATTTTGGAAGGGGTTGGAGGTATGGGCCAACTAGTTATTGATTGTAGTATGGAGCAAAATAAAAAGTTACTGTGATAGTTATACATTGACAATAGACCCGGTGCTTTGCTTTGCATTTCTCCTCTCCTGGAGTAGCAGCACTTACAGTTTGGTATAACTAGAATTCAAAAACTTCATGCAGTAAGGAAATGTTAAGTATCTCGACTTGAAATCACTGATGCTTAGTTCTTGGTATACTATCTCTTAGTAATTATACTATCTCTTAGTAATTCTTCCAAAAGCAGCAGGATATGGGAGGGACCTGGTGTAAACCTGATCTGCTGTTTATTCCTTAAGAGTTAGTTGGCATTAGGTAAAATTCATCTGTCCAATCTTTGCCAGTTTGTAAAGTGTGATTGGCAAGAATATATATCTAGTTTCAAAAATAATTGCACTATTCATGAAGTCTATTGTCTGATGTACATTCTTATATCCCATGTGAGTTTTCCTTCCATGAAAGAAGAACAGGTTTGTCTTCATGACAAATATTATTTTCTTTTAGTAAGCACACCTTTGATTAAGAGATGATTTCCATCTTAGAAAAATTCACCCCAAATAGGGTTTGAATAACCACCAGCAGCTGAACAATAGTTCCATTTCATCCTATTAGAATATGCAGTGTGTACTCTAGTACTGCAAGCAGAGAACAGAATACGTAAATACACTTTGAAGAGTAGTAAGAGTCAACCCTTTCACATAATAGTTGATTGTGTATTCCCTGATAACGTATCACTACTAAGAATGTCAGAGCCTGTTATTTGTTGCTGCCTGAATTGGTGGAAAACTTTTAATAATGATAAAGCCTGTGAATGTTACTTTGAGGCTAGGTCAATGGGACTATTAGTGGGGCTTTGTGCTAGCTCCCACTTCAGAGGCATTCACTGAGATTCCTTCTTCAACCTTGCCTACGGGAAACTTGATTAAAAAAAATGAGAACTTGTTTTATTCCTCCAAGATTTCAAATCCAAAGAGGAGAAAATATACTCAAAGGGATCAGAGAGGATATGCTGTTATGTCTGCCACAGACATGTCTGATTTTGATGTCTTCCCTGGAAAACAAAATTTGTTCCTGTGCTACCCCTCAGGCTTCTGAACTCTTAAGCCATTTTTCAGTTGTAGATTATTTGAACAAATGACCCGTATCTTGCTAGCGGGTCCTTCCTGCAAGGTTGATAGCACCGCAGAATTTCCTTCCCCCACTTTTTCTTGGGATTATTTCAAGTGAGGATGTAGAGTTCTGGTGATGTCTAAAGGAGACTAACCATTTCATACACCAAAGAAGGGGACCTTTCTTATGAGCTCTGAAGGGGATAGTCTTATGTATGAGACTGTACCCCAAATCAGGATCACAGCTGGAGTTACCCAGTTGTGCAATGTCTGGTCAAGTCTTGGAGGAACTAGTTAAAGGCAGGATTCCCACCTTTGGAAATGGACGCTAGAGGGAAACTTCATCTCTGTTAATGAGAAATCACCACAGGATAACTGTGTCACATAGCTGAACTGTGGAGTTGACATAAATAGAGGGGTGGCAGGGAAGAAAAGGGGTAAACCCAAGTGTCCTGCTTGCTGCTGATTTTCTGTCTTCATTCAGTGCCAGAACAAAGTGCAAAAAGCTCAGGTTTCTCTTTTCATTGCTCTTTCCTTGGAAGTGGTATGTTTGAAATTGCTGCCATTATTTCTTTACCCTGGGGTTGTCGGGAACCTGGACCTCCTAGCAGGTGAGAGAGACTTCTGTGTTCCCATGCCACAGAGTGCAACAAAGGCAGCAAGTGTCCGGATGAATCCAGGCTAAAAGCATTTCCAAGGATGTCTCCAAATTTCCTGTGGTCCAGAGATGGTGGTTTAAGGAGAGATGGCACAGAGATCATTCAGGAAGTCTCTTGATGGAAGAACACAAGCTCCCTTTGTTTGTGTGTGGTCTAGTCTCTGAGACTTTATTAATTATGGTTTAAACTCACAGGAAGGGGTAAGTGAGCTGTAAAAGCAAGATCACAGAATCACAGGCATGTTGGCTGGAAGTGACTTATGGAGGTTATGTAGTGCAGCCTCCTGAGATCTGTGCATTGGGTAATTTCACCGTCAGCAGCTGTTCAACAGAGGTGAACCATTATTACTGTTGTATCTGTGAGGCTGGATATTGAGGTTATTCATATGCCTATGTTTTAGTGTTTTCTTATTTTCATACAATTTCTTTTCCTTGCAATAAAAGTACCTTTTTAACCAGGCTTGTGAAAAGGATTGAGCTACTGAGGCGTAATCAGATACATAAGATCCCTTGGATGTCTGCATCCTTCCACTTCTGTCATTTACAACATTATTCCGACCAGGATTTGGGTAGGTTTGTTTGTTTGTTCTGGAAGGGACAATGGCAATATTTGACCAGCATGTGTTAGGTGAAGACAGACTGGTTTTAGTAACAAAAGGAAAGAAGAAAAAAAGGAAGTGCACATATGAAGTTATATGGGATACTGTATGGAGGTGGAAAACAAGCTTCTATACTTGGAGGACACTCCAGGTTTTATAATGTATTATGTATTTATCCTTTAATGTTACTTTGAAGGCGGACGGTGTCTGGGAACTCCCTCTTGCACTGTTTCCTAAATACCTTAAATATTTTCCTTCAGATACTGTAAGAAAAACCCAAGTGGTTTTGAAATATGAGAGAATCATAGTGTTGGGAAGTGAAAACCTCTTTCTTTTATGTGCAGATCCAGTTCAGCAAAGGTCATGATAGGAACCGTTTCCCAGCTTGACCCTGTCCAGTGGCACCACCTCTAGCAGAGGGAGGGTGTGGGCTCTGTTGCTGTTGCCTGTTGAACCGTTGACATCTTGCCTGTGAGATTGCCAACAAGGCTGTCAATTAGTACTAATTGTGGTGGTAGATTTTGTGAGTCTAATTGCTTTTTCAAGTCATTCACATTGCTTTCTTTGGCCTTGCTAGTTGACTTAATGTTACTCGTAGTCTGGGAGAAAATATTTATGCTTATGTTGCATCGTTGCCAAATTAGATGGTTTAATGCGGATAACTAGTTGCAAACTGATGCATGTAGCCTAGGAGCACATGGAGGGAAATAAACACTAACAGCATCTAGGAATGATTTTTTTTTCTCATTTTGATTTGTGGGCTCTTGCACAGACAATGCTTGCAGGTGTTAATAAACTCATCTGCTCTCCCAGTTGTTTGCCCACCAACTCAAGTAAGTAAATAGCGTAATAAGCAACTGGAGATAGATGATGAGCTGTATGTTTGAAGGTGTAAGTGAGCTTGGCTTCATTAATTGTGATGAGCTTTACTTTAATTTCCATTATTTAAGGATATGTCTGTGAGGGACCCTATTTCTGTACATACTGAAGTAATGACTAGGGCTGAGAATTTTCAGGATATAAAGTGAGATCTTGGGATGGGGGGAAAACCTAGTCTCCTTCTTAATATAATACAAGGTATTGGAAGAATTACCACTTTGACAGGAGTGCTTACCTGAGTGCACTGGCATACTGCCATTCACTAACCTTCATTTGAGTCTAATCTGTGAAGTAATACTAATTCTTCAGATAATTTTTTTTTAAAGCTCCAGGATGTTCCCACAAATTTTGAAAGAAAACCCACGTGATCAACTGTTTTCATCTCCATCCTGCTGCAGGAGGGGAGATTATTTCTAACTCCTTCTTTCAAAAAATATGCATATTTTCAACAGTACCTGTTGTCCCAACCCACACAGTAACCTTAGCTACAAAACATAGGAACTGCTCATGGCATTTCATAAGCAGAACAAAATGTTTCCTACACTTTATGTGACCATACAATGATGGATGGAAAGAAAAACGTGATATTGATTTAGGAAGTGGTGAACCTTTATGCTCCATAGACTAACTTGCTGTGTATTCAGAACTTGATATATTCTTTCTCTCTGTACTTTATAGAACTTTGTATGGAAGGAGAATTTGATACTAAGTTACCATCATTTTTATAGTAAGAGGCAAAAAGCCTGTTAAGTTGATCTTTGAGGAGAAGTATTGTAGAAATATAAATACTTGTCTAAGCTTTACTTACGCACAATTTAAAAATGAATAGAGGAGCTAGAAAGCATATGAAGTTTCTTGCTTGAACATGTTCTCTAGATGAACTAGAAGTTCCTGTTACAGTTATTCTAACCTGTGATAAAAAGTTTAGCCCTGGATCTAAATGCGGATTGTGAGCATCCCTTCTTATTGCTGAAAGCCAGGGGTTTGGTATTGAGTCGATACTAGTAGTGTTTCAGGACTGAGGGGACATTCACAATGGGGGCTCGAGTTCAGAGACCTGTCTCCTCTATTATCAGATTTAAAAACGCTTAAAAATTCTGGGTTTTTGCCTTGGTCTCAGCAGCTTATCTTGGGTTTATTTTGTAAAAATGAGTCAACTGGGGAAAATTTTCCTTTTTTTTTTCCTTTTTTTTTTTTTTTTTTTTCTATTTATGATTACTCCTGCTGTCAGGGCACAAGAGAGTTTCTTTAAGGAAATTTATTGCTGAAATAAAGGAAGAAAATGAAATTCTGCTGGCTGCTGCTTAAGACTTATGGACAAAAGAACACACAGACAAAAATTACTTTTACTGGAAAATATAAAAGCTTTTGCTATTAGCTAAACTGCCTTTAAAGAAGGCATGTGCATGGCCGGCACAATTACTTTGTGTGTGTCCCTGTGTAATTCTCTGGAGGTTTTTCAGTTCGTGTCTACGTTCACAAAGCTGTTCATTTCTTTCCTCTTTTTGAAGAACTTCTAATGCCTGTTTGGACACAGAGAATGCACACTGTAATACAGAGTTCTACTGCAAAATTTGTTTATTTGTTTATAGTGTTTAATTATAATACTGCATGGAGGTCTTTGATAACTACGTAAGTATGTGGGCATCTGACTTGCACTTGGAGCCTGTGTCTTAATATAATTAGTTCTTACTTTGCAATGAATTTTCTGGTAAATTGCAGTTCATCTGCTCTTTTTGGGTATAATATTTCCCAGAGATGAAATTTAAGGAAGGAAATGGGGAAAAGCTAGACTCAGGCTTTGCTTTCTGGATAGCTCCTCTCTGGAGGATCAGAACAAATCCCTGAATTTAATGATGCACTTGAAAGTAATGAAAATTTGGATATTAATCATCAGTAGGAACTCATGTTCTGTCCTCATTAAATAGCAAATTTTGTTGAGTGCTCCCCATTCCCTTACGAGAGAGTGTTGTTCCTCCAGAACAGCAGGAAAGCACCTAGCAACGTCAGGTTACAATGAAATTTTTTTGTTGAGGCAGAATAGTGCATATTGCATTACTTTTCATTGAAACCTCAGATTCTGCTTATCCTGATGCAGCTTTAATATAATAAATATGCAGAATGGCTTTATTATATGCAATATCAGATTCCCATCAGTTCTCTTAGTGAATGCCTGGACTATTTAGAAAGACCAGTTGTTTTAATCTACATATGAATTAAATTGAAAAAGAGATTTCAACTGAGATGAATAATAATTCAAGTCACTTTAGAAATACATGACTCCTCAAATATTTCCTGGCTTCCTAGGGAAGTATATCTTCATGAATTAATTATATTTGTATACAGGGATGCCACATAACCTTAATCTTTGGGGTCATACAAGACTCTCAGCAGCATTCTCAGTCCCGTGCATTCAGAAGTCAGAAACAAGCTTAGCTTAATCAATTATGAATTATTGTTGCTTGTCCTCTGGCATTTTTGCCTTTAGGATCTGATTTTCTCTTACAGTGATTTTAAACTTAAAAAAAGAGGGAAAAAGCTTATGATTTCCATGTGATTGTGTGTCTCACTGAAAGGAAAGAGGTCATTTGAAGAAGAAAAAAAAAAAGTAATTTAAAATCTGAAGTCATGGGATGATGCTCAGATTTGTTGTGAGATTTCACATTGTGTGAAGCAGATGATTCCCATGGGTGGATGTGGCTGGCCTGTTCACAGGACAGTGTTCCTTTTTCTCTCCATAACCTCCCACAACTGCTGCAGCCAAGGTATGTTTTGCTGTGATAAAGGTATTTCCTATTCTGATGGGGTTGGTGAGACTCAGGAGACAGGACTGTGGCAAGTGAGTAATGGCATTTGGAGTCTAGCTCTGGGTCTCTTGCCGAGATGCCTTCCTCCCTGCTGACCCCAGCCAGCTCTTACTTTGTGGTGTATCCTGGCACAGGGCTGTCACTCTCAAGGGGACAGTAAATATGCAGGTATTTAAGCAGCAAGGGATGTGTGCTGATTGTCACTGCCCATTTCCACTGAAGTGCAGTTAAATGCATATGCGTCCACTGTGCAAGGAAGTCTAGCTTTTTATATACTCTGTGGACATGTGGAGATGCCTCTTAGTTGTTTGGTTCACACTGTAGGAAGCAGCTGAAGAACCATTCAGGATCCATGTGTTTCATCAGAAGGAGAAAACCTAGGGTTCCTTTTGTGTAATCAGTACATGAGCACCACTTAGGAGCAGAGCAAATACGACAGCAAGTTTAAATTGTCTCTTTTCAAACTGCTTTTAACTTGGAACAGCAATATCTAGGCTAATCTTTGGGAATGCAGCTGAAGGTGTGTAACTTCTGAATTTGCAAATGCAAACATTTTTAAACATGAAGAAAACTAGACTGGGAACAAGCAAACTAGACTGGGAGCAAGCAATTGGACTCATGCTGTTGGTTTCCTTTGTTAAGTAAACTTGGCTAAGCATTATATGGCTAGACTGTATTAGAAAATCATGTATTAATACATTGTATGTTAGATAATAAAAATGAGGCCTCTGAAGAAGATTTTAACTTCTCCTGGCTTGTTGTTGATCTTAAGCAATGATATTTGAATATCCTTGCTTCTGCAAGCTGGCTGGGAAGTGGTGTTAATTCACCAACAGCACTTTCTAGTTGGTTGTATTTTTTGGATCTTCAGATTCAAAGGAGTAATACTTGCTCTGGAAGTATTATCTATTTTTTTCCTATTTGTAGTGGATGCTAAGCAGCTCTTCTTTCAAGACTAGACTAAGCTTGCAAAACTATAAACTCTTGTACTAATGTGTTTAATACTAGATTTATACAGTCTGCTTTACAAAACCCAAATTGGAATGGACTGTTGACAATATTCTTCTAAACCCTCTTCTCTTGTGCAGTTTCATAATGATCTATGTAATTTATAGGAAACAAGTATCTGCAATTACTTTCTGAGTTCGCATTCCTTCCTAAATGCCATCTTCTTGTCTTGCTTTGTACGCAGGAGAGGATCTGGGGAGACAGTGGCCTTATTTATTCTAATATCATAATCATACATTTTAGTTTACTTGTGTACATCAGCAAATGTGTGTTCCATTCCCATAAAAGGAAAAAATAAAACCTCTTTTTCTAGCATTTGCCATGACTTGGTTCAGTTGAGTCTAGGTTTTAAGAGCCAAGATTTGCCCATTTGTCCATAATTCGCTAACTAGTAAAGCCTGCTATTTGCTTGTCCTCCCCATACCATGCCGACTGACTGGTTTGAATTTCATGACTAAATGAATTTTTGAGCAATAGTTTGTTCCATTCTGGCTTAAAGGCTTAATGAGAATGTAATGTATCCAGGCTGAGGTTTCTGTTTGATCTTGTAATAGTAGGAAACAGACAAGTAGATTGCTCTAATCATTAACAATTGCTAATACATTTGTTTCCCCCTTATTCTGACAGAATGACTGTCTAATGCATGGGTTAGCATCAGGCACATGGTAAAACCAGAAGGGTTATATTATCTCACTTATGTAATGTCACGGACAAAAAAATACATAGCTGGTTAGAGAAGGCTGGCTGTACTTCAAATCTCCCTCTGTAGGAGTTGAAGATGGAAGGGTCAGCACTGTTTGGAAGAGCAGATGCTTGTATGGGGAACATCCTCCTCCTCTGAAAGCATGGCAGAGCCAGTTCCAGTGAAGGAAGTGGGATACTGTCAGTCATGCCCTGTGTGAATTGATAATCCAGAGCATTGTGTTTGAACTGGTGGCATTTTCTCCCAGTGGATCATCCCCTAAAAGTAAGGGATCAGCTTTAATGTAGTGACTCTGTCTTTTGGTGTTTTTTTGGATTCACTCTTAAAACTCACTCCTTTTGTTCTCTTGTAGGTGTTGGAGTGAATTATCTGCCCTGCCAGAGTAGTCTGAAATGAATATGCTTCCTTTAGGAAAACTGCAAAATTAAATTAAACTTTAAAGAAACCACAGAATCCCTCTTGAATATTTAACTTAAACCTTAACTTTTTTTCCCCCTTTCTCCTGGCCCGACATCGGACAGAATCAAAATTGGAGAATGGAAATGAGGGGTAGTATGGCAGCTGTGAGCTAGAAGTTGTTTTTTTGGATTGTGGCCAACCATGGGAGAAAGCCAAACTAGAAAACTTGCAGAGGTGTTACAGGCTCAGGCTCCGAGTCCACAGATCTAAGCTAGAAAAGGCTGTTGATTTGAAAAGGTAATGTGAAATGTATTTTGAAACATCAAGATGATGACATAATATATGTAGTGAAAGGGAAGCAGTCTTGGACTTCTCAAAAACATCTGGATGTTCTAGGGTGATTTTTGTTGTTGTTTTTCTTTCTTTCTTTTCTTTTTATTTTTTTATTTTTTTTAAAGTTAAATAGGACTTAAAAAATCTGCAGCATATGGGAGCTGCAAATTCCCACCATGTGTTGCTGCTAAGTGTAAGGGTGTATGGTTTGTGCAGCAACTTTTATTGTTTTTAAAATGTGATTTATCTGCTTGCTTTGATTTTGCTTTCCTTCCCTCCAAACCAGCGAGTGAAGGCTGTCAGCTTGCAGAGGGAGAGATCGCTGGAGCCATTGCAGATGAAGTCACGGGGATCTGGAGATGGAAGTGGGTCCCTGAAGGAACTGACACTGGGAGCCTAAAGCTTCACCTTGTAACTTCCACACTCAGCTTACTTTCCATAGACCTTGTCAGTGACGCTTAACTGCGGTGGTGATAAGTGCTATAAAGTGTTAGGGGTGTTGTCTAGAGCCAAATCCTGATGGTGTTGTATTAGTTTAATCATGTGCATATGCATTCTCTTAAAAACAGTTCTGATACCGAAAATAATCGTTCGTGCACCACCATTTGGCTAGAAGATACATAGATCTCAGTAACAACACAGACGGCTTTATTTGCTTTTGGAAGGTTTTGCTGTCTGGGTTCATGCTCCTTCCCTGTCTTTCTCCACCCTGATTTTTTTCTAAAGTAGAACTAGGTCAAGGGACAGTGGGTTTTGCAAGAAACCTAATGCTTTTTGGTATCTCAGTGACAAAATGGATAAGGAAGTCAAGTGACTTTTCCTGGCATACAAACATTTACTGACTGGAAGAAACAGTATGTTGGGAGTATCCAAACATTTACAGAAAGAAGGATGGCTGTGGCAGCTGTGCTATATTTTATAACTGTGCCAAAGATAAAATCGTTCTTGTTCTTCTTTGAACCCAAGGAAATGATTTAGTTAAGAAGAAAAGTCATTTTCTAGAGTGTGTGAAGAAACCCACATGCACACTAAACTATTAATGTAATTGAAAAAGTATTTGAATGTAATAATTTCAGCAAGTTTAAGAGCTGGGATTGGCCTTGTGTTATGACATTTCTTGGGGACACGTAGAGCAGACCCTTGTGGCCTCTCGAAGGAATAACATGTGCTGTGTGATCTGTGTGATCCTTAAGCCTTATGATGTTATTACCCCTATTTTCTCTTCCTATTTCCATGTGCACTCTTTTAATGTAATGCTTTTAAGGGAGTATAAGGCAATCTGATCTCCAGGTGGGGATACATAGCCATAGGCCAGCTCCTTTCTTTGAAACCTTAGCAATGTCTGAAACACTGGGGTAACTTCACAGCTTGAAGTGGCCCATCTTGGTGGCTTGGTTAAAATATTGAAAGGTGCCAGATGGATGATATGGTGTTGTTGTCAGATCACAGGGGCTATGACTAAGGTTTGTGGAAATCCAGCCATGATGAAGACCGCTAATAACAGATGATGTATAATTTTCTAGCGCAAATGCGAGAAAGAGTAACTCAGAGGTCTAACATCCTGTTACCTAGGCAGATGATTCTGGAAATCCCCAGATGAAGGCATGACCCACCTGTTGTATGTGCTGGTAACGATGCTTTGTTAGTCTTAGAAACAAAGCATGCATTTCCTCTTTTTTATTTCTTTTGAAAGCCTTCTTTGTATGCAATGACTAATGTTTTCTTTGCTTGGAGCATTCACTGAGCATTTTTTAAAAACTGCTTTTAAAGATACTAAAGGTTACTAAATAGTCTGCAAAAACAATCTGCTAAGTTAAGAGATGCATTACAGGATTGTGCCTAGCCCTGAATAATGAAGACTAATCAGAGGGGAACAAAATGCAGTCTATTTTTACATCTATTCTGGGAGATAGAATAGACGGGTAATCTTTTGGTTCAGGCATAAGTCATGGGTTTGGCTCTGCTGTAAAGTTCACGCATGGTGCTCTCAGAGACTATTCAAAGAGCTTTCTCAAAGCATCTACAGAGCATCTCAATGACCAGTTTTGTACATTTAGGAAGCACAAGGTTTCAAGGTCAGTCATGGTTCTGGGAAAGTGATTTCCTGGACTGTGTACGCAGCTCTCATCGCTTACAGCTTAAGCAGTACACAAATGCTGCATTTCTCAAATCCCATGCAAAGTGCTCACTTTTGGGCAATCCTATCTTTCTGGGCACTCTCGTTCTCTGATTATAATTGTTACTGTCTAAGTGCAATTATAGTCTTCAGTAGGGCAATTGAAAGCATATTACCTATGTTTCATGTGAAGCGTTCGACATGCTGAGATTTGATACAAAAACCTGGTAAGCATCAGTTGTGCTAGGGAGACATAAACTGTACTTCCCATGATTCAGGCCAACAGGAAACACTAGATGATGCAATTCTTATTTTTGTTAGAGAAATTCATAGAAAGAAGTCATTTTTGTTATACCCGAATATTCCTGTGTTCAGACTAAAGAATTTTTGTCTTCTGAAGAGATGGGCCTGAGAACAGGAGAGATCAAGAAACTTCCAATGCTTGGTACCCTTGGAATGATGGAGAATTTATTAGATATAATTACATTGTTCATTGAAACAAAAAGTTAACTTCTGCTTAATCTCTGATGCTGTAGATGTTGTTAAATACAGTCCTTTCCTTTTCTGCCTTTGGAATGAGTCTAGATAGCTGCACAGGAGGGAGAGCTGTTGTTTCTGACCTCAGTGCATGATTTTGGAAGCCCTAAAATATGAGACTTCAGTAAAATGATTTTCTTAAAGAACAGAAATAATTCTGACTTTCTTGGGGGAGAGAAAATAAATGCCATTTTTTCCTGTGACTTTTGGAGGAAAAGAGATGATTAGGCAGAGGGTTTGGAGTTTGTTTACTTTGTAGTCTTTTCTGGCCCTGAAAGTCAAAACACTATCTTTCCTGTCCAGTCCACCAAAGCTCATTAACTGCAGAAAATTTCTCTAAGAATCTACAGGGGGAAAAAAATGAAACAGAAGAAAAGATCTATATTCTAGAAGAATAGCATAATTTTCTTTCAGACTTCAAGCAATGCGGAGTCCCATGGTAAAACATTTCAATTTGATTTTCCCAGCTGCGAAAGTAATCAAAAGCTTCTTTCAAGGTTTAACTTGCTAATGAGCTCCAGTGACTGAAAGTTAGTTATGCCATTGTCTGCACAATTAACTATTTCCATTCTGGTATTACATAGCTTTTATGTGTGAAAATACCTGTGCGTGGTGATGAAGTCATCCTTTAATCTTCCCTTTGATGATCTGAATATGTTGCATTTCTTGAAGCCTCACCTTGTAAATCATGGTTTCTAGGCTTGAGTCATTTTTGTGGCCCTTTTTTGAATGATTTCCAGTATTTCCACATGTTTCTTAAATTGTGAACACTACACCAGTAGTCTGTCAGAGGTCTCACAAATGATGCAAAAAAAAAAAAAAAATTTGGTTTGCCTTCTACTTGAGTTTTTTTGTCTCCACTTAGAAAATCTTTCGGGACTTCTCCATTCAGTTGAAGTTCTTCTCTGAGTTCCTGAAGTGAGTGGCTGGGAGGGCAGTGAGGAAATGATAGTGATGAAATGATGGCCTTCAGGCACCCAGTTCTGGAATTATCTTTCTCTTTTTTTTTCCATAATTAAGTAGGAAACTTAGGTTCTTATTTTAAAAACTTTGACGAGCTTCTAAACTAAATTTCTTAAGAAGACAAGTCAAGTACCATCCTAAATCTCCCATTAGGTGCATAAAACCTCCATTCTTAATTCCCTTTGTGTTACCTTTAATTTGGTTCTGTTGAATGAATGCCATTAGATTCTCCTTGTAGCCAGCAGCTCATATCACTTCTCAGACACTACATTTTCTTCACTAATCTTTGAGATGCTATCTCACCTAATCATGTATTTTTTGATAAAAATAACTTCAGATGAAGAATTAATCCCTCATTGCTCCTCTAAATGAGTTGTTGTCAGTATCAAGAACGTTCCAAGACCTGTGAGTACGCTACAGCTTAATCCAACTGAAGTAGACTCTGCTAATTCCACATCATCATTTTTTAATTGAGATGTCATGTAATACTAAGTCAAATGCCATGGAGAAATCAACTACAGTATAGCATACAATTGCCTTTGTCAACCAGATCTGTTATCTCTTCACAAAAAGACAATAGGTTTGTTTTACAAGACCAACCTTCCATTACACTAACTGATTGACATTAATTAGATTTTTAGCTTCTAATTCTTTGTTGATGAAATTCCAAATTAATCACTCCTGTTACTGAATGTAAAATAACTATCCTAGAGGTCTGTGGCCCATCTCTTTTATCCTTATTTAAATATTGGATGTCCTTTGGCAGTCCTTTATTTCTCTGGAATTTCCCCAGTTTTCAATGGTTTGTTTAAAAATTGATATTAGCAATTCAGGGAAGCTCCTCAGCATGTCCTTTTAACACTCAGGGGTATATGTTAGCCAGGCTGCTGATTTGAATGTTGTTTAATTTTAGCAGATGCTGCCTAACATCCTTCTTTATCGCATATGGCAAACTTTGTGTTCCATCCGCAACTTTGCATGAGATAAATGCATCCTCCGGCTTTATTCTGAATATAGATCACAAAAACCCATGTGAGCATTTCTGTGTACTTTACATTATCCTTTGCACTTTTACTGCTCAGCCCCTGCAGAACTTCTGCGTCTTTTCTTCCCACTGCTATCTTCCGTACAGTGTCATTCACTTATGTTTCCTTGTCCTTAGACATCCATACGCTCTGTCTCTTTTCCCGTGTGCATTTTATTTGTTCTAATTTCTTTTCTGTTTGTGTTGCTAACTCCATGTCTTATTTTAGAAAGATATCTCCTCGTCCTTTTTGTGTGCATCTGGGTAATGATGTCTTTTTGCAAATTTAGGATACTTGTAAAGGCACAAACGTACATTGTTAAAACTTTCAACTTAAATTTAATTTGTTGGTTTTTAGTCTTTATGCCCACGGTTGCTTTACTTTTGAAAAAGCTATCCTCCAAAATTTTCAAATTTCCTGCAAAGTGAGTGTTTGTGGTTTTAGATAGAATTATGATGTGCTTTTTTTTTTTTTTTTTTTTTTTTTTTTTTTTTTTTTGGCATAGAACTGTTTTGCACAAGGTAAGCGTGGTGAAGTCACAATCAGGAGTACCCTGGTCTGACATTGAGCATTGTTTTTAAAGCAGTGTTTCACATTTGATATCTGAAATAGCTCATGGCTGATGAACCTGGAGTTTTGGGGGTTCTGACATGTTGATCTTTGCAATGGATGAAACGCGTTATTTGTCTCTGCTAGAATTTACTTGTTTTTTCTCAGCGGAGCTATGCGCATCAGCTGGTGCAGGGCCTGTGGAGAGCTGTGCTGTGCTGCCAGCATGGGGGCTCTGCGCCATCAGTGAATTACAGCAGCTGGTGTCTGCAAATACAACATCCCTTTAATGATACTTGCTGGTATTTACACAATATTATGGTCAAAAGAATTCATTCGGGCCCTCTTGTGTGTGTGCTGTTAATGCAACATGCTAGATCTCCTGCTTGCTGTCCCTCCTATGGTACAACTGCAGACAACAGGATTAATATTACTTCCCACTGTCCCAGTGTTCAGGGAGGTGTAATGTGGGGTCTGATTAAGCTGTACTGATGTCTTCGTGTGCTACCCTGTCTACTTCGGATGCAGAATCGCTGTGGTTAGGAGTCCCTCCCCTCAGTGTTCAGTCTGTTGGGCAGCAAACAGGTCTGTAGCCCCTCACGTTTAGATTTACATTTAAGAAATGCCACAGAGGGAAGGCAAATACCCTGTCATGGTTGAGGTGAACCCAAGACATCCTGTGGCAGGGTCTGCTCATGATCACTCATGGTCCTATCTCCTCCACTGAGCCCACGTAGGCTCAGGATGCTGCCATGGTGAGTAGGGGCTGTGTGCAGGGAGGTTTGTGGGGCTACTTGGGAAGTCTGCTCCTCAGAGAAAGGATGTGTGTGGAGATTTTGTAAGAAGCAGGTGGGACCAGGGAAAGGGAAGCTGAGAGCTGAGGTTGGTGAGCACGTCTGAGCAAGGGGAGTACACTTTCATGCAGCAGCTTGATCTCACAAACCTTCCTGTAACTCTGGACGGCTTCCAGTAGCTGAGCTGTGGGTACTGATGTGTGGTACCTGCTCCATGTAGGAGTGGCTCAGCTGCCTGTATGCTGTTCCTAGCCCCAAGAGAATGGTTGGGTTTGTGTCCTGGAATTTGAAGAATATATTAACTGCAAATTAAGAGAGACTTAAGACACTGCAGACTTGATGTTCTAAGGGTAATTGCCTCCTTGAAAATCTGACATGTTTCCCAAAATATTTTCTGTATGTCCCACCCACCTCTTCAGATTTCAGCTCCAAGTCCTGTGCTTTCTTCCCTCTCTCATTAGTATTCCTGCAGATCCCAGTACATCCTCTGCTGCTCTGAGTGTTGTGGTAAAGATGACTTTATTATGAATACAATTACAAATACTCTTTATGGTTTGTTTGACCCTTTTTAATCACTTCCCTTCCCCGAGTCGTTGGCTGCTGACAGACGGACTTTGTTTTCTGGCTGTCACCGAGTGTGTGGAGATTGAATAACCTTGGACTTCAACTGCATGTTCAATGCTTACTTCCCTAATAGAAAATTGATTGATTAGCTAATTGATAAAATCAGGCTAGGAACTTACTAAAGTGCTTGTGGGCACCAAAGAGATGAGGGGGAAAAAATGGAAAACCTCTTTATTCTAATTAACTCAGAAAAAATAGTTTAGGAAACAATGCCTGCCTCTGTGGTGTGGAAGCCTACAGATACATGCAAAACAGCTTCATATATTATTCCCCGTTTTATTAGGAGGGAGTTTCTGGTTTGTCAGAGGGGCTCACTTTGCAGTATTTTTGCTATACAAGTCTCTGTTCTTTGCTCTTGCAATGTTTCCCACTACAGCTAAAAAAAATCAGAACAAATAAAATAGAAGAAGAAAATTTAAAATAGAGTACTGGCAGCTTGAATGTAAAGTGTGCTCACCACAGTGATCTTTATTCTTTTTGCATCCTCAAGCAAAGAAAAATCTCCCTTGCTGTTTTATTTCTTGCCTCAATACATATATTTGCAGTAAGGCAGAGTCAAAGTCAGTGGTAAAATTCAGGGCATGAGACATTGGAGTGAAATGGAAAGGAGCTGCAAGAAATCAGACACATGATTCTAAAACTCATTGATTTTATCTGCTTCTTCCTGGGCTGGAGTTGGGAAGAAGCTTTTGACCTTACATCCCGCTGCCTCACCAGGAGTGACAGAAAGGTTGCTTTGACCTGTAAGTGTTCAGGAGTCTGAGTGTACGTGCGTGCATGGATAGTTGAACTTTCTACAACTTTCTGTGCAGTTGATTCCTTGGAAAAAAATGAATGCCGTAGCAAAACATTTATTTAAAAAACAAAGTAGATTAAACCCACAAAAAAAACCCATAAGCTCATCTTTCTTCAGTATATGTTCCCACTTATTAGAAGAATAAACTGACAAATCTTTACTTATCTGATTTTAAGGCTTGATTGTAAGAATAGCCTTTAAAGGGTGCAAGCATTTATTTCATTGGGATGTCAACCTTTGAAAAAAATCAAGTGGTACCAGTGTGAATAGCATCTCTTTCATGCCCAGTTTAGGCAATGAAATAATTAACTAAGTAATATGCTTGTTTTCCCAACTCAGATGGCTTCCTCAGGTATCAAAATCTTCTAGTATTTCCTCTCTATCTATCAAAATTTCTGCTTTCCTGGTAGCTTTCCTAATGGGTATTTATAATGTCCTTGTGCGTTTTCAGCACAAAAGTTTCTCTGTTTCACTGTTTAAATCTTCAAAGCCAAAGTCATTCAAATGTAGAATAAAATTAAATATAGCAGTAAATGCTGACCTGATTATTTAATACACGGTTCACTTTGTTTTTAAGTGTGCTGCAAATGCACATTTCCTTACGTTGCAGTAAATGCTAGATTCTTCCATTGAGTTTCAGTATTTCTCTCATTGGTCCTTGAGCTTGTGTTCAGCAAAGTCATTCCCCACGTGCAAGGCTGTGTGGGACAGCAGGGGAAGCCACTGACTCGATCTGCGATTCACATCTAGCCCTAGCAGGGTCAGCGTTACCTCACTTCTCTATCTGTGGTAGACGTAATTCTTAGATCTGATATAAAAGGCGTACCTTTGTGGGGACAGGACATTTTCTTCCTGAAATCTTTGATTCCTCCTCCCCTTTATGAATAGCACAGAGCTACTGCTGTTACTGTTCGCAGATTGGCAAAGAAACTCATACAATGCAGCTGCTTTCCTTCAAAAATGACTTCAGTGAGCCCCCCGGCTGCTTTGGGTACATCTTGCTACTGTAAATCCAGGAAAGCAATGTGGTACTGCTTTGACAAACCTTAATTTATAAAAGAAGGAAAACTTTGTTTTAAATTAAGAAAGAATATTTTTTCTACCAAAGTGTCTTGGTTTTTCTAGAAGCAGCATTTCTATATTTTATAGCTATGTTACAAATGTGACATGAAATTATTTTTAATATGGGAAGAATATGATCTCTTCAAAGAGTTTGTCTCCTGTTTCTGTGTACCACCAGCTATATATTGCTGGTAAGTACGTTGTGTCAAGTAAGTTACAAGTTTGGTTCAGGATGACTTAACTCAAATTGCCTCAAACTAAAGATCTTATAAGCTCCTAAAGTCTGAATGTCCTAGCTCAAGGTATTTATATCTTCTGCTTGCCAAGGCCAGGCTAGTTTGTTTCTTCTGCAAGAAGAGCAGCCTGAGACTTCTGTTCCTTTTTTTTTGTTTGTTTTGTTTTTCTTTGTTTATTTCTTAACTTGTTTATTTGTTTGCTTTTCCTTGTCTCTGGGTTTTTCTCACTTCTGAGCACTCCTGATACTGCTAAAAAAGCAAGTCACACACTCATGGCTTGTGTTAAGTAAGGGCGAAAAAGAACATACACAAACATCAAGACGCTGAAACTAAAACTTGAGTATCCAACTCTAATTCACCCCAAGTTGTATTTATAATTAGATAATGTGTAATTTTGTAGCATTGACTATTTATCATACAGTAAAATCAATCATGCTATAAAAAGTTGAAACTGTCACATCCATCATATACAATCCATCACAGGCATTGAGGGCAATGCAGAATTCCATTTACAGACAGGAAAAAAGGGTCTGTTCAAGAATGTAAAAAAAAAATAAATATTTACGTTTAAATGCTGCAGACAGGCCCTTTAAAATAGCATTAATTTCTTACAATTAAAACCCAAGCTGATATGAATATTTAATACAGGAAATTATATTTAGTGTATGGAATGCATTAGCAGTTACTGATTGCTTTGCTAAGAATATTTGAGGCAATGTTCAGGTTAACCTTGGAGAGCTGGCGTGATGAGACAGTCAGCTGAAAGCCTGCGTTCAGGAGATGTGAGAGCTCCGTGAGGCTGCACACCCTGAGGCTGCAGACAGGCTGTGCTGGGCTCTCTGGGCACCATGGGTCCTCCGCAGTCCCCACAGAAGCCCTGAGGTATGGCACCCAGAATGTGAATCCCCTGCACCCTGGCAGGGGAGCCAGAACCTAGGGCTAACGCTGGGCAGGCTGCCAGTTCCTCTTACTGCCTTTATCAGTCTGCTGGTGTGAATGGGTGAAACCGCTAAAATGTGCCTTGACTCACTGCAGCTATGTGCAGAGACCAAGCAAGCAGGAGAAAATGAGTTTGCCGGGCACCGATGGGAAAGCAGAGGGACAAGGGGAGGAAGCGTGGCTGCTGGGCACACTAATGTAAGGGTGGCTCAGACAGAGCCTTAGTCAGAAACCTGTTCCTAAAACATTCTGTTTGCCTAGTGTGTAGGTAGGGCTCCTGCCTATCTGTGATTTCCTGGAAAAATCTGCCTTTTCTGTTTCTAATTTCAGCCTTGTTGGTGTCTGCTACTTTGGTTCATGTCTGAGATTCCTGCTTGACTGATGGTGCAGGCACGAGCCCCTGCCTTGCTTTCAGAGCATTTGCAGCTCAGAGGAGGGGCTGCTCTGTGCAATTCCACCTCTAACTCCTGCTGCAGAAACCAGTGGCCAAACACAGCACCCAAAATATGATGTTTCTGTAGGAACTTTATCTGGCTTTGCATTAGTGAGACAAGGAAAACAGTATATTTTATGTACTTAGTTATTTTCAAAAGCTGTCTCTGTGTGTGGCAGGGACCTGACTTCTTTTGTCCTTCACTTTAATATTAATTAATATTTTCAGTAAGTGGTTAGCTTTTCCATTACAGATTTTTGCCAGTAAAGATATTGAGCTGAACATCCCCTCCTCACATCCATTGGCTACTTTTGCTGTCAAAGGGTCTGATGTTGATTTATTTTCCAAATAGTACATTGTTGGTAACTAGCTTTAAACAGGTAATGTACCTCCAAAAACTGGAATTTTGTTCATCAGCTTACATGCATAACACAGCATGAATGGTGAAAAAGGGAACTGGTCTTCAACATGTATGCTTATTCCCTAAACAAATCCTTGTTATAATTATGTCTTCTACAACTTATTTTTTTCCCCTTACTTATTTGGGCAATGTTATATAACTTCACTTACATATATTTATGTGAATAAGTTTATTAATTAAAGTTGATATTTTCTCTCATGTTAGTTTTCTGATACTGCCTTTTCCCTTTTTATAAATAAAAGGGAAGTGAAAATAAAAAGACAGAAGTTGAGTTTTGTCTTTTGATATCCTACAAACAGGAGGTATATATCTGGAAAATTGTTGCCTTCTAAGTCCTCCCTCTGATTCAACTAATCTTTTTAAATTGGTGCTCACTTCTGCTCAAATCTAGAAATAAAATGTGTTGTAACAGTGACCTATGAGCTGCTTCTGGTTTCCAATCTTTTTTTCTCTGCCTCCTCCCCTTCACATAATGCCTGCTGGTAATAGGAAAAAATGGTCAACCTGTTGTACACATCTAATTTTAAAATATATATATATAGCTATGTGAAAATGAATTCACTTTGAGCAAACTTATTAAGTTCCTGTATTTCTCTGTTAATTCCGTGCCAACAACTTATGTGCAAGCCCCCTATCTAGCTGAGGGTCATCCATTAAATTTTTTTTTTTTTGATCTTAGGTTTGTGGGTTGGAAAGGTACATGAAAGATCTAGTACAGACACATGTAGTCTGCCTACACATATGTGAAATGGACACAGATTGTTACTGATTTGACAAATTTGTTCTTTACTGTATCTGAAATAGGCACAATTCTGAAGTGCACCCAAGTGTGCAAACATGGATCCTAAACTTTGTTTCCCATTAATTTTTATTTCTTTGAAGTCTCGTTGCATGGTTTTGGAATACTTTAGGTGACAAAATTAGTTGCTGCGTAATTCAGTTAATGAAGGGATTAGCCTTATTCTTTCAGTAAGCGCCGTATTACTGGTAAAGAGACTATAAAAGGACTAAAAATACCCTCCAGTGCATCCTACAGTCTGCATGAGTGGTGCTGAAGAATCCCCTTTTACTGGATTAAGTCTAACCAAACTAATAATGAAATAAGTCAAACAGGGAATGGAATGCTCTCTTAGATGCTCTCATCTAAGAGAGCATCTCTTAGATGCTCTCGCATCTAAGAGATGTTTGAGTTGTTTTGTTTCAGTGGTAGCCACGTACAGATGTAATCTCTGCTGCACTGTGTGCTCTCTGGGAAGGCAGGGTACTGATACAATCGGCTGGAAAATTTAGCCAGATATTAAGGAGTCAGATGACAATCCTGAACATGGATTGTAGATGGAGAGGTGGAGTTCTTGGCCTGTTATTTAGTGTCTTCATTTGAACACAGAGCACTTAACATCATAACATTTTCATCTCTCAGTGGTTTAGATGCTGCAGTCTTTATGCAGATAATGATACCCACGGAGCAAATAGTTTCTGCATTCCAGCAATCACTGTTGCATTACAAGATAACCTTTTCCCAGGGAAAAAAAAAAAGGCAACCACACATTCATAATCAGGAGAAACTCACTCTCAGAGTGAGTTAGCTATGTGTCTAGTGCTACTCTTGTAGAAGGTAATATTGTATACCTGTAGATGTGATTACAGCCCTGTCACTTTTCTTAAAAGGTGTTTTAGGTTCTTCTCAGTGATTTTTCTTGATCAAACTGTTGTTCCACGTAACAGAACCATTACCCTCGTAACACTGTCCCTCAATGGTATTGATACCTAACAGCAGAAATTGAGCTGAGGACACTTCAGTGCCAACAGTGTGCAAGATAATTGCAGTCTTTGCATCATGCCCAATTTCACAGGAAGTTCATTTTTACCAAACTAATTAAATGCACTTTCAAGTGATTGAAGAAACCCTGTAAAAACTGGAAAATGTTTGGAACAAGGGTTTTTGAAGCCCAGTGTTCTTTCACAAGCAGTGCCCAACGGCAGATGTTTAGGAAACTGTGAAATAAGCATAGGTTATACATTCAGAGAGATCCTGCCTCTGCTGATAGACAATATTTTAGACTTTCTGAACCACAGACTGCATGAGGATTACTGCAGCCATTCCTGAATCCTCCTCTAGTGATACGATACAAAGGAATATCTATAAGAGAACCAGTAAGGTTGAAGTCTGTCCTGTATACTTCCGTGTACTTCACCATAGGCATAGGAATCTGCTGCTTCTTCTATGACCACATCTTTTGGAAAGCTGTCCACCTTTTTCTGTAAACTACTTTGTTATCAACCTTCTGGTATACCATATGCAACGGTATAATGGTATACCATATGCAAATGGTATAACATATGAAGGTTTTCTATGCTACCTCTGAGAAACCTAATTTTGTAAATCATATATTTTTTAAGAGGATATATCTTTTCTTTAAAGATAAAGGTTTGACTTGTTCAGCATTTATCCCAAGTGCTTCCTTCCCAGCTCTGCCAGTGACTCACTTTGGTTTTGGACAAGGCTGTTAATCCACTTGTGGAAGCAGAGGTAATATTACTTTCTGATTGAGGAGATGTGTTTAAAGTTTTTTAATATTTAAAGATACTAGGCCCACATTAAATCATAGTATTTTATTCATGAATTGGACAGTGTGTAAAGCTTACAGTAATCATGAGATATTGTTTGGGAGCCAGCTTAAATTTACCTAGTGGTGAAAATTCGGTATATAGCTAAATAGCTTTGGCATATCAGAAATATGCATCTGAAATAAACTGAGCTTTTTCCTTAAACACCATGTCATGTTGGATTTTGTTTTTATAATAGCAGAATTCATTTCAGCTATTTAGGTCCTATCTGTACTTACAAAGCACTTGACTCCTATGGAATAATGCTTAATGTGCTCTAAAATTTATTGTGTGGTGTTAAACCCCTTTTCTTTCAGGCTTTGCTCTCATTTTTTAAATGTAAAAAGCCCTTTGGTCCCACAAATTTGAACTGTCCATATTTAGCTGCATACCCAGCCTGACCTGCTGAAGTCAGTTTGCTGATTCTAGCTCTTCTAGAAACAGTTGAAAGAGCCAGGCTGTATCTTTGCTTTGTAATGTGTCAGACATAGTGGTTTATTGCATTTGTTTCCAGCTTGAAGTATGGTGCAAGAACCTGAATCTCATCATGCTTTCTTCTGGTCTAAAGCACATGCTAAAATGGGTATGAGATTGCTATGAACAGGGAAAATTATTGCCATTAACTGGTATAAGTGGCTAGTTGCAAGTGGGCAATGCTGAGCAAATGTGCCTAAAATTAACTACTGAAATGTAATAAGAAAAACCTCTATGGCACTATGGATTCCTACAGGAATTTTATTCTCCCTGAAGTGAGATGCGGAAAGGATATTTCCTTACAGACTCTGCTGCATTCACCTCCTGCATCACTGGGTGTTCCTTCTTTATGATGGGGACATTTTTAGAAGTTTGGGAAAATGTACATTGCATCAGAGTGAAAGATCACTCCATTCTCTCACTATTTTCATATGGATATTTTTCTTATGTAGTGGTTTAAATTAACTGAAAAACAACTGTACAAATATATATGTACTGTTTTGGTAAATGAGTCAAAACTGTACCCTTTTTTTTTTGGCAGTATTCTAAATGACGCATCCTATCCTATCCTATCCTATCCTAGTTTCTAAAATGATACTACCTTCCTTAAATGATAACTGAGTTTAATTGCAGCAAACACTAAAGTAAGGAATTGCACAAAGATGCTGCTGTGCCAGTTTCCCTGTGCCAGCTCACAACTGAACTACGCTGAACTGAACAGCCTCTGTTGTAAAGTTCTCTATGTACAAAACTGAGGAATGTTTTAATTGTTGACCTCCAGAGTGAAAAAGCTGGTGCATTAACTTATGATGTCTTCTACTATGCTGTTCTTATTGATTCTAGGAGTCAGAAGTGTTGCATCTTAACAACAATTTATTATAATAACAAGTAATAATTGTTTGATGGCACCTCCTCTCCTCTTGTTCATTCCCTCCTGCAATATTGTCTTATGCTATGTCTTTGCTTCCTCTCCCTTAAACTGTTGGTTTATCTGACCTATTTACTAGTGTATGTAATTAGTGCATGGATTTTTAATTCTTCATCAGATATCCAAAGAATCTTGTATTCACTAGGAAAAAACACGGTTGTTCACAGTAAGTTTTGTAGCTCTTCTCTTGGTTCAGCTCAACAGGAAAAAAGAATGTTTACTGGAGACCTCGTTCTATAAATTGTTTTGTGTCTTCAAGGAAGTACAAATACTGTTTTGCTAAGAATTGAATAAAAGAGATGTTTCAGACCAAATTGTATTTGTGCTAAACTGCATGGCTAGAACTGAGCTAAAAACCAGCCGTGTGCCAGAAGTCACAGCTAGGGTTTCTGGAGATACTCTTTTAGAAAGGATGCAAAACTCTTAAAGCCACTGTCAGCAGTCTGCCTCTGTCCTGTTGTGATGAAACTTTCCAGCCATGCAGAAAAGTGATTTTCTACAGCTGTGCAGTTTATCTTTTGCTTGATCTCTTTCTTTCCTCAATCCCATAAAGAATATGGCATCTCTGTGAGGAGGGGCTGGTTCTGTTATTGACCTGACCACTGACCAACACTGCTCCTCATAAAGGACAAGAGGAAAAGTCCGATGTCCCAGCAGTTGGTCATTGAGATGCCAATGGGTGTTTTGGTCACTGATGTTAAAATTTAAAACTGGGAGTAAGTGTAGACTCTCTTACCATATTGAAAGATCTCAGTTTAAAGAATTGTTGTACAAATCCAAACAGCTTTTTTTATTATTGCATTTTTTAACATCAGAAAATCAATTAAATGATTAAGATTGATGAAAGTTTTATTCCTTTCAAGTACATTATTGTAATCTCCTTTTCAGCTGCCTAGGCTACTCTCTTTTTCCTTTGTCTTTCTTTTTGTGCATCTTTGCTCCTGATTTTGGTCTTGGCAGGTTGAGAGCTCTGCAGGGAAAACTCTGTAAATGCTTTACAAATCTTTAGTAAATTAGGCTGTAAGTTACATCAAAGTAACATTTGATCTCATTAGCTAGAAAAAGAATGGCTTGCTGAAGAATTTAATGGTGATTGAAGTGGCTGATTTTCTTATTTTTATTTCTTGTTTTGTTTTTATACTGGCTACTATAATCTCTGATGGATGTAGCTGGATAAGCCATTGTCCAAGAGGACATGTGTCTTATGGAGAAGTACAGTAGTAAATAGTTCAAACTAGAACTGAAGATGTTAAAAAAAAAAAAAAAAAGAAAAAGAAAAAAAAAGCTATTGTTCCATGAATACTCATTCAAGAAAATACTCATTTTTGATCATTCTCACAACACACATTGTATTAAACCAATCAGACAGGTTTTATTTTGTAGATATGGTGTTTAAAGAGAAGAATAAATTATACATTTAAGTACGAATGGCCTGAATTCTCATCAATAGGAACCACGAATTCTTGTGTCTGTTAGGAGCTTAACCCTTGAATACACAGACTGGCAGGTAGTGACTGCAGCTGCTGTTGGTGACTAAGGCACAGTACGGAGCTACTGTAATTGTTTATTTTTGTCAGTTCTGTAAATTTTTGAGTTTTTCCAACTAACGATCAACCTAAGTTTTATGGGTATTTTTTTTTCCAGCGTGGACAAACATTTCCTTGTTTGCATTTGAAGTCAAGGCAGTCAGTCCTCCTTACCAATAGATTAAAAAAGAAAAAGCAAATTCCTTCATTCCTAGTCCTCTGTAGAAAAGATAATGAAGAAAAACTTCCAAAGATGTGATTGATAGACTTTTAAAATAATTTAAAAGGGTGGTGAAATCCATGACATTCCAGAAAACATGGCTTTCTGCATGTGTGACCTTTAGGCAAATTTTTACATATGAGATTTTGGACGTCAGACTATAAATGATAGGTTCAAGCAGAATTTAATCCTGATACTAAGGACAGCATTAGGTTGTGAATTAACAAACTGCTGATTGTTCTTATTCCAGTATTACAAAGAAGGATTCTCTGAAGCTCTGCAATGAAGAGAACGAAGGCAGAATGTCTTGTTAAAGTATGACCACTGGTGACTTCTGGTGCATATGGCTGAGGTCAGAGAGGAACCTTTAATGACAATTGTGTGTCAGGAGAGATTGGTAATAAAGGTCTTGGTAGGTGAAATATTTTCCATTAACTGCAAGGACCCTACTGAAAGCTCACTGGCAGTATATGGATCATGCTTTTAGTGCTGTGTAGTGTGGGTATGAATTGATTTGTCACGGGCCTGCATCACTTGTACTCCATGTACAGAGGTAGTCTGATGTGGCATCTGGATCAGTTATTTTGCAGTTGTGTTTTTGGCTTTTGAGCTGTGCAATGCATTGGCTTCAGAAGATCTTAGTTTGTCATACATTACTGAAAGAGAAGGTAATATTTTAGTGCAACTGCACTACCTACTAAATCCCTCGATGCAAGATGTAAAATAGTTATGCCTAGGGCATAGGCAAAAGTTCTAATGATGGTTGCGGAGCATTTATATTCTGATTCCTCCTTTCCAAGACTTATCTACAAAGGCTCTAATTGTCCATGCTTTGTCTCTGCCTAGGAGCAAAAGTTTTGTTTGTGTGGGGGTTAGGGGGTGGAATGGGTCTTTTTCTGTTTTTAAACTCAAGCCAAAATGGTTTAGTCATTATACAGAGACATGAGAATACTAAATAGAGCAATTGTCCCTGCTTTTTACAGACTGAGGAAAAAAATGAAAAGTCTAAATAAGAAATGAGAGAAGGATAAAATTTATGACTGAAAAATCCTTGCCTCAGAACATAGTGGGGTGTTTTGATTAGGTTGAGCAGACAGAAAATATTCATTTTTATCTTGATTAATACAGTTCTTTTTTGCCTCTTAGTGAAATCTGGCTGAAGTGCACATGCTTGACTATCATTCTCTGCAAGTCTTGAACCTTGCATATTTTGTGATGTACTTAACCCTAAACATTTTATTTGTTAGACATCGAGAAGGTCTTCTCTTTGACCAGGAAAAAAAAATAAAATGAGTCCTCTGCTTGGCTCTTTGCCTGAGTACAGAACAATCTATCCATTGTTCTGTTCTCTGTCCATGTATTCTGCTCAGGACCCAGGTGTGTTTCTACTTTGTTTTTCCTTAGAAATATTTTTCGATGCTGCCCCATGGCAGCAGCACCCTCTCAGTGCAAGGAGCTGGGAAGATGAGAAGATGAGCCCTGGAACATTTTCTTTCCTGGGAACCTTTCAGAAGGGTCTGGCCATAGATATTCAAACAGACTCTCTAGGATAGGAACATATTAGGACTGAAGACTGTGATTCTGCAATGGCAGGTTTCCTAGAAATTTATCTTGAGATTTACAAAATTTCCTTTTTTTTTTTTTTTTTTTTTTTTTAATGGTTCACTAAAGGCAATTCCCTTCCTTAAAGAGGATCAAAACATAAGCAAGCTTTGCCTGCTTTGTGTTTTCCTAATACAGAGCTTTGATTTTTGGCATGGATGGGGTGGCAGGCAGGGGCAGGCATGTTTTTGCTTTTGATAACTGTTGTTTGAACTTGGTTTGAGAACAATCTAAATTCTTGACTAATAGTTTGAGACAATTTAGTCTTAAAGCAACCTAAGAAGCCAAGTGATCATAAACAATAATTGCCTAGTTTCTTATATAAATCTATTCACATAGCTCTTTTAAAGATGTAATTTAAGTCTTCATGATATTATGCTTGTTAGCTCTCAAAATAATTTTAATTTACATTTATAATTCAAGTGAGTAATTCTTACACTATAGCATTATGCTCTGGATAGTATTTATTCAATGTTTTTAAATGGGGAAATTTAAAGCATTTCACAAAGCATTAATAATCCTTGCAATTGCCTTCTTAAAGGAAGTATTAATAGCCCCCGTTTACTTATAAAAGAAGACAAAGACATTGAGTCATTTGTCCTAGGTTATAGAACAAATCAGGGCGGAGTGAAAATATAACCTATAGGTCCTGATCTCTGAAAAGTAAAATAAATCTAACAGGAAGAGATTTTACACTGCATGGGATTTCCTTTATATGAACAGGGGGAATAGGGAATAGGATAGACTAGTAGGTTTAATGAGTAAGTGCTTGTGGAATTATGTACTAATTTTCTTGAACTCTTTTCCATACCTCTTTGAGAATTTTTATATATATGTATATACACATGTATGTATATACATATGGTTTTTTTTGAAAAGATAGGCTATAAGTAAAATTTACTGATAAGACTATATAAAAGACTAAATAAGAATGGTTATCGTCTGTATCTTCTTTTTTTTCACTGTGGTATTACTAAAATAAACATTATAAGCAGTGTTTTTGTAAACATTTGAATTGTAGATTAGCATTTAACTGTTCAATGGCAATGACATGAAGCAGTAACAATCAGGGTTGACACGAGCAGTATGGAAATACACAACAACGCAATTTTTGCATCTCTGAAGAGAATCGTTACTGTATGTAGAAAAGTATATTTGAACAGATATCAGCCATATGAGAATAGATGCTTTTAATTGGGTCAATCTAAGTCCTTGAATATAAAAATGCTTTGTTTACATAGCCATACACTACTATAGCATTTTTTTTTCTGTATTTGAGTTTTTTTTCTGTATTTAGAGCTACATAATGTGAATGTTCAAATTAGTGATAAATTAGTTTAATAATAATTAAAATTCTGCTGTAAATCAAATGTATAGCTCTGTTTTTATATCAGTTTCACAAGAAATATAAAACTTAAAAATTAAACTTAATATCACAAAAACCAATGTTATATTGAAAAGAAATAACACTTGCATGAAAAGATTATGTATTGAAATCAAGTTTTCTTTTTTCATCTAGCACAGAGCATTTAATCTAATTTTCAGTGATGAATGAATCACTTGAGTTGAATATACCTGATCTGGTGACCACTGATCTTTATAAGCATCTGGTTTGGAGACTGAGTTCTCTGCTGCTGGCTCATGTCTGAAAAACATCTGTTCTTCCATAGTCAAAAGACCAAAATCATCAACAACAAAAAATCCCTTTTTGTGAGATAACCATAGAAATCAAGTACTTAAGAGTAACAAATACAGGATTGGAGCTAGGTATAAAGAAAAAAAAGGTAAAAGGAGAAAGGGAATATTTTGTAACAGTACAATTACACTTTCAAGTAACCTGCCTAATTACTTTCTCTTGCTGATACAAGAAAATGTTGATCTTTGAGCATCTCGTGGTTTCTAGGTGACCGATGACCAGCTTGTCCAGTAAATAACATCTGAGTACCAAATGCTCAAGAAAAAATTCATAATCTGTTAGAGGTCTCTTTTGGTATTTAAACTCTCTGAGACCCTGAAGAATTGGCTTCAGTAAGGTTTCCAAAATGTGCTGCAAGACTTGACAGCAACTCTAGAAATCATTATTTCTCTAAATACCATGCCATGATCTGAATAACATTCTTATGCATTCTTGGTATTTCCCTGCTTGATTTCTCTATGTGACAGTAAAATCCATGGATTCATTGCTAGAGAAAGATTGCTTTGCTTTGCTTTATCAAGTTTGATTTGATAGATTATTTAATCGAGTATACCTTTGTCACTGTGCTACATTAAAAAAGTGTCAGATCAGCCCTCTGTAGCCTGTGATTTTGCTATACAGTATGCTTATCATCTTCCCTCTAATGTTATCTTTGTAAAATAAACTATTTCAGGCTCTTAAATCACTCCTTGTGAGGGAGTGAGTGCTGCTATCACTCTATAATTAATCTTATAACCCCCCCCCCCCCCCATAAAGCCCCATTCAGCTCTTTAATTAATGGATTTAGCAATTTGGATTAAGCATAAGGCAGACTCATTCTGCAACTAGAAATGGATTTAAATTTGTACTTTAATGTTTTGCTGAACCCTGGCCTAAATGAATATGTTGGTTAAATTATAAGTGTTTCTTAATTAGTAGGCAGACATTGGTGAATGAATGTTATTAATTTCTTATTAGCTATTTTGGGATCAAGTTAATAAAATTACTGAGCATATCATAAATAAATATTTTTAATATTTTCCTATTGTGCACTCCCGCCTTCATATGTGATTTTTTTTTTTCAGTTCTTAAGTTTTCTTTTGCTCCCTAATGGATCAACACCACATTTTAGAAGCAAACTTACCATTACTATATGGCTTAAATGATAAAGTGCTAAATTTTGGCATACAAATAATATGAGAAAGTAAATCTTCCACTTATCAAAGGTTATAAGAGAAACCTGGGCTGACCTTTAGCTATAATGTCATAATGGTGACTATATAGCATAAAACACCATATTGGATTTCAGGTGAAATAACTTAATTTATTTTAAAACAGTTTAGGACATTGGAACAAATCTGTTCCCTTTGGTTCTAACAAGCCTTATGGTGTAGTAGCCTTGTTAATCTTCCAATATATGTAAACCACACCACAGTTTAAATCTTTGCAAGGGATAGGTACACATACACAAACAATAAAATGATTGTATGAATTACGTGAAAAAACATTTTATAATGTGGATTTGTTAGGATTACCTTCTTTCAAGGTCTGAACTGTTTGTGAAGTGGGAGCGCACTGGGAAATGTAATACGGTTTGGCTGCTGGTTCGCAGTCTCTCCCCCTCTCCCTCCCCTTTTTTCTTCAGTTCCCAGTCCGAAACCTGAAGCTTTCCCAAATCCACTTCCAATCCACAGGGATAAGTTGCTGGTAGTGGTTAGCCTTCCAGTGAAAAGTGTCTGTTCTGGGGTGCTGACATCTGTGGCCGTGACCTTCCTGTGAACTCCCTAACAACTCTATTGCATTTCTTCTGCATTTCATTCAATATACGTGGCAAAGATTCACTAATTGCATTTGTTATGCTATGCTACCCTTAAAACATGGCTTTTATAATGTCTTTTCTCCTTATCCACTGTTTTGTTGTTGTTGTTGTTTTATTTCCTCCTTCTCTTCTGCAGTATCTGGAGAATATCAAGCTGATAGTTGCCAACTGAGTAGGAGCTTTTGAAGTCCAGACATTTGGAATATTGCTCAGCTTTAATGGTGAAAATGTTATTGAGAGATATTAAAGAGTTCTAATGACGTCAGGCCTGAAAAAATGATTATTCTATCAGTAGAACATTTAATTTCCAAAAATTAAATTATGCATCATTTCCAGATTTGTAATAAAATAATTAGTGTCTGCACTTTCTCATTATCAACCAGTTTGCTCCAATTTCTTTATATGAAAGGGGCTTTGTCGGTTAGTGAGGAGTCATATTATAGTAAAGTTTTACACGTTTTATTGTCTCAAATTCAGCTCCAAGAATTACATGTCTACTTGGGAAATGAATTCACAGTACCACAGTGTCTGGCAAGCATCCAGCTTTTAATTGCTTACCAGCGAGGTTCAGGGCAGACTGTTCTTCCTAGGGTGGGAAAACGAAAAAGAAACAAACCTCAGTTGTGCTAAATAAAATGAAAACCACCTTTTTGAAAAGAGTGTTCACTGATACATGGAACAAAGGACTGCATCATATTTATCGTTGCATAGGGGGCCCTGAGGCTGAATTAACAATGTTGGGAAACTATAAGCAAGGTAGAAGCTGGCGTGGTATCTAGCCAAGTCTTCTGGCTTTTTGTAACAAACTTTTCTGATGCAGGCTGAAGTAGATGATGGGGAAAAAAAAGGGAGTTAAGATCAGAATACATGGGAAAAGTTGAGAGGAAGGATGGGCTAAAAAGCTCTGTAGTAGCAAAACAGAGAAGTAGCCCAGAACATGTCAACTGCAATTTAAAGACACCACACGAGGAGGTCAAGTGATGAGATCCTGCTACGAGCAGCCAAGAAATGTGGATTTCTGTCTCTGGCTCCACAAGTGACTCCTCTCAGGGCCTGTCTTGCTGTGTTTTGGGTATTCTCTATCTGCAAATAGGGCAAGCTTTTCCACCTTTTGCCTGAAGATACCTTGCTCTCTCTTTTAAACCATTATTTCCACTGTGTAACTTCAGATCATTGCTTTCAAGTCTCCAACTTGCAGCGCGCAGCCATCATGATACAGAAAAAGTAGTGAGAATAACAGAGTTAAGGACTGGTGAAGGGTAAATGTCTGAAGTGGAATAGCAACTGTAGGTGTAGGAACTTCTGTGCAATTTATTGCCGTCATCCAGGCTATTTATTTACTGCAGCTTTCAAAGGGGATCATAGGTGCTTTGAGAAGGAGAACGAGGTTGTGTTTCACCCACTGAAGCTACTGCAGCAAGTGCATAAAATGACAAAAAGGAAACAAGGGACAGAGGACAATGTTGAACAGGATCAATTCTAGGCTCTTTCTGAAAAAGTCATACCACAGAGTTAAGTAGTTAATAGGAATTAAAAAAGTGAATTTTGTTTGCTATAAGAGTGGGTAGAGAACCAGTGGAGCTCTACTAGGAAGGGTATATATTGCACTTTCCATGAATAGATGAAAAATGACGTGCTTAGATTTGGATATGAGCAGCTTGGGATATTGTGGAGGAGATCAACAGCTGTAGGCAAGCCTGGCAGCTGGAAGGGTGGCTGGGTTGGTGCAGGGGGGTGGAGGGGTCTCTGTTCCAGGACTTGTTTACTTGGAGCATGGACAGCTTGACATCTGGTTGTCTTCCAGTGAAACTCAGATTCGCAGCTTCACTGCCTCTCCTGAGCTTTCCTTTCATACCTGTTAACCAGCTTGTACTAACATTTGAGCAACCCCCATATTTTTCATTCTTCTTTTCATTGCCAGTCTGGTAAATGACAAGAAAGAGATCAGCGCTGTTTAGCCAAGGGAAAAATATTTTCGTGCAGTGCAATGTGGATGCTAAAATATATCCACGGAACAAGAGAAAACATACTGCTTACATGAGTTAAGATCGCTTTACCTGTCAACAATTATGTGCTTCGATAGGTACTGTTTAATCTCAAGGTACTTAATAATACACATGCTAAAAAGAGCTCTAGTTAGATTTGTCAGATCCCAAACTTTATAGGCCCCGCTATTCACTCACTAATGTTCACACTCACCGATGTTCATGCTCATTAAATGTAATATTCATTAATAATATATAATCTGTATTAATCATTTCAGTTATCCATCACTAAATCAGGTTAATAGATCACTGTACAATTTTACATTCTTTTTACAACCTCATGGAAATGGTACATTATTCAAATCCTGAGCATTGCCCCTGTGCACATTTCAACTGTGGGAAAAAAAAAATCACCCATTGCTGAGTGACAAAAAGAGCGACGCTGACAAATGTATTAGGAAATCTTCAAGATGTTGTTGCTAAGACCCCTTACAGGGCTTGGTCAGCCTTCTGAGTCATTACTCTGTGCTTCTGGCTTCTTCTGCATCCCCAGATGGGGTAATCCTGTTTTGGCAATGCCTCTGAAGGATATGATCTCTGTGGTTGGATTAATGGTTTTTCTTATTATATCTGATGACTTTTCATATTTCCCATTTGAATCCATCTTTTAAAAAAGGTCTCATGTGCTGGTAGCCTTGTTCCCACGAGAGGAGGTCTGTTTTGATCAAAACATTTTATTAAAGGGATATTTTGAAGTAAATATCTCATTCTTTTTGCTGGTGTTGCCATGTAAATACCACGTAACATTGTATTGTATTTTAAAATTATGTGTATCTGAGATAGGCAGGACAAGTTTCTATTCAAGTTAACGGTTTCCGAGCACACTAAGGGGGTGAAAGACAATGTGAAATCATAGCTAACTTTATTAATCAAAACAATAAATGACTGCAAGCATATCTCTCTTTGATTTGTTTCATCTGGTTTTAGCTGAAGCAAAACCTGCACTCCGAAAGATTTCTCCCTCAGGATTTCCCTGCCTGTCTCACCTACTCATTCTGACTGTTTGTCCTGAGCAACATCTCCAGAGAAGATGGCTACTGAAAACCAGTGTTTAGCAGTCGGTCCTTAAAGGACAGTCTGTTCCCTGCCTCCATCCCAAAGATGCGTCACCATGAGGCTTGGGAATAGGTTCTGAAGCCTAAAAGTTTGGGCAGCCACAGGTGATGCGAAATGATGCAATTATGGGAGAATCTGTTGGCAATCTATTCTTGTGTTTAGAGTCGGTGGTGAAGTAGCAGATATAGTGTGTGTGTGTGTGTGTGTTTGGCCAAACTGTGCATGTAATATCTTGTAAAAATATCATTTAGTTAGTCCAGCATTTTCCCTTTTATTCTTTTGTCCTCCTTTACCCTTAATTGCCCCCACACTTCATTCTCTTTATCCATACCAGGGATCTGCTTGTCAAGGCTAATGGCGGCAGGGATGCCAGGCAGGTGCCATGCTGCGGGTGCAGCAGGGACATCCTTTGATTCTGGCATTTCCTCACAACCTGATTCCGACTGTGCTGACAGTCTCAAATGGCTGTGTACCGAGCGAGGTCATCGCTTTTTGAACCTGCTCTTTTCCTCCTGTTTGTTTTTCTCCTTGTTTTTACCTTGTTTCCTGTGCCTGCCCTCTGCCTTCCCTCCCAAGAGCTGCTGTGGAGGGGAGCGGGTGCAGGCCGGACTCGCTGGCTGTGAGAGGTTTCCACAGAGGGGCCTTGTGGGAGGTGGAGAGGTGAGAATTGTTTTCTTTTTCCTCAGTAAACACTTAAAAAAGCAGCCTTCACAATGAAATAAACCTTCAGAAATGGTACTAGAAGTAAAAGTGTAAATTTTTCACAGCATGGAAAACGTATCAGGCAAAGCATATTTTAATTACAGGTACAGAAAAGCACATAAAGAAACTTGTGAAGTCCCCAGTTTTTAGATTCGATAATAGTAGCTTTGTGAATTGCTCAGAGAGAAGTGTTGCCATGCTGGGAAATCATCAGATTCCCCCATGCTTGCCCTGTATCTGTAAAGCAAAACCAACTCCACTTTATGTATTTATCTGAAGCTTACTCTCTCCGCTCCTGTAAGCTTCTCACAAACCGAGAGTGGAGCTGAGTTATTGATCACTCCAAAGTAAGGCACTTCAATAACAGAAAAAAGAAAAACAGCACTAGATACTGTATCAGTATTTTAAACATTCAGCAAACGTATTTCACGGACTATCTGGCAGTCCTTTCCTAGTCATGCATTTGGCAGTAGATTTTTTCTGTGCAGCTCCAGTGATGCAGTGAGTTGGGTTTTTTTATATGTTGTGCAACCACACGTGACTTCACCTAAATGTTTCTAACTTGAGAGACAGTGATGAGGTAACCTGTACAACAGGATGTGAGCTCTGTCCTATAGCTAAAGCATGATGAGCCAATTTGTATTGACCTTTGGAAGTGTTTGGACAAGCTCTTACACTATGAACATTTTGTTTTAACATTCAGCGGTTTGCTGAGATTGCTATTTGCATTTCCCATTCTCTATGCCTTCCCACTCCCTGCCTGCTCTGCCTTCACACTTCCTTCCCAAATACAGTATCTTTTTTTCCTCTATTTTCTTGTGTCTTTTTTCTGTGCCTTTTTTCCCCCAGTCCTTTTCTAGTCTGAATTCCTTTGTTCACTTTCAGCATCAAAAAACCTCACCCGTATCCTTACCCTGACTCTATAAAGCTTTTCAGAAGCAATCCTCCTCTGAGAATCCCTAATGTCAGAAATGAAACAAAACAACAGAAGAGGGAGGCCAAATTAATGATAAATGCGTCTTTCTGAGTTTCAATATTTAGCCTGCATTGTTTTTGTTGGGGCTATGTTCTGTACTAAGCCCTTTGTTTATGTGGTAGAGATGCTTCCCTGGAGAACTTACAAGCTGAAAAGCACCACTGGAGAAAGCAATCAGTTGAAGAGGTTACCACATACCAGCACAGTATTTGGACAAACAAACAAACAAACAAAAAAAAGCCCCCTACTAGAAAGGGCTTTTTTTATTTTATTTTATAATTTAAATGGCACTAGTGTGTCTTTAGGAAGGATGTGAGCAATGAGAAACCTGTAGAGAAATCATTTGCTTAAGAGAGTTTCTCATGTGTGAGGGGCATGGGAAGGAGGGGAAGGAATTTGCATTGTTGGTGGAGGAAGGAGGCAAGGGAGTAATTTTACAAGAGATCAAGACAGTTTCCTGGACTTACTGCTCCGAGTTCAATGGAGCCTCAAAGTGGAACAAAGAATTTTGGATGACAGTCTGGCCTTTTCAAAAGATGAAGGCATTTGTATCCTCCTTAAATATTTAAAGAACACAGTGAGCACTCTGAAAAGACTAAAGCATCAGACTAGGCAATTAAGAGAGAAGATTCTGCTGAAACTTTGTTTTTGAAGATGTACTGGAGAGGTTAAAAAGAAAAAAAAAAAAAAGAAAAAAAAAAAAAAGGCAGGCTGGTCTAAATGCTTAGTGCACTGAACATACCAGACAGTAATTGCTTAAGCAAATGTGTGTCATAAAAAAAAAAGTGAACTATGCAAAAAAGGTCGGTATTCCTAATTTGCTGTCGAGAACCTGAGTAGTGTTGCACTCAGTTTGCATTAGAAATCTGTGCATGTAGTACCCCCCCTGTACTAATGAAATGATGAGCTTTCCTCCATAGTTCTGCTTGGACAAAATTATTGCAGCTTCTGCCCATCCTGTCACTGAGAACTGATGGGAAACCCAAGATTTATTGTGCTCTGTAAGCTTTTGAATGCTCACATTTTTTTCATGGCTGATGATCTATCCAAAGGAGTTAATCATACGATTTATCAATCACCAAAAATGTCCACCCCCAAACCCTGGTAATGTGAGGATTTCTGTCCTGAATTAGGAGATCTTTGATATAGGTAGTAGTAGTACCTGTAATGTGCTAACAGAGATGCATAAGTGGAGAAGGCATAGGTCATTCAGTAGTAGATATTCACAATTGAGAGAAGTCTACAAAAATAATTGGCCTCAGAAGACTTTTGATTTGTAATTAATTATTCACAGCACAATTTCTCTAGCCCATCTTGGTCTTACAGTTTAATCTCTTCAATTTGTCTGGCCTTCATTGGTTTTATTTGTAAGTTCATTAAAATTAATCTTTCTGAAAAAGAAGTCTGACTTTGAATATAATCTAGCTTGTGCGATGAATGTGGACATTTTGCTTTGTTACGTGCATATATATATCGGGGGGAGCCGCATATAAAAGCGTAGTCATGTGGATTAGATGAATGTGCAATCAGCTATCTCTGGATGTAATATGTTGCACAGCTCCCTTGTACAAGATAATGGAGCATCTGTGTGGACACATTCCCCGCAGCAGCGCTGCCTTCCTATAACTGTAAACTGGTTGAAGAAGATAAAAGCACTGCTATGAATGGCTTTGAATTATTTCTAAATGGGAATGCAAGTGCAAAGCCGGGCTGTGCTTTAGGTGCTGTGTTTGGTTTCCTACTGCTCAATACATTCCATGTGGTTTCTGCTGGCTTTGGTATGGGGTTGTGGCATCATTTTAATGATGAAAAGTCCCTGTGGCACATAAAGAGGGAAACTTATGTCTCCCTCCTTCCCCAGTTACAAATCACATGTACCTGGTGCTGGTGCTTGCGTTGGTGCAGCTGTGTGGTGGGCAGGGCAGAGCGTGGCTCTGGCTGACAGCTTTGGGAAGGGGATCAGCCCTCAGCCCGATGGGTTTCTTGCTCTTGCTCACTTGTCTCACCACAGGTTTTGGTACAAAGGAGGGAGCAGTGGCATGTGGCAGAAAAGCATGGCTCCAAGCAGGCTGTGTTTCTGCTTCAGAAAGCATCGGCAATCAGTGCTTTATGTATAGGTGCAGGTTAGCATTGAGGTAAACCAAAAGTAGCTCAAAGGATAGGTAAGAAAGGATGTTTAGGACAGCAGTATTGGTGCTAATGAATTTAGGTACTAATCAAGGCTGATGCATGGTTTCCTATAGCGCCATTTTAAAATACTGGTTGACATAAAGAAGTGAAATACTATTTTTTTGCAACTTTAATATTCTGGTTCCTGCACCCCATCTGCTGTATTTCACTGGGAGGTGGTGTAGGTTCCCTCTGATTTGGGATTTGCTAGGTATTCTGGTATGTAGCCATTTGCTTGAGTTTCATGCACCTTCTTTTGATCTCTTCAGAAATATTTCTGTACCCATCTGCAGATACATTCTTGATTAGGCATCAGTGTTTCATCTGAGCCTTTTTCAATATTATAATGATGCTCTGCTAGTTCATATTCCAGGAGGAATACATTTTACCTTGCTTTAGTTCTTATGAAATCATTACTTTGTTTTCTGCCTCTATAGATTTTAAATGTGTTTTATGATTCAGCTAAATATAGTTAAATTTACTTTTTTTTTTTTGAACAAAATAATAAACCTGAATTAATATTTCATAATTAGCATATCCTAGTGTTTGCTGATAAAAGTCAATTTGAAAATGAATCCAACCAAGATTACCATAGTGCTAGAAGTAATCATTAGGTTTTTCTGTACATAATACTGTTCCAGATGTTCCCCTAGGTTTTTGTGCTAATATTAGGATGGCTGGCAGCAGATGGGGGAAGAGTTTGGGGCTTAAGTCCTCAAAACAGTAGCAGATCCGTAATTTTGCATTGCCCAGTATGGAGCAGAAGCAAGAGAAAATAGGATGGAAATGTGCAACCAGTATGAAGAGAGATTATATCACGCTGGTAGTCATGCTGTCATTTAGGCACGCTATTCACAGCCAACTCAGCCAAGGATCAGTTTGCTTTATTCTTATGTTTCTAAACCTGTTGTGAGGGAAGAAGGGAAAGCATAATACTTCCAGGGTCTCGTGATAATGCTTTAATCCATCACATGTCTTAGTGGAGCTTTTCAGAATTGCACAAATGCTGTCTTTTAGTCTCAGGTCTTAAAATGGGAAAGGATGAGTCAAAGCCTTACCACAGATGTGATGAAATGGCCCATGGAGGTAAGGGAATGTCTTGCAAATGAAAGAGAGAAGTTGGAATTATTTGAGAGCTTCCAGTGATAGGCTGTAACTGAATGAGGGATGGGTGAGGCATCACAAAGTGATTTCAGCGATATGAGGTACTCATTAAATTTTGCTGTTAAATAACATTTGGAGCTTTACATAGAATTGAGCAAGTTGTTACATACATACCTTTCTCTTCTTTCCAATATTTAATAACAAATTTTGTAGCACTGAGGGGGGAGTAAAAAAACAAACAAACAAAAAACTACCTTAAACCCACATAAATTAGCCCAGTATCTATCTCAATATTAGTTTCTTGGGAATTACAGATATCTCCACAATTGTATGGGACCATTCATTAATCCTTAACATGTTTTTAATTTTGGAATTTATTTTAATATGAGGTAGTACCCAGTGATTGCATAAATACCAATACTTAGATGGCTGTCTCTCTTAGCAAGCTGTTTTAACATGGGTTTTAGAAATGGAACATCAAATGCACTTCCTTAAGCTTGATCAGAGTCAATGTGATTTGGTATGTTTTATTCCCACATTGTAGGTTTTGAAACTCAAAGTTTTCACAGCTTGACTAAATGGAATGAAAAAATCTGCTGCTTAGTTTAGATGTGATTCATTGGGAATTCATTTTATTCTCAGCTGAATATTCACTCATAGGTATTCAGATGGAACTTGCTTTTCAGGTGAATTTTCCAGATGGTATAGCCTACACATACAAAAATAAACTAGCAGAGACTACTGTTGTAGAACAGCATTTTCACTGTAGATAAAGTCAAGAACTGCTTTTAGTTTGAAGGCTCACCATCCAAAGTTCTCTAAAATGTGTATGCTTACTCATTTATGTATTTTGGGTTATGTGCGTGGATATGGCATTAACATGACTGATTAGGGATCTCTCAAGGAATGCAGTTCTGGAACATACACCTTACCTAGATGCTAGAGCTGTTTATTTCCCTCAGTTCTTAAACAAAGCATATTGAAAAAGTAAATTTTGGTTTGGTAGGGCCTTCAGTGCTCTGAATGACATAGTATTTCCAACCAAGCTGATAGAAACTGTGTGGAATTATAAGTGATCTTTAGTATCAAAGTTGAGTGATCTGAGTATGTGTGATTATGGGTCTTAAAAACCAAATGATTCACGCTATTCATGGCCAAATAATTTACGTTATTTAACTTAAGTTGTTCAAATACATCTAGCTTGTTAGTTTTCATGTAGATGTAAGCTAAGTCATCACTGAACCTTTCCTAAAACCCCTGTCCTCTGGTATTATACCAATCATAATGAAATTAGAAATAAAAGCAAACAATTCTTGTAGTGTGCCTTTGTCAAAACATTTTTGTTCCTTTGTGAAAGGTGAATACAGTAGAAAATTCAGAAAATGCTTGTTCCTCTGGTGACCCCAGGGGTCAGTGTAATGGATTTCCTTAAGCACTGAACTGATCTTAGATTGCTCCCTGTTTTCAGTACTGCACTACCAACCTGCGCTAGCTGATCCTAATGCACTGAATGTATCTGGAATGCTGCAGATTATTCCTTATGTTCAGCTTTATTAGGAATTGTAGAATTTAAATTTTCAGAGGTTTGCCTTAAGTTTTTAGTTTCCAAAAACTTTGCTAAACTTGAGATTCAGAAAGAAGACATGCTATTATCAAGCAATGACTTGTTACGCAGTACCGTCTTCAGCTCAGACATTTACACATTACCAATGTAAAGTTAAGCAAATGCTTAACTTCAACTTGCATTGACTTAGTGTACAAAATTTTCAGCTGGTGTGTTTAGAATTTCACAAATTCAAAGACTTACTGATGATTGAAGGAGTTTTTAATTTTTATGTTGCTTGCATGAATGAATTTCAGGGATAGGTTACTGCTAACCTCATAGGCAGGGTCTAGAGAGTTAAATCTTCTTTGTGTGTATGAATATGTTAGCAAAATTTTCTTATAATATGGCATATTTGGAAACAAAACAAAACAAAACAAACAAACAAAAAACAGAAAATTGGAAATAGCCATACATTAGTATTCCTCACAGAAACTTGGGTACTTTGGCCTTCAAGTAGTGTGTGGTGGAAGGATGGTCATTGTTTCTGTTGTGGTCTTTTGCTCCACCTATATTCACTGAGTTTCTCTTACCGCAAACTCACTGCATGTGAATTTCTACTGACCATTTGTCCCAACTGATCCAGCCAATATTGTCTCCTTTTACCAAATGGAATGAAATTGGGCAGTCAGATGGAAACTCCTATTCACACTCTGAGATGAAAAAACTAATGAAATGCTCCATTAATCATTTAGTTTAACCTTCATTCTGACTATAATGAAGAATGAGAGGCAACATTAGGCCACCTGAAAGGTTTAAGCATTTGGGATTGATCTTGAATGGGATAATGATGTGATATGATACAGGATTACTGAAGGCTGAAATAAACAACTCATGTCTTATTGTTGTGTTAACATAATAATCTGCAATATGTAGTTACTTCTAGGTACTGTATTTAAATTTCATCATTGACATATCTCTCACTGCTGGGTGTTTTGTCCATTTGCTGAGAAACTTGTGAAGGATGTTGTTTTGGCTATCCAGTATTTAACTGCACTCTTTATAATGCTGTGTTAGCAATGCTAACTGATGTAAGAATTATTTTTAACATCTGTAAAGTAAAAATACTGCTGCTTTGTGAGATTTTGTTAGTTGATATCAGCAGCATTCTTCCCTTAGTGTGATGTGATCTGACATACAAATCCCAGTTGGAGACACGGACATCTATCAATTGTCTCAACATCTTGACATGGTGTCTAGTGCTTAAGTGAGAAGTTGAGCCATATTCAGGCTTGAAGTGTGAATTCTGACATTACAGGCATGCTTTATGAAAAATGTAGAAGAATTTAGGATGCAATGTAATTCACATTTTTCTTCTGTAATGATAGCTTTCCAATCTTTATAATTAGGACAGAGCCTCTATGGAAACAAGCATTGGTATTCAAGGGGATTTCCATTATAAGCGTCTCCATTAAGTAAATAGATGTAGGAGTCATAGCAAAGCAATTTGTTGTTTAGTTGTATAAAACAGCAGTGATTTGTGCTTATTGAATTTTAAAATAATGCAGAAAAAGTTAGAGCAAAATTTAGGAAATCGCTATGCAGTTCTTGTTCACTGTTACAAAAAGTTGAGCGATGCATACAAATAGCACTAATTAATTTTTCAGGAAGAAACCAACACTTCATGCATACTGATTCTTCCAACACCGGCATGAAATTGGTTACACTAGTTTTGTATTGGGAGCAAAAGGCATTACTGAAGAGAATTATAATGTGTGTAGATAGATGTTAAGTCATCAGTACTTCTTGGATCTACAGTCTCATTGGCCTAAAGTATTAAAATGGAGAAATGTAGCATTCTGTTTTTACTTGTTTTACTTACTTGGAAAGCATATGAAGTTTGAAATACAATTTTCTTATTTTTGCTTTAAGTAAATCAAACAATGCTCAGTGTGTAACAAATGGAAGGAGTACTGTGATGTTTGGGTCAGGGTAGACAGCAAGCTATGGGCAATGACACTCATTATTAAAAGAACTGAACTTGTGACTTGTCAAACAATATTTGTTTATAGAGCAAGTTTAATACTGGATTTTTAAAAACAGCAAGACTTCTATAGATTGCTATTTAAAGAACTGTAGTGTTCCTTTCTTCCTAATAATGAAAGAAGAATGAGATTTTAATTTATTTTATCAGACTGAAGTATATTAAAATCATTAAGTAGTAGTTAAGAACTGCAGCTGGTAATGCCACTTCTTTGCATCTACCGTTTTTTTTGAAATGCAATAGAAAGCAGAAAAGTGTGATAAATTTCTGTATTGTGGGGAGCAGAATTTCATCGTTCTGACAATATGGAGAGTAAATTTTCTGTAATGTTTTTACAGCAGAAAAATGTGTTATAATAACAAATGAGTCATGATAACTAAAACTTCAGGTCATTGAAGCAATGCCTTTTCACATCCACTAAGGAATTAGCCCATTAAATATTTCACACCTTTGGATGACAAAGTGGAAAAGCACCCTTACTTGTAGAGGATAGAATGGACTAGGTGATCTTGAAAGTCTCTTTCAACCTAGATGATTCTGTGATTCTGTGAATATAAAAAAAATCGGTACAGGAGTTCTCACAGCCACTGTTACTTTCCACTTCCCACTTGATTTGGCTGCGCATACTTTTTGTGGAATAAAAGTATACAGTGTACAAAAGTAGCAGTTGATGAGGTTTCCATCTTTCACCAAATAAAGTCTTTCTGTAGCTTGTGTTAAAATAACATGGAACTAATTCAGAGTCGGCGTGTTTGTGATTTTATGAGTTGAAAAAAATGTGTTTATGTCTCTGCAAAATGTCTAAATTATGGTCCAGGCCTTGGCTGCAGCATCTGGGATGATTGTCCAGTCTCAGAACAATTAGAAAGTCTTTCATATTCCCTTGCCTGTGTCAAAGTACTCACTCTGTAAGCTGCTATGGGAATCTCCTGTTGTTTCCTGAGAATGGGGTGCCTGGCTATTGATATGTATGACAGCAGACATTTGGCTCAAAGGCGTGATGATGCTGAATAGCCTGACCTCAGAACGTAACAACAGAAGTGTAACATTTAAGGTGTTAGTGGAAAAAATTACTATTGATTTAATTGGATGCAAGATCACATGTTAGATAGATAGAGCATGATACAAATTTCAGTGTTAACATTACTAGTGTGCTCTAAGAAAACAGTAATTTTTCACTCATTCACAGGCTTTTCTTTATGCTTTTCTTTATGCTTCCCTTAGAAAATTCTCCTATAGGTTAATTGACTGATAGGGAATGATTTGGAATATTTCTGAAATTTCTTTTGTAATTCTCTGTGACATTTGCAATTCATCCCGCCAGGCAAAGGACTTGAACACTTTTCACCAAGCTGATGTATCAGGACCATTCTCAAGTACCAGCAAACATGGTTGCTGTGTCAAACTGTGGGAATTTCGTGTCACAGCTCTGGTGCTGTAATGCATAGCCATAGTCTTTTTAGTAGGCCAGTCCTTTCCCCAGCTGGAAAATTTGAGCCAAACTGAGAATTAGCTAAGTGTTTCTGATGATTTTCAGGCCTATGTTCTTTGTAACAAAATACCCAGCTGAACAGTCCTACTATATAATATTACCTTTCTTGATCTGTACTATCAAATTGGGGGTGCGTTAAGTGACTAAATGAGTCATTTGATATATGTACTGCTCAGAATGCATGCTACTTGCTGATGGTAGTACAGAATTTCTCCTCATGTAAATTAGTTTAGTGTGGAGAGCAAGATTTAAATCCAGTTCTTTGAAGAGATAATAGAAGTTGTGCTTGTGGACTGTATAAATATTAGAATGGTAGCAGCTCAGAGTAGAACAATTTCTGTGTGAAACAGGAAAGGGAAAGCCCACCAGCGAAGCCAAACAAAATTTATAGCCAGATGGTAAGGGTGGGGTAAGGTAAAACTGCTGAAAGTGGTATCTTTATGGTAATGCTACAGCATTAATAGAGGCATAGAACTTGCTCTAAAACATCATCTAAGAATTCAGACCTGTTTATGAATTCAATTTAATTTGCATTCAAATGCTTTTGATGGTATCCACTATTATAGTCAAGTACAATCTGTGACACAGAGGAAGGTTTTGTCACCTTCTTTGTTCACTAGATCCTGTACGTATTAGAAAAGTTCATGGAAGAAAAGACCTTTTATGGAAGAAGTACATCTAGAGCCTTGAAAAGTTTTCTCCCCTCCCTGGCCCTCCCTTATTCAGCTATATTCCTGGTTTTATGCTACAGTATTTTTTTCTAATGCTATATTTTACACCCCTGTATGAGATCCTATAGCTGCCTGACAGTTTCTTCTATATGTTGTATGGACAAGACTTTGCTTAGAATGAATCCCTGCAATTTCTTTTGTGGAGAGTTTATTCGCTCCATGAGAAATGGAGACAACGTCTCCTTTAGTTTTGAGTATGACACTGATTCAAACTGCCTGATTCCCTCTTAGACTTGTCTCTTAGATTTTTCTCCTCAATTTATTGTAATAGGTGATTATGAATGTTATTATTATTATTATTTAAATCTAATCTAGGCTTTTTAGCTTGCATATTTCTGTAGACTATGTAGAATAGTTGAAATATTAATCTGCCCATATCTCTGTATTCCCAAGTCATTAACAATATTATTACTGCTTCCCTTTCTATTAACTGTAGGTTTAAATTATCAATATTTTTAACCTGTTTACTTATTTGTGAGTCTTTGATCAGTTTTAATTAAAGACCATTTTTAGATTCAAGCTATTACTCACTCATTCTAATTCTCTCTTCTACCATTGTAACTAATCCCTTACCAAAAAGTATTATTCTTAAAAGGTGTACTCTCACCTTTCCCTCAAGGTATAAATGAAACATTCTCATTCCCTCTCCTCTGGGCTTTATCTTTACAGCCCTTTCATTGTTTTGCTTGCCTCCTTTAGATTCTCTCTAATTTATTAATGTCCTTTTTGTAATAAGTGCCCAAAGTGGCATGCGGTACTTTAAAGCACAGGTGCTAAATAATTTATTTTCTATGAATAATTCAGTCCATATGCTGTTAATGAACTGATCCAGCCTCCACAGAAGCATCCAGTGTTCTTAAGTGTGTGCCAAATAGTTTGTGCAAACAAATTTTCAGGTCATGTGGTCTTGAATAGTTCAACTGTTTTTTACTTTTTTTTTTTTTTTTTTTTTTTTTTTTTGTGGTATATGACATAAGGTCTTGTCTTATGACAATTTTCCTTAGTTATGTTGGTGCAGAGGGCTTAAGCTTTAAGAGAACTTTGACATGCTATTGATTTTTAGAAGTTCTGCTCATCAGCTCATTTTCATCAATTTTATCCATGCTCTTAGTCCATCACAAATATGACATGAGGTGGGATTTTGCCTGTCTTTGAGATAAAGAGGTTTAATCTAAACCCTGATACTACTGCTCATGAGTTTTCAGCATTTATATTTGTATTCTTTTTCACGTCTAAGCTTAACTTACCCTAAATGTTTCTCAAGCAACTTCATCTAAGTTGAAACAAATATGGTTGAAATGGTGTAAGCTGAAATGAGAGCACATACAAACACCTTTCAGAATGTCAATGCGACTCCAATCCATTTCTGTCCATGTGCCAGGATTGCAGGAGTGAAATTTGTCAGTAAAAACAGAGGGATTACAGAGAGACATTTGGTGAAAACAAACAAAGGAAGGCCTGCTAAACAGGTAGATATGGCAGTTATTACCTGAATCCTATTCCATATCTATTCCATCCTATTCCACATCTAACAACATGAGCATAGTCAAAGCACAGTCTTTCAGGGATGAAATGTCAAGAGTAAGGTCTGGAGTGGTTTCATTCATGATTTTATTGCTTCTAAAAAGCAAGATTTAAAAAAGCTTTTAGCTGGGGCCACACATTTGCCTGTTAGTCAATGAAAGATAACACTGCTTTACTTTTCCTGCTATTAATTGGCTTTCCACAATTTGTGGGATTAGTGACATTGAATTTTGACAGAGACATTGAATTTTGTAACAAGCTATTACAATAATATACTATAGAAAACATCACTTAAATTTATTTAACAAGCAATTTGCTCTTTTGACTTCACATTCAATTTCTTAATAACCTGGTCTGTAAGACATTGCATCAAGACCCTCTTCTTCTGTGCTTTGCTGTCTGTCTCAAACTGGGTGATACAGATAATGGAGTAATACAGATAACTTGGTCCTAGTGGAGTTCTGTGTTAGTTTAGTCCTGTAGATTGTCTGCATTTTTTTATTCAGTTGCTGTAAATAAAGAAAATTCAAAATATCAAACTATAGATTTAAAACAGTCCTATAGCATGTGATACATCAGAATTTAGAGATCAAATATCTCTGACATTATATTTTGAAGGAAAACTTCAGCAGACTTTGGTCCTGAATGTTCTCATCTAGGCAAAACAATTGTAATTCCTCTTTCCTGTCTGTTATTTATCTGCAAAGTGAAAAGTCATTCTGGTCTTGGTTACTACCTCTGATTTTAGGATTTCTCAATTAGGGAAGCCATTTTATAATGCATTTCGAAAGTAGTATAGAAGCTCTATCCCATCTCTCATGAATGGTTATAGAAGATGGTATTTCTTTGACTGATGGGCTGGTTTTGACTTCTAGTAAAAAAATGAATTGCAGCCATAACTATGAAAGCTCTATTTCCAATTCCCATAAGTGCTCTTCTATTGTATATTAAGGAACTGAGATCTGAAAGAAGATTTAGGAAGGAGTCCTATAATTCAGAATTAATAGAATATCTGGAGTTATATCAAGGTATTTGGTTGGCTAGTGTACAACTTATTACTTCTTCTTTAGAGTTCATTTAAAACACATTGCTTCAAAATAGCCTTATGTCTATCACATTTAATTATTTTTTTATAACAGCAGTAAAATAACTACTAGTCATTTCTGTGGAATCAATTGTCAACAAAGGTTAAAAGTCCCAAGAAATATGTTGCTTCTCAATCACTTTTCTAACCTTAATGATTCTATGACTCTATGATTCACTGCAACTGAAAGAGGTGTGGATAGTTTAAAAACTTGAAAAAGTGCTGGCAAGTACACAGAAAAGTCTGTTCTAAAGCATAAAGATGAGAAACCATATCAAAAGTAAGATGTGTGAAGGAGTATAAAGAGGTATTTGCATTTGGACCAAGAGGAATTTAAATAACTGAGAGCTATTCTACAAATAGTTTCCTGAGAAACTTCAGTTCAGTGCAGCAAAAATCAAGCATGTCACATGGAATTTTAGTATAAAAGTCTAGCTTGGCTTTATTATGATTTGACAAATAGAGAAAAGCAAAGAAAATTGCAGAAGAAAAAAGGTGGAACTTTAAAGTATTCAGAAATGGCAGAAGTAAAATAGAGAACAACTTCTGAATCATTTTATAGTTATATGAGAATTTTAAAACACTTCAAAGATTTGCTTAAAGCATATCCATGGTAGCATGCAGCTCCCAGCACACTAGAACTCATATTTTTTTTAAAATCCTTTGTGTTTGAAGATAAAAAAATATTTGCTGTTAATGCATAGATTTGTGAAAGAGATTATACAGCAAACTGGTATAAGTAGGTGGCAGAAAATTGGCTAATGTACTTGTGGCAAAACCATTTTCCACTTTTTGTCCACTGGTCCTAATTTTGTAGTCCCTGTAGAGCATTATGGATTCAGTGCCATTTGGAGACTCTTTTAATAACGGTTAAGCAGCAAATTTCAAATGTGGAATGACACTAATGCAAGACTTTTCCCCTGACTACCAATAATATTTAGTTAATACCCCATGATTATCTTTTAAAGACACCTGATATTATGTGGATTATTTTCACAGTCTTTAAAATTTTGTAGTGATTATGTTATCTAATCTTGAATTAAGCATAAAATAGTAGGATATTTGGCAGAAAAACACATATATACTTTTTCTATTTCTAAAATAAAATAATATATTCTAAAAGCAAAACAAATCCACTAGATTAGAGGGCAGTGCTGTTGAAATTGTGAAGACCTCCATTCAGGAAAGCATTCAGGACAGTTTAAGCATAATCTCCTCTGTTTGCAGTGTTTCAAAAAACAAAGTCAAAAAGACAACAAAAAACATTCAATCCTTCTAGAATCCTCAGGGCCCTGCTGAAGGCACTGATGGGCCTTAATGACCTTGAACAACCTCTCTCATCCCCTGATTGTGGTCCCAGGAGCTTGGGTTCAGTTCAGCCTTGGACATCCAGCCCCTGCTTGAGTGATGCCATACCATAGCTGTACCTGCCTCCAGCTTTGGCACTGTGTGCCCCTTCCTGGCCATGGGCAGTGATGATCTGGACCCCAACATGCAGGTTGACTTGGCTTGAACTCAAACCTGCCTCTACATGTGATGTTGTCCTATGATCTGGACTCATAGTTGGACCTGGCCATCATCCCTGGGGCTGTTCAACTCACTTCACTTGGTGCAGTGGGACGTGGCCGCGGTTGGTGAGGTCCTCACCCTGTTCACCTTGGCCCTCAGGGAGCAGTCATCCCTTGTTGCTTCCTGACAAATTAAGGATAATTCCATGTATTTATAGCAGTTAGACTTACTTTTGAATGAATTTGAACACTGCAATCTCTGCAAAAGTCTGCACTGCAGTCCTGTATCTCCCCCAGTATTTCAATAGTTGCTTTAGGTTCATTTTATTATAAATCTCAGTAAGGGAGGAAAGTAGGCAAAATACACAAACTGCATGCTCTGTTGCCTGCTTCTGCAAAACTGTCTAAAGGGAATGTTCCATCTGAAAATGGAAGTCTGAAAGACTACTTTTCCTTTTCGTGGTAATTAACCTCCTGCCGGGAAATGTGCCACATGTCGGCCTAGAGTCTGGAACACAGACCGGAGAACGACGAAAGATCAACCCATCCTGTGAGAGAGAATATATTGCGTTGATTGAGAAGATCATAGGCAAAGACTTGTTTTCAGATATTGAAACTGTGGTAACTACAAAATTGCATCTGTTAACGTAAATACACTGCTAGGGGTGGCTGAACTTCTTTCTATACAGGGTATCTTGCCTCTATAATTTTCTGCTATTTTGTTATGTGACTCAAACCCATTGGGATGTTGCCTTTGATCTTTTTTCTGGGAAGGGAAAAAAAAAGTTGCTTTTGTTATGAAAGAAGAGCAAATGATTAACATGTTTTTGCAAGGAAAGCATGCTTATCAACAGTGACAATTTAGGCTGGTTTGCAGCAGAAGATGCAGCATACTTTCTAATTTAGGTAAACGCAGATAAATTCATAGTCAAATACATGGAGATTTTGAAAGGTTAATATGTAAAGGCCAATATAATGAGCTGCAGACATCCTTCGTGTGTTATTTGTTTTAACTCTTTATTCTTATTACTCCTCTTAAAACAAGAATGGAAAATGCTGCATCTTGGACACTGACATACAACCTTCAGGCTTTTCAGGAATACGTGGCAACTCTTCTTCATTGGTTGTTGCTGCTGAAGAGCTTTCTGGTAGCAGCATGATTTAATCAGTTCCCTCTCTGGGCTGTCTCTCAGTGCTGCCTTGGCCCCGGTAATAACAATCACTGTTATTTTTCTAATGGAGTTGTTTTACAGCTTGACCACTTTCCCCATTCTATGCATCAGTCACACAAACACCTGCTGGAGCACAGTGTTGTGGCCACGCAAGAGCAGGAGTAAGTGGCTGGGACTGAGGATGTGATTACTTAAGCTGCTATAAGCAGTGCTGCTGGTGAATGTGTAATTGCAGCCTAACTCCCATTGACTTTCAGCCTCTGTCACTTGTGCTTATGGAAATCTGAATCATTGTTTATGACCCAGCAATATTTCCTGTTGTAGACTTCAAGCATATTTAATCTGACTACTTGGTGTTTTCAGACTGAAATACCTGACCTTTTTTTGGTTTATCTGTCTTTATATGACCCCCTGAGTAGACAGTGACTTATTTGCCCTACAATACTGAGACTTAGCTGTAATTACGGGCTCATTCAACCATTCTGGAGGATCTGATCTGCCGTAAACAATTGCATTAGGTGAGCAGTCCCCTGCTAGTGAAACCACTTGCAGTCACTTATCACAGCCTGCTCTCATTCCTCTACCTTGGAAGAACTGAGTTTTTGCAGATTGCTGCTGCTTAGCAATTCTCCAACTTCTTTCAGCTCTTTTGCCCCCCTTCCAGAGGGGCCATGATCTATGGTGTAAGGATGCATTCATATTCATAAAGTGAACGAATGAAATGTGTAACGTGAAGTGAAATTGAAAAGAGGGACGTGGATTTTGGAAGAAGGGAAAAAAAAAGCCTTTCAGAACCACTTAATCTCTTTTTGAGCTTCATCGTAATAAAAATATACCTAGCAGAATCTGTCTTTTATTAACTTGAAGACCATATTGCTTGCATCATATATTAAGTCATCCTGCTGCTTTCATTGGGGCTATTTAGGAGTGTAAGACGTGAATCAGCATAGCATTTGAGTGCGGCTGTAAGCAGTGCTTGAAATTATACTTTCAAGTGTTTCCTTTTTAATCTTGGGCTGCCTTATGAACACTTTTTTTTTTTTTTTTTTTTTTTAAAGCTATTTATTTTATTTATTTATCTATTTTTACAATGGAAATCATCATTTAATATAGCTTCCTGAACCAGCTGTGTAAGCTTGCCAGGGATCCATAAGTAGGCTGGAGACTGCATTCTGAGAGCCCAGGATAAATCTAATGATACGTAAGAGTTTGAGAAGTTTTCGTGGTATCTTCTGAAAGTCTAAGTGGGTAAAAATAACAATATTCTTGTCCTCTGATTTGTTTTATGATCTGAGACCACCAAGAAGCAGTATTTCAGTGTTCTGAGACAAAGATTAATGATGTTTAATTCAGAGTTTGTGTTTGTTAGTGTACAGACTGCCTCACTTTCTCTCAGCCCAATGTGCTGTTAAGCTCATATCAGACACTAACAATTAGCTCTTGGCTTCTACTAGTCCAATGTATATGCATTTGAAGGTGTATAATGCTCTAGTTCTCTCTCCAGTCTATTTTAAATTGTAAAAATCAGATGGGATACACTTAGTTTAGAGATGTCTTGAGCTTGAGGGATCTAGCAAGTTTTTAATGTGCTCTTTCATTACTCTGTATGCCACTGAAATACATCACCTGTCAAACCTTTCTTTTCATCTTCTTTTCTTTTAAATCTAAAGTTACACTCCTTAATATAGCATGGAGAGTTTCTTATGAGTCTGATCAATCTGTGATGGCTCCCTTTTGGCTGGTGCAGGAGATGGTGATAAAAATCTTCATGCTTTTGTCTTGAGCTTAAGCCAGGGTCTTCAGCCATAGCAGCTGTGAACTAGGCCAATGCGCACTGACCAGTGGGTTAAACGAGGACCATAAAACTAGATGAGAATCTTTCCAAAACTTCAGTAAGGTTTGGTCTTGATCCTGAATAAAAATTAAACGTTTTGAAAGGGACATAGTCACATGATGTGTGTTATATTTATGAGCTGTAAATTTTCACATGTACCAGGAATAGGTTTTGATGAATGAAATGGCAGCAGTTCAGCTGGTGCTGCTAAGAAGTACATTGATTGCATGTAAGCAAATAGAGACTTGACTAATGCGTGTTTTAGCAGCCACATAGTGTCATTCCAGGCTTACATAAGTTATTGATAATGAAATGTTTCATGCCTCCAGTATATTTTTGCCCTTCAATTGGAAGCATATTTATTGTACTCGTGATCTGGAAATTAGCTCTACTGAAGTTGGCACATATATTTTGCTATTTTGAGGGGACATAATAAAAGCAAACATCATATTACAGTGTAGTAGAGAGGTAGATGAGTTTAATTTCTAAAATATTTTATGGGACTTGCAGCTGAAATCCAGTCTCAATCTACCGTGCAGTGATTGTTGTTCTATAATAAACTTATGGTGCTGTCATAGGATGAAATATATAGATGTAGACACACAGTTGTGTTATAAATATTTGATTCTATGTTTTTACAAAGACTCACAGCTTGAATCATGTGCTTTTGTTGATTTGGAGGACCGGGACGGTGGGGATGACAAACTCCCAACTGACCCTGAACGTGTGCGGGATTTGCTACTCCACCTGGATCCCTACAAGTCCATGGGTCCGGATGGGATTCATCCCCGGGTGCTGAAAGAGCTGGCGGATGTCATCGCGGAACCTCTTTCAATTATTTTTCAACGATCCTGGGAATTTGGAGAGGTCCCGGTAGACTGGAAGCTGGCAAATGTTGTGCCAATTTTCAAGAAGGGTCAGAAAGAAGACCCTAGCAATTACAGGCCTGTCAGTCTCACGTCAGTGCCTGGTAAAATCATGGAGAAGTTGGTTCTCGGACTTATTGAGGCGCACCTGGGGGACAGAGCAGTCATTGGTCCCAGCCAGCATGGGTTTGTGAAGGGTAGGTCCTGCCTAACTAACCTGATTTCCTTTTATGATAAGATCACCCGTATGGTGGACCAAGGGAAACCAGCTGATGTGATTTTTTTGGACTTCAGCAAGGCTTTTGACACGGTTTCCCATAGGATCCTACTGGACAAAATGTCCACCATACAGCTAAATAAAAACATCATACGATGGGTGAGCAATTGGCTAACGGGCAGGGCCCAAAGGGTTATGGTAAATGGGGCTGCGTCAGGCTGGCGGGCGGTCACCAGTGGGGTCCCTCAAGGCTCCATTTTAGGGCCGGTACTTTTCGATATTTTTATAAACGATCTGGATGTAGGAATAGAGGGTATTTTGAGCAAGTTTGCTGATGACACCAAACTTGGAGGAGTTGTGGACTCAAATGAGGGCGTAAAGGCCTTACAGAGGGATCTGGACAGGTTGGAGAGCTGGGCGATCACCAACCGCATGAAGTTCAATAAGAGCAAGTGCCGGGTCCTGCACCTGGGACGGGGAAACCCTGGCTGCATGTACAGACTGGGCGATGAGACGCTGGAGAGCAGCCTGGAAGAGAGGGATCTGGGGGTTGTGGTAGACAGCAAGTTGAATATGAGCCAGCAGTGTGCCCTGGCAGCCAGGAGGGCCAACCGTGTCCTGGGGTGCATCAAGCACGGCATCGCTAGTAGGTCAAGGGAGGTGATTGTCCCGCTCTACTCTGCGCTGGTGCGGCCTCACCTCGAGTACTGTGTGCAGTTCTGGGCACCACAGTATAAAAAGGACATGAAACTGTTGGAAAGTGTCCAGAGGAGGGCTACGAAGATGGTGAAAGGCCTGGAGGGGAAGACGTACGAGGAACGGCTGAGGTCACTGGGCCTGTTCAGCCTGGAGAAGAGGAGACTGAGGGGAGACCTCATCACAGTCTACAACTTCCTCGTAAGGGGGTGTCGAGAGGCAGGAGACCTTTTCTCCATTAACACTAGTGACAGGACCCGCGGGAACGGGGTTAAGCTGAGGCAGGGGAAATTTAGGCTGGACGTCAGGAGGGGGTTCTTCACAGAGAGGGTGGTTGCACACTGGAACAGGCTCCCCAGGGAAGTGGTCACTGCACCGAGCCTGGCTGAATTTAAGAAGAGATTGGACTGTTCACTTAGTCACATGGTCTGAACTTTTGGGTAGACCTGTGCGGTGTCAAGAGTTGGACTTGATGATCCTTAAGGGTCCCTTCCAACTCAGGATATTCTATGATTCTATGATTCTATGATTCTATGATTTGCTTTATAGATCACGTAAGGGTAAGTTGATTCCTCATTGTACAAAAAATACCTTTGGAGGGAAAAAGAGAGATATTGAATATCAAGCACAAGAAGGTTTAATAAAAAAAAAAACAAAAACAAAAACAAAACAAAACAAAAAACAGTAAAAGGAAGACAAGCAGAAAAAAGGAGAAATTAAGATACAGAGCTTGTGAGAGTTACTCCATCAAGCAGTGAAACAGACTTGTTCTTCTTCAATATGCCATGCTTAGTCTATATTGTTTCAGGCTGCTGAATCCTGTAGTCTGTCATTTTTCCCAGTTCTTTGGCTTGTCTGTTCATTTTTTGTTGTTGTTCACAGCAAAGAAGTCTTCTCCAGAGGACTGCAGTGATAAATGCACAGAATGCAGGACATCCATCTTAGTTATAATTATGACCTTGCAACTTTTAAGGAGTATTGGAGGGATTTCTTGCACAAAAACTCCCTAGAAATTGCTCATTCATAATAACAGCATTTCAAATGAAACTGGCAATGAACTGTTCATAACACAAGGTCAGTGAATCATCAATGGTAGTTACTCGTGGAAAAAGGTGTACTCTAATTTAGATGATGTTAGTGTCAGAGTGGTTTGTAACTGTAAACATGGCATTGAATGCTAGTGTTCTCTGTGAATTATTATTTAGCTTAGATACATGGAGAAAACAAAACAAACAAACACAACAACAACAAAAATCAGAAAACACAACAAACCAACTGAAAAAACAAACCTTACATCTAATGGCATGTGTCTTTATGTTAGTCACAGTTAACACTTAGTCAGCCTACATGGAGTCCGAGTAAACTGTGCAATATTTAAAGACAGTGCATTCTTTAATAGTGCCTGGGGTTGCAAAAATTTTTTCTTTAGAAGTATATGATACCACTTCTACAACAGGGAGCATTTGTACATGCAGGTTGCATCCTTCCTGAACAGCCTCCAGGCCAGACTGGAGGCTAAATTCATTACCTGTATATTTAAGTTTGTTAAGTGCCTTCAGGGTTGCTTCTGCAGTGACCCAGCAGTGTTTCTGGGACCTCCTAGGTTTCAGCACACACTCAAGCATTCATAAATTTGTATACAGCCTGGTATTCTCATATGGCACTGGCACACATGTAACAGACATTTATGCAGTACTACTTACATGTTCACCACATCTATATGCCAAAAAGGTAGACAGATTTCTGTAGGTAGCAGGATTTCAGGCTGTGCACAAAGAAAATGTGGAAAGATGATACAAGCCTAAGCAAGTGTAGGCATGGCCAGAGCACCTCTAGTGGGACCAGAATCTTTGATGAAATAGAAACAACAATAATAAAGAAGGAATCTGTGGTGTGTGCTGTCCAGGTCTCAGAGTATAGAGGAAATACAAAAAGGTTCAAGCTAGGCTATTGCTTCTTATTCCTCATCTTTCATTTTTTCATTTTCAATATGATGTCTCCTGTGGATTTCCACATCCACCTTCACTCTGCCTTTGTAGAGCCTCCCCAGGTGTATTGTCTCCAATAGTTTTGCTCTCTGTTCTTTTCTGTAGTTTTTCTTGCTGCTTCTATTCTTTGAACTACTTTTGGCCAAATATATTGGTCCAGATAAGGGAATTACTTCATGCCTCAAACCCTAAAATAATAATAAAAAAGGAGTACTGGAGAGGGAAATCAATTTTTCCCCTTAATCATATCTTTTAACTTTTCTCCAAACCATCTTTTGTTTGCAGGCACAGCTCTACATTGGAGTCCTGCTGCCAGCAGGAAAAAAAGGGTCCCCAAAATTAATAAAACAAAACACAGCACTTTATAGATACCTCCAAATATATGGTGTGTGCCTGCCTAAATGTGGCACAATATAAACAGTAGCAGAAGGAGTAAGAAAGCAAAATGTTTCAGTAGCAGTATCTTTCACCGCAGCAACCAGGAGTCCCATTACATTCCCTGTGGTCATCACCATAGCAGAAGGACTGACTTTGTTAGTCAGGCAGCTATCCCTAAGTATGAGAAATGAGATATGGGAACAGAGGAAAACTGTGTGTGAAGAAAACACATTTCTTAATTGAGCTGGGACTGAAAGTGAAGGAGTCTTTATAAGAACACCTTTTATTATCTCTCTCTGCATCAGGTACAAGAAGTGACCTGGAGCACTTTGTTAGAAATATTTTCCCCTGTTAGGGTAAGCACAGCAAACAATGTAGCCCAGCAGTAAAACTAACAATATAGCACAGCACAAATGTGCATTGGCAATTTATGCAAATGTTCCAAAAAGAAAATTTCATTTATTTATATACACAATGTTATCAACACAGTCAGAATTGAAAATAATAAGGTCTGAATTGTTTAGCTGTTTTCTAGATAAAGTGTCAAATGTAGGAACCAAATAGTATTTGCATTAGTTTTTTAGATGGGATCATTTAAAAATTGTTTTTATATATCATTGTGTCCTGGAAGGTGCTTTAGAGCTGAAGAGACTTATTCAGATCTATGAAGAATTGCCATGCTAAATGAGGCTCTATTTATTGAGGTGTTATCACATTTCTGCTTGAAAATGGGACGTTCCTTTTCTAGCTACTTAGAAGTTTATTCTCTAAGGAAGGGTGCCCATTACTCAGGCTAGTTGTCGCAATTCCAGCACCGTTTTCTTAATTCAAGAACAAGTCTTGAATTTGCAGGACATACAAAAAAAAAAAAGGAAGAGGATTGATGTAGCTCAAGCTAGACAAGAAGAAATTAAAGCTTGACTGCTTTGAAAGATGGATGCCTCCCAGCAGGAGCTCAGAGAAGAACTGCATGTAAGAATAGAAAGTGGGGACAGGTTGCTGGGAAACAGATTAATGAGCTGGAAGATAAATTGAGAGGAAAAATTAAACAGCAGATAGACCCTGCCTTTAGTGTCACAAAGACTGATGTCCATTTCCCAGTAAGTGAAGAAGCTGTGAGTAAAACTTCCATTTTAAATCCTCGTGCTCCTGGTTTTCAGACCAAAATATGTTCTGTAATCACATCTGGTGGCAGGGGAGGTTGGTGGGCTTTGCACAATGCTTGTGTTCTCCTGCCTACTCATGGTGGTATCAAAACATGCTGTAGTGCCAGCATTAATGATGCTCTGATAGCATTATAGGGAAGAAAGGAAGAACTGTACCATAAACTAAGCAGAAGAACGTCTAATAATATGGTGTGGTAAGTCATATTTGGATGCATTTACCTTAGTTGCATTAAGCAGATGGGAAACAGTAATGTTTTCTGACATGTTTTAAGGGGAAAATTGCTTTCTTAATTCATTTAAAAGTTAATCTTTAAAAATGACTGGAATACTTAAGAATTTTATTTAGGAAACAAACTATTAAGATGCTATGTATGATGTACATTCATTGGTACAGTATCAATCTGTTGTCATTTTACAATCTACACATTTGGGATTAAGGTTAAGTTGATCTCATATCCCTAGAGGATATCCCCTGACTCACAAACTTTAGTTTGTCTGAATAATGGTGCTAGTACGTCACAATGAGTGAGACAGTGATGAAACTTGTAAACATGAAGATTTTGGATACGCATGGGAGATCTACAGATTCTCAGACAAAAGGAGAACATGTCCCATTTGGAGAGACAGCAGTGGAAAAAGCAGATTATGGAAATGGGTCATGCTCTGCAATGCCTGAGAGAGTGACCAAGAAGTGCCTAAGAGCTGGAAATGTAATGACATGGTTATGGATGGAGCAACTCTGCTCCATCCCTTCTGTTACATCCCTTTTGAAGAGCAAGAGAAGACAGGTTCAACAAGAACCGAAGGGAATCAACAGTTACATACTGAGTAAATGTTTCCTGTACTAAGGCCTTGGTATCGAGGCCTTTTGTACACGTTTCCCAAAATAGAAGGCTTTTTTTTTGTAGGCCTTTTTTTTTTTTTTTTTTTTTTTTTCTCCCCAGTAAAATCTTTCGTACCTTAATTATGGTTTCATTTAGCCTGGTGTAAATTTAAGGTCAGTCCATTTACTTCACTATTTGCTATTACTTTATTTACTTTACTATTTGCTGTTTCTACTAAGGCAACTGCAAGCAACATCTGACACCTATGGATGTTATAAATTTGAATGCTGAAGAGAACAGTTGTGTGAAATTATGATCTTGTCAGAGCATGAGATCAAGAATGTTAACAGGAAGGAGGTCACCCTTCTAAATTTATAAAATTACATTAAGTTTTCTGAACTTGTGGCCTTTAATCCAAGCAAAGGCAAGCATGGGGCAGAATCTCATAGGATGGGTAAAATGAGAAAATGAAGAAAGGAGTCCAGCAGAAAAACAGGCTGAGATGACAGGGTAGAGAATTGTATCATTTACAGTTTTCTGATCTATGTCTGATCCTGTTGTTCTCACTGGTTTAGGCAACAGCAGGCAAGGAATGGAAATATTATGTGAAGGTTGGGAAAAAGCTAAGTGGTAGACTACTTAGAATTGAAACTAATAAGGCGATATGGATCTACTAACCAAATAAAACCAAAAGAAAGGAAGGGAAGGAACACCCGAAATATAGTATGTTTAGACAACCCTGAATTTTTTATTGCTGTTTACTTCTCTTCCAGGCAGGGAGAGGGAAAACATGGGGAGTTTGTTTTGTTTAATTATGCTACATACAAAGGTAGCTTGAGTAATTTTATTTTTTGTGCCATTTTGCCACTTGTCAAAATATGCAGACATGCCCTCTTTGTCCTGATAATTGATGTACTGCACAAATTGCAGTCAGAGCTGGATGATGCTAAAAAAGGTTGGCTTTGAAAATACAAATATCTTCTTTGCTATATTAGCTCCCCAGCCTCTGTCCAGCAAAAGAATGAAGACAGTGTCAGCTTTTACAGGATACTCTTTCTCTTTTTCTTATTGTCTGCTAAGTTATGAACAGTCATATGCCTGGTGAAGCAGCTGGCTAATCTTTAATTCTGTAGTGAATAAGTTCTCCTGCCTTCAGCACTGATGTGAAATAATGGGCCTGACCTTTAATTTCAGACCCTAGTCTTGGGGGATAAAGTGAAGCATAATGCTTTTTTGGAGCTCCAGGAGATTCCCTGTTTAATATTGGCAAACGTACAATAAGAGCTTGTGTCTCATTATCACTGGGAAGTTTTAGGGATTTTATTCAAAGTATTTAGGAAAATAACAAGAGATGCCCTTTGTAGAAGCTTATGTATAGCAAGTATCCTGATGAAGCATTTCAGCAGGGCCATCCCATGAAGCATATCAAGGTCTATTATCAGGAAGACACATCTCTAGTGAAATAATCATACCCTTATTCTATCATATATCAAAATCCTAAGAACTGCTTCTGTCCTTCAACTGTTATTTTCCCCCCAGTATAGTCCTATGATTAATAAAATATTCACCTTGAAACATATGTAAAAAAGAAATTAAGATGAAGATAAATTTCCAGGCATATTTCAGAGTTCCAAATTCTCTGATTGCTGATTATGAAAATAAAATTCCTCTAGTGCAGACATTGGAAATGTGTAATGTTAAAAATAACTTGTATTGTTAGGCAGAAATGTTCCAGTCCTACTAATCTGTACAGATTTATTTTCTGATTTTCTCTTCACACTGATTTGTTTATGCATCACATTTCTGTTAGTTTATTACCTGTTTAAAAATGCAGTCATTTTCAGTAATGCTGATACTGGTATAGTAAATCTCAACAGTGTAAACTAATATAGAGATGATGAAGCATCTTAATCTCTGTGTCTCTGCTGTTAAGAAATCACACAATAATTATGCCACTACTTAATAATATTTTTGAAGGTTTCTTTTGCTTTGTGAAATGCAATGCTAGGCATCAAATTAAGTAACAAATGACAATGCCCAACCATGACAGCTCTGCACACAATATTCAAATACAGTAGCTATGGGAGAAGACCAGTTTCTTTGATTCATACTTTTAAGCATAACTTATTTTTATGTCGTGCATAAAATATACCCTTCAACTAGTTTTAATTTCACTTCTTGTTGTCAAATATATTTTACGTAGGCATATATCAGCTCTGTTGGTTTTAGGGCCAAGATTTCACATGCTTGTAAAAGCTATTGAAACTAACAGAGACAGTTATCATAAACTAATTGTTTTATTTTCTTCTGATTTAAATTGCTGATAAATATAATTTTCTAGAGGATGGAAATTTGAATAGAAAACAAAACAGTGGAAGCTTCTCTTCCCTGCAAACTAGTACTCTTCCCTGCAAACTAGACCTATAGTCTATCAGTGGGGATAGAGAAGTGTATGGCCTCTTTCGTAATCCCCCAAATGTTATGTTTAATGTTGGAAAAATTGTTGAGCTTATCAGGACATGGCTGTTATAATTTAGTAAGAAACATTGATATTTCTCATTAATTTGACTGGAATTTCAAGAGACAATAAGTTTCCATCAGTTCGTATATTGAAGAGACTTTGATATTTGATTAATTTGTTTCCAATTAGAGTTCTCACTTATGGATGTTTCCATTTGTTTGACTGCCAAAACTCTAGTGAGATGCAATTTGTTCCTAAAATGCCTCAAAATCTATAACATGTTTGTCATCTAAAGATGTCAGAAACCAGTGGAGAGAGTCTTCATTAATTTCAATAAGATTTGGGTTGATAAAAAAAAAATAAAAAATTACTTTACTTTTAGACTTATTTCTACTTTCTCTTTACCAGCACATATTGTGGGTTACGCATTTTTTCCATACCTCTCTCTTATTAAAAAACATGTTATTTGTAGAGAGAAACTTATAAGCATCGTGTGGTTGGAAGACAAGCATTCTGCTTTTCATTTTTAGTTAAGTTTTGTTTTGTGAGGAGACTCATTTTTCACCTATGAAGGTATTTCAACTTTGTCATGATCAACAGTTGTAATTAACATTGTTCATTCTATTTATTATTTCTTTTCAAATAAGAATAGATAACCATTTCCTAAAATTATGAGAAAGCAAAGAACTGGGAAGACAGATGGATAGTCTTAGGGAAGGGTTGAGGGGGAGTTAGAATGTTCAGTCTTTTCTAAGATCTATAAACAGATTACTGACTTCTACGTGCATAGTTTCTCAATGGAAAAAACAATCTTCCTCTACAGGAGTTGGCTTGTTGTAATCTAATCTGTTCAAGAGTTTAGAGGCATAACACTCAAGTTTAAAATGAATCCATAAATTGAAAAAAAAATCTCTCTCCTCTAAACAATGGAAGTATAAACTACAGTCTTTCTGTCTTGGAGAGAAGGGAGAATTCTGTGAAATGTGGGTGGTCCATAGTCTGTGCAACAGACAAACTCAAATTTACACAGGGCTCATGATTTTAGGGGATAAATGTTTATAATCCCAGATGGAAAAAAGTATTAGGAAATACCTTTACAGTCATGGGGTTGCTACTCAGAGAAGAATTAACTTCTGGATGTAGCTTCAGTTAAATATGTGTATGTACACCAATAATAATTTAACACCTTCCTTCTTTTGTGCCTAACTAAGCTGGAGAAGGGTTTTAATTCTTCAGCAAACCTTTGTCTCTGTTTTCCTCTTCCATTGATTTTTCCATATATCTGTAATAGATGCCATGAAATGATAAAAACGATTAATGTTTTAAGCTATCTGGTGATGTAAGACTTCCTAGCATTAAAAATCTTAATTACTCAGCATTACCCACATTTTCAAGGCTACCTTTATTTAATTTTCAGTACCTTCCTTGTAGGGTGTCTTAAAGCATAGATCTACTTTTTTGCCCATATTCAAGTACAAATATTCAATACCTTGATTATTTGCCTGCCTTCTGTTAGTATTTTAACTTACTGAAATATCCTTGCAAATACTGGAATATTCCTCCTATATTTTTGTTTCTTTATTTTAGTTGTGAAGCATATGTATTTATGTTTATTATATGTTCTGGGTTCGTTTACAGCTTTTTATGTAATCTGCTTTTTACTGAAAAAAAAAATAAATCTAATGTCCCAATGTTTTAATTGCATCCTTTTGAGGATCTGGGCAAGGTCTGTAGAGTTCATGCAATACACTGTGATGGAAATTAAATGAAGAATTAAGCTTCTTACTCTAGTACTTCATGTAGTTGCTTTAATAAGCAAAAGGCTCTCAGTATAAATGAAGCAAGCACCTCACCAACGGCTGAGAATTGTAACTGTAAAATTATCCGGTCCTTTGGAGTGGAGAGGATCTTCTTTGCAAGTACTTCAAAGAAAAAAAACATCTACGGATTGACTCTGGAGACTTTATGAATGTGTACCATGTTTCTAGGGCTGCACTGAAAACACCAAGACAACTGCTCTTATCCTATTTACAGGAGGGAATGATATCCCCTGGGTTGTAGTAATGCAGGAAAACACTGAAGTCACAGAAATTTTCTGAACATAAAATATTAAAAATTATTCAAGGCCATGTTTTGGTGTTTTATCCCAACTAAGGAATTTAAACAAGTAACAATAAATTAGCAATATTTGGGAAGAAAAAAAAAGATATTGGCATCAGATACTGAGTGACCTAATTTAAATGTCACTGATGTCCATGTTTGTTGTCTAGATTTTGGTTTAGACAAATTTGCATAAACTTAATCTGTAAATTTATATGTCCTATTAACTTAATCCTAAAACAGCTTTCAGAACAGAACCTTGGTATGCCCATTCCTCTTTGCTGGTGATGAAGCAAGACCACATGACTGATTCAGATGTTGGCACTTACACTGTAGAGGTGTAACATTTGGCAAGATGAGTTCCTCCATTGGCATTGCAAAGTTAGAAAACCCTAAATCTTACTTGATTGTTGATTTTAGTATGCAAGCTCTCTTCTCAGTTGACAAGGCTATGAAAAGGCCATGCAGAATACAAATTGAGAAGTAATTTATTTCAGTGCCATGTTGTGTTTGTGTTGAAATGGGCTGCACCTCAGAACATGTTTTACAGAAGAATAACTTTGAGTTCAGTCAGTTAAGGCTCTAAGCAGTAAGAAACCACTTCTACACAAGAACTCATCAAAGCAGCTAGGGATGCGAGAACCACTGACCACAGTGCTGCATGAGTGAAAGCTGCTTAGATCCATATCCATAAGGAACATTACCATCAGCAAATCAATGAAAGTTGTCAAAACTCTAAGTAACGGAAAGACTCCAACACTTAGTTTCCTTTCTGAAGTGCTAATCATATGCTTTCATAACTGAAATGGGATTTGACTGCATGAAATTTTACCTGTAGCTGAAATTTCCAAAATGAAGAACAATGTTGTGGGTAAAACCCAGATATTGATGTGGTTCTAGCTGACCTTTATAAAACAAATTACTGACAGATGTTCCTTGTTTTACAACAACCTGGTAAACGTGTAATATCAATTGTTGTATTCTATACTTAGAATGCATCTTACTTTTTCTTAAAACTGATAAAGTCCTACCCTGAGGCATCTGAAGTCAGTCAAAGTAAATTTTCATCCCCCCTTTTAAAAGTCAGTGGAAACTATCCTGTCAGGTACATGAAAATCTTTCCACCATTATTAATGAACATCAACCAGGTTTTGTTTTGGGAAAACTGACTTTTTTCATCTAAGTTGGCTGTTCAATATCTTTTCCTACCCTTAGGATTTTAATCAAAAGGCTGCATTCTCATTTTAGGCTTTAGGATACCATTCATTCATAATGACACAGAATATCTCTTTGCTATATTTAGGAAAACAGAGCTTTGGGCTTGGATTTATATTCAACCCCCAGGTGACTGTCAAAACCAATCCATAGACATTTTGTAATCTCTATCCTTTGGGAGAGGAAAATTGTTTAAAACACCCTTTTACACCTCTTCTCTTCATCACTTCAGTAGTTTCTCTAGTTGTAAGACTTAACAGTAATCCCAAAAAGGAAGGGATAGCTCTGGCATAGGACATGCTAATCATTTGAATTTGCTTTAGCACAGAGACATCAGAAAACATGTTTTAGAAAACTATACTGCAAATATGAATGACATATTTATTTATTTTTTTAATTTTTAACTTGTATGATTTTGTAGCCTATATAGTTTATTTTCTCAAACTCTATTTTATGGCCAGAGAATTTGTGTGCACAGTAAACCAGGATAGGGCTCTGTATCTGTTTCTCTTGGACTGAGGTTTGCTTTTCTTTGACATGCCTCTACTTTTTGATGATCTATAAAATTGCTTACACTATTCAGTATAATTGCAAGATGGCTGCAAGGGCATTGTCCAGTTCATCCTTTCCCTTCCACTAAATCTGAAGTTTAACAACCTTTATGTGGCATTCTCTCCAGAATGCCTTATCTTTTTATGTTCAGAACGTCCTATTTTTGCTCAGGAAAGAACATAAGAACTGTGACTCTGGTCAGGTCACAGGTCTTGCCAGCCCAGTTTTCTTTCCCCATGAAAGACCAGTATGAGGTGCTTAGTGGGCAATAATAAAAATAGGGCTTCAAAAAGAAGCTTTAAAATATACTGAAAAGTCCTTTTGTTGAATTTATTTCAGCCATTGATCCAAACAATACACATTTCAATATACATACATGAAGGAGTTAAATCCACCTGGCGGCTGGTCTCCAGGGGTCAGTGTTGGGGCACATCCTCTTTAATATCTTTATTGATGATTTAGATAAGGGGATTGAGTGCACCCTCAGTAAGTTTGCAGATGACACCAAGTTCAGGGGAAGTGTCAATCTGCTGGAGGGTAGGATGGCTCTGCAGAGGGACCTGGACAGGATAGGTTGATGGGTAGAGGCCAGTGGGATGAGGTTCAACATGAGTAAGTGCCAGGTTGGCAATAACCCCGGTTGCAATAACCCCGTGCAACACTACAGGCTTGGGGGAGAGTGTCTGGAGTTGTGCAGAGGAAAAGGATCTGGGGGTGCTGACTGACACTCACCAGAACATGAGCCAGCAGTGTGCCAAGGTGGCCAAAAAGACCAAAGGCATCCTGGATTGTATCAGGAATAGTGTAGCCAGCAGGACCAAGGAGGTGATCATCCATCCCCTTTTACTCATTTCTGGTGAGGCCGCACCTCGAGTACTGTGTTCAGTTTTGGGTCCCTCAGTAGAAGAGGGACATTGAGGCCCTGGAAAATGCCCAGAAATGGGCTACAAAGCTGGGGAAGGGCCTGGAACACAAGTCCTGTGAGGAGCAGCTGAGGGAACTGGGGTTGTTTAGTCTGGAGAAGAGGAGGCTCAGGGGAGCCTTATTGCTTGCTACAACTACCTGAAAGGAAGGTGTGGGGAGCTTGGGGCTGGCCTCTTCTCACAGATAACTAGTGATAGGACTAGAGGGAAATGGACTCAAGCTGCACTGGGGAGGTTGAGGTTGGAAATTAGGAGAAATTTCTTCTCAGAAAGAGCAGTCAAGCATTGGAAATGTTGCCCACGGAGGTGGTGGAGTCACCATCCCTGTGAGTGTTTAAGGAAAGGTTGGATGTGGTACTTGAAGACATGGTTTAATGAGTGATATTGGTGGTAGGGTGATGATTGGACCATATGATCTTAAAGGTCTTTTCCAACCTTAGTAATTCCGTAATTCTATGATTTCCCTTAGCAATAGTGCACTCATACAAAATAGTCTATGAAAACTTCTTTCATAGTTTTAGCAGCCTTACATCATCTTTAGTTTTGTTTTATACCAAAGTATAATCAGTGCTTACTATTTTTCTTTCTAGACTCATATAAATTGCTGTATGAAATATAAAATTTTAATAAAAATGGAGATATAACACCTACAATCATCTGTAGAAAGTTTTTAACATATAAGGTACAATAAATACAATAAATCTTGATCTGCTCTTGTTTGCTACATACAGAACTGTTCTTCAGATATGAAAACAGGCATAAATAATGCTGGAGAAAGCAGAAGCTGAGATAGATTAAGTGACCTTTCTAATAAAACGAACAACAATTGTAAATTAAAGTTTCAATTACCCAGCATAACAATGGATCAATATCTTCAGATGAGTCTTCTGTTGTGGCCATAAATACTAATGGAAAGATCCTATATTCAAGAATAGCTTGTTTTTAAGCTCTCTTCCTTGAATCTCTGGAATTTTTGTTTTTATTTTTATTGCATTTTTTTCTACTGTAATTTCTTGAGAGGGTATTATGTTTGTCCCCAAACCTAGAACTTCTTATCTTCATTTCTGTTGACTTTGCCTTGGCCTCTTTACTTACCCTCACAACTGCTCACTTTCTTTTTCCCTGGATCTCTCTACCAGGCTTGCCCTTTGCTAGCAAAACTAATATAAATAATCCATTTATATTCTGCTCTCCACTTCTGTTTACATTTCTGGTTTTCTCACTTTCTGCTTCTGTGGCATACTCTTCATATAAAATTTTCTCCATTTTATTTTTCCACTCTGAACTTTGATTTCTTATTTACACCTGGAATTTTTTCCCCATTCAGTGGGGAAATAAGCTCTCTTCATTCATATCCATTTGAAGAACTCATCTCCTGTGTATATTTGATACCAACATGCCAACAAAATTATTTTAGTTATTCTTAAAATGATTTATAGTTTAAGATAAAGTCGTCTTCAGATCTGTAATGTCTTATTTTTCTGTCTTGTATGGCTTACCTTTTCTGACTATAGCATTCTTGGGACAGAGTTCCTATCTTCATTTCTTTTTGTATGCAGAATTGAGCATGATACCATCACTAAAGAAATCATGTTACTGTTGGCTAATATATGCGATTTTTTACTTATCTGTTTTCTTAATTTGAACTTGTGTGAAAGGTGATTCCTATTTTTAACTACTTAAAATGTATCATACAGTTACTCTCAACCTAATGGAAGTAAACAAGGTATTTTATTGGCAAAAGTATTTTAGGTAAAATCATTGGGATGGCTCCTGAATCATGTTTTAGAAGATTTTAGAACAGACATTAGAATGATTTTTAAATGAAATACACTGAATGATATGCTGTCCTCACTTCAGGGAATGACTGACAGGCAATCTAGGATTTCTTCACAGTTGTATAGTTACTACTTTTGATTTTAAAGTGAAATTCAAGCCACCACTATCAATTTGATTAATGGGGTAATACAACTTGTGACATGAAAAAAAGTTAAATGCTGATAAAGATAGCATTTGCCTAGAAAGCTGAAAATATATTGCAAATATTGCTGAAGAGTTATGAAGCCTGGTTTGTTGAAAATGTTAGCATGATTCTTAATGTTACAACTTTAAATAATACTTGTCATCTGAATATTTGTGCAATTTTCCATTCTGGAAGACTTAACTGTGAAATCTTAATCTCTGCAAGGGCAAAGAACTTTGTTACATAAACTAATTGGTTGTGAAGAAAGGAAAAGGGCATAAAATTGACAAAAGAATAAGCAGTAATGCCACTCTTTGAAATCCACTGATTAGAATAGTTCTGAAAAAAAATACATCTGTAATGTGGATATGCAAGAAAGCATGCTGGCCTTTTTAATTTCAACATTTCATTTTCTTTTTTCTGTGCAATACGTGGTATTTTTATTATATTTAACTATTGCAGTAGTACAAAATATCATTCGGTTTAAGGAAATACACAATTTTCTGTATGGGTAAAGCAAAAGAATGCCATTACAGACAGAGACAGCAGTAGTCGGTACAAAATGTAGTTTAACATGCAATCTGTTCCAAGAAGTGACGCTCTTTCAACTGTGCAGTTGAAACAGGGAAGAGGAAATAAGATTTAGCAGGAGATTGGAGTGTAAGGGTAGATGAAAGTAGGGTATTTAACAGGACTGGAAGAACTGAACCCTTCAATATCTGTCTAAGTCCATTTTTCTAGAGACAGTGCTAATAGCACCAATGAAGAGACCCTGCTCAGTGGGTCTTTCTGTAACATCCTTGTAAGCATTCCACCAGTGTTCTTTTAAAACACAGCCTATCTTCCTTCCAAGAAAGATTATTCTGCCCATTATTACACAGTAGTCATTCAAAATAGTGTATTTTCACAGGTGAGACAAAGCATTATGGGCAGAAGAGATCACCAAACTATGCACTCATTCCAAGAGGAAAAAATGTGTAATTATACACATAATTAATTTAGTATTCTATTGATTTCACAATAGAGCATAGAAAAATAGTTTTATTTGCTGTGAAAAGTGTTGATTCTTATAGGCTGTACTGCACATTAGTTAGCATTTCTTAGCATGTATGAAGTATTTCTTAGCATGTAGCTGGGTGGTTTCCTGAGGAAGAGAGAGTCCTTTATGCCATAGGGTGTAGGTATGTGCAAGTGTGTGATACAGTTGGTATCTGAAAGACCTCACATTGTAATCAGGCAAGAGGAGCTGTGTGTGATTGGAAAACAAACAAACAAACAAAAACCTTATAATATTATCCTAATTTACAGCCACAAAACTGAAGAACAGAGAAATTACGTAATTTGACTGAGGCCATGGTACAAATCTCTTGTGACAGCACTGAGCTTTCAAAGCCCAGTCAGATCTTTCCAGAACTTCCCTCAATAGCAGGAATGTTTGCTACCACTACTTCAGCTCTCCGTTTGCAGAATTATAAGCCTTGGATTGATCTTGTCCATAAGGTATGCTTCAGGGCTTGTAAGATTCATGTCATGAATACTTCAACTTTTCAGAAACTACATCATTCTCAATGTCATCATCTCACCTCCCATCTCTTCAGTTCCTTGATTAATGTAAATGTGTCTTTAATGAAAGACTGGTGCTCCTTACAGATTTTGTTTATAATTACCATTGGTTTAGGGAAGATTGGCTTGTTGTTACAGTGCTCACGTAAATTCTTCATGGACAAAAAGAGCCTTGAATGGCATTAAATGCATGTTTTAACATCAGTTTTCTCGAAATAAATTGACAGTTTTGGAGATTTAAATACATATAGTCCCACTCTCTGTTGAGACTATAAGCAAGCCCAACTGGATTCATAACTGAAAAATAAGAAATTGCATAGTGAATGAAAATAGCAAATGCCAGTCCCCTGCTATTAATAAAATGATGCAGTGGAAACATACAAAGTTATGTCTAGGGGAAGAAAAGAAAAGGCTTTAAAAGGAAAATAGAATATAGACAACTATGAATAAAGATTTAAAAGGATGATGAAGATTACCTGAAAGCAGAGTAGATTTAAGAAACACCTTGCAGAATGAAAATTACATCTCTTCTCCCCACTGATATTTTGTTCATAAGATTTTAAAAAACAGCACTGACAAGTTAATGCTTTACACCAATTAACATTTTCTCTATGATAGACTTTGAAGTTTCTGCATTCTTGGTGAAATCTAAATTGCATGGTAAAATACTAAAATTGTGTTGTTTAAATTCTGTCATCTTCTTATGCTTGTGACAGATGAGAACCTATTTGCCTTTATTTTCACTCATTTCATTCAGTGGTTGCTACAACATTGACTTTAGGTTCCTATGCTTGGTAGGCTTAGAGGACTTTTGTGTGATGTCTGAATGTGTAATGGTGCTATCAGGCCCTAAATCCAAAACATTTTCCAAGGCTGAAGCACAGATGTTGCATTCATTTCACTGAATGTTTGTTTCCTCTGTAGAAATCTAATTCAAACTCCCATGGGGCGGGTTTCCATCTTCTTGGTTCTGTATAAGAACTTCTCTTAGACTGTTGAATCTAGTATCTGTCTCCAAACAAAATCTATTCTTCATAAAAGCTGTCAATGTGCTGGCACTGAATTGACTGATGCCATCTGTATGTTGATTTCCACATTCTCTATGCACTTATGGCCTGAAATATGAAAGTTTTCTTTATTATACAGATAAAATCAGAAGCAGAAATATGTGGAATTATATTGGTTTTCTTGGTGTATGGTATTGAGGAGTAATGAGTCCTTATTTTTGGCTTTTTAATCACTAGATACTGATATGGTGAATTCAAAAATTAGGTTGAGCACCAATATGTTTTAATGTAGCTGTGCATCAGGTTTTATTATTGTATCTTTATATCCAAATGATTTCTTCTTCCTATTTCTGTCCACGGTGTTCTACATTTTTATGTCTAGATGAAGCAGTTTTATGGTTGAGAAGTTTTTTTCTAAAGCAAATGATGAATGTAACTTTACATATGAAATTGAATGCAACAGATGCATTCACTTATAATAGAACCTCAAAGATGCCTTGAGAGCAAAATGAAAATACATTAGTTTGTTATTAAAGGAATTTTGACTTTGTTACTAACTTAGATGAATGTAACAAAGTACATTTTTGACATCTCATTAGTTAAGTTGATTTCAGTGGAGTTGTACAATGGTAAATATTATAAAACATGACATTAGACCCTTGACTACAAGAGATGACTGGAAAATACAGTACATAACAATTTGGAATTGATTTGTGAATTATTTTCTGAACCCACTTTTTGCATATGATCAACATGTTTTTATGTTAATCTTACATCAATCTTACATAGGTATTACAAAAATATGAATTTTGCCCTGTTCATTTATTTATTTTTTCTTTTAAGTGCAAATACAACTATATGATTGAGATACAAAACTACTTTATAGTTAGGAAAGAGGTTGGTACATACACTTTCAACTTGCCCATACCACTGGGGATGGTACAATCTTCTGAAGAGCTGGTGGGCTGTTTAATGATTGGTGTTACCTCTTAGGAACTGGCTTTGTGCAGGGATAGCTGAGAGCAAGCAAAGTTTAGGATTCAGGAGCACAGCGCACAAATGCATCTGTACACTTCTTTAGGGGAGTCCTGTTCAGTCTGTCACCAGCTTGGGTCAAAGATCGATTGCAGACTCCAGCTTAATCTTGATCACATGGACTAGATGGAGCCCTTGCCTCTGCCCCACACCTCCACAAAGGCTATCAGGGGGGCTTTGGTTGCACGTTATCTTGCAGTTCATAAGTTCTCCCTTTGGGATTTGTCAGCCAAACATCATGAAGCTGATATTTAACCAGGTCTTGCTAGGATGTCTTTGAGTACATTCCCATACTCCTGTTTCTAGAAGGATGTATTCCATGTATCACACTCATTTAATTTGCTGACTGACACTACAATTATGGTAATGTAGTGCAAACATCTCAGCCAAGCTGTAGAACCCAAGGTACTACAGACAGCTGTATTTAGTACAGGAACAAGTTAAGCCTCTTCTGATTATCTGGGGTTTTGCCCTTCTTCGGAGTGTGCCAGTCTCCTTCCTTGCCTTAGATGATAATAGCCTCTTTTTTGAGGATCTACTAAAATGACAGTCTAGGGACTCTTTTGAAGGTGATAAAATTTAAATGATTATCAGTGCTGGTAGTTATTCATATTTTCCTTTACAACCTTAAGAAATGTGGAACAGGACCTAGGAAGGATTTTGTTGAGTGTACGTTTAGAGTCATCTTATTTTCACCTTCATTAGAAATACATGAGGGACAAAACATGGTATTGAGACATTATTTGACAATATTCGGTCTTTCCAATGCAGACAAGATGGAGTGGTGCTTCAAGTATGTTGTTGAATCTTTGCAATATGTCATAATGTATAGCCTGTCTCATTCCTTACGTAAAGTCAGAAAATGTACAGAATTACTGAAAAGTTCATTGCTGAAATGTAGAACAAGGTTCAGGAGCATGAATAAAGCACAGATTAATCTAAACCACACAGAAATAACAGATTTGTTATTACTCTTGTGTTTTGATCCCACAGTATAGTTAATGATAAGTTAATGATAAGAGCTTGGATGTAACTTCCTATAATATGATTTAATGATTGTATAGCATGGCTTCATCATTTCTATATTTATCTGTTTCTAGAAATAAGCAGGAAAAAAAATCAAGAAATTCAAAATGGCTCAGTCAACACATAGGCTAAAAGAAAGGAATAAATTGAGCAAGATAGAGAAACACAGCATTTTCACAATACTGCTAAAAGGCAGGGTGAACATCATTACAGGAGTGACCAGTTTATGGAAAGAGAGGCACTGTAATGATAAGGAGGGAAAGAGTATGTATAAAAAGAATGATGCAAAAAGAAAGTATGCTGGTTGGTGAGAGAGAAATTATATGATGATCTATGAAATGAGAGAGGAAAGAAGGATATGATGAAATGAAATTGCATTTAATGAGGTAGAAGAAAGGTGATTAGGGACAGAAGAAAAATAGAATTTAGTGATGAGAAAATCCTATTAAATTATCCAATAAATCTTCTTGCCACTTAAGGATTTCCCTTCTTTATTCTCCTTCTCCTGAGGATATTTTCCAGGGTATTGTCTCAATATTCAACCATATGAGAATGCCATTTTCCTTAGGAAGGACTTCCACATACAAGACTAGGAAAGCAATACAAGTGTACTCCTGACACTTAGTCATAGCCTTCAGGCTTGCAGTTTACATAGTGTGTAGTGCTTTGTCAAGACAGTGTTTAGGATACTGGCATAACTTTATGTCCTTATCTAAGGGCTCTTCTTGTTGGCGGTGTTGGGTTTTGTGTGTATTTGTTTTTACAGGGGGAAGGGTAGGTTATAAGGTTATATTTGTTATTTATATCTACTACATATGAAATAGCTATCCTTCCAATTTTCCAGTAATCTCCATTGCATAAGTTAAATCTCTGGATTTTTTGCCATTCGCTTGCTTTTAACATTGTTCAGTTCCATATTACAGCTTTTAAAAATCCAAACAAAGTAGATAGAAGCAGTGATAGAATGCATGTAGCAGATGGCATTCCATTAGGAAATGATCAGTTTAGCCTACTGTAGTCTTGTCTGAATCATACTCAAAAGGTAAAGTGCACAGTATTTGTGCAGACTGTCTCTTTGCTTTCTCTTTTTGATGGATAAACAGGAAAATTCAACACTTCATACCATAGAAACCATAATACCATAAGACAATCTATCAAAACAACAATTACAATACAGCTGCTACTGCATTCTCAGTATGTGACCTTTCTGCCTTGATGTCATGTCATTGAGACCTAATTTGGCAAAAGCTTGCCTATTAGTTAAAATTTGATATGTTTGGACAGTAGGATAGAAATGCCAGCAAAATTACATATGGGAACCCATTCTGATTTTACACAAAAAGTGTTTTAACAAAACAAGTCTGAAGAGACTTAAAGGACAATTCTTGTTTTGGTCTGAGACAGGGCTCTCTTAAGGTCAATGAGATAATAGCAGTGGAGGAGTGTGGTGGAGGGTTGTCCTGAAAAACTAGCACAGCTACACAAAGTTTTAATTTAATTTGCATATAGAAAGCTTTCCTATGGTGTTACAGTAGATCCGATGCATCAACTAAAGCATCAGTACTAAACTGGTATATGTTTTATACAGCTAATTGACCTGGAGATCTCCTGATCCTAATGAGTAGTCACTGCTTGTTAATGTTTTCTTTTTTTCCTTTTGCAATAGTTTAGTACTTTTACAATGCTTTTTAGAAGACTATTTTGCAGTAACAAAGAAACCCAGGTTAATGTCATTAAAGAAATGTGTTGGTTTGTTCAAATCTTAATACTTACTGGAATATATTGTTATCCTTATCCTATAAACTGGGAGCAGAAATAAATGTGTGTTAAACATATCTACCACCTCTGTGTCCTTCATGGGAAAACATTTTGAGGGTTACAGTTGCTCAAGTCTGTTTATTCAGCTTGAAGCGTGTTTCAGAACTGTTCTGGTCAATTACATAAGACTGATGTTGGTCAGCAAAGTTCTTGATTTTGAGTGCCATAAAGTTGCAAGGAAGTTCCCGTAAGCAGTCATCCCCATCACATAGAAGTTGCTGAAATCAAAAATGAACAAGCTGCTTTCCTCTCCTGTAGTCTCAGGCTAATAACACTGTCTCCATGTATTGAAGTTAAGCCACCCCTTGTCTTACTGAAGATGCAATTGGCAGCATCGTAGAGAAATAAAATTCTTCAATTATTTTAACAAGAGAACCAATATCTAAATACAGCCTGTATACCGAGATTTTGGATTTCTCCACACCGTGTGTGTGAGTGGAGAAAGCATTTATCATGACTGTGAAAAAGAGAAAAATGCTGAAGTAATGGCACAGTTTAAAAAGAGAAAGAAATATATGCTTTTAGCTCTGTGCTGTATGTGTTTCTTAAATATGTGGCATTAACAGCAAGGACTCTGCATTAGTCCTAAAACCTCTCTTTACTGAGAAGATGATGTACACAGCCTGGTATGCCAGCTGTTTTTCCAGCCAATGAGCATGGTCTGTGTTTTTTAGTTATTCATCAAATGCCCATTCTTTTAGTGGTGATTCGTGCATCATGTTCTGGGCAGGTTTCAGCTGCATGTTTGCACTGAAGAGTCAAATTATATGTGAAGTAAAATTTGAAAATAAGACACCAAGAAAGATTTTTTTGAAGGAATATAAAATAAAACGTGATAGCAGTAGAAAGCTAAAGGAAGCTTGAATTGGCAAGAAGAGACAGGAAGTATTTTAAATTTATAATGAAAATTAATTATGCATTCACTACATTTGAAGAGGTCAGACATGATGAATTTAAATAGTACATGAGAATGAAGGCCATCTTTTATATTAAAGGCATTACAACAGGGCAATGTGAGGAGAGGCAGAGAAATAAAGGAAGCAAAGGGGGAAAATTGCAACATTGAGGCAATGAGTAACAAGAACATTAAATCGAACAGATCTGCTTTGTGACTAAATTGCTTCACAATTTTCAAGCAATTCAAAATAATGATAATTTATTAGCCATAAAATTAGACTGGAAAAATGTTTAAAGCTTCTGAGGAAGTTAATAAAGGAAGGAATTTCATAGTGGATTCTCACCAGCTCGCAGCAACCTTTAGAAGTTCTGTACAATAGGGTAATTCTTTGTTCAAATTTTTTTCCTTTCTTCAATGTAGTTGCTATGTATGCTCGTTGATGTGAAGTGGAAAATACTTTTATTTTTTCCCCTTTTCCCCGCTATCTCCTGTCAAATCTGTCTTGTTTTCACTAGTCCATTTCATTTGTGAGTACAGTATATGAACAAAGTAATTAAAAACAAGTTTGTGGAAATGCCGTATGATATAAGTAGCTGTAGGGCTAAAACAGAATATTTTGAGCAACCTGGCCTAGTGGGAGGTGTCCCTGCCCATGGCAGGAGGGTTGGAATTAGATGATCTTTAAGGTCCCTTCCAACCCAAACCATTCTATGATTTTGCCCCACTTTCTGGAATACTGGAGTGCAGTTTTTGTTTGTAGGGACAGACCATACTGAATAACATCAGTAGAAGTACAGCACAGCCTCTCCGCCTAACACAGTTTTAGCATTTATTCTGGGATGTTCTGAATGCATATATTCTGGAATATTCTGAATTGTGGTATTCTGAAGATACCTCATCACTCTGCAACCTTTCTGTTCAGAAACTCAGATACTTTGGAGCTGGGGACTCTACATCCTCTTGCGGAGCCGGGCAATACCTACTGTGATGTCTATGTGTTGCTGTCAGACCCAATAGTTTATTTTGACTCAAGGTATTGCTATGGAGCCTGAGGAGACACAAGGAGTGTGTGCACAGTAGCATGGTTAGGAAGTCAGAAACTCACACTTTCTTAGTGAAAGGTGTACATTTAGTTACAGAAACTCCAGGTGAAGGGAGTCCTTCAAGAATTACATTTCTGTGGCCCTGAGCTAAGGATTGTTAACAGAAAGTTAAATCTGAGAGGCTTAGTGGTTAAGAAGGGCAAAAAAAAAGCTAGAACAGCAAATAGTAAATTGTCACCTAAGGCTTTTACAAAACAGCACATAAGAGAAATCGAGACTTTTTTTTTTTCCCCTCCCTCAAGGGTGGTTTCATGTACCAAGTTGTCCATGGGGTGCAAGGTTACCAGAACAGGATACTGTACCAGATAATTCCCCTATGACAGCTTTTATGATTCATTGGTTTTAATATTATCCTCGAGTTCACTTGAGGGAATTCTCAAGGCAAGCTTCTAAAGCATAACATGTAACCTAATAGCATTATTGTTTTTATTTTTTTTTATTATACGCATGTTCTTCATTTACTTACAATCAATCTCTATGCTGAAAATGGCACCATAATGCCTATAGCCACAATTAGATAACCACGGTTAGGTTGAATCAATACCCATTCTTCTGAAGAATATTATAGTGAAATTGTGGAGTATGGCTCTCATCTTTCTCCTGACAAATGCAATTATCACTAGAACCAAGTGGATCCAAGGCCCACTTAATTCATGTAATATGTTATTTACCAATTAAACAAGCCATCATTAAAGGATAAGTAAGCATTTAACATATTTATGCAGTCCTCGTATTTTAGAATGTTAAGTGTTCAGTGTGGTTTTATACTGATGAGTAGTTACTGTACAATGTTTGATGAAAAGTCTAACAAGTTTAACAGCTGACAAGGGGATTGCTAGGCATCTAGCATATGGGAGTTTTGATACCTTTTAAGAAGTGAGGGCTTTTCACATTATATTTCCTTTTCTCTTTTGTTTCTCATTCTTCACCCTAGAGATGAGGGTAATTGTTTTTGTGAGGGTAGAAAACTTGTATGATATGCCTCCTTACCCCCAAAGCACTCGATGTTAATTCCCTCTCAAGTCTTCCACTGCATTCTGAACTGACAAATGGCTGGGCTAATGCAGTTCTACTAAAATCATCAACAGTGAAAGCTATCTTATTAACCTGTCATTTTTTTTCTTTGAGGACTTCACAATTCCCTCCCCTCAGACTGAAAATCAAGTCTAGCATTACAGGTACTGATTTACAGAGATTTGCCATTAGGTTGGCATGCTGGAAGGCACTTCTGTACAACTGCATGTTAGCCTTCTAGCACTCATCCATGTTCCTAATTTGCCTTATTTTGCTATAACTGTACCAAAGATTGGCTTACCTATTGTCAAATGCACAAGTCAAGTTCAAGCACAATGTTACAAAACACAAAATCACTTTCTGATTCAGTTACATTAGTGATTTTGCAGTATCAGTCGGGTCTTTTCATTTGCCCCATGAACAAGGCTCTGTGTACTGGATAACAAAATGGAGTTAATAATACACTCCCTTCTCCTTCAAACTCATAGATAGGTAAAGCTTTGTCTGTGTGGAGATGACAATGTGTGTATTCCCCAGTTGCGGCTTCTCTTTGCTCAGTTGTGCCAGATGCAAGTTTAGTTAGCTTTTCAGCTACATCTAGTATGGAATATGGGGTGTGCAGAGACACTGCTGCAGCTTGGCAGTTGCTGATCTTGTGGTAGGAAGTGAGGGGGCAGGAGGCAAAGGAGCAAGTTGCAGGCAGAAGGATAGATACTAGATTGTTCTGGGCAAAGAACTTATAAATTTCCATGAGAGTGAAATACTAACCATAGTATGGCAGGGAATCAGCAGAGCATATCAGACATCAGTTTGCATTTTAGAGAGTCAATGTATAAAATGGGACAATCATCTCTTGGTTTCAACTTCAGTTGAAATTCAGTTCCAGTCATGACTCTTTTTCAACTTTGTGGGATTTAAAAATGTTTCTACATATTTACTGTTTTTATTTTATTACTCTGTCCTGAAACAGAAGTAGATTTTTTCTCTTAAAAAAAGGAAAATAGGGAAAAAACCTTCCCTACTAGAAACCAGTCAAATTTTCCTCACCAGTTAGGCTGACAGTAGGTTTAGCACATTCATTAATTATGAGCATGATTTGTTAGAACAAACAAGATTCTAAACTTTTAAGAGGCCTGGAATGATTATAAATAATAAAGAACCTTTAAAAATGCTTCAAGACAAGAACTCTGTAAAGAAAAAGAAGGGAATATACTTCGACACTATGCCACTAAAGGGGTGAGTACTTTTCTCTTCCCCTTTTGAAGACTTATGAAGGGTATGATAACAAGACATAAATGGTCTACAAGTATAGACATTTTTGTTTGTTTGTTTGTTTGCTAGAGATTCATCAGAACAAAAATGTTATGAACTTGTGTAAATCTCTTTGTGAGTATCTTTCACCTTCAGGACTGGAGGTATTTCTGCCCTCTATCTTATGTGTCTGAGCATACTTCCAGCTTTGGGGCATCTGTCTATGCCACTCACTAGATAAAATTCTACAACAGCATTGATTAAATGGAGAAGTTGGCACTGTCAAGTGATTTTCTTCTTTTTGCTCTTCAGGCCCTTACAAGGATCTGTGGTCATCTCTCCAGTCAAAATCCCTACGCAAAAATGGGCAACCACCTTTTTCAGAATTATCATCTCACAATAATTGTCCAAAAGGGGAAGGTTCATTTTCATGTTGCTTTTGTTACCTTTGGTTCTGACTGACCAGAACCAAAATATTAATGCTACGGAAATCAGTTGTCATAAATCACTACAGAGCTGCTTTTTGTATGCCTATTGGCACAGTCAACTACTGGATTTAGGGACCCAAATATTCTGCGTTACAGGCAGACAGTGTGGTGATTTAGTAGGACAGTGCAAAGCTTATTGATTTCAGATCTTGAGAGACTTGTTATTGTATTGTGTTATTGTATATATATATTGCATATATATATGTATATATATACAAGCACTACAACATATTACGATATATTGTAAAGGCCAGTATTCATTTATTGTTTTTATGAACAGACGTCTATACTGAAACAATGAAAGTGGAGTGTGCAGTGGTGTGAATAAACCTCATGGCAATGTTTTCAGATGAAGTAAATACCTATTTGTAACAGGTACAATAGTATTTGTCCTGATCTGCCCTGTGTTTCCATATTTATGATTATCTCTTTACAAATATAAATTTCCATTTTTATATACCTCACCTTGTGAGTATGTGCTTTCTAGTGCTGTAGCTACTCATTTCTGTGATAGATCACCAGTATGAACAGTAGTGTCTTGTCTTACTGTCCCAGGATTAGTATGTGTCTGTATTTTCTGCAGGGGATTTGCATCCACCAGTTGCTGCACTTCTATCTCACTGCTATAGGCTTGACCATGAGAATCGGAAAAAAAAAAAAAAGTAATAAAAAACAAATAATCGGCTCATCACTAACAGTAGAACTTCAGAAACATTTTTTTTTCCTTATCTAACCTTAAGAACTCCTTTTTCAAGGAAATACAAAAGTGCATATGCAGAGATCTGCATTCACCTCTTTGTTACACTGACGTTAAAAAGGGCTTTGTGGCTGCATTTCTGAGGCAGTTAAAGGAGATACTTCAGCTGAATTTGACTTATTAACATGTTTTTCTTAACATGTAAGATTTGATTTTGTGAATGTACTAATCTAGTCCGTTGCTTTTCTAACTACATCAGTTTATTGGAAGCTACATCTAAGATAAAATGGTGTACAGTCAAGGTAGGACAGACCCACAGGACTTTGTCAGTCAAGAAGAGAATATTGTGGACCGTGAGAGTGTCTGTGACCCAGAAAGTAGCACGGAAATGCATTTGCTCTGGGTGCCGATGACATACTCACTTTGCTTTTTGAAGGACTTGGTCACTCATTTTCGCACTCTATTATGTTTATTGGACAAGTTCCACGTAGCTCATTATCAGCAGAAAACTGAGGTCATACCATTAAAATTTTTGGCGTTCACAGTTAGGCACATTTTTCCCCTTGTAACAGAACACAACTTTGAAATACATACATTTTAAAACTCTAAAGCCAATCGTAGTACCTTGTATTACGCAGGTATGTTAATGACTAGATTTTTCAAAAAATGCTGGTGCCGACAACTTGAATCAGCAGTTGCTCAGCTTTTCTGAAGCTCAAGGTATCTACTTAGGTACATAAGTGTAATATCTCTTTCTGACTTAAGAGTTCTACATTACCTTTTTTCCATGATCTCTTTGTGGCTTGGACGGTGGTCTTCCTATTTTTCACTTGACACACAATTAATGACCAACAGAAAGCAGGCTTGGATCAAAGTGACTATAAACCAACAGAGAAGCGAAAGAACTGGTGTCAGAGTCTCAGATTTTAGATGTTTAATATCTGAACAGTTCATCCTTGTATGTGTAGTTGCGGCATTGACCTGAAGGTCTATGCTATCAGTTGGAAGGCAAGTATTTGTGTCCTAGTTTTGAAAAAGCTCTGAAAGATGAGTTTTTAATTCTCTGGTACTCAGAGAGATGTTGTCCTATTGCATTAGGTATTATAGAGAATGCATATATTATATTGCATAATGTGCTTATATCTAATATTCTTACAAAGATAATTGTATTATAATTAAAATGGCCAAGATAAGGAAAGAGATGTCTGAGGAACTTCAAGATTAATTCAATATTGAGAAGGTTGGTTCTTCATCTGAAAACTTTGTGCTCTGCCTGGCGTTTGTCCTGTGAAGTACTCTTCTGTTTCGGTCCTTTTTGTTCCTGTCATTATCCTTGGTGACTCTGCACTGCCCGGGATTTCTTCTGTGGCCTCTTTTTGCTCTCCCTATCATTGGGAAGGAGACTATCATGCATTTGGGAAATTACAGCTTTCATCCAAGGTATGCAGACCAGATGTGATACTTCTCATTTGCAGGTTATTTTTCCCTCTTTCCCCCAATGCCACCCACTCCACATGTGGTTTGTGCTGCAGGGTGACTGCTCAGTTTGTACCAGGAGGTGGTATTGTTCATTGCCTATGTAGCTCTCCTTTTGCCTTGAAGCCAGAAAGGTACAATTTCAGCTGCTACCTGTGGTTCAGGCAATACAGAACCAGGAAGGTTTCACAGAACTCATCTGTGGACAGCTATGTTTCATGATGCTCTTCTGTGGATTTTGGAAGATTCTGTATTTAAAATGACCAAAATTCAGTTTTAACAAATGCTTTTGTGAACATTTCATAGCTGTGCCCAAGCTGCTCTCCACATTTTGTGCAGAGAAGGCAAGACAATTTCAAAGGAAACATTCTGTGCCTTTCTGGATAGCATCCTGCTGCTTTGCAACCTTTTTTTTTGTTGTTCGTCTTTTATTTTTTTTCTCTCCATCATATATTAATTCTGTCTCTTCTTCCTTCTGAGACAGATGGTGAGCTGGTGATACTAATGAGCTCCCTGCTGCCCAGGGAAGGCAGAGTGAAATGGTTTCTGTTCTGAGAGTTAACAGGCTGAGCACCCTCACTAAGGATGTTACACGCACGTGATGGAGGGTTTGATGCACCACATACTGTAGCAGACTTTCTTCACATCAACCTATGAGTTGTGTTTCCCCAAGAGAACAAATTCCCCAAACAGCCTACCTAATAGTCCAAACCTTACTGTGTTTATGGGGGCATTGTTGTGAACAGTGCAATAATCTCCTGCTTATCGAGATGGAGAGAGCATTAGGTTGTGGACACATGGCAATTGAATGCCCTGCTTCTCTGGCATTAGCACATTGAGAAATAAAAACAAAGAGCACCTGCTGTTTCTCAAAATGGTTCTTTGAACATTATAAACACTTTCTTGGCAGAAGGCCATTCTTTTCTGGGCTAACTTAAAAAAAAAAAAAAAAAAGCAATTAATTATAGGCAGTGCAGACCTCTAAGGTAACAAACTGCAATTATCCAGGGATTCATGATGGATTCATTTATATCTTGTTTAAAATATGTCAAAAAGTGACAATAAGTCAAAACTGACTTGTACTAAGTATGCAATTAAAGATAAGTCCAGTTGGCCTGCAAATCTAACAGTTGCAATCTTGTGGCTAGTTCAAGGCTAACTACAAAGTTCCCAAATGGTGGTAGTTATGTGAATTCAGCATGATAATGAGCAATTTTTCAAAACCTAATGTATTGGTTACGATGCTGAGAACTTTCTTAATGGATTCATTAAATGTTCTCTCTCCAGCAGAGATCACAAAGAGAGATGTATCCATTTCTCTACAGTCAGCAGAAAAACTGCAGTGACACAAGATGTCTAATTGAGTGAATGCAAACCATTCACTTTTTATGTTTAAAAACAAATAAATACTAGTATCAGAATATGTGTCTCAATGTGAGATCTTTTGATCAAGAATACAGCATTTTGGCACTGGAATGGAGAACGTTTAAAAACTCAGATGTTTGCTTGCAAATACCACACAGAGAGATATCACGTAAGTTTAAGGGATAGATGATAGTTAATTTAACCTGATTAACTATTATAGCTGATAAAGAGGTGTTGGTCTCTTATCAAAGCAGGTACTTTGATGTCTGCTGATACAGAATAGTACCCAGTCCACATTTAAGTTAATTACTGAACACTAGCAAGTAACAGATGTGCTGCAGATGGCTAGGGTGATTAAAATAAAAAAGATCACAAATAAAGATTTTACAGCTTTGGAAGCTAACAATAAATAAACAGGTTAAAAAGCACTATATTAAAAAACTTAAATATTTTAGTAATTAAACCGAAAATGTGTTTGATTCCTTATTATCAGCCTGTTGCGGTACATAGGTTTAAAACAAAGTAATGAGTTACAGACTTAAATAGAGATGGTTTTCACATCTGAACTTACTAGTACTACATCAGCAGTTACTTTGGGAAAGTGTGTGTATACTCTGTTCTTGGGTCTGTGCTTTCACCAGCTTTCAGTAAGAACATAAAATAAGGGTTTTTTTGTTTTGTTTTTTTGAATGTACATTTACATTTACTGAAATGAAAGCTTTTTTACAGAAATGAACAGGTTTCGCAAAAAATGCTTTTACAAGTATTTGTGCTTTATGACTGGAAATCCTACCCTGAAAAGAGAGGGAGCCATGTATAGATATACAAACACCTATCTTGGAAGAAGTAAGTTGGTCATGTAAGTAGTATAGCATCAGGAAGCTGAACCAAAAATTCCACAGGAGTGGTGGGTATCTCCACTACAGAGCAGTTCTCTCTCTTTTTTTTTTTTTTTTAACTTTAATTTTATTTTTTATATATTTTTTTATTCTTTCCTGGTGGGGGGCTGATTGAGAAAAAGCCTTGGCAGGTCTAATTTCATCCTTATTTTCATCCTAATTCAAACCATGGCAATTTATGGAGTCTCAAAACTTTCATGTGACAAGAAAATGGTTTCCTGCCCAGCTATAAGAGGCATCATTGTAAGATGAGAAAGATTACGAAATGTTAGTAAAGGAAATGATACAATCCCAGTAATTTAATCATGTATTCGCAGGTTGACCCAATTTCCAAATTAATAATAAAAATGTAAACCACCTTGCCGTGAGATGTGACCTCTTAAATAGATAAGTGGTGTGACATTGAATTAGCCTAAAGGGGCTTAGCTTATTTGGTATACTACACTAGGTAACCTGTGCAGAAGACCCGCCATACCATAGTACTCTGGGCTGAATGCAAAGAAGAATAAATACATAAATATTAGCTCATAATGACATTTTTTTCTTTTCTTTCTTCTTTTACTTTTTTTTTTTTTTTTTTTTTTTTCCTGGTGGAATTAAAAAATCAATGAGAATATGTATGAAAATGTATGACCTTTGGTTTAAGAAGGTATTTTTATTATTAGGGGAAATAACTTCTTTTAAAAAGACATTACCAAATGTAGGTGGACTGTTTTTTTTGTTTGTTTGTTTGTTTTTCAGGATTATCTTGTAGGTATTTTTGCAACCAATTGTTAAAGGGGAGATTTTCAATAACAAGCTCAGCTCCTACTGTTTGTTATAACAGACTGCACTGTAGGAGTGGGACACTTGATAATCCCAGTAAGTGTATAGAAAGGCCATAAAAATTTCTCCCTATATGTTAAGACATTGTGCTTTTTGTTCTAGTAAACTTCAGTACTGTACAAGTCATTCACAACTTACTCTTGTGGAAGGAGCTCTGGTGGTAGAATCACAGAACACCCTGCTTGTGGGATTTTCTTCCCTCCACTGTAGCAACAAACTTCCTTGCTGTGCTCCCCTGACCTCTCTCTTTGACTCCTGCAACACTGTTTGACTCTCTAGTTGTCACCATGTACTTTTCGGAAGGGGAAGACTTTCACAGGGCTTTCTGTGGCTGGTAACAAGTGACATGATGCAGCAAGCCAGCTGGCTGCTGAACGCCAGGCCCCATAATGGCCTCCTCCATTTGTCTTTCCCTCAGCAGAGATGCTAATTGGGTCTGTATCCTTTATCCAGCTATTACTATTCAAGAAACTTGCAGGAGTTTGGGATTTTGGGGGTCTCTCATCCTCTGAAATCTGGGCCCAAAAGCTACTTTGGAGGAAAGAAGGAAATGAAAGAGAAAACAAATGATCATGTAAGTCTTATTTCCTTAGGAAGCCAGGCTAAAAATGTGTATCTAAGACTTGTCTCACACATTGTATATCAAGCAGAAGGCATTCTCTAGTGTATAGGCAGAGTGGGGAAATTTAATTACAGGGGTGACCAAGAATTTAAAACTGACTAAAGGGTGTTGCCATGTCACAGCTCTGGGGTTTATTAGTTCAAAAATGGAGTTGCCATTTGTTAAGTCTGTAACATCACTGATTTTACAGCATTATGCTTTTCTTTCATGTATGTTATAGGTAGTTATTATCTATTTCCAGCTGTTTCCTCTCAGGTAATAGACAGCAATGGCATGATTACATGCATGAAATAAATATTTTTATATATTATATATGTGATATACATGTATATTCTGTTTGCCAAAATGTGTTGTATTTTTTAGTGGTCTGTCTTGTGAGAAAGTACACACTAGATGCACTGCAGAAATTTCCTTGAACTGTTGCCTCATTTTTAAAATTTGGTTTCTATTAATGCTTTCTGTTAGTTCTAATTTCTGGATGTGGTGGAACATTATGAAATATAATGTAATTGGATTCTTTCTTCAGAGTAGTTTTAAGTATGCATTGTATCAGACACTGCCGTAAAGAATTAAATGAGAAGGAAAAAGAGGAATGTTGACTTTCCCTGAACTTGGATCACAAAGCGCATTCTTAGAAATTGTTTCAAATTTCCCTCATGTCATACAAAAAAAGTCCTTCCTTTCCCTTTAGTTGTGAGACAAATATCCCCCTAACCCCAGAGGCACAGAATGATGGAGGCTGAAGGAGTATTTTGAAATTTTTAAGCTTTTCAGTTGGAACATGTGCTGGTGTTACTGTGGAAACCTGGGAAATACTTTCCCAGTAAAAACGAAGTGAGAGAAAATGCCTTTTCAATGCTGAATAAACCGCCTCTGCGTTAAATATGGAGAAGCTTTGGTATTTTGGATTTAACAAGGCCTAAATATGTCAACATTGAAGGCTGTTTGCTTCTGTTAAATAGTTGGCATGCTGTACTAGCTGGCATTGTTGTATTTGGTCTGTCAAAATCCTACTGAACTCATCGTTTTCTGAACTGTATGGATTTAGCTCTTTTGCCTGACTTTATATTAGGTTGATCTTTCTAGTTCTAGGACGAACCACATCTGCTCTTTATTTCATTTTTGTCCAAATGTCTTGCTATTTCTTCTCTTATGCATTAATATGCATAATACAAATTAATATGAATAATTCTTTTGAATAATGCCAACCCAAGAAAATGTTGCATCAAGTGATGAATTTGAATTGTGAACTGAGGAAGTGTAGCTTGTCAGGACTCTCTAAAGCAGCCCATTTGTGTTTCAAATTGCTTTTTGACCCTCTTAGCCAGGGATACAATACTCAAAAGTAGAGAGTGGGTAGGTGTGCAGAGCCGTATCTGAAATCTCCTGAGCTCCCGAAGGAATTATACATGTTATAAGTGACCAGTCTATAATCTACTATCAGATTCTCCACCAAAAATAGTTCTAGTCACAAAGTCTACTTATGTTAGTGTCTAGAAGACATTTTTCCTTCACTGCTATGTTTTTTTTTCTCTTCTTTTTCTTCTTCTTCTTTTCTTTTTTTTCTCTTCCTCGTGTAAAATGACGACAATAAATTATTTCCTTTGTTGTAGCACATATCTCTTGTGAGTACAGTGCTAGAATTATAACGTAAATTGTTAATATCCAATTCTGAGCTCTGAAGTCAATGGAAACTTGGCACATAGGATGATGAGATTATCAATTGAAATTCAGCAAAAGGCATGTAAATGCTATTGCTTTACTCGGTCATTTTGCATGATGTAGTTTAAGAATATCAAGTTCTTTATTTTTCTCCAAAGATTTTGATGGCCTGCTTAAAAAAAAAAAAAAAAAAAAAAAAAAAGTTAAAAAAATCTAAGGGGTCATAAAAGAAACTCCTACAGAGTAGATGCAGAACTGGTTTGAGAACTTTCTTAGCACGAGTCATTGCTGCTTCACTGAGAAAATAGAGAAGTGAAATGAAGCGATTCTCTAGAGATCTGCTTGTGTTCAGGGTCAATCAATTTTTATTAGTGACCTGGCTGATGGAATAGGCATCATATATATGTCAAGGAGTCTGAAGGGCTTGTAAATATCTTGAAAGACAAAATTAGAATTCAAAATGATCTTGTCAAACTGAGGAAATGACCTAGGTAAAGAGAGGGGACTAATTAGTGGGTATAAGTGTAAACTATTGCATTTCAACAGGAATTGCCAACTTCACAGGTACTAATTTTGTGGACAATTTGCAGGAATAGAAATTGGATATTACAGTGAATCACAAATTGAACCATTTTGGTGCATCCTAGTGATGCACAAAAGCCAAAACTCATGCTGGAAATATACATAACTGAGTTTAAATACAAAAGAAGTGAAGATGTCCTTCTGGTCAGTTCAGCTTCAAATTTCACCGAGTGAGTCTGGAGAAGAGCATTGGGAATGAAGGAGGATCTAAAATGTGTTCTGTGACAAAGACCAGAAAAATGGGACTTACTTGTTTTAAAGAAGAGTAGTAAATGGGAGAATTGGTAACAGTCCTCAAATATGTAAAATAAAATAAAATAAAAAGCTCAGAAAAAAGAATACAGTCTCCGTGTGCATAGTGCTAGATGATGCAATTTAGAAATTAGGGAAGACTTTACAGAATAATATGCTGTTTAGATTATTATTTGCCTGAGGAGGTTATAAAATCCTCATTACGGGAGATTAATAAATATATAAACCAACATCTGTTAGGGATGACAGAGATAAGATTCACCAGCCTTGGCTGCAGAGGAAGTGGAGTAGTCTTGTTTTGGAGGAACTTGCAACTCTGTTTTTTGGTTTTCTAAGAGGTTTTGTTTGTTTGTTTTGTGATTATAAGGACAAACTGCTTTTATCTGATTTTATCTGCTCTGATATCTTGATGGTAAATAAAATATAATGTTAGTATTATGGCTCTTTTTTAAGTGTCAGATTTATTTTGATTACTACTGTGACCTCCTGAAAGTAATAATTTGGAAAACACAAAACTGTTAATGGGCTGCAAAGGCACATTAGTATGTTTGGGATTAGACTTTATTTCTAACTTCAGCAGAAGTTCTTACAATAAAGCAGAATTTGGCTATTTGTCTTTGGTCTCATTCATACAGATGCAGTGTTACAAGTGGCATAAAACTTACATGGAAAGCAGCATAAAATAAGGTTGGAAAGTAGCACAACATCACAGGGAGGAATAACTTCAGTAGCATCTGATGAGGATTCTGTTTCTTTTGTTCTCTGTCTTTCCCATCCGGAGATTGGCATAGCACAACAGGCAGGGCTCCATGTGTTATTTAATGTAGAACACCTGAGTTAATCCTTTGTAGGGGTGAGCAGTCACCAGAAGTCCCACAGACTTCTGCTTTCTCCCAGTACCCTTCATTCTATGATTTTAGAAAAACAAATAAACAAACAAGCAAACAAACAAACAAACCAAAAAAATTCAATCAACTAACCAACAAGTAATTTCAAGCTGGGGTGAGTATACATAGAACAGAATCAGCTCAGGGATCTGGACCCACCCAAAGCGTGATGTTGCATTGCTAAGAATAAATTCCAGAGCTCTGTAAGACCATCCTTCAGCATGGACTGTGCCCCAGTTAAGTGTGTTCAAACCAAGCTCTGCATGCAAGTACCTTAGTAAGGACACCATAAAATGCTTATTTGCTAGAGAAAGCAAGTTTTTGATCCTCAGAGGTATGGATCACATCATTGTGGATTACAGGTGTGCTGGAAACTGGTGTTTTAGTCCATAAAATAGATCCATAATTAAGTAATGGATCAAGACCTAAAATGTTTTTACTGAGAAACAAACAAACAAAAAAAGATAATTTCCCACTAGTTGTATACAACAGTGAAATATTTATAGGCACTGTGACAGAAAATTGGAATCCTAACAGCAAACTGCAACTTATACTTGAATCAAGAAGCTTCTTTTTTATTTTTTATGCTTTGCATGTGTTCACATTTCTGTCCAAATGTATTTTCAATGCCTTTTGTTACCTTAAATATCATCCATCTTTTAGATTTTGAAGAACAGACACAAGGCTCTTTTGTTCCGAATTGCAACGTTACTTCATGATTTTATCCTGTCACATAGCAGCAAACACTTAGCTGCGTTAGCTGGCTTAGAACATCATGCAAAGTTCTACATGAATTTGATATTGTACACAGATGTCAGCTCCACTGTAAAGGTACAGCACTGAAATCTGATCCTGTTATAACTGAACTCAATCTCAATGCTTGCTATCATTAAAAAAATCTTAAAATAAAATAAAATAAAATAAAATAAAATAAAATAAAATAAAATAAAATAAAATAAAATAAAATCTCTCAATGACTGTAGTAATAACAGCAGCCGACTGCAGATTGTCAAGGTTGTGAGCATTGTCTTGTGAGCATTGCCGGATGAGAGTTGGAATTTGGTTTATATGACTGTTGTGTTGTATGATGATTACCACTTGAAAACACTTTCATATATGAACACTCTCCATATGTATGTGAAGAAGAGGAGCCAAGATGTGTTTGTGGTACTGACTGATGACATTGGTAATTTTCTGTAGTGAAATCAATTTTTTATGAAAGCTGGAGCATTCCAAACTACATTAGAACATAAAATTCCAAGGTTAAGACTGAATTCAGGATGTTTCCGAGTGGTGAAACATTGCCAAAAAGGCACAAGTGTACACCAGATGAAGAAACTCTTGTTCTGGAGGCCTTGAACTGCTCTGCTTGCACTCTTCTGCTGACTCGAGTTTCTGGGGAGAAGAAATACATGCGCTTCAATTATAATAACTTTTAGTTTGACATGGAATAGCTTCTCAGTTAAATGCTTCTTAACAACTTGGATAAGCAGAGTTTAGGATGAAAGTTATTTTTTATGAATGCTCTGCGTATTGAATACAATAGGAAAATAACAGTTATAGGATACGTTTTTTTGAAGTGCTCTTTAGAGCATCAATTGTTAGTTATAAAGTACGTCATTCCCTGTCAGCATGGTTAGTGGTAGCTAGTAGACAAATAGGACAACACTGGAATATCTGCTTGGCTCTGGAGGAGCAAGCATCTTTCCTCTGGAGCACAAAGTGGCTCTGGCTCCTGTGATAACCCAAGAAGGGCTGCTGTCAGTAGGTCTTGTCTGCTGCAAGTTCTTCCAAGCGCCTACATGCACTTAGTGGGGCATTTAACAGAATCAGTGCTGCTAGTAGTTGTTACTACAGAGTTTATGGCATGTAATGCAAGTTCTGTTTTTTGTGTTGCTGGTTTTTGAAACCAATTCCTGGCAATGTTCCCTGCAATGCAGAACCTGTTAGCAAAACCAAGGGCAGGAATGGTAGCATTCCTCTCATACTGAGGTTTAAATGAAAAGCCAAATAATACCATTGTGGAATCAGAGGAGTTTCTACATCCATTAATTTTATCTTGGAAGTCTCCTCTATATTTCAGTGTTTGAAGTTGTGATTGAATTTGGTTTCAAACAGGAAGCATATGGCAGTGGGCTGGGGAACTGGGACATTGCTGAGATACAGAACATGCAAAAGAAGCCACACAAGTAATTGAATCACTTGTTATGGTTGAGTAGAGCAGCAGAAAATTGCAAGTTTTCTGTGAATATTAGCTCACATTTGAAAATTATTTCATTTCAATCCTGTCTAGACCTATCTTGTGTTCATTTTCTACAAATGGACTTCAGCAAATGGCAGGATTTGCCAAATCAATACATTAAAGTATGCATTACAGAATACTCCAGGATGGTAATTGGAGTTTATAATCATAAATGCTCAGAAGAGAAGCCTGATTCTGTAAGTCATGGCTGATCAGGCAAAAACTAACTCAACTTGTTACTTTATGGCCTATCAAAGCTCATGTATCTTCATCAAACATAGCTAGGAAGCTACAGATCAACAATTCCTTTACAAATAATGACACATATTGTTGATTTCTTACATAATTTACAAACAAAAAATACATTTGTTTGGATAAATACTATAATGCAACATTCAGTAATATTCTCATGCATCACGAAGTATTTAGTGCTCAATTCCAAGCGTTTTACTTAGGTGCCTTTTTATTACAGCTTTGAAGGGTGGATTGTCTTCTACCACTCAGCACCTCTTCCCTTCTTGTGTACATCTTTGTAGAATATTTACTATATTCAGAAAATGCAATTTGCCTGACTGTTCTCAGAGCTTTTCCTTTTCTTTGTTATAACAGAAACTAGGGTGGTGAGGGTGGTAAATGAATTTGGAGAGGGTAGGCTAAATCCTGAGTAAGTAAACACAGTAAAATAAGCAGACTACTGTAGATTTAAATGAACAATTTTCCAGCCATCTGTCATGTTTTTCTCTGCAGAATGGATGGCAGGGTACCAAAACTGTAGAGTGGTTAGCGATAGCTGTTAGAGGTATCTGTACATTACCTATATATATAGTGATTCACAACTAGTGAGTATAGATCACTGATGATCTTCAAGTTTATAGGCAATGCGTCACAGCTAATCTGTGGAAATACATTGCATGCATGCTATTTTCAATTGGAAATTTAAAGCATGGTGGTATTTGAAATATTCTGACAGAGATGCACTTATCCAAAGTTTTTGGAACCACTTGCCAAAAGACAAATGGACTTAAGGCACTTTTCTTGTCTTTCCTGAGATGGGACAGTAAATTGAAACCAAGCACTGATATGCTAAAATAGCACATGATAGAAAATTCCAAAGCAAATACAAATAGGTCTTCTCATCCATGTGCCAAGGATGCCTGACTTTGCTATCAATACTGTCAGTGATGCTCTACCTGCAATTTAGATGAAATCTGTGCTTAGCATGCCCAACTTTCAAAATAAGGAATAATGCATTTCTCTTCCCTCGCTGAAGCTATACGGAGTCTTGTGTAATCACAGTGAAAAGATAAGAATAAAATGGGGAAAAAATAAAAATAAAAATAAAAAAGAACAGTAGCAAAAAAACAATGCTGTTCTGATGGGGAAAAGGCAAAGAAAAGATAGGTATAAAAGGAAGATTGTATGTGTAATTGGTGCTGTGATATTAATTTGAAAAGCAATTACTAAAGGCCAGCTATCTCCAAAGGCAAACTTTGCTCTACTGCTTATGGACTTGTAGGATGCGGAGAGAGCAGGGGGACCAAAAGCAGGAGGCTTACAGGAAGTTACAAGTAGGAATGGGGTGGGAAGCAGAAGGTAGCTGATAATATTTTTCCCCTAGAGAGACATTAGATTTTCTAATAATGAAATCTAGTTATCGTATACCTAACAGTATGGTTTATTTACTACATCTTCAAGGCACAGAATGCTCCATTCCTGTTTTGTTATACCTCTGCCTTTGTGTAACCACTGTGCTTGCAATGGAGGAACAGTGGAACTAATTCCATCCCACATTATTCTATGGCATTTGGTGCATTTACTAACAAGACAACATCTTTCCTCCTCCTCCCCCCACCCCCCCAAGTTCTATACCTAAAAACTTGAAGAGGCAATTGTAAAGCATAAAATTGAAGCCCGAATGTCTACATTCAGTATGCGTAACTCGAGCTGTATTTTGTTTCAGATACTGCATTAAAATATGACATAAATATTCTTCTTTTGTTTCCTTTTTCACTTGACAGAATGTGCATTTAAATCTGAGAGTCTGAATGTGGTATTATTTATTATTGTAGTTGTTGTTATTTAGTAAAGCCACAGAAATGAAATTGTGAGTAAACAAAGCATCACAATAGGCACGACTCATGGTTTGCTCATAAAGTATTTGTTGCATTAGCTCAACTCTATTGTGTAGTTTTAAATTAATTACATTTTGAATACCAGTGTGAATAACTTACTGGTTTGGAATCACTTGAAATTTCTTATCGATACATTAGCTAATATCCCTTACTTATAATTTGCATTCTTAACAGAATCAGAGACTCAATGCAACTTCTTATTCAACCTTCTAATTATAATCTACAGCTTCCTATGATTATATGGTAGTTACCTTCACTTTTATGTCCTTCAGTGTCTTAGAGGCAACAGGTATCAATATGGTTCTGTTTTTTATTCTTTATTGTGGCAAAAGGAGAAGCTTCTTTGATCTCTTACAAAGTTTGAAGACTTCTGAGGAATCTGAAGCTCAGTTGTGTTAAATGTACATCTCTTTATCTATGTAAATATGTGAAGTGTTAGAAGAACCTGTGGTAGATACAAAAACTAAACCCAGAAAAAAAAAAAAAAAAAGGAATCTGTAAGTGCTAATCAAAATGCTGTCCACACATAGCTGCTGAATAGGCCATATGTGGCCAATGCAAATACAGGTGTGACGTGACTGTTCATTGTTCCACCAGATTAGTCAGTTCCTGAAGACAAAGCATTAATGTTTGAGGACAATTTCTCTGGGATTTCATGGGTCACCTGATTATCATATTTTATATTATTCTTACTAATCTCATGCTGTACAGTAGATGAAATTGTGAGAAAGTAAACAGGAGGAGTGCAACTCTATTGGAAAGAGTTGGAAGTAAAGAACACTTTTCCTCCTGAGATACTTATGCAGCAAAGTAAAGGGTCTTTAGCAAATACAAGAAAAAGATATTGCTTTGTGTGTGTGTGTGTGTGTGTGTGTGTGTGTGTGTAATATTGCTAAGTAAAATATTACCTATGAGAAAGATTTCCTTCCTCCCTCCTTAAACCTGTCTGTCTCATTTTCATGCATCTGAACTACAGGAATAGAGTGTCCATGTTAGTGACAGAGGAACAAATAGCCCCTTTTTTATGCATTGGACATAATGATGAAAGAATAAATCAGCACATAGGCTGCTTCTCAATATTTCCCAAAACTTGCTCAAAAAGAAGTGACTCAGCTTTTTGGATTCTGTAGCTGTTTCTGGAAAGGGTTTTGTATTTCTTAAGTCCTCTGTCAGTATAGCTTTTTTCTTGTCACATAGTGTGGTCTGTGTTTGGCCTGAAAAAATAATGTTCTTCAATAACAAAAAGAAAACCCACAAAGAATAAAAAGTGGCTTAAGAATTGCTGTACTTGTCCTTAATCGTAAAGTGGAATAATGAAGTTTGTCTTGCTTAAAGTACATTACAGATGACCCTACTGTCCAAACTCATTTACTATTATTAGATCTTTTCAAACCTGAAAAGTGCTGACATCTTGTCATTAATACTCTTGTAAATTCTGAAGTAAACAGATTTCAAAGACACTCAACTGTTAGTGTGAAGACAAGGTCAAAGAGTTGAATGACAAGTCCTCCTGGTACAATAAGACTACCCATCAATCAGTTTTACTAGCAACTTCTTAATAAAGAAAAGAGAAGTGAACGTGATGAAATAATATCTCGAAAAATGTATGTGCATGATGTCCATTTTGGTATCCTTGGACTAGAAGTTAATGAAGAACTAATGTCAACCATTACATATGATCTAGAAATATGGTAGTCTCTGGTAGAAGAACCTCTTCTGCAGTTTAAAACTCTTCAAAGGGATCTTGTCTTAAAGTGAAATTCATAAATAGAAAAAATGTATTGTGTCAAATCTTTCTTTTCTATTGTATTGCTACTAGAAGATATATTAAAATAACTGAAATAAGTAAGAGGGGTAGATTTTATCTAAGAATTATCAAATTTTAGTAGTGGTCACTCAAGGATGGTAATTTACTGCCTTAAAAATAATTTGATTTCAATTATTAAATATGCTTTTCTATGAGCATGCAAGCTATGCTATCAAGGCATTTGGCAAATACATAGCTCAGAAGTTAGGTCATTTTCCAGTAACTTTCTGCTGAAAGTTTTTAGAACTTTTTAGCTTGCTCAGTGGTGCAACTGTGTTTCCTTTCCTTATATTTTCAATGGCATTGATTCTGTAGGATTAGATATTGCAGATAGGGATAATTGATAATGTTAACTACAGCCAATCTACAAGTTTAACAGTAGGACACTATCTAATTTTAGACAGATGATCCTAGAAGAAGGAATTCCCCTTTTCAGTAAGTAAATGCATAGGAACAACAAAATTATGATTCAGGTCTCTCATTTTTATTAGCATAGGTTATTAAAAATTAGACAAAATACAAAGTGCCTGCATGTGCAATGACTCCACAAGCATTCAACAGTGAAGGTATTATGTCTTTAAGATATATTGCAATGCTTTTTCAGCTGATCATTATCTCAGTGGTGATGAAGAGTTTGTCTCAATAAAAAGAAAACAATAGGAAGTTCATATCTGGAGATTCAGTCTGATTCAGGAGAAGAGAAAAAAAAACAACACTTGGTCTTAGAAATTAAACAATGGAAGAGATCTTTGGTAAACACCGTGCAATTCTGTGGGTCTGCTGCAGATTTCCTGCATGACATTAAGCTTTTTCCTCTTATGCTAACCCCTCTGGTTCCCCAAAGGCTTAACAGTATTTATCTTTCATTAGATTACTTGGTGAGCTTTTCAAGATATAGTGTAGTCTTTCCCACATGGCCTTCCAAGTGAGAACCCATCTCCGAATTGGAGGCTCTTCTTCTTCAATAAATGAAGAAGTAATGAATAGTAAGTGAAAGTTACTGGGAATCCTAAGTGATTCCTTTTATTAAAATGAAAATGAAGTACTTTGCCTGCTCAGTGGAAAGAATGGATATATAACACTTCTGCAGACATACAGATCTTCCCATTTCATTTTTGTATTCTGTAACCATATAATTTTGGTTCTGGCGTACATGTAGACCAATGTTGAACATCCTCGTTGCCCTCCTTTCTTGTCTTATAATTAACTGCAAGGCTCGACGGTTGTTGTCTGCTTTTAATTAGCTCAAGATCTGCTGTTATAGTTAGTGCTTGGAAAATACCATGAAGACTGGAAGTGGTCATGTGAAAAGACTAATTACAGGAATTAAAATGTCCCTCAGGCATGTTTCCTGACATAAATGACTGAGCAAAGTAATTGTCACTTGCAGTTTTGGTAAACATTTGGGGCAGCTGTGAAGCCATTGTAGTTTTTTTGTTTGTTTGTTTTAAAGTATTGAAGAGTTTGATTGTGAAAGATGCCTCTTGTTTTAACTGTTGAAGTTTTCATACTGATAATCTGGATCAGTATGGCCAATGTGTTTTAATAGTATTTAACAAGATTGCAAGTTAACAAGTAGAACTACAAATGCTTTCAGTGGATAATGCTCATAACGTCACTTCTCAAAAAGAGTAAAATGCAGTTATGTGGTCCAGAGGGAATTCTCACATAAGGATCTGTTTTATTTCCTATAAGATCTCAGTAACATTCACTACAAGTATTATATGGGTTCACAAAATGTCAGAGGTGTGGCTAGAGTATTTTTTGATTTCCTTCTGATCAGCATTACTTCAGTGAAAATCCAAGACTTTTCAGGAAGGTTTTTATTATTATTATTATTATTATTATTATTATTATTATTATGACACTGTATTTATAAATATTACTTGTAAAATAGAATACTGATTTATTGATTTGGTGTTGGTGCTCACTCATATTGTGGCAACATTTGAGCTACCATTTCTGTTGGAAATGCAAATACACAGTTTTTGCCCCAGGTCTGGAGGTAGATGCTCAGGTTAGAAGAGGAACCCAGAAAGCTGAACGGGTCACCATGCAGAGCAAAAGACATTTACTTTATTTACATTATTTCAACAGATGATGAATTTATATGGAAAATTCACTTGACATTATAAAGCTAAGTGAAGGTCAGCAGACTTGTCTGCTGTGTTCCATGGGAACAGAAATGTGGGGCAGTTGGCATAATGTTGTGTAACAGCCCTCCTGTTGCTTTCTCCAAGAAGAGAGCTGGAATCTTGATTTCTTTGAAAAAGATTGCCTTGAAGTGGATGTGATTTGGAAGTAAGAACAGCAAGTGTATCTTACTCTCCCCAAACGTTTGCACATTGGATTTCATTTTTATTGCTTTCCAAGTGATGTATAAAAAGTACTTAATAAAATATGCCTGGTGGGACTAGTGGCTAGCATTTGTGATCTGTACATACATTTGTAGATGAGTAGCATTATGCTGAACTTTCACTGCTTGACCGCATTAAAAGAAAAAAATAAAATAAAAAAAAAAGCTTTCATTGGGCAAAACCACTTTTTTTTTTATTATTTATTTTTTTTTTTCCTTGTATGTCTGACTGCTTTGGGCAGAATAAGGGTTACCTGAATGCAAGAAGAAATGTAGGTAAAATGCCACCTTTTGAACTGCAAATGTGTAGTTTGGGATAGCACTGTCATTTCAGACTTAAGATCCAAAGATTTTACAGGCCCAATGTTTTAGGTACATTGCATATTAATAATAAACATTAGTATATCTTTTGTTGGCTTAACCAACCTTGCCACACAATGTTCAACACAAGCAAACTCCAGGCAGAGTTCTGATTCTACTGAACTTACAGACTAAGCAAAATGATGAAGCATTTGCTGTTTGTATGGTCAAGACTGTGTAAAGTTGTGGATTTCCTAGAAAATACTCAAATAAGTTTCTTTTGTGAGTTGGTAATGCTGTGTTTTTTGTTTGTTTGTTTGTTTGTTTGTTTTTAATCTACCGTTGCACAGTATCTTCAACAAAGACAAATCATGTAAATCATGTTATTTAATTTCATGTAATTGCCAAATCACAGAACCAATGAGGTTGGTTTTCAGATAAGATCATAGCCCTACAACTGCATACAGACTTCACATTTTTCCTCTTCATTTCTTAAGCTGCACATATTAGTGTACAGTCACTTCTGATGGGCACCTAGTTGTGCTGATTTCCCAGGCAAAGGGTGAAAGCTTCCACTACAGGACCCCTTGTCCTGTGGTGTCTTCCTTATCTAAGTGTACACAGTTGGCTGGACCCCCTTCTGCCCATCACTGTTGATTACAAGGTCTCTCATGTCCATGTGACCTTGCACCCTTTGCTCACCAACCTGGTCTGCCACTTCCTTACTTCATTGTGGATACTCATCTCCCTCTCTTGTCATTTGTAGTTTAAAGCTCTTCTTACCAGGCAGACAGCCTGTAGGAAAAGATATTTTTGTCTCTTTTTGTCAGGTGGTTCCCATCTCACTCTAGTAGTCCTTGATCACTGGAGAGGATCAAGATTTTATTTGGTCCATGAGAAAGAAGAGCAGGGAGTAATAAGGAGAAAACAACAACAACAATAAACCACTACCAACACCAAAAAACACCTTAGCATCTGCCACATCCCAGATCCAAGCCCCTGACAAGCAGTAAATCCCCCTAGGCAGCAGCTCAGGTAAGCAGATAGGGGCCCCCACCCACTGCAGTGGGGAGTCTTCAACTACCTTCACCTGCCACTTCCTCCTGGAGCTGCTGCATGCTGAGGCACAGCCAGCAAAATGTATTGATGGATGCTGCTCCCAGCCCTTCATGTGCTTCCAGGGCACTGAAGGTGTTCTGTGGTCATAGACCTGCACATGGAGACAAAGCTGTCCTCCACGTCGTGCCAGGACTCACCAGCTTCCAACCTTCATCATCATGGGAGGAGGATTCAGGCTCATGTAGCTGCAGTGTCTCAGGATCCCATGGATTTCTTTCCCATCATTGTACGTGCTGTGAAGGCTGCTGACCTTCATCTGGAGCTCTTCATTTGGTGACCCAGAACCTTTATCAGCACAGAGTTCCTGCAGGGAAGGAGGCCATCTTCTGTTGTCCTCAGCCTCAGTGAGAGACCCCGGACACCCCTGCAGCCCTAGACCAGCAGAGCTGCATCACCTCCTGGCAGCTTCATCTGACCTTGAGTGGTAGATGCTAGGGGAAACAGGGCAACATGTAATAATCCTCATTCCTTCAGAAAGAACTTGTTTTTACATGCAGGGTCACTTTTTTTTTTTTCTTTTCTTGATCTTCCTGAATGTCAGACGAGTGTGATTGAAGTTTTCAGCTCCATGAGTGCTTTGTGTTATTTTAAAGGTAGAGAGTTAATCTTATTCTGTGGGGGTTGTTTTCACTTGCATTTGAAATTACATGGCAACAATTTATAGTGGACCGAGCTTCTGTTAAGAGCAGTTAGTCATCATCAAGTGAACAAATGTATTAACGTGTCACCCTGGCATATATCAACCTACTCTCCTGTAAAGCACAATGTCAGCTGTGAATGCACTCTTAGCGCGACTTTCTTTTTACAAAATAGATCCAACATGGCATGTATGCAGAACGCAACCTCTGCCAAGGATCGTCTCCTTTCTGTTTTATTTTTAGAATGTTAATTATCATGGTATGGAAGCACAGTAGATTCATCTGAAAGTGTTAATGGCCGTAAAATCGCCTGCTTCCTGTACTTGTTGCTATGAAGTGTAATCTTCTCAGTTTGGAAACTTCTATGTAAATGCGTGTATTTGTCTTTGGGTTCTGTTTCCTAGCAAACTGTGATGCAGTGCAAAATGTGCTGCATTTGCTGTGGCTAGCCCTTGTAATCTGTCTGCATAATTTATGGGAACACTTCACTGCACCTTCTGCTGCTAATGGTCTCTCGGAGTCCTGCAGAAAAGGTTGGTTCTGCCTTCTAATTTTAAGAGCCATGATGGTGGCACTGTTTGTCTCTTTTCTGGATCTATTTTGGATTTATGTCTGGCCAAGGGTTTGGAAGAGCTGCTATAAAAGCAGAAACATCTGCTGGGGTTTTATGTGCTGCTGGCTTGCCAAGTTCAACAGCAGGCCAAACTACAGCTGATGGGCCCAGCCCTCCCCAGGTGTCACTGCAGATACAGGAGAATGACTGCAGGGGAAATTTGGCTGCTGAAAAACTCTACACAAAATAAATATAGAAAGGCTTCGGCAATTGTAGAAAGCTATTAGGAGATTATGACTGGGCTCATTAGCAAGTAAAAGAAACAAATCCTACTGAAATGGTGGTGAGCATCCGAATTCCCCCAGTTTCCCTGGTGAGTGACCGTGGCCTCCCAAGGTGTGCTCCTCTGTCGGTAACTGCATGTGTAAGCACTATGCTCAGCAAAGCAGTTCAGGTGGCACAGACACACTGTGATTTCAATGGCTGTTAAGAGAACTTGGTCTTGCTTAACCGTCTGGACATTTTTGTGATTTCGTATACATCACCGCAACCATTGGGTGAGGCAGGCAGTGCTTTTAACTCAAGCAGTGAACTCCTGTGGTAGGATAAGGATTCAAAATGTTGCCTTAAAATTCCTTGTAGAGGTTTTGTTCCTGCAGCAATTGTAATAGCTTACAATAATCCTTTAACAATGGAGACATAGGAACTGATATCCTACATGAACTTGTGCTCCATCTGGACACTGTCCAGCCTCGATTCATGATGTGTGCAAGCAGATTTGAAGCAGCATGCCAGATAAACCCACAAGAGATGACTGTATGGGACTTGGTAAGTCTTTAATACATTTATCATAAGGCTTGACACCTTACAGTGTCTATTGATCCGTATTTACTGACTGGTTGGGTGATATTTTCATTCTGTTTATAAATATGCCCAGTTGCTCCCTGTGTTCTGCCAGACATTTGGCTTCAGCGGCAGAGTAACAGTCAAATCCCTGACAAAACATTGACTTATTTACCTTTTTATAAAGTGCTACAACCTGTTTGTGTAAAGTGCTCACTGCTCCCCTCACTGAGAGCAATCATAAAGCTGAGGTCAGCACGTTAGCAGGAAAAGTCAAAACTTCTATAAATTGAGTCAAAACTTCTATAAATTGAGTCAAAGAAGGAGTTCCACATACAGAAGAGTCAGTAGCCAACTGTTATAGTTGGCAGAGCCCATTAGTAGAGGAATACGTAATCACATGCAAATATGCACATACAATTATTAAAAGATTATCAGTTCTTTTTTAATTTCCTAAGTGTTCTTGTTGCAGCTGGATCTCTCCAGTGATTACAAGAAATTTTGTATTCTGGTCTGAAAGCACAAAGCCAAATTCTCTCGTCTCATACATCCCAACATCCTTAATGCCTTCCAAGGAGCTGCCTCGCCTGACTCATATTAGGAGAATAAAGTTGTTTCAGAAATATTTCAGCTGTGTGTACTGGTTTAAATAAAAGTCCTGGACTGAGGAAAATACCTAGTATTTTTCCATGATGGAGAACTGTAATGTTTCTTGCAAACCTCCAGAAAATGTTCTTAAACCAACCTAAGTTTGCCCAAAGAACATAAGTATGTCAGATGAGAAAATTTCCTTGGTAATTACTTTTTTTTTTTTTTCTTTTTTTTTTTCCCCAATCACAGCACTCATAAAAGAGGAATTGTATTGAAAATGATATAAGGATGTTTCTGCTTTTGGCAATCTTGGTAGTAAACATAATTTTCAAAAATTGTGCTTTAGCACCAATGGTTTTTATTTCTTTTTTCTTTTCTCTAAATTGTCAACAAACTTTTTTTTTTTTTTTCAAAATCAGTGGAAGAAATTTAATAATATATAGGAAGTGATATATTCATTTCTTTTTTAGATAGTAATGTAATAGTTAAGTGAAGCCACTTTTTTCAATACAGTACTCTCAGAAATAATAAATTGAGGTTGTAAAGGAAAGCCTTTTTATTAAAAAATATACACCTTATAGTAAAATTCTTACTGTGTTCTAATCCAGGCAGTATTTTTATGATATGAAACAAAATAAATTAATATTAATAATTTTTGTATTGCTGTATTGAGTTATCAGTTCTGAGTTCAGAGTTTATTTATGTTTCTAATATGCCAGAGCTGTTTTTCAGCAGCAACCCCCTCAAACCCTCTCTTAAGTACTCCACTCCTTGCTGAGACATGCTAATGCAATGCTGGATTTGCAGCTACTGAAACTAAATCTACACAGGACTGTTTCTTAGAATAAATACTTGTTCACTAACAGTTAGTTACATGATATGCTGAATTCAGTGAAGAAGGTGTGGTAAGAAAGCTTTCTGTATTTTCCACCATTTCATTCTCATTTTCTACTCACATGTTTAGGCAACTAGAAGTATTTGAGGGAGTGAGTTGTTAACAGGATTATTGAAATGAATGAGGTTAATAAGAAACCTTCAAAAACTATAATTTGGATGTGGATCATTTCCATTGCTTTTTTTTTTTTTTTTTTTTTAATTTATTTCAATTGCTTCTAGCAGGACAAAATGGCTGGAGATAGATTGGTGGGGATTTTTAAGGTGCCCCCCAGAGATGTCTGCATTCTCCAGGGACTGCATCCCAAGGGCTGTGTGTGCTTCTGCTGGCCACAGCCCAGCCTGGATTGCAAAGGTAGAAAGGAAGAAGTAATAAGGAGATTTTACTTTTGTGATTCGTATCCCTGTTTTCCTGGATGTGTTTTGTCTTTTTTGTCACTGCAACACTACATGTTATGTGGTTGAGTGGATTCATCACAAATATGATGTATGGTGAGTGTGGCTACAGACTATGTCCCCTAATATGTGCCCATCAATGGCTTCTGTGCCTTGGTGATTGAATTGATACACCAAGGCAGTAGTTCCAAAATAGATGTCCTACTTAAACTAACAATTTCAGGGAGAAAAGGTGGTGATTGCAGCTAATAGAAGCTAATGCAGTGTTGTGGAGGCCAATAAAATATGAAGTCTAATTATTGGAGCTGTGTGGCAAAGTAATGAGGAGCTTAGAAATGTAACTGATAAGGAGCTCGATTATAGGCTAATGAGCAGGATGTTTGTGGTATATTGAAGGACTAATGAAGGGCTACAAAAGATAACTATGGTGGTGTACAATGAGCGTATGCAGAGCAGGAATATTTAAATACAATCCTAAAAGATACGTAGTATATATGGAAGCCACAGTTCTGCTTACCACTGGAGTTTAAGTGTGTGCATGTGTTTACATTTTACAGAGTAAGTAGTTTGGTTGTAACTAATAATCAAATAAAAATATGTGGATAAATGCAATGACTGAGGATACCAGTAAGAGAAAGCCTGTTGCAATATGTAAACAAACAAGAATCAGTGCTTAAATTTCTGTGCTAGATTTCACTGCCAACTAACACCACATGCATGCAGGGTTTACTTGCGACCTTCCATGTTCCCTCATAAGAATCTGTCAGTGATTCTTGTACTGTGGTAAGCTTTGTGTCTGAGTAACTGAGACAGAATAGTTCCTGGAAAGGGTGGCCTTGGAAATACTTTCTGCAGATGTAGGTATTGCAGCATCAGGGTAGAAAGTTGTAGCCTGGCATGCCAGTATGGGTAAGTCAGACCAGGTCTGCATTGTGGAGCACACTGTCAGCCCCTTAGGGATGAAGCCAATGTGTCACATTGTTTAGAGTTTGTCTTTGATTTTTAAGTGCATTGCAAAACAAGGCAGCATCCTATTCCTCATTTTGAAGTTAGTAACCATAGACACTGGGGAAGGACATGTCTTGCTAAAGCCACCCAGCGGGCTAATCCTTACTTTTATTACTGGCTAAAAAGGACTGTTTTTCCCTCTCAGAGCAGATGGTTGAGTGAGGTGTTTTTTAAACATTTAGTAAAAGTCGAGTTCTAGAAGTCATGACTGTTTGATCCTCCTCGAGTTCTCATTGGATATGAACACAGTTCAGTGCTTTGTTTTATTCTGTGGCTTTTTTGGAGGCAGTGTTTTACAGTCAAATTTGAATATATATTTACAGATTGATGAAAAGCCTCTGCAAATAGCTGCTTGTCTTTTATTGTGCTTGCATGTAGTGACTGGGACTGTAGGACTGTTCTTGAGCATGTAATATTTGTATTAATGGGAGGGAATCTCTGTAAGTATATAAACACTGGGTTGCACCATCTTCTCATCAGAGCGCTACAGAGGAGTTCACTTTAGCCAAAAGCCTGTTGTGATAAAACACATTTCTTTAAAATCTGGCTACTGTTATCAATAATGGACTGATAAATAAAACCAGGATAAGTTCATCTTCACAGTGAAAAAAAAAAAAAAAAAGAGAGTAAACTATATATTGCCTAAATTTGAACTGGTAAACAGGTGAACTGTTTATCTGTTAGCTCTTGACTGCACTGTTGATTTTTTAGTGTAAAACTGGATTAAGTCAAAGAAACATTTCTAAAACTTCTCTATTTCTGAGAGGAAAAATATCATGTAACTTCAAAAAGGCTCAACTTTTCTAGAAAGCCTCAGAGTGGAATACTTATGCAGAGCTGGTAGCTGATGAGTAATCTGCTAATTGGATTGCTAGCATTCATACTCTTGCATAGCTGTTGAAGAAACTTTCATCTGCATGAATTCCTAAATATGTGAGTCAGGTATTGGAACTCAACCATTACAATGTGTTTCTACTGTGACGAAAGGTTTTTTTTGGTGTGTGTGTGTGTGAATGATGTAAATACTGGATCATTCTTGTGACCAAAGCAAGGGGAAGGAAAGAAGATGTGCAATACAATCTGGAAAAGATTTAGGTGGGAAGAAGTCTAGTGAGTGTTATGAACAGATCCACTCATACTTGATACTGCAATGTGTATCTCAACTGAATCTTTTTTTTTCTTTTTTTTTTTTTTCATTCCAAAAATTTATCAAGAACCTACAGCAGCAGATCTTTCCTACGCTTTTTTTATTATTATTTTATTTTTTATTTTTTTTCCAAATGCTTTCTTTTTATTTGGCTAGTTAACTAATTCACAAATTGTTTGAAACTTCTTCATTGTTGTCTTCCAGGATTTTCAAATAATAGAGATTGTACAGAATATCTCGTTTGGCTAAAATAGTTCTCGAGTTAATCTTCAAGGAGGAAAGGTAGAGAAAATCTGATCCACATGTGTGCTAGCTCTTCCAGCCACTGTCTTTCCAGTCCCTCTCTTCAATTCATTAATAGGGGAAGAGGAGGACAGGACTAGGAAAGGAAAGGAAATAGCATTTTCAGTTGGCATTTTCTTTGACTATTAAATTTTACTTGGAATTTTGCAGTTTTGACCTCTTTTTTTTTTTTTTTTTTTTTCTTAACATCTATCTACATTTTAATATATCTATTTTTTTTACTATATACTTGTAAATATCATCTGGAAAAACAGTAATACTGAATCGTAGGTGTGAATCATCAGTGGAGAGCTGTATAATGATAGTGAGGTTTAGACAGGCAAACATTTGGTTTGTGTCTCTTTTGGTATCTGTTAAATTTCTTCTTCTTTCTCAATACTTCTGTTAAAAGATGTCAAGACTCAGAGTTTAGGTACAGTTCCAAATTATATTAGGCATAGATTTATTTCAGCTCAAGTATAAAAAAGATAGTTTTTAAAGACAAGATCCAATTTTCACAGTTTAGGCAGTTTTGAGTGTGTGCCCCCCCCCCCCCCCCCCCCCCATCATTTCTGTACCAGTTGGAAGGTTTCCCAACTATAGTCTGAACTCACAGCATTAAAACATGGTAAAGACATCATTCTGTCTGTGCTGTAATATCATTGTTTGATTTTGATCATTGCTATTTCAACACACAGTTATTAGAGTGGGAAGCGACTTCTTAAAAAATAAAAATAAATAAATAAATAAATAAAAGGAAGAAGAAGAACGGCACGTACATGTATTTCAGCAGAGGCATACTTTCAAAGAAGCTGTTACCTAGCAGTAGGGCCTGTCAGGCTGTGTGATGTCTGCATCTCTACATGAATAATCACATAGTTTCAGCACCTGATGGTTCTGCCTGTCAGGAATGGCCCATCACCAAAGTTCAGAAAGATGTTTTTCATACAAGTCCTCCACTTTACTGAGTTTTGCTATACTAAGAAGCATCCACACAATCTGTAGCACTTAGTGTCCACACGGATGAGGAAGAAGCACGTGTGGATTGCCTGCTGTATATGCTGGAATGTCTCACAGAAGTGAAAATAGTCACTATCTGGATCCAGATCACTCAGAGCTGCAGTCAGGCCCATGTTTAAGAACTCAACCTTTATGCTTCTTGTTCAGGTTTATGGAGTTCTGCTGTTGTGCTTCCAATGCAAATAAACCATGCTATGGAAAGATTTTCTTTTTACTCTTCTTATCAGTTGCATGTGTATCCTCTTTGTATTTTACCTTGAAAATATCTTTTCAAAAATTTTCGTGAAGGAAGGGGAATACTTTTCCCTCCCCCTTCCCCCCCCTCCCCCCCCCCAATAAACAGAGATTTGTGTTTTGCTTGTTTTTTTTTTTTTTTTTTCACACTCCCAAAAAAAAGTCGTTCTATGACTGGAAGAGAGTAAAGGGCTCTTCCTCTCCTGAATTTGGTACAAAACTCATTTTGTGCTGCTACATAATACATTTCCAAAGCAGGCAAACTCTGAGGTCCTGGAATTTATCCTCCCCAACCCTATAGCTGAGTTATTACAAGGACTTTGTTAATAAAAATGTTAACTCTTTATATATGCTCAGTCAGGAACTTGGAACTTATATCTCAAATAGAAAAAGAAGTTGTGACCTGTTTTCTCTGGATTAACACAAATTTGGAAGGCCAGGTGATTTTTTTGGACAGAGCTTCCCTTGAACGAGGTCCTTGAGCTATGTCCTCTTGAACGTAGATGTCTCAAGGAGTAGCTGGCATTCCTGGTCTCCCTCAAGGCAAGGTTGTAGTAAAAAAACAACAGTCTGAATAAATTTCTCTATAGATCCACAGATCTGTCAATCTGAATCTTCCTGCTTGGGCATGGTGCACCTGTATGGATATGCATTAGCTTGTTTTATCATGTTTTTTTTTTTTTTTTTTTTTTTTTTTTTTCCCCTTTTTCCCCTTGAGATAGCTAATTTGTATGAGAAAATAATTTTGTCTAGAGTTGTTCTACCTTTGAAAATACTTTTGTTAATTTAGTGTACTCTTTTTGTCATGACTTTATTATTTCTTCGTAGTAACTTTTATAAGTCATAATAGTTAGAACAGGAAGTTTTAGACTGGATTTTTTAATCTTTGAAATGGCTTATCCTCTTCCTGCCTGTACTGCTCTCATACCTTGATACAGTTGCCGTCACCATCACTCCTGTGGTGTCACTCTCCAGTGGTCCCATTGTATTAATCCTGGAATTGCCTCTTCAAAGTAAATTGGATCATCTCTAAAGTTCAGAGAATTATTTCAGGATTTTATTACTGGGCAAGCTGCTGACCTGATATTCTTGCCTCAAAGAGAATATACCAGGCTCTGTTTCCAGCATAGATACTTGTTCTGTGTGATTTCAGTACATCTGGCTGAAGTCAGTATTTTAGTTTTTCCTTTAATTTCTTTTCTGTCAAACACCTCTGGCAAAATCAGCTTAGCACCATCCATCCTATTCCCCTGAGAATTTTAATTAGCTCTGTGCTGAATGCCCACTGCAGTGCAATTGTGTGCACTTGATTTCTACATAATTATTTGTCAAAACTGAATTGCTATGATTATGTTAACTTCTGCATTGTTGTGTATCTGCAGCCCAAACAACATTATGGGGAAAAAAAAAAAAAAAAAAAAAGGAAAAAAAAATTGAATCCATTCAGACATCACTATAAAAGAGATATGATCTCAACCTTGGGCTGTGGGTATGGTCTGTGTGTCACAGTCATTTTTTGACTGGTAGAGAGGAAAGAAAAATAAGGTAAATATGAACTGTTCTTTACTTGGTGTGCCTTTGGGACTGATCCAGATATACCATTCTGTGTCTCATATGTTTGGTGATGCCAGAGACATAAAAACTACTCCAAGACAGTTACAAGCTCTTGCAACATGCAGGCAGCTGGATGAGTGATAGAAAAATAGCCATCTCTGGCTTCATATCATGTATACTCTGACTTAAGTAACATTCTTGGTGGGATGGAGACACAGGGAGATGGAGGCCAGGTGCACTCCTGCAGGCAGGTGGACCCTTGGGGACCATTCTGCTTTATGTAGCTTGAAGGAGATCTTCGGCTCTGAGCCACCTGTCAAGGACATGGTTAGCCAAGGATTTGTTATCTCCCTTTTCACTCTTGCTGTATGAAGTCATGCCTTTGAATTTCAGCAATAACTCACCTGGGCAGGGGGGATGCAACAACAGAGCCTGCTGAGGAGCAATGAAAATGTGAGAATGGTGCCGTGGCGCAGAAATCAGTTATAGGCAGTCCTCAGTGTCATGCTGGAAGGGACCGAGGTTTCATTGTGATTCCCTTGGATAGGCTGGATAAGAGAGTTGTTGAATGTTCTCACTTGTTGGCATAACCCAGGGGCACCTTGGCATAACCTGACAGGGCACCTTCAGTCCTGGCTTTTGACAGAGTGTTATTCCACTGAAGAAAAGGGAACATGGAGTGGGAGTCCACCCAGCAACTCTCTGTCCTAGGGAAGGCTTCTTGGTAGAGAAAGGGACAGGTGCCTTAGATGAGTCTCCTTCCAAATGAGAAGGGAAAATATGGAGAGACCATATGGTGCAATTTAATCCTGTACAGAACAAATGAAGGTTCATCCACAGCGAGTTAATTTTGGATGTGACTTGCTTTGAGTTTTGCTTATTAACGTTTTGCTAAACTAATGTTGTTTTTATACTAGACTTTGGAGGTGCAGGTACCTAAAACAGATGCCATTTCTTGCTGTCAGTTTTTCAGGAATACAAGGCAATTTCTGCTTGTGCTTACATTTGTTATATTCATAGCTTTGTGTGCAAGACATATTGATGGTCAAGAACTTGCTTTGTTTTTATTTAGTCAGAACTATAATGATCCTCTGAAAAAGAGCTTGAGGAGTGGATACCTTTGTCAAGTCTAATGCCTTCCAGATCTTAGGCCCAATTGTTTTTTTATGCAACACCAGGCACTGAAATTAGCTTTTCTTTTTCCACATAGCTGAGCAGGTGCCATTAGTACTCGCATACAAGCCTTTGCTCTGCCTAGCTCTTTTTTTTGCAACTTGTGGGTGGTGATGGAAAGGTATATATTTTGTGCTTCTCTCATTGTACAGGGTAGTGTCAGGATGAAAGCTAGCACTGCACAGACCTGTGAAATACAGACAAGACTAGCAATGTTTTTTCAGACCTCGAAAAATATTCTTATATTGGCAGGTTTCTTTTAGTCGCTAATGAGCAATGAAAAGAACAAATGGATGGCAGAGAAGCATTGAAAATGGATAGTTAGTACTACAAAGTGTGCATGTATGTTTTTTTTGTGTTTGTTCCTCCCCACCCCCCAAAGAGTTTCCATGCTGAAGCCCTTAGAGGAAAACACTTACAGATGTTTGATTTCTTTCAGGTCCTCAGATTTTGGGACGTTATACACAAAGTTGAATCTGCAGCCTGGGATTGCCACTGTTATTGACAATTTCTACATTTGTCCCACCAACAAGAAAAAGGTATGTGGCAAAAAAATGACATTTTATAGTGCAATGGAGACTCTATGACTATGTGAAGTGTGTTTTATTGGCTTGTAAAAAATAGTGGAAAGTTTTTCACAAAGTTGCTAGTCTCTTTAGGTGCATTTGTGACATATGCAAGCAGGATATTTATTCTTGCTGTATAGTATGGAAGGGGAAAATGCCTTGAAGTATGAAAAGTATGAAAACTTTTGAGGCCGTTGACTTCTGGAAATGGAGTTTCCATGGAGTTTTTCCCAGAAAGAGAAAAGCAACTTGTGTAGGTTTTCACACATCCACACAAAATTTGGGACTAGCATTTAGTCTTCATCTTTTATACACAATTTAAGTCCATTTGGATGTTTCTGAGTACAAAGTATAGTTATTGGACAGGCTGTAATTGAGAATGATGTTTATCCTGTGCAAAACCTTAATTAAAAAAACAAAACCCACTGATTCTTGGAACTCTTTTTTTTTTTAAAAAACAAAACAAAACAACAAAAACAAACAAACAAACAAAAAACAACAACAACACGTTTCTACATCATTACTGAACCAAAAAGCTTTTCATGGCACCTAGGAAGATTAAGTGAATTTCATATGTGAGAGTGAAATCGACCCACTGAGTGTATTTACGATGGATGTTATATTAGAAGAGGCAAGAAGAGTGATTATGAGAAAAAAAAAAAACAACAATAACAAGCCTTCTAAGTCTGCAAAATGCTTGTGATTTAAAATGCAGGAATTGTGAAATACGTTATGAATAGCACAAACACAGTAGGTCTTTCATGAAATAAGAACTTTCTCTTGATAGGTGCCTTTTAACTACAGTGTAATATGGAAGAATTGACTTCATGTGGAGGCCACTGATTGGAAGGACAATTTTAGTTGTGTTTATCTGTCTGTTCTGTTTAATTAAAATCAGTAGAATTTGTTGAGACTGCCTGGATGATTAAGTACATATTTTATTTCTCTTGCAATTGTGACTGGAGTTTTTGTGACCAAGCTATGCTATTCCTTGGTAACATATTTTTAATCTCCTATGAAGTCAGAAATGTTTTGTTTGTTTGTTTGTTTCTTGGAGTGGATCTACCACCAAGCACAAAGTTTCTGTGCACTGTCTGTCTTGGAGCTAAAATTTACTGATGATTTCAAGTCCAAAAAGAATCAATAAAGCTTTATCCATTTTGGTTTCCGGATTGGAAGCTGAAAGTTTGAGAAAGATGACAGCTCTGTGGAGAATTTTTCCCAGTATAAAAGCGTACAGACGCATGTCAGTGCCTGTGTGATTGTGCCAGTTGTCTGGCAAAATGGTAAGATCATTGCTGAATTTCAAGCCTGAAGATGGATGTTCACAAAAAGTCTCATGTTAACCCAGTCTTAAAAAAAAAACACACAACAACACTATTTTCTGCTCAAGGCAACTTGAAGTCCTTAGAGATACATATCTGGCTTAGTAAATTGATATTGTATTGCAGTCCACTGATTATAGAGAGTGCTTTTGTTGTTAGTCATTAAATACACTATTTTTATGCTGTTTTGTTTTTCCGAAGATGATGTTCAATAGTATATGAACAACAAAACAGAAGAACAGAAGGACTGTAAGGAGACATATGTATATGTGCAGTTGTACACACATACATGGTACAAAAAAATGGTGAAAGCATTGGAGTCAAATGGTGTAGCCCACAGCTTCAAACTTGGCTTGGAGGTGGTGTGGTCACACATATCAAGTAAGCAGGAAGTCTCCATGTCATGAGAACTTTGTCAGTTGAAATGGCTGCTTTTCTGGTGTTGGACATATGATTAGGATACAATGACTAACGTCTGATTTCACAAAAGTCATTTGGGAAGATGGAAGAAAATTTCTCCCTACCGTCCATTTCCGGACAAATGCACTAGGGTGTAAGAAAACATTTACAGCTCTGACTTCCTTTTCTGACCTGAGCAAAAGTTTCAAGTTTTGACTTTTTATTGATATTACTAGACTTCAGATCACTGTGGTGTGGGTTTTCTTCATCCAGTTCACATCTTTTGAAATGTGCTGAATATGGGAGCTGTGCTGGAGTGCTGGCTGTGCTTACTGGCGTTGAGCGTGCATTTAAATTTAAGGCGTAAGTAGTCCCATGCTGCCAGTTAGCATTTAGGGACAGGGAATATGCATGAAAGCAAAGATAAAAGACATCGATGGTGATTTTTTTAATATTTTGCATATTGAGCACTATTCTGTGCTTTAATTTTGTTTACCTACTGTAGACCTCATCTGTGGAAGAACTAATACTGCATATATAATGCTAATCTTTTACACCTCAGTGTCATCAGTGCTTTAATCTCACCTGAGTTTAGGTGTTCTGTCAAGTCTCCTCTCTCTGTAGTGAATGGAAAAGCTTGGATACCTCCAGGCAATTCATCCTGTTAAAGTCATAGATTATTATACATATGAGAGTAAGACTGAATGGTCTTGCACAGGTTGCTGTAAAAGATTTTGTGACTCTAGTGGGTCTGCAGTGAGTCTCACTTCAGCTTCCTACAAAGAGAAATGAAGAGATGGAAAATAGTTTTTGGATTGGAATGCTATTAAATGAAATATTTGTAAGAAGGCTCCAGTCTAGTTCTTGGATTGACATTATTTCTTCAGTTTACCTCTGCCTATATACCAGCTCCTGGAAGACCTTACAATTTCACTCAGTGTGCTTGCAGTCTGTGAGGTGTAATTATACCATAAAGACCAATGGACTTGTAAGTGAGCTTTATACAGAAAATGTGAAATTATACTGGAAATTTTTGGATCCTGTGAATTGCTCATTTTTACTTTCTTAAGATGAAAGAAACCTTAAATCTTATCTTCCCAACACCATTAAGAAGTTTAAGAAGTTAAAATTCCACAGAATCATCATGCTGTTTATGATGAAGTGCATTTGCAAGTGCAGAGGTGAGAACCACATCCTTTTCATGCAGTGCTCCATGGAAAGGCAATTATATTTCTAAATAATAATATAATAATTTTACAAGGTAAGCTATAGGAATGCTGGGGACTTTCAAGTAGTTGGTGGAAGGAAGGAGGTCAATTTACAAACCCCACTGAATACATCCAAAGAAGTGACATGTTCCTTTTCTATGTTACTCTTCTGTGAGTGGATTGTGATGAGTAATGTTCATAGGTCTGCAAGAAGAATCAGTACAGAATTGTATCAAGGTTATGTCTACACAGTCTTTTGTAGGTGGTTCTTGTTCTGCCTGAATGCAGCAGAACTCTGATGCAAAAAATGTGTTGCTGTGCTTATCACAGGACTCAACCTATGAAACCCACTTTTGATGAGAAACGATGGCAAATATCTGAGGGTAGAGCTTTAGGGTGTTTTGCATTACTCTGAATGAACCTTTCTGATGAAATCATGGCATCGAGGTTTGAGCTGTGACTGTTCTGGTTGTGAATCAGAGCTGACTGCAGTCAGCCAGCAGCACAAGAAGACATTCCCATCTACATGCAGAAGGTTTTGTAGGCTCACCCTAAATTGCTGTGAAACAATGGAGTAATAGGAGAGGTAACACTAATTAAAAGTTCACACTTCCTGAGGATGCATTATTTGCTTTGTATTCTGGCTGCTTTTAGCATAGTAGAAATCTGCAACAAAAGACAGGGAAACAATTAATCACATTTTTCTGCCATGGTTTTGGAAAGTTATAAGGTAATGTGGGTGAGATCTCTTACGCAGTCTCTCTGATAGTAACTTCTGCATATGAACTAATTTTTCATTGATCTGTGACATAAAATACCCCTAGTTTTTGCCAGCCTTGAAGTGCTGTGCCTTGATAAGGGATGTTCTTGCACTTGAATCAACAGAAACAACTTTGCAGTAATTACTCTATGCTGATAGCATCAAACATTGCAGGCTTTCTAGAATGTACCACGTAGAGAAAACAATTTGATCTGTATCCTCTGATTTTTTATTTTTATTTTTTAAACAAACAAGCATGATAATTATGCTTATGAAATGATGCACACAGTTCATGGAATACAGAATTATGTTTTCCATAGTGTCATTCTGGAGTCAGGTAAACAAAGTATTATTATTTTTTTTCTATAGAAGACAAAAACTAGCAGAAGTCACATTCACTGAGATAAATTAACAACAGAACATATAATATTTTTATAGGTCATACATGTTTTGAGGTATAGAAGTTATATATTCATTTTAAATCTGTTTTTATAATATTGCTGGACAGGAGTTGAATGAAAATGCTGATCTTTTCCCACATTGGGCACATATTTTAATTTTCATTGATGCACAGGAGTGTGACGCATCCATCCTCTGTTTACACACTTCTGGAAAAGAAGCAGCTAAGCAGTTTATATTCAGGATTTTCATGTTAATAGAAAATAAATGTCGATTGTGTCTATACTGACTTAATAGTTAAATGGGCTGAACACTTACGTTCTCCAGCTGTCACAATAACCAACAGCTGCATGCTTTTCCAAGCTAAAAGGCAAGATGACAGACACGTATTCTTGCCTGACAAACTTTGCAGAACATGTAAAATAGTAGTAAGGATATAGGCTATCCTCTACAATATTTTAACTCCTGATACCTTAAAAAATAGTATAATTTACACATGATAGCAAAATGGTATTTGCCACAGCTATAAAAGCATTTCCCAAGATGCAACTGGGTTGAGCAATGTTTGTAATCACTAACAGGTAAATGCAGTCCTACACCATTTTGACATTCGTCTTTCAGAGCAAAACAATTGGTAGTGGAAGTTGTCAAAATGCAGCACGGCTACACTTACTTGTAAGGAATAATTCTGCTTGAGTTTCAATTTCCTTAGAGACCATACCAGAATGTCTTGAAACATACCGAGCAGAATTATCTTACACTTTTATTAGTAGTTGTTGTCAAATAAGAAATATTTCTTTCAATAACCCGAGTAGTTTCTTCAGGAAGGTTTCACTCTGAAATTGCAGAATATGATCTGTATCTTGTGATGCATCATCATGATGCATTCTTTCCTTATAAATAGTGTCAACATTCAGTTTTATTCTAGTAATGCACCATCAAAATAGATGTAGCCTGACTGCATCACTTTGCTTCAAAGCTCTGTCCAGCACTGTTCAGTTCATCCTCAGATATTCCAATATTCCAGATCCTCCCAGAAGTATGCCCAGTAATTAAAAATTGATTCCACCCATAGCTTGCTACTAAGTGGATTGCTGTGAGAATCAGTCCTATGCAGAAATTCCAGATTTATTCAGACACAACTGATGAGTAGTTGCATCAGTTGATGACCTGCCTGGAAAGCTGTTATATGGAACTAAATAGGTTAAAACTGTCAGAGCTCTCCCTGAGTGGTTTATTAGGGGTCACCATCCACAACGGAGGTTCATGTAACACCACTGAGACATAGCCATTTGGGGACAAGATTTGATGGATGCTATTTGACATACATAGATGTGGAAAAAAAGTAATAAAGGTTTGAAAAGCTGAGAGAGAAGCAGCTGAAAATTAAGAACATATATGCAAAAATTACTAGGAATATGGCTATTAGAAAAGTATTGAGCTAAGTACTGGCTGAATGAAGGCTAGGAACTCCAACTTCTTCTGTCTGACCAATTCCAGCTATGTTTGAGAAACCAGGGATTTTTCAGACTTCATATGTAAACAGGACTGCATCAGAAATGCATAACTCTAGTAAGATTTTTGCATTCTAACTCTTCAGAACACCTCCAATAAGTCAAATATAACAGCAGTATTACAGTATTTAAATAGGTCATGTATTTTAAATAGATTTTGAATACTTTTTTTTTTTTTTTTTTCTATATAGTGTGATGGAGAAAGGTTTGGTTTGGTTTCTATAACAAGATTTTCAGACACTTTCTATGCGTTTTTTCATCCTGGTCTTCTACATGTGGAGCTTGAAAGGAATCCTGTCTCTTGTTGACAAAGATGAATTGTTGTCTGCATCCTTTCCTACTAGAACACTGAACCATGCTGTCTGAAGCTGCCTTTAAACTTCTTTATTTCACTTTTGCTGTCTTTGACCTCCAAATGTTTTATAGTCAAGCGCATGAAGTAGACCATGGTCAAAGGCTGCAGCTCATAAAAAAACAAAATGGAACAAAACAAACCTGGCAAACAGTACAAGTCTAGTCATGAGTAGTCTGTAGGTCTGCCATAGCATGTAGAACAATTACTCATTAAGGTAGAGGGTATGTGGGCTAAATGGGTGAACACTTGAACAGACATTCTGTATTATTATTGTATCCTATAATTTATTTGATGTTTAATGTGGAGATCTCAATTGAAGTTTTTGAAAATGACCTGCAGCTGTGATTTTATGTCCTAATGTGTAACTTTTGCATTCTTTTGTGCTCAGGCATACAATTATTCTAAGGAAAAATACTCTTGTCTTTACCACATGCTTATTATAGATTCTTTTGTTCTGTTTTTATGAATTTCCTGACTAAAACTCATTAATCACAAGTGCAGACCAACAACTACAAAAAGCCCTAATGTTAAATTGTGTTTACTGTAGTGAAGCCCAAAATCCAAAAATAAAAAAGACCAGTTTGTGGGAGTACAAAAACAACAACAAAAAAAAAAAAAAAAGAAAAAGATTTGTGTGAAAATGGAAAAGACCTATGAGCAAGTGTTAAGAGACCATTATACATGTGATTCTGCATGTGAAAGACATCTATTTCCCTTCCAGTAATTCTGGGAAGAGAAGGAATCAAAGCGTCATGTTTTCAGCAAGGTTTGATTTCCTGTTATGATGAGCAGGTCATTGCCTGGAGATATAGAAGTAGTCAGTCAAGAGCATATAGTATGTATGCTATGAAACGTATGTATGTAGAAATCTATGTATGTAGAAAGTATATCTGAAGCTACCTTCTGCAACTATGGCACTGGGTGCTACTGAAGGGGTGTCTAAACTGAAAAGCTTAATGGTCCACACAAGAGAGATTTTAAGATCTGGGATTTTTGATTTGGTATGTTTTTTTAAAAAGTGAATTTTGCAGAATTTAGACCATTTCAAAGCTCTTTATCTTAAAATGTTGATTCTTGTATTTAGTCCCAAATCTAAATCTGCGTCATATCACAGAATCACAGAATGGCTGAGGTTGGAAGGGACCTCTGAGGATCCTCCTGTTCTTCAGTTTGTGCCTGTTGCCTCTCGTCCTGTTGCTGGGCACAACTGAAAAGAGACCGACTCTATCCTCTTGACACTTTCCTGTCAGATACTTACACACATTGATGAAGTTTCCCCTTAGTCTTCTCTTTTCCAGGCCACTCAGCTTGTCCTTGTACAATAGGTGCTCCAGTCCTCTTTTGATCATCTTCATAGCCCTCCTCTGGACTCTCTCCAGTAGTTCTTTGTCCCTCTTGTATGCCAGAGTAAAATCTAAGATGTGTTGATAGATACACTGGGCAGGTGATGTGTTTCTTTGGTCTGTCCATGAACTCATTGGCTTGAAAGGACTTCTTAATTCCTCTTTTGCTTCAGAAGAGAACTGAAGAGGAAACCAAAATCAACTCACCAACCAAAGTTGTCCATGAGGGAGACCTCAGCTTTCCTCTGGCACACAGGCAGCAACTTTTTGCATCCTAGCTAGAGCTAAAACTGCAGTCTTTTGGTCAATAGCTATGAGGATCACACAGTTTTTGAATGCTGTGTGTTCCTATGAGAACATAATCCTGGTAGATTTTCTCATGCAATATGGAGCTCACAGGTTTAAATATAATGAAGAGGTAAATGGTAATATATTGAGTCCAAAAGAGAAGGTATCCATATGAAATGTGCTATGGATAAATGAACCAGAATAGAATAGGCTATTATATCAGCAGTGATAAAGCTTTGTGAAAGGATAGAGGAGAAAAAAGAGAGAAGGTAATTGTGAAGAGGGAGTGGTTAAGGGGTAGTAGCAGGCATCCTACAGTACCTAATAAGTAACTGGCTGCCCTGTGTGCTAGAATGAAATGGATGCAGTTGTGCCCATAGAACAGATTTCTGCTAAAACCAGTGTGCAACAAGGCCTTTCTGTGATGAATTCTATTTTTATCCATTGCATTTACTCTGAGACGTGTTGAGATAACTTCTGTGCAATTGTTTGAGCACCACAACGTGCCTTGGGGTTCCTCTGTTGCAGAAGGGATCAAATTGGGAACTCTTTCATCTCGACTCAGTCTAACCACGGCAGTAACTAAGCACCAAGACAATCTTTAGGACATAACATGAAAACTTCTAAATGCTATTTGAAGAAAGATGAGTAACACTGTTCAGCAGATCTGCAAGGACAATGTACAGTGGGCAGATTCCCCAGACAGCCTGGAAATAATGGTGTAGCGAGTTTGAAACATATTCATCATGCTTGCTGATGAATCTTCTGCATCTCCTGGGGACCTGTGCATTTCCTCCTCATTTCCCCAATGATGGAACAGCAGCGCGAGTCCCAGCTTCCACGCTTCATGCTCTGTTAGCATTTTCCAATCTACTGATGTGTCAGATTCTGCTTCTCTTCGCTGCAGCTGCTCGAGTTCCCCCCACTCGTGCTGACCACAGAAACTTCTCTTGCTCGCTCAGGAGCAGAGATGAAGGAGGATTTTTTTTCCCTGGGGTTGGCATGGAAGCACAGTGGAAATGAGCAGGGTTTAAACTGCTTGCAGCATGCTCACTCCATGTTGCAGGGCTGGTGGTGTGCTTACCCCAGTGAGAATCCCTGGGGTTGCTCCCCCCCATCCTTGCTGGGAACAAACCTGCTGCTTCCACTGGTCAGCTGCTGCAATCTCACTACTGTGGCACAAATATTTATAAAATAGAAAAGACTCCTAAACTACTGGAATCTCACAGTTATATTCCAGCGATTTTTGTATATTCCAATCTTTAAAACAGTGCATTGTGGCGTTTACTTAGAAGGAATGAATGTAGCTGTTTTCTTACTTGTGTCTATTTCTGGAATTAGTACTGATTCTTGGTAGCCTCAGCACTCTGCAGCAGCAAACTTCTATTGAAAAGGCAGGGCCAGTGTGACAAATACATTTTAATCATGTCTTTCTCGCGCAGCCTGTACCATTTATTTGAATATAGTCATCAAAAATTCATGCAAACATAGAAAAAGATTTTTTTTTTCATTTCACACTATGCACTTCTGTCAGGCAGGGAAAGATTCTTACTCATGGAAACTACGATCTCATATGTTTAACTAAGCCAGCTCTGAAGCCTTCTTGACAGTCGCCTCTTTCACACTCTCACTCTAGAGACAGATTTTTTCCATTTGTGAGTAATGCACCAGGCTGCTCTAGTCCCTTTATACCAGAAGATTACTGTCAGGTGAATAGTGGATTCTTCATAATTCCTGATTATTTTATTTTATTTTATCTTATTTTATTTTAGTTTAGTTTAGTTTAGTTTAGTTTTATTTTTATCCATCTATCTATTCATTTATTTTTGTGGTAGAATCTTCTCCAAGCTTGTTATGTGCTGTGTATTTTTCCCTCACCATTTTTTTCCATAAGGATTTTTCACAACATTTCGTTACCTCTTTCAGTCCATCCAACACTTAATCTCTTCTAATTCTTTCTTGTATTCCTGCTTTCCTTTCTTCCATTGCTGAGCATTACTCCTTTTTGTACCTTTCATGTAGTTTCAGGACTGAACTAAACCTTTTTATTTCACAGTTACAATCATTGAAGAAAGATATTACTGTGAAAAATATAACTAATAGTCTACATTTCTATTGAAAATCATACATTTGTTGGGAAAATAGTAAAAAATGCTGACAAATCACTAACCATAATTCATAAAATGAACCTTTTCAACAGCAATAGCAGGCTGATTCGATCAGGGAGCTGTTAGCCAGGAGACCTGACTTCAGTCTCTATGACCTTGAGCAGTCCTGAACTGCTCTGAAGCCTGACTTCCCATTGCCTCACACCTCACAATATCATTTGCCTTGTGCTAAAACATTATGCCATGCCATTGTTTGACAGTCTACCTTGAGGTCAGATTACAAGGTTTTACAAAAATATAGAAAAAGTCTGGGTTCATTTCCTTATGTATAAACTTAAGAAAATAATACTGAAATGCAGCGCACCTGTGATCCTTAAATAAATGCTGAGTATTTTTATGATTCCATTTTGAGAAGAATGCATATTTATAAGGTATTTTTTATGTCATATTCCTGCATTACTGAACAGCATTTTAAGATTTGCAACATGCTGAAAATAATCGTTATAAATAAGTTCCTATGTTTCTCAGTATTGCTTAGCATTTATCAGGCATGGCTGTTTCAGGACATAGGTAATAATTTGAATATGATGGTAGCATTTCTGCTCTCACATAAATGAGGAAATTAAACTGCTTGCCCCAAACAGAACAGGATTAATTTCTGCTATCATTGCTGGAACTACAATTTATGGATTTACAATCCTGTTCTCAGTCCTCTAAACAATATTACCACTCTGGGCATTGAAAGGACATTTAGATTTGACTTTAAAATGCTCTTATTCTTTTCCAGAAGACTCTAAGCCTATGCAAGGAGATCTTGTGGAAAGGTCTGGCAGGAGAAGTGCCTCAGGTAGCACTGAGGGATTGTGGAGTGTTTATCTTGTGAAGCTTGGTGCCAAAAACCGGCGACTGCTAGTTGCGTAAAAAGCTCTGCTTTCAGGGTAACTATGACTACAGGAATTGGACCAGCATCACTGGGAATAAGCAAACATCTTGTGTCCACTTAAGATATTAAATGCACTGGAGTTGGTCATCTTTAATATGCTAGTATACGTTCTGTTTATTTAATTCAATCATAACTGAGAAGTAATTTTTTTCCACATTGCATCACTTCATAGGATTTTCTGTGTTTAAGTGCTTTTACAGTTTGTTTGTGATGCAGTGCAGGCAAACATAAATGAGGGTGTTTTTGGCTAAATGTTTGAGCCTCTCTGTGAAAATAATACCATGCAGCAACTTGTGCTTTCTGTGGGCTCCAACAAAGACAACAGCTCTGTTACGTGCTGCAGCAGAAGGTTGGAGAAATGCTTTTATTAATTAATTAATTAATTAATTTATTTATTTATTTATTATGCTGTAGCTCAGGAACAGAAGATCTGGGCCTCCACTGCCAGGCAGAGCCCTGGAGTACAGGGTTTCTGCCGTGCTTTGGGATTGCAAAGCAGAAAGGCTCCTCGGGAACTCGCCCACAATGTATATTATTGCAAAGGCCAGCCATAACTTTTCACTTGACTTAGGCAGACAAACTCTATAAAGCTGTCCTTTCTGGGATAAAATGCTGTTCTGAAGGTACTAATGTTCCATTCTAATATTGTTTGGTATATTGTAAGACCATATTAAATCCACTTGTGAGTTGTACTCTGCCATAAGATCTCAGAATTTTATATGCTTGTAGATGATTTTGTGTCTCCTGTTAATAGCTTTGGGAATTCTGAGGAGGTTATATGATTTCCATTTTACAGACGTGGAAACAGAAAGATGTAAATGACTTGCCTGGGAAATAAATGAAAGAAATTTAATAATATGCTGTGAGTCTAAGCCAACCTCTCAGCTTCAAGCACAAAGCAACCTTTCTGCCCCTCAAGAAAATAATAGATTGTTTAAATCAAATGCATTTCTACCAGTTGAAAGGAGAGTGTGGGTTTGTAGATGATCTATTGATACTGTAAATATTATCAGCAGTCAAATATATGAAAGCTTATCTTTGAAAAAACAAAACAGAATAGATAATATTTGTAGAATAAAGGGCTGATTTTTGTGTGTGTGTGTGTTATGATTTCACAAGATTAAGTAGACTAATACAGTGAATTTGATAAAACGTTCAGAAAAACCTCTTTTAAGATTAAAGTTGTGACTTTTGAGCTAAATTTCTCTAAGAAAGAAAGTTAACTTGTGAAAATAACAAAAAAAGTTTAAAATCTGTTAGAGACAATTTGAGCTGCATCTTTAAAAATTTATATTCAAAAACAAAGGACATAAATTCACATCCAGAACTGTAATTTTAGGTACTTTATTGGGAAACACTGGTCCTCTTTCTGCACAATTTTTAAAATTCACTTTATTTTAACATTCCTGTACTATAACTCAGTTACCATGTAAAACATGTCTAGATTATGATAAGGTCAGAAATGATTTTCAATCCTTTGAGAAGTTCTGAAAAAAAATGTATCTGGACTTACAGATGAAAATAAAAAACTTGGAAAAGAGTCAATGTATCTGAAATAAGAAAAAATAGATGTGATTAACTGAGATATTTTTGTTTAAATTGTGACTCTCTTAAATGTAGTGTTTTAAAAGTATCTTGACGTTTACTTATAAAAATCATAAATACTCAAAATTAATATTTGAACTGGGAAAATTGTCAAAATCAAAACATGCACTGGAAAACATTGACATTTCAGCATTTTCTGACCAAAAATTATTTTTTCAGAAAGTGCCTTGGCATCTTTAATAGCTAGCAAAGTGCCAGGATCTTATACATTTTTTTCCTCTGATATCTGGTACATTTTTGACTAGCATAATATTAATGACTCTGACCTTATCTCAAAGCATTAATGTATTCTGTTTTGCTTATATGTTTTTCTTCCCATGGGATTCTTTGATTCATGAGGAGGCAAATTCATCAGACTGATACTCATAGACTGCATGTAACACTGCTATATTTTATTTTTTTTTTGTCTTTTTTTTTTTCCCCCTGTACTCAGTAGTCCATGATATAAGTAATTATCAGTCATTTATCTCTGAATATTTTGATAGCACGTTTCTCTTATTTCTCTTTTTTCTTTCTCTTTTTTTCTCTTTTCTTTTTTCTTTCATTTTTTTTCTTTTTAAATTCTTTTTTCTTCTTCTTTTTTTTTTTTTTTAAATTTCTTATTTCTTCCTTTTTTATTTTTTATGCCTTTTTATTTTTATTTTTTTTTTAATTTTTATTTTTCTCTTCTCTCTCATCAGCCCTCTCTATCTGGAGAAGCTAATGCACCTTGTCAGTGGCTGAGGTTGGACACTTCTTTGTTCCTTAATATTACTGTGTCACCTGCCACTACATTTAAGCCATGTTAACAAATGTAAGTTAAATATTGCCCAGTTAAAACCCAGAGAGAGGCAAAATCTCTAAATGCTCATGACAGCAAATAAGTTTATTTAAAAGTCACAGTGTGAGTCCCCACTTTCTGCCTTCCTTGGAGGTTAGTTTATAAGCTTCAGCTCAGAAAATTACCCACAGAGAACATTGTGATTGTAAACTGTCGTTGTAAACTGTCATACTGTGGCAGGGGGCTGTAGGCTGTTACCCAAAATCTCAAAACCAGCTGTATTCCTACAGCTGTGGTTATTTTTATCAGATCTTAGAAAGGTGAAAGTATGACATAAGAATGCACAATAATTTGTCAGCCCACTTTTTAATCCAGTAAATATTTGTGGTGGCTGGGCAGTAAGATATTATTGTGCTTTTGCCCTGAAGGATTTGAGTTTGCAACTTATTTTTATACTTAAGGATCTGCAAGAATCAGGAGGAAACCGCCCATTTAGGCTTGCCCATCTCTCTTGCACTATATTATATGGTAATCAAGCATACTTCAGATTGATGACCTTTCATCTAGGGCTGTTGTTTAACAGCATACAGTGCTGCAATCTGGGCTTTCGTGTGTTTTGAGTATTGATTTTCCAGATAGAGCGAACTGCAATAATAACCTGGGGAGGTCTGGCAGCACTGTGACCTGGTTTGCTTTTATTCTTTATGGCTCTAGGCAAAACAGTCAGTTCCCAGGAGCTGCAGGCTGTAACCATCTCTCCCTCCAGCTTTCTTTTCCGGCTTCTTTCCATTCCATTTCTCTTCTCTTCCCAACCTGCCTGTTGCAGATCTGCCCACTGGGATCTTTCCCAGCACCCCAGGAGCAGCAGTGTTCAACTCAGCCTGCATTGCTAAGCAGCCTTGCCCTGGTGCTACTAATGGCAGAGCGTCAGAACCGGAGTTGCATATCAGGTGCACAATTGCATATCCAATTCAATTTTGGTCAAGAATCACTTCAAAATGGTCCGGTGCATTGATAACGTTGTCTCTTTCCTTTGGATAAAGAAATGTCCTGGCTCTGTCTGGTTCAAAATTCTGTGTAAGTTTCCTTCTTCCCTGCATAAAGCTCAAGGGTATGAATCCCATTCACGCTGGGGTACCATGGTGATAGGTGGCTTACAAATACCAAAGCCAGAAAGTGTGATGGTTGCCGTGGTATGCTTAATCCCCTTGTGATCCTCTTTGTAGAAGACTAATTCTGTATGAGGCACCCATGATCCAAACTAAATGCTCTCCATGTCAATTAGATGAGAATATGAGGAGCAGTGGTGTCTCGTGGGATTGAGCTGGTGACTGATGTCAGTACTCTGTGTTTCTAAAGCTGTGGCACCAGATGCCTTTGTAATCTTTCATACATTTACTTGATCTAAAGGACTCTGGAAATGGGGTTCTCTTACCTGATTGAGGTTACTTACCGCTATTTCAGAATACAATATGCTGTCAATATTTGTTCATCAAATGTAATGGTGAGTATGCAACATTTATAGGGTCTTTCCCTTAGGATTACCACTGGGAATAGCAGAGTCACAGCCAATTGCCACAGCTGCTACTTACGAGAGCTAGCTCAGTTACCATAGCTTGGTTGGAGTAATGTAGCCATGCATCATAAGTGTATTACCCAGAAAATGCAATGCAGTTGATACCTCTTTGAAGAGATTCACTCATTTCAAAAATCTCAGGAGACAAAATAAGTTATCCGTGTGGCTGAATCACTGAACAAAAGAGAAGCCATTTGTTATCTGAAGAAACAGGACAGCATATGTTTCACTGCGGTGTGGCTGGCAGCCTAGAGCCTTGAAAAATATGTTCTTGTCTTCAGGGGAGCACAGACATCAACTTTGTGCATCTCAAGAGGTGTTAAAACAACATCTGATGAATCAAGTTGCAGTCAAATTAGCCTTGCTAGGGAAGAGCAAGCAACATATTCAAAATTTTGGCAACTGCCTTTTTACCTTTGCCTTTTTTAAGCACAGAAAATCCACTGTCGTTTCTCACAAGTTTTCTTGATTCTTGAGCTTTACAATAAAGAAAGATGCCCTGAGCAATTATGTCTCTCACCCAACCATCTTGAAATTTTAACTTTAGAAGTGAAAATTAAAAGTTAAAAACCAGGCAGTATTCTTGCTTCTGTTCTTTCACCTATTAAAAATTACTGAGTTTGTCACCCAAGATTTACTGAGTTAGTTAGTAAATCAGAAGGGAGACCCATGGAGCTTGTTTCTAAACTGGAAAAAGTAAATTGTCAATTTTTATTTTTATAATTTCAAATAACACTTTGACTGCCAAACAATACCCCAAGGAGTCAATTCTGCAGATGTACATAGTCCTAAATTTGTCATGTATGTGTTCAGATATCCACGCCATCTGTCTTCATGATTTTTAAAAGAACTATTACTTGTGACCCTTCAGGTTTGTATTTTGCAGTAGAACACGTCAATGATTCCCACACTTTCAGCACCCTCACACTGGTAAAGAAAAGATGGTAATGACTAGAGACTTTTTATGCCTGGCAGCTTGAAAACACTATGGAGAGCAGACAGTCCTTGCACAAGATAAACATGAAAGGTGTGTGAAATTTTTAAAGTCCATATGGTTTCTACAAGGCTGAGTAATTTCATGAGGGACTTCATTTGTTGCTGGTGAAAGTGGCTTGGTCAAAAGAGGTAACATACATAAAAGTATGTTGAGGGGTTATTTGCTTTGGTTAGATCTGTAATTCCATTATTCTGTCTGAGTAAAAGGTGCATGGAAAAGAAGTTTAACAGCAGAGCCCGAACCACAGATTCTCTGGAAGGAGAGGATTAGGCAGAGAAACCATCTTCTGCCTAGGCTGAGCTGGCTGAGGGTGGAAGCAGAAGCTGATTTCACAACAGCTAACTGTGGCTGATTTAGTGGAAGTGCTTCAGCTGGGGCTATGACACATTCATTAATGGAAAATACATAACTATGTTAGTATCAAAAGCTCAGACTTTTCCAGTCTTCTGAAGTAATTAACAGCTTCATTGCTTGAACATGTCTACTAGTACTATTGCAAACCAATCATTAGCATGTAGTAATGCAGTACTCTTGCCAAATCCACTTAGAAGCAATTGCAACAACCTGTAAAAAGGTAGATAACGTAGAGACCTGAAGCTGTTTATGTTTTGCTTCACCTGAATCAAAACTGCTGTGCTTAGTTTCTTAACCCATCCTTCTAGTACAACGTGCTGAACAAGGTGTAGGCAAATGAGAAGAGATGCCTTAGGTGTGAGGCTTTTCATTTGTGATATATATATTTTTTAAACCTCAGAATACCTTTTTACCTCACAGAAACCATGTTTATAATGGAAATTAAGGATTACAGAAAACCCCATCATCTTCCTGTGGAAGGTAATTAGTATGGGAAAGTAGAAAAAATGACCTGTTCTATATACAGAAATAATAAAGAAAAATGAAATCAATCAATATAGAATATCTCAATATATGTTGGATAAAACTGCTTAGTTGTGCCTGATTCATCATGAAGAAATTTTTATATTAGGATGACTAATAATTGCCTGAATGAATGACCTCCGATTTCATCAGCATACCTCTGCGGTTCCATGTTAATTAAAATGATCAAGGTAATAGAGTGGTTTGTACATGTGAGATGGCAGTCTGTTGACATCGTCCTATCAATACTTGGTCACAGGATGAGTGGTTCAAGTGGCTTGTGGGTGGCAGTGATCAGTAGGTGAGACAGCAGGTAGACAACGCTCTTAAACATTATTACTTTTTTTCACTTTTGGCTTTTCCATGGCAGTGAACAACATAGAAGAACATAACAGGTGCATATATGTATATATACATTAAAGTAAATTAGGTGGATTTACTTTTTCACATCTAAGCAAAGGGACAGTTAGGGAAAAGTTGTACAAAACTACGTATGCTATGTTTATTTGCCTATAATTTCATTTACACATCATCACAAGCCTAAACCTTTCATTTGTTGCTAGGACTTGAGTGTTGAAAATAGTTCCTTAATTATTTTGGGCACCGTGAACATTTCTTACAATCAGATTATTTCCTCCCAGCATAGAATATAGCTAGACATGTATAATATGTAATATAAATATGATAAGCAGTGTCACTAGAGCTCATCTTTGATTAAGAATTTATTTTACTCTCCTCTTAACAAGGATTGACTGGATCACAGGCCATTTCATTTAGGAGGCTGTATGTGAGAGCTTTGTTGATTTTTAATTTTCCTCCATTGATTTTCTGCATCCAGAGAGCACTTGTTCTCTAATGGCTCTCTGTGTTGGTGTTTGCTTGCAAATTGAAGTAAAAGATAAATGGCTTTCAGGGTAATACCTCTCCAAGGGCTTCCACTTGAGGGTTGGTGGCTGTTAGTAGAGCTGCAGTGTGTTCAGAAAAGTTCTGTGCTCAGAGAAAGACATTCCTGAGTTGCAACATGGTAAAATTAGCTTATTCCTTGCCCTGGTGTGACAACAGTTATCAAGGTGACTGATAATTCTTTAAAAAGGAATAAGCATTTTTGTATGAAAGTGAAATGCTCTGCACTTTTCTCAGTAGGCATTTAAATGTTTTCTTTATACATGCTTCCTCAACAACAACAACAAAAAGATTTTTCAGTAAAAGAAAGGAAGAAGAGGTGCTGGTATTTGGTTAGTTACGGACAAGTATTTGAACTGAAATGCGGTAAAGTTATGCTTCTGCTAAGATTGAAAGATTTGGCCTCTCTATTGGAAAAACAATATTTGGAAAAGACTATAAATTTAATTTTCAAAATCTTTCCCAGCTTATGAATCTTAAGCTCATATTAAGTGTGAATTTACTTACATTTCGATATTTCAGACCTGCTTAAATGCTGCTGCTGTAACACCTTATTGCATTGTGTCACTGTGCATTGTGTCTTGAAGCTGCTGCTAAAGGAAGGGTCCTGTTTCATGCTCCTTATTCATTACCAAGTCAGGCCAGGTTTCACTGTTTGGAAAAGGCATATGCTCTCCCTAATTCTGGAGTATAAAACCACGGAAAAGGGCATGTCAGTCTTGTGGAGCTCCAGGGAGATGATGCTGTGGATAGTGAGCCTCATCTCCAGGTGCTGGGTATCTCTTCCCATGGGCTCTTCTGGGAATGATTGCTGCTCATTGCTTCAGTTGTATTTGCATGTCAAGTAGCTTTATACAGTGCATATGCAGTATGCATTTTCATACATTTACATGTTAAAGTTAGGTGAACACATTTTTAAAAGTGTTCAGTTATTAAAGATAAACTGCTTGTCCATGTATCTTGTTTCTTTGTTAGGTTTTCAACTTTTCAAGAGTGTCCTGTAAAAATCAGTAAGAAATTGGCCTAAGGAGCCTCTGATACATTTCTGGTACTCTTTGTTTCTTATGGCACGTGCATTGGGCTTAATTCAAGCAGCTTCCACAAAGGTCTGGAACGAGATATAAATTCACATGTACTGAAGCAGCTTAACAAATGACTCTATTACCAAGCAGGTCTAAGAAACTAAAGACTTAGTCTGGAATGAAGAGGAGCTGCAGATCCTGGGATCCTTTCTCAGTTCTTTGCTCAGTCACTCTGTCTCCCAGATGGATGTTAAGGACAGTATTTCTTATAGTCCCCTAGCCATGCAGTGCCTGGCATCAGTAGGAATTCAAAAGCTGGAAGAATGGAGATCTGAATTTCAGGTTGGTTTCTACATTCTGGCTTGGTAAAAAGTTTAAGCTGTTCATGTTTGGCATTAAGTGCGTGCATGATGCCATTGACTTCAGTTCAGCGCATAAGGTTAAGCATTTGCACAATTGCATTTGGGAACTGGGGAATAAAATGGAATGCACAAAAAATTACCAGAAGAGCGGGAGAGCAACCTCTCCATGTCTTAATTTATAAATGAGAAGAGTAGATATTTTCCAAGCAAATGAAGTCACAGTTTTACAGCAAAATGCAGTTTATCTAAAGCCTTCCATTAGCTTTTTTTTTTTTTTTTTTTTTTTTTTTTAAGCCATAAATTGCTGATGGCTGTATGTGCCACAGGGCACACAGAAATCTTTTGCAGAAGACTTTGTTTCAAGGTTTTGGGGCTTTTCCTTCTAAATAGCTAGGCTTATTACATCATGTTCTTCTGTTTTGTTTCCTCAGTGCAGCTTTCAGGGTGACCTCTGCTGAGATGAAAGGACTAAAACTGCTGTGAATTTTCCTGTTCCTGGAGCAACATCTTCAGCAATGATGGGCAGGCAATTCAATGCTCTGAAAGCAATTGCACACTCCTGAAAATAATCCAAAATAGTCCTGACCAGGCCTGGCAGAGTTCTTAGTTTTCTCTGCCCTTCCTGTATTGCTTATGAATCAGAGCATCAATGTTAAATTGTAAAATGCAGGAATATATGTAATGACCATATTAGTTTTACAGCCTGAGAAAAGGTGTCTTATTTTTTTCTTGAGGAATTAAAGGAGTACTGTAGTGTATTTACATTCCTGGTTGTCTGTTCAGTGGGGGCTCTTCCAGAAGAGCTTGAATTTGGGGCTCTGTTTCTTCACTGCCTTGCTTAGTGTCATTTAAACATGCAAAGTAGTTTAAAGTGCTGCCAATAGTGAGGGCTGGATTTAAGCTTCTGTTACGAGAAGCAATAGGAGAAGGTTGTAAGCAAAATTAGGCAGTTTCACAATCCATAGGTTAATCCAAGTGCTTTGAAATGAGTGTGCTGTGTGTGTCTGTTTATCAGCAAGAGATTCTGTAGGAGTTTTCATGGAAATGAGCAAGGGTACTATTAGGGAATGGTCCTGGAATAAGAAACAGGTTGATAAAATAATGAATGTTTTCCATAATAGTTCTTTTTAATAAGATGCCTAACAAGGGAGTTGAGGGAGGGCATTGGAGTGGTCTGAAACTGAAAATCAAGCATTTTTATGGAAATAGCCTCATTAAAGCTGCCTGTTAAAGAAGTGCAACTGTTTTTCTATGAACAGGATATTCATTCAATGATTGAAATATGGTTCTTAAAAAATACATCCTGTCAGATTTTTTTTTTTTTTTTGGTCTAAGTGTTTCATGAATGCTATTTATAAGCAGTCTAGAAATATTGGCCCAGAAAGCCTGGAGCACATCTACCTGCTTTATAGTAGTCAGGTAATACAATACAGCCTACAAAATAAAGGTTTAATTTATTACCTTTAGGTATATTACTAATACAAATCAGTAAATAGATAAGTGGTTCTACACTGCAGCATGTATTGTCTAATGGTGATGAACCAGACACAAGCTGGTTTAAGTTCTTTGCATTATTCATAAGAAGTTAAATGAACTAATGACTTATTTTACAATATATTTTACAATTTATTTTTAAAGAGCAGTTCTAATCAGATCACTCTGCCCTCAGCTTCGTCTGCTTGAGCAGGAACCTGGGCTGGAGACCTCCCGAGGTCTGCTGGGCTCTTGGGGTTAGTGAATGACACACACGTTCAGAATTTAGTTCCATGGTTCTTTCAGTCAGAGGTTATGATTTACTTAAAGTGTTTTTATTTTATATGTCCATTTGTTTATCTGGAATTCAAGACTGCTTATGAGTTGAGTTTTTTTTTTCAGGTAAGTCGAGAAATATGAATTGCACCATTTATGTTTACAATCTGGTTATATATTGTAGAGTTAAAAACACCACGAGAAAGGAAAATGCTATGAAGCATGCAGTATAGATCCTTGAAACAGATCCTCTGAGTCTTAAAGTCACCAATTTCTTACTGCTCGTGGTATGAAAAAACATTGGTTCGATTCTCCAGTTGGTCACAGGTCCCATTTTAATCATTTATTTCTCGTTTCCTTGATATCCATTCCCCCTTGTAAGTATCTGAACTAGACTTTTTGCAAAACTGTAGCATTTCCTTCCTCCCCTTCCCCTGATGGGGCAAAGAATTGGTGCCTTGTTAGACTGAGAGCATCCTGATTTCTGAAGGGATGGAAAACTATGCTGCTGTAAGCAAGATGACCCAAGTTCACTCGGTTTTGTTGTGTTATGTATATTGATATTGGTTCTTTTGTCGCTTGGCTGACTTGTCACTTAACAACCTCCCTGATTTGAAGTCTAAGTGGCACGCTGGAGACCAGTTGAACCAGAGAGGCACTGGTGATCTATTGTGTGGGAGTTAAAGATGTATGAAGCTGTGGTTTGCAATTCAGTGAATGCTGCACAGTTCTTGTGGCAGATGCCATTAGTTATGGTTTCCCTTCAAGCAAAAGGTTTGCAAGTGACTTTGTGCTGAGTTCATTGGTAAAACAGAAAGCTGTAGTACACAAATAGGGTATTCACTCCATTACCGAGCAATGCCCTCACCTGCATATTTTTTTTTATTTTGCATAACATTACATACTTTGCTATCTATTGACAGGGTTTCCCTCCCTCCCTCCAGGTTGTTCAAACAAAGACATCAAAACATGCCAAAGATTTGTATCCAACCCCTGGCAAAAGTGAAGGTCAGGTGCTGGAACACAATTTTTCATGGAAAAGGAGACACAGTGAGAGGTAGAGGGAATTGAGGCAAGTCACACACCATGTGTGACTGAATCATGGATGGCTTGCAGAGTGCTGATTGCATTCCAGTTAATAGTTCTGGTTCACAACCTTTGGTTTCTGAGTTACTTAGGCATATATTCTCACTGTGCAGTGCATGAACTGCTGGGTCTTTTGCTGTTGACACAGAGTATTGAAGGTAGACTTGTACAGAATCTTTCTTCCTTCCTTCCTTTCTTTTTTTTTTTTTTTTTTTTTTGAAGTCTTTTTTAGTGGAGGCAAGCTGTGAGAATCTCCAAATCTCCAATGTGCCTACAGGTGAAGTGCATTCTGTACAGCATATTTGGTGACCCCTTTCAGCTCTTCCAGTAAACAGTGGAGCACGTATTGATGGGCTTTGTGTTGGCATTTTCATCAGGTTTCTGAAGAGGCAACATTGCTGTCTAGATCAATAAAACTCAGTTAGATTTACTGATTACACTATTCCCTTTTCCCGAGACAAACAGCAAGTTAGTAATTGCACAGCGTATTATATTTTCTACCAGCTATACCCAGCCACACCTGTAAGTTTGCATATATTGTAAGGCAGGGTTTGAAGCACTTCAGATCTCTTTCTTCTCAGCTGTGAGCTGATGGACTTCCTTTAGTGGAAAAGGAGAAACATGCTTTTCATAATCAGAGTCCACCACTGCAGTCTTCAGAGCAGTGACCGTAACATGAAACAAATCTGAGATTTTAAGAGGTTAGGTTGTGACGGCTGAGTGTGCTATCTTAAAAAAAGAGGTGAACTATTTCAGTATAGCATACTAATGCATACTAATTTATAGTTACAAATTAAGATACTGTAGTATGTTCAACGGATCTACACTATCACTGTTTTTATTTATTTATTTATTTATTTTCTGGAATGCAAATTAACTTTTTGTTATTGCCAAGACTTTGGTAGGAATGTTAGATGCATATCTCATATCTACTATTTTCCTGTATATTATCAGGCATGTAAGTTTGTGAAATAGTAGGTTTCCAGCACGCATAAAAGCTCTGGACTTAGTATTAAGTGTAAGGGTCTCTTGAGCAAACTAAATGCCAGTCAAGAAAACCTGATGTTAAAGTCTACAAGTAATTAATTCATTTAATCAAGCCTATCTGTATATCTGCAAACCACTGTGCTACATGTTAATGGGCAAGTCTCTTCAACTGTCTTTTTTTCTCACTAGGTTTGGTAAAGCAGGTACATCTCCTCTTTGAAAATTCAGGTCATGTACAACTCCTGAGGAAAATACATGCTAAATAACGCAAAATAGGTAGATGAGAACTTCCATTCCCATAATCACATTTTCTCCAGAATTGCTGTTGCTTTTTAGTAATCTGTTTACTACTATAAGAGTGCTGCAATTACTGGACTAAAGTGTACTTACTGAAGGACTTCCTAACTATCTCTGAGATATGTCCTCCTTTAATTTGACTACCTACTAGGGAGTTAGAGATACTCCCTCACAGCTTCCTTACTTCTGGAGCATAGATTTTCAGTTGACACAAGCAGATAACGTTTCACTGATAACACTACAGATTTTGAGCCCTGTCTTTGCCATGCCCTCTCCTGCACTTCTGTTGCTGCTGCTGGAAGAGGATCTTCTCATCAGCCCTCAAAATTTCTTTTGTTAAACGTAACTGCTTTACCCTCCCTGTTGCGGGGCGTGCAAATATCATATACCTGGAGAATCTGTGGGAAAAGCAGGGAAGGATTCAGTGATGCTGAATTGCCCCCTTTTGGGAGGTTGTGTCTCTTCAAAAAAAGTAATGTTGATAGTCTTGGGGCATGATTCTCCACTGTCCTCAAACCTGTTTAATGACTTCTAAAACTGAGAGGTAAAGCTCCAAATTCCCTCTTACTCTTTTAACTCAGTAACAATGCAAAATGAAGGCACCAGAGAAACAGGCCTGTTTTTATGCTGCAGAAAGCAATGATTTGAGGGCCCTAATACTAGGCTTAATAAACGTTCTCAAGGGTACAAGCAGCCTGAATTTCCCAATGAGTATTTTATTAAATTTCAGGCAACCATTTCTCCAAAATTATCATCTTTGTTTTCTTTGAAACAGAATGACCTGCAGCTGAACTGTGCTAAGACACAGGTTTAACAGAATTATCCCAGCTGCTAATAGAGAGTTAGAAAAAAAAACAGGTGCTAGATTCATTGCTGATATAAATTGATGCAATTAGATGGCATTGAGGGGAGTGCTGCTCGTTATAGGAACCTGAAGATCTGGTGGTTGGGGCTTTTCTGAGACTGATGAGTAGCCTGTAGCTGCTATTTTCACATGTGCTTTGTTGTTTTGCTTATGGTGAGATAGTGCAAATACTTGTTTTTAGTCTTAGAGATTATTTTCTTGGAGTTTGAAGAGTCTCCTGAATTTGACCTATTACAACCACTAATGCTTACTAGCTCTTGAAGAGCACGATGTGCTGTCTGCCTGGCTGGTTATGAGCCAGCCTCTCAGAGATACTGAACCTCCCTAAGGTAGGCATCAATACATGGGATTTCTTTTTTCACTTAACAGTATAGATGTGCTTAAAAGGAAGTTCTATTTTCAAGGAAAACCGTGCTGTCTCTTTGAAGATATTTACATGTGAGCAGTATCTGTGTATCTGCATCATGGTCTTAGCCAGTGGTTTGCAGGTAATTAATATTAAATAAGGGAAAGAAATTGGCAGCTTCATGTTTTCCAGGTTGTCTACTGCTTAGGGAGACTATACCTGTGGCTTTCTTCATTAGATGAATCCATCTTCTGTAGAAATTATTATTTTTAATATTAGAAGTCATCAATGAAAAGCTTAATCTCATTATTTTCATGTGGTTTCCTCGTAGTGCTCTTAAATTATAAAATCTACGGGAGATGGCTGCAATAGAAGAGAGTCACTATCTAAGTCCAGAGGGATCTTCAGAGAGAAATGCTAGGCTGCTTTTGTCCAAAGTTGTGTTTTTCAGTATTTATCTATGATAGTGTAATTTCTGTGATGAGTTGAGACTTCCTTCTTTGTTTTTTGAAACTGAAGCAGTAATTTTATGTTAAAGGTGTTACTTCAGTAATCTGTGCTTACTCCTGTATGTAGAACTAAAAGCCTTCAAACGAAATAAAGGAAACTATGCTGAAGATATTTTCAACATCTTTACTGTTTTGGATATCTGAACTAACATATTCTCAGGTGATTATTGCCTGCTGTTTTCTAAAGTAGGGACTGTCTTCAAGTGTGTATACGAGATTGAGATATCAAATCCTTTATTTGTGACTGCCTTTTAGGTAGCATATTGAACCTAGAGGGAAGGGCTAAAAATGTTAAATGATGTGTCCTGGGACGCAGATATGAATTTTAGAGGCAGCATTAGGATTTGGAAAAACTAGCACCCTTCTTGGATTTACACATTTTGGTGAAAAAAATCTTGGACTCTTTAAATTTTCTTGCAATAGTTTTAGATTTTTTTTCTTTAAAGACTTGTATGTGCATATACTTTTTTGAAATTGAAATTTATGTTTGTCTAAATTACTTCCTTCCTCCAATATATACTATTCCTTATAACCAAGGGGACAAACCATTTATTTGTAAGGTAGGACCGTATGTATTTCTAGCCTGTTTTGGTCGGGTTTAGCAGGTGGAAAGGGGAACTTATTCCTGCCAGGTGCGCACACTCTGCAGCACCAGCAGGTGAACTGCTGGCCTCTAGTGGTAAACAGGGAGCAATCTGGGAGGTGGAATGTGTCTTGCCCAGAGACATTTTGTGTTATTATTTCATGTAAGATACACCAAAATTTGAAGCATGAGTGAGACTATGGCTGTTATTTATTTTGTTACATGAGTTATGTTCGGTGTGGTTCAGATAATCTTGAAATGAAATGCTCTTCATTTTTACGGGTGTAAATAAAGCTCAAGCTGTGTGTGATCACTGGAAGAAAGCAATTCTTGTAGTGAGAGCAGAGGGAATATGCAGTCAGTATCTTGTTTCTGTAATGAGGAAATGATGCTGTCAGTCTGATTTTGGTGGAGAAATAATGTCATTATAAAATATGTAATCCTGTGAATATATTTATTTATTTTATTTTTAAGTGGTTTTATAAAGAGATAGGGCTCTCCCTGGGCTGTTTGGGTACTTCTCTTGTTTTACAGTTAATAAGGAAAATAGTATAAAGGCTGCTTTGTTGGCCTACAGGTACATGCTGTGTGACAGGGCTGATGGCAGATGCTGCTGATATGACGAGCTGCTGCGTTCCCCTTATTAGCACATCACTGAGCTGCTGTTCAGTCCGTCAAGTTTTGTAGTGGTGCTCGTGTGAACTCTCCTGATTAAAATCTAGTTGTTGTCACCTGAAAATTATACCCAAAGCATGCTCGATCTGTCCAGCAGCCTCTAGGACAGATGATCATTATAGCAATACTGTAGAGGAATTCAAAGAAGGGAGGAAAAAGCAAACATTTCAGGACAGTTAAGAAGAAGAAAAACCCTTCATTAGCCCGAGATGCAATTAGCATGGAAGCAAGACATTTACTAATTTGTGTATCTTCAGATGTTTTTGCATTGCTTTAACTTACTATGATAAGTATGAATTAAAACTTTTCCATTGCCCAACTTGTACTAATACTCAATGTAGTTACTTTCAGCTCAGTTCAGTCCTTTTTAAAGGGCAGAAATAATCTGAGCCCTGCTCATTGAAAATAATGCAATTCAAAGGTAGAATCAAAGGATTTGTGCTAAGGCAAAACCAGAATGGAATCAGATTAACTTGCTTTGAGTTGAGTTTGACTGACTCTGAGGTTGCTCTAGCATTTTCGGGTTAGCTCAGATTAGCTGCCATTCCTACAAGAAGGATATTCCCTTCTGTAAGCCCTCCTTCATCCTCTTTTTGCTCCCTCTCCTCAGTCACTGGAGTGACAGAAAGGATCTGCTTACGCTTACATGGACCTCAATAACAGTATTTGCCAAACATTCTTTGGCAGGACATTTTGTGGTGACTGGAAGTTTCTCTTTTTGTATCCATTTACTCCCTTGTTTGCCTATTTGGGGGCATCTGAGGCATCTTCTGAGTTTCTGGACGCATTTTATCCAGCAGAGAAAGGCATAACAGACTGGGAAATTCTAGAAATATAATATACTTCTCTCCATCAAAGATGGTTTTCAGCACAGGCTGCTCAGCAACAGACCAATGGCTAAATTGTGCAGAGCCTAGCTTTTCCCACTGTGGGGTGACTGCATGCATAGGATGTGACGGAAGGAAATGGCAAAAGCAAATTAAAACATCAAAACCTGCAAGAAGCTTTAATGGCTAGGTGTTTACCTTGTGTTCTTTCTTTGAGTCTTTTTCTGTAGAAGTTGTAAGTGTTGCCTCTGAAAACTTCTGTATTTCAGCAGCTCTAAAGCCTCTTGGTGCTTTCCCCCAGTGTCCGCACCTTTGAAGAATGTGTGGCTGTACTGTAGCTGCTGGAAATCAGTCTTTGTGTTTGTTTCTTAGTGCTGTTCTCCTCATTCACAGGGAGCAGTGGCTTGGAAGAAAAGACTGATGCCCCTCCTGGCATTCATAATAGGATTTCCTTCCATTTACAGGCCCTTAACATTACTTACTCAGCTGTGCAGGGGTTGATGTCAGTGAATAGCTGGCTGAGTCATTTTTGAGTTATTTAATGTGTTGAGAATAAGCCTGCAGCTGTCAGACAAGTAACATCGACATAGGCTTTTTCTAGTTGCAGCCATTCTTAATTTCTACGCTATATTAAAGCTAAGCTAATAATAGTACTTTGGGTGATGCTTTGATGGGAAGCCTTTGTAATGTGTTTATGAGGACTAAAGAGGCCTCAGTAGTGTCATTGCACCTCTAATGTTTCTGTTAAACTGGAGACTGAATGAATAGATGGTGCAGCTTGTTGTTTTGCTGGAGATACAGTATCTGTGTATAGGTCTTTGCAGTGAATTAGCTGTTGAATAGGCACCATAGCTGTGTTGTCATAGCTGAATTCGCTTCTTTTCTTTCTCTTTGACCATGGTTGCTTAGTGTTTCAAGTAGAAACTGGATTGTTAAAAGTGGGACAAATTTAAAGACATAGGGTACAGATGCTGAGTTCCTTGTAACACATTAGAACTCATCATTAGCACTCATTCCCATCATGGTGTTGTGTGGTTTTTTCTTCCCCAGACATAACCTAGCATTTAGCCAAAGCTAATCAGAAAGGAGGAGAGTGGTACGACTATTTTTGCTGCTTTTAGACAATGTACAAATGGCACCTATTCCTAGACTACCATGCAGCAAAATAAATAGAGCCACCTCTGAACTATTTGGTGACTTGAGAATGTTAAGAAGAGTGACAGCAATGAGCTGCATCTGAGAAGAGCAGGCAGTCATGGTAGTGGAGAGATTGATAAGGCCACCATTGTAGCAGAGCTATCTGTCAAATATACCTGTGCCTAGAGAACCAAATCCCTTATTGCTTGCTGTGACAGAATCAGGGAAGCTATGGTGACTTGGAACATGTGAGAATTTATTTCAAATGGTATGTCGTCTTATTAACATCTTTTGTTTAATGGTATAGAATGGCTGATGTCTAACCTGTGTGAAGAACCCATACTGTCATGGTCAAGAAATAAGAATAGAAAGTTAACAGTAAATACAATAGTTATTATAAGGCTGTAACCCTTTAGATGTCATACTGATTTTTGTCTTAAAATTATGTTCCATTAGATATTAACTGAACATCAGACCTTTCTTTGAATAGTTCTGTATTTATTATCAATAAACTAATAAATACTGAATAATGTGTTGATTTCTGTGGATATCTTTTTTTTTTTTTTTTTTTTTTTTTTTATGTGCAGGTGGAGTTGCAGTGTGAGAACTAAATGTGTTAGAAAGTATTTTGTCAGGGATTATGTTGTTTGCTTTCTTGCTTTTCCTTGCCCCTTGGGGTCTCTCTGTGGAGCAACTTTTCTGTATTAGGTAAATTCTATTTCTTGTATAGATGAGCTTGAAAACCGTTTTGAAAGAAAATGCTCTGTGGATTGGGTTTTATTTCCTTTGTTCATACTGAATAAGGCCATAGTGGAAGAATTACATTATATGGCATTGTTTAGTATCGATAATTGTGGCAAAAAACACTTCATGTACTTGAGAAATTTATTTGTCCAAGTCTGTGAAAACATCAAGGGCACCACAAAGAAACAGGCCAGGGTAGCTTGAAAATGCTCTGAAATGACTGGAATGCTTTGGTCTACTGAAAAAGATTATGAGAAACTTAAATATATAGCAGTGCAAAGAAACGAAGCTTGAGGTAGCCTCTTGTTGCCTTTACGTAAATCTCCATGGTTAAGGGTGTAAGCTAGCATTTGAAGTCCCCTGGCAGGAGACTCAATGCATGTTTATTTGTTATTGACCCCCTGTCAGTTTCTCTGTAGCACTTTCCATCCAAGCATTTACCCCAAGAGTTAAACAAGTTAATCTGGTGTCTGTGTTTTAAATATAGTGAAGCTGTAGCCCAGGCAGGTTAAGAGACAGGTCTGGGGCTGCCCAGTGGCAGGAGGCAGATGCAGAATGCAGCTGGTGCAAGACTCGCTTCTGTCTTTGCCATGCTGAGGTATGCAGGACATACAGTGGTGGCAATCACCACACCTTCTTCCTTTGGGTTTTTGTTGTCTTCTGATTACAGAATATCTCTCAGTGTAGGACAAAACATGTCCTTCATGTTACTTCTTCACAAGGAACATTGTGGAGACCATGAGTGAATGTTATCCTGTGGAAAATATTGTCTGTAATCTCTATATATATAAAGGGTACCTAGCAGTGGCAATTCTCTGTCCACATCTGCTCCTCCTTTTGAAGGGAGAAAGGCAATGGGGCCAATGCTTTGTATTCCTTGTGACCCTATTTGTCCACAGTGTTATGTAAGGAGATAAGCTCCTCTCTCATATTCTCTTTCCAATTTTCTTGCATGTTTTGCTTCTTTTTTCCCCTCTTTGTTTATTGTCCGGTTGATAAACCTTGAAAGCAATGTGTAAGAATAAACAGATTGTCCACTCTCTGTATCCCTTACAGACAATAGACTTTGATTTTATTTTTTTTTTTCTTGCTGCTAGAAATGTCAAAATAGTCAGTGACTGGAAAGCTACTGCTCCATGTAACTGGAAAATGTTGACACAATTTTTACTAGCATCAAGACTCTTAATGAGCAACTGTTAAGGGACAGAAGACCAAAACAAATAATTGTATTGTTCATTGCGCTTACCCTGTCAGCTACAGTCCTCTTCTGAAAAGTAGAACAATATCTTTATGATAATTAGAGATGTAAGATCTGAGAGTCTCTTCTTACACTTGAAATTTGTAATTACCAATCATTCCGAAAACCTGAATAGGTATTTTGGCCACAGAGTGTTGAGAGCAAACTTGGCTCAGAGCCATTAATGAGTCACTGGTAGATCGGTGTCCTAACCTTGTCTTGGCCTCCATGCCATTCACAGTTAGTGTGAATACCTTTGGATGATATAACTGAATAGGATGCCCCTTCTGGAGATTTCTAATGCTGGAATAGCTGCAGCCCTTTGTCTAGTACAATGATATTTGCAGTGGCAGTGAAACAGACACATTTTTAGTAGTTAAAACAGTGAATAATGGAAGCTGAGGGAAATAGTCTCACTTCTCTTTGTGGGATTTAAGTGTGCAAAGTCTATTAATGCAAATGGTGGTAATTAGTTTAGACTCTGCTAGTACTCACATGTAAGAAATATGCAAAATCAGATAAAATACGTACCTTTTTTTTCACCAGGATTGTCTGAAAATTAGCAAACTGCTGTTCTAGATTTTACTAAAGTGGGTTTTGTTTTTAATGAAAAAAATAGAGCTATCACAAGCTTTATTAAAAGGACACCCTGGTTTATGTACTGTACAGCTGTGGTGCTTTCTGCTTTCTCTGCTGATTGCACTGTCATTATCCCAGGTATAAAGGCTGTTCATGTGTTCAATGTGTTCTCTACACATTTTTTTTTTTTTTTTTTAAATACATGGACCTTTAAAGATAGCTCTATGCAAGAATTAATTATTGGGATGGAGTCAGAAGGGAATGCTGGAGTCCAAATTCAGGTTCTCCAAACATTTGGTTGATGAAAGAACTTCAAGAGGTCCTTGTTTCAATGAGAAAAATATTTTTTATATGTTTCTCTCTCATTACTTGTTCTATTTGCTAAATGGTACTTCCTGCTTGATTTCTTGATGATGTGATGATTTAGAAGAACTGCCGACTTGAAAAAGGCTTGGAAATTGAATTTGCCTATACACATGCAGAATATTTATTTTTTTTCTCTTGGATTTATTTTGTGACTATTATTGCTAAGGGCTTAATTCTAACAGCTACCAAGGGCCTGATTCTAACAGCTACCACCTCTATTGGTCTTATATTTTTATTACAGCTTTACCTGTAGAAATTAGATTAGAGTCAAGCCTTGTAGTAACAAGGACTGACTTGTTTGCTCCTGAATTCTTCAGTTGTACGTCCTCATCTCTCAAAAGGTCACATGTTCTGTCTGTCCCTCAGGTTTTTAACAAAGTGAGAACCTTTAGATGCATTTTGTGTATCAGCCTAACAAATAATATTTGGTTATGTACTTAATGAAAAAGATTGCTTGTGGATGCTCTCGCTTTACTTTCAGTTATCTGTGCTCATCGATCCATGAGAGCAGTTTAATTGGACTAAAAATGAATGTCTATGGATGTAGAAAAAATAAGTCTTTAAACTCGTTTATAGCACTGACACAACTGACTTCATAGAGTAATTTAGGAAAGGTTAAAATGGAGATACAATGTTCCATGTGGCTGCTTCCTTCAAAACTCACATTTAACCTGCCACTATTTTTAAAATCAAGAGCTGTGACAATGAGTTGATTTGTTGATGAGAGTTCTGGAGGCTTCTGGTAATCTGTCTCTGTGTACATACATTGCTTTGATTTACTGTGAATTTATTTCAGCCACGCTTATGACAGCAAGAACTGGCCATGAAAGGATAAGAAATGGCCTTAACTCTTACCCAAAAACCAGAGAGAGTTATTGACAGAGCTTATCTCTGTCTCTTAAATAGCTAAGTGGGAAAAGTAGACTTTGTTCTGTTTTGTTACAAGGAAGTGGTTTCTTTTTTTTTTTAATCTTGAATATAATGTATTGCTGAACAATCAGAATCACCAGCTGTGTTTTCCAAATTGTGGAATTCAAGACATCTATTTGTATGCATGTAGGGCAGAAGGGTAATTGATGTTTAGGTCAGTACCTTTAATGGTCTCTCAAAATAACATAGTAGTAGTGTGATCTGATTGTTGCTAATCTCATTTCCTGGTTTAAAAAGTGTTTGAGATTTTTGGCTGCATTTTCTGGCAGTCTGCTGAATTGCTGGGTGAAAATACAGTAATTTAGAACAACTCACACTTCTTTAACTCAATTTGTAAGTGAATTTCTCAAAAGGCTTGATAAAGCCTTTAATTACAGGGTAGCTCAAAAAAACTATCCACAGGACAATGCAGATACCATTTCAGTCTCAGCTATATTACCTTTATGGCAATCACTCTTAATGTCAGCTAATGAGTATAGTGTTGAGGAGAGAGCAGGTATTGGCAGTATAACACAGCTGTTGCTGCAACTATAAAAGGTCATTGGATTTTTAAGCTTTCAGTTAGCAAACAGCTACTTAAATGGAACTGGGAGTGATGTTTCAGCCATCCAAACCAACAACAAAGCCTTCTTTAAACAGTAACCAAATCACATTTAGGATTTTTTTTTTTTTTTTTTTTTTGGCCCTTCTCTAAGTGTGTTATGGTGCTTACTTTTGAAGCTGAGACCGAAACAATCACTCTGAAGTCAGACATGATTTCCAACTCTTCAACCCAGCTCCTAACTTGGGTCTCCTGGTGCTGTTTTGACATCTTGTCTGTTGGCTTGTGCTTTCCGCATTAGTGGCACATGTCCAGTGTTTTTAGCTTGCTCCTGTATTATAGTCAAAGTAACGAGTATTGCTCATCTCGCTTCCTGCTAGACCATGCATTATATTAAAATCAGTTTTTCTATGTTACCCTTAACTTGAACTTGAGGGTTGTCATTATAGTTCAGTGTTTGTGGCTTATTTAACATTGTATTTTTAAACACAGTTATTTGTATTCCTCTGTTCTTTGTTTGCAATCACTGAAAGGAGACAGTAGCCCTGTCTGACCAAGTGCATTGGGAAGGAGGAAACGCTGCTTGTTAAACAGGACCTTTAGTTTCCTATCATTTAGGAACAAGATAAATTATTCAGCTAAGCTTGTTTGTTATTTAAAGAATGTAATGTCCTGATATAATTCTTTGATTCAATGATGTGTAAAAATGAAAACTTAAAATGTTTGCTACTGTAGTTTTGTGATCTTGTAAATAGTAGGCCAGATCCAGAAAGCAAATATTAAGATTAATTACGCGCTACTTATCTAGGAGAGAAATTCACTTCTAAATAATAATGTGAATTTCTCTCTTCAGCTTTAGCCATCCAGAAAGTTAGGCATTTAGCATACATTAATTGTCAAAATTAATTGACAGGACAATAGCATCTCAACATGATGCATTGTAAAACTGGAATGAGAGACAGCTGGAATGTATCATTGAATGCGGAAAGAGCTGAGATGACCAGCTTTGTCTAGAGACTGGGAATATTATCACTGAGAGACAGGTTTTTAGAAATAACAAGTGGAGAAGATTTTAGAAACTGGCCTTTCATTGTCATTATTGACTTCTGCTTTGTGTGTGATCACTGTTAAAACCTTAAGCATCTAATCCTGTGTTAAGTTTGCATTTCTAAATCAATACTACCAGAGGAGAATTTTGCTTGCAGAGTTTATTCCATGTTTGACAAACGAAAACTATTAATGAGGAATTCCTAATTTCCATCTACATTTCTGTTATGCATTTAGCTTAAATGATAGATTTATGCTACTGTGCTTCGTCATTCATCTTCCTTTCTTCTAACAGAAATTATCGTTATTGTTTTTACTTACAATATGTTAAGTGGACATTTTTTGTCACTGTTATCAATTGATATTTCTTGGTGCACCAACAGGCATGTTGAACACCTCGCAAAGCAGTAGAATATGACTTCTGAACCTGGGGAATTGTGATGAAAATTGGTGTAATGAGGGTGTAGCAGTGACGATAGTAAAACTAGAAGTGTTCCTATATTCAGCAAGATTATAGCATACCTGGAGGTAAACAAAGTGAACTGGGGATATTTGTTTTACTTTTCTTAGTTGCTGGTCTCCTTGCAATGCAGATCTTTTGTCTTTGGAAAAGCTATGTCCTTTCTCAATTGAGTATGTGTTCAGCAATAAATTACTTGAAAATAAAAATCATAATTGTGTACGCGCCAATGAAAAATGAGTCTTGAACTCTATCTCTACTTAAGTGTCTTCCCTCCTAAAAGTAACTTGTTACTGCTTTTTGAAAATGTAATAGAAAATGTGCAGCAAGATGATGTGACACCATTTTAAATAGTCTTTATTGTCCATGGCCATTTCCTGTTGATTTAGAAGGATATACATGTTTGCTGCATATTCCTCTCAGAAGGGCTCCATCTCTCTTTCAGGACTGTGGTGATATTAATGTTAAGAAGGTATTCCTGCAGACAAGACAAATAGAAGACAATAACAGTTCTGTCTAAGGTTAATCAAACAAAGATCCTAAAAATATGGTGGCCTCTTGATAAAGGTAATTCTGTATTTGTAGATCAAGACGATCTGCAGATCATTTTGAGCATGTAAGGATTTGCAGTAGGCATTGTCATTGTTTTAATAGGGTATAGCAGTACATTGTCTGTAGATCAACAAGGTATGACTGAAGTAATTCCTCTAGAATTAACACTCAATAAAAAAATCCCAGTAGGATTAATGAAGAAGGGAGATCAGTTATAAAGGATATCTATTTATACTTTTAACACTTCTGAAAAACTGAAAAATACTTTGATATATTTGTAGAGCTTGAGGGTCTTCCTCAGTTGCATAACAGCACATGGCTTCTGAAGTACACAATAGATGGACTACATTAGTGTGGTACACACCAGATTGGCAGCAGGCATGAGTGATGCTCATCTCCTTTCTGAAGCAACTTGTCAGTCATTCAATTTAGCAAATATGTGTTTTCCACTGAGAGTGGAAATACCAATGTGGTACCGGGTTGATGTTGAATACCAGATACCATGGCTCTTTCAGCAAAGGTAGTTTTTTGTTTTTGTTTTTTTTTTTTTTTTAATTTCACTGTCACTAAGATTGTAACCTGCTGAATGTGCCTAACAATTACAGACTTCTTTAGCTGTCAGCTGTCACTGTATTGCAGAAGCTGGAGATTTTCATTGGCACTGTACATGACTTTGAAATCTTCTGGGGTGAGCAGAACTGCTGTGTTAAAGTATTGCTAATAAAAATGTAAATACCAAAAGATACATTATCCAGGGAAATTCAGATCTGCAGAATGTGCAGATCTGTGCTGCAAACCTTTGTGAGGGAGAGCAGCAATAGAGATTTGGGTATTGAGATGAGCAGCACTGGCTTTTGACTCTTCAAAGTGTCACAGATGGCAGGGAGGCAAATTAACAATTCTTTGAGAAAACAGTTGTGTGTGTTACCAGGCTTCTGACAGATGGGTTTCTGCAATAAGGCCTGCAAGCTATAGTTTCCACTGCTGCTGTTGACTTACGAATTCAGGGGAGTTAGTGCTGGATCAATAGGGATTTCAGAAGGCTTCAAGGCTTATACTCGGAGGTGAGTAAGTGATATCCTTGGGCATTCAAGAGGTTACTCAGTAATAAATCAGGCAAATAAATGAATTTATGCCACAGTAGTGATATTACAGAATGAACTAGCTTGGAAGGTACTGTTTTTTTCCTGTCTTTAGCAAATGCACGTATGACCAAGATTTGGTTAATTCAGTTTGGTAACTGGATCAGCAGTTTCTGTGGCAAAAGCCTGACTACCGGTAGTGCTGATGACAGAAGTGCAGATCTGTTACCCTTCTGAAGAGCTGAGAGGCTAACCCTTCCTGTCCTGTTTTCTGAGGTGCCATCGCTGATGGTCCTCTGGCTTGGTGGGAACAGCATCTTGTGGTTCTGCCACACCTGTCCTGTGGTGCATGCATTGAACCACTCTTGTTCCTGGAACGGAGTGGAAGAAAAGACTTTCAGGAAATGACAGTACTCCAAACTGCTACTCTTTGATTAAGAAAGAAATAGGAGGAAATCTAAATCCTTTCTCTGCAGACTTTTTTAAAAAAAGAGACCAGCAAAGGGTCTCTGCTGTACACATGGATGCATATGAGATCCTCTTACAGGAAGAGGAGAAGGCAAGTGCATGCTGATGTTCTAATTTCTTTCTCTCAAGTTTCTTTTTTTTCTGGATGCATTCAGTTATATGATAAAGAAAAAAAGCTCGGATTAAACTAACCTCAGATCTGTTACAGAATGTCATATCAAATGCAGAGAGAGAATACCTCTTAAGAGAATTGTGAGTTGTTATCTGAATGGTTATAGGAATTCCTGTCATATTAAAAAAAAAAAAAAAAAAAAGCAATATGCAGAAATGCAGAATTAGGAAGCAATGGAAATGTGTAATGTAAATAAGAGTACTAGGATTTATTGGTGTCAGTAAAAGGTTTGCCTCATTTCAAGAGGCATGGAGAGGGTTGCATGTAGGGGTATTTATAATGGACATAGAATTAAAGAATGGTTTGGGTTGGAAGGGACATTGATGATCATCTTATTCCAACCCCCCTGCCATCGGCAGGGACACCTGCCCCTAGGCCAGGTTGCCCCAGGCCCCATTCAGCCTGGCCGTGAACAACTCTGGGGTGGAGCATCCACAGCTTCTCTGGGCAACTTGTGTAAGTGCCTCACCACCCTCATAAAATTTGCATCTCATTTGGGATTCAAAATCAGAGTACAGTATTCAAAATACTGAGCATCAGATTCAAAATCAGTACAATTTAACCTACTGAAATTTCCACCTGCAGAACAAAAATCCTCTTGCAGAGGCAAGGGTAACAAATAGGGGCACATCAGATATTGTATCACCCTTGGTATACCTTTTCCCATGATTTGGGTCAAGTAAGCCCCTATGTGCCTTTCCTAGACCACCTGCTAATGGTTAGAACATCTCACTACTTGAACAAATAACCCAGTGTTGCCCTTGAGGAAGTCATCCTTAGATCCTCAGGAGCACAAGTTAGGAATGGAAATCTATGGGAAAACTGTTTTTGCACATCAGTGAATGAACCTTTTAGATTCCATGGTCCCCAACATCAAATTTTGACTAAATGCCTAGCAGAGGGGAACCCTGATTGCACCTGGACCACTATGCACCAAAATACAGATGTATTAATTAAAAGTGTAGTAAAAGCAGTAACTACATATGGCATTAACCTATTTAGGAAAAAAAAATACTGTCGATGAACGTTGTTATTCTCAAATTACTGAACTTTTAAGTAATTCACTTTCCAAACATTTGTAATTCTTATTGTGCTGTATCAGTCAGCAGTATACCTAGTACCAGGGAGGGAATGTTTCATACTGACAGGGTAAAGGAGAAAAGGGAATGTTATTTTTTTATTTTTTTCTTCAGAGATAGAAGCAATGCAATTCATTGATGATGGTGTCTTAGGAAATGTTAGGGACAGCCTGTCAGGTTCACTGGTGAGAACATCTTCTGGGTAGACTGATAGACAAGAATAATAAAGCTAGGTCTTAAGAACATGAAAGAGCAAGCTCTTGGCAGGAAGCCATAGGCAAAAAGTTCATCTCTGTTTTTAGAAATGAGTAAAATTCCAACAGAAAGGAGGTGGAAATAAGCAAAGCTAGGTGGGTAGAAGGGTAACCAGAGCACTGATGCTATTTGCAAAGGAAACACAGAGCTGCATATTGCATGGGGACTCATCACAGATTCATCCCTATTTCAGTGTCTGAGAATAGAAAAGGGGCAAATGAAATCATGCAAAATTCAGACTTCCCGTTAAATTTTTAGTATTGTACTGAGAGCAAGACATCTGCCCAAACCCCTTCTACCCCAAAGCACCCCCTGCTGCATGCAAACACAAAGCTGAGGCATGACCAATGCCTGAAGCCTCAGCAGTGGCAGAAGGCAGTGAATGTGCTCAGCACAGGCTAGGAGAAATTAGCTGAACAGCTTGCTGTCAGTATGGCCTAGGGTATGACACCTTCCCAGTCCTAAAACTAACATGAACATAAAGGAGATGAAACCATGAACTTAAACAATATTTGTAAAGTCATATATTTGTATTTCTGCTTTCATATATGATATTCTAACATGCATATGTAGTAAAAATAAATAAATAAATAAATTAAAAAAAATTATAAAACTCCATTATAAAACTGACTTTTAGTCACTTTGAGCACTTCATTTTTATTTTTTACAGTTCCAACAACATCATCACACTTTATATGCTCCCTGCTTTATACTCTATCTGTATTATTTATTTATTTTTTGTCACCTACAAATGGTAACAAGAAGAAATCTGTATGGTCGATGGTGATGTCTGGTTGGGGAGGGAGGGAAAAAACAACCCTGAACACTGCTGAACTGTGTATGCTGCAACTGGGGTAGCTGAATATTTCTTGAACTTGTCACAATATATGTAACTGCAATTGTGATGTTGGCCTAGATCTGTTCCTGCTGGAGACCATAGTAAACTTCTTTTTCTATCCAGCGGGAGCTAAGTTAGTCAGGCAATGAGAGCTTTAGAAAATCCCACCCTACAATTACAACCAAAAATAATTTTATAGCAAATGGTTGTCTCTGGTTTCTTTCTTTAAAGCTAAGCCACCCACTGGGAGTTTGATTCTATAGGACTGTGAAGATGATTTGAGGGAGGGGAATATCAACCTAAAAATAACTTGTTGAGGCATAAAAGAACTTCTCTAAAGTCATGGTTGTAGGCTTGTTATTTCTGGACCTCTAGGGCTGAGAAATAAGTGGTGGATGCTTTGGAAAGAGAATATGTGTGTGTGCATGTGCCTGTGTGCTTTGAATGTATACACAGAATTTTTTTTTTTTGAATTTTTGCTATCCTTGGAATGAATTAGAATCACTTATTTAAGACCCTTGATTACTCCCTTCTTCAACGTTCTCATTACATTTGTTATAGTTACTGCAGTTCTTAAGAGTCTTAATTATTAGAAAAGTTGTTGAAAATCGTTTAGTTATGGTTTATAAAAGGTGAGGCTGTTGATATAGGCAAGTGAATCACTGTCAGCAGAACTGCATAAAAAGCTAAAGCTTTTTTTTTTTTTCTTTAGCAAGAATCTGAGAAGCTTCTTTGTAAGTATAACGATAGGCAGGGAGCCTTTTTTTTGTGCAGAATTCTCACCAGAGTCGATCCAGATTTGGTAACTTCAACAAATCTGTGATAACTTCCTAGTGTGTTCACATGAGAACAGAATATGCCCTGTGGTGTTCTGCTGCTTGCTGTACCCTAGAGCTAATTAACAAGGTTCTCTGCTCTGGCTGTTGCCAATTTGGGACTAGCACTACTGCATCTCCCCTTTGCTGCACGCCTGGCTGTAGCATCATTGGAGGCTGAGATGTTGCTTGGGAATGAGGTGGCTAATTCCTGTGAATAAAAGGCACCTACTTTTTTTGCTCCTAGGAGACCAAAGCGTGTAATGTGTTGGTTGTGTTCAGTTATCAGAGTATTTGCCAGGTGTGCAGACTTTTTTTTCTCTTGTTTGAGTTGACTGACTTGGGAATACAGTCTTACTGCTTTTCAGAGTGGATGTCATTGGTCTTGCAGTGTAAATGCATAAGGCTATCTGCAATTCTCTGCTGCATTTCTGCTGGCAGAGCTGGCTGTATGATGTAAGGTGAAGCTAAAGCCAGAAATGGAACAAATCTTGCTTGAGTTCTGTAGCTCTTCCACGAAGAGTTAATGTTCATGTGTTTGTTTTAAAGCACGTTTTTGTGCATTTATTTTTTCTTTGAGCCTTCAATAACACACATCAGCCTAATATATGAAGGATTTGCAGTCAGATGCTACTTGGGAAGAAGCAAGGATGTAAACATTGCTGCTTGCTTCATAAAGAAGCATATTAATCTCACTCTACCAGGCCTTTGTAAATGTTTGCAGTGGATAAATGATATTACAGTTCTTCAAGCATGTAGAGAAGGGAAAGCTGGTTCCTTCACTTGTGCTGTCAGCTATCATTGGCAACATAAAGTCTGTGTTCCTACAGCTGCTGACAGTTTGTAGAAATCATGAATAAAAATATGCATTTTTAGTCAAATTGTGCTGTCTAACCCCAGTATGCTGTTAGCATGATATCCTATTTCTAGGAGGAATATAATAATTTGATTGAATAATTCTGTTTTGAATTAGTATTTCATTTTTATGCCTGTATTCTCAAGGCTATAAATATATTCATGTGATCATTCTGACGTATAATAAAGAGCTATGATAATTCCTGAATAACATAAAATAATTCATCTGCAATTTAGTTCAAATGTTATATATATGTATACACACATCTCAATGATTATGCAACATTTTATTTTTGTCACCATTTTACAAAAACTTATAATTGCACTTTTTAAGACTATAATTTCAAGAAAAATTCCATGTAGTAATTGAAGTGTTGATTGGTGCTAGAAAAGGTAGATTACAGAAAGGATTCCAGTCTGTCTTCCAGAGGTCATAAATAGAATTGCACATACCACAGTAATATGAATTTTAATTTATATTTCTGTTCAGTTATAGAAAACATTTGTGGTTATTTGTCCTCTGTAATTTGCCGACTGTTTTGTGTAAATGCCAGATGTACCATTTTTCTATATATTTTCCATTTCTTAGCTGAACAAAAATGTCATTTCCCAGTAGACGAAGTCCTCTGTAAATAAAGTAAAAACACAAATGTAAAATGTCAGCAACTGTTTTCTTTTAAAGAAGGCCTTTTTTGTTTGTTTGTTTGTTTGCATGCAGTGGGTAGGGAAAAGGAGTTGCATTTTTTCCCATTATTGCCAATAAGCGTGGTATTTCAAGCAGCATCTTTAATTCTTCTCTAGGGGCTGGCTGGTATAAAATGATGATAATGAATTATTAACAGTTTTTAACAGAGATGCTGTTAGTTCAGTGTGTCTGTAATCCATAGTCAGGTCCTGTCCTACTCAGGGGAATAGCACTTTGTTCTGTGAAATCAGTGGGATTTCAGCTGTGGTCAGATGATCTTTGATGAAACAGCTCTAGTGGCCTGAGGTGTTACCATCCCTGAACTGCTCAACTTTGTGTTGTAGTTTGGGCTGGAGGACAGTTCTGCTAGTGGACAAGTTGTGCTCATCAGCAGCTTTGATATCAAATCAACTGTTGCTGTTTAATAAGGTCTCACTTGAAGTGATGCCAGCTGACTCTGTGCTGAAGAGGAGGAATGTTCATATGATCAGCTCCTCAATGGACAGTGAAAGGAGTTGTCTCCAGCTGAGGAGTGAGCAGATGGCTTATACAAGTGAAAGGCTTACACCATATAGAAACAGGTAGCTCTGGGAAATACCAGCCTTTAGGTTTTCTTAGCTTATTTGAAACATGGGGAACAAAGTTGTGGATCATGTGTGGATCACACAGAATCACAGAGATCTGCACATTAGAGCCCAGATTCGTTCCAAGAACTGAGTAGATGGCAGGTTAGGAAGGTAAATTGTAGTCTTCATTTGAAGAGAGAGAGGAATTTTGAGGTTATGTTTCCTTCCATCTAGGTTTTAAGTAGTTTCAAGTGCTTGACCTTCTAATTTTTCTGTAGAAGGACCACATGCCATTTTATACACATACATTAAGTATTATCCTTTGCTTATCTTACACATCCCTAGGTAAGATGAATGTGGTGTTAACAGGTCAAACTCACAGTCACTGTGCTAACAAATTGCTTCTGATGAAGTTGTGCAAGTTATCTTGCGTATCTCTCACTATGTGTTAAGTTGTAGTGCATTAACTTGCAGTTAATGTCTAAAACTGTGCACAGTGATGGCTGCCAGGGTTAAGCTGATATTTTGTAGGTGAATAAACCATAGTAACTGGTTTTGGAGTCTAAGCCCAAGCTGAATGTGCATATAAGGAGTATTGACATGACTTAGCTTCTTTAGTAGTGCAGCTGTGTACTCAGAAACCAGGAATTACAGTAATAGGTTCAGCCTAAGGTAGGTAAATGTGATCAGTTTAGTTTAGTACCCTACATCTAGCAGAAATTTGTTCAAGGAAAAGTCAATAACTTAGAACAAAAAGTGAAAGGGAAATATTTTTTTTTTATTTTGTTTTGTTTTCCTTATTTTTTTTAATAAATATACCACTACTCGATTTCATTGAATGACCTACACTCTTCTGTCAGGAGACAGAGAACTAAAGCTCTCTCAATATATCATTATTTTAGCTACATTAATTGTGCATTTTCTTATTTCCCTTCTGGGATAAGCATTATCAATGTTTTCAAATCCTACTTCAAAGGAAGAAGTTCTGTTTACAAAGAATTTCTGAAAATATGGTTAATCTTAGAAGTGTGTTCCAGATAAACTTTATCTAATAAATGTAACATTACTGTTACAACACATTACCTATTTCCATTATTGTGGAAAACATGGAGTCAGAAAATAATGTCCTATCTGTTCATTCACCTTGTGCTGGTACCTTTAGACTGAGCCTGAGAGCTAGCACGAGATAATCTGTCTGGTTATGTTTGAGGATAAAGAAAGAACAATATATTTCTCATAAAATCAGCTACTAGCGAGTCAGGGTTTTTAATGGAGTTTCTGGATTGCCCAACTCCCCAGCAGTGTGTTAGAATGGCTTAACAAAGAGTAGCACAAACCAGACAGCACAGTCACCAGAGAAACAAAGATAATCTACATATTTATGAGAATAAATAAAGACAACATTTGTACTACTTCTTCTTGCTGTCTCAGTTGCTTCTTCCAATTATAGCATCCTTTCTTTAATCTTTCTTCATCTTTTTCTTAATACTGGTAAACTCATCTTTAGCTATGTTGTCTAGACATCTTTTTCTTGCTTAAATATTTATATTTTTAATTTGTTTTAATTTATGATCACAACATACTCTGAATGAGATAATATGAATACCCCTAGTTGTGTTTACCCTAGGCTACTTTTGTGGTGTATTTGTGACATTTAAGGTGGAGTTAGAGAGAGAGAGCCTGTCTTTAACATAACCAGTGGCGAGAGGTATGACACCGTGCGGGTAGATGTGGATGTATATGTTGGGAATTTGAACAGATATGTGCCTCTTTTTTTTTTTTTTTTTTTTTGAAGAGCATACTAACATGCATTCTAATGCTCTCTCATCTGTAATAAACTTAGCACCAGTGCCTAGGTTGTTAAAAACAACAACAAAAAAAAAAACACAACACCATACTCATCTAAAAGATGGCCATTGCAATAAGACTTCTAAATGAAATGTCATAGTATTAAGACGCGAAAGTATTGTTTTTTTAATTAAAAAAAAAAAAAAAAAAAAACAAAACAAACAAAAAAAAAACACAACAACAACAACAAACTTGCTGAGCCCCTGCAGAATTGTGATCTAGTAATTACTATAGCCAATGGTCAAATTCTGTGTAATGAAGTCTTAGTGTAAAAATAAATAAATAAATAGATAAAGTTGGTAACTGTTGTGAAAAGATTGACCAGTCCTGAGATTACCTTTCTTGACCTAAGTGTTTTTGGTACATCCACCCGTACCATGCTTTTTAGCATTTGAGAAGAACACTAAAGGGGAAGAAGCTACAAGGGGAATATATCTTATAACTAGTGTCTGTGCTGGCTAACCATGACAGTGCATAGCAGGAACTACGCATACCTTGTTTAAGTGTAGTCTTTAGGTAGTAAAGAAGAGAGCTAAGAAGGATTTAATCCTTACTGAATGCTTTAGAGTATGCATTCCCACCACAATCCTGAACAGACTGCTGCTGCTGTAGACCAACAATAGAGAAGCTCAAATTTTGCACTAAATCAGGAAATCAGGGTGATTCAGACAAAATCAGGGTAATTCATATAAAATGGATCTGAATCAGAAGGTATTCCAATTTGTGTTATATAAATGTTAGTGTTATATAAACAGTGTTTTAACATGCACTTATGTAGACTTTTTATCATGGTTGTGTTTATTTGGTATTGTTTTGCTGCAAGAAAATAATTCTTGAAGTATAACTAAGATTAATATTTTTCTCTTCTGTTAGTAAAAATAAAAATACAAAGTTAATCTGGGAAAATAAAAACCAGGTGTCTACTCTATTTTATGCATAAATGCTAGATAAATGCCAATCTTATGTATTTTTTTAATTAAGTTTAGTAAAGGTTCCTTGACTAACTCTTGCACTTCTTTTGGTCATTGATATTATATTAGGTGAAATACCTTTATTCAGTCCACATATAATTGTACAGATAAATTAAACCATAATAACAGTGAAGCTGTTTCTTATTTGGGAAAGAAATCATGGTGGTCAGCTCCAATACTGATACATGTATTTGGGCCCAGGACTTAGGATGATGTCTGTCTACTACATAAATTGAATAATCACTGTTCAGTTTCTGCTATGTAAACTTTAAATGCTGTAAAGGTCCCAGGGATGATACTGGTGCTTCTCATGGGTAGTATCTCCTTTTATTGTTGGAGAAATCATTGTGAATTCAAATGTTTCCCAAGGTAGTCTGATATGTTGAACAGTTCTAACAATTAGTTACTTAATGATTTTTAAAAGTACTGAAGATATATGGACATATTCAAGGAATTACATAATCTATTCAGTGTAAGTGTTAAATGTAATGTATTTGATATAATTAGGAAAAACAGTAATTGAGATCTAAGAAAGGAATTCTCTTTTTTTCTTCTTTGTTTTAAACTTCTCTACTGTTAGCCTACTAGTAGCTAGAAGATTTGAAACTTTTTGACGATCTAAATTATCTTTGGATTTCTTATATATAGAGAAAATAAAGAAAATAAGTTTTTAAAAAAGGATAAAGGCAACGGCAATTAATGAAGTTGGAGAACTTTTCTCCATGGCTGGATGATTTCTTGTTGTCTGAATGAGTTTCTCTTAGCAGTGGCCAGTACAGGAGAGACTAATCACAGTTCATATAATATGAGTAGCAAAGGCCTAAACTCGGAGTTCAAAGTCAACAGTTCTTCCTAACCACAACAAATTGCTCCTGTGTGTTACTCTACTAATGTATTTCATGTTTACATAAAGTATTTTTGTGTATGTGTGTTTGTCAAAATTCTCCGTTATAAGAACAAATACACTTAATTCATGTTGATAACATTCTGCGAGCTCCTTTTCCCTTTTTTCTGTGATTGCTTTTGGTTGCATTTTTGAATTTTTCTGCTGGTCTAGCTGATACATTTGAAGACTCCTGTGCTGCTGAACAACAAGCTATTTGTGATTGCAACAGATGTTTGTGGCATTTTGCTGAGCATATTTTGCTATTTGTTCTACTCCAGGAGTAAATGAAGGCATGGTTCCCTGAAATCAACATTTGGCAACGAGGGCTAATTGTGGGAAAAATCTGTTTCCAGAAGAAGTCCTTGAACCATCTCTTCTGTGATGGTCGATTCAGACTTTTGAGGCAGAGAAGAATTGTATCTGTTGTGCAAGTACTTGACTGAAGGCAGCCTTTCAGAACTGGAAACTTGAATGGGTGGTGTGCTTGCCTGGTGCTTTCAGTTATCACGAACTATAAATCTGACTAAGGACAGCACCATCATGATTGTTGTATATCATCATATAACTGCATCTGGAAAACTGTTTGTCTGCCATTAAACAAACATTTCAATGCTTTAAGACAGCAGCACACATACAACAATTTCAGGTCATTCATCTGTCCAGCTTTTGATCCACTGTGAAACGAAATGACAAAGTTTATGTACTTGGTCACACTGCTGACAGATTCCTCAAGATGCTTTGAAGAAATCTGGCAGCTCCAATTTCAGTTTACTAATGTGAGAAAGTGCTTTTTAAAGGGAATAAACATTTTATGTGGTGAGTTGCAGTCTTGTCAGGGAAAGTGTTTAGCTTTACAAAAACATAAAGCAAACTCTCCTCCATAAATATGATAGGGCTTTTCAGTAATACTGTTAGACAAAACTATATCGTTAATGCTGCAGAAAGTTTGCTGGGAAAAAAAAAAAAAAGATTCCATAGACCACTGTATTTCTAGGGGAAAAAAAAAAAAGGAAACTGAGAAATATCCTGACAAAGTTAAACTGCATGATTAAAAAAAAAAAAAAAAAAAAAAAAAAAAGAAACAAAAAATCCTTCATTGTTTTGAATTTTTTTATTTATTTATTTATTTTTTTAATTCTAAATTTAACATGAAATATTGGCCCAAATATGATTCTTTAGGGAAATACCTTTACAAATGATAAATCCAGATGTTCAATATTTTTAGATAATTCTTGTTTATGGACTAACCTGAAACTTTGTATTTAACCTCTCAAAGCTGCTGATGTATCCAAATCAAATTCTTTGGTTTGGGACTGTCTCAAGTTTTACAACAGAGTAACTGGTTGAAGGCATTTCTTCAGTGATTTTGTACATCTGGAAGGAGATTGAGAGTACAGTAAGGGTAATTGTTTTATCCAAACACACAGAGCAAGAAGTAGTTCAGGAGAGAAAGCTGCCACAACACAAGTTTGGGCACTGCAGTGTCTGCTATGCAAAGAGACTTTGCTCCTGAGAGCAAAGAATAAGAAAACTGATCTCTCCCTTCCTATTCAAATTGGATCGATTTCCTTAGTGCTTTTTAAAACAGTATAAATGAAATAGAGCTTGTAGAAGAACTTAATTGCTGTTCAAGACAATTACTTGTTTTCTGCTGTACTGTAATATATAATGCCCTCCTCCCCTCAAGATAGCATGTTTCATCTTAGGTTGAAAACACTTAATAGTAATTATTCTGCCTTTAAGGTACGTACACCCATGGGAAGGTAAATATTATGTTATTCCAGATGTGAAAGGAACATAAGGATGAAAAAATGGGCCTTTTAACCTGTTGCTGATATCTGATGTGTCACCAGAGGGCTAGAAGGTCTCAAATACACCTCAAAATTGAGGGAGGTGGGAGTGATCTGTAGAACTACTCAGTAAGCCCAATACCCATAAAAAATGTTTTTAAAAAATAAAAGTTAAAGAACAAAAATAAAAGATAAATTTGAAATAAATAATATTGAAAGGATTCTATATGAAACTGAATGTCTCAAACCTGTTGGAGCTTTTTGGAGGAACTTACCAAATGTATAAACAGGTGTGATTTGGTTGTTTTAGTCTACCTGGATTTTTCAACAAAACACCGGAGCAAATCCTTTCAAACAGTTCAACTGCTGTAGCTTGAGAAGTCCTACTTTCCTATGTCTTCCACTGCTTTGAGCGTTTTTATTGGCATAGGGTTCTGTAGATGCTAAAAATTTGCATTGGTTTAAAAAGGGATTAAGAAATTCATGGAAGAAAAGTACATCTAGACTATTAAGCACAAAGCTTTCATTCTTGGCTTAGAAGCTACTGAACCATGAGTTGTGGGAAGATGGCAGTGTAGAAAAAACGTAGGGCAAAAAGCACGGGGCAAAGATTTACTTTCCTATTATGATTTGCCTCAGAAATCTGTTTCTTTCTGATCTGGGAGAAAAGACATTGATATGCAGCCTCTGTCTACTCTAATGTGGCTAATCTTATAAATATTTGAAGAGTATAAAACTGCAAAAGCCCCTACATAGCATCTGCACCTTGCACTGGCCAGTGCTCTCTGTAGCTATATTTTTATGTGAGGTAATAAAAGTACTCAAAAATAATTTCTTAAATTAAATATTATGGTGGTTCTCTGAATCAATTATAATTGAATGATTACCCTCGTACAGCTAAAAATACTTGATTTAACACCATTCAAGTACAATTGTGCAGTATATGATTCTCTTCAGGAGGATGTACCAAAATACACCTGGATACACCTGAAATGACTCCACATGTTCTTGCTCAACGTTCTGAATGGAATTCCCTTATAACTTATTATATGATATTTTCTATATGTTACCTTTAAGTGTTGGATTCACTGAATGAACATGTTATAGGGTGCTGAACTTTCTCGTAGCTTTCTAAATCTTCTAATTTCTTTCAGGAGATAGATATGTACGCAGTCTTCTGTGTAAATATAACACATCTACATACTTACTACTTCTTTTTTGATTCTTATAGCACACACATCTCTTAAGACTAGATCAACATTTAGCATCTAAATATGTTTAGTTGGAATTAAAGTGCAATGTCACTGGGCAAGTCAGAATCCCTGGAAGTTTTTCTATTAGTGGAGTGCCTAGGATTTTACTGCCAAGCAAGCGTAGGGCTGAGTCTGTCTGTCTTGGCACCTGTCTTGTGCCTGAGGCAGTCAGTGTGTGTGATTATCAAAGCAGGCATCTCAGTGCTTGATCCCTCAAGCCAACAATATAGTAGATATATTTAGCACATGTCTAGCTGACAACGTGTTGCAAAGGTATGGCTATTGCAATTGCTACAAGTGGTTGTTATACCTACAGACCTGTAAATAATTCATAAGGGTATCTATCCAGGGAGTGGAAAATCAGGATCTTAGGACTTTGGATAAAGTCAATTAAACCAGAGCTTTCACTTTTCAGAGGTGTATCCTAAATATCAGTTTGTTTTACAATAAATAATCAGTGTATATATAAAATACATGTCTGTAAGCAAAGGCCAAATCCTGGACATTGCCTTCCCAGATGATTCCCAGAGGAGTTAGACAGGATTCTGCTGCTCCTTTGCCCTTCGTGCCTCCCTAAATCTCTTGCTGATGCGATGGCCAAGCATTAGTGTGTGAGTTGGATTGTGACCTTGTTCAGTTTGGCTGAAAGCTGGTTGGTGGCATAATCTTTAACCTTGTGAGTAGGTTACCAAAGATAGTAAATAACAATTATTATACCCCTTTGACTTAATAATGAAAAACGTACATCAGTTTTGTACATAAATATTAAGCATTTAGTCAGAGGGAGAGGATTTCAAGCTGATAATGCCATCTTCTGTAAGTATCTAACTCAAGTCTTTTGCTCAGTGTGAAATCTCTAGAAAAAGGTGGTATTTTTCATAATTTTATCTTGCTTTAGGTATACCCTCAATTCTCTGCACTTCTCAGTGTAGTGACTAGGTATATCCCGCTTGCTGCCTCAGTATCAGTCTACATTTTTTTTTCTTTTCATTGTATTTAAAAAAAAAAAAACAAAAACAAAAACAAACAAACAAAAAAACTAAACACAACTAATGCAGACCTGAGGGAAGCCTCAAAGGCATGGCACAATATGCATGCATTTTCTTTCCTTTTTTTTTTTTTTTTTTTTTTTTTCTCTTTCTAGGATCAATACATCTGTTTTTGTATAGAATCATGGAATGGTTTGGGTTGGAAGGGACCTTAAAGATCATCTAGCTTCAGCCAACTTCTATGCACAGGGACACCTCCTGTTGCTCAAAGCTCCATCCCACCTGGCCTTCAGCCCTTCCAGGAAGGGGACAACTTCTTCCTGTATGATGGATGTGTGAGCTCAAGGGTCTCTGCATCACACTCTTGCTTACAGGACTGGCTCAGGAAACCCTGTTGGGGAACTTGGTTAGACAAACTTTCTTGCCCCTTAAGCAGGCTTGGTAATTTGGCTTTGGTAGGTGGATGTCTTCCCTTCTGGACATGACCAATGGATTGTGTGGATACGTATGCTGTAATTCAGCATATGTTTTCATACTCTTCTGCATTTTTAAAATATGCCTATATCTCTTCCATAAGCACAGTAACTTAAGCTGTGGAAGTTTTATAACTAAATGCATTGAAATTGCCATATAGTATGAAGAAAATTTGAAGACATGGTTCAATATTTTGTTTTAAATGGATTTGTAATTACATATGGGGATTCTTTGCTTCCGCAGTCCTGAATGGGACAGAAGGAGAAGAATGACAGTATGTGTGGGAGTATTGATTTTATATAACCAGACTATTAAATGATAGCAAAAAATGCATCACTCAGTAGATACCGCTAGGGACGATATCACATTCATCTGTCACTGTGGAATGAAAAGAACTTTTAGACTAATACCTCAGCTTTTTATATAGATTTTTATGGATTTTTTTCTTTTATAATTGGATTAGAATTGTTGCACTTGTAACCTTTTTAGTAACTAGTCATTCCAGTATTGACATAGGTATGTTTTATTAGTATCAACCTTATTATGCAAGGGCTTATGCTACAAACAAGTGGATATCTGGTTCTCTAGAAATGTCTCTGAATGACCACAAATTCAAAAAAAAAAAAAATATAATAATATTGATTTTCGTTTTTTTCCCCTTTACTTCAATTTAGCAACATTTTTCAGGTTGATAGTGCTGACTATTAAAAACCTCTGTTCAGGTTCACGTTAAACTCTTCTCCCTGCACAACAGTTAAATCATGTCAGCCATTCTGAAAGGTGTTTTATGACTGTTTAATAGAGTTGGGAGGTGTTTTGTTGTTTATAATAGTTGTATCCAGTGAAAGATACAGAACTTTGGTTAATAAAACTATTTTTAAGTTTTTGTTGATGTAATAGCATTATTAATCAAAAAAGTGGAGGGGGGGGGGAAAAAAGGTTGTGATATTGCAAGAGAGACATTTTTATTAAGATGATTTTCATTTTTAAGTTGTTCTAACTTAAAAATAAAATGTATTAAGATAGGTGATTAGGCTGTGCAGTAGTTTTTAATCCCTTTCTCACTTTCAGTATCTAGAAATAAAGGAAGTGCTAGAACCATTTTTTTCATAGCAATTTTGAAATCTCTAGAAATTTAGAAACTCGCGACCAGGAATTAGGAATTAATAGCATCACATAGATACAAAAAACATTGAACTGGAGAGTAGGCATCATATTTCATGCAAACATGTAACAGATACTTTCATACTATTTTCATGTAGACAGTATGTATTTCAGCTGGTGAAGTCTCAAAAGCAAATGAACGCATTTAATTCAAAATGAATTACTGCTAACAGTGTAATGTTGATACAAAGGAGGCTTTTTTGATTTTAGAGTAATTTATTTTTAATATATGCACAAGATGTAATATTTTGAAATTTTGTTGCTGTGCTCAAGATGGTATAGCTGTCTTGCATTATAGCATCCTGAGGTGCATTTTAGTTTTGGTAACACTTGTGGGAGATTCATGTGAGAAGGTCATTTAACACCTTCCTAATGCGGAGAAATAGTGGAGAATCCACACTAATGGTGGTTTCAGGATACAGACTATTAGGGCCTAATCCTGTACCTGACTTGTGAGGTGTGTCTCAAGTATGAATATTTGCATAGGAAAGGATAGCAACATTTCCAATTCACTCTTTCCCCGTCAGGAGTTAGATGACGCTCAATGCTATTAGTATGAAAGTGCTCACTTAAAGTTTGTTTTTAATCTTATTTTCAGTAAAATGTTTTGTATTCTTACAAACCATTTTTTTTCCTGTACATTTGTCTATAAATACATGAGTTTAGCTGAGGAAAATCATACCCATGTAAACAGTCCTATTAATGTCAAAGTTTGTGACTAATCATCCTACACTGTACAACGGCATAGGCTTATGTTCTTGTGGGAGCTCTTTAAAGACAGGAAGTTCTCTCTGATTTTTTTTTCTTCCCCTCCATAATCTACCTAGTTCTTTTATTTTGTCTGCTTGTTTCTTTTTGTCACTCTTAAAGAAAAGAGATTCAGAGCTTATATACTGACTTCACACATGAGTAATTTTTTTTGGAATTTGTAGAGTCATAGAATCATTTCGGTTGGAAGGGACCGTAAAGATCAACTAATTTCACCCCCCCTGCCATGGACAGGGACACCTCCCACTAGACCAGGTTGCCCAAAGCACCATTTAGCCTGACCTTGAGCACTTCCAGGAATGGGGTATCCACAGTTTGTCTGGGCAATCTGGTCCAGTGCCTCATGACCCTCACAGTAAAGAATTTATTCTTTATATCTAATCTAAGTTGACCCTGGTTTAGTTTAAAACAATTACCCCTTGTCCTATCACTACTCCCCATGACAAAGAGTTTGTCCCCAGCTTTTCTGTAGGCCCCCTTTAGGTACTGGAAGGCTGCCCTAAGGTCTTCCCAGAGCCGCCTTTTCTCTAGGCTGAACAGCACCAGTTCAGTGGGAACTACCTGACCACCTGTGATATTAGACTGCATATCACCTTTATACCTTGGAGCTGGGATTACTTCTCATCCAATACAGTGCAATGCACATTATCTACACTGTAAACAAACCAGTCCTATCTATATATAAAATACCAGGCTTAGATTTATCAGTGTTTAGGAAAGTACAAGAATAGCGGTTTTGGTGGTGGTCTTCATTCTTTTCTTTCCCCTGCTTCCTCTTGTAAATTTATTGTGCATAAATAACTCAAAACTGGCAAAATGATCTTGTATTAACCTTTCTGAAGTATTTTCTTTTGGAATTGAGAACAGGCAAGAGCAATATCATCCCAGATGCATGCATTTTTTAGGAGCCTTACATGACAGAAAAGGCCCAGTTAGAAGTGAAAAATGCTATCTCAACTTGACCTTGAATGTCCATCAGCAAGTGATGCTCTATGAATAGTTCTAGTGAGGCTCACTGCAGTCTGGATCGTTATCCTCAATATCTGATTGATGCATTTCTGATAATACAGGCTTCGGATAGGAATATGCTAACAGAAGTTATATTGGTGATGCTAAAAATCTCTGTGGTGGTGAGAACCAGGTTGTGGTGGTTTAGTGGGGAAAGTTGTTGGCTTTCAACTGAGAAAAGAGGCTGAAGAGGCTGAAAAGAGGCCATAGCCTTGGTGATTTTTTTTTTTTGTCCCCCCCCCCCCCCCCCCCCCCAATGTAGTACATTGCAAGCATCTTTCTATTTGCATTTCTAAGATGTGCATCTTTTCCCTATGACTCTATATGTGCTGCAAACAAAACAGAAATGACCTTTTACTGAATCAAAGGCAGACTATCTCTGGAACAATCACAATTTTTACAATCTAAAAATGTGTTTTTAATCAGGTCAGGTAGGCAAGGAACAGTTATTTTCTGGATCACTGTTATCTTCCTTGTTCTCCCCTCCTTGATGCACTGTGCACAATCAGGAATAAGTTAATGTTGTGAACTCACAGCTCCTGCTTTGGGACCTTACTACGTAAGCTTGCTTGTATTTCATACAGGTGATGGAGTGGGAGCAAGCAGCATCAGGATGATCCAACCTTTCCTTCCTGGTGGCATTTCTAAATTGCACATTTCTAGGTTCAGTAGCATTGTCTGAAGCAGCTCAGGCTAATAACTGAGGTCACTTCAGTGTTTTTTAATTTTTTTCTGGTAAATTCATTTTCAAAGTACAGAAGGTTGCTTCAGGAGGCAAATGCAGAGTCCAGTGAGAAGAGCAGCAGATGCTGCCTACTACAAAAGGGGGTTGAAAGGGATTTTGAGGACATGAAATGAGGATAAAGATAAAAGTGAGCTGCATATATGTTTTGAAAGCTTTTGAAGCCATAATCCATTTCTATCATAGGATTTGGGGGATATTTAGAATCCCATGTAAGGGCAGCTTTTTCAGGGTTGGATACTTGTGTTGGCATAAGGTTAAATTAAAAAGAAAAAATAGTGACAAGTTGTAACTACAATATCAGAAAAAAAAAAAGTGAAGTCACAGGGGTGAAAAACAGCTGACATATCAAAGTGTAAAGTATGTTTTATCTTGGTTCTCAGTCCTTTTGTAAGATATTAATGGTTTATTTGAAATGCAAATGAGAAAGTACTAAATTTTATTGCAAAACCATATTCCACATCAAACTTTGATGTTTGATTATACAGCAAGAACTTCTAATTTTTTTCTGTAGTTTTAAAATCAGCTCAACATATTCTTAAAGGGCCTGAATTTGTCTAAGATAAAAGACTCAGTAAGCAAACAGCAGTTGCTGTTTTAAGTGCAATTTCCTATTCTCCAATGCATCAAGCAGCAGAATCATTAACTCTCCTTTGTTTAACTCAAGTGGGAAGAGGGGGCAGGAGGTGAGTAAAGACATTGTTTTTTTCCACAGAGACTGTTTTATATAGCCTGTCTGTACCACCTGACTGTGGATCAATACTACTTTATTGGAAAACAAACAAGCAAAATGAGAACTCCAGAAAGTACATGAACATATCTGCCTGCGTTGCCATTGGGAAATTAAAATTTTCTTCAGCTTTCAGCATTTGCACTAAAGGGCAGCAATGCTGTTGTTTGTTTGTTTGTGTTTTTTTTTTTTTTTTCTTTTCTTACATTACATCATTACATTAGACTTTTTGACTTTTTTCTACAAATATCATATTCTAATATATTTTTTGTGTGCGTGTAATATGAACCATGTATTCTCTTATGTGCTCTCTCTCTCACTTTTTAACCACATTGAGCTCTATTTTCTTACTTCTTTCCCTCTTTTCTTTTTCTCCTCCCAAACCCCATCCCGACTTTCAGTTCTATACAACGGAGTAAATGGCAAACAAATTGCAGGGAAGTGGATAAGTATTTTCAAATGACACAGAAACTCTTGGTCTCTGGTTTGCACTGTGGACATCTTATCTGTGTGCCTTCCTGTACTGAGGAAGTGCTATCACCTGAACAAGGTAAAAGAGAAGTCAATTCTAATTCAAGCTGAAAAAACTGAACTGGAAGCTTGTTTCCAAAGTGAAAGAAAAAAATTGTTTAAACAGTTCATCAGAAAAATGTGGCAAGTCTGTGATAATTTGTGAATGGAATGAGATTCACTTGTAAAAGTTGGCATTAAAATAAAGACTACTGACCCAAGTTATGGATTGTAGCCTTGAAGGAAAGTCTCTTAAAATTATCATTGTTTTTGTCTTCTCTTCTCTTCTCTTCTCTTCTCTTCTCTTCTCTTCTCTTCTCTTCTCTTCTCTTCTCTTCTCTTCTCTTCTCTTCTCTTCTCTTCTCTTCTCTTCTCTTCTCTTCTCTTCTCTTCTCTTCTCTTCTCTTCTCTTCTCTTCTCTTCTCTTCTCTTCTCTTCTCTTCTCTTCTCTTCTCTTCTCTTCTCTTCTCCTTCTGTTCTCCTTCTTTTGTCTTTCTTCGCTTCTCCTTTTGTCTTTCTTCGCTTCTCTTCTCCTTCTCTTCTCCTTCTCTTCAATGGTTTTGTAAAAATTAATGATGGTTAACTTTGGGGGAAGAATTCCTTTTCCTTGGACCTAAGGAGATGTCAGCATCTCGTTTTAAAGTGGGTGGAAGGAACTGCACTTTTAGGATGCAATTCAGTTCATAGAATGTACAGTCTTAACTTGTACAACAAATCGCTTATTTCTCTTTGTCTAGAGAAGCTTGGGCAACTAACTTAGTTCTAGGTATTTATGTAGATGTCTAAATTTAGAAATTAATTTTATGCTCTAACTTGGTGACGTTCAGTTACAAATAGACTTTGGCATAAGTGTATGTAGCTGAATTCAGGCTTCTATTTATTATGAAACAGCTGTCAAAAATAAACAAATAGTTAAAGGAATGGGAGGAGGAAAACACTACTGCTACTATTTTATTAAATTAAAAAAAAAAAGTCAGTGCTATGCCGTCACCTGGAATATTGCATTTTGATTGCTGCATCAGAAAGATACATTGGAAAAACAGAGTACTTGAGAGAGGGAAGATGAGAATGATAGGGGTATGGAGAAAATGTTCTCATGTGACAAGAAGTTGAAAAGACTAGGACTATTTAGAGAGAGGTAAGTAAGAGAGAAACAATGAAGCTACCCAAAGTAATGATTACTGTAAAGAAAAATAGGATGGGAACTTGTCCTTCTATTCGTGCTTTAGAAATGTAGTACAAGGAAACACTGATTGAATCTGGAAGGGCGAAGTTGAAAACTGATGTAAGGAAAGCTCTTATTCACACATTTAATAACTAACCGATGGCATTCATTTCCCTAACATGGCATTGATGGTAGTGTTTTAGCAGGATTTGGAAAAGGGACTGGAAATAAATATGGGAAAAAGCAAAACATCTACAGCAATGGTAATATGCAGCAGCCCCACTCAAAACCAAGAGAAATGTTCTGAGTCTTTTCAAAGTATTTTCAGTGCTCCTAGAGCAGTTTGATTTTGGGGATAATTTCAGATTTCGCTGCTTCTGAACCAAGAAGAAAGTAAATGGTTTTGAGGAATTTTTTTTTAAGAGGTAATTTGTTTATGCAAAATAAATGTACTATTTGAAACCATCAGATTTGATATTGCTTAGTTATCATCTGTTCTCATTTATTCAACTTTATGCAAAATCCATTGTGGGCCTCTATCAGAATGAAGGCATGTTTTTGTTCGTGATATATTAAGGGCAAAATAGCAGCAATATTTCAAAAAGAGTAGGCTAAATCAGTTTCAGTACATTGTCTGGCTGGGAGATGAGCTCAAAGGAATCTCAAAGCAATTCAAGGAGGTTGCAGCCTTTAAATGCTAATTGGGTTTGTCTGCAATGTTATTGACAGAGCCTCTGAGGAAGAGAATAAGAATTCATTATCTTTTATATGAATAACCAAAGGAAGAGGAAGTGAATTAAAGGCAGATGTGCTTTTTCTTCCTAAAGTCTAGATTTATCAAACTGAATTCACTCATTTGAATCTTGTTTGGTGGTCAAGGTAATGTTTTAGATTTTCTTCTGTTTGAAGGTCGCTAAATATCTGCTGCAAATATCAGTGCATTTTGACTTAAGCAGCTAGAAAGAATGTGATCTCTAATTAATTGCTCCAGCTGGGGTTAAACATAGCAGTGCAACATTTCTATGTCTGCTTTGGTCTATTCCATAAGGAATATATAAAGTCCTGTTTCTCTGAGTTAAGAAGAATTAAGAATATACAGTTTTCTTAAAGCCTAAAGATTGGTGGCAGGTCCTGGTTTAAACAACCCTTAAATATTCTTAAATGCCTTTTTTTTTTTTTTTTTTTTTCCTCCTTGGAAATATGGAGTTTTTCTTGTCTCAGCACACGTTTCTTGCTGTGGCATTGGATTATGCAGTTTTCAAAGATGTATAGGCCCAGCTGATTCAGGGCTGGTGCAAGAAGGCACACAGCAGCTTCCTGAAATTAATTTGTGCTCCATGGAAAAAGGTACAGGGACATGACTTCCAGAAATGTAAGATAAAAGTTTGTGAGGTAGCACGTTGATTAGAGGTAGTGTAAAGCAGCAAAAATTGAGCTGCTTGGAAGTAAACTTTTTTTTTAAATGTTGTTGGTTTTTGTTTTTGTTTGTTGGTTTTCTTTCACTAATCTGGAGTCATATTCTGGTTGTGTGCAATTCTCTCCCTTTTCTCAGTATAGTTTTCTGTGGTCTAACCCTTAATATGAACCCCAGATTTCCACTAAGCTGCAGCGGTGAGTATAGAATTGGGTTAGAATGTGACTAAGAATGAGCATGAACAGAGTAAGGAGTTTAGTACTGGGAGCAATGGGTTCACTAGTGTTCACCAACTATTCACTAGTGTTTACCAACTGTTCCGTCTTGATATGAAGGGTATGAAAACAATCAAATCAGGAGATTAAACTAAATGTATGGCTGCCTTATGTTACTTTCAAAGCAGTTGCCCTTCTGTACTGGTGTACAGAATTGTAATTTTGAGACTGTTTTGAAAAAGGAAGGCCCTTCATATTTTAGATTTATTTTGTTAAACTGAAGGAAAATTGATGTCGTTGAGAAGACTTATTTTTCACAGACTTGAAGTAAAAACTAGAGAGCACCTGTAAAGATGCTGGATACTGTATGAGCATACTGCAGATAGACACGCCCCAAATATCTTAAGAACCATTTGCTGAAATGATTTTTTTTTCCTATTTCAGTGACGTTCTTTCAACTCATTTCTTTTTTTTTTTTTTTTTATTGATGTATAAAACAGATTTTAAACAAAGTTTGCAAGCTCTGATTTTCACTGATGAAGTGTGTTTTTTTTTTTAATTCTTTTGTTGTTGTTGTGGCATTGAAATGTTATAATTATGCTCTCTCCTAAACCAACCCAAAAAGCATTTCTTTGTGGCTGGGCACAAGTTTGTGTGCCCTACTCCACACGTTGTGGACTCATGTATTTCTTGGCATTCTCTCTTAATCATAAAATTTAAACCAGAACAACAATAAAAGTTGTAGTAGTACAGAATTTTGCCTGAATTTTTCTTTTTTTCTTCTGTAATACCTCTTCCCAGTTGCTTTTATATGGTATTCCCAGCCATTCTCACTATATATCTTTCTCACTTGTCTTTGTAATGTTGATATAGATATAATGAGAACTGTCTGAGTAAAATGATCCAGCACAATAGCTCTTTATCTGTCTTGTGGCCTTATGGGGGAGGGAAGAGGGCAGGAGAGGAGGAAGAAGAGGCAGGGCATAGTAAGTGACACCTGGATTTGCAAGGTTCCTGAAGAGGTCTTGTTTTGTATGACATCCATGGGATGTAATGTTCATTGTCTCTTCTGAAAATCAGTCCCTGTCTTCCCAGGCCTTAATGTAATGTTGGACTTAGTGGGACCATCTGCATGAAGTTTTTTAACTTTACTACCAGATGTGTCATTGCAGAAGTAACATTTTCCTCTGAACTACTTGGTTCTCACAGCAATATATACTTTATGCACTTCTGTATATCGCTCCATTATTAACTACTATGTAATTATTAAGAGAGGAGTGATAATGTAAGTAAACATAATGCAAAAAAATATATTTTCTCCTATGTTCAGACCCTAAATGATGGAGATTTAAATATTAACATTGTATAAGATGATATATTTACTTGGTAGCTGCCAAATTAAAGAAGAATGGAAGCGTGTTTAAATTGAACTTGTTTTGAATTCCCAAGCACCAAATATAAACAGCTAGTCACTGCAGCTCTTTGTGTTATAGCTCTTGAGGAGAAAAAGTGTGTAAATGAAGGAGGGGGAGAGAGTTTGTAGGATTCTAACTGTGAAACCCAAACTCTAAAACCAATGAGGATAATTGGCAAAGTTATTCCAGTTATATTTTAATACGAATTAATTATAGTAAATCTGTTCTGCCCAAGAGGCAACTAAAAGCTGTCTGTCATCATTGTGTGAGTGTATATGGTGTATGGAAAAAAAAAAGGCTTTACATCTGTAGCAGAAAGAAATGTTTCAGAGGGAAGATTTAGAATGCATAAATTTGTAAAATAGAGTCAAGTTAGAGAGAAATAAAAGAATGAACCTATGTAATAACTGTCTTAGGTCACAGACAGAGAGAACATGTTATGGCCGGTATTAAGTATTAGCAGATGATGAGTAGAATTGTTATCTTAAGTCATTATTGTTACTTCCCCATTTCACAATGACAGGCAGGCCACGGAGCATTTCCAGTTGGTCTGCTGAGCAAGGGAAGCATCAGATGCTTTTTGCTAATGGCTGTCGAATTGATCCTTAGCATTAGAGTTTTTCTGATTTTTTTTTTTAATTTTTTTTTTGTACTACTTAACTAATAGTAGTACAAATATTGAAACTTATACGTTTCGATACGTATATGAAACTTAAACTTATATGTATATTATACATACGTGTATGCTTACTTCATGATCGTATTTGTTAAGTATCCTTTCGGTGCTGGTTCAATACCCAGAAAGTGATCACAACCAGTGCAGAGAAAAACAGGAAAAAAATGTCAGTGTGAAGTGAGAAGTGAAAGTGCAATCGATAACTAGTGCAAATTAAGGCCAAGTTTGATTTTCAAACTGTTGCATGGAGAGCGCTGTATTAGATTTAAATTTTTTTATGAGCATTGTAAAATGTGAATGATATTGGTGTAAAACAGATGAGGAATTAGAATAACGGTTTCTATTTTCCTAGTGCCTTTTATGCTCCGATGATGCAAACAGAATGGAAGTATTGGTTAGAGTGAGTTTAAAATAAGATGAATCCTGTTCCTCTGTTGTGTATACCAGTGAGGTTTTAAAAAAAAAAAAAAAAAAAAAAAAAAAGGAGGACAGAGGATGGAGAGGGAGAGAGGACTTGGGAAATAAAGCATTGTCTGTAAATTTGCTTCCTTAAATTAGTAGTCTTGAAAATCAGCACAGCAGTCATTGGTATGTTTTGTTTTTCTCCATTATATTGGTATTGCTAACAAGAACATTTCAAAATTATTTACCTTCTTTGAAATGGTGACCAAAGCTTTTCTACAAGTCATTTGCCTTGGCTTGCAGTGTAATTTTTTTCTTTGATTTCCAAGGGGAGGCACCACAAACTGGCAACATGAGCAGAAAGGTTCATTAAATGAGAATATGATGGTGTTTCAAGGCATTCCATATTAGCTGCACATGCTATCTGCTCTCCATTATGAACCATATAAGACAATTAATTGGACTACCATTGAGAATTTTTACAGCCATCTGGTTATATACAGAAATGGTGGTAGAGGCTTTCTTTTTTTTTTTTTTTTTTTTTTTTTTTTTTTTTTTTTTTTAAAAAAAAAAGTGCTAATCTCACATAAAGGCTTTAACATCTGTTAGTAGAACTAATAGTCCATAACCATCAGAATTTTGAGCATCAAATATTAAAGGCTCAAACATATCTGACTTAGCAGTATAAAAACTGCACATTTAGCTTGAGTTGATTTTCCAGTGTCTCTGTCTTGTCAATGGACAGAGCTATCTTGGAGGATCACTTGTTCTGTCCTAAAGTCTAAGATGAGTATCAGGAACTGCCATTTCAAGCTGCTTACCTCTATGGTATGACCTTACAGAGAAATTAGGCCTTTATCTGTATATTGCTAGGGTGGTCAGATTAATTCCACTCAAGATACAAAACTGCAGCTTATTAACGAATAAAAATATATATATATATATACACACACATCAAGAAGTGCGAGGTGATGATGGCTATCATATAGCAGGTATAAGTCAAAGGGCATATTAGGAATCTTCTAAATCAACCTGGCTTTGGAAGTAGTGATATGTAGGGATGGGACAGGATAAAAGATTGTTTGGAATTTAATAAGACATGACATTATATAAGGAACACAATACTCTTACGTTTGTTTTCACTTGGTCAACTTAGGTCTGAACCCCAAACAGATCTGTGCAGTAGGTACTTGTCTTAGCTGTTTAAGTATGACTACTTTTTAAGCTGTGAGTTTTTTTTTTTTTTTTTTTTTTTTTACAGTTATTCAAGCATAGATGCTGATGATTCTGTGCTATAAGGGAAATTACCATTTTCTCACCTTAATAGAACTTTTTCTAAGGAAATTAGAGCATTCCTATCTCCATGCCTCTTTCTCCATGATTTAGCAAATCCCTAGTGTATTTGAATTGTTCATTAACCAGATGCTACCTACATTAGAAAGAAAAAGGTAATCTACCATGCAACATGACCCAATACTTGCTTAAAAACGAACTAAATTCATTCCAAGCCATAGAAAATAACATGGGCTTGTCTCCTGGGCTTTCCAATGAAAATTTTATTCACAGTATAAATGTTATGCCTGTGTTCATATGCAGTTTGTACACGTTCCATTTTTGTATAGTGAGATGTCAGTTTTGGACAGAGTTGGAATAATCTTGGAATAATTTAAACAATCAAATAGTTCTACAGAGGTTCTGGAATTAGATCTGGTGCCCTTCTACATAAATCTGTTGATTTATTTAGGATTTCATGACATTTTAAGGTCATGTGAACAGACTCTAGTTAAGGTTAAAGGGTGGACCTGGTGCTTAGAGACATGGTTTAGTGGGTGACAAAACTAGCTGCATGTCACCTGATTTTCCAGTGATTGAATACCTACTCCACTGGCTACTGTTTGAAACTGGTGGGTTTTGTATAAAAATCAGAAGAGAGGACAAACCACAAATTAAAAGGTACACTTTAAAAGTGTGCAGTAGAGCTGGAGGCAACAAGAAAATGGAGCATATTGAAAAAAAGCAATTTTATGATAGGTTTTGTATGATGACAATGGTAATAGTAACATAGTAGTAAAGTAACGTAAACTCAAGATACCCATTTGTCATCTACTTGCTATTAAAAAAAAAGTCAACTTTTGTGCTTGTTTTGGTGTTCAATGCCAATATTCTAGCTAGGTTTAACTTAATTTTGGTTCTTTTATGTTATTGCTCATTGTTACTCTTATTATTTTAGATACTTCCTTTCTTCTTACCTCCTCTGTGAGAGAGAGGAAGAAAGTGCTGTGATGTTTAAGATCAAACCATCATGATGGAGTTCAAATTTGGTGAAATGACTTCAATCAGTTTAGATACTGATATAAAATATACTGGTAGTTAATATTTTTTTAAAAGTTATATATATTGGGCTGAATTACTCCATGATCTTATGAATCTTCAGTATTATAAAGCAATGCATTTCTTCTGGTGAAGTTCTAATCTCAACATGCTGTAATGCAATTGTCGCGTTAAGGGGTGTAGCCATTAACCGTTACGGGTCCGGTCGGATTCAGGGTACTGAACTATCACAATCACAGATTCACCTCTGAGAAATTCTGAGTGCATGCTCAGTGAGGGGTGGTTGCACCTTGGAAGTGGGTAGCTTTTGGGATGGAGGTGTGTTTTGATATTATAATGAGCAAAAGTACACTAGGGTACAGCATTTGTCAAAACATGACAGGTTCTTAGCTCAGGGTAGCAAAAAGTGCAGCTTATCGGTCTCGGTATGCACAAGAACAATTGGGTCCCCACCTCATCGCAGAGCCTAGCCGTGGTGTCTCCACTCCACTCTACACTCTGTACTGTTCCTTAGAGCTAGCACACCAGGTTTCCCCAGCATGATAGCATCTAAGGTTGGAAGCCACTTAGGTAATGCAGCTACACCCTATCCTGAAAGCCTCTTCAATGCTGTACATTTTCTTTAAAATGTGAATGTTAGTTTTATTTTCCTAGTTACTTTAAGCAATTGCACCACATCAATAAGTGCATTTTTTTTCTTTTCCTGTAGAAAGCCTAACAGACTGTATTTCAATTGTTTTATTCACAAAGGTGTTAAATTATTTATATGCTACTTTGTATTCACTTCTACAATTCCTCAATGAGCAAATTAAAGCTTAAGAAGTCTGTTGGGTGTGTGGAACAGTATTGTGTTCCGCATCTCAAATCTTTTATCTTAATCCTCTCTTCTACTTCCATTTATCCTTACCAGTGCTTCTTGTGTGTGTTGCCCGTATATTTCTGACCCTCTGCTTCTGTTTTCCCATATTTGTCATATCTTCTATCTACAGAATTTCCATTTCTGCAAAAACACCCACACTTCCACAACCTACTCAAAAGTTGCACTTCCTATTTAGTTAATTCTGTAAGTTACAGAAAAGTATCAAATTTTAACCCATTGCAATGGAGGGGGGTGGTGAAATTAAAATTTCTGTTCACTTATTGACAGATATTCCGCCTTGAGACAGTGCTGAGTAGCTGGAATATCAGCCTTGTATTCTCTGTGCTGCTTGGAGCCTTAACCAAAACTTCTTCACCCAATTTTCATGAATGTAAAATATGAAATACTTCCATTAGAATCAAAAAGACAAACAATTAGCTTATTTATATAAAATTAATATTATCTATTTTCTGTTGCGTAACTTGACTAAATGACTCATAAGTTCACGATGAAGAAATTAAGTGTCTTACAAGGCTCTAAGTCAGCTCTTTGCTGACTCCAAAATTAATGATGTAAAGACTGGAGGTAATCACTTGTCAGTTAATAATCTAATTAGCATGATATATATGTAGGTTTTGAGGACAGCAAGAAAATCTGAAAGGCATCTAGAAAAATTCAACTCTAGTAATTTCCTTCGTGAACAGGGTTAGTAGGGTACTTTGATGCTAGGAGAAAACATTCATGAGAACGCAATGGGTGTCACTGCAGACCAAAAACTACAGTCTTTTGCAAGGAAGGAGAGGAACTCATTCTGTTGCAGGCAATATTTCACTGCATTAAAGTGTTAATAAAAATAACTTACAGTTAAGCTGTGAAAATCAGGAAGGTTACATTCATGGATAATTTCATGCGAAAATGTATGCGCTCAATGGTAATCTCCTTGTAAATGTGTTAAACATGCATGAGACACTCAACTATATCTCAGAGCAGTTAGAGATAACTTCAATAAGGTGACATTGATATTCTCTCAGGTTTTACTAGTAATCAATAAGAAAAGGTTGACAGCAATGTTGCTTATTAGCACATACATGTAGTTGTTTTTTTAGCACCACTTTCCATTTATTGAGAAAAGAAAATTAGAATTTTGATCTAAAATCCTGAAATTGTTGACATGTCCTGAATATTTTTATGACTTACAGTAAATTGGTAAAACTAAGACTTGCCAGACCAGCGTTACCAGTCAAAATCGTCTTCATGCATGGCGGTTTGGTTGTGTTTTTTTTTTTTTGTTTTTTGTTTTTTTTCAAAGACACAAGAGAAGATAAGCTATTTGGAATTAAGTGCAGACATCTCAGCAGTCATTGAATGGTCAAAGTTGAGTTAGAGGTAGTTTAAAAACTGAAAAATGAAGCCAAGAATGCTGTAGTTCATAGGTATGGGGGGGGGGGGGGGGGGGGGGAAGGAGCCAGAGGAGGAAAGAATAGAATAGGAGAGAATAAGAGAACAACAACAGAATAAAAAAGTTGCTTGAATAAGTGTCAGTGGGATAAGGCTGCATTTGCAAAGGCCAGGAAATACTAATCTGCAGGAACAGTTTGACAATGTAATATGTTGAACAAGACCAAATAATATGGTAGGAAATTTGTATTTTAGATTTGGCAGAGTGCCTGCTAAATGTAGATGCATGGTAAAAAGGCATGTGAAATGGAAAGTTCCTCAGTCAGGATAAATCATCACCATCTCCTAATCCAGAAGCTCTTAAATTACTGACTATTTTTCTTTAATAAAATATATGTTTTACCAAATAAGCCTAACTGTTATTTAAGAATGTTTAGTTGATTTAAGCTTGTATACAGTTCAGATTTATAACAAATTAATGAGATCAATTTAAAATTGATTTGAGTTAAACAAGTTCAATTTCTCATGAAGATTAAATTACAGATAGGTCAACTACTGGAACAAGAGATTAGGGCAAAGTTTTCTTCGACAAGGAGAATTTCTAGATATTGGACAGTTAAAAAATTCAAAGTTCTTATTGAGTGGCTAAATCAAATGTGGGAACTTAACTCTGCTCTCTTTTCTTCTCTTGGCCTTAGTGACTTGCCCAGGGTCACCATGTAAGTCAATGGCAGAGCTGGAAATAAAACCAAAGAATTATTACTCCCAGTCACAGGCACTAACCACAAGACAATCTTTCTTCTCATTCTTCTCATTTCCCTTTTAATGGACAACACTTGCATTTAGCATTCCACACCAGTCAACAGGGTAAAATTATTGGCTACAGTTAGACAACTGTACTAAAGAGTACCTCAGTTTATGGATGAAAACAGCTATAAAAATGCTCAGTTTTATTATTATTATTTATTGTTTGCAAACATGGAAATTCAATAAAAGTTTACTGATAAAGGAGGCCCAGCATAGGACTTAAATTTCCCATTATTTCTTTTCTGTTCCAAAAGCAATATGGATTACTTAAAATATTTAGCTGAAAGACTTTGTTGCCAACTTTTTTTCTGGTATTTATTCTTGGAAAAGTATATAAAAATATGGAAGAACTCATTATTACAAATTATTTTAAATGATCTTTTTCCAGTTCTTTTCTTGTCGTCTTCACCTAGTAATAACTAATGCAGTTCTCTGCTAGTAATAAAAAATAGTACCTATTACTGATATTAAGAGTGCCTATAGTTCTGAGTAATCTATGAAAGGTTTCATTGCCAGATCATTCTCACTAGTCTGAATGCCAGCTCAGTTTTCCACACTAAGGTCAATTCCATTTTTTTTTTAATTGATTTGTCTTCCTGTCTTTGCCTATCAATATGAATGAATGGTGGGCATGAGTTGTATTATCAAGTACCATTCAACAAGTATAGCCCATAAAAATTAATGTCTCTCTTTTTCTTTTGGGGATGCCATTATTTAAATGTGAACCACATTTGACAGCAATCATTTGCACCATGGATTGAAGTAACTGGGAATTGAGATGAAAAGCTAAGTTTGGCAAGCTATGGATCTTCAGACAGTTCTGCACAAAATTGGCAAGGGCAACACAGCATCTCCAGTCATGAGATGAAGGCTCTGTCTTCTTGAAGATCTCATAGTCATGAAACAAAGCAAAAAGATCTGTGAATCTGGCAGAACCTGGCTGTAATGCTTCACCAAAAGCATCAGCAAGCTATGCAGGCAGCAAGCAGTGTTGGTTTTGAATATTAACTATCGCTCTTGGGAGCGAGATACAGAGATATGCCATGCAACTCACCATGGAGAGCAGAGAACCTTCAGGTTATTCATGTGCAGTTGTGAGGCTTGAGGGCAGCACTTCATCATGTTTAAGAATTTCAAATTACTTCTGTAACCAGAAGACCTATCCCCATGCATTCAGTGTGCTACAGGCGTACTACGTATTTGCAGAAGAGGCAATGGGGTAATATACTGATGCTTCTAAGGACTCTAAGCCCCTGCAATAAATGGCTATGTATTTTTGAATTCATAATAATTTATTCCATAGCTTATGGGCATGGCATGAGCATCTGTGAATGAAATCAGAGTGGTGAAATGTGGGATTGGTGCTGATAATAGATAATATGCTGGTCCTGCTATAAAAGGGTGAATACATTAGCATTAGCGAGTAGTCCAGTAGTGCTGCTGCAGAAATGAGATGGGGAGATGGGTGGTTTTGTATGACATGCTTGGGCAAGTAAAGTCATATACAGAAGCAAAAAAAAAATATATATATATATATATATATATATTTGCTGATATGTCTGCTATTGCTATCTATTGTTATCTATGCTAAACTTGAATAATAAGCCAAAAATCAGTTTCATGCGGGATTACAGATAAATACATGTACATTGATGTAGCTAGTACAAAGTGGTGCTTTTTGTTGTTCGTCATGTCCACCCCACGCTTTTTTTGTTCAATTTCAGTGTCTTAAAGGACCTTCAGTCTTCTCATTCTGTTTTTTGATTACCAAAGGATTGAGAGTGTAATCAACTTCAGTTGGCCAAGAAACAGCAATTTTAAAGCTTCCTGCTCCTTGGCTGTTTGTGTGACTCATATACTTAAGTTTTTCTCATTCACTGATGCTAAATCCTAGCAGAGTGAGTGAAGGAAAAACAGAAAGGAAGCCTCAGAACCTGACACAAACTACAGTCAACAAGTAGCAGAATCCAATAGCAAATTTCAAGCTTCCCTTGACTACAAATTAATTCTGCATTCTAACTTTTCTCTTTGGGTCATTAACATTCCAGTTTCTTTTGTGTTTTCTGAGCACCGTGTTTAACTGTAGCACACCCCAGTTTACTTCTGCATAATAGCATTCCAGTAGCAGGCAGCCAGCTCTGAGAAATACTTTTTTTTTTTTTTTTTTTTTTTTTTTTTGAAACCTCCCCTCCAATATTTTTCTCATCAAAGTCGTTTTGCCATCAGTTTCCATAAGGCAAGATTTTACGAAAGATTGAGAATAAAATAAGCAAGTAAGTGTGAGTACATCAGTACAATTTATTATTCTTAACTTTAAGCCATTTGGATCTTTACAAATGATCTTAAAGTCATTAATAACATTTTGGTACCCTTTGGTCTCATTAAAGAGACTTAGTCTGTTAAATAGACTCAAGAAGGTACGTATGTGTGTGGGGAGAAACTTCCGTGTTTGAAACAATACCAAATTCTTCTGGCCCTCCCCACACCTCTAAGATATAATTTTTAACTAGTAATCTGAAAATATTGTGAAGAAGTGGTTATAATGCAGAAGTGAGTACAGTAAAATTTAGTGAATGTGAAATCATCATGCACTTGCTTTAAGATAAACTACAAATGATGTGAATTGTCAAGCTTTGGATTTGCAAGCTGATCAACTGGAGCAAAAGAATCTCCTAATCTCCAGGTGCATGAGGTTTTATGCATTCCTCTAAAGCATTAGACCACAGCTGGAAACAGATGAGGATGATCTGTGGCATTTAGTGTAACAATTCCCAGAAAAATATGCATTTAGCATTTGCAGCCATGAAACAAGTACATTTATTTCATGGATTTATGTTGTTATTCCTTGGACAAACGGTATTCCAAAAATGAAATGTTTGGCAGACTGCATTACAGCGTGAGAGACAATTTTTTTCATTATCCTCTAGTAAGAGGCTAACAATATGATGTAACTGTTTCACTCTGTTCTTCTTAGTGCACTTCAGTCACGAACACTAAATGTAAGTGTGCTGTGACTCATGTCTCTTGCACAAGCCGCTCCATGTTGAGGGATTCACATCTGAGTTTGGAGCCCTGCTCCTGGATTTATTTTTATTTTTTTCAGATGGTGGCTGTTTAACATGCAATGTATAAACTAACAGAAGATATAACCCAGATTCTCCCTCTTCCCACTGAGTACCTTGAGGCCACAGAAGCTGTTCTCTCTGTAAATGAACGCCTTCATGCTGCACATGCTGGGGGTGAGATGCTCCTTCCACTACATTCTTCTGTAGCCTGGTGGACAGGCACTTTGGCTTGTATTTGTCTCCCTAAATTTTAGGCACTTAATTGAAATGTTAAGAGGAGATCAGTATCTTACCTCAATAATGAACAGAAAGAATGTTCAGTGTTCTCAGTTGAACATATTTACAGTGAAATTGCTCATGGGAGGTACATCTTTCTCTCTTGAACATAAAGACACCTGATAAATGTTCTCTAAGTTTAGGAAAACACCTAGATTGATGTGGCATTGTCATGCCTCTCTGAGATGCATGGCAGATGCTTTTGAGTTTCTTCTACCCAAGGGAAGACACAGAATTCCTGTCATCCATTCATTGTTGGATATGTTAATCTATATGGCACTTTGCAAGTGATTATTGTCACCCACCATTGGATGACGTTTATAGATATGAGTCTGAACTGCAGCTGTGGAACTTGTATCTCAAGGGACTTCCTTAGGTGCCTTCATTCCAGAGCACGGCAGGAATTTGGAGGCAGCCTTGTTGTCTAGTTGTAGGTTTCTCCTTGCTAATTTTGGGGCTTCCTATGTTGGAAGTTCCTGCTGCAGCTCTGCTGTTTTATATTTATCTGTTGATGTTGTTGTTTAAAGAGGGTACAGAGTACTCAATTCAATGCAAAACAAGAGCACATGTGTTTTACCACTTGTCTCTGTGAACTGGCTTATTTAGCAACCCCATTCACAGTCACTAGTGTAGCCAGGCTTGGCAGGTTTCAGGCAGTTCCCAACCAAACAGGTCTTTAGCTCTGCGCTATCTCTGGTCAGCAGGATAAGGGGTAATATTCGTTTCCCTCCTTCCTTGTTGTTTTGGATGAAGAGAACATGAGTAAGGCTGACTCCAACCACAAAACATTACTAATAATTTCTGGCAGCCTGGTATTAATATACCCATCACATTATCAAACCCTGGTGCTGTGAGAAGGAATACACATCTTCTTAAAACTCTTAGCCTGGAAGATACAATTTAGTTATGAATAGGGATGCATCTATTGAAAACAAAATCTTTCCCCAGTTTTGTTCTGAAGACAGTTACCTGACTGTTTGTGGTTATATGTGGTTATATACATGTATTTGTAGTAAACAGTATGACAAGCATATTACGTATCAATGCAATGTGTAAGTAATGGTCAGCTGAAAATGAAAATGCAGCTCAGGTGAACTGAAAGATTGTGGTTGCAGTCTTTTCTCCTCTCACTGAAAGCACTGAAGAGTAAGTGAAATGTCCCTTGTTTATATGTAGTTATGTAATTTTGATATAGTTAAAACTTGATATTTTGGGTGGGGAAAAAAAAATCTAACTGGTACAGGTTCTCCTGAGTTCTGCTGATTTTTTTTTTTATTTTTTTTCTCCTCTTCATTCTGAGAAGTGATGATCTAGTAATATCAGAAGGTGTAACAGTAACATTTTGGCCAATACAGTATGAAGTGCCTTGCTTTAAATTAAAGTACATCATATTTTTGACTTGCATTTTAAATTAAACTTAACTTCTCAGTCAAGCATACAGTGAGATGGCTTGCTTAAAAAGGAAGTCCTAACGAAGGAAAGGAAAAACTATTCTTCTTCCAATAGAACTGTTTTTGTTTGTTTGTTGCTTAATAATAAGGAAGAAGTGATTTGGCTTCACTGTGCTTTTTAATAACACACTTCTGCTAACATCTTCTTAGCACAGCTCCTTCTATAGATTGTATAAATAGGGCAAGGTGAGCGTTGCCTCTCTTATGAATGATAAGGGATTACAGCTGATGGGCAATGTATATGAATTCCTGTTTAAAGACACATTAAGAGTTCTTTGGTCTGCTGTAGGGCAGAAAATACACATATAATATGGCATTTATTTAGTACTAGTGCTTTCAAAGACTGTTTTGAGTTTTACAAAAATCATAATTAAGAACTCAATAAAATCAATCCATTAAAAAGTTCAACAAATAATTAAAGTACAGTGAAATGTCACTTTTTTATTTATTAAGTAGGTTTTTGAGTTACACTTTTATTATGCTTAAATAAGTAAAGTATTTGAATAAGGTCATTTTCTCCAACTCTTAAAATGTCACAATTGTATTTCTAAGGGGAAAAAAAAAAAAGAAAAAAAAATTGGCATTGAGTATCCTACTTTTTTTTTTTTTTTTTTTTTTTTTTTTAGATTGCATGCAAATTGAATCAACTAAGCATTTGAAAATGCTCTTTGCTTTAAATTAATAGCTGTTATTTCCATTCTACATGGGACTTAAGCAATTCAGTGGGTTTTATAATCTACTTGACTTCATTTCCTGGAAAAGTACCGGAAGTCACTAAAAGTATCTGTAAGCACACAGAAAAATAAAAGAGATGAGAAATGGTAAACATACATTTGCCAAGAACAAAATTTGTCAAACCAATTTATTTTTTTTATCTATTAGAGAATAATAGGCCTTTTGGGTAAAGGACAGGCAGTAGATGTCTTATATTTTGACTTCAGCGGAAGAAATTATTGTAGGTGGATAGAAAACTGTTCAAAAACTATAATAGTGTTATTCATATGTCACTGCCAAAAGGAAGCATGCATCAAGAATGTGCTTATTAAATTTGGATAACACTAACCTGTGAAGTACTGTAAGCACTTGGAAAATAGTGAAGAAAAACATCAGGAAAAAAAAAAACACTAAAATGTAATTACATAAGGAGAGGTACATGGAAAATGTAATGATGTTGCAGTAATGTAGGGATGCTTTAGTTTTGCAGAAGTTTAATATAAACTGAGGCTGAATAAAAAGCAAAGCAGATCACTACATTTGCTATTTTTCTTGACTGCGTTTGAAAAAGATCTGATATGATACTTCTATCTAATGATTTGTGTGAAAAAGGTTGTATAAATGGCAAAGGGCATAGTATGTTTGAGAAAAGTACATATCTTCTATATAAAAATTTACAACTATTTTACGTCACAACTGGCTAAAACTTAAATTTCAACATTGGAGTGGATACCTCCATTCTATTCAGCCATAAGCTTTTCTTGTATTTACTGATTTTTTATCATTTAAGTAGGCAAAATATGCTTTACTTAATAATTTAAAAATATAAGAAATTATGTATCGAAGCAATTTTTATCTCTGTATAACAATGAGAAGGCAAATATTCTGTGGTAAAAGCAGCATAGCATCATATTTGAATATTGTCATTTAAATGATGTTATCCACTTTGCTACTTATTTTTGATACTATATATTGCTTCTGATAGAAGTATATTAACATCTTAATATTAATATACCATCTACATATGTATATATGCATGTTAATGTAATGCATGCATATATGCATGTTAATAATACCTGAGAGACTCACAGTTTTCAAAAGACTATTCTTAAACCCTCCTTTAGGAAGTTACTATTATTTTAATAAAATTATTTACTTTCATAAAAGAAATATGGAGGAATGGAATTCAAATCCTAATTTCCCTAATAGCATTGTGTTAAACTCATTAAAGAAATTCTATGAAGTGTAGGAGCACTGTGGGTTAAGTAAAGGATTGCTGAACAGTTTCTTTTCATCCCATCAAAATTATTGGGTTTAAGTGATCAAGTCCCAGCAAAATAAAGGCTTCCAAAATTTGTTTCATTTCAAAATACGTATGGGAAGTAACTTTTTTGGGGAGGTATAAATCTGCTCTTCAGTTACCCTGTTAACATGTAATTTGTTGTTTCTAGTCAATGTGTTTTTAATATTAATCCCATTAGTATGTTTTTACTATCTTTTTTTTAGTAAGATTGTTTTATCTTCACTGAAATCATTATATTTTCTTTAATAAGATGAACATTTACTGTGCTCTTGGCATGAATTAATTTTTAATAAACCATTAATAAGTCAGATCTCTGTGGATTTCTTTCCCCTAAAAATCAGTTTTTGATAGATCTCAACACTTGAATTTATTGTAACATTTTCAACATTATTCATACTAAGAAGAAAGGGAAAATTTTGTTTTGTCATAGAGTAGATGATTTTTCCCCTTTTGATACATTTTTGAGATGGTGTAAAATTTGTACAGCTAGAGAAGCTGATTACTTTAAGCTGTGGTGAAGCCTGGGTTATTATACCTTCTGTATTATTTTCCTAGCAGCAATTGGCAAATTTGCAAATTATTCCTATTTATCTACCTGTCAGAACGTCTGTGTACTACTAAATTTGTATTTAAATTTTTTTTTTTACAAGCACCAATTCACTATTCAGTTGGTTGATGAGCCACCATGATAGTTCCTGAACTGATGCTTTGAAGAGCTGAGTTACAGAAGTGACATGGTCTGAGTACAGAAACAGCTATTCTACTTAGAACTGGAAAACCTAGTGTGGTAAACTGCAAATATCTCCTTTTATCTGTTCTGTTCATGACTTACAAAGCAGATAGTATTGGCGGTTGATTTTTTTAATGATCAGTCTTTAACTGATAAATTAAATGTGACTGAGTTTGCATATGAACTCCATGAAAAACTCACGGGGGGAAGGGGAATGTAAATGCTGGGTTAATTTTTGTTGCACTGCCTGTAGGGTTGGGAAAAAGTGGAAAACATTTTGGGCTTTCCAGTTCATAAGAGAAGCAGCAAACTTCCAAGTGAACAGGTTGTCAGAGTTTAGTTATGTTGATATCAGGTAAACCATTTGGGAACAGGTGTTGTGTTACCTGTAGATAAGAGTGGAAGAGGCTGAGTTGTGTGTGCTCTCCAAGGAAGAGATCAAGACTAATTTACAATTTTTCCTATCCATTTAAAAGAAATGTAATTCAATGCTAATTGCTCTATGCAAGTTTAGGAAATTTGGCTTTTTTCTGCTCACAGATATTCAACATTTATAGCAGAGAGATTTTGTTGAGGGTTACTGCATTTAACTGAAGTAAATGGTTTTTCCCATTTAGTGTAAAATGGAGGTAGAGCCTTATAACCTCTTGTGCATGGCCTGTGGTTCCATATACATTTCTGTTAGCCGAGAACAAAAGGTTGTATAGTGGAAGGCTTCTCTGGGGTCTTGTTGTGCATCTGGAGTTATTTCAATATAAAGTCCAATGGATGTTTGCTTAAAAATTACAGAAAACATAGAGTGCTCTGAATTCCAGATTCTGTTTTATTACAGACTGCAAGGAGAGAGTTGGGTACAAAACCATTTGTTCAGGACATACCCAGAAGGAAGACCTACCCTTGATCCTACTTATACTGAACTTTAATGATGTTTTGGGTGTCTGTGGCCTGGCTCCAGGATAGCACCTAATCATCAGCTGAATTTCAACTGTATTAGTAGTTCCCTTGAATTAAATGGGGCTCCTTCCGTTCTTCCAGCTGGAGTACAGCGGGTGCTGCGCAGGATCAGGCCATGCATAAACAGTGCTTCAGCGACTTTGCTATTCAATGATGAGCCCAAGGCATTTTTTAAAGAACAATGTGTTATTAGTGAAATGGTGGTGAGCCTAGGATAACTTCATCATTTTAAAGAAGCTGCAGCAAAGCAGAGAAACACATGCAATATAGGTATTCCTGTGTTCTGCAAAACAGTTGTGGTAGTTCCTTCCTCCATTTCACTATGGAGACAATATTTTCCTCAGGTTTGAACCCTTTTCTCTCTGCCCAGAAGTGCTGCTGTTATTGTGGAATTCAAAGAAAAGGAAAATGTTCCTGTGCTCAGTATGATTGTGTGTTGAAGATGTTTTTGGTCTGAACCATTGGTTTAAGAGGAAGCCATTTATTTTGTTTAAATTGGAGTGAAATGTTTTTAGTATAGACTTCAAAGATAAATGGATAAAACAGTCTGAATAACTTGTAACTGGTCTGGATTTAGGAACTATGTAGTTTATATATCTTGCGGTTACTTCCAAGAAACTCATCAGCTTCTTGCTTCAAAGATGCTGACAGTTTCTACTGTGGTGCAGTCTGAATAAGCATGCAGACATGCAAATTAATAACGTTTTACTAATACTAACAGACAGTTGATCAAGTTGAGTGACAGAGGAGGCCATGAAGGGCTAAAGCCAAAGCCTGAAGAGGATTCTCCTTGCTTCCTTTGTATTCATTTTCATTGATTCTAAATCACTCAGGTACATGAAGGGGAACACCCATGGACATTTCACTGTGTAGATGGTCACAGAACATCTAGAACATGCCTTTTGCAAGCATCTTTTTTAACCAGTTACTGATACTTTGTACGTCACAGCATAGCCATTTTTATTATTGTCTAACTTAGTTATGGTACATCCCGATGCTTTTGTTACCTGCTCTTCTTGCTCTGCCTGTACTAATTCTGTCCACCCCGAAACAAGGAATCTTGTATAGTTTCAACGTACTTCTGATTTGATAGGTGAAATCCTCTGTGGTTTTTTTTTTTAAGATTTGAAGCTGTCCAATGTAGAGGATGACTATTATGTTCAGAAAATGCTTAAGTGCTGTGTGGTTTGCTTTATTATTTGTTTTTGTTTGCTGTTATGAAACAAATTAGTGAAATTAGAAATACAAAATATAAATGCCTTAGAATAACTAGACAAATACGATTAGAAAGTGTTTTTGTTGGAATTGTACTTTTTGGTCATCTAACTACTTTTCAGACAATACTTGTTGAATATGATCGGTGCTTTGTGTGTATGGGTGCCTTATCAAGCTACCATACACTGTATAAGCTACTGTATAGTGCAGTATTTGCATGCATTGAATTTGGCCAGTACAATAACCAGATGGCTGAGGGACTTTTTTTTTTTTTTTTTTTTTTTTTCCTGAAATAACACTACTATAGTTACTGAAGTAGCTTTCTGAATGGTAATGAGCATTAAGGCTGCATGATTTAGAAAGTCTGCACAGCCTTGGGTGTTCATCTCCGGGACATAGCTGTCAAGCTCTGGTGCAGAAGACATACTGTTAGGCGCATCATAAAGAGGCTAAAGGAATAAGAGCTAAGTGTCCCAAAATAAATACTGAGCATGTTGGGCAGGAAAAGCTGTTGAGGTTCATTTGCCATCTCCGTTGGTCAGTCTAATAAGAAAACAGGAAAACAAGCCCTAAATCAAACTGGTCTTCTAAATGTAGTTTAGAGGAATCTTCTGAAGATACTTGTGTCTCATGTTGTTAGTGCAGTATTTGCTTTGGAGATGAGAGAGACAGATTCAGCACCGCTGTCAGCATGACAGCGCTGTGTCTCTGCTCCTGATGAAAATTGTCATTGTGGACAGTGTAGGAAGAAAAAGAGAGGAGGGAAATAAAATACAGGAAAGAAAATACAGGAGTGGTCTGAATTCTTGTGACTCTGCTTCTGTATTAAGCAACAACTGTTTAATATAAAAGATTTGAGTGGTCTTGTAAGCAATGATGCAAGGCTTCACAATCCCTGTTTCTCTGCAGTCCATCCTCCCCATAGGTGGTCTCATAGTTACAGCCCCTGACATGGATTTGAACCCTTTTAGGTAGAGGAAGATGTTGGATTTCACTTTCCTGTTCTGCAGGAATTGTGTTTTGTGCAGATTTTTGTACTTTTTGTATCAGTGGTAAATGTTAACAATACCTCGAGAACATCTACCAGACTGAGGCTCCAAAGGCATATAGACAAATAATGTCTCTCTCTTTTTTTTTTTTTTTTTTTTTTTTTTTAAGTCTAGCTGGTCTTTCTTGCCATGATACTTATTTAGCAAAACCTTGGTGAGAAGCAAGCATAATGTCATTTGTAGAACAAGGGAAGGAGGCATATTCTTGGCGTTATGAGGTTATCTGCTTTACACTGGAAGGTATTAAAAAAAAATTATTTGTAAGGAACTAAAAGATGATAAGGAACCAAATAACTGATCAATAAATCAAGAATAATCAATAATAATAATAAAAAAAAGCTAGTGTCATATGAGTTTAATTCTCAGTTCTTACAACTTAACAGTTCTGGCAGATAGAAGCCAGAATATGTCTCTATACGTACTCATTAGAAAATTTCTCAGAGTGGACAGATGTATCAAATGGGACTTTTCAGGAGCCTGACTTCAGTCCAATTTCTATTCCCATATTTTCTTTACTTTGGATGAAGGATAGAGACTGCTTATTCAATCTTCAGATGAAAACGTCATGGGAAAATGCACAAGGATGTTTGGGAGGCATGGTTTGAATTCTATGAATACAAAAACATTTGAGTCGTTCTATTCTCGAAACACTATGGGGAAAATAAAATAAGCATAACTGGGTTGCTATGTAGAAAGGACAGATTTAAACTGCTATATTTAGATAGGAATAATTAACTGTACAAGCACAGGATGGGTAATGACTCCTTAGGCATCAGCAATACAAGAAAAAATGTGGACTAATAGTCAATCTCAACTTGAAAGTAGGTAAACAATATCTTGTCAATCATGTTAAACACCATCTGGGGTGTAAGGCACATTGTGTTAAATAGCAGAAGAAATTCTTTAGCTCTCCTTGAACCTACTAAGGTCAAAAAGGATATGGACCAATTTAGGAGAGTTCAAAGAAAAATAATGAGAATCTTCAGAGGTCTGTTTAAGAGAAAAAAAAAAAAAAAAAGACTAATAATAAAAGGTTGAAGGAGCTGGATTTTTTTTGAATACAGAGAATGTAGGACTAAAGTGTCATGATACAGCTTTCAAATACATAAAAGGCTGTTGCAAAGAGGTAGAGAATACATGCATGGTCTTTCACAGGAAGATCAGTGAGATACAGACTTGAATTACAGCAAGGAAGATTTAGGTTATACATCAGAGAAAAACAAAAAAAAAAAAACAAAAAACAAAAAACTTCTAACGGTTAGGATGGTGAAGCTTTGGAACAGGTAGCCTAGGGAAAATGTGAGGTTTCCATTATTTGAGGTTTCAAGAACAAGTACTCAGTATTTGGGGGAATAGGGCAGGAGCTTGAGGAACTCTGACTAAGGGTAGTGATGCATACAAATCTGATGCATGGAGTAAAGCAATTTATTGTCTTTGAATTCTTGGAGATGTGCTTGTAATTGCATGCTTGTTGCATGATACTGATATCTGAAAATACTAAGATGTAACCTACCAAAATATGCATTGAACCTGAGAAGAGAAACGTGTTCCTTTGCACTCTCATTCTTCTGAGCAAAGGGATTTCTATCTGTCAGTCTTTCAGAGGTGAAGCAGAGAACAAACCTGAACTGCTTTTCTTACAGATTGTTCCACCTTGAAATGCTGGTTCAGCACTAGTGTTTCTCAGCAGCTCAGAGCGCAACCCTTCCACTGGAGAGCTGTAGTTCTGTCCTAGCCCCATTCTAACAGCACCGCTGGGCCCAGTGCTTCTCGGCCAGTGCTTGTTATTCACTGATTTTGGAGAATGTGACAGATAAGGTCCTGCAAACTCCAATCTTGCTATATTTTTATTTCTGTGTTTCATAACCTCTTTAGGCGAGCGCTAAGGAAAGCTTCAAAATGCCTCTCTCTGCAACTCTCCCCTCCTCACCCTCCCCCCCCTTTGTCCAACCCTGGTTGGAATTGTTTCAAATGGTGTTCGTAAGCATCAGATCCACAGCAACCGCTCTGCTTAGGCCCCTGCTTTTGTTGAGAAAATAGATCTCTTTTAGTCTTGTTTTTAAACAGCAAAGGGCTTCACTTCAGGTCATACTATTTATCTGAAAGGCACTTCAGAGATAAAAAGAAGAAAGCTGTATTTATCTTGCAGTAACAGCAACATCCAGTGAATAATGCAGCTTTCTCCCTTGGCTCCTATGTCTGAGATGCAGACAAACCAGCTATAGAAGGCAGTTCATGTTGCTATAGACTCTCAATTTAAGCACTGCATATTAAAGGACATGTACATGGCCTATTTTTTTTCCTTGCTTTACTCCCTCAGGAGGAAAACACACCTAGCTGTTTTTCAGTCACAAAGGTTCTCAGTCCCAGCAGACGGAATAGTCATCACCTCTTTTCTCCTTAAGTGGGGAAAAAGGACATTTGTCAGCTTTTAGAAGTGGATGCAAAAAATCAATAGCTCCTGTGTTGTTAAAGCAGTTCACATCAACATATTTGTAAAATAGCTTTATGTAGCAAATAAAAACAAAGGATCACAATAGGAAAACCTCACTAATTTAGCCAGAATATTTGCTATTAGCTCACTCAAATATTAGTATAGTTCCAAAATACAATTGTTTTTTCTTCTAATCTAACACAGACTTGGTTTTTAAACCCAAAGTGAATTTCTTATATTTCTTGTCTTCTAAAGACTTATGTACCTTAAAATTTAACGTGCACTAGCTTAGCTAGTACTGTATGCATTGTAAGATGTGACTGGTAAGAATTGTTCGTACAACCTTGTCTGTGCAGAAGTGACTCAAAGGCACAAAGCAAGTAGATGGGGGTTGCTTCACTGAGTTTTGTTTTGAACTGGTCTGCAGTATGTAGCTGAGCCACTACTGCAATATCCTCTGGTGGTGACATTTCAAGGTACTGGAATTTGTCTAGGATGAATGCATCGAGTCTCCTGGTGAGTATAAACTTTCTTTGTTCTGGAAAGTTAAGTGCGAGTGGGAAATCATTTTTCTGTAATTAACAGCAGCTCTTTCACTTATCTTGACCTGTGATGGTGTTTTTTTCCACCCCTCTGGAATACATGACACAGTTTGATTCCTTGATGACACTGTTCATTTGAGACCTCATGGCCATCTGCAACTCACTTTATTTTTTCTAAGTTTGAAACTAAAATCTGTATTTAAAGACACTTAGGACTTTTTATCCTTATGTAAAAATCTGTTTTATCTCAGATTTAAGAGCTTGATAAGGAGAGCTGGAATTAGGTTGTTCTGGCTTTGTTATGTCAATAAGCTTTAACAAATATATTTCTCATTTCATTTATGTTTTAGCAGATGTTAATATAAAAAAAAAAAAAAAAAAGCTTGATTGAATGTAACATGTGAGAGACTGAAATCCAAGTTCTTTGTCTGCAGGCGGAACTAAGATACAAATCTCTAGTTCCCATATCACAGATAAGTGCCCCAATCTCTGTGTATTGGGTGTTCTGCCTTGTTGAGGTTTTGGAAAGGCCACTTGGGAAGGTATCGAGTAGTTGAATTTGTAATGAAAAATTTCATGCCTGACACTAGCTCATGGTCATAGTTATTCTTGCTAGTGATGAACATCCCTTTTATACTGTATGTTATTAATGTTACATATTACTGTCTTCATAAAAACTCAATAATGTTTGTTTATATGCCAATCAGATTGTTTACAGACCATTTATGAAAATTCATTGAAAGCGGTTGGTTTGAAATGCCAGTTAAGTCACGATTGGGTACTTTGTTATTGCTGTAGATTGCTTTGAATGAGTATAATCTTAATTTATCACATGAAGCAGTATTTCTAGTATTGACAATCTTCTGAGTAGTTCAGCTTGACTTTGCACATTGATATTTTTTAGTGGTAAGAAAAGTAAATAGCTGTGAAAATCTTGGAAGGAGTATGTCTTGAAACTGTGAAATTTTGCAGTCATTTATGCAATGCAAATTACACTAAATGCCTTTATTTCAGGATAAGCAGGAATGGTTTTTCCTTGTTCAGACAGATTTAGCCTACATTACAGGGAAATCTTTATCTTATCACAGGTTTTCTTCTGTTGTAACAAGGTATTATCAATCACATTACTGTGACATCAGATCTTGTTTTCTTCTGGAGAACAAATGTGTTTGCAGTAGTAGATTTCATTCAGTGTATTGTTTTCAAGGTGAAGACTTGAGATATCCTTCTCCTAATGAGAAAACCTTGAGTTCTTAGATGTCATCGTTGCTTAGGTTTAGAGGAAGTTGTGTTAAATTTCAATTGTGTTAGTAAAGATGGTCAATTGGTTAAAGAATTCATTCTTTTATCTGTATAACATCTCTAAAATTGCACTTTTTGGTTCTGACTTTAAAGATTAAAGGTGACTGAGGGGGTTGTTAGGGGTGGATTTCACTGAACGCTTTGAAGAAAATCCTGGTCCACTATTCAAAGAAGATACAAAGCTGTAATTCTTTCTTTGATGAAGTCCACCACTGCGTGATTTGACACTTGAGTCCCCATTGTATTCTGTACACGTATGATGGATTTTTGATAAAAGTATCTGCTGCTCTCTCATCTGGCTTTGTGTGTGTTTGTGTGGTTATTTTAGAAGATATATAACATCTCTATCCATTTTTGTTGTCAGTGTTCTCAGGGTAGTTAACAGAAGATCTTTTAAAAGTTTTATTGTATAAATTAAATTGTAGATGAAGAGGAATGTAGTGGCTCATCACTACAAAGAAGAAATACAATTACTTTTTTAATTGGCAGTTGCATTGCAAAACACGTATGCATAGTCTTCTGAGAATTTTGTTGTGCTCAATGTATCGTTTCCAGTCTTTAACACTTTTTTAAGAAAGATGCCAAATTCAGTTTTGAGTACTTTTATGTGGCAGTTAAACATAAAAATTAACTAAAAGTAGTTTGGTCACATTCTTGATAAGAACATTAAGGAAAATTATCTGATTAGTGTTTTATCGTGACTTTGCCCTACATAAGCAATATCACCTGTGGGAAGATATAATCTCTTCAACCTGAAAACTTTCTATTGAGATTTGTGCTTCTCATTCCATTCAAAAATAAGAAAGTAAAATAGGCAGAGTTCTGAAACGAGCATCTCTGAAATGATCCTTTGTGACATGTACTCAACAAAAATACCACAGTTTAGTCTTATGCTTACGGCTTGTCTTCGTTTTCTTCTTTCAGACATTGGCAGGTATTTTATTTTTTCTCCTCTATTAACAACTCTGTACTACTGGCCTAAGGTACAGCTTCAGTTAAAAGAAGCATGTTTGAGTGAAATCAAAGGAACAACAATTCCTCTTGGGCATGACAATATCAACACTTGAATGACATCACACCGGCAGAATAGATGTAAGGATTTGTATGCTGTGTGATTTTTTTGGGGGTCCTAGGCATATGATGACAGGCTATTAACCCTTAGGTCCTCAGCTGGCTCTGAAGCACATCATCCTGAACATTGACCATCTTTACAGCTGGGTTAGAAGAATGGAAAAAATAAGTATTACAGCTGGATGGATATTTTTTGGACTTGGTGGCAGGTGGATTTTCTATTGGGCATTTGGTAAGGTGGAATTGCAGACAGGTAAGGGAGATGGAGGAGGGGCTTAGAACCTGAGCATAGCCAAATCATTTGTCAGAGAAATACAAGTGGATTAGGCAACTGGGCAGTGGGTCTGTAACAGCTGCATGGTCTGAGATTTTAGCAGCTGCAGAGAGGAGGAAAGGTGCTAGAGATGCACTGCATGTATGCTTTGAATGCTCAACAACAGTTGAGAATGCAGCAGAGGATGCAGCACTTCTTTAGTCCTGGCAGGTTTACAATAAATCTTTCCAGTGTATTTTCCAAGTGGTTTTTGTGTGTTGTTAGCAGGCCCACCGAGTGTCTACCCTCATCCAGGGTCTCTCTCACAGCTACAGTTATTTTGATCCTGGTTATGTCTTCTCAGGCTTTTAAGTAATACCAGCATATTAAAACCTTGTCAGCATTTAATGTCAGCAATTAAATAAAAGGCAGTACCCCGATATTTCCTCCTCTAAAGTAACTCAATTAATTAATTAATTTTAATTTGGAGTCAGGGAAGAATTTGCATATGTTTGCTTTATTTGGCTTAGATAGTAGGATAAGAGGGGCACATAGACTGAATGCCTGTAGGTTGTTTTTTTCTTGTTTTGTTTTGTTTTTTAACCTGCACAGGTAATGTTCTCGAACGAAAAAAAATCACTAGGAACTCCATTATTATTCCATGGACTTGGGAATTAGATGAGAGATTTCAATCACCTGTGGTTTACCTTACAGCTCTTGCATTCATGCAGAGCTGGAATCTTTTGCAGCATGATAAAAAAAGAAGTCCAGATTTTCACAGATTTAGGTGAGTGTTTTGCTGCTAGAACACTGCATATTTTGAGGGATTTTTTTAAACAGTTTTCAAACAGTGCAATCTCATTAGTTTATCAAAAGAAATATTGAGATATGACTTGACTATGATTTATGAGTAGTGTAATTAGAGATTTCAATAAACAGTAAGCCAGAGAGTTTAAAATTCGTAGTGCATGCAAATTTTAATGGGTTGTGACTTTTTACCTCTTGAGGTTCCTGGCTTGAAACTGGTGCCCTGTTGTATAATATAAAATACACTGTAGGCAAATACTAGTTGAACTTGAGAATAATAAGCTCCATTCCATGGCCATTACTGCACTGATTTCAGGCTATGAGTCCTGATGACTCCTTACTTTAGAAATTGGTAAATCAATGATTGCCAAGTACTAAAAAAAGCTTCTGACAAATCTAAGCTAAAGTAGACCTCTGCATTTCTTATTCAAAATTAATCAGTCAAGTTAGACCAAAAAATGGAACTAAGTTTCATTTGTAGAATGAAAACCTTTCTTTGGTAGAACTGAAAAAATATGGGAATTGTAAATCATTAACTTTTCATGAGATCTTGGCAGTTACATCTGGCTTGTTTTACACTCCTGTATCCCAAGCAGAATAAGCAGTTGGCACATAATCTTTGTTACAGTAAGTGCAGCAATCAGTGTTAATACTAATGAATTTATTCCAAACTTCATGTCCATTTTTTTTCTGGTTTTAAATATTCTAAATAAGCCTAATGATGAGCTCTCTCTTACTCTTCATTTGTTTCATATCAGACTTGACCAATTCTGATTGAAATGGATGGCTGCAAACTTCTGAAAATTGTCTGCTTTAGAAACTCTGTTCTGAATCTTTTCTGAGCTAATGATAATGTTGAGACTTGATCCTGTAATAGCATAGCTGTCACTGTCACCACTAAATGTTGGAGGTGTTCTGTTCCTCAGGAAACTTTTTTTTTTCCCTTCTTATTTATGCAAGAAAGTTACCAGCTTTATGGGAGAAATACTGTTTGAATTGCAGCTGCTAAAGCAGGCCTGTTCCATCAACTTTTGGTCACTCTCTGCCAGTTCTGGTGTTTCATAGCATTGATCATCCTAAACAGAGAGATTTCTCCTACAAACCATTTTGTTGTAATGGTGTTGTGATTCGTTAGTGGCCTGCTGATTTGTGAATGAACAAAAAGTCTTTCCTATCATCCACATCTACTGCTCTTCACATGATTAGCAGAATTATTTGCTTTTGTGAGAGTTAGGGAAGTGACATTAAATGACTAACGTGACTAAATTATTAAGAGCAGACTATCCATGAAATAACAGGCATAAAGAAAAGTTCTTAAGAAATTGCTTGTCTAACAAGGAGATGGTTATTCAATAAAGGCACCAAGAGAACAAGAGGAGAGCTCTCCATCATCCTTATGCCGTGTATTAAAAAAGCTAGGGAAATGTGTCAGAGCTATCCCGATGTGAGATATAAGCAGTTTGTACCAAACCATTGCACCTGTATTTTCAAAATTAAAAGCATGTAGGTAGCCTTTCTTATTTTCAAATACTTTTCCTTGCTTTCGGTCTAGATTTGGTGTATTCTTGGCATGGCCAGAAATGTGCCCTTAGGGCAACACGTTGGTGGGGACAGGACACAGCCAAAGCCCTGTTACCTTCTTCTTTATGCCGGAGCCATTCTTTGGTGGCTGCTTGCCAGGAGGGTTCAGGATGTGTGCGGCAGCTCCAGTCACCCCCAGCTTGCCACCAGCCACAAAACGGAAGTACAATTTGCAAAGGTCCATTTCCCATTTTTCCATTTGTTTTCTCTTCCATTTTCAGAGGAAAATTATTTTTGACCACTAGAATTCATAATGTTACCAAACTCAGACCGTTTCAGGGTGGAGGGAGTGATTTATGATAGACGAAGAATATGAATGAGACCTGAAACAGTCTGTGATGAAGAAATAACTGCTGCTGTTGGGTTGTTTTTTGAAGGAAATTCATAAATCTGAAGCCCAGAGATCCATTGAATATGTTCTGTGTATAACAGATCAGACCATCACCTGTGTGATGAGCGGTATATCTTGACTGGAATCTGTAGGCAAAGCAGATTGTTTCTGAGATGTCTTAATTATTATTAAAATACTGGATTATTAAATCAGAAGAATATTACTATTTTTTTGAGGTGTATAATACCTAGGATGCAGAAATATCTTGTTAATATGCATACAGAGTAACAAATGTTTGCTATAGTGTGAGACAATAATGGCTGCTCTTCAGTAAGCCGTTTCTTGTTCATTGCAGGCATTTGTGTAAGCTTTAAAAGAATTTATTTTTATATTTAAATATAATTTTATTACATAAGTTCCTGTAACTGTATAACTTCAACAGAAAAAAATAGGAAATTTCTAAACAAAGAGTTCTCATAAAATGATTTCCTAGTAGTGCCAGGCTGTTGTATCTGGAAGTTGTCTCTTTTGAGACAACTCCAGTACCAAGCTATGCATCTGTACAAAGACATGTTCTTTTGTGTTTTGTTTGTTTGCTTTTTAAAAAATTCATGCTGAATCAATGCTGCTCACTCAGTCCCTGACATCTTGTTTTTTTTTTTCCTTCCCTCATCCTTTGTAGAGCCAACACCAACTCCCTTTTAACAAAGGGATGCAGTCTGTGATTTTATCAGTATGCTTTCTTTCCAACTGCTCGTTGTTCTCAACAAGGCTGAGGAGTCTGTTGCTAGCTAACTTCAGTTGTTTTTGGAAATGAGCTCCATCATTTTTACACTGCAGTACAACCCAGACTTTCTTTGTCATGAATTTTCTTGATAAATTAAGGCAAACAGATGAACTGTGAAGGTGTATTGCTCTGTACTTGTCAGTGAGGTATCCTAAAATACAATACAGAAATACTCCCTTTGCAACTCTGTTGTGCATCAATGGGGAAATATTTGTGCAGGAAATGCTGTAAATCAGTTTGCTGAAGTATGTCATCCATGATTCCTAAATTCCTAGTTCTCAGCTGGGAGCAGGGTTTTATTAATCATGACTCAGTTGGGAGTTTTATAATAATCTGTCATCGCCTCTCCTTCTTCCCAACCTGTCCTGTCTGACCCTTTTCTCCTGCTAATCAGTGACAGAGATGTTTTTATTTCCTTGAATTTTGTCATCTTGGTGACCCCTCTGGAGGTAGCGCTGAGCTCAGATAATCCATTTCAACTTAAAGCTCTAGACAAGTGCAGAGGAAGACAGCAGGGAGTGATAGAAAATGGTATTTGGAGGAATAGAGGGTAAGCAATAAATTTTTAAAACATAAGCGATGAAGAGGTGGGGACACAGGGAAAGAAATAGCAGCAAAAATGTTTTCATGAATAGGACATCTTTTCAAGTCATTGTTTGGAAATAATGGGTCATGTTATGTAGTCCTGAATCCTTGCTTGGAAATTCTAAAGAAACGTTGTACATATGGCATCAAAAATGGCACTATGATGTTAACTGGCTAAGTTCTTTATTAGAGTGGTTTCTCTGATGGACATCTGCTTCCATTACTACCATTTTGTTTGTGTTCTACTTCTAAGTTCATTAATTTGTTACATCAAGATAACAAACTAGAAAGATTTTTGGTTATCAGCTTTTTGGTGCACCATAGTTTTCACTGACTGAAATTCTTACAGTGATTTTGATATTCAGAATATACATCTGAAGAAACATTGTGATTTATCAAATTGGCACTTCTCAGGGTTACACCTGCATCTTCTTGCAGTTCACAGCACATAATTTACAAAATCAAAATCCTGGTTATGTGCTTAGCCCCACAATAGGATGGTGCTCAAAGGTAAGCACAGCTGAGATGCCAACACCAATTTTCTGCAAGACCTGAGATTTTTTTTTTTTTTTTTTTTTTTTACACTTTCTTTTCAAATGAATTTGATGAATCACAAGGAAACGTTGTCTGAGGTCACACAATTAAGATCATGGTTCAATGCCTATTTTTCCTTAGGCATTTTATCCTTTCACTTAAGTACCTGATGGCGCGGTCTCATTAAAAATGAACTGGAAGCAAGAATATACAAGGATCCTATCAAATCCTGACAATTACTGCAATATGGAAATATATGCCACTCAAATGGTATGCTTTCAGATTAAGCAGAGTTAGAATGGCTTTCCAACACCTTTGTTTCAGGAGGACATAACTGATAATCAAAAAATGAGCCAGTGTTCAAAGGGAAAACTGCATGATGTAGCTAAGTGCTTTCCAAGCGGTGATGTAGTGGAGGGCAGGTGAAATAAATTAACTCTGCTTCCCATTTTTGATTACCATTGCAACTCTGCCTTGAAGGAAGCAAAAATTTATAATCATGTTTTGATCTTAAACTGAAGCTACTTAGCGGTAGAGTACATTAGCTATCTCTAATTTATAAATATCCACTGTGTTTATATATCCTTTTGACTATGAAAAACTCAGCTATGAAGGTCATTGGTTGTATTTGCACTGAAGTCATAAAGAAAGCGTGAAAATATTTAAATGTGAAAGATATCTTTTAGTAATAGATGTGGTAGGACTGCTTTGATATCTTCTCTGTAGTAACTGTTCTTATGCATGAGCGGTGTCTGTGCTGGACAACGCAAAAACCTCTCTTCAAAGCTGTCAGTCTGAAACAGGCAGCCTTTGAGCAAAGCAGGCTTCAAAAAGCCTAGAGAGGGCTTAGTTGTTGCTGACTTGCTTTTGGTCAATAATACAGGTTATCAGACTGAATTCTGTTAACATGCACATGAAACATTTTTATTAATTTATTTTTTTTCAAATGTCGGAACAATCCCATGTCGTGCAGTGTTTCATATGTTTGTGAAGTAATTAAAGCAATATAAGTAAGTTTTATTTTGGCACAGAAAGCAACTATAACTCTCTCTTGAGATTGTTATTCTTCTGCAAGGGATGAGCATAAGGAAGAAAAGACCTCATCCTACCACCGTTGAGGTCAATAGTAAATAGCTTCCTCAAAGAATCTTGTCACTACAGGTCTTCCTATTGATCTCAGTATTTTGGGGCCAGCCTCAAGAGAAAGGGAGAAGGTCCCTAGCAGAGGAAATGCAAAAAGAGCAGAAAATGAATTTTCACCTTGACTTTAATCTATTTTGAAGGGCCTTGAAGTTTTGAATCCCCTGAAGGTGAGCCATCCTCACCTTCGTTCCCTGGAAGTGTCTCATATCTCCCAGCAGGCCTGCAGATGACCCAGGAAAGGACTTATTGCTGCAGATCATCTCAGTTGTCTTTTAAATATCCAGCTGCAGAAATGGAGCCCACAAGTCCATCATCCAGCACCTGTTCTTTATAAAGTGCAGGGAGAGACTCAGATGTCCAAGCACATGAACTGTGCAGGAATGTCTAAGCCAGCTCAGAGCTGTAGCCAGTTGCCTGGGGCTGCTGAGGGTAATGCAAACTGGTCTCAGCAGCAGCTGCAGGCTGACAGCTGTATCATGAAGAATGGGGAATGAACGAGATCCCAGAAGAAGATGTGAGAGGAAAGAGTGAGATCCCAGAAGAGAGCAGGGAGGAGAAGAAGAGAGACATGTGCAGCTTGAAGAGCTGTGATTCCTGGTCCTTCAAACCAAGTCCATGCAAATGTGCAGATCCCAGTACTCTTACTGCATCTTCTCATCAACCTTTCCCATGTGACTCTCTAGCCATTGAAATCCTGACGGCTGCTTCTGGCACTTTTGCAGTTCTTAACCCACTGCATTGCCACTGCAAGACTGAATTTTGTTAATGATGTTAAACCTGAGGTCACCTGTGAGACATTCAACAGGAAAAGTAAAAAACAGACAAACTTGTCTGGGACTGTTAAGTATGGAGGGTTTTGTATATCTCACCCTTGGACCCTGCCTAAAATCTGGTTGAGTTGCATTTTGGATGTCTGAGTATTTTTTGGACCACTTCCTAACTATGGACAGATAAATATGTCTTGGGTAAAATTGAGGCACACTTAACTTGTATATGTATATTGCTAAGGAACGTTTTATGTTAGAAATTAATTTTCAGAATTATGGATGGATTTTTTTTATGATCTTCCTTTTCTTTAATTATGTATTGGAATCTGCTAGGAGCTAATGATCTAAAGGTATAATAGGCACTGGATTTTACAAGTTAGATAATACATTCATTTTTTTTCAAGGAAGGAGAGATAATGCGACTCAAAGCGTATTTTATTAAATTATTTGACAAACATAGATTAATACTGAATTAAAGGCTTCCCATAATGCTAATAAATATTATTTGATAAATTTCAGCAAAGCTTGAGATTCTTACTGTAATGCACAGTAAATTGCAAATCTCATTATGTCAGTCTTTAGAAATCCTTTCTGAGAACGTGGTAGGTGGTGATTATAATGCAAATTGTGGATTGCAAACTAAATATTACCTAGTAAGGTGCTATTCTATTTAGATTTTATGATTCTTATTTTCTCAGATAAAGCTACTACATTTGTTTTCAAAAACAATAATGTTATTGAATTTGTGCCTATTATGCCCTAATTTTATTTTATTTTTTTTTTTTTAATTTGTGGGTGTTTAATCTGATCCAGTTTGTACATGAAGATAAAGAAAAGTGCTCCCCTTCACTCCTTCCTCCTGCTCTGGAACTTTTTACTTTCTGCAGTGACTGCTTACTTGGCAGTAGTAGAAGGAAAGGTGATTTGAACTGGTGTGACATGGCTTTCTGGCTTTCCTGGCAGTTCTTCTGGCCTTAATTTCTCTAGATTTGTCATGACTTCCCAATGAACTGTCATTCTGGCTCTCCCCAAAGTGATGATTCCCACTAATGCATTGACACCCTTTCATGACAATGTGCTTATCAGAAGTGTAACTGTTCCTCAGCATATGCGGTATATAATGAAACTGTCTTTATGTCCAGGGTGGGTTCCCATGGCAACAGCAGTGTGTTTGCTGAAAGGTTAATTACAGTCATGTTGGTAAATGAAGTGCTCCAGAAAGCTGGTGCTGAGTGGTAACTAATCTTGTCTACCTGTGCCAGCCACAGTGGTGATGTTTGGTGTGGGAGAGCATATCATTCACGTTTTGAAATTACACAGTCCATAAAGCAATTCCTTCTACAAAGATCAGGGCAGAACAAATTTGACCAGTATTATTTTGGTTAGATTTGGGCTAAGGACACAGCCTGGTAGGTCCACTATTGAGGTCACCTCCACTGACCTCTGCTATTCAGGTCAGGTTCCACAGAGCTGGAGGCAGTTGGTGCCTCTGAAGCACCTTATGGGGTATTTCTCTTGCCACAGTCTGGCACATACTGGACAGCTTTGTAACTTGACAGCAGATATTTTTAACTTTTCACTGCATATTTTAAAAATTATTTGAGAAAAATAAGTTTTTCTGTGAGAACAATCAGTCATGGGAACAACCTCCCAGGGGTGTGCTGGAGCATTTTAAAACGTGATTAGATGGGGTGCTAGGTAGTCTCATCTAGGCTCCCTTTCCCAGAAAAAGTTAGACCAGATGATCTTTTGAGGTTTCTTCTAACTTGGGACATTCTATGATTTTGTTTTCTGGGTTTCTTACTGCGGAAATGTAATGTCAAATTTCAGCAGAAATCATTTTGGAAAACACGATAAGGGAAGCAGCAGCCAGAACGTTATCTATTCCTTCTTGTTTAACCCCACCACCAAGAGTCTGTTTTTAACTGTTACACAGAGAGAAAAGTTCCAGAACAGATCCTTATAGACTTTCTAGAATCCATTTTGTTGTTATCTGACAAAAGATATGAGAAAGTGTAATATCAGAATTAGCCCTACAAAGGTATCAATGCATCAGCAATATATTGAGAGAAAAATCCTCTGAAAGACAGTGGAGGGAAAGCTACAGCTCTTGTCCTTAAGATGTGACTAAACTTTTCAAAGACAACAGAATGAATCCTGAAAAAATGCATCTTTTATTTCAGATAGTTACTTTTTCCAGTTTCATTTGTTTATTAGCCTCTCTGTTAAGCCGGTCATCTTGATTTTTTTTTTTTTTTTCATTTTCATTTTGAAAGCAAATACTGATTCAGCGATTTTACTTTCATAATATAAAGTGCAAGTAAAATCCTTAGGAATATAACACAGACTGGGAATGTCTTCGTGTGAGACACCAAGATGTTATTCTACCACTTAGTCCAAGATTGTATGCAGTGAGAAGGGTATATTGCAGGATTTGTATACATTGCTGTCTTCCTTTTATCAAGCAATGACTAAGAAATGTGTGCAGAGGAAGGAACAGCAGATACAGTTTAGCAAACAAAATGTGTACTGAGCTTAGCCATGCTTTTATCTCTTCTTTTTCTTCCTTTGCCTAGTTTGATTTTATGCCCTTCAGAATAGTATCTGTCTATAAGAAGTACATCACTGTTCCTTTTTGATAGGATGCAAATAAAAGTTAACAGAACTTTACCTGACCTACAGTGAGAAGCCAGGGAGACTTGGTCAGAGAAATTTCCTTAGCTAAGCAGAAGAAAATCACCATATAAGACGATTGGAATTTCAGACTGTGGAAGATTGCAAACACAATTTGTAAAAAGTGTTTGTTGTGTGGGAATAGTTGAGATTTACAGAATATACAGAGCGTTTGCACTGGATGCACAGAAATGTTTTTTTTGTTTGTTTGTTTGTTTGTTTTTGGTACAAGTAAATCTGTTTTGTAGAGATCAGAGTCTTTTAAATAAATCTACTATGAAATGAGATGGCTTATTGCTTATTTCTTAGTCCAAGCTTAGATCATTCCAGTGATGGATGCAGGACAGTTAGATATCCTGTTTCTAGTGTGATTGAAGCCTCGAGAGACCTGATAGCTGCTCATCAGCAGAGATAGCTGGCAATATGTTTGAAGGACATGGTGGAGGTCACTTTTTAAAAAAAAATCTATCTAAATTCTGTCAACAGTTTTGTGGAACCACTTACAATTCTGCAACATTTGTGTCTATTTAGTCTCAAAATAAATAAAGAGAGCTAGTAGGAAGTAGGTGCAGGGTTTTGTTTGCTTGTTTTTGATATTTTTCACCCCAACTGTCTGTCCCTTTGGACAGACAGAGTAATCCAACTAGAAATCACAGAAATATGCAGGAACTAGATGGGCAGTTCCCACTATCATTAACTTTCTGAAATAATCTAAGATAATCTTAGCACAGTATTTTCATCCCTTGAAAACTAAGTCAATCAGATATTTGTGGGGACAGGGAGGTGCAAAGTAATAAATATGGTATCTGCGTGTGAAAAAGTGTGTGAATGAGATAAGGCTGTTCCCCGGTTTTAGTAGAGAACTTGAGGGTGAGGTATCTGGAAAACAAATGTAAAATCTGTATTAAAACAAAGAGGGAAGGCATGCCATGGTTTACTGCTTTGTGTGGATAATATGGATGCAGTGTTGAAGTAATGCTTTTGGACAGCTAAACCAGTACGTAAAAAATGGAGTATGGTCTGTCTAACATTAATTTTATTTCCCAAAGCCTTCAGATTTTCCTTGAGGGGACAGCATACATCCAGCAGGGAAAAATAAAAATAAAAAATCGGTGTAGATATGTGCTGTTAAAATGATAGGGATTGACTTCAAAGGCAGGGTTCCTAGTCAAGTCGGTTTTGACCCAAAGCTCTATTTGCCCTTAGTAAGGTTTATTCTCTGGAGTTGTATGTAAAGGGTAGAAAAGTACATATGTTTACACAAAATACATGAATGTTGGCTGTTAAATAAGTGGCTGGATTACTGCCATCTTTGGGTAATCTTCTACAATAGCATATGTTGGCAAGAAAATATGTTTATGTAAATGACCAATTTGTAGACAAGGAATGCTAAGTGAGATTTGACTCGTCTGAGCATGCCCAACATTAGAAGACGGAAGATTAGCCTTGTCAATTGTAATCACTCTCTCTTCCTCCAGCCCTTGCAGGGGAAGAATGATACCCCATGCACTTCACTCCTCAGTACCTACTGCCATATGATAATTATTTTGACTCAATCAAGCAAATTGAAATGTTATTTGTAATTTTTCTGTAAAGAAATATTTGCTTGCATTTCTTAATGGGAGGTCAAATTGGTTATCCTAATAAATTAAAACTATCAAAAAATAACTAAAATTTACCTTGGTGTTTGTTTTTGCGTTACTGTGGAAGTGTTTAGAAGGTTTCATCCTGATGATTTCTATATGCAGAGCTAACAGGCAAAAAAAAAAAAAAAAAAAGTTAATTTGTAGAGTGATTTTCCTCTTTAGCTTTCATCTTCACATTAAAGTCTAACATTCTGATTGCTTCCACATCTGAGACAGATCTCTGTGGGAGGAGATTTGTTATAGTACGTCTAGCAGATAGGGTGGGGAATCTCTTTTCTGTCATAAGTACTTTATGTAAGAACAGGCATAAATTTAGTCTCCTTATTGCTGTGTACAGGAAGGCCAGTTTTCTCATTCTCTTTCCACCAAGAATTAGTGTAAAAAGTTGCTTCATACTCCAGCATCCTTTTGTGATCTCTTTTTCATTGCTGACATAACTAACATACACTTTACACTTCAATGGTGCATTATCAGAGTGTTGTGCAGATCATTAACAATCCTTGTCATTCCCCTTTCATTTTGTGATGATAGGTATTATCATTGACATTTTTATGGAGAAGTTTAACAGGGAAGAGAAGAGTCTTCTCCATCATGGTTCATTAGCAGAGTTAGACCCAGAAAGTGAAAATAGCAGTGGTAGAGTGGCTGGTCACCAGGGTGCAATTCTAAGCAGCGTACCGTGCTGTCTTGTTGGGAGGAGAGTTAAGACAGGATTTCATGTGAGACAGACTGAGAGAGCTGGGGATGTTCAGCTTGGAGAAGAGAAGACTCTGGTAAACCTCGTTGCAGCCTTTCAATACTTAGAGGGGTCTTATTAAAAGGTTGGAGAAGGACTCTTTACTTGGGTAGATAATGATAGGACAAAGGGGGATGGTCTTAAACTAAAAGAGGATAGATTTAGATTAGACATTAGGAGGAAATTCTTCACTGTAAGTGTAGCAAGGATCTGCTACACAACTGGATCAATCCGTGAAGGTGCTCAAGGAGAGGCTGGATGGGGCACTGGCCAACCTCAACTAGTGGGTGGCATCCCTGCCAATGGCAGGGGGGATTGGAGTTGCATTTATGATCTTTAAGGTCCCTTCCAACCCAATCGATTAGGAAAGGAGACAATATTTATCAAAAGATTCATATTGCTGTTGTGTTTTCTTACCAGGGAAGTGAGAGCATAAATATTCAGCCAGATTTCTAAGTATTCTTAGCCAGTCAGAGGGAATATGTAATCTGTGTGTTCAGAGTTACATTTCTGTGAATACAGCATCAGTTTTTAGTTGCAGGACAGTTTTAACTCTCATATTGTATCATCTTATTTGGCATATACTCAAGCATAGTCATCAGATATCTGTAATTCCTGTCCTGTTTTCTTTCTCTGAATGTACACAGTAAGTGACCAGTTTACAGGTAGACTTCTTGGAAGTCATTTTGTTTCAGCTGTAGTGGGACTCACTTTTTGCATAAGAAATCTGTTTACCCACCGGACGTATTTATGCAGTGATTCCAGTGAAGGCTTCCTTGAGGAGATTTCTTAAGTAAATGAAGAAATTTTCTCTTTCTTTCTCTCATTTGTGTTTTGGGTATGGAAATTTTGTTTGTTTTTGTTTTTCTGTTCATGTATATGTTAGGCGGTAGGTAAAAGGATAGAAATAATGCAGTTGTGGAATTTGGACTATGAAAATATGAAATTCCTTTATTGAAGACATGGGTCATGACATGGGCTATTTTTCCTTTACAGTCTCCAGATCTCCTTGTATTTAAATTTTTGTTATCCTTGTCCTAAAGAATTTCTTACCTCATCTTAGCTATAGAAATAAGTATTTTTTTTTTCCCCACTGATTTAAAACAACCAATTCTATCTGAAATTCTTCATCTATTCCATCTTCTGCTTTGCTCTTTCGATGACTATAGCCTTAGTATCTCGTATTCATTCACTATCTTGTCTGTTCTCAGTTTTAAACCTATCTATACAGTTTACATTAATTTTATTATCTAAATTACTTAGCATTTGAAATGTGAAACACATATATCATGCCTTGGACTCAACCACTGTAACTTGTGTTTCTTTGTGATTTTGTTTTTTCAGCGGGAACTGAGAAGGGAGAAACTCACTCATGTGAGCAGAAGTAGTAGTCCTAGCAAAAAAAACAAACAAACAAAAAAACCCTACCTAGTAGTAGTCAAAGCAAAAATGGAATCTAGAGCTGATGTCCTGTTTGTAGACTAAGTAAAAATCTAGCCCAGGCTGATGAAAAAATTGAATATTCCCAAAGGATTTTTTTTGCATTTTCAGTCATTTTGACAAAACCATCAGAAATAATAATAGTGAGTCAGAAATTGGTAATCTTTAATATTTTTATTTTCCTTAGGAAATCAAGTTGTTTTACCATTAATATGGTATCTGATTTTGTATAAGCTATGCTACTTAAAGATGAGCTATATTCTCTGTAATGACAGCTTAGCATAAATGCTTCCAATTTAGCCTGTTACTTTGACCCCATATTATTAGTGTCTGACATATTTATGTCTCATCATAATTTGGCCAAGATGACATTAAAGTATTAGCAAATTTCTTGAAGCTACATAATGTAACTTTCTGTAACAGATAAACCTCTCAAGTCAGTAACGTATTTAAAACTAATTAAAAAAAAAAAAAAGCTGAAGGGTAAGAGAAAAGTTGTCTACAGTGTTTTTGGAATCCTGTAGATGAAAATCCTAAAGACTTCATACTTCATATAGTAAGCATTTATTATAAAAATAAAAGGATGAAATTATTTCCAATCCCCATATAGTATCTATCTTGTTGTCAAATAATATGACATCCAACTAGTTCAGTCCTTGAAAAGCTTGAACGTGTGTGAAAAGTCAAGCAATTAAATAAAGTAGGTGATAAACCCGAAGAGGTTATATTGTATGAGGTCAAAACAGAGTGGCCTGAAATTGTCACCGTAGGTTTGTCTCAGGATAGCATCTCATGCCATTGGTCAAGGTCATCCAATCTGTCCAGTTCCTGTTATAGATTATGGATAAGTTGTTTGACAGGTTGTAAGAATAAGGTTTTAACCCAGGATCTGTGGGGATGGGGAGGCACCAATACGTTTATTCAAATACTTACTGTATTGGTTTCACTAGATGCTCGATGTTGGAACTTATGTTTATCTGTTTGTGATAGTGTTTAACTTGCAGATGACATATAGAAGTTTTTCAATATGAGTAACTCCTCTTTTATTATATATAATAAATATATGAGATATATATAATCATCCCTGTGTTGTTGTTCTAATATGCATGTTCTTTTTCCATAAATAAGAAATGTAGATCCTCCAACAGAAGGGTTTTTACAGGCAGTTTTCCTGCCTGAGCAACTTATCTATTGTACAACTGTCTACTGAAAAAAAGTTCAAAATTCCCAGAAATAATCATCACTGAAAGAGAACGGAATGAAAATTTTTGTAGTAACAGATAATGGTGGAAAGAATGTGTGAGTGAAGATGAAACCTTTTGTGAAGATGACACCTTCTTGCAAAGGTGTTTTATTTTCCTCCAAATCTTTGTTTCCTTTTCAAACCTGGCCTCTGATTGAAAGTTTGTTCTACATAATTGATTTTGTGGTAAATAAACCCTAGATGACTTGTATAATATATACTGCAGGCATCTGTTCTTCTCTGATACAAACTTCTGCTAGAACAAGCCTTTCAACTACCAGATGGCTATATGTGTTTTAAAGAGAGCTTTTTCATTTTGAACCTAGGCTCAGGTTATCTTAGTCTATCCAGTTTGCTTTGTGGATTCTGAACACAGTGTTGGAAAAATAAATGAGTGCAGTGCTACTCAGTTTAATAATACGTACTCATCAAAGTTTTTCTGTTTTTATGCACTAAAGTTTAAAGGAAAGAGAATCACAGTAGTCCATGATGGTTTGGTTTCTTTTGTATAACATGATTTGGGCGAAGAATGTGGCAGTTCTTTGGGCATTTAAGAAATGAATGTTGAATTTTCATATTGAAGCTGAAGAATTTCAAGTATGTATGGTACAAAGTGAAATATTGAAGCTGGAGGATTTCAAGTATGTAAGGCACAAAATGAAATGCTTAAGAAGCAGAATCAACATGTCTTTTTGAGTCTTTTAAGACACAGACATGGTTTGATTGAGTTTTAAATTTAGTGAAATGCTTTTTTTTTTTTTTTTTTTTTTTTTTAAAAAAAAGCTTGTGTGTGAGAAAAGACCCATATATTAAGACTTGATTACTTTAAATAATAGGTTCCTTATCAGTTTTAAAAACTTTAAGTAGTCACAGTAGAGATAGCACTGAGTCACCTTGTTTATTTTTTTGTATTGCTCATTTTAATTAACTGCATCAAGGAGAATTTATTAAAGTGACTAAATGACTTACAGTAACATGTGGCAGTGAAAGTAGCGTGTTCAGATTTTTTTTTAAAAAAAGATCTATGCTTACTGTAACCTGTGATGATGAATTTTACAAATAGGGCAAAAAAGTACTTCAATAAAGTGAAGCGCTCTCATGCACTTATCAATGATTTTGATTAAAACCTTCATTTTCAGTGCATAAGCATTGTTTTAAAACATTAAAAATAAAATGGCTTGATGAAGCCATAAGTAGCCTTGAACTTTTTGTCCTTTCTACAAGATTTGATATAACACTCTGTGTCATTCCTAAGCAAAACCAGAAGTAACAGGAATGTTTTAAACAACCAGAGGATTTGGAGCATCCGTGAATAATTGAGAGAATGGAATTGACCTTGACTGAAGGTTGGCTTGCTTATATGGTCTTAAGTTTAATAGAATATTACATTTTGCTTTACTTGCCTGTTATGTGAGAGCCTGATTCCAAGCTGAATCTTCTCATATCCTCCACTGGGTTTTGAATAGATTTCATAATGCAAAAGCTGAGTCACCCATGGTTATTATAAATGTTAACAAGTTAATGTTTGCAATGCATAGAAAATGTAAGGTAATCCCCTACCCAGTGAATATCTTGAATTTAGAAGCAGCTATAGTCCTGGTATGGATTGAGAGAAGGGGTGTGAAAGGTTGAAGCAAGCTACATGTCTTTGTTGTCTGCAGCTAGGCTAACATGTAATGCTAGGATGTGGATTTTGTATTACTAATCTCTACCCTAGACAAGCAGAATTTGTTTGCCCAAAGACCAGCAGTGTATGAATGGGATACTTTTAGATTTGCTCTCATGAAAGACAGTTTATTGCAAAAGTTAAATAAATACAGTTCCATTGTGTATGTGTTCCTAGTCATGATATGCCTTTTTGAATCTGAAGGATTCCCTTGAGGGAAGAAGCCAGAAATAATATTAAGACAGGAGAGGGCTGGACTTTGAGACCATTCAAAGGGAACCTGCACTTTTTATATGGCTATGTCATGTCTAGAATAGTGAAACCAATTAGCAGTACTCTGGGCTTGTAGAGCAGTCCCTATGGGCACGTTAAAGGAAAAAAGTGACACTCGGTAGTAAGTGGAAATTAATGTACCTTTAAAGATGTTTGGCTCCCTGCTCTATTTCACCCTCCAGTGTAGAGTTTAGCTTAAGAGACTGTAGGTTTAGGAAGATTCATTGTTTAAACAATATTTTAATATGCTTTTGCTTGGAAGTAGGTACTGGTAAACTTTGCACTGAGCCATGAAGTCTTTCCTTTTTATTGTAGTTTTTTTAAAACAGAAAATTGTTGCCAAAGGGATGTTACCTTGCTTTATTGGCTGACATTTCTTTGCCTCACTTTTTCAGTAAAGTGCAATTGAGATCAAGGAGGATAGTGAACTTTTGAGGTAAAAATCAGGGACAGCTGCAAGGTATGTTTTACAGCCAAAGAGGATCACTTATTATCTCTGTTACTAAGAGCCATGGGGTACCTTCTGTCTCCATAAACATCTTTGTAGAAAAACTTAAAGATAACCAAAGATGCTGAGAAACATTGGTTTAATCCTGCCTCTTGCATCAGAAAGGAGTGAAAATTGAACAGAAAAGCCTAGAGAACACATGGAAGTGCTATAATAAACAAACATATTTGGCTGTGGATGAAGATAACTGGACACATCTCCCTCTAGAGATGTATAATGCAGTCTTGTGTGGCAGCCAGAGGGGCCAGTTAAGAGTGATCTGAGCTGCTAGCAGCCCCCAGGAGATATTAACAATTGGATTTAATGCTTATGTAGCACTTTTCCAGTGTTTAACTGGATTACTGGAGACTTGTAACTTAAGGCTTCTGGTGACTTCTGGTGACTTAAAACAGAAAAATATCTGAAACCCATTTAAAACATAAAATGCCCCCCCCCCCCCCAGGAAAAACAAACAAACAAACAAAATTTTTTTTTTTTTTAATTTATTTAAATAAATAAAAAAAGAGGACTTGAGTACTCTCAAACTTTAACTTCACCAAATGTATCTTGTTGCATTCAGACTTGGCACCAAAATATCTAGCAAGACAAAAAATTGCAATCTTTCTTATTTATTTTTTCCTTTAACTTTCAGCAGATTCTTTTACAGCAGGAATTTTACAGTAGGAATATGATAGAATATGGAGGGAATAAATACTGAGGTAGTATATCAAGATTTGGCTTCTCTTAGTAAGGGGAAAAAAGGAGATATTCTGATGCTAATAGCTCAGCACACTACAAATATAGCAATGCAGAAGCCATGCGAGCAGTTATGAGCATGGTTGACCAAACAAATATAATTGTGCTCAGTCAACCTAGTGTGATGGTGACACATGATGTGTTCCTTTCCAGCAAGACAGGATGTGCAGTTTCATCATGACATGTTGCATGGACCAGTAGTCCACCTAGAAATGCTTTTGGTAGAAAAGATCAAGTAAGTTCATCTGTTGTAAGTACTGAGGAAAATACATTTTATCTGTGTTTATTCTTGAGGTTTATACACCCATTTTTCTGGATGTCAAATGAAATGTTTCATTCAAAAAAAATGAAACAATCTGGTGCATTGCCATTTAATCTTAATCTCTGAGTTTCCTATCATGTGTTTCAAATTTTTGTTTTTATTATGTTGTTGTTTTTTTTTTCTCACAAATGTATACGCAACCAGAAGACTATATTTTGTTTTCAATAATACACTAATTTTTAGAACAAATAAATAATAAAGGAGTATAAAACTCAGGTTAGAGCTTTGTCCTCACTGTGTTCATCGTGGTGATGAAAATTCAGTCGCTTTTCCTCTAAACATCCAGTTACACGTCTGCATCTACTTGTATGCATAATTATACAAGCAGCTTTTTAAAAAAATTAGGTCATTTATAATTTTGCTTACTCTGCCCCTGACAAAATGGTCAGTCATCTTACTATTCCAAGAGCATGCTTGATTGTATGTCTGTTTGTATAATGTAGTTAGCTAGTTTATGATTACAGAAACACTTCAGTTCTCAGTTGATTGGGAAAGCTGATTAATTGTGAACAGTGCAGGCAGACTTCAAAGCTCGTTTCACAGCTCCTTAATTGTAGACAGTTGTTGTGCTTCCTTGGGAAGCCAGGGAGGCTGTGCTTTGGAATTGCAGGTACTTAAATCCTTCTGCAATGAACAAAAATGTTGGAAGCATGTCTATCCTATGGAGAACCATTCTTTGGAGAATCATGATGCATTGGTGGTATTCTAATACAGTGTTAGAGTTAATAAAGTGCTCAGTGGATTGGTGGTTTATTACAGGCCCTATGCTTACCTTCTATCCAACGGTGATTTTTTTTTTTGTTTGGGGGAGGGTGGGAGATGTAAAGGTTTTATATCTAGTCCAAAAACATTTCAGCCAAACTTCCATATTTCTCTTACATATTCCTTTTATGACTATCTGCAGAGATGTGATTTTAATTTTTCCAGTATTTTTTTTTTTTTCTTGCAACACTGATTAAAATTGAGAAATGGCAAGGAATTCTTCTTTCAGAATGTATCTGCACAATGTTTGGTAGTAATCATGTAATGTCTGATTACATAGGCTGATTACAAAAGCAGGTGTTCAAATTGATTACATAAAACAGCTTCCCTATTGCAAATAACTGTCATTAAGGGATGGATTGTGCTCTCATGCTAGCATAATTCTAAAGTCACTTCATTTAAAATTAATGGAAAGTCTCTGGATTTCAACCAAGATATTGTGTTTAGTGAACAATTCAGGTGGCAAGCTGACAGCCATACGTATCTGGCCTATTACCATATAAATCTGTTTCTCAGGTGTTCTCTTAAAGCCAGAGAGAATGCTTTGGGATGATTGTCTAGAGGTCATTATCTGAAATACAGATTAAAGAAAGGAGCTATGTAAAGTAGATTTCTTTTAAGTTTGTTTGTCGTAAAGAGTGGGAAGTTCAGGTTTGAATGATATAAATCAAGTATATCATTTTGTTGGTGTCTTAAATGGCACTAAGAAATAGGCCCCAGGCAGAAAAATATAGTTTTCTTCAGGAGCATCATTTATTTGCCTTGGATACCTCTGCAATTCCTAATGTAGGTAATGCTCTTCCTTGACAGCTGTAGACCATTCTGCAGTTGAAATATGGTTCCATTAATGTAGAGATGCATTGAGGTTACTTGGATACTAATGGCGTCCCAATATTTCCTGATAAGACCCAAACTATTGCTGTGTTCCCTCATAGGGGATTCGTTTGCTATGATATTAAATATGGTGGTGTTAGCATAACTCTCAATAGTGCCTCCTGGTCTTTGGATCTTTCTGCTAATGAGATGGACTAAAATTTTACAAAAACAGCAAAACACATTCACTGATTTAGGAAATAAGCTGGCATCTTTTTGAGTTTTACTCTACATGATAGTGTTTGTTTGTTTGTTTGTGTAAAAAAGTAAAGGCAGCATAGTATTAAATAAATAATTAATAAAGATCTGTGGAAATTCTGGCAAGCCAGCACAATTATGCAAGTGCAAAAGTGACATTAGAAATCAACATGCTGTTCCAGCAGTGTTACACTCATAAAGCAGTCTGTGTTTGTGGCCCCTTCTAGCCTTAAAAGGTATGAATCTGTGAGATTTTTATAGTTATTGAAAATATTGAAATTGCTGTGTATTTTTATCCTAAACGAGTACTTTTAAAAATTGCTTGATGTCAATACATGTAACTGAGTAAGTTGTATATATATCTGGGTTGCAATCTGCCTTTAAGATCAATACCTCCAACAAATGGAAGCGTCATAATAAATGTCTTTAAGCACTGTATGGTGCTCAATGTTAATAATATGGCACAGCAAAGCGTTTTATGATTTCTTACTGGGCTTTATTGTCTTTGATGTATCACAGAAGGAGAGATAAAGGACTATCTTCACTTACTGAACTTTCTCAAGCATGCCCTGAATTTAAACAGGAACATTGCTTAATATCATCATATTACAATTCAAATTCATTGCAATGAAGCCAACATTGTCATGATTTGAGCACTTCTGAGTTGATTCTGTTGTTTAATCTATAAATTCACAAGCTGCTGTACAAGCGATAGCTTATCAAAACTTTATTAAGAGGTAGAAACTGAGTAGGCAGGATAGGAATCTCAAATGCTATACCTTTTGAACTCTCACTTTAAAACCCTGACGACAAATAGCTGATAGCAGTACGTTGCTATTGCAAAGGCTAAGAGAGTACTGGTAAAGGGCAGTGGTGCACATCCATGTCAGCTGTGTATCAGCAGTGATATCTGCCTCTCAATTACACTTATCTCTGAAGTTTTATGACATACCACTGTCATAAAACATACTAAAAAAAATATATAAATCTAATGCATAGAGCCCAGTAAAAAGTTGTCTGTCTTCTACAGATGCTGAACTGGAAAGTTACTGAAGGAGGATCTGTAAAAGAGTGATGAAATTCAGAAGAGAAAAACACTTTAATAAATCCTAACTCTTGACTCTAATGAATGTTGATTGACTGTGTAACTTTTAGGTAGGTTTGAGCTGGAATAAATGTCAAATATAATTCAGTTAACACAGCAGTGTGAAAAGAACTGTTACTTCCCTCGGAGAAAACCTGACAGCCCAACTTTCTTAAAGGGCTTTTCTGTCTTTCTCGTTCGTTATCTCTTTGTAATGAAGCCTTTCACAATTGACATTTCCCTAACAAAAGGTAACACAGGTCATTCTATTAAACAGAATATTCTTCCATCAGTGACATTGCAGCTATAATCTGAGATCAGAAACTATTATTTCCTTTTCATCTAATGGAAATTTGAATTGTTACTTATAAGAATAACGTGGTTTTTCAGAGCGGTATCTCCATACCTCAGGTGACTGGTATTGATGGCATATGTTGAGAACTGGTAGCAGGTATTTATTTGCCATAAATATATTAAAAACTAAAATGAACAACAACAAAAACCACTCTATATATGAAACTAAAAAATGCGTGGTATTAAGTTCTTGAGTGAAACTGAAAACATTAATTCCCAGCTCTACGATAGACTTCACATCTACAGAATCCTTTTGGGAGTAGATTTGGGAGATGGTGGGGGAGGAGAGAAGGGATCAAAATTGCTTACTGCTTATCATTAAGATCAGAATTTCAAGAGCTTATAGTACTGATTTCTGACATAATTGGAAAATGTCTTCATGGGGTTGCAATAACAGTTGCTCTATGCATACCATTTTTGAAGACTAGGTCTTCATTTAGAAAAAAGAATCATTGAATCATTAAGGTTGGAAAAGACCTCCAAGATCATCTACTCCAATACTCCTCCTCCTCCCCCCCCCCAATATCACCCGCTAAACTGTGTCCCTAAGCACTAAGTCCAAACTTTCCTTAAACACCCTCAGGGATGGTGACTTCACCACCTCCCTGAGCAACCTGTTCCAATGACTAACCACTCTTTTTCTGTAATTTCTCATGATTTTTTTTTTTGGGGGGGTGTTTGGTATTTTCTGTTTTCCTTCCTTCCTTCCTTTCTTCCTGGAGAGCGATGATATTTTTCCCCTGTCCTTACTTTGTTCTGTTATTTACATTATAAAAGAAGCTTAGGATATCTCTTTCCTTCTCTGTGCTCACAGTTTTGTTCTGCTGTGGTTGGTACAGAGTCAAATATGTATTCAGAAATCCTTCATACCCATCTGTTATATTTTAATATTTTGGGGTGTGATCGTACTGCTTTTCATTATTGGAGATAACTGAGAGGAAGGCCAATGCATATGCCAGGCAAGTTACGAGGAGCAGAAGTGTTTTATTTTCTCCTAACAGGGAAGGATAAATTGAGTTGAAAAAAGGAAAAAATTCCCTTCAGTTGAAATCAGGAGTGGTGCAGGAGCAGGGAGAGAAAGGAAAAGCAGGAGCAGAAAGCTGTGGGTGCTAGAGATTGCTTTTGACAAGTGATTCAGAAAGCAACTGTCATGTCAATGATTCAGCTAAGTCGAACCGAAACACCTACAGTGCTGCTGCTTGTTGGAAGTTGAGATATGCGTTAATTCAGCATGTTAGTGAAAATAAATAAATAACTGTGTCTGACTGGCAGGGAGCTGGGTTGAGCCACTAATGAAATAGAAAAAGGATTGCCCCTGTAAAATGGAAAGAGTTCTGTAATTAAATAAAGCAGATAGTAGGGAAATATGAAGGAGGAAAAAATATGCATTCTCAGGTAAGATTGTGATTCTGCTTGTATCTGTATTTGTTACTGGGGAAAAAAAAAATACAGAAGAACAGAAGATAAAGATCCTGTTTGAAAATCATTATCCCATTTCCTTGTGAGGAAATGAGTTTTGAGAGATCCTTGTGCTTAGAAAAGGAAGGATGATTCCTCCATCCATCCATCTATCCACTCCACATGGGGAGCCTGTCTTTGCTCAGTCCTTGGCAGGTTTAGAGCTTCATTTACTGACTTTTTTTGGGAAAAGGGGTGGGCAAAGAAAGAGGTAGTGGATGTTTGTTAATGTTAATTTTTTGCTCAGTAGTGAATTACTACTTACACCTTTTGACTTGATGGGAGTTAGCTTTTGCACAGTGGAATTATTTATGTAACGAGTAGTAATTGTGAAGAAAAATCTTTTCTATTACTGGCAGGTTTTATTATTATTATTACTATTTTATATTTGTCTTGATTAAGAAAATCATTTTGGTAGTCCAGTCTGAAGATAAATTTTGACTTTCCAATCATTCTGTAAGTACAGTTGTTTATGACTTGGGAGAAGCTGGCTATGTGGAGTGGATAATGATGATATCCCTAGTGATTACTTCAAAGGCAGCAGGAGTGGTACAGTTTTCTGGGATTTTCATCTAGATGAATTGTACAAAAACCACTCAGGGATATAATATTTCTCAAACGACCAAATACTGTTCTTTGAAGGTTCTCAGAATTACTCTGGTAAATGTATTTTCTATGTAGGTAAAAGCTAAATAACTTACATCTTAGAATGATTTGCAGTGCTGTATTTCTCTGCCATATTTTGCTGCCATGCCATATATTCCCCCCTGAGTAAGAACACATTAATACTGCTTTGAAGTAAGAATCATATTTGATTTCCCTCATTTTAGCCATTTATCTTTTTATAAGATGACCATTTCAAGGTGGGAAGGCTGAGGTACACACTTAATGCTTTCCAATTGCTCAATTCTGAATTGAGTTTCAGTTCAGACCTAAGGAAAAGTGCACTGGCTCTTAGAATAGTCCACCGTGGTTGCCTCCTGGGTGCTTCATGAGAGAAGTATCCCAGATTCAGGCACATGTGACCATTTGCTTCAATAGGACCTGCTCTGGCTTAACCTCTCTGTTCAGCCTACTTCACAATCTCAGAAGCTGTTAAGTAGCCTTGTTGGCTAATTATTTAGTAGGTAGATTAGTCTGAGGTTATTGTGATTTTAATGCATGTTTCAGTACTATGCGGTAGATTTATTTCATTTTGTTTCTTAGCTCATGCAAGAAGCCCACTTTGCTCTGTGAAATATAGTGATGGGATCCACTGGGATTCCAGAGATCCATCAAGCCATGTCACTTAACTGAACTGTGGGAAAAGTAGATGTATGTTTTGAAGGAATCCACAGGGCACAATGATGATACATCAGGAAGAAAATCAGGGATTGAGGTAGACAAAGTAAATATTCTGATAATTCAGCAGAGTGTACAAAATCACATATTTATTTGCTATTGAAATCTGTAGATACTGAAGTTCTGTGTTATTGTGTTACTCACTAGCCTAATGGATAAAGCTTGTGTATGCAGAATACAAAACTTTCTTGGAATTTCGTCTGGAGGAAGGTTTAAGATTTGTCCACAAACTGTGACTTCTACAAGGGGCACTCTTGATCTTGTATTCTTCAGAGTGCAGAAATACGTATATTGGTGAGTGGGTCATCTTTCAGTAAAACTTCTGATAGATAGAGGCTGTGCACAAGTGCCTTGTTGAAAAGTATTTTTAAGGTTTTCTTTGTGATCAGAATATATTGATGCATTTATTCAAATCAGCTGTTTCAGAACTTAGCATCCAGAAACACTGCTAAGTTGCAGTGCTAATGACATGATGTTTTTTTCTTCTGAGGCAAATTATTATTTATATTGACTTGTATGGAGCATGATTTGACATGAAATGACTTATGATTCCTTTTTACTGAGTAATTTAAGTACAGTCCATTCAGAATTCGCAGCATAATTGTGATTCTGCTTTTTCCTCAGATCTAAAAACAGACAGCTAGCTAACCTCAGATGAGAATTGGGAAAAAACTACTAGTACAAGTGTTAACTTGTTACATTGAATTCACCACCTCTTGATAATATGAAAGACGCAGAAATGAAGCTAAGGATAATCTTGCGAATACTGGTGTTCTTTAGAGGATAATATACCTCTACAGACTGAACTCTTACACCTCTGAAAACTAAGACACTTATCACAAATTGTTTTACTTTAGCAGGTGGCCATGGAACATGATTGCACAGCCTCCTATTACAAAAGAAAGGTTTACCTATTTCAGTAAAATAAGTTAAAATGGAGAAAGACTATATAGACTTCTACCTCCAATATCTTAACTGTTTTTTTGAAAGGACACAATAGATATTGTCTTCATAGATCTAGCCACAATTCTTATATTGGTAGATGTGACAGAAGTAGATTTTATGTCAAGGGATTTTATTATGTAGAATAGGGATTCATATCTGTTTGAATTTCAGCAAATTTATGGTTGGCTATGTCATTTCCAGAGGGAACTATGAGGTTGGATGAGTGGAGGTGACAACTGGAAAAACTGCTCTTGAGACTTCATCATGACATTACAAAAGATGTTTGTTTTTCTTCATGGTAGTGTTGGTTTTCTTGTTCAGTGGCTATTTTTGACCTACATTATGCACATTACAATGATAATTTTACATTAAATGGTTAAAATGCCAACATGAAAAACACAATTATCAGGGTGAAACCTGTGTGCTTTTATGGAGAAGTGTAATCTAGAGTATTCTGAAGTACTTGGAACAGAGGACAGTTTCAGTCATATTTTAATGCCATCATCTTTGTTCTACAGAGCACATAGGTATTATCTCCATTAAGTTGATTTGCATCCAAAAGCACAGAGAGGTAAAGTAAACACTTAGTTTTATAGTCTTATAGCAAGTTGCTGAGAAAATCTCAAATACAGCATGGGATCCTGACTCCCAAGTACCTGTTGTGACTGTGTTGTGCAGGCAGTCAAGTCCTTGTTGGGATCCAAGAGTTACCTTCTGGTCAATCATATGACTGTCCTCCGTATTGATGATTTAAACAATATACCAGTCTGTGACTGGGGCAGGCATTTTGCCATCCCTTTTCCAGAGGGTAACCTTCAGCAAAGAGGTTGTACACAACCAATCTCAAAATGCATCACAGTTGGCATAGATTTAGTATCTTGTGTTGAGGGCGAAGGCTTTATAAGCATGTAATTTAATTACAAATCTCCTGTTGGAAAAAAAAAAAAAAAAAAAAAAAAAAAAGGCTGTGTGCTTTTTGCAGCCGTGATCTACATTTGTGTAGTGCAATGTGCTTTGGGAAACAGTTACTGTACCTTGTCAGCTCGCATTATGTTACAGTATTCACAGAAAATTGTTTTGCTACCATCACTCTGGTGGGGAAAAAACAAAAACAACCTCTCCAATGAATTAAACCCATTGAAAGCATTTTTCTTCCTTACATTTAACAAAGTGAGTATATATTAATAAAGGTCACAGCTGATTATTTTGCCTAAAAATACAGTAGCTGGATTTGCAGAATAGTTACAAACATTACAGTGCATTCCCCAGGTCTCAGGACAAGCATAGACAAAATATTGACAAAACCAAGCCATTCTTCATTATATGATAATTCAGAGTATCGCATGATCACCCATTGCTATTGTGCTACATAATGGAAACTACAGAACACCAAATGCTTTCCTGTGGAGCCCAGATCTGATAGAGATACAGGTCAGCATATAAATCACTGTAACTGCAGCTTTTGATGAAGACACTTATATGAGCGTTTCTTGTTCAAATCGCCTATAACCTGCACTGCTCATTCTCCTTTCCCTTCAGTGATTGGTGGTCAACTTGTAGTTTCACTTAGAAATGAATAATGGGGAGAAATCAAAAGATGGACTGGGGGTTGAAGGAACAAAAGACATAAATTCCCAGCCTGAGCATGGAAAATTTTGGATACTAATGACAATACAAACTTGAAATGCATACTGTAATGTGATCTGTATCCCATGAATGTTTCCAATGCCTTGCAGACATGTAAAAACAGAAATGGTCTCTGATTCATAGGTTATTATATGGACATGTTGGTAGGCTGTAAAATTTAGCTGATTGTCTTCTGTCTTTCCGAGAAACATCTCAATATAAGGCATACTTTATTTATTTATTTATTTATTTTCAGTGAGATTAAGTAATTATATGACTGTAGAATTAGTTCTAGCTGGAAACCAGAGCTGCACTATATTGAGCTATGTGGCCTCAGTTCACTTAAAAGTGAATGGATATGGATACCGTATTCCATAAGAAATTGTGTGGCCTAAATGTAAGTTCACAAATTACCCTCCCCCAAACAGAGACAAAATAAACATATTCATTAAGTGTAAATATGAATGTGGATAAGAAAAAAAAGTCAGCAATTATTTTGTTTTAGAAAAATCTTGGCATAGTATTACAGGTGCCCTTACTGGTGGGATTTTTGGAAATGACCTGTGCTGATGACCTGTGTCCAGTTCAGCAGAGGAACCTGAGCCCCTGATATCATGGAGAGAGTGTGCAATGGGAACCAGATGAGTGGGACTTACTTAAGTCTTGACAGATTGAGTCTGTTCGTTTTGGGAGTTCGCAGGGATTTGCCATTCTCCAGAAATTATATGCCCCATGCAAAAAATAAATAAATAAATAAATAAATCCTTGTTTCATCCTGTTTAAACTAGCTGTTGGCAATCTGACATTTCTTAGAGCTTGTATTCCAGGTACAGCTTCTCACTGGCTTGCAGCGGTTACAGTCAGTTAGCATGGTGTCATGACAGGTTGTTCAGGCATGAACCTGCATCGTTCTGTTTTACTCTCTTCCTTGCTGGTTGCAGCAATTTTAACAGCCTGAATGACATCAAGCCTTTCATTAATACCCACTGCTCCCTACAAAACTTGTCTGTGATTGTTTACAAAGTCACATTCGTAGCTCCAGGATACTGAAAACTCTTCCCAGTGATAAACCTTGAAAAAGATGCTCAGAATATGAAGCTTAGCAGACTCAGGCTGCTCTGTAGGCATAGATTTAACATCTCTGAAAGTTGTGGAAAGCATGAAACATGATGATACAATTGGGAATTTCTGGTGCTTAGCATTTTGCAAATCACACCTCTAGTATATGAGCAGTAGTACGACGAATGAGATTAATGGAGTTGCTTTCTGTTTATGGTGGTGGAAATGAGAGCAGTGTATAGCTCATTTGAATTAATTTGCCATATATATTTGATGTCTCTCTAAAAATCACTAAGTTCTCATCTAGGGGTTAAAAACAGAAAAAAGAATTGAGTTCTAAAAATGCTCAGCAGCTCTCAGCACTTGGAGTGACCAGTCTGTTTTTTGCAGCTGTATTTATTTACTTTTATCCTGGTTGTACCTACAGGCAACGGTATGATTGAGCTTGGCACTGTCCAGATGTGAAAGAGAGAGACAGTCTTGCCCTGGGCAACTTGTAATCAAGCTGACAGAGGAGCATAGATGTGCTGTAGCTTTTTGAAAACTTAGCTAGGACTGTAGGCATGCTGACAGTGTTTTAGATGGTGGAATCCTATTGCTCCTTTGTTTATGAACTTTAACTTGTGTTATTTCTGCATCCCCAAACACCACCTTGATTTATGCAGCTGCAACTGACAGAAATGTTAGTTATTACTTTCTGAAACATTTTGATTTAGGATCCTTTGGTTCCGTATAAACATGCAATATTGTTTAGCAATCAAAAGAAATTATTTCACAGACCAGAAAGGTCTGTTTGGAGGCAATTTGGGAAGACTAGCCATCCACCTGGGCAATCTTTCTTCTTGAATGAGACTGAGACTTCTTTTTTCTCTTGGGATTGAGCTTTTTTGGTCAATGTAGCATCTTTGATGTCTTTTATGTCTCATAGGCCCTTTTGTTTTCAGTAACAGTAAATGAGTTATAGCCTATTCCTCTACTTTTTTCTTTCCTGCTTATTAATTCTCTCAAAGAAATGCCTAGGAGCAAGCTGATGAAGTGAGGTAGATTTGAACATGAGACACTGTCAAGGAAGAGAGTAAATAACTGTCTCTGTTTTTTTTTTTTTTTTTTTTTTTCCAGCCTGTCACTGAACTGTTTAACTTGCAATAAATTATCAAGAACTGTTAGTAAATTAGTATGCCACCTGGGACAGGCTGTTGATTGTGTGATTTTTTTTTGTTTGTTTGTTTACTACTCTGGAATGGGCTGCAGTCTCAGATGAGTGCTTCTTTCAGGAAACTCACTCATATAAATGACAAAAGGCCATTTTTCCTGGATATAGATTATACTAAGAGTTTTTAATTAACTTTTAATTATGTGAAAGAAGCTCTTCATAACTTCTAATGTTTCTTGTTTTATGGCTGATCCTTTCTGGCTAACTCACACCATCTAGCCTCTACCCAGTAAGGTGTGTTATATTACACAGAGTTTGATGGTGCTTACAACTTTTTAGGACCATTACTTCAAATGCAATTGATATAAAAGACCCTAAATCTTCTGGTGCTTTTAATCAGTGGCTACCTGTAGTCCAGGGCAGCAGTGGATTAAAACATAGGAGATGAAGGACAAGGTGTCCCAAAAAGATATATTGGAAAGATTTATAAGCTTAAGAAAACACAAGAACAAAAAGCAAATTTTGAAACAAATCTCAGGACCAGAAAATATTATTTGAATGCATTCTAGAATATAGTTGAGCAAATAAATGTTCTGTGGTGGTTTTACCCTGCTGGGCAGCTAAACCACCACAACTGCCCTCTCACTCCCCCTCCTCAAAAGAACAGGGAGGGGAGAAGAAAGTATGCTGAAAAGAAGAAGGCGGCTCACAGCTTGAGATAGAAAGAATTTAATTAAAGGAAAAAGGAGGAGAGAGAGAGAGAGAGAAAGAAAAAGAAAATAAAAACAAAAAACACATTTAAAGGCCATGCAGAGGCACAGAGAAAAGAAAAAAAATAATTTCTAATTCCCATCAATGAACGATGTTTGGCAACGTCCTAGGAAACAGAGTCTCAATACACGTATCAGTTGCTTGGGAAGACAGACGTCTTCACAAGGAGAGCCCCCCCTCTACTTCCCCTTTCCCACCTTTTATTGCTGAGTGTGATACCATACAGTATGGAATATCCCTTTAGTTGGTTTAGGTCAGCTGCCCTGGTGATGTCCCCTCCCCACTTCTGGCTTTGCGGGCTTGGAGGGAGTCTTGGTGCTGTGCCAGCACTGCTCAGCAGTAGACAAAACATTGGTGTGATACCATTGCTCTTCTAGCTGCAAGTGCAGAGCACAGCACTGTATGGGTTGCTGTAGGGAAAGTTACCTCCATCCCAACCAGACCCGGTACACATTTCTAATTATTATAACTGACACTAGAAGACCAAGGGTGGAAAGTCATCGTTCTAATCTAGGGATTTTGACAGAGATCCTGCCTCATCATGTGTTGAGTCTTGGCCTAAGGGGCAATTGACCTCACTTTACCTGGGAATCTAGCTTTCACCAACAAGATAAATAGCAATTGTTAGGTGGCTCAATCTACTCACATTTTTTTCAGGATGGCACTTTCAGAGCCACCCACTGTGGAGGGGAAAAAAAAATAATCCTATATATGGGATGTAATAACTCCAGCAATTGTACAAACAGGGGACTGACTGGCTAGAAAGCAGCTTTGCTGAAAAGATCTGGTGGGTCCTCATTGAACTGCCAAGGGCAGAGCAGTGTGCCTTTTCAGCAAAGAAAGCCAACTACATATTCTGGAAAGAATGTAGCGAGCAGGTCCAGGGAAGTAATCCTTCCCCTCTACTTGGCAGTTTTCGAGACTGCATCTGGAACAGCTCATCCCGTTTTAGGCTCCCCAGGACAAGAGAGGCATTGATGTAGCAGGAGCTCAGTGGAGGACATGCTGAGCTTGCTCAGCATGAAGAAAACTCAGGGGAGATCTTATAGGTGTCTAAAACCAGGTGTATCTGAAGCTGGAGACTTCTCTTAGAGACATGGACTGGAAGGAGAGGCAGCAAGACAAACTGGAACATGGGAAACTCCAATGGCTTACAGGGAAAAGCATTTGTATGATTAGGACAAATACTGAAACAGGCTGTCCAGATTGTGGGATCTCCATCCTTAGAGATACTCAGGACATGAGGGAATATAGTCTTGAAATATCTACTCTACCTGGCCTTTCCTGGAGGAGGAGGTTGAGCTAGATGACTTCTGGAAGTCCCTTCCTACCTACATGTTTCTGTTATTCACTGTTCTTTGAACATTCTAGGATTTATCCACACAGCCTGTCCATTAGCACAACAGGGGATTCAAGGAGCACAGGCAAAGGAGAGGGGGAAAAAAAGAGAGCTGAACTTCTAACCCAGAAATAAGAGTGCGTTCATTTGAAAGGAAAGAAAGAAAAAGATTGTAAAAACAGGGAAGTTCCAAGTCAAAGAACTATATTCTTATGCAACACCTGGGCAGTATCCATCAGTGTATCTGCCAGAACAAGAGCTAATTACCAACTGAGATTAATTGTTTTCATCTTTTCTGTTTAACCCAGGTTATTTAAGACTGTCTGTTCAGTTCCAAAGGCACCCAGGTCTGTGTTTTGTTTGCTGTGTTTGTACATGCCAGCTGACCTGCAGATTTAATCAAAAGCACGCACATCTGCACGGCTGAGATTAGAAATCAGTTCTGGAGCAGTGAGGTGTTCTTCCCTCATGAAAGTTAACTCTAAGATACCAAGGCCACTGAAAACATCAGTATGGTGTGGTGTTAATGTACAGTAAATGGGTGAAATTTATTATTCGGTCATTGAAAAAGGTTATTTAAACTAAATTTTTGAAATTTTTAAAATAGCTAACTTTTCTACAAGTCAGAACAACTCCTATTACTAATATGAACTTTTTGTGATTAATGTTTATTTCATTTAAAACATGGGGGTGGGGGGTTGCTTTTTTTTTTTTTTTTTTTACTCCTATAATTCTTTTTGGGTTTGGATGGCTGCTTCCAGTAGCCCCACATATATTTCCAATATGCCCAAAACAGTAAAATGACTCATATGGTATCGGGTACTTGCTGCTAATGAAATCAAAATATGAACAACATGGAGATTTTGAGGAGAATGGCAGAAATGTTTTCTGTCCTTTGTTGAATTGTCAATGCATCCTCTTCAGTGTTTTGTTCTCCTATTCTTGAATTTCACTCTTTCTGGGATTCTTCCATTTCCCTTTGAATACTAACTGTATGCATGTACATAATTTTATTCCCATCCTGTTGGTATTGATGTAAAAGTTAGAGAAACTGTGCTTCCAACCTAGAAATTCTGTGATTCTCTGTAACATGGGTTTATGAAAGGCAGGTCCTGCTTGATGAACCTGATCTCTTTCTATGACAAAGTGACACACTTAGTGGATAAGGGATGTGGAAGTGGTCTACCTTGACTTCAGTAAGGCGTTTGACACTTTGCCACAACATTCTCCTCAAGAAACTGTCTGCTCGTGGCTTGGACTGGCGTACACTTCGTTGGGTTAAAAACTGGCTAGATAGCCGGGCCCAAAGAGTTGTGGTGAATGGAGTCAAATCCAGTTGGAGGCCGGTCACTAGTGGCATTCCCCAGGGCTCGGTATAGGGGCCAGTCCTCTTTAATATCTTTATCGATGATCTGGATGAGGACACCCTCAGTAAGTTCGCAGATGACACCAAGTTAGGTGTGTGTGTCGATCTGCTCGAGGGTGGGAAGGCTCTGCAGGAGGATCTGGATAGGCTGCACAGATGGGCTGAGGTCAACTGTATGAAGTTCAACAAGGGCAAGTGCCGGGTCCTGCACCTGGGGCAAAAAAACCCCAAGCAGAGCTACAGGCTGGGAGATGAGTGGTTGGAAAGCTGCCTGGTGGAGAAGGACCTGGGACTATTGGTTGATAGTCGGCTGAATATGAGCCAGCAGCATGCTCAGTTGTCCAAGAAGGCCAACAGCATCCTGGCTTGTATCAGAAACAGTGTGGCCAGCAGGGCTAGGGAGGTGATCATCCCCCTGTACTCAGCTCTGGTGAGGCCGCACCTCGAGTACTGTGTTCAGTTCATAGAATCATAGAATATCCTGAGTTGGAAGGGACCCTTAAGGATCATTAAGTTCAACTCTTGACACCGCACAGGTCTACCCAAAAGTTCAGACCATGTGACTAAGTGCACAGTCCAATCTCTTCTTAAATTCAGACAGGCTCGGTGCAGTGACCACTTCCCTGGGGAGCCTGTTCCAGTGTGCAACCACCCTCTCTGTGAAGAACCCCCTCCTGATGTCAAGCCTAAATTTCCCGTGCCTCAGCTTAACCCCGTTCCCGCGGGTCCTGTCACTGGTGTTAATGGAGAAAAGGTCTCCTGCCTCTCGACACCCCCTTACGAGGAAGTTGTAGACTGTGATGAGGTCTCCCCTCAGCCTCCTCTTCTCCAGGCTGAACAGGCCCAGTGACCTCAGCCGTTCTTCGTACGTCTTCCCCTCCAGGCCTTTCACCATCTTCGTAGCCCTCCTCTGGACACTCTCCAACAGTTTCATGTCCTTCTTATACTGTGGTGCCCAGAACTGCACACAGTACTCGAGGTGAGGCCGCACCAGCGCAGAGTAGAGCGGGACAATCACCTCCCTTGACCTACTAGCGATGCCGTGCTTGATGCACCCCAGGACACGGCTGGCCCTCCTGGCTGTCAGGGCACACTGCTGGCTCATGTTCAACTTGCTGTCTACCACGACCCCCATATCCCTCTCTTCTAGGCTGCTCTCCAGCGTCTCATCGCCCAGTCTGTACGTGCAGCCAGGGTTTCCCCGTCCCAGGTGCAGGACCCGGCACTTGCTCTTATTGAACTTCATGCGGTTGGTGATCGCCCAGCTCTCCAACCTATCCAGATCCCTCTGCAAGGCCTTTCCACCCTCATTCGAGTCCACAACTCCTCCAAGTTTGGTGTCATCAGCAAACTTGCTCAAAATACTTTCTATTCCTACATCCAGATCGTTTATAAAAATATTGAAAAGTACCGGCCCTAAAATGGAGCCTTGAGGGACCCCACTGGTGACCGCCCGCCAGCCCGACGCAGCCCCATTTACCATAACCCTTTGGGCCCTGCCCGTTAGCCAATTGCTCACCCATCGTATGATGTTTTTATTTAGCTGTATGGTGGACATTTTGTCCAGTAGGATCCTATGGGAAACCATGTCAAAAGCCTTGCTGAAGTCCAAAAAAATCACATCAGCTGGTTTCCCTTGGTCCACCATACGGGTAGTCTTATCATAAAAGGAAATCAGGTTAGTTGTGGGCCTCTTGCTGCAAGGACATCAAGGTGCTCGAGCAAGGCCAGAGAAGGGCGACGAAGCTGGTGAGGGGTCTGGAGAACAAGTCCTACAAGGAGCGGCTGAGGGAGCTGGGTTTGTTCAGCCTGGAGAAGAGGAGGCTCAGGGGTGACCTTATCGCTCTCTATAAGTACATTAAAGGAGGCTGTAGCAAGGTGGGGGTTGGTCTATTCTCCCACGTGCCTCGTGACAGGATGAGGGGGAATGGGCTAAAGTTGCGCCAGGGGTGTTTTAGGTTGGATATTAGGAAGAACTTTACCGAAAGGGTTGTTAGGCGTTGAATGGGGTTGAATGGGCTGCCCAGGGAAGTGGTGGAGTCACCATCCCTGGAGGTCTTTTAAAAGACATTTAGATGTTGAACTTAGTGATATGGTTTATTGGAGGACTTGTTAGTGTTAGGTCAGAGGTTGGACTCGATGATCTTGAGGTCTCTTCCAACCTAGACAATTTTGTGATTCTGTGATTCTGTATGTAAAGCTTCATACGAAATTCGCATTATAGCCTGAAATACTAAAACCAAATCTTCCTAAGTGCTAGACTCGTGGCTTTTGGATTCTACTTTAGATGGTTTCAATGCTGGGGTCTGCATTATGGACAGTTTGTGAAGTTCCTGCTGACTCTGAGAACAGAATTGGTACCCCCAAGGTTAACCTCAGCCTGAGATTTTTAGAGCTCTGTGTAGCTTTTATATTTAGACAAAAAATATTAATTGTATCACTTCAGTTTTCTTTTTCAGTAGCAGCTATAATTTATATCTGAATCTCTTTAGCAGTATTCTTGCCAAAGACAGGAAGCTCCTGAAATCTTCCTACCTGCCTTCTGTGTATGTAAACTTACTGCCAGGGTCCATGCTCTCCAATTTCAGAATTGCTCTAAAGTAAGATTATGCTTCCCCCCCCCCACACCCTGTAAATAAATAAATAAAAATGAAGCAGCCCAGGATAAATTACAAACATTTCATGAGAATTAAATGTTAGTATAAGTGGGAGAAGGAGGATTAGTAGAAATGCTTTATACTTGTGCATTCATTTTGTTTACTTTCCTACTTCTGAACTTCTCATTAAAATGTTCTAATAAGAGCCAAAATAAAGTACTTGGGAACAAACATAGAAACTATATACCTTGGAACCAAAGTTTACAAATCTAGCTCATGAGCGAAAGAACATTTCTTGTATTTCTGTCTTGGTTCTGCTGATGTGCGACCTCTTCTCTCTAATACGTATGAGAATACATAGAGAATTGCCTATGCCTCATGAATCACAACATTTGACTGGGAAGATACTAAGAGTCATGTTTCTTCAATGACACATGAGTGCTCTAACAACTGATGCACAAAGTCAGTGTCTCTGTCCCAGCAAATATTTTCTATTTATGTAAGGTGGAACAGACCCAGAAAAAATATCCCCTGAATCATGCTGGTAAATTTGTTGTTGTAAGTTTTCAGCAAAACCCGTCAGTTTTGACAAAATGATGCTTTTCAATGAAAATAAATAAAATAATCTTTTAAAAGCTCCAATCAACACCTACCCTAAGTACATCAGGAGAAAACTAGCACAGTGAGTGCCAGATATGTGCTTTTTCTAAAAAAGTTTTTTCTAAAACTCAATATAAAATGGGTATTTTACAAAAATCTAAACCCTGATGGAGAGAGGTTTATTATCTACAGTGCTGCTAGAATCAGGCACAGCAGTACTGTACGCTTCTGAATATAAAAGCTCCATTCTTCAGTGAAGTCCTTTTTCTATTAATGAGATTCACCCTAATGGGACCAAAAATTACTGTAAAAGACATTTCCTTTCTGCTTTTCAAGGGCTTTTTTTCCAGTCCATTTGGGCTGGATATCAAAGATAAGGAGAAATATTTCAATAGCAAGAGATTTTATAATTAAGCTTTGTAGTCCACATAATGGAGATATAGCCAAATTCAAGTGAAAAATAATTACTGTTTTTGCAGTGCTTGCTTCTGCTGCTCTGCCTCCCTTTCTTCTTCCCTTTCCGTTTTCCTCTTCAAAACTACATAATCAGCTGTGGCTTATGTACAAAAGACTTGCTCGATGCAGCTCTTTCCCCAAGGTTTCCTATTTTCCCCGTAGTTTACAAGAGAAGAACTACTCAATTTTTAACTATGCCCAGACCTCCATTAAGGAGAGCACCTTCAGTTCTTTAAAGGAAGCAGGTGCTTCTTTAAGGGTAAGGACTTTAATAACTCGCTTTGTAGTGCCAGATATCCCTTTAGATATTGGAACAGTTGAGTTCAAAATATGGTGTGAGACTTTGTAGATGATGTTAGGATGGGCACTGTGTTTCTCTTTTCACAATCTTCAGGAACCTCTCCCAATCGCTAGAACCCTTCCGAGCTCTCAGTGATTTCAGCCAGCTGCTTGAACAAGTTTGGATGTATCCCATCTGTTTGCATGAACCTTTGCATGGGTAGAAAAGTATATACAGATACATAGTTTTGGAATATGCTGCGTATACTTTACAAATTCTAATACAGTTAGTGAATACATTGATCTCCATAAAAGCTGCTTTATAGCATCAGGAGAGAAAGGAATGGAGGTGCTTTAAGTTGATTCCTCTGTTGGAGTTGAGGATATCTTGGGAACATTATTACATGGCATTTGCAAGAACACCAGGAATCTGTTGAGACTTTAGGACCGAAGGGGACAATCTTGGCACACCTGATTTTTAGTGTGAAGGAATAGTTTGACCTTTATTCAATATGATGGGTTTTGATCAATGCCATACAATTGATATTTTTACCACCATAACTGCTTTCCTTCATGTTTTTTTTTTTTTTTTTTTTTTCCCCCTCTATTTTCTAATTACTATCCATGTAATTTCTCTTCAAAGTTAATGCAGTTTTAATCCGAACAAATTAATGGTTGGAGGGTGGGAACTGTTTGACCTGTCTCTTCATTAAATTAGATCAACGCATATATGCAGTCATTTTTTGTGCATCCAATATACTGTTTGAGAAGCATTGCTTTATATTTATGCTTTGTGGTGTCTTCAGGCAGAATATATTTACAGGTTTATTGGAGGTCTGAAAAATACGTCTTGAATTAGATTAGTTAATGAATGCCCAAACTAAAAAAGATCAGTGTGTGTCTGTTCTGTCTGGAAATAACGTTTGTGGAGATGTTGGTGAGGAAGAACAAAACTTGCCCATATTTGTTGTGCTATCTAACTCCCCTCTCTCCCCCCCCCCTTTTTTTTTCCCTCCAAGTCACACAAAATGCCCTCATTTTATCAGCAGTATAAAACCTGGTTAGAGAACATTCTCCTGCTGTGACAAGAACTGGCTGTATGCCTCCCCAAGTGCTATTTTCCACTCAAACTGCTGATTTAGAACATACTGAAAGACCGATTTTGTTCCTGGTGTACTAGAGTACATTATTTTAAATGAAACCATATGAATATGTGAACATATCAATATGATAATCATTTCTCAAAATATTTTAAGACAAGATTTTGTAATTTTAGATATAGAAAGTTATAAGTGGTACATTAAATGATCACCTTTGCTTGAGAATTAGCAATAGCGAGGTTAACATTGGACCTTGCAGGAAGATTAAAAGGCTCTTCAGTTTTCACTTTAATCCCAATTGTACAATACAGAAATGCACAGTGAAATATGCAGAGACAAAACAAAAAAATACGGTGCAATGATATCAAAACAATATCAAGATTTGTTATTAAAAAAAAAAAAGAAAGACATTGACTACTCTCTCTCCCTGTACTGTAGCCTTTGACATATTCACCTCTCTGTCTCAGTATACTGCAGGAATGCCAACCTTGGTTAATCCGAATTTGCTTAATATTTGCTCATTACTGTAGAATCTTTGGTATGTTTTTTTTTTTTTTTTTTTTTTTTTTTTAATTTGTGTTTATTCCAGCAATGTACAGGTGGGTGAAATTTGCTCCCACTGAGGGAGAGGTAATGTCTCAGCTTCTTTATCCTACCCAACACTTATCCTACCCATTCATTTCTCTAAATAAGAAAACTGAAGAATGGAGCTGCAGTTAGCATTCCCCAGAGATGGACTCTCAGTAGTCAGCATCTTTGAGGTGTTCAGTTATAGAGATCAAGCAGATTTAAATATATACAAATTGCCAACAAGTGCAACAGGGGAAGATTTTCAGGCTGGTCATCAACCTCAGTCAGAACTTCTGTAGCTGTTTATCTGTGCGGATTCATTAGAATGATACATAGCCTGCCTTCAACTTGCTGCCCATATAGTGAAAGCCCTAGAGAAAAGGTAGCTCTTTCAAAACCGTTTCCTCTTACTAGCAGATTATGTCATTTCAGTCTTGCCTAGTTGCAGTTTAAGCCATTTGTTGCTAGCATCAAATGTGATAGCATCACACTGCTATAATAATACTTTTCTGTTTAGATACTGATTCTGATGCTCATTCCCTCCTCATCATGTTTCATGTGTAACCAACTACTGCAGTTTGTAGCCAGCTTGTTTTAAGATCCTAAATTCTTTATATTTGCTCCACATCCTAACATGCCTAACATGTTGTTGGTACTAGATTAATAGTTATTAGAGCTTCAGTTGTGATTCTCCAAGTGATTAATGAGCTGACCACAACATGGGGGAGATGAAACTGTACTACATGCTTTCCATTAGCCCCACCATATTGTTTCATATAACCTTTGATTGTGTCCTGAGATTATATGATCAGTGGAGCAGATATACCTCGGGAGCCTTCCTTAAAATTACTGCCTTCCATTCCCTAATCGCAATTTTCACAGAAACTAGTTGCTGTTTTGAAATGCGTATGTGCGACAGTTGGACAAGATTCTTCAGAAGAAAGAAAATACATGTATGAATTCTCAAAGTTGTTAATGTTTACCATGAAAAGTACTATTTTGGGATGCATGTATATTAATGTTAATGTACATATGAATGTGCATTTATGCAATTCAGTTGCACAAAGAAGCTGGATTTCTTGCTCTTCTCAATTTTCAATGATTCATTTGTGATTACATTCACTAATAACTATAAAATTTGTAAGGAATGATTTTAGGTGCAATTTCAAGGAAACATCTACAGGATTAACCTGCTAGCTGGAAGGAATTTTATTTTACTCTCTGCTTGGAATTACCCTGGTTCGATTCTTTAGATATTGTTTTTACCACTGTGAGAGTAACGGAACTATATTTCACTCTGTGGCTTTGCCACTCTTGAGTTATCAGGTCTTTCATACCATCCAAGATAAAAATCATAACCCTTGGCAGTCTGTATTCTGTTTTATGAATGCCGTCTGAGAAGCAACATCTCATTTACAATTGTGACCAGGAGCTAGAGTAATTTCTATACCAGCCAGGCACATCTAATAACACATAAATAATGTAAACTGTACGAGCAAGAAAAATAGATGACTTAGTTACTTAATCTCAAAAATGTTGAGGGTGTGATTGCAGTGCTGTGAAGCTATATGAATATTGCTCTGAGATAGCTTCAACATTCATGCAGATGTGCAGTTTTATGTGGTGGTATCAGTAAGATTTCAGGGTTGCCTTGTGCCCAGCAGCCTTGAGTCCTGTTCAGTTAACAGCCTTCATCTAGGCATAATATTACACGTTCTTAATGGAAGTTAATTGACCTTAGTGGGGATGGCTCATAAGTTTAAAATTAGTTCTGCCACTAAGGTTTTTGCTGGAGTGAGTCCAGCACGCACTCCTTAGGATTGAATGCCCATAGCCAAGTCCTCTATGTCTACTGGAGGGCCTGGAGAGGTGTAGGTGCTTCCTGGGCTTGCTTAACTACTCTTGTATGGCTGCTGTGTACTCTTAAATGAAGAGTTTATGAATTTCAATAACTTACTCAGTCCAAAGTAAATTTATTTTTTCCAAGTACAACTCAGAGTGCTCAGGAATATGGAGTGCCCTGATTTTTGACCATATACGGGCTCATACATTTTTTAAAAAAAAACAACAACAGAGTGTATTATCTCTCTCACCACTTATTGCAGAACTGTCCTGGAGTGAGTCAGATGCTGCAAGTCTAGAAATTTCTTTATGATGGACATTTTGACTTTTTTCCTTTTTTTTTTTTTTTTTTTTTTAATACTAGAGAAAAGGAACGGAAATAAAAGCTAGAATTATAATTAAGATCAGTTGCTGAAGCTGAAAGAGACAGCACAATTGTAATTTGTTAGAAGATTGCCTTGTTTTAGAGAAAGTGCTGATTAAGATCAAATTTATCTTGAGTTTACATTTTGATTGGACCTAGGCTGAGGGGAGGGAGTTATATTTCAGACACAGTGCAAATGATGCATGTTAATATCCTGTGTTTATTGCCACTTGAAATTAGAGCATAGCTTTGAATTGCTGCCAAATCTACAGTTAAGACTCCCTGGTAATCACTATGATTATTTCAAGTCTTCATGGTAATAGTGGGAAGAAGAAGTATGATACCCAAGCTACTGTAGCCTTTGCTGTCAGTGTCTTTTTATCCTTTGGGCTCAGATTGTGATTCCACCCAGTAAAGGGAGCAGACAGACATATATGTTGACCAATCAATCCTGAAAGAGAGATTAAATATAAATGGCTTTAATCACATTATTTTCAGATTTATTTGGCTTCTTATATTTCTTCCTGCTTCACTATGTTTTTCTGAAACAAGAAAATGCATGGCTTTCCTTAATTGTTGGGATGCTTTAGTTTACATATTGACTTGGTTAACTATTTTTTTAATAAGAAATATTTTTTGCATTCCTCTCTGTTGATCTATAGCATCCTTTTATTCACGTGCTTGATAATCCATGGGTTATGTTCTCACCTTCAAATATTCTACTTACATTCAACTATTGGAAGTTGTAGATTTACATCTGATCTAAATATATACACATTGTGTATATATATATAAATATATACATATTGTGGTCTGTTTAACTGATGGGAAATTAAGAAGTGAGATTAGGGATGAACAGCATAATATTAAGCTCAATTTTGTTTAAAAAAAAAAAAAAAGAAAGAAAGAAAAGAAAAGAAACTTGAGAGTTTGACAGGAAAGAGAAATGTCATGTTAAAAAAAAATGTTTAAAAGAAGCTTAAGTGAGGTTTAGATGTGATTAAAATCTGTTCTGGTTTTTGGATACTAAATTATTCAAGCAAATAGCTGTTTATTCTGAGTTAAAACCCTCAGCACTTCTAGTCAGCACTCTCCAGATAGTATGTCCCAGTTGCATCACTTCATCAGTTGCTAGCAGGAAGGTTTGGGTATTTTTTGTACTTACAAAGTAAATAAAACGTTATGGAAAGCATTTAATGTGGGTACAATATTTACTCTGGAATATTTTCCTAAATAAGTAGTGCTAGCTAGCAGGCAAGTCTGAGCACCCAGTGCGTTAGCTGTGGGGAGCAATTCTGTATGCTTGGCACAAAATCATCAGTTTAAACTATGGAAATATAAATCAGAACACTGAGTGAAATTCAAAAATATTTAATTAAATGAACTGTGATACGTGTGTAGGTAAGGATATAGTAAGGGACTCTGCCATGTATGCTTAAATATCTACAATCTTTAGGCTATATTTTTTCTCACAGATTTAACTCTGAAAAATGCACAGTATTTTTTTTAAGGACACCATTATCAATTCTCACAGTGCGTTTGCATTTCATTATATCTGACGTTTTTCCTCAGACTTCAGTTTCAAGAATGATACTCTTTGAAAGTTGCTTTCTTGGTCCTCATTATGGATGAGAAACAGACATATCTATACTCAATGTTCATCAACTGTGACAGCTGCTCCCATATTTATAAAATTAATTCCTTTATTATTTTGAAACCAATCTTTGGGTATTTTTGTGATCATAAAATTTACTGGGCCAAAAAAAAAGAAAGCAGGTCAGTAACGCTGTAGTCTCTGGACTGTAGTCACTCTAAACGGTAGTCTGGTTATTATTCCCTTTAGGTGCAATTTATACCTTTTCTGGGGTGTATGCTATAGTTATTTGTCTTAGTTGTATATGTTGTTAAAGACATAAACAGGAGAAAAAAGAAGATAATGACATTTATGGAAATTATTTGGACTAGCAGACACTATACAAAGGAATTAATCTTTCTACATGGAATTAGTTCCATACTGAATCTAGTGATGCAGCATGGAAGAACTTGGACTTTCTGCAAGCTATGCATGAGTCTCAGGAGCAGTCTTGTGCACCATCCACACGTTAACAAGCTTCAGCAGGATTTGTGGAACTGTTATTGCAGCCTTCCTTGTGGAGTTTGCTCGACCCTTTTACACAGAACTGTGCGTTTTTTTTCTGTCATCTGGCCAGAAACCAATGGGATTGAGTGTTAGGTGGCTCAGGTAACATGCTGACAGTTTGAATTCTTTTATTTCCAAGAAAAATTAGATGCTTTGAACCTGAGTTACAGTTGGCAGTATAACAAGGAAAGTATACATCTCCACACTGGGCATAAGTATTTCTCTGCACTTTGTGATGCAAGCAAAGGTGCAGGGAAGCACATTATAGCCACATTCAACTTCAGTCTGGTGTCACACCTCTGCAGAAAACTGCTGAATGAACATGTTACAAGAATCTTTAAATGCAGTATACACTAATAAATTAAACAGATACTGTTTGAAGAGTTTACCAAGGATAAAGGAAGCCATTACATGCAGTAGGAATAAGAGATGGCTCTTGTGAAAATGTCATTTTTAAAGGCCTTACAATGAAAATGACACATTTTCATACTCTTGGGTAAATTTATAATTAAAAATATGGAAAATTTTGGGAAGGTTATGGGCTATTATGCTCTTCTGACTGACCTAGTCACACAGCTAATCACTGCAGTTTTGGCTTAATGAATGCATTAGCATGGGGTCTCAGAGATGGACCGTGGATCCTGAAGTATGTGTAAGTTTCTAGTTCAGCAATCTATTTCAATATGTGATGTATGAAAGCTATGCAGAAATTTGTGAAACTGCGTATGTGTTTCAAGTACAAGTGCGCATGCATCCTTAAGTATTCAGTTTTACCCCCAAGCAGTAGCAGTAAAAGCCTCAACCGTTTGCTGTATCTGTGCAATTCATTAAAAATTTCAATTTTTTGAACTTCAACTTCACCCTAAAAAGATGACTACATAAAAATTGTGCATTTTTTTCTAATGTATTTACTTCTCTATATTCACATTATTGTAATCCTATTTGCATAACTAGTTGCCATTTAGCTCTGTTAGCAAGTTGTAGGCACTGTATAGCAATGATCAGGATTCTGTGACATTTGCTGAATATTTTATACATGTTTTGATTCTAAGATTATTACTGTTTTATTGTTTTTAAAAGGGTGAGCTAAATAGAGCCCAGCTGTCCTTTTGAAAATCCATGTTTTGTTTGTTGGCTCTCAGTTAATAAGGGCACCTTTTCACTTGCAAATGGGGTACATCTGGTCTGGAGAGACGATAAAAATGGATCTCCACATTGGCATTTTTTAGAACCATGCTGTAACACACTGAGCAACTACAAAAGGTGAAGAAGTTAAAAAGAATGCAGTTTTGATTAAATTATATGAGGAGAATTTCCTTGTTTCTGAAAGCCTGACACAAATTTCACACAGGAAAACAGCTCAAGTTATTACTATGTTTGAAGTAAGGTATTATCTGAACATGCAAAGGAAATGCAAATAATTGATTGGCTTATATTTCTGCACCAAAGTGAATTTCCCTTTTATCCAAAACGTGGAGGAGAATTGTGAAGCAATGGAAATATGTTATAACGTAGTTCTTTCTTGTGGTGATTTTTATATAACTATAGCGGAGATTATGTTTAGTATTTATAAAGGTAGCCTCACTAGATAAAGTGATGTATTTATATGGGCATATTAAATCCTTACTAATATTAGATCTTTTTTGGTTAGTCTCAAGATTTTCTCTTGTAGCTTCATGAACCTTGCATGAGAATGAAGATTTAAGACAATCATTTTGAATAGAGATGAGAATTGTGATCAGTTTGGTGTGATTTGCAAGAGAAACTATAGAGCTTAAGATTCACAGATTAGGTCAGGGAAGATTAATAGGATCTTGCTGTCCCAACATCTTAAGATGCCTTTGAGTTTCTTTTCCATAGGATTTTGATAGATAAGGTGTGTACAAATTCTGACATTTAAAGAATAAAAATAAGGCTTTGTTTTCTGTTTTAGAGAAAACAATCTTCTGAGTGAATGTTTATTGTCATTTTTGTCTTTTAGATCATTCTTGTAAGCTCTTCTCATAATGACCGTGACCAAAGCCTTTTCATAAGCACGGATGAAGGAGCTACTTTCCAGAAACAACCTATTACTTTTTTTGTGGAAACTCTCCTTTTTCACCCAAAAGAAGAAGACAAGGTGCTTGCTTACACAAAGGAAGGCAAGGTAAAGTATGAAGATATCGCATTTGCTTGAAATTTAGGAACTAAATTTCAAGGAATTCACTAAGGAGTTAAGAAGATATATGAAACTGTTGTCATATGTCACTGAGCACTGGGTTTTATGAAATACCACTTGTCCAAAAGGAAACCATATTCAGTTTTTGAGAGGCTTATTTGAATATTTATTTCATTAATGTCCAAATCTTTGCTTTATGGTAATTTCAATCCTGACATTTTTGGTTGATATGGGTATCAGTAATATTTATCCACCTGGAGGGGAGTTGAGTACTACCTCTGGAACGTGCTCCTCCCTAGAAACCGAATGTAAGCAATTGTTCTTTAACTCATAATGTAGTAGAAAGTTAATAAAGCTGAAATATTGCCTTCAAAGGCTTTTCATGGGACGTAAAAGAAAGTAAAATAAACTGTTCAGTCATACAGCAGAAGAGGATTTTGGTAATCACTGAATCTGTAGAAACAGATTTCTCTCAACAGTAGATTAATTCTCTCACTCATGATAGAATATATTGAGATGCAGTCATTGTATTATGTAATTTTGACCATCCTTGAGACTTTTTTTCTGATTAACTTATAAAGTCATCTCTCTGGATGGGTTAGGCTAAACACCAAGTGAGCAGACAACCTGTAAGTGTGTCATTCATCTCTTTTTTCATAGTGCCCAAACTGCAACATTAAAGTCACTGTGATTCTGGTCCTGATAGTGGTCTTGCCTGTCTTCCATTGTTACTCCTGTTTTAAAATGAAATTAGTCAAACACTAGTCCAAAAATGGACTCTTGTAAGAGATCACAGAAGGTGAGTGTAGTCAGACAAAGTTGCTAATGCTGCAGCAAAATACTACACTGATTTCAGCTATGTTACATCAACTCATCCTTTGGGATATTTTCTGTAATACATAACTTAATAGCTGATCCCAAAACAATTTGTTTTTACAGGCATTTGCAAATAAGGATGGAAGCATAATAATAATAATAATAATAATAATAATAATAATAATAATAATAATAATAAAACATAGCAAACCAAACTCAGTCTCAAATTACATGGAGTATTTTCCTTACTAGTTTCAATTTCAAATCCTAACACAATTAACTGTTACAAATGTGGTGAATATGTTATGTGAACAAAATGCTTCAGGGGAGCCTTAAGTTATGAAAAGCCTATGTAATGATAAGTGCTGTTCTCAGTTTGACTTTTGTTTCTGATGATAGATATAATCCCCAATTTTAATATAGTTAGGAGATCAAAAGACTCAAAAAACTAAATGGCAGAGTCTTTAAGAGTCATAGTGTGCTTAAGAAGTTGACCAGCCACAGACAAGTGATTAAAAATATTTGTCAGGAAAGAGAAGGGGATAGGAGCTCAATGTGAGGTATTCCCTTTGTGTTTTGATGAATTATGCAAAAGGGAGGTTTTCAGGCATTTTATACTTCAATAATTATCCGAAATAAGTGATACCATTACTAGCTACACTTAAAGTGCAACTGGATAAAAAACTACAAAATACTCACTAAATAATAACTCTAGTAGTAGCAGGGAAAGTTAGGTAGAGTCAACCATAACTTACTGGACAATCCCTGCATCTTTACCTACGATGTTAAAGGAGGAAGAGTGTCTTTGACTATAACTGGGCAAGTAATCTGCTTCAAATTTGTTTAAGATCTGACAAAGCTGGCTTATCAGGAAGAAACGATATTGGCAAAGGAGGAGTTGAAAATCAGACTTGTGGCTTCTCATGAAAAGAAGTCACTGTACTAAACTCAAAGGTTTCCAGAGAGTCTGAATCTGAAGCCAAAATCTGTTTGGCCTAGGGAGATTGCATACTCCAGATTTTTGAGTTAATTAACTTTACTTTCACTGAAATAGCATAGTACGAAGAAGTTATATGAGCTAAAGCTCAGGAGAAGCCATTACCTCCTGTTACTCAAACGATTTCTTACAAAGGCACTTTTGAAAATACAAGGAATGCAGGATCAAGTCCTTCATAAATAGCAATCAGCAAAGCTTCTCTGTCTACTGGAGCATCACGGCCTTTCTCACAACTTCTGATTTGATTTAGTCCTTATTTTATGTTGCTAAATCTGCATTGTTCTTTCATTCAGAAGCCTAGATTTTATTTAAATACAGCTCTAGCCTCTGGCTGACACCATAAATGAATGCAAATCTAGTCAATGTAGTTGGACTAATCCATTTACTGTCTCAAATCTATACTCCCTTTTTCTGGCTACCTCAGCAATAATGAATAACAATCAGCTATTCACTGGGTCTCTATAAATGCTTTTTGATTTTTAAAACTTGACAGAGATACAGTAGATTTTAATTGTTCATTGGGAAGCTGTAAGGATGGAAAAATGGTAAAACTAAGAAATGCATTTTTAATTTCTTCTCAAAGTGATTCTCTACAATAATTATATGGGTGATAATAAACATCTATTAGATGTGTTAACTAAAGCCAGAAATTTTAGCTGTCCACTAATATAACTGTTTTCACCTCAGATGTGTACATAAGTTTGGTACAAGTTATTTTTTAAATTTCTTTCAAATAGAAAAGCCTCCTCTTCTCTTCTGGAGAAGAGGAGGCTCAGGGGTGACCTTATCGCTCTTTTTAGGTACCTCAAGGGAGGCTGTAGCGAGGTGGGGGTTGGCCTGTTCTCCCACGTGCCTGGTGACAGGACGAGGGGGAATGGGCTTAAGTTGAGCCAGGGGAGTTTTAGGTTAGATGTTAGGAAGAACTTCTTCACTGAAAGGGTTGTGAGGCACTGGAACAGGCTGCCCAGGGAAGTGGTGGAGTCACCATCCCTGGAAGTCTTCAAAAGACGTTTAGATGTAGAGCTTAGGGATATGGTTTAGTGGAGGGCTGTTAGCGTTAGGTTGGAGGTTGGACTCGATGACCTTGAGGTCTCTTCCAACCTAGAAAATTCTGTGATTCTGTGATTCTGTGATAGCGCATCAGTTAAAAATCCCTCTGTTTGAATGTTTCATTATTCCTACTTTGTTCTCCCTTGCAGTAAGATTGCAAGGGCTTCTCACTACACGAAATCAAACTGTTTGTTCATAAGTTCCTAGAATTAAAATTTAAATGTGTGTGGAAGGTTTATTTGGATTGGGAAGGGCCAGGGTGTGGTTGGGGTTTGATTTCTTTGTTGGGTGTTTTTTTTTGGCCCCCACTGCACAGACATCACTGTTCTATTGGTGAGATTCTTCTCCAATTTTCTTCTGAAATTCATCCATGACGAAAAATACATTTTTTTGTTATGTGCCACTGTTGTCTGTTATCACAAATCACTATTTTCACTCTTCCAGGAACCTCTGAATTCTTGTTTTGTTTGCAGGTTGGACACCAGAGTTAGGGCAAAGCTTTAAATGATTATCTCTTCCAGGTTTATAGTGGTTTGCTGTGACAGGTACCTAGCTGAGCAGGGCCCACCCTTTGATGACCACAGTCAAAACGGTGGTCATCTTTTCTGCCTGTGGTGACAAATGTTTGAAAAAACAGCTCAGGTTCTCTGCTCTGAATGGTCTGGCAGGTGCAAAGCCATGCTTCTCCCACTCAGGAGGATGCTCTTCATTCTGACTTTTTGATTCCTGGATTATTTCTGTCTGTGCACTGGCTGGGTCAACATTAAACTATCTGAGTCCTGATCCTCATTTCTTACCACAGCTGTACTTTACCTGCTTTAGCTGATTGTGCAGTGGAATGAAGCCCAGTAATTTTGAAGTGCATAGAAACTGTAGGAAATGCTGTTTTATTTCTAATTCAAATTTAATGAATACCTGCAGAGTTTATGTTGAGGGAAGTTACTTCAGCCCTTATCTTTACATAGTAATAATGCTGTTTTTCTCTAGTAAAACATAATTCATAGTTCTATTCATTTGCCACTGAACCTGTAATTTTAAAAGAAAAACATTTCTTACTAGTCCTCATAAGATTCTCTCCTCCATAATGGCTGGTGACTGAACAAGTGAATTATTCCCACGTCAGAGTAGGACAATTTTATTTGCATTTTTTGCATTGGAGACATTAAGAGAAATCCTATCATATGTAAATTGTATCAAACAAGAAATGCATGTAGGCAGCAGGGGGCTTTAAATCTGTCTCACAGGTATTTGCTCTTTTAACTACAGGAAACAGATTATGAAGGCAAATGCTAAAGAAGGGAGATTTTTGAAGAGCTATTTCATTCCCCAATTTATATTGGTTAAAACAGCTGTGGTCTCCTCTGTTGATATATATCTGTATCATTAGCATTTGACTTGGCAGGAATAAGCTTTTCTGAGGGAAGGTGGAACATCCTCTTCCTTCAGGCCATCATCTGCCACTCTTTTGAGTGACCATTTCTCACGGGTCTCGAATTGCTGTCCATGACGCATGCACCTGAATACATCTTTCCTCATCAAATCTCTGAAGTATTCCTATAATATCTTTTGGTCCTACTTAGCAGAGTTTTGAATCCATTGACTTCCTAGCTTAAGTATGTTTGATGGAATTAAGGCCTGAAGCATAAAGGGAGTATTTGTGCTTGTTTTGTCAATGAGGGGAAAGAAGGAGGAGAAAAGTATCCTTGTACCCTCCCTCTTATGTAGCTTTGCTGGGGTCAAAAAGAATCTGACCCAAAATGAATTATGAATTGTTTTCATGGTGGACAAGAAGACATTGTCACTGAGTTTTGTTCTTTATGGAAAGTTATCATGGAGAGTTCCTGATTTTTTTATTTTATTTTTTTTGGTGTGCAATCTGTCATTTTAATAGTGACATGGGACCTCCGTTTTAATATGTATATCATTGTTTCCTATTACCCTATTACCTATTCTCTCTCTCTCTCTTTTTTTTTTTTTTTTTTTTTTTTTTTGGTAGGTTTATGCATCTATTGACTTGGGGAAAAAATGGACTCTTCTGCAGGAGCGAGTTTCAAAAGATCACATTTTTTGGTAAGATGCCCATTATCTTCCATATAATAATATTTTTTTTTTTTAAAAAAGAGGAGCAAAAATATTTTTTTTCTAATCAAGAAAGATGTTTGCAGATGTGCTAAGGAGAGTAGGAGCTTTGGTTTCTTTTGCAGTTTGAGTATGTCAGCATTGATGCATCCACTATTGCAAATTTGTGCTCACGCTAAGTATCAGTATATAGGGGTTAATAGGTCTAGTTCTATGAAGCTGAAGATTAAGGAGAACTGTAATGTCCATTGGCATTTTTTTTTGTTTTACTGGTAAAAACTGGTCTTTAGAAAGGGAGAACAGTATTTTCACAGAGAAAAATCTATAACATTTTTAAGAAATGTTGAATCAGACCTATTAACTAGAGTCATATATAAACTTACACTGTTAGGGAAACTGGTGAAAAATATGACTTTACTGAGTACACATATATCAAATGATTTTAATTTATCTTGCCTCTCAAAACATTTAGGAAGTGATTTAAGCAGAATGACAACATTTTTGAAGGATGTCAATGTCTGTTTTGTTTTCTTTTCTGCAAATTAAGAAATTTTGTAAAATATATAATTTGCATCAAAATTAAACTTTGGTGTTTTAAATTGGTTTTGTATTTAAAAGTCTTCAATTTACACAGTTCATATTGATCTGATTTCTATTGGAAAAGTCCAGATAATTCCACCTTTCACATTTTACTTCAATGTATTAATATAGAACGTGTATAACCGTATTATTACAAATAATTAGTATTTTTTATTACAGGATTAGTCATAACATGCTAGTCACTTTAGTTCTCTAAATGACTTTTGATTTGTTTTAGTTGTAGAATTGTCCCTGCAAAAATTAAGGGAGTTTCTCATAGTTCCAAATAACCTTTGTATTAGTTTGTTTGTTTTTGTTTTCCTGTAACCTATTACTGTCCATATTAATCTATGTTTTTCCATAGGTAAACAGCCTGTGGTTTGTTTGTAGTAACACCTATGTTATTTACTCCAGTCTGTCTCAGCCTTCTCTGCTGAAATATTTGAGTCGGATACTTTCTGCCTCCTTGGTCCTGCAAAATATAGCCTTGCTGCAGAATTTACTGCCACTCAGCAGCTGGAGTTTTGCAGGCAACATGCTTTACATGTATCTCAACTATCATGCAAGTGGTATAATCACTTAAAATTACACAGTGGTGTGTCTAACAGTTAAGGAAGAACAGCAGAATCCTCTTCCTTGAAAAGTTTTTTAATGTTTTCTTTGTCTAATCCTGGGTGTATTTGGGACACTGAAATTATGAAAACTTACCACTGAAATACATGTTGGTTTTGAGCTCTGACTCAAGCTGTCAATGCTTTTTGAAGAAAACCAAGCAAGTATATGCTTAACATTATTAAATCCGTATTTTGCTGTATTTCAAAATCCTTATGCTTCTTTATATCATTCAGACACAGTCAAGGAAAATGTCCCAGAACTTTGGCAGAAATAACTGCCTTGTATTACTTCAAACATAGTTTGTTCATAAATGTCACATTCCTCTCAGAGAAAAGTAATAAATTTGTACATTTACAAACATTAGAAATAATTTCCAGGCTTCGCTTTCCCCTTTTCAGAGGAGAGACCTCTCTGATTTCTCTCATGAACTTTATCAGCCATCAACAGCAAGGATTATGGGGGCAGATATTTAGCACTACATTATGACCATATGATCCTTCTCTAATACTTAGTAAGAGTTATTAGAAGTAAAATCTTTATTTCTAAAAGAATTTTACTTCTAAAAATGTGTGATGTTGCAATAAAAAAAGAATCTGCTGTGAATGGAGGGTTGGACATCATGGCCTTCCTGTAGATGTTACTGTAGCATTATATGAAACTTTCCACCCTTCATTATGGCCTTCATCACCTGAGTTATCTGAGTGCTGAGTAGAAACTAGTATTTGTGTAGTTTTCCATGATCATACGATTTGTTGTCAGACTTTGCCTACTGGAACACTCTTCTAAGTCTAGTATTGTTTTCTTGGCAATATGTAATATCTGATATGTTAAAGATAGGTGAAATTAATTCAAAGTAATCGTGTATCTCTATAAATTAGGGAATGTGTCTTGCTGATACTGGCTGGTTGTGCTGAGAACTTTTCACTGGGCAGGTCTTTAGCAAATGGTACTTTGGTATCAATAGAGCTTTGGCACTGTATTGAAGTGTATAATATAGCCTAAGATTTTTATTTCAGCCTGGTAAATACAGATATCCATCATAATATTTTCCTGTGCTTTTTAAAAACAATTTCCTCCTGTGCCTCCAGCAGAAGCCAGATATTCACACAATTCCTGAAGAAGCTTTTTTTTTTATTATTATTGAAAATCTGAATGCAATGAATTTAATGCAGTGTCTTGTATATTTATTCTATGTGAAGGTCAGTAGGGACTGGGTAGTTTATTTATGTGCAGATCTTATACTATAGATTTCTAAGCAATATATTTAAATAATCTTCGAGGCTTTATGTGCTTTTTCAAGTGTTTTGGACTGTCCCTTAAGTGTTTTTGCAGATCTAACATATGGAACTTGGTCTTTCATGATAGTGGAACTAATGGAAAGATTATTGATATCACTGTAAAGTGTATACAATCATCTCTATTTTAGCAGTACAGAATATTTTCATCCCGTCTGTGATTTAGTGTGGCATTTTCTCCTCCTCCTTCCTCTCCCCCCAGCTGTTTTCCCAATTTGTTTCATTTATTCTTTTGGAAAGGAAAGTTGACTAATCCTTCATAGCAGTTTTTCTTCCCATAGCAGCTTAGGAGGGCTTGGGAGGCTGCAGATGTAAAGATGGTTGCAAAACTTACGTATTCTAGAAACTTCTTTGTTTTTCTATATTTGTTTTCTCATTGAAGTTGAAATGAAGAATAAAAATATAGGGGAAAATAAAACAAAAACTTTTTCAGTGAACTTCCATGTAAAAATCCTGAAAATAAATTATTTTAATTAATTTCAAAGCAAAATCATGAAATGTAGATTTGAAATTAACCTCAGAAAATCAGTGAAGTTTCAATATAATTCAAAATAAAATATTTCATTTTGTACCTGAACTTAAAAATAACTGTTTTTTATAAATACTAATTGAGAAGTTTCAATTTTTTTTGTGAAACGTTTGAATTTTGAGCAAATTCTTGTGCACTAAAATTCAGAAATTTTGGTTACCATGACCAGTTCTACTTCTGCCTATAAACTACAACCAACCATGCATTATTGTCCTGAAGTGAATATTTCTATTGAAGCGGTGTTGTAGTGCCTAATCCTTGTATGTAGTTTTTTCCAGTTCTTAGCATATTTGTTGGAGTGTATGCAAAGAGTTTGCTTTAGAAATAGAATAACCTGTCCCAGTAAAACATTAAGCACCCACACATCACAAGATATATTGGTTTTATATATCAAGCCCATTTAAAAAAAAAAAAAAAAAAAAAAAAAAAAGAGGGAAAAAAAAAGTATATTATGTGGTAATAGTCTAGAAGAAGAAAGAATTCTGCAGTTTGGGATTCCTCTACCTCTGCTGCTATTCTTTTCAGTCCCTAAGGCTTATGCACCAGTTAAGTTCCTTTTGATTTCTTAAAATAGAGCTTAGTAATTCATAAGAGAATAACAGATTGTGAATCAGCTGTCTACACCAGCACAAATATAACCCAGGACAGTAAGTCCTGAAGCAGTAATTACCAGAGAATTAGGCCCAACATACTTTCATTATGATTTTGTCTGGAGCCTTAGAAATGTTTTATCCTCAGCTTACTAGAATATGTGGATCCAATGTGAAAGGTATCTATTACTCTTATTTTTAGATATCAGTTCTCCATTTTCATGAGAGGTGAAAACATAAAAATAAAAAATGATGAGTGTATTTGGGTAGAGCGGTTGTTCTCCAGGGACCAAAGTTCTGTTCTTATCATGAAATCCCACATGAGCAATCAATCATAGCTGCAGCCATTAATGTCAAATGTAGCGAGTTCCTGCCTATTTGAGTGTCAGGTGAAAGAGTGGAGTTTAGAGGTGTTATGCCCTGAAGGAGAGAGAAATGGAAAGAAGACTTCACTGGGCTTTTAACATTGAATTTTGTGTGAAAGGCTCTTGTGTGGGAAGCCAGGGGATCTGTGTGGGCAGTCATTCTTACGTTTGACTTAAGTATTCAGGATGATATTTGTTTCTATTCCTATCTGTGTGGTGATGGGGATGACAAACCACTTTGGCCCTGCTGTTCAGATAAGGGTGGCAGGAAAAACGTTTTTATTAAAAAGTGTTTAGGAATAGGGAGGAAATGAGGAGCAACACTGGCTGTGCAAGGCATTGACTGAGTCATTGAAGGTGCATCTTTCAAAGAGATGTGAAGAAGGCAAGGCCTGAAACATAAATCAGTTGTAATCTACTGACTTTAGCTTACATAAATCAAATTGCGGTTTTGTCTTCCTGAGTAATCAGGTTGCCAGGAGTCGATTGCATTTTAAGCTACTCAGAAAAAGCATCTACATGCTTTTGACTTGCTTTCTAAGCAAGACAGTACCCTTAAACCAATGATGTGAATCACTAGAAATCAGTCAGTGTAAAGTGGGAACTTCTTACCTTTTGGGTAAAGTTCATGTTAAGGGATGATAAGAGGTGCAGATAAAAGAGACGTTTTCAGTTGGCATTTCACTGGGGACTCAGCCACATCAGCAAGCAAATTTGTTTTGATTTGGTTTTGGATTCAGATGGTATATTTGAAGATATCACTTCATCAATATGCATCCAAGTGAACTGGATTGAATATTTAACAATGAAGGGACCTGTTGGAAGGAGAGGGAGATGCATGTCCACAGCAGACTCTGCTTGTTTAGTGCCCATAGGCAACTGCTCTGCCTCAGAAGTAAAATATAAAATCATAATTACCACACAAGGGATTGATGCTTACAATTCACATTTTGAGATATGTATTACTACACATCAGTGGTAATTTTTGTTTGTGTATATTACATAAATAACAAATTCTAGGTAAGCATTGATGTTTTTCTATTATTGCATACAACTGGGATGAGAAATTACTGGGGCAGTTTATGAGGAAGAGAGCTAGCTGAATAAAAGCAAAGTTGTTATTAAAATAATGCCAAATGTCTGCTAACTTGCATTCTTAATGAAGAACTCCTAAATTTTAAATTCTTAGAATTTTAGCATTGTCATTTAAAAATATAAAATTTTAAATGTCTGTATCGTGGAGTATATATTTATACACAGACCAAGACGGATGCAGAGATCTTATTAGACCACTCCATCGCACCATTTCTATGCTGATGTAATGCTGAGCAAGTTGGTGTTGTGTATTGGTGGAGCACTAATACAGAAAAGTGAAGGTCATGCAAAAGCTAATCTTTTGAAACTTCTCTAAAGTCTCAAGCAACATATACATAAAAAAGAGCTGTAGTGCCCCTCAAGAGACCGAATTCAGCCCTACCTTGTATATGGAAACATAAGTGTCCTGTTTTTCCTTTGTTTTGCACTTTATTAGGTGCATCTTTATGAGCTTTATGACATAAATAAATCTAGACATGCACAATGGCTGCACCACAGCAACCTTGTATCAGTGCACCACCAAAAGGCACTTCTTTTCTTCTACAGGATTGGTGATCAACTACCTTCATGGTGAGGTGGCTTAAAAAACAGAAAACCAATCCCACAAATTCTCCAAATTACATTTTGCTGAATTAATTTTCCCAAGAGGCTCAGCATGGTGTCAGACAAGCACGAGTGCTAGCACAAGGGAGGTGATGGGAACTTGTGTTCACAGGAAAGGGAAAAAGCATATTGAGACTGCCTATATTCACAACACCCTACAATCAAGTCGGTCTATTTTCATTTTGAAGTGTTGTAACCACACTGTAATGCGATCTGAAGTGCTGGCATGTTGCACTTGCTTTAATCAGAACAGTGTACTTGGTGAAGAGATATTTATTTTCGTAGAGGAAAATTTGTTTGATCTAAAATTAATCTGTTTTTAGGTCCCCCCTCCCCCGCCCGTGGAAATTTTAAGTGCATGTTGTAAAAACTGAAATTGAGGAAAAAGAGTTTCGAAGCAAGTGCTCATTGCACTGAAAGCTTAAGTTTCTATTTGAAAATAGAATTTAATGTTGAAATGACAACAAAAAAGGAAGAAGCTGTTGAATTACAATGTATTACAAGTTGTTGTAATACATTGTGTAAGATGAAAGAGATCCTGTCCTAGAGCTGGCTCAGGAGCTGTGTTTGTGAATAGATGTGTGGACATAATCCTCACACTGATATGATGTATCTATGTTGTGGTAGCAATCATTTTATATATGAAAATACATTTAAAAAAAAAAAAAAAAGCTTAGATTTCTCCTTCAATATGAAAAAGCATAGCTGAGCCTTCCTTTTAAGTGGATCACTTACAGTATGTATGGTTTTTGCCTATCATTTTACGAAAGCTATATTGCATGAGCAGATGGACTGTGTTTAGCCCTGTAGTATGTTACACCTAGTATGATACACCTTTTTCCTTTGGTTCATCGTTTAAACACAGTTGAAATAACAATATTGCTGTTTAAAGTACTTTTGGCAGGGGATTTCACTGAACTGAATGGATTAGTTTATTCTTTGGGGATATTGCTTCAAGTTCTCTGCATTAGCTATACTCCATTCTGAAGATTTTTTTAGTATAGATGGGTCTTTTTTTCAATGAAGGAAAAAAGGACTGTTCCTAAGTGTTTGTAAAAATAGGCAAAAAGACTTCAGAGTTGGGAAACTTTGCTCTATAGTTGATGTTCAAAAGTAGACTTTGAGGGTTTAACATCTTCAGTGAGTAAATAGAGAGCCATCTGTACAATTGGAATAATATAAAACACAAAACCTGGCTTTGAAAAAATGAAGTTGTTTCCTTATTTTATTTACCTATTTTCTGCCTCTCAGAATGAATAAACTCTTCACTTAAAGAGTACAACTCACATGTTTGACGTATCTAAAGTGAGTTATCTATGGGTACAGCTTAATGATATCTTCTTTTGGCAGCTCTGTGGCTTCTGTCTTTGTGGGGTTACCTTTAAATTAGATAGTTCCAAGCATTGGGACCTGACTGGTTCAGTGGAACAACTGAGGTGGTGACGGAGAGGCAACACTGGGAACACAGCAGGGAGGTGGCTTAATCTGGTAGAATAACGAGTAGAAATGGTTGTCAAATTGCAACATGGAGTTGTCACCGTAAACCTTCTGTGTGTCAATGGAGGTGATCCAGCTGGTTTAGGAAGAGAGGACTTACCCTCTTGTTTAATGAGTGTTCTCCTGTTTAATGAAGCATAGTTTCAAAAGGGGGAATAGGGGAAATGTGTGAACTTCAGGGGGAAAGAGGTATTACTGGGTTTTAAAAAGCTTTTCTTGTGATTTTTTTCACACCTACTGAAATACAAATCTAAAGGAGAGATGTAGTCCAGGTTGGAAGCTTTCATGTTCTGTGTACATGTGGTGTTCATTAACACCGATCAGTTACAACCTCTTGCACTAAATGATTACACTGGAAATGAGATTAGACTGTACTTGTGCCAGCTGCCACTGTTAGGAGGAACATGATAGACATGATAGACAGATCATTCTCACTTCTGGGCTATTGAAAGAAGTGTGTAAAGGTATTGACGTATATCTCTAACTGTGCTCCTGAAATCATGTGTAATGAGTTATAGACATAGGAGATTTTTTTTCACAAGTACCCCAAAGCTGTATTATTGGTACCAATCAGCAAGTCAGGCTGAGCCTCAAAAAACTTCAACCCTAAAGTTTCTGTTAGTTTGTAGTACAGCTGCATGTGGTCTAGAACAAAAGATAAGGTATTCAACAAACATAATTCTCTTCCTTTAGAGAGCTGACTGCAAACTAAATAGAAGGTTTGATTCGGTATGTCGTGAATATCTAGAAGAAATAGATAGTATAATAGATAATGTACACTGCAAAAAGTAGTCCACAGATCTCCCCTCACACCCGCCCCATTCAGATACACTTTTATCAGACCTCAGTGAATATAATAGCTTTTCTGACTTGATGTATTTTCTCCAAAATGCTCTAATAGTTTGTGTTTCAGAGGCACAATTTCTTAGAAAATGCAGGACTTGTCCGTGCATTTATTAAAAATTCCTAGTAGAAGTTTTCTTCACATTTCATGGCTTGGCAGAGCTCATCACTCCCCCTCCCCTTCCTTATTCAGACTGATCATTTATCTTATTAGGAAAAAAACAGCAATGTGATTATTTCTGGTTGTTATGCAGCAGTGGAAATCATCCAGTCTCTTCCCCCTGGCCTGCATTCCCAAGGAGCCACCAATTACTGAGTCTGGGTTTTCGCCGCTCCTCATAAATCAATGTCATTAAAATCATTAAACAATGATGTAATTTCAATCCAAAGTATTAGCTTTATTGCATTTGATTATTAATAATTGTATCAAAATGACCCTTTTCTCTAAGTATTGTAATGAGGTTTTTTAGTGTCTGAGTCCAGCTGCATTTTGTTACTCAGTGCACGCCCTTTGAATGTCTTCAGCTCGCATCTACTGACTCAATGGACACACATTGCCATTGAAGAGCCTTGTGAAAAGTGATGTAGCTACATGGGAGTTGGGATGGATTCTACTTTGCTTTGTGACAGCATGAGTGTCAGCTCCAAGCTATCTCTGCAGAATCTTCCTGACTAATAGCAACGTAAGGGCCAGGAAAAAGCACAGCTGTGGCTGCTGTCCCTAGGTTGGGATGGGAGCCCTGAGGGTAGAAAGCTCATCTTTTGGCTAAGTATATTTAACATGGGGAATATTAGTAGAAAATCAGCCTGTATTCTGTGTGCACTTTTTCAAAGTTAAGCTGTGCTTTGATCAATTCTGACTGAATTTCCTTTTCAGGATATCGTTCTCAAAATTACTTTTTGCTTTCTTCCTTTGTCAAAGTAGAATCTACTCTCCTTTTCAATATACTTACCAATGACGTATCAATTAGTTATGGAAAGGATGTGTCAAGTTTAAGGTATTTCTAATAAGAATGGAATCCAAGTCTCCTTTAGTCCCAAATCTGCCTTGTCATCTCAAATGTCAGAGGTAATTGTAAAAAGATGCTCTGAAGCTTGCCAGTAAATATGTGTACACATGTATCTGTATATATTTATGTATAAACTTGGGATTATAAAGTTTTGTTTCCAATTTCATAACTATTTTGGTTCTTTTCTCCAGTTGATACTAGGATCCTATTTGTATGCATGTTTTAGTAAGAGGTATTTTAAAGAAATTTAAGGAGAAAAACATAATATCAAGTACAGAAAAAAAAATTGTTTTCATCTAATGTTAGTAATACGACATTATAAATGGGATTTATTTTAATTTCCCAGCTAGAAGAATGTTAAAGCTGGTTAGCATGAAATCCTCTCTTGTCCTCCATCCACATAATTACAATTCTGTAGCTGGCTCTGCATAACTTGATTATATTATGTTCTCAGGGCCGTTGCTGGAGTTGACGGAGACCCTGATTTAGTTCATATGGAAATCCAGGACCCCAGTGGAGGTATGCAAATGAAAATGTTATCATTTGATTCCCTAGGGTATAGTTATTTCTCTTTGTTTTAGAGAGTACTTTTTGGATTGATTTTTAGTCAGAAGTACGAGTCAGATTCTTGCTCAGTTTATCTGTAGTCAGTAAAGCTGTCCTTTTATATAAAACTATAGTATAATTTAAAATTTACTTGTTTTCCACTCTAAAATGAATTGACATCAAGATGCTATGCTCTGTTGAAAACTTCCATTAATAGTGCAATTTGTTCTGGCAGTTAAACATTGAACATTTTTTCCTGATTTGCGAATAAAATTGGCAATGCAGTGGTAGTGTTGGGTAAATGTCTGTTAAAGTGAATTGTTGCATATGTCAGTCCTACTGAACTAACCACTGTCTCCCAGAATTTCCTCATGTTACAGCATCTAGTATACTCTGAGACTTCAAAAGCAAAATAAATGAAAAAGCAGATCAGCAGTCAGGATGTGATGCAGTAAAGTCACCATGATTCAAAAAGTTTATGTGGTTTCTTGTTGCCAATTGTACTCCTGAAAGATGATTTAATTCCTTGAATCAGGTCATCTAAGCTCCTTTGTAGTCTTATAAATTAATTGTAAAGGATGCACTGTTTGACTTTCCTTGATCCCTGAAGGTTTTCCTTTTTTTTTTTTTTTTTTTTTTTTTCAGCCCTATATAAAAAAAAAAAGTCAAGAAACCTGGATGACAAATTCCCTAAATCTTTTATAATTTTTATGAGCCCTTCACAGCCCCATCACAGCCCTAGCTGCTTTGTGTAGAGACATTGTAAGAAGTTTGTTTAGGAGCTGGATGGATTTTTTATTAAATTAAATATATATATATATTTATTTATTTATTTATTTATTTATTTATTAAATATATATATATATTTATTATATATTAATTTAAAGGAAACAGCAGAAAATGAGAAAATATAATGAAATATTTACTGCCTGGCTGGGTTCTCAATTAACCACACTTAAGGTCAATACAAGCATTGCCATTGATTTTAGTGGAAACAGTATCTTTGTACTACCTGTCTGATAAAGCACTAAAATATATGTCCTGTGAACTATAAATAGGTGAAAGACTTTATGAGGGCCCTTTGCTATGCTTGCTCAAATATCTTTGTGATGATGATTTGGAAATAAGCAAGAGAACTTGGAATGACTCTAGCTGCCTTTTAAACAGATCCAGATTATAAAACAAATATTTGTATTTAGCACACTGGTTTGGCCTTTTCTAATAAAAAATCCATGAAGTATGGAATGCATTTCCTATCACTGCAAAAGTAACAAAGGACATGTGCGGGGGTGCACTATTTGCTCTTTCACACTGTTATCTGGAGCATGGAAAACATTAGTGATCTGAACGCGGGGTCATTCATATAACTATTTTCTCACTGCACTTGGGAATGACAGCCATAGTTTGTGTTCAAAGGCTTGTGGTGAAGGGTGAGCTTGAATCTAGGAGAAGGTTGTTGGGCTGCAGCTGGTTTAAGATATGATATTGGCTCTCCTCTCCCGGTTTCATAGGAGCAGATTGCATTAAAGATGCAGCAGTGCTCTCCTAACTACTCAGGCAGAAAAGATATTCCTTGTCCATGGCTAACTGGATAGGAAGAGAGCAGCCATAGCCTCCACTGATACAAATCAGTGCAGGCTTTTTCAACAAGGTATTAACACTTAGTACAGAAGTCCTGCCCCAACAAAGCAGTTCTAATACTGTGTTAACTTTTCTACAGGGCTTTGAATATAGCCTTTCGAATTCCATATGCTGTATATTTAACTGAGTCTGATTCTCATTTCACTCATCACAGTTTTATATTGGGGCTGATCTATCGATTTCAGTTATGTTGTGTAAGGCTGCCATTTCTACAAATGAGTGATTTGGCTATGTGCATAGGTTAAGTGAGAAAAGAGGCTTCTTCTACTATCCCCACCTATGAATGTCTCATTCATCTAACCCCTAATCTCTCTGGACCAGCAAAATTTGGAGAACAGGCTACCACCCATGAATGATCTGAACTGTAGGCACTTAATGTATTCTCAGTACATTAGAAATTGAAAAATTCTTGTATGAAGGCTTAACATAATATTACAACTAACTCAACTGGCAAAGGCAGCACTTTCCCTGCACGAATAACATTTTATACTGCTTGCTTCTTTTTCCCTTCAAAGCCCTGTCATATGTTTCTGTCTCTCTTCCCTCAGGTTATCGCTACATCACTTGCCAGATGCAGAATTGCTCTGATAAGACAATGACAGTCCAGTTTGCTGGCAGCACTGATCGGGATTCCCTGACTGTGCAGGATGACTACATATTTCTTCAGGTAAAGCCGCTTTCTGAGGAGACAATCCATTTTAAAATTCAGAAGTAAAATTTTAGACAGCACAGCAGAACTGTAATTTAGGAGCATGGAGAAACCTGTTCCAGATAATGCATGATGATTTATGAATATTTACATGGAACAACAACAACAAAAAATATCATCTTTAATTTGTGCAACTGGTTGCTTGTGTATCCAGTTGATTTTAATTCATCACTGACCTAGCTTTAATTAGACTGAAATTTTCAAATGGCTTATGTGTTTCAAAATTACTTTTTATAAATACTATTGTATGGTAGGCAGAAAACAATCCTCTGGGGTTACAACTTTTTGTGGGTTCTTTCCATATTTGTGTAGCATGAAAAGATTTCCTAAGAGCATCTAAGGAAAGCCACTAGCAGAGTAGTGGCTCAACTTCTTCGTATGGATTCTCCTGTGAAGAGGTGTTGGTGGGAAAGAAGTTACATGACAGTGCTTAGGAAGCAAAAGTGTGGAATGGCCATAGCTTGGGAGCAACTTGTGATGATCCAAATTCCATTGGGATTATTTCATTCCAAAATGAAAAAACCTGCATGCACAAGCCTGGGCGGGAGCTCTGTCAGCCTTATGGCACCAACCAAGTGCAACTTAGGCCTAGCTGAAAATGTTATTTAATGTGCCTGGGAGTCATCAGAATTTGAATCTGCCAGAGCTGCAAACTTCTCAAAGAAAGGTTATATCCTACTTGTTTTTCATGATTTTCCTGTGAGGTCATGTGTACTTTCCCCAGTGATTGGCTATATTTCCGTTATTTTGATATGATTTGCTTGTCACAATGTTTGTCTGATGATTGACTCCTGCAGAAAGACAGTTTTATGTGTGGATACTTCTCCACACCACTGTCTTGGTGTACATTAGATTGACTTTTTTTGCAGCTTTCCTTTCTTGTGGTTGTTTCTTCCAAAAGGATTTGTAAATTGATAGAGATGAAAGAAGCACTCCTCTTAGTCAACACAGCAGTTTCAAGGACCCACACAGAAACAGCAAATTGGACTTGGAAAAAAAAAAATTTGAATTTGAGTGGGCATTTTTCAGCTCAGGTTTAGAACTTGTGGCACCCATTTTATTCAAAGCTATTACTATTTGTGGCTCCCACAAGGTGTGCTTTAAAATCCATTTCCCAGTTTGTAGATGGTGAAAAGTGCATCTCACCACATATAGTTCCAGGCTGCTGCACTCAACAAAACACAGACTGCTTCCTCTTCAAACATTTGTGTATTGCCAGACATCTTGTATAATTGCACCTGGAGCTGTTGTTGTTCTGTCTTATAGCAGCCATGGACAATCAGGAAATGGAATTCCAACTTGGAAATGTACACATGAATTTAACAGACAATTGCTTTTGCAAAACTATGCCATTGGTAACATAGTCTCTGTAGATTTGAGACATATTAATGCCTAGAAGAGAGATAAACATAAAAGGGTAGTATTCTCTAGTTCCCACATAAAGGGGAAACATCTCTAGTCTTTTCCTTTCAGACTTATTACAGTAAATCACAGCATGTACAATAAATCTCTCTTGTTGCTTAACTGTTTAACAGCTAGCCAGGTCTGTATTACTGAGGGATAGAAGGTATTGCTGGGATTCTTTAGTCATATGTGAAGTGCAGCCACCTTTGGGATGTGGTGCAGGACACTGCTTTTGGCTTTTCCAGTGAAGCCACACAGCAGCTGTGCATCTGAGAAAGATCATACTTCTGAAACAAAATGAAAATTCATCTTTTATCTAGGCTGAAGTGTTGCTATGAAAGTTCTAATCAGAGCAGGGACTGCTCTTGATATCATAGCAATATCTGCCAAAAAGATGTCTCATAGTCATCTGTGCAAAAATGAGTTTGAGACAGTCGTACGGCCCCTGGCATCACTCACCCATCCTAACCTGGTGCCTATGAATCAGAGCATTGCAGTATGCAGGGCTAATCCTGTCCACACTCACAGACTTTTACCAATTTAGAGGTAATTCTCATCCTAATTTCTTTAGTATGTCTATATCCATGAATATCAGCAGTTTTCAAATGCTCATTGCTTTCCTTCAGTTTGCACTGTCAGCCAGATGGTTTCAGAGGTGATTTTAGCAGGATTAAAGTTTTCACACTGTTTGAAGCACAGACCAGCCTTTAATGTCAGTGGGGCTTGACACAACTAGCTGCTTCAACTTTGATTCTCCGCTGCCTTGCATCATCTCTAGTCATTTAAAATGAGTGACATAAAGTAAATGCATAATGAACATGAAGGCTATTGTAAGATGGGTAAGATTGATATTTAACACTAATTAAATAAATGGTGAACTTTTTGCTTTAATCCATCATTTAACAAATCACATTCCTAAAGGGCATCACATTCTTTCTACCACAAAAAATGATACTGGTTTAAAGAAAGCGTGAAAATGATTTCAGTGTTAAATACTTTGATAATTTTATAATATTCAGGCAGGTGGACCTGCTGACATGCATCAACTTCATTTTTTACCAAGAAAAGTCAAGTTTATTTGCTTCAGGATAGGCTGTTCTCCAAATCAGGTTCCTTTTATAAACACATAATATTTTATGTCATGGCCTACAGCCAAATATGCTGTTTGTTGTGGCAAACAGCATTTGATTTAAATATTAGCAATTAACTGCAAAACCTGGATTTTTTACTCTTTTTAGTATTATGAAATCAACAATGAATCTTCATTTGAGATGTATCTTCCCTGAATGAGGTTATTTTTTAAGCCTTTCTTTCATAAATTACATTGAATTTCTACCTTTCGTTTAGCCATCAGCTTACTCCATTTGTTTCCTTTTGCTCTGCTATGACTTATATAGGAGGGTGAAGTAGAAAAACTGAATGAAGACATGCTCATGTTAACCTCTAAAACTGGCATCTCCTCTATCTTTCCATCTCAGTAAAATTTCATTTGACTTCTTGAACTAGACAGGATCCGTATTTGTAGAGGAAGTGAAAAACCACAATAGGAATGTTTTTCCCCATGACAATGGCAATGGCTTTGTCAGACGAGGTTTTGGCATTACATTTCTGACAAAAAAAAAAAAAAAAAGCTGATGAATATTTTCAAGTGTTTATTTATTTAGAATCTTTCTTTGGGTCCTTTGGAACAAATTTTGCATTGATTTTTGGGGAATTACATAAAAGTCTTAAAATTGCCACTGTGTTGGGCAAAAGGGGAAATGGGTGCTAATGAATAATAGTTATACACAGGTGTTCCTTTCAATGTGCATTTGTTTGCTTGCTTTGGTGGAAATCTTCATAAAACCCCAGATATATTACATAAAACCTAATCTGTCTTCAGTTCCATGCATGAAAGCAGTTGAAATATGCTTTACCTCTCTATATAAGTGTAGAATTGTGTCTTCAGGACATGTAACTGGTTTTCAAACTGACTGACCAATGAACTGGGAATTGTATCATCTTCCATGCTGCATGTCAGCATCTTGCACTGGAAATGTTTTATCCTGTACAGAAAATCCTAGCCAAATACAGTGAACACTTGGTACAATGTTAGCGTGAGTTATTCAGTCCTTTATGAACTGCCTTGAATTGGGCTGTTGGAGAACCACTTGCCCTTGAGGTATTGGTGTTCACAGCCAGTGTGCCACCTCCCTGCCTCCTGTCTAGTGGGTCCTGCTGCCAGGGATTCCACAAAAGGACAGAAATGTGGAAGGCCAATGGGAGAACAGTGTACAGAGATATCAAAAGGACTGAGGTCAGTGAGATGCTGAAGTCTCGGGTATTACTCAAGGTAGCTGAACTGGCAAAAAGAGGGAGGTAAATCTCTTTGTTCTCCCTAAAGAAGGGGAAGAGGGGGTTGAGTCTACCTGGAGTCTGTTTTCTCACAGCTTTTATTTATCCTATTAGGAGAATACTGTGCAAATTCATCCTATGTAATGGAAGTAATAGCTATATATTTCAATTGCAGGTTTAAAAAAAAAAAAACAACTTCCAAAATATTCCTCTTTACATTTAATATAAACTATCAACTATCACAGGGTTCTGTTTTCCCTTTGTACAGACAACATCAGCAAATCGGACAAAGTATTACGTATCTTACCGTCGAAATGGCTTTGTACAGATGAAGTTGCCAAAATATGCGTTGCCAAAAGTGAGTATACATATTTTTATTTCTACTTCTGTATTTTTCTTCTTCACTTTCATAGTAAACTAGCTTTGCTTTTTTCCTTTTTAAACCTCATTAGTTTGAGATGATAATTTCTCCTTGAAATGGATTTCTAAATCCCATTTTTGGTATATTCTTCCCCTACTGTCTGCATGTTTATTCTAGGAAAGTAATAGCTTATAAACCATAGAGGACAAGAACATAGGATAGCTTATACATCGTCAGTCACCACAATAGTTTCTGAGCTTTGCTTCCATGAAGCTGTGCTACATACCCTATGGCAATATAATGATATTGAGCAAGTGTTCTTTCAAGAATCAATTACAGTTTAATTCCACATGGTGTTTTCTGGTATAAGCATGAATAGTAATATAGGAGAAATTTAGCAGTGGATGGGTCTCTATTTCATTAAAGAATCCCAATATGGACTTTAATTACTTAACAGAATGGCAGAGTTTTCTCTGAGATTCCTTCAGTCTAGCATATTTTTATAGTGACAAGGTTTCTATATTTGTGCAGTAAAGCACAGACAGATATTTACACACAGTCTGAATGATGCAATTGAAATTTTGTACAGCACACAATATGTTTCATGTTTTTATGTATAGTTAAAAAGCATCTGCAATCCTGAACTGAAATAGTTTGCAGGTTTTAAAGACTCACTGGATAAAACCCAGCTAACCTGATCTGGCCTCACAGTTCACCTTGTTTCCATCAAGAAATTGTTCTCCCAACCTCATGATGTCTCTCTCTTTTCATGTGATACTTTAGGATTCCTTCATTTTACATATTAGAAACTAGAATATATCATTGTTGCATGTATTGAAATGCATTGGTTAATTCACTGCCCAAGTAGTAAAGGACAAAGGAGTACACTGTATTTACTTGTTTTGTTATTTTTACAAAGCAAAGAATTTGTTAAATGCTGTTTTAGTGTTTGTTTTTTTTTATTATTATTTTGTTTTGTTTTTTAAACTAAGTGATGGTCTGAAGACTTCTGCTTTCAAATATACAGCATATTAACAAAACCCTCAAATCAAATCCTCAGACACTATTTAGACAAGGATCTGAAATTTGGCTATGTTCGTTCTGAGTATCATTATGCAGATGACTGTTTGTTTATTTATTTATTTTGAAAAGAAAGGGATAGGCAGGGACAGGTAAATATATCAACCATTCCACATAATTATTTCAATGTTTTAAGGCCATCAGCCTTTATGCTTTCTTGGAGGAATTTGTAATTAGAAAAACAACAGAAGAATATCCAGATGTAAATGTTAAAATGTTCCGAATGTGGACATCCTGAGAGATTACAGCCCACGAGCAACTCCTGCTGGGGCAGGGATCCCCAGATGACTGCAGCTTATGGGTGACCCACACCAGGACAGAAGAAACAAAGAGGGAAGGAGCAAGGGAGGAAAGTAAGGAATGAGCAAGGAAAGAAAAGAGGAAAAAAAAAAAAAGGCTGATGAGTCCAACAGCCCATTAACTCTCTGAAGTACCTGGGTGGGACTGAATTAACACAAAGTGGAAACAAGGAAGTTGAGGCTATGAAGAGGGTAGAAGAAGTGTTTGAATGAGCTCAGCCTGGATATGGGAGAAGAAAGGTGTTTACTTCAATGTTTAAATGTTTTTGTTTGTTTGTCTTTGTTTTTCTCTATACGCAAATCAGTAATTAATAACATGTTAATTGTCAATAAATTAAAACAAGTAAAATTATCTTAGTCTTGAATGTTTTGCCAGAATTCCTGAAGTGTCAGCACATTAGTGCAAGTGTTGACGATTCTAATTTATGTTGCAAAACAGTTATTTGTTTGGCAATGGAACAGGTTGCCCAGAGAAGCTGTGGATGCCTGGAGGTGCTCAAGGTCAGGCTGGATGGAGCTTTGAGCAACCTTGTCTAGTGCAAGGTGTCCCTGCCCATGGCAGGGCATTAGACTGGGTGATCTTTCAAGTCCCTTCTAACCCAAGCAATGCTATGATTCTATGAAATGGAAGGGTAGAAATCTTGTATGGAAGAGCTGAGCATTTCTTCCTGTGCTTCTGCATGGCCTGTTCAGGAATCATAGCATGGCTTGTGTTACAAGGGATCTTAAAGTTCATCTAGTTCCAACCCCCAAAGCTGTACCTTTCCACTGCAGTTTCATTCTGATTCCCAGTAATCTGCTGCAGCACATCTTGTGCTTCCTGTAACTGCCATCACAAAGGAGATGGACATCTAACTTAAGTCTGTGAGAGTTGCACCGTGTGCTATGATTACAGACAGAAGTTCATATTCTATGTGGATGAGTACTTTAGGCATTCAAGAAAGTGAATTATTTATAATAAGCAGGATGCAGACTTTACCTCCTTCAAGATATGTCTCTGATTTAAATATCAATATTTGTCATACACTATATTAGTAAAGGGTGTGTTATTTTGGTTCAGATCTAGCTGTCAAATACATCTTAATAAATGGGGGGAGGTTGTCATAATCCAAGAACTAAATGAATTGTTTAGTTCTTGTAGTCATCCACGCTTGCAGTAGATGAGCTTGCATCATTGTGAAGAACAGCAGCAAATGTTATTGGAGGGTTAGAAACAAACCACACAGTGGGGGACCTAGATCACAGTCCTATGGAGCTTTCTTTGGCAGCAAACCCAGTTTAAGAAGTTCCCTTCAGTCATTCGTTGCTATCACTCTTCTGCCCACTGTGATCTCTGTAGTGTTTGTGGGGCCACCCTACAAACAAGATCAGTGCAGTGAAAAATAGCCTTAAGAAAAGTATAATTTGTTTTTCAAAAAGGAAGGTCAAGAGGTAATTTGATTATAGTGAAGTCTCCTTATGGGGAGAAAATACTTAAGAGTCTTAAAGTGCTTTTGTAGAGAGAGAAACCCATAGACGGGAACTGAAGACAGTCTCATTCAAATTAGAAACTCAGCTGAGCTTCTTAATAGCATTGGTGATTAATTATTTGAAAAGGTGCCAAGGAAAGTGACAGATATTCTAGGTTTTGAAGTTTTCAAATAATAATTGAGTGCTTTTCTGGGGGATTTGCTCTAACCATACATAAGTTATTTGCTCTGCCTGTGTCTTGTTAGTTGTGCAGAAATAATAGTTGGAAATTCTCTGGTTGGAAAGACAGTAAAGAGAGAAAACTAAGCGATCTAATAATCATTTTTAGCCTTAAAATACATGTGCAAAGGATACTTAGTTTACTAGGCATATGATCTTACTGAGTACATTTCTGACATATTCAGTCAGTCATAACTCACTGGTCTTTCTGTTGTCTGTTTGAAATAGTGCTGCATCCTGGATTCTTTAATTCTTGCAAAATGTGGGTTTTGTTTATTTGTCTTTTTTTTTTTTTTTTTTTTTTTTTAAAACTTCTAAGCAGATTAACTCCAGGCTTGGCTGAATAAATAAATTAGAAGCTAATGGTTTCATTTTGGATACCGTCAATAGCTAGCTAGGAATAGGATGACTGCATCATTTGGAAAAAGGCATTTTTGTGTTGTTCCTAGTTGAGACAGTGCCCAATGAGTGGAATGAAATAAACTGTATCCTTTTAGCATTTTGATGATGCCTCCAAGAGAAGTTGCTTTGGTGTCTGCACACAGCAGAGCTGAAAATTTCACAAAGAACCCAGACATCCATTAGAACAGCAGTAGATGTGAGTGATGTTAATGCCTTATGTAAAAGATCCATTTTCTAAAAGTGATTTGCTATATTTACATTATAGCAGATTTTTTAGATACTACACAATACAAGAACACAACTCTGAAATTTTTCATCCCACTGAATTTCAGTGGGAACCATCAGACTGCAGTAGAAATGTATGTTTCAGTAATTTGAATGGAAGGAAAAGATAAATATTAGTAAATTACCAGTGAAATTTTGCAAAGAAGCAGAATATCAGCAAAGACACTGACACATCAACAGTACATCTAGAACATGGCAGTGAAGCTGCTACTTTTATGGTGGTAGGAGGTAAAGAAAATGAAATATTTTTACAAAGAAAATTTTAAAAGTTTGATTAAAAGCAATAGCTTTTCAAAGAACTGAGTTTCAGGGTTTTTCAGTATTGGATTCTGCCTAACCTGGAGATGGAGAAGAGCTAAAATAGGCTCTATCTCCTTTTTATTGAAAGAATGGAATGAGGCTTCAAAAAATCCAGATGGAGCAGTGGTTGTGTATAGGGAAGGAAAAACTGTCAGAAGATACTGCAAGAATCTGCCTGACAACATCAGGAGAGCCCCAGGCTCTAGCCTGAGGGAATAGCGCTGGGCTATTCAGATATTCCTTTTTTGCAGCACAGATGCATTTCACGGTGATTTTAAATGTGGAGATAGAATGAACACTTTCAAACTGAGTAATTAAAAATGTTGTTGATGTCTCATGTTTTCATTTTGATATGTAGATGTTGTAAATCTGTAAAAAAAATAAAATAAAATAATATATATATATATTAATTTTTATTTGCATTTGTGTTTGTCTTTGTCAAAATATAGCCTCAAAGTAAAAATACAGAAAAGGATTAAAAGGACATATCTCAAGGCCTCCTTACTTGTGAGTCAAAGGCTGATAAAAGCAGTTTCCAGCCAAGCTTTGCAAGTTCTGAGCTTCATTTTATTTGTTTTTTCTTCTAGGTTCTAGCTCCACAGTGCACTTCAGACTGACTTTTTGTAACACATCATAGCTACATGTATGTACAGAACAGAGCTGTTGGGAGCCACCTAATGAACAGAATTCAGATTATATTTCTTTAAGCTCTTTGCTGTTGAGAGATTTTCTGTAGCATGTTTGATGTTGACATATGTCAAATCACACATCTGTCTCCTGTGCTTGGCAGGAGTCGTGCTGCCAGACAGAATAGTCACAGGTTGGTGAGGTCAGCGTAAAAGGCTGCCTCTATGCTCCCCGTAACAGGACAGGAAATTTGGAGCTATCGATTTAAAACTGCAGTGGCTTTAAACTATATTCTGTTTTACCAAGATTTCTTGTTCTCTGCTGCTAAAGCTAGATCAGAAGTGAGTAATTCATAGGAAGCAAATATCAAAATCAAGCCAAGAGTAGCAGGATTGCATTTGTGTTGTTAGATGGCTGCCTATCCATGCAAACGTGTTCCAGGGGACCCAGATTTGCTAGGCATATGCAGCAATCCCTGTTGGGTTGCTTTCAGCCCAAAGCAGGGTTTCAGCAGCTACCACTGGTAGAGCAGTTCTGCTAAGGGGAACAGGGTGTAGCCCCATCTGTCATCACCCTTGTATTGCACAAAAGTTCCTGCAGCAATGATTGCCCTTGCCTGGAAGAACATGAATTTGAAGAGAATTGTGTTGGTTTCTGGTCCTTATTTGGGATGTTAAGTTATTCCCTAATGTGATTAACAGTAAAACTGGGAACTATTTCATTCTTCAGTTTAAGTGAAAAATGTCTTAAAAAATCTTGACCAAACCAAGAAATTTGCTGCAAGTCATGTTAGTTTTACTGTTGCAGTTTGGAAGAATTTAATTATTCTGAGTCCCTTTGCTAGCTCTGGTAAATAAACTCCACTGATAATGATCTCCTTTTATCAACTGATACAAGGCATTCATTGATTCTGCATTTGTTCATGCCAGCTACAAAAACTCAATAATGGAGCAACTATATTGCCTGTTGTATCCTACTGCAATTCAGAAAGTAAAATATTTAGTTCTGAAAAGATATGACGTGGAAAAAGCTTATTTCATTTATCTTGATCTCTGTATGTCTTTTCTATCTTATGAAATAAGCACTAAAATGAAATTTTTTAGGTAACCAAGATAAAAGTGAGTACACGGAACAAATAAAATAAAAAAAAAAATCCCATTACCTTAGACATAAGTGAATGTCTTTCATGTATTCATGGTAGTATGAATTTCCTATACCTGCTTTTTACCAACTCCATATTTTATTTTTATTTGATTAACACCTAGTGTTAGAAATACAGATAGTGGTGATATTTGAAGCAGTAAAGTTACTCTTTTCCTGGGAGGTGTCATGGCACCAGCAAGTGAACCTGTGCTGTAGCAGCCATCACTCTGAATGGCTCCCAAGTCACAGAAATCCTTTTAAGATGGATTCAAGGAACTCTTCTTTTCTTCACAGCATAGGTTGTTATTGATTTCTCTCCTTGCACCATTTTAGTCAGCCAGGCAAGGAAGATTAGGGAGATTATCTTTGGGATATGTGCCATCCAGTTACCTTGATTGTACTTAAGAGATTACAGGGGTATAAATGTGGTGCATCTGGAGGTCAAGGCTAAGACTACAGAGTTTTGAGTGCTTATATCTGTTGCACTTGTGATAAATTTACTCCTTATGATTCTCTGTTTAATTTTGCACTTGTTCAGGTTAAACCCACTACACATGTACCCCAACCTAAGCATTAACCATTTGCAGGGCAAGGGGTGGAACTTTGACATTGGATTAAGAATTATAAGATTTGAAAAATGAGTATTTTGAGTTTATTTTTGAACCTTCCTTGGTGACTGAAGTGCCACAGCCCCGTCTATGTAGCACTGTACAGCCTATTCTGAATCTTGCCTGCAGTGTTTCCATTTGATGACATTTCCTATGTCATCAGCACATTTTACACAAAGGAGCACTGGCTTGCTCTATGATCTTTGTCATCTTTTATATCCTTCCGTCTTCAGGGTGTAATTCTATTTATTTGTGTCACAGGTTTTCTTAGCACAGTAGTAAGTGCAGGTTTTCTTAGCAGTTAGTAACATAGTAAACTATATTGAGTGTTTATTGAATATAAAATTCTAGAAGGTATTAGTAGTTTTAAAGGCAGTTGAGTTACTAAATGTAGATGGTATGGGGATGTATACAGTGAAAACAAAGCATTTCTCTTCCCTTGCTCCTCTAAACTTCTTGCATTCCTCCTACCCTCACCTCCAGAAACCCCTGACTCTTAGCTGCTACTGCTTTTGGATAAAACAAAAAACAGACATTGTCTTTTAAAACTATGTTCCTATTTGTATGTGCAACATTTCAAGTAATCTCAGTAAGGTGTTTTTATTTTTCCCCATTTTCATACAAGTGTCAATTTACCTGTGTTCCTTGGGGTGGCTGTTTACATTACTTGAAGGATGTTTTATGTCTACTTTCCATACATCCATACATTCTACATCCATAGAGAAACAACTATGTGGACCCAATAGTAGCGGGGTGGATTTTGTATAGTATAGTAGTTGAGCAGTGGATTTTGTAGCAGTTTGTAGGCTTCTTTGGTTTCACTGTAAACCTATCCCTGGCCCTGGCCACTGTTTTGGACCTATGAGTAGTTCCACAGATTTTTAGAGATGAAGATACATCTGTGGCATTACATTATCCAGTGAAGAGAGGAGGATGAAGGGAACATTATGTCAATGGAATTCGCAGAACATACTGTACAAGAAGCACCTTAGCAAACAGAACCAAGAAGTCTCATGGTGTTTGGAATAGTACAACTAGCAGTATTGTGAGTATTCTCAGAGCAGCACAGGAGCTTACAACCTAAAAAGATGAGATAAAGCAGGAAGAAAGTTGGCTGGCTGGCTGGCCTTAGGAATTTTGTATTTGTGAAGGACAGTTTATTTCTCATACAGATTACTATTGCTGAGCTATGCAAAAGTATAAAAAGAGAAGGAGAGAAGTGAGAATGCTGAAAGCATGGGTGTTTGGGTCAGCAAGACATGGAAGATCAGAAGAGATGACAAACTGGACTGAGCAAAAGCAAAGTGGTAGGTAGTAAGGGAGAAAGGATGTCCATGGAATAATGGACATGCCATAGAAATGCTATAGCAACATGGTGCTATGACAAACCTGGAGAAAGATTCTGCCTGGGAACACCTGAAAGAGCACAGACTCTCTCATTTGAGTATGGAAATGAAAGGAAAGCCCAAGACCTCAAATATTTAACGTGTGTGTATATATATATATTTTATATATACATAAAAAAACACACATTTGGAGATAAACAAAAAGAAACGTTCGAAATCCTGAAGTGCTGTAACATTACTAAAGGTCTTTATACATTTTATAAATGAATTTGAATAAATCACGTGTGAATAGCACAATTACAGGAAAATTACATGATCAGCAGGACTTTGAATAGCCTGCAGAATCTGGAGAGAGAAACACAATGTCCAGAAAGAAGGCAATTGCAACAGTCCAAGCATGAAATCATCACAGAATGAATGCTTTCCTTATAGGATCTGCTGAGATTATAGCCTAAGGCAGTATCTGTGGCCATGAATTAGGTAGAGCAATAAAACTTGCATTCCCTGAATCAAGATATTACCTCTTTTTCAGATGTCTTTACTAGTTAACTCTTTAGTGGCAGTAACTTATGTCTAGCAATATTTGCTGACATCCCACTGTCATGTGCTTGTCCTCTGTGAGCAGTGGGTGGTTGGACTTGGCACTCCAAAGTCCTGTTGTATTTCTTAATCATTTTTTTCTTTTTTACATTCAGTTTTACAGCAATAGAAATAGTAAAAGAGAGACATAATATATAGATTTTTTTCTGGCTACATTTTAAACATCCCATGTCATTTTAAAGGATATTTAAGAATCAGACATACATCTAGAATTTGCAGATCTCCTTACTTAGTCAATTAATTTTCCCAGGGGGCATTACGTCATAACTGTGAGCAGAAAGTGCTGTGCAGGATTAGTGCAAGGTAGTAAAACTGAAGGACTGTTTTGCTTTGTGGGGAAAAAGAAATCACTGTGAAAAGAAATAGCAGCAAAACTGGAAATTTCCAGTAGAAATTTCTACCTTCCAGTACAACTAGAAATCAAAAAGTGTAAATGCTAAGTGAAAGGAGCAAATTTCAAGGAAGTGGAAAGGTGATTTCACTTGCTAAAACCAGGATCTTATAAGTTCTTGCCTAAGAAAAAAATACCATCAAACAGGCTAAGTGTATGGGCCTCTTTCTTGATAACAGTCACAGCCAAGAGAGAAGTAAATTCCATTTGTTGCAGTAAAATAGTCCAGTCTAACCATGCTTTCACCCAATCTTTCCAGTCTTTCCAAAATTAATCTTTCCATTCAGTACCACACATTTTGGCTTTTCGTGTATTGCTTCCACTGGCTCTGCAGCTCCTACAACAGCCTGAGGGATGAGAACTGCAAATGAGCCTGTCCAGTCTGCTATCCCCTCTGCCAGCAAGTGCCACCCGTGCAACTACTGCCACCCCATGTGTACCTCCATGTGTAGCTGGGGCAAGGAAGGGGCCTTTTCTGCATTTGCTTATGGGGATGTATAGATGTGTTACTTTAATTACACAATAATGTAAGTGATAATTTTGCTGCAAGCCCTGGCATCACAGAAGAGTAAGGTTTTTTTTAGAGGTTTACATGTAGAAAAAAGAAGAAAAGTACTGTATTTCTCGCTCTTTTGTTTGACTCTGCTTCACTTCTGTCTACTTTCTGGGTAATCAGGGCAACTTTTCTCACACTGTAAAAGAAAAGGTGACTTCAATATTAGATGTGGTTTAAGACAGGAGATGCAGCACTGTGTACATATAAGAAGCTTTTTAAAGAACCCACTGGGATCAGTTGAAGTGTTTTGCTGGCATTCTTGCATCGGAACAGTTAGTATTTAGTAACTTTCAGATGGAAAGAATCAAAAGTTCTGCCAAACTCCCTGCTTCTGAGTAATTTTTGAGTATAAGATAAAAAGAGATCCACTAATGGAATGTTAAACAAAAATCTACCTTAGTACTAAGTTCAACATGAAAGACTTTGAAAACAGCTCTGGGAGCTGTCATTGATAGAAAACTGCAGTTAGGTTCCTTTGTGTTGAGATGTCAGATATTTAAAAAAAATATAAAAAAAAAAATTAACTAACTACATGGTTAGTTAGTAAGTAACCATCTTTTGTTCATGTTAAAATCTTTCCAATGTACTCTTTTGTTTCGATAATGCCTTTTTTCAATCTAAGTTTCTCAATCACATCGTGCATCTTGCCTGATGTGTGACTGCCATGCTCTGCCAAGTATTCAGCGTTGCACATGCTCACATTTTCTGTAGTGTAAACTTGATTCTTACAGACTTAATTTTATTTCTCTGTAAGAAAGAGTTCTGTGAAATATTCCTATTTTTTTTTTTTAAAGTTGATTTTTTTTTCCACTCATGTTCTCTTAACAGTTTTGGTAGCTTTGTTTCCTATTCACTCCATCACTTTAATGATTTTTTTTCAGTAATAAGGTGGCCAGAACTGTATATAAAATACCAAGAAGGTTATGAAGAGTTTACAAGCTTTCTATCTCTATGACTAGAAGTCCTTTCACATGTAGCCCCAACGTCTGCCTTTTGGCTGCAATTTCCAATTAACTTACATCCTTTTTGTGTTTGTTAAGCTTAGTTCATTGATGCCACTTCCTGATTTATTTCTTCTGTTTAATGTTAGTGTTAAATTATTTTTCCCATCTGTATAGTTCTTTTTTTATGTCTAAGAAGTTTGGAGTGGAGGAGCTGGAGAAACTGAAAGAAAGCTGTTGCAATATCCATGCTTGAAATTCTTGAGAAATGAATGTATATGTAGAACGTTGACTTTCATGTTATTACTGTTGAATATTTGACTGAATCTTTCTACATTGGTCAATAGGTTAACATTACAGACTATAATATACATCAACTGTGTGTATAATACATAGTCCTCCCTCTGTGTGACTGCTGGAAACTGTATCATATTGTCTTTGTGCTATATTATGCATTGTCCTGGATGAAATAGTTCTTAATTCTTTGAGTATCTGATGATTATTTTTTTAGGTTAGATTTGCATATGGTGTTATGAATCATACAGGTTTTCTATCAACTGTCATCCAGAGCTTGCAAAAATCATTCACTTTTCTTTCTCACCCATGGACCTAAATGACATTGCTAGATTTGGAAGCTTTTTTTTTTTTTTTTTTTTTTAAATGTTGAAACCCAGTAAGTATGATTTTTATTCAATTATGTAAAAGCCAAAGAAGATTGCAGCTTTCACACAATTGTGATTTTTGGTCTTCACTAAGCTGGTTTGTACTCTCTTTGTTAGCCTCTGTCCAGAAGGCACTGCCCAACCACACTGCAGTGGTGGGATGCAGTGTGCTGATTAGTGCTAGACTGAGAGATTACTGTCACCTATCATTCAGGTGCATTTTACCACCCCCCACACTCCCTCTACTCTTTCTGGTATTCAGTATTTCTTGTAGGATTATTATTTGTGTTGTATCAATTATGAAAAAATGAGTAATTTCTCTCTCTCTATTTTTTTTTTTTTTTCTACAGGATTTACAGATAATCAGCACAGATGAAAACCAGGTATTCGTGGCTGTTCAGGAATGGTACCAGACAGACACATACAACCTGTACCAGTCTGACCCACAGGGTGTTTACTACTCCATCCTGCTGGAGAATGTCCGGAGCACAAAGCAACCAGAAGAGAATGTCCTGATAGATATTCTGGAGGTAGGCTTTTCTGTCTTCCAATGTCTGTAGTCTGGGTGGAGATTTAATTCTTTTATTTTGATTTAGGGATATTATTAATCTTGTTAGTAGATTCTCACAGTTATCTTTAATGTTAAGACTATTATTTCTTACTCATTGATAGTGCACCATTTTTATTTTTGTTCTGTTTGTTTGTTTTTCCTCCTTCCCTGCTAGTGTGCTGTGAACCCTAGAACTAGATTGGGTTGCAAGGATGTGCAAGACCAGAATTGGTTGAGGGTTCCTGTAAGATAGGAAAGCTGGCAGTGTAATTTATTGTTGAAGTAAGAATTATGTAGCTGCCTATGTATGGCTCTAATTAGGTCCTTCTTGGTGTGGGAAAATGATAGTGTTGTTGTTGTTGCCTTTATCTCCTTCATCTTTGTTTAGCTTTTACTTATCAAATGGCTGTAGTAAAACATTTACCAATTACCAGTGTAGGCACAGATTATTTTCTGTGCTGTCCATATTCAGAAATGGGTCTTAATGAGTGAATCTACACATTGTGTGTAGCCACATTCCCACAAGGTGATTTATCGAGAGCATTATTTTGCAGCTCTTTGCTCCTGGTCACTCCTGCAGGTTGCAAAGCTGAAAGGGAGTCAGGTACTCTCTCTTCTTCTTGCATAACCTGGAGCGTGTAATTTCAGATCACTTGTACGGAGATGCTATCCCTCACTCTCCTTTTGTCTACAAGAGTTATTTGAAATCCTTAGTGAAACTGAATTAATAAAGTATTACTGAAGGTATATTTGATAATGCACAAAAGGGAGATATCCCAGATTATTGTGTACACTCAATTAATTTGTAGGGTTGCATTAAAAAGAAGCTGTGCAAATGATAAAAAATAATTGAAAGACAATTCCGTGTCTTTAGAGCTGTGTTGTAGGAGGACTAATTTATTTATCTACAGTAAGAAAGCCTACAGCTTTCAGATAGCCTGCACAATAAATAAATAGTGTTCATCTTCTCTACTAAAAGTGATCATCTGATCATATCTACAAGTAATGTATGGATAATTTACACTGTATAAGTAATAAACATAAGACATGTTACAGTTCTTGGGATCAAGATATTGTTTAGTCTGATTTTTGTTTGCTTGTTTTGTTTTTGTTTGGTTGTTGTTTTTTTGTTTGTTTGTTTGTTTTTTGTTTGTTTGTTTGTTTTGTTTTTTTCTGCCTTTGGACATTTTAATGCATGTATCCCAACTTGGGGACAGGAATCTCCAATGCAACACAGATCCTTGATGGTTGATAATTTCCAAAATTCAAGTGATTAATTCTCCTTAAAATTTGCACTGTCTTCATTATCTTTTGCTGACCTCACTTCATCTTCATCTGCCATAAACTCTTTTACTTGTCTGCATTAATTTTCTCTTATACACTTTATCTTTTGTACCATATTTCATTTCTGCTCACATTGCAAATATGAATGTGAAATAGTTGTCAAATATTGGCATCATAGAACAAAAAAAAAAAAAAAAAAAGAAAAGAAAAGTATTAAGTGAGTATACAAAAGCAGCATGCCCTTGAAATTTGTATCAAGTGCTGCCACACTATGAACCAGTAAGGAATTTGACACAAGCACATTTGAAAATACTAGTTCTAGGCTGGATCCTGTTATGCCTCCTATATGAAAAAGAGCTATACAACTGGCAGCATACATTCTTCCTATTTACTTTCTTTCCTAAACAACAAATCTTAAGTATTTCAATTTTAATCATAAGCTTATGTTATACAGATGTATTTTTTGTATTTCAGTAACTGCTGATAATAAACACTCTGGGGCCATCTGAATGCCACCTCTTGGTTCCCAACTAATATAGAATATTATTCAACTGTTACTAAAAGAAAATCAAACAGTGCAGAAAATAATGTGTCACTGAATACACAGCCATAGCAGCAAAACTGCTTACAAAATAGTTCTATGAGGTACAAAGGACTTTTCTAAAATTGTTGGGGAGCCACTAACCCTTGAACTGTTTTTGAAAAATAGGTGCTTTGAGAACTAACCCAAAGATTGACATTTCTGAATTTCCTGCCTTGGGTAACTACTCTAGACAGCTACTAGTTTTGCATCTTAGGTAGCTCAGTAGTTACCTAGTAGGCTGCTCATCAAAGTAGCTGAGCACTCCCCAGTGCCTCAATGTCCTCTTTTGCATAGGACCTTATTTGCCATATGTGACTCTTCCCTTTTTCATAGAAATATACTAATCTCACAGTGTTAGACTGGGGAACTGAATTAGAAAGTGCAGAAGAATTTTGGTGCCTTGCCGTCACAATTGAAACCAGAAGGTAAATTTGACATACAGCACTTTAAATATTTACAGAGAGTCAGGTGTGAATTTACAAAGGTCACAAGACAAATACAATAGAAAATGCTATACAGGGAGAAGGGTGTTTTAAAGCTGCCATTTTTATGCACTGTAATTTTTATAGTAGGTTGTTTTGTTTTGTTTTCAATGTGCTTTTTTTAGCCTAATGCACCTCTCCAAATATCATACTTCTGAATTTTCTCTGAAGATAGATGCCTGGAATCTCTTACTTTTTAAGGCAGGGTTATGCCTTTCTTTCAAAATAGGGCTGCTGAAGTGCTGGTCAGCTTTTATCTTTTAGAGCAACAGTGAGAACAGTTAACTGGGACACTGGAATAAATTTTTTTTCATGGCCTTTTTTTGCCTGATAGGATTCAAACCTCTATCTCCCACATTCTGCAGAGGAGAGGTTACCCTAGCCACCTGGTTACGTTAGAGATGGGAGTGGGAATGGAAAGCATTTTCAGTCTGACTCTCTCTGAATGATTATATAGAATGATTGAATATTCATTAAACAAGAATGAGAGAAGAAACAAAAATATTCATGATACATTGCTGGTTTTGCCATCCACATATGAAGAGGGAAACTTCAGTTGCAGTCCCTGATCTAATTATTGTTTAAATATTTAATAGTCTTCACTGCAAAAAACTACATGCACAGAAATTGAAAGCCAAGTCTACCTTTCCCAGTACATGTTTGAACTGCTAGGCATTTCATTCATACTCATCTCTATGCTGTCTTCGGAAGGTGGAATACATAATAAATCCCTAGCAAGTTGAAATATCTTTGAAAGTAAAGAATGCACGTTCCTTATTTTCTCCTTCTCTTTCCCTTTATCACTGCCAAGTACCTTACTGTTATGTTTGACTGGGAGGTGATGCATAGCTTCTAGCATCCTGGAAAAGTCAGCCGATCGCATGTGCATGGGGTTTAAGTAAGAAAGAGTTCATCAGAGAGATGTAAAATGACAGAGTAGCAAAACATCTATAGAAAATTTGATTCTCTAGACTTAATATATTTTCAGGTTCTAGGCTATTACTGTAACTGGCAGAACTTTCTTACTCTCTGTAGAATTCAGTCAAGAAAACAAAATAGATCATATTAATGAACAATAGGTATCAAGTCTGTAGCCTGCTTGTTTAGATGCTTTCTCTTCAACCTAAATGCGTATTTTTTCTAAAACGAATGTCAAAGGGAGTTAATAAATTGTAGTTGGGGAAAAAAAAAAAAAAAGAAAAAAAGAAAAAAAAAACGAACAACAAAAACTAAAAGCCAGTAAGTGTTTCTGATAAAAAGCAAATAGTCCAAGACTGAATCATGTCAGCAAGAAACAAATATTCCTGCTCATGCTGAGACCTGGCTTTGTTGTGCCTTTAGTTGAAATGACTTCTTCAGTGTTGCTATACTGTGCCGTAAATGGTGATAAACATTTTTATGTTGATGTAAGTTGATACACATTTTCTAGAATTTTTACAAAATTCAAAAAACCTTGTAAATAAGTGTAAGGTAAACAGGGGCACTCTGAAGGAAACCTTGAAACTTAATGCAAGATCTTACCTCACACCACTGGGTGGAATATTAAAATATTAAGTAAATTTCAGAATTTGCTGTCTTGTAACTAACATAGAGACATTACCACATTAACATCAATGTCAAGTTTTCTTTGATTTTTAAAATATTTTCAACCTTTTATCAAAGGGGAAAAATATGTAATGCTCACCATGACTGATGCTCTTGCACTTTATCTATATGACTCAAAATAAAATCTATAGAAATCAGAGCATTCTTAGGCAGAATGTTCCTACCTGCATTTTTCCCAGGGAAGGTATCAGACATGTGCATGGCAAAGTTATTGTCACATAAGTGTCTTCTTGGTGAAGAAATCCCAGGCCTTGGCCAGTCATAGTTTTTTAGTTGATGCTTATTGTGGAGGTGTCAGGGTGTTGAACCAAACAGGTCCTGGGATGTTTATGTATCTTAACTGGTGGGTCTCCTTTTAAACACCTTGTACTGATCATGTAGAGTACCAAATAGCTTGAGTCTACTTCATTCTGTAATTACATAGCTATACAAATCCCTATTGCCAAACCTTAACAGGTGTAAATACATCCATTTTGCTATAATTTCACTGCCTGTGTTATATCACTTGGGTAACTTTGTGGTTGTTTTTTTTTTCACTTGTAAGCAAAGGCAAAAGCCTGATTTATAACTCAGAGTTGCAGCAGGTATGGTACAAATAAAAATATTTTTTTTTTAGCATAGATTGAACATTCTATAGTAAAAGATGTGCTACTTATTAAGGACATTATATATTGGTTTGGGTTTTACCTCCATGGTAGTATTAGCAATCATGGAAGGGAAAGGATACAGAAGCTGCCACTGGGAAGGGTGAACTCTTCGCGTGGTTGTATTATCTTCCTCAGGAGCTGAACTGGCATTAAGACTGATGTAATTCATTAGTAGGCCCAGGGTGCTTACAAAGGATAGATATTTCAGTATATCTTGTCAGCACATTGGGAGTTATGAGATTAAAGATTCATATGGCTTTTTGTTTGTTTCTTGCAGTTAATTTTTCTGTTGACTTTTTTTTTTTTTTATTAAATACAAGGAAAGTCTCTTAAGATCAGGGCTGATGCTAGGGCTAGAACTAAAAACATTAAGGTACAAATACTCCCAAGGGCACTACTAAAATATGATATGCATTACCTTTGACACTCTAAGTTGTAATAGCTTTCTAATGCAGATAATTTTGAAAGAAAACAACTAAATGTGCCCAGGAAAAGAGAGCCTGTAACCTATATTTTTTCAGAGGTTAAACCCATGGAGGGAGTTTGTGGAGTTAGACTGGGTCTGGAATCATTTCAGATGCTTGAGAAGATATTTCAGTCCTTGCTATTTCTGCCCCAGAAGATCTGTCTGCATTTATTTACTGCAATAGATAAGTGTGCTTCCTAATTCGATGTTATTTTTTAAAGGACGTTATATTTTGTTATTTTAACCATTCTGTGTAGTATTTCTGTGATGTGGGTCACATGACTACAGTGTAAAAGTCATGTTGCAGCTATAAATTGGTTCTGTAATTTGCAGAATAATGTTTTAGATATGTCCACATTAAAAATAAAAATGCAGAAATGTATTAGGGAATTTTGCCATTAACATAGAATAATGCACTAAGGTATCATTCACTTTCCTAGTGGAGAAACTACCAGAGGTAGTTCAGAGCCACAAAAGAACAGCTGATCAGCAGTAATCCTTGCTGAAAAAATGTGTATGTGCTGGTCATTAACGCTTTCTCATTTATGTTTCAGGTCAGAGGTGTAAAAGGAGTCTTTCTGGCTAACCAGAAGATTGATGGGAAAGTTACAACTCTAATAACCTACAACAAAGGCCGTGACTGGGATTTTCTAAACCCTCCAGACGTTGATATGAATGGCAAACCGACAAACTGCAAACCTGTAAGTGGTCTTATCCTCTCTCTGAAGTCCACAAGGATTATTTGTATGGGCGGGATGTAGTGCAGGCAGCCCAAGAGCTTTGTGCAGTGTTTACTAGCTAAACTAATAGACAAATCTACTTACATGACATGAGCACTGGTTTGGTACGCTGTTAGTCCAGTCATTTTGTAGAATGAGTCATGACTGTCTGTAGCACTGCAGAATATTTTAGAGCTTAGTTTGACACAAAGATGATATTTTTCTTGTGTGCCAACCACACAACTCAGTTTTGGATAATCATGACAACAGTAAGTTGTGTTTGGGCATAAGGGGCACATTGGCAATCAAACTTATCTTACCAATACCTTTTTCTGTTTTAATCTTTCATGTTTTTGTTTCATCTTAAGCCAAGATAATCTTGTCAAAGGGAACTCTTGCTTGGAAATAAACATCACAATTAATTGAATCAAAGAAATCCTTTCTTTTTGCAAGAGGATGTTATTTCCTTTTGCTTATGTGTCCCAGCTACCCATAATAATTTGTTCTTTGTTAGACTGTTGTTAACGATTGTTGCCATTGCTGCTAGTTAGTTTTTAAGCAGTTCTGCCACAAGGATTTTTTTTATACAGTAATTTCATGCTGACTTCTTTGAGTTTGCAAATCTTGTTTATTGAGGCAGTGGAAATTATCACTCTGGAAATTATCAGAGGACAGCAGAGGACTATGGACGGCATCAGAGGTTTTTGATAGTTAGTTTAGGTTAATATTTTAGTTTGGACTTTGGCTCCATGGGAAACAGACATTCTCTTTCTCTATAAAGACACACAGCTGAAGCTGCTCTCTGACTGAGCTTTCATTATCATATGAACATAATTGCTAACTTTTTTTTTAACACCTGTCAACTTCTTCTTCCTCTACAAGCCTGATTGCTACCTTCACCTCCATCTCCGCTGGGCAGATAATCCCTATGTGTCAGGAACAGTCCATACAAAGGATACTGCACCAGGACTCATCATGGGGGCAGGTAAATGTATGAAATTTTGTAACAGCTGGAATATGGCAGGAGTTTTTTGCATAGATCCAATCTTTTGGATTGTAGCATTTACAATGCTACAAATGTTAACAAAATCAGGCTTTCCCTGCAGAATATTCCTTTGTGACATCCCTTGATCAAGCAATTTAATACAAGTTAATTTAAGTTCAAGAGTTCTAGGACAGATCTCTGACAGTTGCCTCTATACATTATACTTCTCTCTGCTGCGTAGTATCTCCTTCCCCTTAAGTGCAGTGTGAAGCAGTGACAGTGGCTGAAGGACTTGTCCTGCATTCTTTTTCTCTGGAAACGAAAAGCCTTACCATCTCCTCCAGTGTGAATAATAGCCCAGCAAATTCAATAAATTAATCTAAACAGTGGCCAAGCCTTTGTTCTTGAAGCTTACATAGAGATAATTTGTCTTGTAATATTTGTTAATACCTTCCCACCTAAAGAGAGATAAAGTGACTGAGGCAAATGTGTCTTTGCCTCAAAACAACATAATCAGTGCTGAGAACAATGCTGGTTGTGTTTGCTTCATTATAACATATGTATTGTACCATGTTACTGTGAAGTGGAATTTAATACTACGGTGGAATTTCTTTTATTGACTACTCATCTCCAAAAAAAAAAAAAAAAAAATCACAAGTCTGTTTTACTTTGTACCTGTCGTGGTTCCGCTCGAGTGGGCAGCCAAGCTCCACCACAGCCGCTCTCTCACTCCCCCTCCTCAAAGAGGAATGGGGAGAAAATATGTGAAAAGGGCTCAAGGATTGAGATAAGGACGAGAAAATCACGCAATAATTATTGTAACGGGCAAAACAGACTCGGCATAAGGAGATAGTAAGATTTATTGCCTACAACTAACAAGCGAGAGAAGTGAGAAAACAAAGGAAAAAAAAAACAAAAGCACCTTCCCCCCCCATCCACCCTCTTCCACCTCCTCCCCCCGGGCGGCGCAGGGGAACGGGGAATGGGGGTTATGGTCAGTCTACAGCACTTCTTCTCTGCCGCTCCTTCTCGGTCACTCTCGTCCCCTGTGCTGTGGGGTCCCACCCACGGGATGCAGTCCTTGATGAACTGATCCGGCGTGGGCTTCCCACAGGCAGCAGCTCTTTCAGAACTGCTCCAGATATGGGTCCGTACCACGGGGTCCATCCCTCAGGAGAAAACTGCTCCAACCTGGCTCCCCTACGGGCAGCAGCTCCTGCCAGGTCACCTGCTCCTGCGTGGGCTCCTCTCCACGGGCTACAGGTCCGGCCCGGAATCTGCTCCGGCAGGGGTCTTCCACAGGCGGCAGCCTCCGTCGGTGCAGGGCCACCTGCTCCACCGTGGTCTCCTCCACGGGCTGCAGCGTGGAACCCTGCTCCACCGTGGTACTCCGTGGGCTGCAGGGGGACATCCTGCTTCACCATGGTCCTCACCACAGGCCGCAGGGGACTTCTGCTCCGGCGCCTGGAGCACCTCTCCCCCTCCTTCTACACTGACCTTGGTGCTGTGCCTCACTCCCTTGACTCTCCCGGCTGCTGTGTGGCGCAGCGTTGTTTTCGCTGTCTTAAATATGCTCTCACAGAGGCGCAAACAACATCGCTTATTGGCTCAGATCTGGAAAACAATGAGGCCCTTCCCAAACATGGGGCAGCTTCTAGATCTTTCTCACAGAAACCACCCCTATAGCCCCCTGCTACCAAAACCTTGCCACGTAAACCCACTACAGTACCCTTGTAGTTCATCTATTTATTTATTTTGATTTTCTGTTTCTTTGTTTCAAAATTCTTGAAATGCTAACTGTTAAAAGAGTTTTTTAAATCACATTATTCTTATGTTCTAGAATATGCTTAGGTGAAATTCACAAGTGTACTACTTATCTTTTCCTACAAATATATGTTTTTAATCAATAACTGTTTTTACTTTAGCTTATAATAGTGTCTTATAAAAAGGTTTCTAAACTGAAAATTTCCTAAGAATTTCAAGGCAAGCATATTTGCTGTTGAATGAGAACGACAGTTCCTATTACTTCAATATAACTGAAGATTTCAAGTGTTCTCTTAGTGTAAATGGGGTTCAAAATATTTTACTGGAGGTAGACCTACCTGGGGAAATGCTGCTATGTTTTTAGTGACAAGAATGAGACTGAGAATTTGTACAGTGCCTTTGTAGTTACATTTCTGGGAAGTATCTAAGTTGGTGTTTAATTCACATTTAATATATTCCAGTAATTCAGAAAATAACTTCCTTCTCAAGGATTTTCTTTTTACATAAAGGTACTCCTATTCTAATGTAGGTTCTTACTTCTAGCCTTATTATATTGAACCTGCACACTTTTTACTAGCATATTAAGCAATGCAGTTTGATTAATGAGTCTGTTATTTCCACTTCTTTTTTCTCTGTCCTTGCATTATAATCTGATGTAGTGAACTGATAATTTTTGAGATCTTGGTTTGTTTTCATTCGACTGGGTTTTGTGTGTATTTTTGAAGTGCACAGTCCTGAAATATCAGGGATGGCAGGTTGGAGAAGAATGCTTTGCCCTTAATTCCTTCCTAGAATGCAGTTCCTTTAAAAAAAAAAAAAAAAAAAAAAAAAAGACATATGAAGAGTGGCTGAGGGAACTGGGATTTACTTTGGAGAAAAAGGAGGCTGTGGGGAGACCTTACCAGTCTCTAAAACTACCTGAAAGACAGTTGCAGTGTGACAGTCTCTTTTCACAGGTGGTAAGTGATGGTGTGTGAGGAAATGGCCTCAATTTGCACCAGGGGAGGTTTAGATTAGATGTCATAAAGAGTTTGTTCATGGAAGGGGTAGTTAGATACTGCAACAAGCTGCAGAGGGAAGTAGTGGAGTCCCCATCTCCAGAGGTATTTAAGAGATGTGTGGATGTGCTGTTTTGGGACATGGTTTAGTGGTGGGCTTGGTAGTGTTAGGTTGATGGCTGGATTTGAGGATCTTAAAGGTCTTTTCAAACCTAAATGATTTTATGATTCCGTGAGATTATATCATTGTGACTTTGTTTTAGCATATCTGGTAGGTAAACAGCAGTTTTCCTCAATATAAGGAAATGTTCTTTCTAATGTCATCCAGATATCATTAAGAACTGGACTGATTTGTTAAATTTGACTTGTTGAGCAACCTCTAACAGAATTGAAATGGTAGAGGCACCACCACTCATAGCAGCTGGCTAAAAAGATGGGAAGAATGGTGTGAAAGTACAAAAAATATTTTCAGGAATAGGGCAGTACATCCTTTCTGTGGTAGAAGGTCATGTAGTTGTAAACAGAGCAGAAGGATGATTTAAAAATCTCAAAGAGAAGCTGCATGCCTCTTGTAAACAGATGACCTGTCTCAGCTCAAATTTTGACTTGCGTTTGTATTATTTGTATGCTCAGTGCACATCCTTTGATCTTATCTGGAAAACCTGATATTCTTGTGAACTTACCTTCTTATCAGAAATACTTTATATACAACAAGCTTGTGTTTCTTCTGGACTGATTTTCAACATTGATAATCACATGCAAATCAGCAGAAGTACTAGTTCCTTAGCACATACAGAAATCAGATTATTTGGGCCACATCACACACTTGCAATTTTACTGTTAGATTTAGTGAGAGCACATCATCTGGAAATGACAGATGATAATAAAGATCCAGGAATGTCAGTTGATCACAGTGTGACTACAAACCATCAATGTGTTGTGCTGTGGAAAAGGGGAATGTATTCTGAGGGTGAAGTAGGTAAATAATTGCCAACAGAGAGAGGGAAATATGAACACTGTCAAAGTACTGTACTAATAACAGCATGTACAACTCTGATCATCAATTTTCAGGACCAATGAGCAGGTGCTAAGGACTACTTGGCATTTGATGAAAACAGAGGTTCTATTTACATGGAGATTCTCATTAGTTGAAAAAATATGAAGGCTGATAAAGAATCTGATTTTTCTTGAAAGTGTAACCATGGGGTAGAAACAAATGGCAGTAAAGAGATGCTTATCGTATGATGTAAACAACTGGATAAGAACTGGAAATCAGAATTTCTAATCATAAGAGCAGTGAAACTACTCTTCTCAATAAGAGCAGTGTGGTTACTAATAAAAAGGCCAAGCCAAAATAACGATGATGATGATAATAATAATAATAAATTCCTTTAACATGAAATTGGTACATTATAGAAACGTTATATGACACTCTTGTGACAGTTGAAAACCTAACCCATGACTTAAGGGTAGATTTGATACTATGCTTGAAAATCACAGCACAGAGACTACTAAATAATGTTTTAACTTGAAAGAATAATTAAGTGGCAAACAGCATTAAAGCCTTGAGCATTTGGGAAAAATGCAAAAATACGATGGTAAAATTGCATCTTTTTAAACTCACATTTACAAGTAAAAATTGCACTCTATTAAAGTTGCATAAATAGTTATGAGGTGTGTATATTTGTAGCTTATAAATATATATCTAAATTGTGCAGACATAATATTAAATTTTATAGCTGCACATTAAAGTGTTCTTTCAAATAACTGACTTGTTCCCTTTAAGAAACGTAATAGGATTTCACATTTACATTTTATTTTTGTGCATTTTAATCTTGGCAGCAACTTCTCTTTTTTTCACAGCATCAGCTATGAAATGTGTGTCAATTGATGTGTAAATTTTTATTATAAACTTGTGAAAGACTTTCCTATGAAAAATGTTTAGAGAAGTGTAGATTTTTCAGGTGCTAGTTTACTATAATTCTCTGCTTAGCCTCCAATCCAGATGGCAAGTCAAGCAAGCAGTAAATTTTGCACTTCTGTGTGAATTGAGGAAGTTCACATTAAGGAATTGAGGAAAGTTCAGTTTACTTTTTGCCATGTCTGGCCCAAATACGTTGCATGCATTGTAATAAATGTATGTAGTTTTTCACCAAAGTAGCATACCAAGCTGCCACTTCAGAAAGGGTGAGATAACAGGGAGATGACGGAGCATTTCCTAGTGCTCTTCACAGTGAAGATCCTGCAGTTCCTGAAGATTTTTCTCATGTCAACATGTTCCTTAACTTTGTGTGAATCGCTCCCTCAGCTAAGCACTACTTCAGTTTGCCAAGCAAAAACAGCCTATCTGGGACATTGAAATGCAAATTGGTCACATGCTTGGTCTACACTGACTGGTAGTTTACAAACCATGAATTTTTAGCTTGTTCATTGACTACAGAGATGCTATGGATGTATTAATTAACAGGCAATGTAGGCAAGGTGCATTCCTCTTTCTGATGCAGGTATCTGTCTGTATGCTAAATTTAAGTACCTGGAAAAGATTTTCCATATTTGAAGAATTATCAAAGTGTTGCATGTGGGGATTATTTCTTCTCAGAGTAAGCATGTCTAAAATCACATAAAAAATATGGGTAAATGCAGTGATAAGTAGTGGTTAGAATACATAAATCAGTAGTAAATTTTAAATGAAGTTAATCTCTGATATTTCTGTGACCCAGTAGGAACCTGCCAAAATGCCTGAGCAATGAAAAACTCTAATTAGCTAACTCTTTTGAGGTCTGTATATGTTTTCACAACTATACCACAATTCCAGAGAGCTTAGCTGTCTACTGGCCATCATTAAAATGCATTATTTTCTTTCAGAAATCAGACCACTGCCAACTGCTAATCTGATGTGCAAAATTATGAATAGCTTAGATAAATATGTGGGACAGTAGTTGGTGACCTTGTAGCCTAGCTTTCAGGCATGCCACCCCTGCAGGGATGGAATGTGATTTTACCCATTTACCTTACCTAATCCTTTGTTCAGGAAAGGCAAATGGAAAGCATAGTCATGAAGATTTACTATCTCCCAAATCACAGTTTGAAAAGGTTTTTAAGAATGCAAATAGCAGAGATGAAAGAAGACTGTGTTTAATAATAAAAAATAAAATAAAATAAATCTGAAATTCTTACCAAAATGTTTCCTTATGTTTCCTAAATTTAGCAAACAAGTTGTCCAAACATAACAGCGGAACCATACTGGCTAACACCAAGAGTCTCTAGCACAATATCCTGGTTCTGTTGGCAGCAAAAGCTTTTGGGGAGGTTGTTAAGAATGGTGAAAGTGTGTATGGTGACCTGGCCGTGATGTGGGAGAAAGCACACACACACGAATGTTTCTGATAAATTGTATAGGAAAAAAAAAAAAAAAAAAAAGAAAACTACCACGGTTAGGTCCCTTCACCTACACAACCCACTGAAACTGTCATACTTTGGCTTTTTGCTTTCAGACACATCCATCACAACCAGGGTCGTGCCATAACACATCCTCAGTTTCATGACATGAGCACCCCATTTTCATAGCCTATAACATAAACCTCAAGTTCTTTTAGGTAATTAGAACCAAAACCAAAACAAATGATCAAAACAACAACAACCAGAAAATCCTCACACACAAAAAAAGAACATCTACCAAGGCAATAGCACCTGGTGAGACCCTGGGCTGTGTTATATAGTATGAACGTGGGCAAGTGATGCCAGTTGGCCTCAGGGCTGCAGGATGATCCCTTATTTAATGTATGTGTGTAGTTTGCAGTAATGCCACCTGGTCATTAGGGATAAAAGATGAGGCAATACATTGAAAATTGAATGAGAAATGCAGAAAGCGAAGTTGAAACACACAGTCTCAGTCATTGAAGGGTCATCTTTTCTATTTTCTCATTTAGCTGCAAAGGACAAAATAACCCAGGTTTGAGAAGGTTCTGTACCACAGGTGAAAATTTTAAGACTAGAAGGCAAAATGTGAGTCAGACTATTTTTCAGGCCATTTAGATCAGCAAAAAAAATACGTTAGAATGATACCAATCATAGCTCTGGCTAACATAGTCTAAAGTTTGTTACCTACACCAGATGCAGGAACTTTTCCAGTATGGACTTGAATTGCACTCAGGATATTATAACCTTTACTTGTTACCTCAGATTTTGAGATCTAACACAGACCCAATAAAATGATAAAAGGCTTCCATGTTGTAGTGGCACACCTGAAGAGTTACTTCAGATTTTTACAGCTATAATAAAGATTTTGGCATGATTCACCAGCTTACTGTGATGTTTGTGGATTGCGTTACTGTGTGGACATATCAGTGTGTGGTGGGTAGCAGAACGGTACTAATGAACTGCTCTTCGGGGGGTAAGACATTTGATGTCTTCAAAGTGTTGGATTCTAGTCTAAGGGCTGAGTATAATTTGGCTATTTCTCACATTCTGCATCACCTGATTGTGATGCAGAATGTGAGAAACAGAATGCTTATGTTACTGGCTGCCACACTTAACACAAATATGGTTCATAATTCCACTCAGACACAGCAAGAAAAATTTTAGAATGTTTCAGCTGTGTTTTCCGAGTGCTTGTATGACTTTGCCGTCATTTGTTTGCAATGTTGTTATGTCAGGATTTTTTCTGCATTTTGTTTGAAGTGAATTGGAGCTGTTGCAAAGGAGTTTATGGGGTGCTATTATGTATGCTTTGTCTAGTTAGCTAGTTTAATTCAGTAATGTGACACACTGTGAAGTAGCTAGAGCCTTGAAGTAAAAGTGTACACTCAAAAATAGCAATCTGCTGTATCTTTGAAGTTGCATGTTACTAGAATATAGAAAAAAAAAAAAAAAAGTTAAATCAATGTAACACTTTAAATACAGACCTCTTAGCTCTTTTGTGACATAGATTAAATAGAAAGGTTTGAAAACAAAACTGTGATGAGTCCACTAAGTTTTTTTTGTTTTTTTTTTTTTGAAGAACTTGTCTCCATTTGTGATGCAGGTTTCCTGCTTGCTATTTCTTCTGCTTTTTCCTTCCCAGTCCACTAACACTTTTTCAACAAGTACCCATTGTATAGCTACCAGATAGCAAACAGTAAATAAATTGAAAAGAGTTTTCTTACGTGCGTGCAGACTTGACTTTATAAAGTTTGCAAAAATTAATGGAATCACTTCTAAAAAAAAAAACCGGAGTTAGTGAAAATTACAGCCTTCATTAGTGCATAGAGCATTATTACATCAACAATCAGAAGTCACTGCAGGCATCACTTTTTTTTTTTTTTTTTTTTTTTACCTTTGACCTGGGGATGGACTACTTTTAAAGGTCGAAGAGCAGAGCCTTTCCCCAGAGTAGCACACCAGCCTTCATGCCAAGTTTGTCATCAGTTGTGTTTTTTGACAGAATGGCACTTCTCTGTAAGTACAACTGAGTCCAACGTCTTTTGTTCACTTACCAAGAAAAGACAATAAAGGTAAAAGCAAAGCTAGGAGAAGTCAGATCTGTCTTGTTACAGAGCTGCAATTACAAAGCTTTTGCTAATATCTTTCTCATTAGCGTATCAGCTGGATGTAAAAGGCTTTCTAATGAAGCAGAAGTTGATGATGTTTAGTTTACAGACTAATTCTCCATTAGCTAAGGCAATTTACCACTGCACTTTTTAAGGTGCAGCTCCATATCACTTCTCAATATAAAGATCTATGCATGTGAGTTCATTAAAAGGTAAAAACAGAATAATTGGCATTTATCCAAGAGCAAAACTAACAATGCAATCATTAAAAGGTATCTGTGCAAAGAAAGGTGTAGACTGAAAGCAACACATTACATCCTAGCAAGAAAATAAATCTCCAGCTATCCCAAAGAAAAAGTTCTGTAATTACAGAATCACAAGCATTTACAGGAGCATATGCCAATGAAAACTGTATAAGGAAAGTAAGAATAGTGAATAATGAAAATGAGAATAGCAAAAGAGTAAAGAAATATATATTTTGGTTAAACAGCAAGTCAAATCTGCCTTCCCTTCCTACACATCCTGAGAAGATATTTTCTCATTCACACCCCCTTCTAGTGGCCAGACTGATCTTTGCTACACAAAACTGATAGAATCTCGTCCTACTTCCCTATGAGAGCTTCAAGACTCGGGAAAATCAGATCAACCTTCCTGATCTTTGTTGACATGGGTTTTTAAGATTCAAAGTGATAATAAAGTGAAAATGGCTATAAAACAAATATTTTTAAATAAACTTAAAATTTAGGAGGAAATATAACTGAACTCAAATGTGAAGCTTTCATTTTACATCTGTCTTATTCAAGACAGTTTCTTATTCAGGAGTTTAAAATGTTTAATTGTTTTTTGCTTGCTTTGTGTTTTTTTTTTTTTTTTTTTTTTCTTAAACTGGAAGTTCTGCCTATGTGAAATGTGTTTGCAACTTACTGTTGTTTCTGTCACTGAGGTTTCATTTTGAATGCTGGTATCATGGGGCCTTTCTTAAATCCAGACAGCCTTATGTGAAAGAAATAACTTTGTTGTGAAGCCAAGTGATTGCCCTTACTAGCCCAGCTGCATGGACCAAGTTGGCAGAGAGCTGTGGGAAGGTGAGGCCCCATGGCCTTAATGCTGACGTGGTGCTGGGCCATTTTTGAAGACAGTGATTTTTTTAAGGAAGGAATAGGGGCTGTTTACTCCGCAATTACCTGCTTCTTTTTCTTTTTCCTCCTGGCTTGGTACAGCTGCTGTCATATCCAGTAGCAGCTATGAGGGTCATCTATGCACTTTGAGTCTAAATTGGTTTTGGCACATTTTTAATCTTACTGGTTTAATCATAGAACTGTAGAAGGCCTCATGTTGGAAGGGACCTTAAAGATAACCTAGTTCCAGCCCCCTGCCATAGGCAGGAATGCCACGCACTAGATCAGGTTGCCCAGGGCCTCATCTAACCCGGGCTTGAATGCCTCCAGCAATGGGGTATCCACAGCTTCTGTTCCAGTTCCTCACCACCCTCTGAGTGAAGAATTTCTTCCTAATCTCTAATCTAAATCTCCCCTCTTTTAGTTTAAATCCATTTGCCCTTGTCCTGTCATTATCTGATTGAGCAGAGTCGCTCCATCTTTTTTATAAGCCACCTTTAAGTACTGAAAAGCTGATATATATATACACACTTCATCCATACAAGCCCAGTTCTTAGATGAGTATTCAGTCTCCATCACCTTCATTCATACTATACCGACCTTATCAAATCTCCTAATGGCTTACAGGAACGGGTTTTATTTCAAATTGACACAACCAACTAAGTCTTTGTTGAACCATTCAATAAATTGAGGACATGGCGTTAGATGGGAAGAGGAAAAAGCAAGAAGCATCTTCTAAAACAGTTGATACAGTTGAAGGAAATGAACAGCATTTTATAAATTTGCTGATCCTACATAAAAAGTAGCATAATCTTATCTAGGCTGTATGCATGGTTAAATAATGTAGTTAAACTTTTAAGTAATGAAACACATGCAGTCTTGATGGTCTAAATAGAGTGTGTGTTTTGAGCAGTGAGCAGAGTCATTCCTCTCTGGAACCTTTCAGCACTAATGACTACGCTCTGCCAAGACAGATCTGTTTTGGTGGTAAAAAACAGCTATTTATATAACACAAACGAAATTTCATACTGCTAATCTAATCTCAAGTGTTTTGCTTCCTCATCTCTTCTGCTTAAGAGGATCTGGTAACTTTTGCCTTTCTTTTTACTGCAAAAACATGCAAACCATATATTTAAGTCAAAATCCCCTGGAGGACATCATTTAGAAGGAATATCATGCTATGATTTTTTCACTACAGCTGTCTGGTGATTCAGTAGTTTGCAGTTTGAAACAAAACATGTTAAAAGATGGAGATCTTGCTATTTGGGATTGCACCTTCTAAGATCTTGTTTCACAAGTTTGTTTCAATACTTCTGTTTGCTACCTGCTGCTCTTCGGTGCTATTTTTAAAAATATTCCATAGCTTCCTGGTGAATACTTAAGTAAATCAAGTAATTCTGCTTGAGACTTGCATTTACAGTGCCTTTCAGATCCCATCCCCACTTTTCAGTGTTACATATTTATCCTGAGTATTTATCCTTTTTTTCCATAAAGTCATGCAGATAAAACATTTTTTATTTTAACACTTCAGTATGAATAATTTTACATAATGTGATTAAGGTAGGGATTCTGAGTTGATGCACATTTCACACTTGCATCTTAAATATATGTTCTAGTATCAATTTTTTAAGCATGCTGGAGAAAAAATAAAATGTTGTTTTGGCCTGTGTTTTAGTACAATTAAACTTCATTGCTCCCACCTATATACACCTAGCACTGTTGAAAAAAAAAAAAAAAAAAAGGTTGCATATATGTTTTTAAGAGGCTATATCTATTGATACTAGAATAAGCATTTCCACCAATCATCTAAGTTTAATTCTTGCTCTGACTAGTGTCAGAACCGGATCCAATGTCTTGTTAATTGGGTGCCACTCTTGTTTCCTTCTCCTTTGTGACAGGTAACCTGGGGTCCCAGCTGGTTGAGTATAAAGAAGAAATGTACATCACATCTGACTGTGGGAATACGTGGCGTCAGGTAGGAAACAGAACTAGTCAAAGGCAACAGGAAATATTTTTAATTTAACTAATATGATGTATTTTATAATGATAAATTTATTTTCATACACCCACTCTTTTGAGGTAGGTGGCTATTATTATTCCCCTTTCACTTGGAAACTGAGAGATTAAAGAGGTGATTTACAAAGACTCTAATTGGTTAGGCTGTCAGGTTCCACTGAAACAAATATTTTGTTCTTTTTACAGAGCTTGCAAATACATTGCATAAGAAACATGCATTTAGTTTTTTTCATAGTTTCAGTAATCTTCCTATGCTAATGATGAAGTTGACTTGGGCTAAATCTTGCAGTACAAATATTCCAAGCTGAAAGACATGGTTTGGGTAGAAAGGGGGACATTTTTCTGCTTCACGGTTAAAACTGGTATTTAAGCTTAAACTTTTTTCTCCATTGAAGGTGAGAAAGCAAAAAGAGATTGAATAGATTAAAAAAAAAAAAAAACTTTTCATTTTTTTTAGTATGATTTAATCAGTTATAGGACTATGAACATTAAAGTATTTTTTAAATAACATCACAGTCTTGTAGTAGTTGAAATGGCATTTGATTTTTGGATGTCTTATGCTTCCAGTTCTTAGTGTTGATTTAAGCATTGTACCTTTGTTATTCATTTTATCATAAATTGCTCTGTATCAGCAACGATTAATCATAGGAATATATTCTTTTTGAGTGTAAATATCAACAACAGTAATGGTCATAAAACATGATGAAGTTCTGTGAACTACTTCTGATGTATATTCAGAAAAAGAAGGAAAAAAAAGCCCTCAAAGCACCAAAGTGCATCAAAAAGTCATTTGATTTCTGTTAAAATGGTCTTTTAGTGTTCAGATGAATTAAGATCTAGTTGTGTTATAATATAAGTACAAGTAGGTGTGCAAGCGCTCTCACTAGCACTAGTGTTATTGACCTCAGGAATTTTGAGATAAAAAGAGCAAAATACAGACATTTTCTTAGATTGCTATTTCAGGGTGCCATTAATACTCCACAGGAGGGCTTTTTAAAAGAAATATATTATTTTTGTCATGATAATGTCCTTTGAGTTTTAAAAGATGAGATTTTATGCCAAAATCTTTCTGGAATTCCAGCAGGTGATAAATAGGTGGTTAAACGCAAAAGCCTTCCAGGATTTACAGCCTGTACTGTGTTATCTAAGTCTTAACAGAGGCCTCTCTAATATTTTATCATCACAATTTTCCAGAGTTCTATAGTCTTGATGGGGTGAAAAATAAGAAGGAAAGAGAAAAAATGATCAATTTCATATTTTTGCTGCTTTTATTTGTGAGGCACTCAGGCAAATGATCTGCGATGGAACTTGACCTTAAGATGACTATTCAAGCTGTAAAACCAGCAACAAACTGTTCCTCATTATGACACCATTGCCTGCTTGATTTTAATTAAAGATGCTATGAAGCCTTTGGAAGAACTTACTCAGTATTTGTGATCAAAATAAAAATTTACATTCAAGTGAGATGATATGGGAATTATTTAGAGAGTAAACTACAGGGCTCTTGTGCTGGTAAAATGAGAGCGAAGTTCATGTTTTGTTACAATTCCTAAGGTGGTTTTAAGTCACTGGCTTAGAAACGTTGTGGCAATGGTTGGTAAGTGCCCAGAACCTTTCTCACGCTCCACACATGACATTGCAGAGCTGTCTACAAACTCTACTAGAAGAAAAGCTATCTGTGTTTGTGTAGAGTGAAAAAGCAACATAGAAAAGTAAATATAAAGAACCTAGGAGAAAGGGTAGTTCAAGGAATTAAATAAAAGCTTTCCTGAAGTCAGAGCAATATTGGCACTGAGACTTATAGGAATATAGGACAGGGAAGAAGGTCAAAGATTGTGTAATTCAACCATCTGCTCTGAAGCAACATCAAACGTACCAGAAACATCTTTAACAGAGATTTGCCAGATCTATTTGTTAATCCTTCACTGTAGGAGATTCTGCAGTCTACCTATGTGCTGTTTCACCGTTCTTCATAGATTTTTCTGAGTATTTAACATAAGCTGCTTTTTGTGCTGCTTTGCATATCCTTGCTTTTTGTGGTTGTTCTTGCAGTTTCATAAATTTTGCAAGGTAAGCTGATTTATTCCTGTCTTTGGAGAGCAGTGGTTTCCTATCAGCTTTAAATAACCTTTCAGATGTTGAAAGGCAATTATCATGTCTATCCATAGCATAGGTTATTGTTGGTTGGTTTCCTTTTTTTTTTTTCTTTTTTTTCTCCTGCCCTCTGGAAGAAAAGTCTTCTTTTCCTGATGGATCTAGTTTCTAAACTGCTTTTCCCCTTTGTTGCTCATCAGCTGGACTATCCAATACGATGGCTCTCCCTGGAGCATGGTAAAACTGGATGCAAAATTACAAATTTTATCATTACTAAACAGAATTAAATGTTTGCCATTGGTGTCTTAGCATTTCTGTCACCTTAATTCAGAAGATCTCTCTTTTTTGCACTAGCATTGCATTGTTGACTCAGATTCAGTCTGTGATTTGTAACAGGGACCAGTCCCTAAGTTACTGAATTTATAGTACATCTCTAGGTTAAAGAAAATCTATTCATTATTTTTCTTCAATTTCTTAACTGATTTTATACACTTGGAACGATTTCAACTGAACCTGTATTTCCATAACTTGTGTATTGTAATGTTACATGGGAATTCAGGATGACCTACTACGAGTACCATTCATGGCAGGATGTACAGCTAGCATTGATAGGCAGAAACAAAAATGCCCAAACAAGAGTTTTGTAAAATTAAGTAAATATTTTTGATAAACAGGAAAAAAAAGGAAAAAAAATCTTATCAGTGACAATACAAATTGAGTTGGTTCCAATTGTTCTCCTGCCTTTCTGATGCATGATGCTGGAGTTGCTTATTGACATCTTTCAAAAGCACTTTTGTGTTGAAAACACTATTGCTTTACTGTATAACATTTTATAGCAAAATGAAATTTGTAATGGTGTACAGTACAAAATGGCACTGTAAACAGCAGAGGTTTAGGAGCCAATTGACAAGTAACTTAAATGTCCATGCAGTGGCAGTGATCTGGATTGTATGCGAGAAAAGGAAATCTAGCCTTGACATTATGAACTACATGGGCTTAGATCATCTTAAGTGAACCATGAAGATGTAGCCTAAGGTGAACTCATGGAATAGATATGTCTATTTGGAAGATTTCTCCATCTATTAGACCAGGAAAACAATATCGTAAAATGTGTTAATGATAGTGAATAAGATAGATAAATAAATCTCACGTCCTGGGAGCAATGGAGCATCTTTGAACACATTTTAGAACGTAAAGGTTTTAAACATTGTTTTTCCCTGTGGGACCTGTTTTTTCAGTCCTGATTTATGAAATTTTATGATGCTCTGCTAAATGTTAAGAATGACCTTATGTATAATACAAGTATGTTTATTTTTTTTTCTAAAGAAATAGTTTATGTTCACATTATGGCTGCCACTGCTATTTCAACTGCATGTGTTAACAACACTGTGTTTGAAATAGGGCAGAGTAAGAGTGGCTTTTGGAAGAAATTGAAAAGTGAGCCCATATGGAACCTAATGAGGTTCAACAAGTCTAAGTGCAAGTCGAACTGCACCTGGGTTGAGGTAATCACAGACATGAATACAGAATGGGTGGAACTCTTCGGAAACAGCCCTGCCAAGAAGGACTTGAAGGTTCTGGTGGATGAAAAGCTCAATATGAACCATCAGTGCGTGCTTGCAGCACAGAAGGCCAACTACATTCTGGGCTGCATCAACAGAGGGGTGGCCCACAGGGGAGGGAGGGGATTGTGCCCCTCTGCTCTGCCCTTGTGATGGCCCACCTGGAGTGATGCAGCCAGGTCTGGTGTGCCCAGCACAAGAAGGATGTGGGCTGTTAGGGTGGGTCCAGAGGGCCACAAAGATGATCAGAGTGCTGGAGCACATCTCCTATGAAGAAAGGCTGAGAGAGAGCTGGGGGTGTTCAGCCTGGAAAAGAGAAGGCTCTGGGGTGATGTTATTGCCGCTTTTCAGTACTTAAAGGGGGCTTAAAGAAGAAGATGGAGAACAACTTTTTCCTTGGGCAGACAATGAGAGGACAGGGGGTAATGGTTTTAAACTAAAAGAGGGGAGATTTAGATTTGAGTTTAGGAGGAAATTCTTCACTCAGAGGGTGGTGAGGCACTGGAACAGGTTGCCCAGAGATGCTCTGAATTTTCCATCCCTGGAGGTGTTCAAGGCCAGGTTGGACAAGGCCCTGGGTAGCCTGACCTAGTGGGTGGCATCCCTGCCCATGGCAGGGGGTTGGAACTAGATGATATTTAAGGTCCCTTCCAGCCTGAGCCATTCTATGATTCTATGAAGAAATGGCTTAAATAAAAGACAAGAATAAAAAAACTTTCATGGTGGATCTGCTGCGGAAGTATCTAGTGGAACCACAATGCTCTATCAACCTACTAAGATGACAAAGAAAGTCTATTGCGTGTCTAGGAACTGAATCTATATCCCAATCTCCAGTCCACTGCTTCATAATCTTTTTGTATCAAAGTAATTTGGAATGTATTTGTTTAAGTGAGATTAGGTGTTTGTGTTTTTGGTTTGTTTGTTTGTTTTTCCTGCAGACATCTTAAAAATGAGATGAAAGTGACTTCAGGTATTTTGGATTACTTTTCAAACTTAGGCATCTCAGAGTAAAATTGTGTGCAATAAATTTTTCTTGGATCATTTAAACGTGTTTCATTTATTTAATGGAGATCTCTTAATTGCTCCCAATTGATAACCTGGCCTGAAATAGCAGCTGAAGTTGTTACAATAGACACAGGAACAAACAGAGAGAGCAGAGGGAGATAAAAGACATTGATTTTTTTGGAGAACTTTGTCATCAAGTCAGAGAAGGAAAGATGTAGAAATGGACTATAATAATCAAGTTCTGTAGTGGCTGGCTACTTGTTAGGGTCATAATAAGTATATTACCTGACTTCAGTTAGTGGAGAGGCATAGGACAGAATTAATGGCTGACTGTGAATATGCATATTACTTATTCCTGGATTTTGACTTCAGCTCTGATACCAGGACCATCTTTACATAAACCCTTTTGTCCTGGTTTTGGCTGGTATAGAGTTAATTTTCTTCCTAGCTGGTATTGTGCTGTGTATTGGATTTAGGATGGGAATAATGCTGATAACACACTTATGTTTTAGTTGTTGCTGAGCAGTGCTTACACTAACTCAAAGATGTTTCAGTTTATGCTGCCCTGCCAGCAAGGAGGCTGGGGGTATGCAAGGAGCTGGGAGGAGACAGAACCGGGACAACTGTCCCAGGCTGACCAAAGGGATGTTCCAGGCCATACGGCATTGTGCTAAACAAACAAACAGATAAAAATAAATAAATGGGGGGGGGGGCACTGCTCAGGGACAGGCTGGGCATGAGTTAGCAGGTGATGAACAATTGCATTGTGTATCACTTCCTTTGTATTTTCTTTTCTTCTTATTATTATTTATTATTTTTCCTTTCTTTCCTTTCTTATTAAACTGTCTTTATCTCAACCTATGAGTTTTTACTTTTTTACTTTTCTTTTTAGGTGTTTTAAAAAGTAGAGATAAATATTTACTTCTGTACTGATCTCCACAAGCATGAATTTATTAATACATTTTGATTTGCTGAAGATGAAAAAATTTCATACATTTTGGTTATAAAATGTTTGTAATGTGTGCAAGAAGAGCATGGTATAAACATGGTATTAATGTGTCCACTGTGCCTTGTAGTGTGCCATAGTTTATGTGGAAGTAGGGTAAAGCTGACATACTGAAATGGTTCTCTAGGAATTGCTATGGTGCTTTTCTGGGAAAATCTGATTTGGATGAAGTCATGTGGATACCAGCCTCCATTATCTTCAGTATGAAGGTGAAGCTTTTGGAGACTTGATGTTCTGGTATTGCTGTTTCTTTTTGATTTAAGCAGTAGTTCAAACAAAGTTTATAGGAGGATCAAAACTCCGCTTGCTTGTCCAACTGATCTCGTCCTCTTGAACCGTGTCTGAAATTAATGTCTGCCTTTTACTGTATTCTCTTCTAAAATATGCAGCTTTGTGGAACAAGTAGACAGGAATGTAAATGCTTCATATCAGGATGTTGCCAGTAAATTGGCAATACAGAACAGCTGATCAGTCACTTGAAGTCCTAGGATTCCCATAAAATATACTCTTACTAGATGAGAGGAAGACTGAATTCCGAATCCAAATTAAATGCTTGCTATTTTTGAAGTAATTGTGAATGACAGATAAAGACTCCCCCCACCCTCCCTTTAGTTCAATCTTGCTGATAAACTCTCTAAATACAGCATTCTATACTATCAAAAAAAAAAAAAAAAAAAAAAAGCATTTAGTGTTGTTGTCTGTATTTTCTTATTCACAAGAAAAGTAGAGCTAACCTTTATGTTTTTCACCACTGTTTGTCAAAGCGTGTAGGAGGTTGTATGTTCATCTATTAAGTGCTATGCATGTGTAGTAACTGGCATGTTAATGCCTGCTGTTACGTTAAATGAGCTTTAATAGACTAATAACACAAGTAAACCGCATCTTAAAACTGATACCGGATGTGGAAAAGGGATGATAATTACCTATTCATTCATACTGCTGGTGGCCTCTAGAAAATAAATGAAAAGAATTTAGGAGATTTTGAATACCATTAAATCAATATTGAATATATTTTGGTTCAGAACTTAGAGCAGCCTCCATGTGAGATCACACACAGTTTGAATTTAAATTAATCATTGACACTGGAAATGCAGAAAACATGCAAGCACCAATTATTTCAAGTTCTGTGGAGTCTGAAGAACATGTAAGAAAGTCACAGCAATAGTTTTCCTATTTTTCTTAGAATTAGATTACAAAGCATGTCATTCTACAAGATACAGAGAATATGGCAAATACTGAAGTGAGGTGATAGGTCACTTGGTGATATATAATAGGAAGGAATGCAGAATGCACACTGCAAGAAATACAAGCTTGGGATAAAATAACTTTCGACAGTTTAATCTGACTGTGATTTGAACCTGAACGTTGTCTGATTCACCTGCTTAACTTTCTTTTGTGTTACAGCTGGGGAAGTATGAGTTAAACTGACTTTTATGTCCTTCTCAGTTTGAAGTGTGGACGTTATAAAACATACAAGTCTTTTAACCCTGGTTTGCTCATACATTTTATTTCTGCTGTTTTGTGCATTTGCTTAGTTGGCCTTTTTTTTTATCTGACTTGTAGGTCTTTGAAGAAGAGCATCATATCTTGTACCTGGACCATGGTGGAGTTATCGTGGCTATCAAAGACACCTCCATCCCACTTAAAATACTCAAGTAATCCTACAATCAATTAGAGTAGAACTATAGTGTATTCAATGCCTCAGACAAAGTTCAGAGTTTAAGATGAACGCTTCAATGTAATCATGTATGAAATGCAAGTGGAGTCAACTTAATTTAACATTAATTAAGTTGACAGAATTCAGGTGGATGTTTTCTTAAAGATTACTTCATGGTGCTGTTGACATGACATAATGCATTAATTATAACAAGATTTTCTTGCATCAGCGTAGATCTTTTTAGTTTGCTTAAAAAGCTAGCCTGGAATTCTAAAGTACAAGCATGATTAGTACAGCCTGGAACTCTAAAGTACAACCATGTTCAGTATGATTATTGTCTGCTACTTTTTTGTACCAGCAGTGCATGGCACTGATGTTCTGCCTGTTGTGCATATGTGGCTTAGGTATCCAGTCAGAATATTACTTTCATACTGTAATAAAGCTCATTTTTCAGTAATAATCCCTACACTAATATGATCATGGCTGTACACTTAGTTTGCTGGAGTAAAAGCCATCATTAACCATCCAAGTACAAAAAAAGGAGGAAAAGTACACAAGACAAGAGAATTGGAGTCATAAGCTCTGGGTGCAGAGACTATTTGAAATGCATTTTGCTGATCATTCAGCACCTTTAAAAAAAAAATTTAAAGGATAGTTATATCTGTGAGGGGCCATCATCATGGTGCCTGGAGTTATTGAACATCCCACGTGTTTTAGCAATTGAGCTGTTTTCCCTACTTATGTTTCAATGACCTCTGCTTAACAGGTCTCCAGCCTGGGGACTACTAGAAAGAATGGAGTGTAAATTACTGACTCTTAAACCTACAAAGTAGCAAGATTGTTTGTTTGGCAGAATTTGTTTTTTATTTGCCTTAGAATTTCCACTGTTGTTACAAATTTATTATACGCTTCCTAATAATGTAAGCCACTAGCACATTAATGAGATATACTACCCATGCAAACTGTCTTCTGGTGATTGTAGATCCATGGCTTTAGAGTTTATGAGATTATTTTTTTTGAGTGTATGAATTCTGATTTATATAATACTTGTAAATGAAAACCATTTCTGCTTTTCAACAGGTTCAGCATAGATGAAGGCCAGACTTGGAGTACACATAATTTTACCAGCACTTCCGTCTTCGTAGATGGATTACTAAGTGAACCTGGAGATGAAACATTGGTCATGACGTAGGTTTCTGTTTTCACCTGTTTTTTCAGGGCTCTCTCTCAATATGCACTTGAGCAGTTTTTAAATTGTGGATGTTTGAAATAGTCCTTGAGTAACTGCTTTTGCTTCCTGCAGTCACACAGGCCTGATCATATCCAAATAGTCCTACTACGCAGCTTGTCTTTGAAGTTACCTGAGTGCAATATTTCAGATTGTAAAGATGAAGAGTTCTGTTTGTGTGAGATTTCACATAGTTGCAACCAGAAGGTGTGGAATAGTAGGATTACAGATCTAAATCTGAGAAATATAGGTAAAAATAACTATAGCTTGCATTTTTTCTGTTTTCTACAGATTCTTAGGCAGACTTTAAAAGTGTTAAATATCAATCCTTTCTTGTGAAAATTGTCTTCACAGTGTAAACAACTATATTGTTGTCTTAATAACTGCATTACTGTATGAAACCAAACACTATGCTAACAAATACATGCTTTAATTCTGTGCAGTGGCTGAGGCATATGCTGCAAATAGAGTTTAAACAACCAGATTCTGCAACTCAAGCCCACATTTGTCTGTCTTTTTTTTCCAAAGAGCTCAGGACAGCTGGATCTGAGCTGCAGGTTTTGCTCTGTCTCAGGATAAATGCTAATTGTTACAAGTGTCTGAGAGTAAAAAAACACCTGCCAATTAGAGAAAGGGACAGGCTGACTGCAGTAGTAAAGGGGAATTCAAGAAAAAAAATATTCCTGCACTCAGAGATGTGCAGGATGATATGCCTGCTCCTATCAGTTAGAACAGCTTGTGCAACACTTTATATTGGAGCTCAGTGTGCTCATGACACACTTTTTTCTCCTATGAATTAGAAACAGGACTGCCTTTAATATGCACCAGTAGCATTTTTCCCCAAGGGAGGAAAAAAAAAAGTGCTTAATGTACTTCTCAATGTACTTAAAAGTGTTGTGCCATGTTCGCAATGTTATAGTGCACAGGGGTGACTTTGGCATACTGGTAGTCCATTCTTTCTTTCTCCACTATCCCATTCATTTCTCTTCCATTTTAACTTGTATGATCTGAGAAGAACAGCATTATTCCAGCATCTTACTCTTCTCTCAAGCACAGCTTTTTATGGTATAATATATTCCACACAGAGATACTTACGACTCTGAATGAAGGATTTCTACTGCCTTCATTGGAAGTTCAGGGATCAAAAGCTTATACTAAACTGTACTTACTGGCAGATAGAAAAGAATGTGATGACTATACGCTGTTTGATATTTTTTGTTGGTGGTGTTGGTTGTGGTTGTAGTATGTTTGTTTGTTTTGTTTTTTGTTAAAAAACAGTGATTTTGTGAAAATATATTTAAATATCTGGATGAATAGCCAAAGACCTCATGTTAAAAAAACACAACACCTTTTTTGCAATCATCCATCTGAAATTAGGTTAGGGATTTCCTTCTACATTTCTAATTTGTATTAAAAAACAACAACAACATTATCTGGGAAAGGCGTAAAGGGACCCAGTAGCACTGTGTCTAAGAGATTTCCTGTTCTCCATCATGGTGACTGGGACACTGAAAGTCCCCTGCAAGACAGGTTATTAGAATTCTCTTCTGTCCTAACTTATCCAAAATGACGTGGTCATTTTGGAAAGCTTACTGAAGCAACAGGGGAATATGAACATGGTTACCTCAAGTATTCATTTCAGAAAGTTTTGTGTTTTCTCAAAAAAACAGAAAAAACAAATGTTGTTGACTTGTCAAAAGTTTTCAGAAAACTGAATTGTCATCTGCCAGTCGACATTAATCAAAATCATTCACCCACATCCCCTGCAGTATTCAAAATATGTACTGTCAAATGCCAAGGAAAATATATTTTATTCCATTGTGCTCTGCAATAGACCTAGTGAAGAGTTTTAGGAGTTTTAAGCAGTAAAGTATTCATACAGTTTAGGAAAATAATTCTGTGTAAAATCATTTTCTAAATGAAGAGCTCAAATCCACCACTTACTGCTAAACGAATAAGTAAGGTATGTTCAGATATTGTCTCAACTAATTGATATATGTTAAATTCATCAAAATAGTACACATTCTAGTAGATTTTACTTTGCTCTAAATTCTTTAAGAGTGAAATTTACTGAAACTCAATCTTACGTTTCACAACATACTATTTTTGTGGGAAAAAAAAAAGCAACATAATAACACTGGATTGAGTGATGGCCCAACTTAGTGGAAAAAGGAAGAATTGTATGTTTCTGAAATATTGTTGTTCCTCTTCAAAGGATGTAGTTCATATAATGAAAGTTTCAAATCTGTAAAAATTATTTCTTAAGCACAATTCAGCTTCTGGAAGCATTACCCAAACCAGGTTATTGAGATTGCAATGTAAATCCAGTCAGCACAATAACCATGGTACTTCAGTTTTAGTAGGAGGTTACATAAAAGGCCTTCTTTTCTTTGTGTCAGGTAGAATCAAAATCTTCCTTATGGACAATTGTTTTTTTTTTTTTTTTGTTTTTGTTTTTGTTTTTTTAGGGATTTTTTCCTAAGATCTTGTGTAGAATAACCTTTATAACCTTTTACTGTAACCCTTAAAAAGGGTGGCTAAATAGTAGATAAAACCTCAATATGTAAGAAAGTAGCTGATTTCCCAAGGTGAGTTCTAAGTTTTATTTGCAGCCATCTGATTTCTTGTCTGAGTGCAATTTGAATCAGTGTTGCTCAGATATGTTTTGCTTTTAAAATGAAGGCATTACCTCCTCCTATTTAGGTGACCATACACTATTTACTCTGGCTCAGCCAGGTGAAATCTGAATGAAGAATTTCCAATCTGTAATAAATAAAAGAGCTCTGCTTTTTAAATATGTGAGTAGAAAAAAAAAATATTAGCTAGAGAATTAATTATAAAATATAGTAAATTACACAGATTGATTTGATCTTTATCTAAGATGACACCAGAGATTTGATTGATGCAAAACTATGCTTTATAATGCCATATGTTTCTCCTTAAATTAATCTATTTTCTTCATAGTCCACCCTGTATTTACTTCTGCATAAGGCATCAGGCTAGGCATTAAATCTACATTTTTTTCCAAACGGGTTACAAGCTAAAAGATTGTTCTTGGACAGGATTTTACTGAATAGATGGAAAAAAATGTTGGAGGTAATTCACAAACATCACGAAGCCACTGAACCTTTGGATAAAATGGAAAGGCGCTCATCCTGCTCCTCCCCAGCACTTCTCAGAACCTACGCATTCATTTCCGTTCCTTTTCCCCAAAAGAGCTGAAACCAAGATGTTCTGGCATAAAAGAATGATTGGCAATTATTATTTTTGGGGGGCAGGGAACGTGAAAAAACATATTTTGGTTCAATTTCAACTAAAATTGTTTCCTCCCCTCATTTTTCACTTTGGCAGCTAAACCGGGGGAAGGGGAGGGGAAGAAAAAAAGAAAAGCTCTTCTTTTTAGTGCATTAAGTATATGCACGTGTTTGTAGTTAAAAGCACTTAAGTCATAAGTGTCTAAGCATATTTGCACATGCTATGTTGCGTACACAAGCACTGTTTATATGCAGTTGTTTTATGTAGGCAGGTGTCTACGTTTGCACATGGAAGCATTCATCACTTTTGTAGTTGCAATTTAGGAAGGCCATTGATAATGTGACCTCTGTTATGTTTTTTTGGGGAATTAGAAAAATATGCTGAATTATGATCTTGATGCATAACAGACTGCAGTTTGAATGTGACATCACTTTCATCCATTTTACTAGTATGATCCCACTCTACATTTTTTGTTGATTTTACAATGGTGTAAAGGAAGTGAAGACAACTGTTAGAAGGAAAGCATTTCTATACAAATTCATTTGTCACTTTTCAAAAACAACACTGTATACACAGTCATGGCTAACATATTCTTCTAGCCCATATCCCTGTGCAAATCTTTCATTAATAATGTCACCACTTCTGTGAGTTAAGAACACTACACATTGGCAGTGGTTACACTAGAGATAAAGTGCATCCTCCCAGTGCCAGAACCTTACTTTACTCCCTCAACTTGATCATTTCTTTAGAGATTCTGGCATGGGGTGGCCATGTGTCTTGCTTTATATTCAAAGGCACTATAGTAATACGAACTACAACAGGCAAAACAACAAAATTATTGTGACCTTTATTTTACAACATTTGTTGTTTCAGTTATGTTGTCACAATCTATTGTAAAGATCAAAATGAAGCTAAGGAGTCTCAGCTCTTTGAGCTCATCATAAGCTGACAAAAAACTTCTACCAAAGTATTGCTTTTGTGTAAGGTACAGCTGAGAAAGTCGTTGCTGTGGTAATGTAAATGGCCTCTGATATCTACTGAACCATAAAGTGGATTAAGCATTCAATCTGCAATTTCAATTGTGTTATAAAAATAATCAAGGAGATGTGACAATTAGAAAAAATACTGTAATGGTACAGTAAATTCTCTGACAACTGTTGTTCCTACTAATATGATTTGCTACTGGAAAGGAAGCCTTAGCATTAGGAACAAAATCTAAATACCACTTTTTTAGCATAACTCTGTGACTAGTTCCATTTAAATACTTTCCAAGAGATAGACTGGGAATTATTAAAATAGGTAGCTAGCACCTCTGAAAGTCCTATTTCCTTTCTTGGCTTGGTCACACACTCACTGTTCAATTTTGGGGTTAAGATCCAAAAATAATTTCTGGTACCTGCCTACATGTCAAATGCTTTGACATCTTTGCTTTGGTGCTGCCTGGAAGAAAGGTTTAAAATGCATTATCCAAGTTAGAGCCATTGACATGACCTTCTCTATAGGTGATATGGGCACTCCTGATTCAAATCCTAGCTTTTATTCTGTTGATAGTTTTATACATTTGAAGGATCTCCCAGAAAACAAGAGGTCTTCTTCCACTCCCAGCTGGCATGTGAAGCTAGCAGTGTGTATCAGCAGGGACTGCGCAGACAAATTTTGTTACCTGGCAGCGTGCTATTTCAAACATCACAGATGATGACAAAGACGTACAGAGGAATGCAAAAGCTAATGCAGCACTTGGGAGATTAAAGCAGTATGTCTAGAATGAAAGAGGCATCTGATTTCAAACAAAAGTAGTTATGCATCACATAGTTGTCATCACCAGTCTTCAATACGAGTGGAAAACTTGGACAATTTAAGTTGCCATGTTAAACATCTGAATAAATTCCACATGTGCTGTCTTCACGACCTTGGTGCTGTAGTACAGCAGGATTACTTCCTCCACTCAGAGGTCTTTGATTGTTCTCAGATATTCAGCAGTAAAGCAAAAGTGTTGCAGGTTAAGGTACGCTGCTCCAAGTATTTGGTGGGTCTATCTGACATCAGGCTGCTCAGAGCCATTTCCTTTGTCCAGACTAATAGAACAGGGTTAACAGCTCAAAGATAAACCAATGTAATGTGAAAAAAAAAGTTGCTTAAGGCATATATTAATTTATACGGCATTAGATCCATGGTATGGGACATGATAGACGAAATCCATCTGCTCTGGCAAAGAATGTGTTTTGATGCTGTGAAAACCTATGAACAAAATCTTGAAGAACACAGGAGAAAAGTAAAAGAGGAAGGCAAGGATGGTGAATATAAAGAGCTACTGTGACATTTGAGATGAACAGCATGGTGTGAAAATCTTGTTCATTTCTCCTGAATGAAGCCATGAAAGCTGAATTTTTGGAAGACTTCAGCACCAGCACCATCATAGCTTCAGTCAGGTGATTCTCTAATGACACAGACAGTGGGCAATGCAGCTATTACTGCTCCTGTAAACTAAGAACATCAATTGAATAGATGCCCTTTTCTATTGAATAGAAATATGAATTTACCGGAAGAGATTATCATTGCATATATTTTCTATTAAATTAGCTCTCCCTCATTATGAGCTTTATCAAGAACAGAAAAAAAAAAAAAGGGGGGGGGGGGGGGGAAGGAAAGAGGAAAGAAAAAGCAATCCTCCAGCAAATAGTTTAAATGAGTTAGCTTAAAAACTGCATTAAACTGTCTTAGCTATCAAATGATGCAATCAAATTTAAAAATGATGTGCTCATAAATGAACCAGGAACAAATGTAAAAAGTTGTTATGGTAACTGAAATACTGAAGTTAAAATTATGGATCCCAAATCCTTGCAAATAAAAGGAAATGAATTTCTAAGGTAATTGGAATTTCTTTCAAAAATTATGTATCACAGCATCATCTTTCATAGTTTAAGCAGAATTGATTTGATGACTTTCTAATGAAATATAATTATTCAAGAAGAATGTTTTAGTAGCTTATGAATTATTATATTCTTGATATTTGTCTTTTAATCATTGGTTACCCTTGTTGCACTGTATGAATTTTTTCCATTCATATGATTTTATTGGATATATGTTTTGCACCTGAGCTATTAGATTATGGTTGCTGTTATGTATCACTTTATTGTAACTTACATTTTTCTCCAATCCATTGCATCCTACTTTAAAAATGCTCCCTCCCTCCCCCCTCCCATTTTTTTACTTTGGAAAGACACTTTAAAAAAAAAATAAAAAAAATAAATCCTAGTGATATTTGGTAATACATTTGAGTGGGCTCTTGTGACATGTCTGCAAAACACTCAATAAGGCAACAATTTTTATGTCAGCAACAGCATTAATAATCATAAGACCATGTTTTCAAAGTGTTTGCAAAGCTGGGTGCGTGCAAATTGCTGGATTCCTTTGAAAATGTGTCCCAGGAAATTCAAAGCTGTATGCATGCAGTTTTCAAGGAGTTTGTGGTTATGATGAGACAATTCCTTGAATCTCAGGAATTTTACTTCACTGAGAGAATGGTTGAATCAGGTACTGTCTCTGTCAGAACGTGGTTTTTGGTGTATAGAATAAGAAGAAACATAATGGAAATAAGTTTTTGTTTGTTTGTTTGTTTGTTTTTTTCTGCAAGAGGCTGAGCTACAAGAAAAAGGTTATTTCTGTATTTTCATAAAAGTCTTTAGAAGAGAGACTTAGGATTTGTGTAGTGAGACAGTATAGATATAGATTGCACATAGCATCTATATTGTTCTTGTGGAATTTTCATGATTTCTGTAGTAATTTCCATGATTTTTAATTATTATTATTTTTTTAATTAAAAGATGTTGGACTGGGCAATATCTCCAAATGTTATGTTATCTCTATTGCCCATGTTTCACTAATATCTCACTTCTATGGGAGACAATAGAACCTCAGCAGCCTGTGAATAATTCTGTAGCTGTACCTTTTAAGTTATTAATTCTTGTTCTTCCTCCTTTGTGCCCTTCCTCCTTTATGCCCCTCCTCCAAGTCTTTTTGAAGACAGCTCTTCAACCTATGACTCTGAAGACATTTTGTTGTTGTTTTTCTTTTTTTTTTTTTTTCAAGAGGAAAAAAAGAATTCTTTCCATATATCTTTATTGGTTACTTTTTCTAAGCAGCTTGTGAGTCATCCTTGCCCTTCTTCAAATCCATTTTTAGTTGATGTGTAAGTATGCATATAACATCCAAAATCAGACACCATGTTCTTTCACAGGCTTCATCAGTGCCAAGTTTATCAAAATATTTACCTCCAGTTCTTCTGTTTTCCGGTTCTAAATACAGAATCACAGAGAATCACAGAATTTCTAGGTTGGAAGAGACCTCAAGGTCATCGAGTCCAACCTCCAACCTAACGCTAACAGCCCTCCACTAAACCATATCCCTAAGCTCTACATCTAAACGTCTTTTGAAGACTTCCAGGGATGGTGACTCCACCACTTCCCTGGGCAGCCTGTTCCAATGTCTAACAACCCTTTCAGTGAAGAAGTTCTTCCTAAACAACCCTTTCAGTGAAGAAGTTCTTCCTAAGAACTTCTTCCTAAGAAGAACTAAGAAGTTCTTCCTAAGAACTTCTAAAGAACTACAACCTAGAATTAGTTTTTCTTTTGCAGCAAAATTGTGTTCTTGATATAATTTACAAGTCTTTGCTTTGTTTTTTGAAAGTTATTCTCCATATCAGTTTTGTATCTTTGATTTCTCTATTTCTAGGAGTATTTTTTACACTTGGTTTTGGAGTATTTTATCATGCTGATTTTTGTGTTATCTACAGAAAAGTTTCTGTGTGTTTGTTCTTTGACCATGAAGGTGCTAATGAAAATATTAAATGTAGATCTATCATATCTTTGTAATACATATCTCAAAATGTCTTCCTCTTTGAATAACTACTTTCTGAAAATGTCTTTTTTTTTCCTTATTAGATATGCAATCCCATTCTCATTATGATTTTAACTGCACTGTTATTTACTGTTTTGTTTTTTTTAAGTTCAGACAATGTCACCTAGAACTGTGTAACTGTTTTAACAAAGGTCAAAATATGCCACATTTACTACTTTCCTTTATCTACTAAGCCAGTTACCCTGTAAAAGAAGGAAATTACATTAGTTTGACATGATTTGTTTTTGACAAATCCATGGTGGCTGTTATCATTTTAATTATCTCCAAGGCGCTTATAAGTGGATAGCTTAATAATTTGTTTGGTATCTTTGTGGGTATCAAAATGAATTCTGTAACTCCGTGGGCTCTAGTTTTTTTCACATCAATTTTGTTTTGTTTTTGTTTATTGAGGGGAGTTTAGGGGAATCTGTGTTTTTGTTTTAAATATATAGGTGAAATATTCTCCTTTTTATAGTCATCTGGAATCAACCTCATCCGCTGTAAGGTCTCAAACATACTTATTAATTGTCCAGAGATTGTGTTTCATGCTTTCAGGAGACTTTTGACTATATCCTGTTTTGAACTCAACCAGCCATCTCCTTCCTTCTCCCTTGACTCACCTACCTCAGATAGCTAACATGAATGAAGAAAATTTAATTTTCTTCAGTAGAAAATGTTTTCCTTAGGTCAGAAGTGAGGCTTTGAGAGGAATTGGATCCTTGCACTTCAATGTATATGTTGATAAATGAGTTAATAAAAGAAATGTAGCTGTTTTGTAAAGTTTTTTGGAGCCTGGAGAAGCATTCACTAAGGTAGGTAGCTGCAGAAAAACATGGTAAAGTCTGCCTTACTTTAGTACCTTGTGTGGAGAAAAAGATATTAAAAAAAAAAAAAAGAAACAGGTATTTAGCATGCAAAAGACACTTAATTTCTGTCAGCAAAGCCAGTCATATTGAACTAGGCATTGTGGAAAAAGCATGAGACCACCTAAGCAGTCAGTTTATTGCATATGTAAGTATAAGTGAATAAGAACATATGGTGACAGCAGCTCTCAGGATCCAGCTGAACCAGAAAAAGGAACCAAACCTGTAGGTCTCGATGCAAGACAGTTGTCCTGCTGAGAGAAGAGGGACCACACACCTATATTCACATACAGTCAGTGGACTGAGCCACAGTTTTTTTGGTTTTGTGTATTGTTTCTACTTCTGAACCCCAGGGCGAAAAGGAGAGAGAGTAGATGATGCAAGTCCTTTAATTTCAGAACCTTACTATGAAAAGAGCAAAACACGCAAACTAAATGCCAATGTTTCTGTTTAAATAAGCACACTTCTGTTGGTGAAGTTTCCTGTGAGTGTGGACTGTTCAATCATGGGCAGTAATCTATCAATTATACCTACACCTCTGTGCTATGTCTGAAAAGCAAAGACACTGGGGGGAGGAGAAAAAAAAAAAAAAAAAAAAAGGAAGAAATCACTGTACATCTTTAGTCTCTGCAACTTTTTTTCAACCTCTGTGGTGGACTTCAGACCTCTACATCCATCTACCATGGAAGAGGCTTAGATGTTGCCTCTGTTGCCAAGAATTCACCATTTCCTCGCTTCTGCTCTACCCTAGCTCCTCTTTGAACCTGGTATTCAGGACAAGAGAAATGAGTGTAAACAGCAGAATGCTTTTAGCAAAACTATACCATTCCTGCTCTGTCTGGACTTGGGCAAAACAGAGGACAAAACAAAAGGAATGAATTAGTTTGGAGAATGCTACTAAAGCTTGGAATATGAACTCTGTGCAGTACGAGCTGCACAGGAATTGTTGGCTTCAGAATCAACCTTAAATTCCTTGGCAAGTAAGACACGTAAGCCTAATACAAACCACAAATACATTTGACTTTTGCCCAGATAGAGTCTTTATCCTTTCTAATTTGTTGCTGAATGTCATACTTGTCCATTTTGTTTTGGAAATAAATATTCTGGCTTTGAAAACGTTGGCTGCTTTGGCAGTGAAACCATGTTTTTAAAGCTGTGAGATTTCCAGTTTTTTTCAAAGAGAAATCTACAGTTTATGACTGTTTTTTGTTTGAGATTGGACTATCTGAAATGAAGAGGAGAGTCAGAATTCTCCAGCACAATGTGTATGTTCAGTCTATTCCTTAGAAAGGAATACAATTTCATGATGCTGCTGTGAGTTTGAACCATAGTAATATTGCCATCTGAAATCTGTAAAAATTAAAAAGAAATAAAAAGTTAAGAAGTTGCACCATCATCATAAGGACTTAGTGACAGAGTTGGAACCTGAATCCAGCATTCCTAAGTTCTGATCCCTGATCAGAAAGGTCAAAATTCCAGGTCAAAATCAGAGGGTGTTTCATGTAACGAGATAATAGACAAAAATATTGGGTTCCAAATTAGAAAAGGTGGTGTATTTCCATTTAAACTCCTGGACAGTTTGCTGGCGGGGGGGGGGGGGGAATCTCTGATCCAGGAGCTATATTTTTTCTTAGTAGACTTCTGTATACAATTGACTAGTATTTTCTAACTGGACATATTGTATGTGAAGATGAGTAAAAGTAGAAGAAAAAACATAAGGGACTTTTTAGTAGGGAACCATGACCATGGAAAGCAGAAGATAAAACTGGAATCTCAGATGCAAGGTGTTTCTTACCTTCAAGATTTTACGTTTGATCTTTTTGTTTAGAGTCTTTGGACACATTAGTTACCGTTCAGATTGGGAACTTGTGAAGGTGGACTTCAGGCCATCCTTCCCCAGGGAGTGTACTGATGATGACTATGAATCCTGGGATCTCACAAATCTACAGGTATGCACTGTTAAATGCCATAACTTTTATGTATCTGAAAGATCCGTGTACTGCTGTGTGCTAGGAAAATATTTCCTAATAGAATTTGGATGACACTTCACAAGCTTTAATCTCCTTAGGCTGGTATTTTGTTGATGTTAAAATTGTTTAAAAAGGGGGAGTATTTTGTGTTCCCTTTAGTTGTGTGAACTGTATTCTGGGAAAAGTGGAAATATATGTGGTGGTCTGCCATAATAATAGGTGGTCCTAATGGATTACGAACCATTACCATAAACTAAAATCTGTATTATTGATTGAAGCAATTTCAACATGTAGTCATATGTTCTGCCAACTTCTTGACCACATGCTGTATTCATATATAAATTGCCACATGTAAAGTCCATTCCAGACATAATTTAGGATCTCAGTAGACTGATCCTGTAATAGAGTCCAGTTATTTGGGGCAATACCATTTCTGCAGAAATGCATTAAGTTTGTGCTTATCCTAGTGCTCTGGCCAATTCCATTTTGGGGAAGCTACATTCTCTATGTAATGTATTGATTAAACAGACTAATGTGAAGAGTTTTGCATTAAATAGGAATTAGTCATATTTATTCTTACTCATTCTAATTATTGTGTTTGTTTCTTCCTAAATATTTGTTCTCTTGCTCTGCATGTTTCTTTTTCTTATTTCTTGTTTCTTTTTTGTATACTGCTTTGTGTTAGTACAGTTCTCCAACTTTCACTTGTTTCTCATGCATATTTTTATTGTTCTTCTTTGAAATTGCTGTGTATTTTGAAAGGATGTAATATACGACTGAGCCTAAACAGTAACATTTTCTTGGGATATTGACATTTAAATGTCTTTCAGAAAATAAAAGCTACTAAAATGACTCTGATAGAGCACTTACAGCTGCCCTATTACGAGTAGAGTGTTAGATTCAGATGGTCTTAATTCTACCTGTGAACATGTGCCTGGTGCTTCCTGTTGACTGCCTACACGAGATATGGTCATTTAGATAGAACTTCAGCCATCTGAATCAAGACTGATTTTTTTAAATGCACTTTTGTATGCTTGTGCCTGGATTATGCACACATGAAACGTGGGTTAAACTGCACTTGAATTTTCATGCATATCTTTGTATTTGTGCCCGGAAATATGGTGTATGTTACAACCCTGTAATGTCCCAGTAATGGATGTGAAAGCTTTGTATACTTACACATTTGAATTGAATTGAATTGTGTTGTGTTTTTGTTTTGATTTTTTTTTTCCTTCTTAGAGTCTGTTATCCTACAGTCTCAAGTTCAAAATACATTGATCACATTTTTATAGTCTCCTCATAGATAATTTGCTGTAGATTGCTCTAGAAATTGATGACTTGATACCAGTGTCCAGTCTTGGCAATAAGACCAGCCTTTCTCATGACAACTTAAGATCACATCTGCATGGTGTAGGTTATTCTGTCCAGTAAGTCTGGTGCTTTGATGTCCAGGGCGATCGATGCATCATGGGTCAGCAGAGGAGCTTTCGGAAGAGGAAAATTTCATCATGGTGCATTAAAGGGAGAAGTTTCACGTCAGCTCTCACATCCAAAGTCTGTGAATGCACGAGCTCTGATTTCTTATGGTGAGTCTGCCTGTGGACCTTCAGATTTACCACTAGAGAAATGTTACATAGAGTTTGAGGGGTTTATTTTCCTCCTTTTGCACCTCCCCCTGCATAGCTGTGTGCAAACAACCAAGAAACAATGCAAAACATAGAATAACAGGGTGTTTTTGCATCTGCTTTTGTTTAAAAACGTTGCCATGCTTTAAGTATTTGTCTCATGAATCCTGATGTCTGTTGATCAAGACTTCAAAATGACGATTGGATTGATTTGTAGGGCAAGCAAACCTGTTCCATTTACAAATTAAGCAAACAACAGAAGAAATGTGTTGGTCCAAGTGGCAAGGAATACCTTTTAAAAATCTAAGCTACCAAGAGAGTTAATTTTTCAGAACTGACAAAGTAATTGCAACCAGTTTTGCCCCCATGGGTACACAACTCCTGTTATAAAACTACAATTAAAACAGAACTACCTTCATAAAGTTATGTGTCCAACTATCAGGAGATAATATTAAACAAATCTCCCTTGCTGTTAAAGTAATCACATCTATCTCAAATTAGATTAGTGAATAAAGTGGGGATAGTAATGTGTTTGGTGTTGATGTTTTTCAGTGATTATGGATTTGAGCGCTCTGCACCTCTAAAGTCACAGTCTAGCAAGTGTTTCGCTGACTTTTGGTTTAACCCAGAAGCACCTCCCGAAGACTGTGTGCTGGGGCAGGCATACACCAGCAGCACTGGGTAAGTTGATTTTGTATTTGACTGGCTTGCAAGAGTCCAGGCTTCCACAGTGGAGGAGTGGTGTTAAGGAAACGTAAATGGCACAAAATGAAAAAAAAAAATAAAAAAAATAAATAAATGCAAGTGGTAAACTGCGCTGGCTGACTTATAGCTTGTGCAGAAGCTTCCTACAGACTAATGAAAGATAAATGTTACTTTAAACATTCGCAGCAGTTCAAAAACTAATTTGAGAAGAGGGGGAGCTGTCTTGTTCCTTTTCTTTTTTTTTCCTAGTAACTGCAGGGACAGCTAATAAGCATTGCTATACTTCTGATACAAATGCCTATTCAAAGCCTTTTCTTTTAGCCCCCAGACCAATTTTCAGGCTGAATCCAATTAATTTACTCCAAGGAATAAGTAACATCTCACAGAACTTTCCACTGTCTCTCACGTCCATAGGGATAAGGAGCTGTACAGAGAACGAATTATTTTCATGACCATATGGGACACTCAGAATCAAAGAAAAGCTTTAGTAACTGTAAACAATATCACACAGAATGTACACTACAATGTATTCTGACGTCTGTGCTGAGAATAACTTGCAGCTGGCATCTATTCTGGCTTATCATAACATCATCTCTGTCGGTTGTGGAGATGAGAACCAAATGATGAAATGTCAAATCTGGCAATAGAATCATGGTCTCTGTGTATATTTGCCTTACTGAGGAAAATGATGCCTTTTGGGTTGTGGCTGACAGCTGTGATATGCAGAGTTTGAATTCAGAAGAGTGAAATCTGACTCCAGTTTTAAAGGATGTTTAAAAAATAACGTACCTGAGTGAAACTGATCTGTAAATACTTACTGTACACTTCCAAGTTTTTCTTTATTAACTCCTGAAAGGCATTAGCTTTTTACCCTTTTATATTGTTTTGTGAAATAAATGCTGCAAGTGTTCAAAGAAATGCGTAGATTTGAGAGGAGTAGATAAGCATAGATAAGAAATTACTTTGACATATGTTTAGTGGTTTAATTTCTTCCTGATCTTTGGGATTTTAACCAACCACATGTAATGCACAAGTAGAATGGGATAGGATAGAGGCTTGAGTTTGACAATAAATTTGAACAGAAAAATGCTGGAGCCAAGATCTCGAGCACTGAAGACTGATGAGAGCTAGGAAGGGGCATGGCAGAGAGGACAGGAGAATACTCTGTTGATAGCAAATCAACAGAGGCATGGCCAATAGATCGAGGGAGAGAATTGTCCCCTTCTACTCTGCCCTTGTGAGGCCCCACTTGGAGTGCTGCATCCAGATATGGGGCCCCCAGCACACAAAAAGGTGTGGACCTGTTAAAGCGGGTCCAGAGGAGGGCCCTGAAGATGATCAGAGAGCTGAAGTGCCTCGCCTATGAAGAAAGGCTGAGAGATCTGGGGATGTTCAGCCTGGAGAAGAGAAGGTTTCAGGGAGACCTCATTGCACACTTTTAGTACTTAAAGGAGGTTTATAGGAGAGATGGAGAACAACTTTTTACATGGATACATAGTGATAGGATAAAGGGGAAAGATTTTAAACTAAAAGAGGGGAGATTTAGATTATAAGTTAGGAAGAAATTCTTCACTCAGAAGGTGGTGAGACACTGGAACAGGTCGCCCTGTTGCTTCAGAGAAGCTGTGGATGCCACATCCCTGGAGGTGTTCAAGGCCAGGCTGGATGGGTGGGTCCCTGGGCAACCTCATCTAGTGGGTGGCATCCCTGCCCATGGCAGGGACTTAGAACTAGATGGTCTTTAAGGTCCCTTCCAATCTGAGCCATTCTGTGATTCTATGATCTTGGAGGGCTGATCACATATGTTTCTAAATTTGAAAGGACAGACTCTTCCATTGCATACAAATGAAATCCTGATCATGCTTCACTCTGTTTTTCCAACAGCTTTCACTCAGTAGAGCCATGTCCCCGAGAATTTTTTTTTGCATCACAAGTTGTTTTTTTTATCATCTGCAATCTTGTCTGTTTATGAACCCAAGCAATATTCATTAGCTACTGCCACATTCAGTGATTCTGATGGTGTTCTGCTCACCTCCAATTCACTGTGCTCGCTGCTTACTGTTTTTGCAGGTACAGGAAAGTTGTTTCTAATGTGTGTGAAGGTGGCATAGACCTGCAGCAGAACTTAGCACAGCATATGTGTCCACTGATTGCTCCCAAGGGACTTCAGATCAGCATCAGAGGAGAAAGCCTGGCTGTTAAGCCTGGGGAAGACATCACCTTCATTGTCAGACAAGAGCAGGTAGTAATGAACATTGGCTTTATGAAAGTTTCCTTGCTATTTTTAGGGTTTATTTCTCTCCTAGTTGCTTTACTGCTGAATGAGATTAATTTGTGCTTGAAACAAATATGAATGACTTTCTAAATATTGAAACTTCTGTTTCCAAGTGAATCAGGCAATCCTGTAAACTCAGTGAACCACAAAGTTTTGCCCAGAGAAGGGGATTTGTCTCCTCAGCAGCATGTTCAGACATTATTCCTTAAAGGCATCAGCTTCTTGGAAAATCAAAGGAACTAAATTACCAAAATCTTCTTGAACTGAAAATTTCATCTGCTATATCAGAGAAGAACAGAAATGCAGAGAACCTTTAATATTTTGGCTTAAGTGCTTTTGAGAATCTGCCTTTCAGTAAGGAATCAGGCAAAGCTGTACAGAAATCAGCAAATAGCGCAACATAAATATGTTTATTATGTATTAGTTATGTTGACAAAGGTCTGTGCCCCTCCCCCCCCCCTTTTTTTTTTTCTTTTTATTGAAAGAGACAATGCCCTGATACCCTGAGGCCCTGACTAAAGGCAAAGAGTAATTTTCAGATGTGGTGTTTGCCCTGGGTATGTTTTTTAATGCTTGTGGGTTTTTGTTTTGTTTTGTTTTTTGTTTTTTGTTTTTTGTTTTTGGTATTAGATTCTAACTGTTATGCTCAGGTTACAGGAGTATTTCCTGCCTAACCCCAACTATTTGTAAAACTTCACATATTTTGGCAAATCTGTGTGATATAAGTCAAGCACTTGGGATTTATTTCTCTCAGAGAATCAGAAGAGTTATGTGCAGGATACAGTGCTGCCTAACCCATCACAAGTTGTGGTTCCAAAAGCTTGCAGAGCAGTAACAGTTGCATGGCAAGTTGTGCTTCCTTCTCTTTTCTCTAACTTGCTTTGAAGTGTTTACTGGAAGACTAAAGCATTTGGTTGTAATTTGGAATCTAATGATTGACAATTTCACTTTCCCCCCCCCAACCCCCCCCCAATGAAACGTTCTGAAGCTTTCATGAATCTCTGCTGGCAATAGGTAAAAATTAACACAACTGTTCAAAAGTCTTCCAAAGTCAGAGATCTTGAAGGGAATCCCGTGCTGTGTTTCCTCAAGCCTTTGCTCAGTACACAGAACGGGAATGGAGATTTAGAAGAAATGTAACAGTTTGCTGCCCCCTATGGTTAACAATATTTACACTCAAAAGTCCTGAGCATTGCTTAGGATTTAATACATACAATAAAGTCTAATGAGAATTCTTAACAATTGGTGAGTTTAAAAAAGAAACTACAGTAAGATAAACCAAAACATACCGCTTTCTCGCCCTGCTGAACAACATTAATTTACTGTTTTATGTGAAGGCATGCTACTAGATGTGGGAATGCCAGGCATCAGGGAGTAAAGAAAGCAGGACGTGTATGTTTGGGCAGCTTGCAAGTGACCTTAGAAATAATAATTTACTTTTATATTACATTTTATTTTATATTATATATAAAATTTTTATACTATCAATTATTTCTTCCAAATTCTGTTGGCTATTTGTATGAATAATTAATGCATCAATCGAAACCCATCAGTTTTGTGTGGAAACGAAATTCCTAATTCTGGTATTAGGGGAACTAGGCTGAATTTTCTCTATGTGATTATATTTTTTTGCCTGTCCACTGCTCTGTCTTTCCTGGTCAGGGAAGCAGAAATGCCCTGGTATTTTGGAGACAGCACTCCCACCTTTATACTAGATATTAGATACTAAGATATTAGATACTAGATACTAAGATATTAGAATAACACATTGAGAAAAACTTATATCCACTGGCTTTTAACATTGGTTTCTGTTTCACCTGGAGAAAATATGCATGTATACTTGTTAGCATAAGAAAGAGCTAACAAGAACTCTTTGCAAGTTAATGTCATCTAAATGGATTCCACTTACTGGCACATTACTGGCAAGAAGACATGTCTTTTTGCTTTAAACTTTAATAATACGTTATCTCCACTGCTAAATTCTACCCATCTGTTGTCAAAATAAAGATGCTATTTGGGAAAAAAAAAAATAATTCACAGTGAAGAAGCTTTCAAGGTCCTTTGTATGTGTTGAAATATGGTGTTAGGTGTTTGATAACCCTACAGGTTCCTTATTATGAGTATTCTTTTACATGATAAGCAATGCTCTTTCATCTGATAAAACATGGAAGAAAATCAACCAAACTGCAAAATAATAAAAGGAGAAAGAATAGTCTGTTTTCCTTCCCTTTGTAATGCAAGCATTTGAAAGTTTTAGACTTTGTTGCCTCCTTTGATTTTACATTACTGTTGCTATTTGGTATTAGATTTTGATGTAAAACTATTTCAGAAAATGGCTTATGGGGAAGTGAAGTGTTTTTTGAATACTTCAGAAGATGTTGATCCTTCTCTGGTCTAATTGCCGTTCAGGTCACATTACTAGTGTATGTATTCCTTTCCTGGAGGCATTGATGATTTTTAAACCAACACTGTGTTTTTACAATATGAAGGATTTTCTATGAAGCCTGGTCCAACAACCTGTTTTAACTGCATGACTGTGATGGCAGTGTGCTGTGAGATGCAGGAAGGAGCATGTTGCTGAAGATAGAGGAGAAAAGGCAACTCATTAAGACACTGCTGCCAGTAGCATTAAGACAGTGTTGCTGCTCACAGCTAAAATGAATTTTCCTTTGATTCCATCCATATGGCCAGTCCACGTAGCACAGGCCTGACTTCTCTCATGAGCAGCCACACCATGACAACATGAGTGATGGGCATATATTTGTCCTTTGACAACAGTATCAGTCATTGCAGTATTTTAGGCCTAAGTTTAGGAAGACCGTGTCGTTTAAAGGAGCACTTAACGGAAGTGCAATGAATTGTAAATTATGTGAGATGCTTAACATGACAGAAGTATTTGGCTGGTCTTTTAAAGTCTTTACCAAACTCAGCTCAATGCTCTGCTTCATTAAACATGCATCTAATTTTTCAGTAGAGCATGCTAGTTCTAGACAAGCCGGGAGCTCTGTGTAATGCAGTACAACTCTGAAGAAGGTATCAGCTTGAATTCTGGAGGCCATAAAGTTGACACTTGGAGAGTATGGTTAGAAGGTGCTGTGAAAATGGTCTAGCCCACTTAATTTTGCTTTATTATTGCATATGCTAGAAGTTTACGGTCAATCAGTTACTATGAGCCACTGGATAAGCTGTAATTTGCAAACAAGAAGAGCATAACACAAGAATTTAGGGTTGTCTTGCACCATTATATTAATTAATGTCCAGATACACTAAGATAGGATTGATGGTTTCTGTGTCATACAACTGGGCCGAGTGGTCTGGAGTGTTTTGTTTTAAGGTAGTGCCTTACTGCAGAAAGTTAGCATACAGCATTTATTGCTCTAAAATCTTTGCAATGAGTTCAGTGGTTTTACTGTAGCTGCTGCAATTGAGTCAAAACATCTGGCTGGGGCTGGAAATACTGTGATTCAGGAAATGGTTAAAATAATGCATCTTGTCTATTTAGGTTCTGATCATTTTAAATATTTTTATATATTCTCCTTTTAGGGTGACATATTGAATACCAAGTACCAGGTAGATCTTGGTGATGGCTTTAAGGCAATATATGTGAACCTCACAATGACTGGAGAACCCATTCGTCACCGCTACGAGAATCCTGGGATTTACCGTGTCTTGGTGAAGGCTGAAAATGTTGCTGGGCACGATGAGGCTGTGGTGTTCATCCAAGTGAACCGTAAGTTACATTTTTATTTTTACTTTTACTCTTCTGCATACAAACCTTGTGACAACTATGAAGTAGTTAAGAATTACTAGTCACAATTAGGAAAAAATACATATTTTTTCAATAACCTCATGCAATCTTCCACTGCTGTATGTTATTACTGTAGAGGCTTGTAAACATAATGTATAATGAGGTCAGAGTTAGTTTTGTTTAGATTTAGAAGAAGGATGGTGTATTAATATTTTAAATAGCAAGCATTCCGCAGTTCAAATCTCAGGTTTGAACCCTCTTCCTAACTCAAGACCCTATTGTCAGTCTTAGCAGCTAAAATTTAGCACTTCAAGCTATGTCTTTTTAGGAGATTTTAGGTGCTGTATGAAGCAAGTGAACAGACATATTGAGAAAAGTATGATCTCTTGTACAGTTTTAACAAAGTACAAGTTGATGGAAGGATCAAAATCTTAACATTTCTAAAAGTCAGGTTGCTTATTAAAGTCCTTGAATCTAGTTTTAGATCATTAATTTTCACAAAGTTTTAAAGTGTTACTTGAATTTAATTTCATATTGGCAGGCAGTATTACTTGACTTAAATCTGTCTCCCTCTCTTCTTAATTAAGATCTAAAAAAAAGCATTTAATAGATTCAGAAGAAAAGACTAGCATGGCACAGGGAGTATCATGCACCATCACAGGCTTAATGTACCTCAGCCACCTCATAATTGAAATGAAGAAGGAAACTCATAACTGGAACTGAATTTTCCTCTTACTTCAAGATTCAAGACAGCCATTGCTTTGTCTGTTTTCAGATGTGTCAAAACTTCAGAAACAAGTAACATCAAAGGAAAAGATATATTCATTTTGTATTCTCCAGGTGTCTGTTTCCACTGGTGGGAACAGTGTCTTCCATCCTAATCCCAAAGCAACAGAAAGCAATGGAACCACATACAAGGCTGTGCACAAATCCTTGTGTTTTATGTCGGTCTTTCTGGTGGGATGCTGCTATATCTGCATTTTGCTCTTCAGAATCTGAGTCCAGCATTTCCAGTTGTGCTTTAATTAACAGATGGAGCCCAATCCATTAATGCTAATGTCCAATCTCCTATTAAGATCAAATGGAAATGGTCAAAATCTAATTCTCCATCTCTGTTTCATTATCTGTTTATTCATTGTTTGTTTTTTTTTAAAACATTTGACAACTCCAGAGAGCTCAGATAAATTTCTTAGTTTTACCTTTATTTTTTAGGAGTTTATGCATGTTGAGAAGTAGATTAAATACAGAAGTCTGTAAGTAGAAGCACAGTTGGTAGATCTTTAAAAGCAATGAACACCAAAAACTATGTGTAACATCTTCTCTCCCCGGAGAATATCTTCTAATTGTTCAGAAGATGACAAATGGTAACAAGCCCTGATGGAAAGCTGAACAATTGCTTTCTCAAAATGTGGTTCTGATTTGACCTACATCTGGATAAACAGTAAAAATAAAAGATGTCAATTGTGTTTTATGCAGTGGTTTTACAAATTGCAGTAGCCTGAGGTATTTTCTCAAGAATAAAATGGCAGGGTCTTTAAGAGGAATTTGGTACTGAAGTACAGAGTCAGTGGAGTACTAAAAGCAGACTTGGTTATTTCTGAACTCATCTTGAGCTTCTCTGTGGATGTTACAAATGATCCAGAAGATACATGGACGCATGTTACCCAGCATGCTTGAGTAAACACTTCACATGGGATTTACAGTGTTTATTTTTTAAAGTAAATTATGAGATTAGAGGAAACTAGTTGGAAAAAAATAATATGATATTTCTAAATTTTAGAGAAACAATAACAGCTGCTCAGGGCCAGTTTTTGTTGTGGAATATCAAGAAAGCAGAAATGTCCAGAGTCCTTCTTTCACTCTATTTCCATCTGATGTATTCACAGAGAAATTTTATGAGGGGCAAATGAAATATTTTTAAATCCCATGAAGTTCTGTTGGTATGAAATGCCATGGGGCATAATAATATAGGGCAAATATATAAAATTTAGCTTGTGATTTGTGTTTTCTGATCCTGATGACAAAATCTACAACTTGTTAATAAACTGTAAGATAAATTAGAACAAGTCTGATAGTATACATGTCAATAGATAATGCAGAATAAAAAGAACTCAGGAAGAAGTAGACATGCATTTTCTTCTTCATGACATGAAACCAGAGTCACTATAGTGTGTGATAAGCTTGGTGATATATATATTTTGCGGGGGAGGGGAGGGGTGGTAGTGGTAGTGGTAGAAAATGACATGGAAATGATATGACAGCCTGGAAAAGTGCACTGAAATTATAGTTCGGTTAAATGGTTAAACAGAAATAATATAAGTCAACTTCATTCCTAATTACGAACATTAGAAAGTGCTATGAAGCTTGTTCAAATGCATTACAGAATGATATGACTGAGAAGAACAGGACTTGCAGTAATTATTAGCTCTTTCCTGTATAGAAATGGCAAACTCATGATTCAAGTGCCAAACAACTTCCCCTATAAACAAAATTTTGAAAAAGACAGTAATCTTCTTCAGGACCAAAGCCATATTTCAAAAAGATCAGTTTCCTCTGTAAGAATGGAAATATATGGCAAAATCAAACAGTGATGCAGATTCTCTCCAGAATGTATTTTGCATCATCAGAAAGAAAACCTGTTTTCTAGGAGGAGAAGATTTAATTGGAATTCCTACAGTTTCTGAATTTTCCTCAAGACACCAGCAACAGAATGAGCATCTTAATTCAGCTTTGGTAAAAAAAACTACTGAAGAAACCTTTTGTTTAAACATCCAGAATGAATTGAACTTGAATTCAGGTAGATAGTTAAAGAGTCCTCAGTGAAAATTCAGAATGAAAGTAGAGCCTTAAGTTTGGATGAAGCAGCACAAATTCAGGTTGAAGTGAGGTGGAAAAGGAGAATGTGCACAGTCTAAACAACTTGCTCTCTCAGAGAAATTCAATGCACTGACTGAATTGATTGAAAGTGAATGGGAAGTGACTTCAGTTAATGAAAGAGAGTAGGAGAAAGGCCTTAAACCAATGTTAATTACCTTTGAGTTTGAAATGATGAGATGAAAGACCTTGTGTGAATGAAAAGATACTTAAAGTAGAACAAAAATGGATGTATTAGTATTCACTCTGGGTAATTAATGCATTTTTTTTTTACTACACAGCGTTTTTGTATCCTGAACAGATTGTGCAGCTTAAGGTAGTTTAAGCATTGGTTGCAGGAAGAACGGCTGAAAACACGACAGACACTAGTATGGTCAGATCATGCTCTCCTTTATTACCCGAATAGCCTGACTTTTATAGCAAACTTAACAGGGGCGGATAGTGTCTCACACAAGATTATTGGTCAAAAGCACTCGGACAAATAACTGCAAGAAAAATACCCCACCTGCAAGAAAACAACCCCCTTGTGATTAGCAGTCACATAGATCCTTGAAGCCAGCTGCTGGCAACAATATTTTTCTAAATTCCTCAATTGGGCAATGTGGGAACACTGTCATGGGAACTTCTCATAGTCATCCTGGTAGCTTGGTTTACTCAGCTGCAGCAAGTCATAGCCTCCTTGCTGTTTCAAAAATCCCTCAACAAGCATTTCTTAAGTTAAGAAATTATAGTTGTAACATTATAATGTATATACATAGAAATTATAACCAGATATTCTGAAAAATATACACTCAGAGACAAAGATATAATTTCAAAATTTCAATTGTACTTCAAAGGAAAATATGCCATTAAGATGGATTTATCTGATTTTATCTTAATGATGTGTTTCTTATATAGAAACACAGAATGGTTTGGGTTGGAAGGGAACTTAAAGATCACCCAGTTCCAACCACCCTGCCATGGGCAGGGACACCTTCCACCAGACCAGACTGCCCAAAGCCCCATCCAGCCTTGAACACCTCCAGGGATGGGGGCATCCACAGCTTCTCTGGGCAACCTGTTCCAGTGCCTCACAACCCTCTGAGTGAAAAATTTCCTCCTAACATCTAAACCAAATCTCCCCTCTTTTAGTTTGAAATGGTTCACCTTGTCCTGTCATTATCTGCCTGAGCAAAAAGTTGTTCTCCATCTTTTTTATAAGCCCCCTTTAAGTATTGAAAAGCTGCAGTGAGGTCTCCCTGGAACATTCTCTCCTTCAGGCTGAACATCCCCAGATATCTCAACCTTTCTTCATAGGAGAGGTGTTCCATCTCTCTTTATATACCTTCTATATAAATAATAATGCATACAGAATTTGTAGAAAAAATAATCTGAAAGGGACAAACATTCAAAAAGCACACTTAGTGCACAGAGGTTATCTGTCTTGATTTGCAAATAAATGCTCCCCTGGTGTACCCACTATTTTAAAGCAGGCATTAATGAGAGCTTATGTGTGGTGAGCCTAACAGCTGATATTTTATAATACAAATGAATACTCAGCAACATTTTTATTCAGTTTTCTGCTTTTCACTTTGCAGTTCGAAAGATTTGTTAGATTTCTATTTATTTGATCCCTTATTACTTAAAATAAAGCTGAGATTGCCTTTTTCATTTTTTATCTGGAATGTATGCGTATGGTCTCTAAAATTGAACAGGCACCAAAAAAAGTACGACAAAAAGTACACCAAAAAAAGTGCAGCATAGAGGTGCATCTTTATGATCCATCACATTGCTCAACAATTTTGTTTTTCTCTATGTTTTTAAATTATTTTATTTTTGGTTGAAATCATCCAATTATGCCCATAGCTTTCAACACAGGCAGGAGAGAGAGAGAAAAATAATTTCAGGACCTTATGTTGTACAGGTAATAAGCCTTTGGGGAAAAAAAAAAAAAAAAAAAAAAAGGCATTAATAAATTGATGGATTCAATTGTATTTCAGTGATGGTTCAATGATGTTTTGGGAACTTTGTTCAGCTCCACTGCAGGCTTTAAATTTAGAAGTGGTTCCAGTCATTGGCAGAAACCAGGAGGTGAATCTGACAGCCATCATATTGCCCAAGAATCCTAATTTGACAGTCTTCTACTGGTGGATAGGAAACAATCTTCAGGTACATGAATTGTTTTGGCTGAGATTATTTTCAATCTCTTTCCAGTAAAGATTGAGTGACACTTTATTTTAATGGAAATACTACCACGTTACATGACTTCTTTCAGACCATCTTTCATTCCAAATAGACACCTATATCCTGTGCAAGGAGTATCTAACATCCCTTGCTTTATCACATACTTTTAAGGTGTTCATTTCCCTTTATTCCTATTTATGTGGAAATGGAAATTTCTCTTCTAAAACTTGTTTAAATTTCCAAACCATATTCATTTTGAAGGAAAAACAATTGTGTTTAATTACTTAATGGGGGGCAGGGGAAAACAACAACAACTTGTGGAAAGGTGCATTTGTGATCACAGCACTGGTGAATGATAAAACTTGGATTTATGCACTTCCATGTTGATTGTGTGAAATTCTGAAAATCTAAATACTGCACAGAAATGTATATATATTCATTTTATACCTAAGTACTTTCTGGGAGCCTAAAACAGGGAGTCTAAACTAAACGGTGATATCAAAACTAGAGAGGATATCAAAAAAAGGGTATCAAAACAGTCAGAGCACTTAAACAATATAGTGGTATTTATTTGGGAGTACAAAGTCTAGATACGCATAGCCTAGAGCAATAAATAACCAAGTATTGCCATTGGGAATACTTGTCTAGCTGGGTTAATTTTTTTAAGGCAGTTTTTTCAATAACAGATACATAAAATATTTTCTTTATGAGGGAGACAAAGTATGACACAAGAATGATTTCAGATAAGTGCAGTGAACTTTTGTCTTGCATATGTGTGGTCTAACATAATCCTTGTCTGTATCTGTTCATTGTAACTGAGTTTACCATTGCCAGAATAGGCACTGCAGATTGATTTAGTCTTTTGGAGGGTTTCGTAATTCATACAGATGTGGTCAGGGAGCAGATTAACTCAGCTCCACCTTGGAAGTTACAATAGACTGGTGCACTTCCATGGGTTGTGCTCTCAGCTGACTAAAGTAATCCATTTGACCTTGGCTATAACCCACATTTTTTGAGGCAAATGACTTGCTGAATGTGATCTTGTAAAGATCTGTGAGCCTGACTCAAAATCTATTTATTTCAGTGGGATCTGTATGAAAACCTAATACTCTACCAATTATTCTAACAGAAATATTTGCCCAGTCTGGCAGTTTTCTGCTTATAAAAGATCCATCTGGGGAAAGAAACAGTCTTTGAAAATTATAATCAAGTAATTTGATAAAATGTTGATCATCAGTCTAAAAAGTAATTGGTCTGAAACCTTCTCTGCTGATATTTTTAGTGGCTCTCTGTTCAGATGCTATTATGGTTGTTGAAATTCTATTTTCAACTTTTCTTTGTTTTTAAAGCCACTTCTTACATTGGACAATTTTCTGGTAACGAAGTTTGCTGTAACAGGTGATGTCAGAGTGACAGTGCAAGCTTCCTGTGGGAACTCCATGCTTCAGGATTCAAAAGTTGTCCATGTTTTTGGTAAGACTTTACTCATTTATTTATTTATTTATTTATTTATTTATTTATTTATTTTCACATGTACGTGTTTTTATATAACTTTTAAACCAGTCCTGGCAGAACTGAACCTGTTGAATAATCATATGTAATGCCACATTTAATTCCTAAAGTTAGAGGGTTAAAGTGTCACTTGGTAACTTCATGAAGTTGAGTAGTGTGATTGTATGGAAGGGTTTCATTTGAAACCTTGTCTTTCCTTTGCTTATTGTAAAAGTTGCTGTGGTTTCCAAATGCTGTATGTGGCAATAACATTTAAATAGTATTTTGGCCTGTGACTAAAGAGTTAGTTAGAATTTCTAAATGCAACAGTTTAAATATCTCTGGAAAAAAAATAGCTCTCAGTATTAATAACAATATGAAATATTTGATTTCTATGACGATATACCACCATTCCTTTGATGTTTATCTGAAATATTTAATCAAGTGTTGCTTTGTTGTAAATATTGAACTCTTTGATAGAAGAAGCTGAACCTCAGCTCATGTTTCACATTGTGGCCTGGTGTGTTTTCTGTGTTGTATAATATGGTGACAAGGCATACTATACTGTGAAAAATGTAGTGCTGACAAATTATTTACATTTGAATTTGTGCTGTCACATGTGAGAATTGTGATATGCAAAAAAAAATCTCTTTAATACAGAACTAAAAGCTTTCAGATATCATGAAATACACAAAATGAGACATATCTCTTATCTGAACAGTGAAAGAAGGTTGTTTTGCTTTTAGTATACTTTTTTAAGTAATGATGAAAACCACACTCATGCTAAACAGAGCTTTTATAAACCTTCTCCTTTCCTGAGATAAATGGATTTAATATTTATGCTACCAATTAAAAGTGCATCCACTTTTTTAGAAAGAATATGCCCTCTTAGTGAGACAAAATCAATGTCTTTGGCTTTCTAACATTGCTTCTGCTGTTCACGTTGGCAAATTCTGATCCAAAGAGCAAGAAAGTACTGATGGAAAATACATAAACGAAAGTACATGATGGAAATAAAGAAAGCCTTGGAAAAGAAAAACATAATTATAATAAAACACAATACAACTCTGTCCAAACTGTTTGTGAGGGGCACGTTTGAGTCATGCCTGCATTCCAAATGATCTCTTTCTCTGCTTTGCATTAACTTCCCCAGGTGTTCTTCCAAGGAGCCTGTAAGGAGAAAGAGTAGATTTTAGAGACTCCTTACTGAGAAATAGCCCATTTCTAGTATTTCAGATATTTTGGACAATATCCAAATAAATGTTGTTGGAGTATTTTTTTTTAATTTTTTTTTTTTCATAGAGGACAGTAGTTAGCATTTGGCATATCATTTTTGTTCTTATTTTTGCAGCTAGTTTATGGAATATGCAAGGTATCCATTTTGCATGACGAACAGGAACATGTAATAGGCAAAAAAACATATGTTTATGATTCAGCGACAATAGAATCCATTGGCAAATTCCCATTAAAAATAAAAGAAACCAACAATGTTTGTGTGGTGCATTGTCTTTTAAAAAATTTATTGGGAATGTTATGACCCCAGAAAATGAATGTAAATCTGCTTGCTTTATTTTTTTCTTACTGCCTTTTTTTTTTTTTTTTTTTTAATCTTTAGGCACAAATTTGATGATGTTGATGAAAATACAGAAAGAAATTGAGTGCTTGACAGGAGTGTACTTTTGCTCCATGCTGCTGTAGACTGTAGGCTCCTTGGGGAAGGGTTTGTCACATACTGCAGCACTGCATAGAAAATAGACGTTCTTTTTCATATACATACACACACACACACGCACACACACATATACATATAGATGTATAAATATGTATATATATGAATACATAAATATAAAAATATATACAAAATGTTTTTTGAAATCTTTTTTTTAATGGTTTGAAAACATTCCTTTTTGTCTTTCTAGATCATTTCCATGTTCTTCCTCTGAAGTTTACTAAGCACCTGGACATGTACAACCCCGACATACCAGAGTGGAGGGAAGACATAGGGCGGGTAGTAACACGACTTCTTGCAAAGGTGCTCTTTCAGATTGCTCGTAAATGTTCCCTCTCCAGTCATAAACCTTGAAGGTTAAGTTAATGCCTTCTCATTTAGAAAAAAAAGGACACAGAGCAAAATAATAAAATGAACCTCACGAGCCACATTTCAAACAAGTTTGAGCCTAATGTCACTTCTATGGGCAAGCTGTGGATAGTGATATTGTAACATACAAAAGTTTAGTTCTAACACAGCCTAATTGGCAATTAATGCTAAATATTGCTCTATGGGATTAGGAGTAGATATCATGGCAAATACTGCTGACTCCAAAACAGCAAGAGTAGTTTAAATATGATATATGTAGCATAAAGCAAAGGGTACTGTGTAATTTAAAGACATAGTCTTTGTGTAGAAAAAAAAGCAGAGAGACTTCACAGTGTCAGTTGTATAGTCAAAAATTAGATAGAATGAACAGGCAAGCAGTTGTTACAGCTGTGGATTTTTTTAGATCATATTTGCAAAAGAAATGTGGACTGGGAGCAGTTGAATCCTGTAGATTAAATCAAGTACAAAGCTGTGCAACAGTTCTGTGTGATAAACGAAGATGACCACATAAAATCTGTGAGGTTTAGAGCTATACTCTTCAGATATACACGCTGCCAAAGTAGAGCATGCACATACAGACTTTTTGTGAGAACAATATCACTGAGTTGCAGGTTTATGATTTTTTTTTTAAGTAGTTGTGTTTGAAATTGCTGGACTTTTCCTTGATTTGCAGTAGTGTACATCAAATTTTTGAATTTTGATTTTATACAATTTCCTGCTTTTTTTTTTTTAAGCTTCACATCAAATGTCAAATTAAATTCCCATTTACACACTTCCAATAACCAGTTTCAGTCTAACAAATATTTTACCACCTTATGAAATTGCCCTTGCATTTTAGTTACTAAATCATTTGCAAAAGAATATGGACAATTTAATGCAATTTCAGTATCTGTTCCGAGAAAGGCAATGGGAAATGCCCTGAGTGTTGTCATTTCAAATTTTGTGACTGTTACATAACACATGGAGGAATTTGGGTCAGAAAACAAAATTTTCACAAACGACTTTAATAAGGGATGGATTTGACTTTCAGTGTGGGGTGCACATATTCATACCAATCTGAGCCTAGGTGCTTTTAATCTCACCCTGAGAGATTGTTCTCTGTCCCTTAAACGCAGAAGGAAAAGTAGCCTCCTTAAGCTGACGTTGGCTATAATGTATATTCTAAGTCTGCTAGGTGTCTGAACAGCTGACAAAAGATCCTAAATCGCTTAGGAATTATTTTTAAAGTTACCCTAAAAATTCAAAGCCATTGCAGAGTTTTGCTAAAACTGCATACCACTTCATTTTGCTTCTTTCCATGATGCCACTAAATCTTTTTCAATATGATAACAATGTGTAGTTCTTCTAATCTTCAAAGAGCAGCTCACATTTCAGTTAATTAATGTTTGGCTTTGTTCATGTTTTAGCTTCTGGTGGAATCCACTCTAAATGCTAGGGATCTGAAGACTAAAGAATGAAAGACCCATGAGGAATTGCTTGTGTATTTTATATAAAATACAAAGCACCCTGTTCTATAATTTGCCATATATCTTTGTCTTCACAGGAAACCAATATACCCGAAGAAACACTTATGACAGTAGTGAAACCTGGTCTTCCTACAACTGCTGACTTGCATGTGCTGCTACCAGCAAACCAGCCTAAAAGGAAGAGAAGTGTAACTAGTGATAAGGTAATCAGAGCAATGTATGTCTGGTTAAGCTAATTTTTATCGTATTTTTAAATTACTGGCTGTACTTTCATTGTCTTTATGTGGAATTAAAAGTTTCTCCCTGACTGTGTAAAGATTTCACTCCCACCTGACAAGAGACATGTAAAAGCTGGCAACAAGTATGACTTCTGTGTACGGCAGTGTTTAGACCACCTTCCTATATTAAGGAATAAGTCCTACCACGTGAGAAGATGGAGGAGAATAAATTATTATTATTCAACTAAATGCTAACCCACAATAACCGTTCTTCCCTCTTAATGCTTTTTCAGACATACAGCATTTTCACAGTAGGCCATGTTCTTCTCCACAGCATAATCTAGTGATATTTCTGTATTTCTCAAGAATAAATAATATTGATCTGTTTTTTAAACAGAAACAACAGCAATAGCATGACAGTCTGTGAAGATCAAGTAGAACAAAGAGTGTGTTCAGAACACTGATGTTTCTAAAGAGGAAGAAACTTTTTTCACTTCTTCAAAAGCAAATTAGATTTCAGGCCCAACAGAAACAGAACCTTAACAATAGACCTGTAATAGTTGACCTAAAGAGCATCAAACAGGTAGTTTCTGTCTTTTCTTTATGAGATCCTTTTCAATTGCCAAGAAACAAATGAAAATCAGAAATTAGTCCGTTGTCGTCGTTCCCCCCTCCACTCCCCCCCCGCCCCCTTCTAAACCATATCCCTTCCATAATACATGTAAAAAGTATATGCCAGTAGAAAATAAGAATACTGTGCGGTCATTTTTTCTAAATTACTATTTATGATACTTGTCCTTTTGCTGTGATAGAAAAGGAACAGATCCCAACTCTGTGCCAGTATCTTGCAGCTCAAGTCCTGGCAGCTATGAAGAATCACAGTGTAAAGATTGTTAATTTTGAAGGGTATTTTACTACTCTTTGAGGCAAGGTCACAGTATTCAAAGAGCTGGAGAAGTAGATAAGACAAAGCTCATCATATTAACACAATAGCAATAGAGTGTTTATGGTACTGATGGGGTACACTTTGGAAGATCCAAAGGGGTAAACTGACATTGTCCAAGTACTTGAACAGGTGTTTTGCACAGAGAGTGGTGTGAAATATGCAGAGAGCAGTATGAATAAACAGAATATTCCCCCTGTGGTAACCCTAAATTCTTACTGTTCTCACTCTGTAATCATAGTGGGAATTCCTGGGAGTCTAAAATCCTGATTATATTGCAGGAAACAGTTAATTCTAATAGGTTGTTTCCTTAGTAATGAGCTATTCATGAACTATGGCTTTTGGCCAGGTGAGTATTACCTCTTCAAAATTACTTGCGTCTTTCTACTTCTTTAGGAGGAAAGGTGCAGCTTCTAAAGGAAATTATTTCTCTTTATTCCAAATGTATATAGAATGGATCCCTCTAATAATTTAAACAAACTATGGTGATTGATTCTTGGGTTCTGCAAACATTTTACATCAGTGAAAAATGTTATGTATTTTAGTTCCCTTTAAATCTCTACTGTTATATTAGCACTGTTCTTCAAGGCACCTTAAAGAATATTATCAATTATAATCAATGCTGCATTTTTATTTATTTATTTTTTTATCTTCTATGTGAAATACCCTGAGTTGCTCTATAGCATAAAAAAGAACAATCATATGTTGCAAGTTATTTGTGAAAACTTCTGTTGTTTAGGTGGGCTATGGAGATATTACACTAGTTTAGGACAACATACTTCCTGTAATAAGTATTATCCCAGATAGACCCTGCAAAGGTTTTCTGAAACTAGAGTGGAAAGGTGGAAAGGTGAAAGAAAGTGTAAAACCTGGAGAAGAATGGTACATTTCTGACACTTAGGTTAGACCGGGTCACACAAATGGTGCCTGGGAATTACTTGTATGACAATACCAAATATGGTTCAACCTGCATTTGGTTGGAGCAGGAACAAAGAAAGACAGGAGCAATTACAGTCACCTATGCTATCCAGTGATAAAAAATCAGCTACGCTAGTATTACATCTCAACTCTTTGGCTGTTTTATAGAGTACAAAGCTTTAGAGTCAATCATCTAGTGCCAGGTGCATAGGGACATTCCTTTAGCTGTGGATATGTGTATATAAATTTGTTGATTTAGAATTGAATGTCATCATTTTTGGGGAATATGTATTGTGTCTGTGGCGAATCATGAAAAATCCTGAAAATATATACCCTATGTAAACTTAGAAGGCTGAACTATTTAAATCAACAGTTAAAGACTCATGGTGTTACATGCTTAAATATGAAATAAGAGAATTTTGAGGGTCTTCATCATATTCCTTTTCTCATGTTTTACTGAAAGGATGTGCTCTGTCACGCTGCTAGTGACAGTTTTAAAACTCAGTCCTGTGGTGTTCCTGTCAGAATTCATCAACTCAGAATGTTTCCTGCATGTTTGATGGGAGTGCCCCCGAAATCCTTATTTTAGACATAGTTATGAAGTTTCTTCCCTTAAAGATAAGCTATTTGTTCCTGGTAGACAACCTTTTAGAGTTGGGATACTACGTGTAATTTCAGAAGGATTGTTAAAGACAACTTCTAGATCAGGCAGAAAGCAAATATTTGCTGGAGCTTGTGGTGGCCTTTTACAAGGCATGTTGTGATGTGATGTTATTTATTAAGTTTATTAGAAATCTAGATAAGATGTTAGTACTTACAAACGTAGCCGGTGATATAAAGATTGTAAATAAGTTGGCAGGACAGTAGCAGGAGCCCCTTGGATAATTCTGTCATTTGGTTCCATTTAGGCAAAAGACTTTTTTCAAATTTATGCATGTAGAAATAACAGCTGAGGGTGTGAGGGTGATTTTGCCTGGTTTTAAGAACACAACAATTTCAGAAGTGCTTCATTTGTATCATTGACTTTAGAGAAAGATTTGGTTGTTTAATTTATGCACATCTATTACACGTCTAATGGTGGTATAAATCCAGTTGAGTCAACTAAAGCCTGGGAAGCAGTGACTCTGAGGAAAATTTAGGATTGTATCTAGACAAACTACTGTATGAAAATTCCCACTGAGTTGTTTTGACAAAACAGGTGACTCAGATCCCCAGGTGTGTAACCAAATGAGTGAGTTTGAATAGTGAAGTTATTTCTGCATTCTTATATAGGATCCTTTGTTTTCAAATTTTATGATTGGAAAGGATGTAGGAAAAGAAGATAAAAAATCAAATGCCATTGTAAGAACTTTAAGAGCTCTAAACACTGGGTTATTTTTTTTAAAAAAAGTTAAAGTTGCATCATTGTGCTCAAAACATACCACAGGGAATCAATCAAACCAAAACCATCAGGGCTGAAACAAACATCAATCTAACAGTAAAATACATATGCCAGAATCTTTGGATGGATTCACGTGGAGTTCAGATCTTTGACCTGTGGAAGTGTAGTTTACATAGACCTAGGTGGAAATGTAGGGGTGGGGTGAGAAATAATAAACAAGTTTTAATTGCTTGAGAAAAAAAAAAAAAAAAAAAAAAAAAAAAAAAAAGAGCAAATATTGGATTCTTCAAATACCTGCCAGGAAAATATGACATTTTCAAAGGTAAATTACAGGGCTTAGTAACTGCGTTTACTGGATGAAAATTAGATTAGCCTAAAGCAGTGTTCCCTCTCACCTTATATCCCATGAATGTGATTGAGCCTGAACTGACTAAGTAACTATTTCAGTTGTGTCAGTATCACTTTAAAGTCTGCTAATCAATATAGTTTTCATATTCATTCTCTTTTCAGACACTGGGTAAAAAGATAAATACTTAAGAGCTATCTGGAGTAATTTTCCTGTAAAATAACTGAGGCCATGCTCACATCATCCTTAGGTTAAGTCATTCCTTCACCAAAAAAAAAAATCAAAAAAAATCTAATAAAGTCAATGGAATGACTTCGGAAGTTAGATATTCCTCAATAAGAGCAAGAATATATGGATCTGAACTTTTGTGAAGTCTCTCCATAATATGAGAAAGACTGCAGGGATTTTTGTGTGTTGTGCTGCAAAGGCTTGTCAAAGATGAGCACCGTAATTGATAATGTCATAAAAGGAGGTTCTTGTGAAGGTTTTGTGAATATAAAGCATATTTCTAATTTGGCATACTGTGGGAAATCATACCTTAAATTATAAGGCATAGAGTATTAAACTAGCTTTGATCTTTTAGATGATTGCCTGTGTTGAAGACAGAGGGAAGTAGAAGGGAAAATTCAGCCAGTTTTTCATCTGGAGTTAGGATATGATGGTATATTTAATGGTTCTGCTCCATAAAAACGTAAGTGACCATATATTAGTATACTCTGTCCAATGGAGAAAAATAGAAGGAATCCTTATTTTTTCCACATGGATGGGTGTATATATTTCTATAGAATATTGTTAAAAATTAGATACAAATGGAATCCATCCAATTGTAGCAAAAGAGATGAGTTAAATTACAACACGCAGTTCATTATCAAATAACAGTTACATTTCATAGTAAAAAAATCTAAAGTGACGTTGCAGATTGCCTTCTGACAGGGTTAGGAAAATGGATAGAGTTTTTAATATGGCTTATGCATAGTCTGAGTTATGACTGAGATAAACCCAACAGTGCATGCAAATATAACATGTTGTCTGTCACATACTTAGTAAACCTAAAGGGTTTAGTAAGCAGAAAGATTTGGCTATAAGGATTTGACATTTTCAGCATTTACAGCTTGTGGAGTTTTACATGATTTTTAACTATGGAATTTCTTTAAGATTTCAGCTCATCGATGACAAGTGCTTTCTGAGTTTCTCACTAAAATGAACCAGGGGCTGTCCTATTCAGAGCATTGTCTCTCAAAGTAGAACTGAGTAAAACATGTCTGAGACATTCTCTCTATTGTGTTTTCAGAGAATAGCAACTATAAAGCAGGCCTTGAATGCACACAACATCAGTTTCTTTCTGAGGGGAGGATATTGGGTCTTGGTGACCTTAGCGGACTCCGATTCAGGTAAATACATATCAACAAAGCTCCTGACTGACCAGCCTCTGGATGCTTATTAGAGCTCTGATAGGTGAAGGAGAAAGTTTCTGTAACAGTATATGTATGTGTACATTTATATACATACACAAGTACATATATTTACTTGGGATGTATAGCTACACACACACGTTTATATACATATATAAATATATATTTATATATATACATACACATGTATGCGTGTATATATTTTTTTACTTGGTACTTGTGAATAACCATCACCACCAAATACATGCTTTTTACATAATTCTATTTTGTCATATATCATGATTTGTATCACAAAATGTTCTTTTTCACTCTTTTCTGTGTTGCCATGACATTAATACCTATACTGTACAAAACAGTGCCATGAAGGAAGGCTTCAAAAAAAAACACTTGTTGAACTAGAGGCACTTTGAACTAGCTACTGAGAAAGCAGATCTTCTGAAGCCATTAACTCTCCTAAAATAACTCCATGCATCTGTGACATGGCTTTGTGTCACACAGATGGATCCACAGATCTGAAGCTTGCTGTAGGGTCTCTGCAGAGAGACCCTGCTAATCCTATACTGAAACAAATAATCTATGTTTTCTCTGTTTAAAATAAATTGAAACTTTTTTTTGGAATATATTTTCTCCATCTCTAGATTACCTTTGTAGATAGGACCTGGTGAAGAGAGCGTGTGTGTATATGTGTGTGTATATTTTGAACAGAGATGTGTTAAAATGATATTTTAACCAGAAAGTTCAAATTTCCTAAACTTCATATTAGAATGTCTCATAGATTTGGTGTATCATCTCCAGTAACATATTCTTGTCTCTTACTTGAATGTGCTATGGAACAAAAGCTTAGCTGACCACAATCAATTTATGCTAATACTGATGTAAATGATACTATGTCAGCTCTCTGTAGAAGATAAAGTTTTTGTTACTTAGTCTCTTTAAAGTAGAATCATGCTGCAATTTCACTGTGGTACCATGTCTGATCTCATTAGAAAACATTCACTTAAAGGAATAACATCTATTTACCAGCTTAAAAGGCTAGAGTTGAAAGTGTTTTCCATACATTCCAGTGTTTACCACTATATGATCTTGATGAGCTTCTTTGTTGTTCAGAGCCTTAGTTTCTCCATCTGTGAAATTAGTACAGTCTTGCTTTTGCATGATATTTACTTAGGGTATGTGGTATTTCCTATGATAACTTTAGATTCACAGAAAACAAAACAAGCAAACAAACAAACAAAAATAAACCCTGCTCAGTGTGCAAATAATTGCAAATAATTCAGGGTGCTTTTTTTTTTTTTTTTTTTTTTTTCCAAATTGGTTCTTTGTCCTTCAGTGGAAAGTCACCAATTAATTTTGTGTTGTTGCCTTTTTGAAGAGGCTACAGATGGATTGGAGAGGTTACACAAGTAGGAACAAATGTTTTGACCTACCAATTAAATAGAAGAGAAACCCCAAGACTACGACTGATCTAAAAGAGGTCATGCTAAGCTGTTGTGCTGTTTTTTTTTATTTCAGACTCTCAGAGGATTGGAGGAGGCAGTGGCTACTGGGCTATTGTGGTTCTCTTTGTTATCTGTCTAGTTGCAGTGGGGGCTTTCATCCTCTACAAGTTCAAAAGGCAAGTAAAACCTTAATCAACGACATATACATTTTGAGGTTTAGACTTATCTGCAGATCAGAAAAAAAAAAAAAAAAAAAAAAAAGTTTATTGTTTCAAAAGGAGACTGCAAGAAGTCCAGTGCTTTGAAAATCATATTTGAAGCTCATCCGTGCTTCATTCTGAACTAACTTCAAGGAAATAGTAGCAATATGGGAACTGTGGAGAGTGTTCGCCTTGTCTAAATAATATCATCAAGAAAGAAAGAAGAACTAAAATATTATTCCTATCTCATTACTCTTATCAGTTATGAATGAACTCCAGTTATCACAAGCATCTGCAATGCACTTTGCTAAAAATATATATACATATGTAATTTTATCAAAATTTACAACTCTGAGGAGTTTCTCTTTGCAAGCATAACATTTTAAGTGCTGGGACAATGCCACATAGAATAAATGATGGTAACAGATGAGCATTAATTTGACACTAGGATGTGTTAAGGGAAGAAATAATTATAGAGGTGGCCTTTATGTGAGACATATCCTCAAAATTGACAATGGTTACTGTTCCAGTCTTTGGTAGTCTTACAGGTCTTTAGTCTACAACGGGTTTCAATCATAACTATTTGGATGCTGTGCAATTTAAAGAAGAATTTTGTTCTTTTTCATGAGTTTGTGTTATCACTGGCTATATTCTTAGCATTTTAATAACTTTGGAGCATCTAGAAGCTGTTGGGTTTGATAATATTGGAAAGAAGCCTTCATTATCATCAAATCTTTACTCAGGATTTCTATCAATTTGTCATATTATTCAGGGTTGATTTTTATTTGAAATGAGCATAAGTTTATAGAGGTAAATGTGGCGCCAAGTTTATAAGGACAATAAGCATAGAAAACATTTAAGTGAGAGTTTGTTTAGATGAGTGTTTTTAAGTCAATAGAGAAACCTTCTTTGCCAAGAATCTCTTCATTTTTTCCCTGCAGGACATAAGTTTCTTAGAGCCCATAGTGACTGATTACTCTAAAGGACAAAGCACATAATGTTGTATTAGACTGTCTATAACTGAATAAAAATCCATTTCCCTATTTTAGGTGCCTGCAGCAAGAAAAGGCATAAAAATGGTTGATGTGATGTAATTATAGTATTTCAGTAGCAATACATGGAGGATTTGTTGGTTGTAGCATGGAATCATAAAACTTGCGGGCAATATGTTTCGAAAGCAGTATGACTTATATCTTTTATTAGCTCTTAAATGAGAGCAATTAAATAACAGACACAATTACTGTGTGGCAAAAGAAGTATAAAATATTCAAGAAAGGAAGAAAAAAATTATTTTCCTTAAATCCTTTCTAAAATGCCCAATGAACCATTGCTTTATAAATAGAGCTTTTATTAAGGAGGAAACTACAGTACCATTTGCAAATTGTGAGCTTTAATGTCTCGCACACTTCCATACATAATTTGTGAAAATCATTTGCATTTGAATTTTATGGGCGTTTAATTTTAGTGCAAGTGAGGAGAAATGTGAGATATATTCAGATGCTTCTCAGTAGCCTGAAAACTGCTGTTGGCATTGATGAATGACAATGCAGTAATATTCAGTTTGGATCTGTACCATATCTCTTTCTGAGATATTTGACAGAATTATTTTTAAATATTCCTGCTAAGCCTTTCCAAGATGCTTTTTTCTTTTTTTTTTTTAGTTGCATCTTTTTCATACAGTTTGGTTTTCAAAGCATATTAAGTGCCTAATCAGTGCTCGGTCTGAAGAATCACTTTTTCTCTTTGTGCTTCCTGTGAACTCCTCTCCCACCCAAATATCTAATCCCATTTAAAAAAAAAAAAAAATCTTAAAAAAGAAATCTTCCCTGTGTCTATGTGGACTTACAATAAATTTCTGTATCCCCATGGAGTACTTTCTTGCAAGTGCAGTCCCTTTAAAGTCAGATCAGTGAGTGTATAAGTTTACAAACTGGCCCCTAGGGACTGAGGTTATGAAACTGAGGTGTCCTTCATTAGTTATAAACCAACCTGAAATGCATGAAGGCTTGTCAATGTTAAGAATTCACTGAAAGAATGCCACATGCAACAAAAAATCTTCAAATTTATGAGATTACTTCAGCAGAATAACACTTTCTAAACCCTATGGTACCTCAGACAACACATGCAAATGTAAATATGAATTATTTCCACTTAGAAATTATAGGCATGTGTAAGGTGTTGAAGTGTTAATACTGTCCATGATTTTTGTATAATTCAGAAAATTATACAGGAGGACATGGAAGAGATTTAGTGTGGTGGTGCTTCCCTTTCGTTTGTGTAAGCTGATAGGCAAATACTTCCTTCAGAAAAGCATTAAAATTCCATTTATCTTCAGCCAGAGAAAGGTTTATTAATCTTAGTTTTGTCAATACAATACTTGGGTCTACAGGGCTTGCAATTGGCATTGGGGCACAGGCAAAGAAGAACATGACTTGGATTATTCTCTTTCTTTGCCAGCACAAAAAATAGTTCCTAATATTAAATTTGGTATCTGGAAAGATTTACCTGGCAAAAGAGAAGTAAGTTTTAAATGATTAATGTTGATGGCTTCTAAAAAATAACCCTAGTCTGATTCCATGACTGAACAAAACTGGTTTTACATGGTTTGGGTGGAGGAAACGTTCAGTATAGTGGTAAGGAAAGAAAAGTAATACTCAGGCCTCTAAATCTCACTGTGGCTGTGACATGAGACAGTGCAGACAACAAGCGTGGATATTGGACAAGCCAATAATTTTCCTTTATTTTACATTCTGGGTATGGAAATCACCAGTCTGATGCCTCAAGCAAACAATGTATTACAGTACTCACTAGGACACTTCAGTTGTTTAACTATCCAGGTAAAAATGGACTACAGCTGCTTCTTTAGACCAGAACAATGTGAAGCAGCTGGAAAATATTTTTGAGAAATCAGGTCAATTTTTTTAATACAGATCTGAGGCCTGCATATATATTTTTTTTTTCTGTATCATCCTATCTTTACTAAATTTGGTTCAGTAAAGAAAGACATTTTCCAATCCCTTTGAAACAGTGTTTTTTTGTTTTGTTTTGTTTTGTTTTGTTTTGTTTTTGTGGGTTTCAACTCACAATCCAGAAAGGATTTCTTCATCCTTTCAGAGAAAACTTCCCCAGTGGGGGGTTGTGGGCAACATTATAAGCAAACAGCACTGTCTGCAGTAAGCAAAGCAGAGGAAAAGAAAATTATATTTTAGCCACATCAAAGCTGCCATATAATCATTATGTTACTAGTAGAAGATGTGAAGTCATCCTTTTCTTACTTTTTCACTTCTGTATAAAAACAAGGTATTAGATTAACACCAAACCAGAGCAGATAAGAATTTTTCTGTTTAAGTGCCTTACTTGGTTAACAGTAAAAAAAAAAAAAAAAAAAAAAAAAAAAAATTCTCAAAAATAGTATGAAAATCTTCATCTTTTAATTTGTATGCAAACTACTGTCTGTATCCTAAAGCTGAATACTGTGTTTTCAGAAATGTCTCTGAGTCTACTTCAATCAAATTTGTATAATTTCATGCATAATTCTTTTTTTTTTTTTCTTGGGATAGTCAAGTGCCACTTTTGGTAAATGAACCCCCTCCTGGGCCATTTCCACAATGTGGAGCAGAACTCTGTTATCTTTCTGCCTCATTGACTTACTATCTCGTTTTCAGTCTCTGAAGAAAAGCTCTTTTTTTCCCTACCTTGCTTATACTGCTTTTATGTTCCATGAGAGCAAGTTTAGTCCCAATTCATGCCACTTAGTTATATACATATATATAAAGGCACTAATTTAATGATCTGTAATATTTCATAAAAACTTCCTCTGAAATCAAAGTAATAGCATGTATAAAAGATTTCCAAAATGAAAAAGGGAAGTAAATCAGAAGCATCTCAAAGCACAAAGAAGCCATTCATCTGAACATTAATCCAAACATAATAAAACCAACACCACAATAAAATATTCTGTTTAATGGATTATTGTTGTTGTTAGTTTTATTTAAGTTCCAAGAGCATGATGCATTATTCCATATCCTTTGCCATATGAATATGTTCCTACTTTATATACTAAACAGAATCTTAATTGAGCCTCTGGAAAATGAGTGAAGCTGTGTAAAGGCCAATGAATATTGGCTCCACAAGGCGGGAATTGAAAGCCAAATAAACTAGAGAGTTTAAAGGAGTGGGAATCAATATCTCGTCCCCCTCCTGCTGTTTCATACTGCTGAAAATTTTTAAGTACAAACAGTTCCTGGTATGGACTGATTAGAATTTGTGAATGTAGAAAAACAATTATTTCCTAGAATATCTTCTAAAAGGTTTGGGACCTGGAGAGCTCAGTCAAAGCCATGTGCTGGGATTCTCATTAATAGTTCTGTGCAGAATTAAGTCTCCTATTCATGTTTTTATGGTCCTCAAAGCAGGCATGAATATTTCTTCCTCCTCGTGGTTGAAATAAAATGCTACAGAGAAAACAATAGGAACTAAAAATGTAAACTATGGAGTGCTGTACAGCAGAGGTAATTGTCTCCAGTGATGGATGCAAAGCACATACATTTTGCAGCTGAAGAATAAACCCCCAAAAGAAACCATTGCATAATCTTTTTCTCTGTTCTGATAAACGTGCTTTCAATTTTTGTATTGCTGATATAAATCTCTTGGGTCAAATTTCATGTCTTGTCATGTTTTCACAGTAGTCTTTTATGTAGACCCAAGCATTTCAGCTCTGCCTACTTCAAACACTTACAATGGACTCAACATAAATTGCTTCCTTAAGAAGAGCAAAACACATCAGGGTACGCACTTTTTTTTTTTTTACGGAATAATTAGGGATAGCAGCTTCCTTCCTACATGTTAGAGCAGTGTGGAGCAACTGGAAAATTGCCAGAATTATGCCCGTCTTTTGCAAGGATTCAGTATCCACATCCTGTTTCATTCTGCAGTGTGGTTGTCCCACGTAAACAGAACATCTGGCACATGTTAAAAAATGCTTCTTGAAAAGACTTGGACTGTCATTTTCTTGAGATTGGATAAATCTCTTCCTTGTAAAATTGAAGCAATATGAAACACATAGAAATCTCTATAATGTATCAGGTCAGATGGCCTTCACAAGACTTGTAATATTCCCCCTCCTCCCATCCATGCTCCATGATACAATCTAAGATACTACACTGAGTACCTCAACTTTATACCTTCCCTTAAGGATCTGTGCTTAACAGGACCAGGTTCATGAGGTTTGAGCGAGAAATATCAGCTTATGTATTTTCTCCTTTTATCCATAACCCATAAAGGAGTGCTCTTAACGTCAAGAAGTTTAATGGTTGTAAACTTGCAAGGTTTCTTCATTCAGGCATGTTTAATAGTGTGTATTGGGATTATGGTGATCTAAGTAAGATTTATTGGATACAACAGTTGAAACCTCAGGATTTATACTAAAGGATGCACCCTGTTAACATGGTTTCAGGCAGGTCCTTTGGCCTGTGAAAACAGACAGACAACAAGTAGGTTAGCAGCTCTCACTAAAGATCTGGAGTGCCATATGGGTTTGAGGTGGATAACGTCATTATTATGCCAAAAATATTTTGGTAATGCTATTGATGCTTCCAAATCTGTCAGAACTACATCTTTGAGAAGATTCCCCAATTTCTGTAGAAAGGTATGTGCTGCAAAGCTTTTCTTTTGGGTTTTGTTTCCCATAGACATTTGATGATGGACTGAAAGGAAAGCAATTTGACAGGTTTGGTGCAGGTCTGATTGAGACAGATATTGTTTTACACATGACTAGTTTCATTAGCAGACACATTATAAACTGTCTGAAGTTACTGGCCCTAGAGAAAAAAATCACAATTAATTACCTAATGCATTTGTTTTCGCAATGAGGAAGGAGTGTCCCTCTCCATTTTAATGTGGCTTTTTTACTCCAGTTAATGGGAGGACAATGATGCAGGGCTTGGCAAAGTATGTTAGTGTTGGAGGAACCTTTGGACCTCTTGAAGCAGTCATACCAGCATAACATTGTGCTACCAGACCCTTTTCCCATCCTTGGGATTAGTTAGTGCCTGTGCTTTATTTACTCTATGCTCAGTGGGGTACAGAAAATAGTAAAACCAAACGCATTTCTTTCTCTGTGCTGCTCGTAAATAATGGAATAAAATGCCTGATTTATAAATATACATGTACGTGTGCATGTGTGTATACACACACAGCTATACAGATGTGTGTCTACATATTTAGATATATAGGATGCATTTCATCAATAGGGAGGAGATCCCTTTCACTCATGTTTCATTGTTTAACAATATTTTTTTTTCCTGTAATCACTTGTGATGCAAAGAAAGCTGCTGTTCAAAATAGGATGCTGCAGTAACTTTTATCTGAAACTGATGCCACATGGAACAGAACCTTTCTTCTGACATAACATTTAAACACAGGTCATCTCTGAAAGCCAAAAGAAAGCAGAGCAACTCATGTATTTATCCGGTTGTCATACTGCTGCCAGAATATGGAGCAGAAGTTGGCCATTTTTAAAGGGATACCTAAAAATTGCTGTCAGTTTTTCTGTCTTTGCCTTGTAGATAAAGGAGCAAAGCAGAAACCTCATCTTAACCTCAGCAGTTCAACCCCATTTTCCCTTTTTTCTTATTGTCTGCCCATTGCAACCATTTCTTTTGAGCACAGACTTCAACAGCCATGATCTGCTGTCATGCTGATCAAGCTGTCAAGCTGCTGCTTGCTATGTGGGACAAGGAGCTCACAATCTGCAGCTCCCTAATCAGAAGTGTCTGCCTGGCGAGTAGGAATGGATGCTGTTGTGTGCCCAGGCTGATTTCAAATGAACACAGCTGCAACAGAGGATATGACTCTCTAGAAATGTTTAAACCATGAGTTCTGCTACAAAAGTTAGAAACCCCTGATTTATCCCCTTTGATTTTACAAAGTCTAATTTAAGTAAATCTAGGTAAGAAATCTTTACCATACTTACTTTAAAGCTTCCCAAGTTCAGCTATGGTGCTAATTGTCTGTTAGAGCTGATAAAGCTGTTTAATAACATGCTTTTTCTTTTTCTAGATTCATATCAGAACGAATAAGTTAAATGCTGTTTTCCATGGAAAATTTGTTTAAATTGGCACTTCCCAGTAGTGCTTTAGTGCTGCCTGCTTATCTCTACCGAACTAACCCTGCATAGAAGCACAACTTTCTTAGTTTCCCTTACCAATGCTGGGTTGCTTCCTTACTCTACAGCCCTTTCTCCTGGACTCCTGGTGCATCACTCTCTTCTCCCTTCCCATTCCCTGTCTCCTGGATTTCTCCTGCTTCTTTCTCCTCAACTCTAATACATTATGAGAGTGCCATTGAATGCTACCACTGACCTTCAGCGTCAGCCCACCTGACCAGGGAGATGGGCTTGACTGATTGTGACCCAGCTTTAATCTGATGTCTGGTACCAGAAAAGAATTTCTGTTGGGCCTTATTATTGCTTTATTTCACAAAAATAACTTTTTGTGTGGTTTTATTTATTAATTTATTTATATTTCTTATTTTATTTTTAATATAGTTTATTGTGTATCAGACTTAGTCAAGAAATCATCAATGCAGAATTCTTGAGCAGTTAAGGCAGTTAAATAAAACTCTCTTAGATTATGAACACAAAATCAGGGATGGATATGATTGGTTCTATGACGTGATTCTGGTACTGTGTCACTCTGCTGGAGCTCTGCTCTGGTGCCAGCATGTGTGTGGCACAAAGGATTTCCACCACAAGACTTTTTCTCCTTGTCCAATTTAGGAAACTGCCAGGCAGGAATGTCTATGCCCAGATGCACAATGAAAAAGAACAGGAGATGACAAGCCCTGTCAATCATAGTGAGGACACCCAGAACATCATCCAGGGTGAGGAGTTTATTGATGATGATCTGGACTCTCAAACGCTAGGTAACGCAAGAGGTAACTTCATTTTTAGTCTATAAATTTTCGTAAGTAATTGATTTTTTACTTGATATTCATTTTAGGTTATTGTTTTGTTTTCTTTTTTCATTTTCTGCTCAGACTTGGGATGAAGCAAATAGTACACTACTGACAAAGGATTATCTCAATTATCTTCTTTTTGCTTGCTTGTAATGAAGGCGAATGTATGAATGACATGCTATGTAGAACATAGGTACAGAGACAATAGATTTTAATGTCAGGAGACTTAGATAATTTTTATAATTAGAGAAATTATATTTTGTAGAACAGGATATACTTGGTAGCCTCTGAATTAATTCAAGAATCCCCTGAATTAGTGGAAAATCAAGAAGGCCAGAAAGATTTTTACAGTCAATATTTCCAAGATTTCAGATGAATTGTAACTATATGCATTGCTGTATTGGTGATTATATTCCAGTGGCATTTAAAGTTTTCATTATTAGCAACATTAAATTTATTCCTGTGTAAAAAATGTTATGAGTCTTCCCTATTTTAACTGTTAATTATTATATTATTATTATTCATGGGGTGGTCATAAGGAACGTATAAGGGAAACTTCCTGTGAAACTCTGAGTAATTATTTCAGTGTCAGGTAGAAGTGTATATCCTGGCCCCCAGTGGTTATTTTTAATGTAGCATAGAGTACTGAGCCGTAAAGTTCCTGTGAAATTTACCCTTGTGTTCAGAGTTCATTGAAATCAAAGTCTGAAAAGTGTGGGACAATGGGAAAAGCTCATTCACTTCATTCATACAAATTTTTTGAAAATAAATCAGATAATCCAAAGCTTTTGGAATTTGTGGCAGTCCCTTCATGCTGTAACAGGCAACTATAATGTCTTCATGTACCCACAGAAAGGAATCTATTTCAGTTGTGACAAAACCTGAGGTAGGACAGAATTTTGGCAGAGGACAGATTTATTTCTCCCGGGTTTCATCTTTACCTTCTGTTGCAGATGTCTTCATTTTCATCTGCTGAACCATGTGCTGTTTCTATGTTCTTGAAGATGTTAGCTTTAAAACACAAGGGGAGCTTCCATCCTCCAGCTTTGCATTGTGTATCTTTGTGTATTTCTATATTTTGTTTGACAAACTTTGTATATGCATACCACTGTGTTTCTATTCAGATTTTGCAAGAAGACCTTGATCGCACTCCTGACTGTTGGAATTAATTCCAAAAACAAGCCTGGAAAAACAAATTTTGTGTTAAAATTGTTTGATCAGCTTATCTCTAGGTTCTATTAGAGGAGAAAGCTGATTGCTAACAAACTCCATGTAGACATGCCTATTAATGTGGAACATTCAAACACCTCTAGTAATGTGCAAAAATATAACTTTTAATGGTAGAAAATCCCTCTTGGTCTATTTATATAGTGCAGCTGGTGATGGTGTAATAAAGAAATGCTACCCTGATTTGTGACACATTCAGAAATAATCTCTACTTGCTCATAGCTGGCTACATAAGCCTGATCCTGCACACATTACACAGAGAAAAAAAAATAAATCTTGTATCTGGGTGGAGTATTGTTATGGTTAAAGGGTGCAAGATCATGATGTTTTGATGTGAAACTTAAGACAGTGAGCAAAGGCAGATCCTGAGGTGATTTGTGCTTCTGCCAGGTTGTCAACACCAGAAGCATTTCAAGCAGAGCGTAGAGTTCACTTCTGTGGATCATAATCATCTATATTCATCAGCTACTGTACAGCTTTTAGACACAAGACTTTATTTAAGATGTAAAACTATACTTCAGCTCTCTGTGCTGTTTTGTTACTTGCAATGCTTTCCACTAGCTCCGGTATCACTCACTACTGCCAAAAAAATATTCCTGTTAATGATACTCTTCTATTTTATCTGGCTAGAGTATGAAACATGTTAAAATCCCTGCTCTATATTAAATTCCATTTTACAACACTGTTTGCAGAAGGTTCCTATGCTATGGAGATCCCCTCTAATTCTGGTGAGCTTTCTCCCTCCCTGTTGGGAGAGGTCTGTAACAGCCCCCGCTCCATGCACAGCAGGGTTTTGCAGGCCTAGGGTTCTGTTTGTTCTCTCTCTTCTCATAACTTTTGAATTTCCACAGTACAGTATTTCCAGACTCACCCATCCACTTTTTTTTTTTCTATATATTTTATGTTGCCTACTTTATCGCAACCCCCACCTTGGGACTCCTCAACACCATTACCTTGCAGTGACTCCTTCTGGGAGAAGTGGCAACTTGAACAGCTACAGAGTTCCCCTATTGCTGATGCCGGTCAGTGTCCAGTCCCAGGTCAGTGGCATGTTGAATGGACACCTCAGGTGCCATTCTCCCACCTCACCTGCACCCCTCGAGACAACTACACCTTTTTAAGCTGCAAAGAGAACCACCTTATGCTGTCACTAGGATAGAAACCCTAGGAATTCACCACAAACTCACCACCATGAGCAAAAGCTTTAAGTGAAAGTATCCTGTAGGTACACGGAGCTGTTGCACCAGCCTTCACCTGTTTGATAAAGCCAGTCTCTTTGTGTGATTGACTTGTCCCTGCGATAAAAGGGGGATTTCTTGTGGAGTACCTGAAATACACTAATGCTGGTCTTTTGTTTCTGTATTTTCATAGGCAATCACTCAGGCGTGGTTTTGAGCATCAACTCCAGAGAGATGCACAGTTACCTGGTTAGCTGATATTTACAGCTGAACACAAAAACCGAAAGACTCTTCTCTGTATTGTTTTATTTTTCCCTGGTGATGTCACAAAATTGTGAATATGGCTGTAAATGCTGGTGGAGAGAAGGTTCCCTAACAGTCCCGTGGAAAAAAAGCGTTCATCATCAGTTACCAGGGGAGAAGGATAATACGTCTTGTGTTCACTCTATGGCCTGGGAACTCTTTACAATTCAAATTCAAACTATGGTAGCAAACTTGTAGCCCTAGGCACATTCAATGCCACCTTCTTTTCTTCTGTTCCTGTATATGCTCTAGTTCTCTGTGTTTATTTTTAGGACGATTGACTGTAACTTTTTAATTAGGTTTTTAACTGACGTATTCAGTGGAAGGCTGGGACTCTTCAGCCTGAAAAGGTGATTTCTAAACAAGTGACTAGACCCGAATAGACGGTTGGTTTTCACGATGACGTTGTGTCAGAAGGCCATAACTCAGAGTGGTTCTGTACTGGGAGAGGACTGAGCAAGAAGTCCTATGCACTCCTAGGCCATACAAGCTCTTAACTTAAAACTGTGTGAGACAATCTAATGAATTTAGGCTTATGCCCTTCTGTGGATTACAGGAAGTGAAGTGTTAATTAGGATATCTCATAATTATAGGATAATTCTCCTTTAAGTGTAGCAAGTCCTGACAAACCATCAGCATAGGTATGTACCCTGATCCCACCCCATGTGAAAGAGAAACACCAGCGTGAAGCTTTTCCCAGACCAGGTGCCTTCACTTGCAGACAGTCATTTCAGTTGCTCTCTTCTTGTCTTCTGAGCGAGCACCTCTAGGACGATGGCAGCTGCCAGATTAGTTATCATTTAAAAAAAAAAAAAAAAAAAAAAAAAAAGGTGCTCATGGCCTGCTTCTTTTTAAATTTCCAGAGAGTGTAAATACCTCTTTCAGGTGTCTTTCTTTGTATGTGTTTTTTGTTTTTGTTTTGATAATTGGAGCAGAGATGCCAGGAAGGTCCGAGCTCTCCTCCAGGTAGGACACCGCAGTCCCCTTCCCACTCGTGTCACCCCTGGGGCTTCCCCTGCCTCTTGGCCCTTGGAGGCAGGGGTGGGCAAACCCTAACCTGCACTCTGCTTGGGTTGCTCTGACAATCTGTAGGGCCCTGGGGAGGACCGGTTGTGGTTTCAGAGTTGGTATTTCCTTTCTCTCACCACAGGGTGTCACTCGGTCCCTAGCACAGCACCGGACCTTATTCCTGCAGGTTGGGCAGTGGGGCTTCTGAAGGAGCCTCCTGCAGAAGGTCTCGGGGGTCAGCCTGGAGGTTCTCAAGCCCAATTTTATGACCAGCTCAGAGTTCCCAAATCTCAACTTCTGTACCCCCAGGCAGAGGCAGTGTGGTGAATCTGCAGCTTGCTGCTGGTTTCCCTGTGGTTGATGGAGCCATGTAGGAAATGGACTGTGGTGTGATGAGTTCAAACATCTGGCATCCTTTGTGTCACAGCTGCCTGGAATTAGAACACTCGTCTCAGAAACCTATATAATCTCTTCACTTTTGCCTTCAATAGAGAATAAATAGCTCTTTACTCAGTGAATGTCATACTGATGCTAATGGCAAGCTCCCACACCACCTTGCTTAAGGAGGATGCAGATAGCTAACTACATCATTCTGAATAAATAAACAGTAAATAACGAGCGCTGGCAAGACAGAAAATACCTATCTTTAAATTACCCCATGCATTGGAGTCATTCTTCCATGTAGCTGTTGATATTGATGAGCATATGGTTGTCAAATGCAACAGACTGTGATGTAATAATTCAGTGCAGCACTGTAGGCTCTTGCAAACCCTACAGGATGTATGTGTAAAGCACAAGAAATTCTAGTTTAGAAGAAACTTAATGTATGGACCTGGGAAAAGTTAAAGATTCTGAAAGTGTTTGCAAACTGCTCAGGAAAATAATTTCAAAAATCTTTCAAAAAAAAAAAAAAAAAAAAAAGCCTATGTAGTGGTAGAGTGCTGTGCAAATTGATCCAGAGAGGAGCAGTGCTCTAGCTGACATGTATGCAGGAAGGACCATGCTTAAATCCAAGGTGTTACATGTGTCTGAGTCTGCATTTCTTGAAGAGTACAAATACAAAATGTGCTGTGCATTGGAAACTCTCAGGATTCTTGCACCAGAGGCTTCCCCTTCTCACCAGCCCTTTCAGCTCTTTCTAGGGGGAATGAGCTGGGAAAGAGTAAAATAGTATTGCAAACAGCTTGCTTATACTTGTGAAATAAATCTGTAGTAGGTGTGGGGCAGGTGAGTAGGGGATTTGCCTCATGAACAAGGCGTAGGATGGAAATCCTAGTTTGGGATCTTTCTTCCACAGATTATCTGATCAGTGAAGGACACTGTTGGAACTAGGTCACACATCTAATTTATGCTTTAACAACTACTTTTGTGTATGTAATACAGGGTGATTTGTGTCTCTGACAACAGGAGTCTTTTGGAAAACCGTAGAATATTTAACTGCTTGATACTCTAATTAACGCAGCACAATATAGTGCCTGTAATAATGTTTTTCAAAGCTAATTAATCTGATTCATGCAGCACTTGTGTGAGGTTGGTTTGTCATGTCTTAAAAGCACTGTTTTCTAAAGAGATGTCAGTATCACCGTAACTGTATTAGCAATACCCAGCATATAATAAAGGAAACCTTTGATTCCTTGGCAAGAATAACTTTAAAATGAGTTATTAAAAATTGAGAAAAATACCATGCCCGTTTTCCCATTCATGGTTTATCTTTAAATGAAAATTCTCACAGCATTAGGTTTTGAATCTCTTGAACTGCATGCAGGACATCTTAGCATCTTAAAGGCTATGTAAATATATATACATCCTTGATAGGTATCTAAAATCCTTTTACATTCATAAAAAGAACAGAGAGTTCTTTCTATGCACAATTGCTAGGCACACATGTATGCATTTGTACATGCAGTATTCGTATGTACTCCAGTTAAACTTGTTAGTGAGCAAGGGTGAATTGATGGATAAGAAATGGAAGATGGGTGTCAGGTACCTAGATTCTGTACCCAGACTTTGGGCAAGCTACTTAACCTGTATGTGCCTCAGTTTCCCCACCTGTAAAATGGGGCTGATAGTAATTATTAGTAATCCTTACAGAAGCGTTGTGAGGCTAAATTAATTACTGTTTCTCCGGGACCTTTAGAGTGAAAGAATTATGTGAGTATATATAATATTAATAGTCTCACTTTTTATTTCCTTTTTTTTTTTTTTTTTTTTTTTTTTTTTTTTTTACTTACTATTGCTGTAATTTAAGGTAGTATACTGAAACAAACCACAATTATATGTAAATGTAAAACATCCATAAACGAAACAGGTACATAACTGTTAAAAAGAATAAAAGGAAAAAAAAAAAGGTAATTTCGGTTGAAAGCTGTTATTGGACCGTATGCAGAGTAGCATTGCAACATGGGCTGTGATCTTGCTAATTTGCATCCTAGTATCTTAAACTTGCTTTCTGCAGTGTTATTTGTCAAAAGTCTTATCCATTGGATATAATGATACCTATCAGCATTGACAACAAAATATACTAAAACCAGAAACAACAAAACTGGTATTGTATTGGTAACATTTAGAACTTGTGGCCTTCTTAAACTCACACGTATTTGCAAGTTCAAAAACACCTGGTACTTCTAAGAATGCTCCAAGGAGTTCTGATGTGAAGCCATCAAGATTTACAGTTGTTAACTGTGGTTTCCCTTTTGACACTGGATGTTTGAGACAGCTTTAGGATGGTCTACTCATATAATGTGCTCAGAAATGCTCAGAATAAATTTACAGACAACCACACACCCCCAGTGTAAATTAATTTCTTAAAAATAAAAGCAATATAAACCAATGTATATTTTTATACCCTTTAAAAGATGGTGGTGGAAGCAACTGTGAAGAAATAGAAGATGCCAGCCTGAGGCAAGATGTTGTTATAGCTCCAATTGATATCCAATTTCTTTGAACATTTTGAGGATATTCTCATTGAATTATATTATTCTTGAGTTTTCTGCTTTCACTGACCAGTGAGAGCAGCATTCATTCACGTAAAGTAGATGATTTGTTAAATTACTGTCCTCTAGACAGACAGAGACAAATCAATGTTTTGTGATTACTAGCTCATAGTACAAAGCAGATTTCAGCTGACGTTATTATGTTGGTTATCTGTTTTTAGTCTGCTGAAAAATCCCTTTAGTGGGAATACTCTATTATGGCATGTCGCTTCTTTAATAGAGAGTAGCAGAATGTGACTGCATTGGTTTCTATCCTCCTTACATAAATACTTGCTCAAAGATATATGTATATATATTTCATTTTTAAGAAATTAAATTTACTGCCTTTGTAGTAGCTTTTTGATGACAAAGCAATGATTCTGATAAGTTTTGAATTTTAACGTTATTTAAATTTGAATACAATGTTGCTAAATCAGTAGCATTGATGACAATGTCAGTTGAAGGTTTTTCCTTTGTTTCTTCTAAAACTATGATGTGGCTGTTTGTTTTAATGTGGCTTTGGGGAAAAGAGGACAAGAATTTTTATTTCATTATCGAATTATTTACAGTTGGAGTTGCTTTTGTATGTCGATTGATATTGCTGTGTTTTTTCCATCTTCATTTTAATTTCAGAGTTTTAGAAGAAAGTGCAAATTTCTCTCAAAATACCGGCTTACCACCAGAAATAAATTTATTAGCATTTACCTTTATAAATATTAGGTTTTGAGATGCAAAACTTTGATGGATATTCTAGACCATCCTAGCTTCCTACCATATTTTCTCTATTCTAGCCCCAATTGCTTATTTATTCTACAACTTTCTTTGAGACTGGCATATAGCTTAATCTTACTACTCTGTGAAAGTCTTTCTAAAACTTCCATTAGAAGAACATTTAAGTGTCTAGAAGTAGTTACAGTGTCTGCTTAGAGCATTTTTATAACACTGTCGATATTTTAATATTCTTTATTTCCTTTCAGTATTTCAGTATTTGCCCTCTGACTGCCATTTAAATGTTTATTCCTTTCGTGGTTACATATATAATGTTTTTCACTTACTTTCAGACTACAGTCATCAAAGTGACAAGTTTTGATGTATCTCAGACACCCAGTTAGCTTTTGCAATTAGAAGCTGAGCCCTGCAGTCTTTGGAAAATGTCAAGCTGTGCACTCTTTAATTTTTTAATCTTCTTTCATAAGTCAGCCCTCCTACCTGGCTGACCGCCTCTGCAGCTTTTCTTCCCTTTCTTTTTGCTACCTCCAGCTGGTGGGAGTGCAGAAGGGTTTCACAATGCCTAGATGGCCTACAAGTCGATTCCCAAATTTGAACAGGAACTGTTTAATGGACTAATTTTTTTTCCTTTCATTTCAAATATTTTGCATAGAGTACAGAGGGCTATATATACTGTCAGGGAAATAAAGACTAGTAATCTGCACAAATTGTTCTTCATAATGGTATGAAGACTAAAGAATGTATTTTCAGATTTTTTTTTTCCTGAAATTGATACCTATAGTAAGTTAGTTTCACGGTTTTTAATATGCCAGGTATTATTTCTTTAAGTCTTCAGAACTTCATTTTTTTTTCTCCTGTTAAATGGAGTAACAAAGTATGTAAAATGTGAATTGTGAAGCAATGTATGACCAACTGGAAGATTTTCGTTCTTTTCATCTCTCCCTCTCTCTCTTTTTTTTTTTTTTTTTTTTTTTTTTTTTTTCCCTTGTTTTAGGCTTATCAGAATTACTATTTTCAGCTAGTTTACATGACAGTAGCTGTGGTGATCTTCTGGAGACAGTATTTAAGATGAGAAATACTGGAAGGCTTAGAAATACATATTCTGTATGTACAATATAGCCCTGTAGGCAGTGCTAGGCTATGAATATGCTGGACAAAATAACATTCTTATCAAAGAGCTGTTATGGTTTGTATTCAAATATTGTCTTTTAATATATATAGATATAAAATATCTCTTCAAATACGTATACTTAATTGCATATTCTTGTCCCTCTTTTAGGTTAGTTTTCTTTTTAGGAATGACATTTTGTAGTCCTGAAAAAAGTAGATTTTTTCCTTCACACAAGTAATTTAGTTTAAAATTATTTCCTTGCAACACACTGAAGGCATTAGGTAAACTTGAGCTTAATTAATCAGACTTGATTTCTGAGTTTCTGTAGAATTTGCATCTTTATAACAATTTGTTGCAATGCAGTGGACATAAAGCCTTGTTGCGCAGCAATAATACATGCAGCAGTAGTTGCCTTTGATGCACATACTTTTAAGGGTGTAATGAGTTTATTGATCACCGGTAAATTCAGGCTTTCCAAGTAAATTTCTTAGCATGTCTTATATTTCTATGTAATTTGTTGCTAATTTTAGCCAGCTTTTGGTACTTACATTCATTTCTGTCTGACACTGTCTGCTCTTGCAGATCAAAGGGCAAGAATTGGCATATTCTCGTTAAATGTATATATATATTAATTCACGCCATTTGCTTGTTAAGTTAAAAGAGTTTAGAAAATAAATCTATCTGAAATGGTGAAAGCAATGCTTTTTAATGAGGACAGCTCATACAGAAAAAAACAGCAGACTTGTATCCACATGTTTTTTGAGACAGACAATCTTGTTATGTGTTACGAATGGGCAGGACTACACAGAATTTGTACATCTCAAAGAGCAGTAACATGCACGTAGGCAATTCACAACTGATAAAACTAGAGAACTTTTCAATACACAATTTGTATGTACCAGATACACATAAGGATATTTAAATGGTTACAGTTACAGAGTATCATCACAAACATCGTAAAATGCCCAATTTACTATCTCTGCTTGCTGGTAAAGCTGGTAAAGGCACTTTTTTTTTTTTACTTTTTTTTTTTTTTTTTTTTGGTTTATCTTTTGAGATGCTGGTCTTCAGAGAGGTGACCTGCATTGTTTAATGCTTGGAACTCTTTGATAAGTAATTGGTGACACTACATAGGAAAATTTATATGAATTTCTATTCTCTTTTGTTTTCCCTTGTTTTCGCTCCATACTCTTTTTTCTCCTGCTGTTCTGTTTCATTATTGCTGCTATCTGTTGCTCTGCCTTGCCTGCCTCCTCCTCCTGATAACAGTTCTCTACAGTCCACTTTTCTTTCTTCCATGCATTTGTTTTGCTTTGTGTTCTGTTTCTATCTGTGTCTTGAATGCTAACAAGAGGAATCACCATCTCTTCCCCATCCCTCTCTTTTCTCTCAGCTCTGGTGTATTATCTTAGCTGATGTACGTCCCTATGTTTTGTCTCTCTGCATTTTCTTCTTGTTTCTTTCCCACTTTCACTTCTTTTGATATTTTCATGTTAAATTTTGGCTCTCATTTTCTATAAATCTTTCTGGAACTCTTCCCTTTTGCCATTCCTGCCCTTCTCTCATCTCTTTGACCCAGAGAGCAGATACTTCGTCCTGAAATTGGGATCAGTGTTGTCCTCCCTGGAGGAGTGGTAAGCTATAACCAGCATTTTCTCTCCTGATCTCACTGTCTCTCTTCATTGGAAGAAATACATTTAATTGGCAGACAACTAAACCCATGATTTCCCAAATACCCCCTTTTGCCTAACTTCAGGTTATGAGGAGGAGATATGGTGTTGGCATGAGCCTCCTGGAGCACAGCAAGGGCTGGCTTTCTTTGTCTGCCCTTCAAACTGGCAAATAAAGGACAGCAGCAAAGTTGGGCAGAGACATCCTGACAGCCATTGGGCTGCATATGTATTTCAGTTTGGGTTGCTGAGGACCAAGATACTACATAGCCTTTTAGATAAAATGGTACAACCTGAAGATGAAGAATAGGCGAGATAGAGTCCACTGCTATGGGGAAAAGCAGGACCAGGGATCAGTTGTCTTGGGAATGGTTTGTCATGTTTGTATGCAACCTTTCCTGGATGCAGAGGCAAATAACTCTCTCTTAAGCTCATTAATATGCAAGTTTAAGCTGTAACCATATGGGTTTGGCAGAATCTTCTTGTCGGGGAGCTTGCAGAAGATGATGGGGACGAAGTAATTGAAAAACTCAGAGCTATTTTTGTAGGATAGAACCTAGGCTAGAGAGGAAGTGTATGTAAGAGAGATGCAGGAGGGAGAGGAGCACAGGATTATACAGGACAGGGAAATGCAGGGAGAAAGGCAATATAATCAGTGTGTATGATTTTGCCACAAGTTTTTGATGTTATATTTTTCTTAAGCTTTGGAGCTTCTTTTAATTTGTAATGACACATATATTATATTAAGTTTTGTTGGTTGCATACAGAGGCTTTCAACCATGAATCTAAATTGCTGCGGCACCAGGAACATGACAATGCTAAATTATCAGCATTAATTTCTACTTATAATTTAGAGAGCACACAGCAATATCATACTTGATGGAAAAGCATTTGCTTCCCAGCAGCCAGGATGCATGTATGTGTGCTTCACAGGTAGCTCTAATGTAGCCTTACCTCGGATGATTGCAGGCCGTTTCTTTATGGTGCTCCTCCTTAGAATGGCACTGAGTTAGGAGGCAAGGGAGAAGAGTTATTTTATGGATTAGCTATGTGTCTTGGATTTATAGTGATTAAATGTAATTTGCTAGAATCCCTCTATGACATGTAATTTTATAAAATTTAGAGAGGACAGATGAAGTTGGTGAGTAGGCATAGTATTCCTAAAGATAAACACTAGACACTGGACTTTCTCAAAAAGTGTCTAGAAATTTTAGTTTTAGGAACTCAGAGTTCTTATATTTTCTATACACACCAGGCATTTGAGTACAGCTTCTTTCTTTATTTGTCACTGACATGTTATGAATCATTTCCTCACGGGTGTATGGCATGAGATGAACTTGCTGCAGGGCAGAGGACTCTGGAGAGAAAACCTAATCACATGGAGAAGTACACTTGAATTCTCCCCTCTTGATCCCAGTCTCTTCTGAGTTACTTTTCTCCGATTGTGGTTCTGCCAGCCAGCTGGTTTGAAGTCAAAAGAAGATTAACTCATTTTTATCTTCTTTTGTATGAGTGAGAAAAATACAAGGAAAACATTGCAAAGGAATAGCAGCATGAAAGAGGTAGGGAACTTGATCAGCTGGTAGGGTGCTTTGGGAAGCTTACACCTTTTGTGCTTTACTTACCACTTAAATTCACAATTGTGTACAGCTACTGTGATTTCTCCTTCCATTAATCATAGGTGTGTTTTTTTGCAAAAGGGAAGGTGGTTCTAAAGAATATCACACCAGTATATTGCAAATGTGGTGTTAGAAGGCATCAGCTATCACCCTTTTTCACTTAAATGAAAGTATCATAGTACCATAACTTTGCGCTTATGAATCTACACTAGGAATATCAATTCACCCTGGATTCGGTATTGGAGAAAGATTTGAGAGACAGTGAGAGTTGGAATGGAGAGTTTTCCATTTGAAGAGTAAAGGATTTATGTGGTCTTATTTACACTGCATCTGTGGCTGTTCCAACACATGTGGGTCCAAAATCCCTCATTCGGACAAATCCCTGGCTTGGACAAATCATATACATTTGCTGGCATTGCCTGTGGGAATAAAGGGGAAAAAAAGACTAAACCAAGCTCAAATAATATCTTCAGGCTAATTAGAGCTTCAGGTCTTGGTAAAGAAAGAAAAGCCAATAAAGTAAGAACTAGGCTTGACATGCTAGTTGTGAAGATTCACAAAGTGGTCTTCACTGCCCTGTTGTTCCATGTGGAGAATTACTTATTAGGCCTTGCAGGGCCAAATTCTGCCCAAATTTATGGCCATGCAGGTTCACAGAATTTGTCAGGTAAACCTTTTGTTCCAGAAGAAAGCTGTTCATCCACAGGGAGTTTGAAATGTACCTGCAGGCTAAAATCAGTTGTCGTCTTGCTGTATCCATATGCACACAGGTGAGTGACTAATTTTCACATGTAATTCCTACTCCCATGGTTCACATGCATGTATTTTGTATGCACATAAGCTAATTACAATGAAGGCAGCGCTTAGTTTTTGAACTAATCACAACTGCTTTTTTAGAGTATGGTCAACAAATGCTTAACACTGTGTTTCTAAATGGATTTCTGATACAGAGGCTCTTCCAGTCCAGGTACAGGCTCTTAGTAGTAATCAGTATGCTGTAGTCCATACCTTTAACAGACGCAAGTGTGCTGTTCTCTCCTTTTGCCTTTGCACATTTTAATATATGTGAAATCCATACTAGATTTTTCCTATTTTACTTTTTTTTTTTTTCTTTCGGGAAACCTTGACTTTGGCTGGGTTTCTTTGTATACGGTATCAGGACTTAAGGGAAGAACAAGATTAATCCATAACTGGTGCATTGTCATAAATGGGGAAAAGTGTTATTTGTATATTTTTGTAAATATGTAACATTTAATGGCAGTTTTGTAGTGACGTGCTGTTTTTGAGAAGAAAAAATCAAATAAATATATGTTTGAATATGCTTGATGTAACACTTAACTGTGATTCAATTGCACAATTAATAGCTTAATCAAAAGTCTTTGCAATATGTAGTGCACACACATAACCAAGTATCTGTTAGTGGTCCACAACCAAGTTTTTGGCAACTTTTAATGATGATGATGAACTGTGCAGAACAGTTGATCACAGTCTCTTTCAGCTTCCAAACATGTAGCAGGCAAACTACTGTATACATACCTGTGTACTCCACTGCATCCAAAGGTATGCATTTGTCCCAAGAACCTGCACTACAGGTTTTTCTTTAATAAAATTTGGTTCTAAACTATTTGTTGTTGTTTTGTTTTCTTGTGAAGCAGCTTATGGGTTTTGTGGAGGGGAAACGGCTTAAGCAGTCCTCAGAGTCTGTGGGCATTTTGGTTTGTAAGTCATTAGCAGCAAACTTGTACGGTAAGGCTGCAGCAAAGCCTCATCTCCTCCTCCTGCACATCATTACAGGACGTCGCCTTTTTGCCTCTTCCCCTAGTGGAGTTGAGCTGCGGTATAACTGGTGTGAGGGTGACACTCTGTGGTGAGAGGGAAGCCATGCAATTACAGCCAAAGAAAAGTAAATGTTCTCCCAGAATGCTGCTGAATCAAAGGCCGAAAATTTCTGTCTAGCTTAAGAATGAAAGAATTCAGCAGGTTTTAACCTTGATCTCCCTGCAATAAACAGCCATAAATAGAACAAAGCTGTGTGTTCTTCTGACCTTCCTGTGTCTTTGTTCAGATCTTTTCTGTTTTCTTTGGCATTTTCACACACTACTTACTCCTTATTTACTCATTTTTTCTTTATTACCTGTATTGGCTTTTCTTTATCCCACTCACTTCCTGCCTGTACTATGTAGGAGCTGCATCCTCCTTACAAAATTGAAGGGTCTGCAAATCCAAACCTGTCCTTGAGCCAGCTGTCTGCAAGGATTTTGCCCCAGCTCTCAAAGTGCTCTTTTGTGACTGATCCTAGCAAAAACTGTCTTTCTTTGCTAAAGTCACTGTACTTTTAAGGCCAGAATATTCTGCGCAGCCATGCAATATGGAAATTCCTTCCTGGTTTAAAATTTGGACAGACTGCTCAGACTTAGCTCAGATTTACTGCTGTAATACAGTTTTGGTTTTGCTGATAGGTGGTTGCTGCTGTGCAGATTGGCTGTTCTAGTGAAATCCTGAAGCTGGGAAAGGGAAAAAAAAAATCCAAAATATAAATTCAAACTTAATATTCTTAGTGTGAATGTTCTGCCCTAGTTTAACACTTTCAGATGGTCATGGCCAAAAGACAAAGCAGTTAGAGGAGCCATGCAGGATGGGGAATGGGATCCTACCCCATGGCACATCCTGCTAAATGTAAGGCTGGGTTCAGAAATGAGCTTGAGGCTTTCCCTTCTTGAGTGCCTCAGCTTGAAGACATTTTAATGATTGTCATTTCAATTTCTCTAATCCTGTATTGTGGCTAGCTGAGACTTTAAACTGCAATCTGTCACTAAAAAAATGTGGCCTGTTGAATCTCAAGTGACTGTTTCATTTTCCAAATTTCATGCTCTGATATAAATAAAAACAAAACCAAAAGAAACCCTAAACCCTCTTATTTTTAATGATGTTCCACAAGCTCTTTCAGAGGAAAGCTTCTGCTTTGGAAGGACAGAAGTGAGAACAGGGAGACAAGATGCTCCTGGAAATAACCCACCTCAGGAAACTTGCCAACATTTAACCTAAAGGGCTACTTTACCTTACAAACCAATTTCCATGGAAAATAAGGATAAGATAATTGCTTCATTTCTGTTTTCTTTGCTGTCCTCCTCAAAGCCATATTAATTGCTATGTTATTTTGAAGTCTAGTTGGTTTCAGCATCATCATGAATTATGTCTCTGTAATAAAACTTCTGAGTCATAAACATCAGCCAATATTTTTTCCTGTTTTCCATTAAGAGACTTTTTTTTTTTTTTTAATTTTTGTGATTTATGCCTTAAAAGATACTTTGCTTTTATATGATTCCAGCTGCTGTGGTGAAAATGTTACTGTACTCTGACCTTCATGGTTTTCAAAAGATGATGCAAAATGCTGCAAATGCTGCTCAGTATATTTTTAACATGATAAAAGGGTCCTTTCTCAGCATTTCATCATTACAGCATCATACCATAAGCTGACCTAAAAAAAAAAATAAAAAATAGTAGTATGTGCTAAAAAAAAAAAAGTTAAAAAAGTAGTAATTCCAATCAATAATTCAGTGACAGCAGTTATTAGTCTCTTGAAAAATTAATGAAACCAAGAATGAAGCTTTTCATTTATGTTTAACTTGAGACTGTGTGAAGCAAAATCTAATAGGAAAATTATTTCCCCGTCATCAGGAGAGCTCATTGAAGAGGAATATCTTTCCTCTAATTATTTCAATTATCTAATATATTCTGAAGCAATAATGTTGCATTGTCTTGATCTTGAGACAGATGTTTGCATTAAAAATCAAATTGAAAAGAATATGATACATTATTTTATAGGAAAGAATGTTTTTGTAACTAGTGGTTGGAAAAATTAAATAAGTCATTTCTGAGAGAAACCAGCTTCATTTATCAATACGAGTATGTCAGGGGAAGAGGAGGAAGCATACAATACTTACCCAGTGCGTGCTTCCAGCTTCCATTTACTGTGGAGCTGGACCTCTCTGCAGCAGAGCTGGTAGCTTTGTGGTAGCTTTGTGTCAAATAGCCTTAAGTAATTCTTCTCTGCCATGAATTTTCTTTATAGTTATGGGCCTGTATAAGCTTTTAGCATCCATAACATTGTGGCAATGAGTTCCACAGCTGAATCACACAGTGAGGGAAAGTACCTCTGTGTTGTTTTGAACCTGCCCCATTAATTTTGGTACCCTGAGAGTTTGTACTATTAGTGACACAGACTATTTCATTCCCTAGTCACATTCTCTTTCTGGTAGTGATTTTTTTTTTTTAACTTTCTAACATATTCCTCGCCCTCCTTCAGATTTCTTTCTTCAGAAGAAACCCTTATCTTTTTCCCCCTTTGGATTTCATTTTAATATCAATATTTTTCCCTGTATGGAGGGGTCTCTCTTGCTTTTGTACCATCACCAGCCTATCTATTTATGCCATTCAATGTCCAGACTTTGGATGAAGTTTTATGGGTCCTAAAGAAGTCAGTGGAGCTATCAGAGTATTTACCACTTTGCACAAGTTCTGGTGCACAGCAGTTGTTTGAGTGTTATCTTCATCTTTGTCATGGGGACGTGTGGTGCCTGGATGACATATTGCTACAGCTGAAGATGTTTTGCTGCTGACAGCATGTGTTGTGATATTACGTATGTCTCAACCAGGCAGGGTCTGGAACTTTGTGCTGTGTTTTAAACCACAGGGTATTTGCTGGTTGTTTTGTTATCGTTATTATCATTGTTACTATGCAATACATGGATATTTTCTTTGACCTAACTATGATCCATGATCATCTTTGAGTGTAGTCAGAGCTATGTCAGCACTCATAATTACATCTGGATTATTTTGCGGAATTGTTTCTCTTTTCTTATCTTTGGCAGTTCTTTCTACATTTATTGACATTGTATTTCTTCTGACATTTTAATCACTGGTGAAGTTTCTGCAAATCCTTGTAGTTGGATTTTAGTGTTAATATCCTGAAACAGTAACAGACTTTTTTTCATCTCACTTCTGTTTTTTTTCAGTTAGTTCTGAATATTCTGATATGCACAAGCCCCAGACCCCAGCCCTGTGGTATCCTAAGGCTCAGGGCCACTGGAAAAAAAGAATTTGTGATTTTTTTGTTCTTTCTTTCCTTTTTCTTTTTTTTTTTTTTTTTTTTTTTAGCAACCAGTTATTTATCCTACTAAGCTTTTTCCTTTTATCCAGTAGCTATTTAAGATTCCTTTGTGATGGACCTTGTCAAAAGTGTACTGAAAAATTCAAGCAGAATATGTTATTTTCCTAGAAGCCTCACAGACCTCTTAGCACTTCATGACTAATGACATCCCAGTGTAAAAGGGATGCCTGGTGATTCTCAACTTTCAGACAACTTTTTTTTGTTTTTGTTTTTTTTTTTTTTAGAAAAGGTCACAGGGGTGATAAAGAATCTAGCATTAAAGCACTGCAATAGTTATAATTTTGGTGCCTCAATGGAGTAAGCTAAGGTGTTGGTGAGGTCTTTCACATCATTGGATGCCTTTGGTATGCAGACACAATATTAAATTTAGTTTAAATAAAAACACCATTAAGTTCATTTATAAGGCATTTTTAGGCCATGAGTCTAAGTAAATTAAGATATTCATTTTCTAATTTTTGCTTATATATTATTATACTGTAATAACAGTATATATTACAACTATTCTAAATAAATATATTTTATATAAAATATGTATATACAATTGTATACAATTTTTATATAATTGATTTGTATAATTAATTATATTGTTATATATATATTGTTATATAATATAATTATTATATTATATATAATATATGTGTTATATATAATTGTATATATGTAGTGTATATATATTTCCTACAAACATTCTTACTTTCTCTAGAGAAATATTAATAGTTTGCTTTGCTTTTGAGGTGGAAGACTTTTTAATTGCATGAAGAGTAGTGAAATATTACAAGCCTTGATTAAGTAGACAAAAAGCTGTGTCTACTTGTGACACAATTCTTATTAGTTATATCACAATGACATGTTTTACATACGCTGGCCATCTTTTTCTCCTAAGATCAAGGAGGTTGTGAGTACAGAAAGGAAACCAATTAGGCTGCTTCCATGAATTTAGTAAGATGAAATGTATTTTCTACTTAAACTTGACATTCAGTAATAACTTTAGTGTGGTGGTGGTGGTGAGAGCTAAATCTAGGGAAAGCAACAAGGAATACTTATGGCACATCATTATGCAATCTCTTCTTTCAGTCATCTATAAGGAATTGCTATAATCACAGTTATCTTGCCTGATAATTAGTGCAGTCTGATTTTGATCTACTTTAATTTCTCTGGGGTAATTTTTATCACTGTACATAAAAATGTACACTATGTTATTTATTAATTGGTTTGACATCTAAGCAAATAGTGACAATAGATAAGCAGTGCCTTCTGCTTTGAGTGCTAAATGCACTGAACTGCTGTTTTCCATTGCTGGGCTCTCTTTTAGATATAGTGTATTCAAGTTGAAGAAAAAATGTACATTTTAATGTGATACAAAAAAAAGTGACATAAAGAAATATATATACTTTATATACTATATACACTTTTATATACTTTTTTTTTTTTTTTTTAATAACAGGAAACAACAATGCAAATACTTCTTTTATTTATGACAGGTAACTTTATTAATAATGGTCTTGTATCTGTCGCACCTACCAGGTGCCAGTCTTTTTTCACACTCTGCAAGACTTCCTGAAGAATAAACTAGAAAGGCATGAAGTTAGTTGAAGCTACTAAGACACACATTTATAGGTGGGTCTGTTTTGGACTTTTTTTTTTTTAACAGAAGTTTCCATGAATGTGTGCCAAAAATATTAAATACATTGAGAAATACAGTAGAAAGAATATATTTACAGTCAATTATAATGGGCAATCCAATAACAAAAATAAAACAAAAACTTTTTTCATGTTTCTTTCATGCTTTTTTCACAGAAATTTTTAAATATGATTTTGTTTTTTAAAAAATACAATAAGGAAATAATTACATTCTTAATATGAGAACATTATCTTACAACATACAGCATGGGCCAATTAGTTTGAAAGTGTCATAAATGAAAAAAATAAGATACTAAATTAAGTATTCTCCATTTCAAAATTCAAATTGCCACAATCATCTCATTAAAAAAAAAAAATTTGATCCCCTAAGATTATGATCTGTTTTTTAAAAAAGCATCACCCATTAAAAAAAATAAAAAAGCACCTGGTATAGTAACAGGAGTTTGTTGAGGAAGCAGAAGTGTAACATTTTCTCAAAAGACATAGAAATGCAATGGTTTAAAATACAATAAATTTCATTTTAAAAAAGTCATACTGTTCTATTACTGATTGCCTGGTGACCCTGAAATCCTGAAAACATTGAAAATACAAGCTCTGTTGCTTTTTATAAAAATTGCACAGCAACAGTACTATTAAAAAAGAAAAAGGAACATTTCACAGCACTGAATGTGGTCCATTGAGAGATTATTTCTAGTGGGTTTTTATTTATTTGTTTCCTCCTTTGAAAACATTGGCCATTACAAAGAATAGACATGTCACTAAGGCTAATTGCAATGTTACCATTAGAGACACGCAATTATACAGTATAGGGTGGGGAAGTGGCTATAAGGAGCCTCTGCAGGAGGATGGGCAAAAGGGGATGGAAGATACAATATTAATATTAGGTAAATAAGTCTCACTCAAAGGAATTTGGCTTTCGATTACTCTGCATTACTTTATGCGGGACCACTTCTTAATGGCAACTGTTACATCCTTGCAAATGTTTACTAGAAGCCTAATTTGCATCATAAATATGTACAGATATAAATTAAATATTTATTGAAATATACAAATAAATAACTTAATTTGAAATAAAAAGCCTAAATGAACTTACTTTTGCTTCAAATTTGTTTCTGCTGTTGTTTATGGGAACTTGGTAATGTTTAGTCCATAGTCATACAGCATAGAAAGTGCCCTCCACTTACAGTAATAAGTAAGCAGATGACTGAAAATAATATAAAAAAAAAAATCCTGTTTTCGATGAAAAACACACTGACACTTGCTTCCCTATAGTATTTGCATTCCTGTGGCACTTTGTACAATGCACAGTCCCAGGAAGCAAAGAGCCTTTTCCAATCTAGGACCCCATTTCTCCTCTGCTAAGGGTCAATGTGATGCCTGGCACATTTGGGAACAGGATTTAGCACTTCTGTGTGCACCATTATGGACACGCTTTTCAAAACCACTTGGCATACACCTGATTTGTGGGAGCTGCTAAGTGCTGGGTCTTTCTGCTAGCTCTGTGCTGGGGCTCTGGGCTTGCCAATCCTAACAGTTCCTTCAGGAAGTCCTTTGGTGTCCTTAACGGGACCTCTGGACAGTAACAGGATTTGATCCCTGATAACTACTGTGTTGCCAGCTTCTGTGATTCTACTTGCAAGTCTTAAGTACAGATTCCAGCACTAACATCTCTGATTATCTTAAAATATGAGTAGTATTTTAATTTTTTTAATTAATTTTCTAATCCTCATAGTTGAGGAGAAAAATCATGAGAATGTGATTGAAAGCTCTCCAAAGGCTTTAAAAAAAAAAAAAAAAAGAAAAGAATAAATTAAAAGAACCCAACTTATTATATATTTTTTTCTCTCTCCTGATTTTTTTAAGCCAATCTTGAGATTTTGAAGGACTTCAGCTGGCATTTTACTGCACATAACTTTGTAGGAGTGACATAGAGACAAAGAAGAACAGGTATCTACAATTTTACAGACTAAAATGCAAGACACAATTTCCTAGTAAACAGAAATGGACTCCTGTCTGAAAAAATCCCCAATTCCTTGTAAAAAGATTTATAAAAAGAGCCTTAAAATTATCATCCTTTCAGTCTCATCTTCCTCAAAAATAATAGCTGAGGTCTGAAAAGACGAAGGAAACTAAGTACAGCAGTGTTCTATAACTCAAGTTTAACAATACTATATTATTTAAAAAACAAAACAAAACTGACCACATAAGCTATTCTGAGTTGCCATTATCTGTTGATTAATTTCAATCATTTTTCTTTTTCAAAAAGTATAGAAAAGAAGTAATATCTAAAAATACCTGTTTGCCATTTTAAAAAGTCAGGAACAAATCATTGCTTGACAACATGACCTTTGAAAATGACTGGTGCTTCAGAATAAAGAGAATGTACTAAAATGCTTTTTTTTTTTTTTTTCTTCAAAGCATGGCAGCTTTTTATCTCCCAATGACAAAAGTGACTGTCTTAAAAAGTATCAGAGAACTCTTCACAGCTAAGTTGTGTCATTCCACTGTTTCGCACTGCCACTGAGGCCAGTGGTAATGAAGAGCTCCTGACTTCTCGGTTCAAGAAGCTCATGAATGACCCTGTGAACACATTTCTTCAGTTTTCTTTTGCCACATGGACAGCAGTGTGACTGCTAATGAGCAAACCTTGGCTCAGCAACTTCTGTGGCAAGCAGAGTTCTTCAAGGCAGTATTACCTGCAAGAGCACATACCTGAAATGATTTCACATCATTCTTAAAGAACGCACTTATCTTCAGAGCTGTTCAGGTCATCTGATGCAATGTAATTAACATTGCTGCTCTATACTGTTTCAGCAAAGTAAACTTTCAATTGCAACTATATGCCTCTTTTTACGTACTATGGTTGGTTTGCTTTTTGATTTTCATTTTTGTTACCAATGAAGGTGGAAATGAAGAGTTACATGTAATAAAAAGGGGCACACATAGTTACATAGCAATACAGTAGAGGGAATACAGGCAAATTAGCGCCAAGCTACCATTAACTTAACAGAATTATAAAAACCTCTTATGGTGTATCACTTGATACCACTTTTTAGATGAGTCTTTTGCAGCCTATGTCTTGGTCCATAATAGGTAAGGCCTTTATGGAAAGTGAGTGGTTTTGCTATACTTATGTTCCATTTTTCATCTCCCATTCCTGGAAGGGGGAAAGAAAGATATGGAAAATGTTAGAGAAATCAAAATATTTCACTGATGTCATCAGATCTGCTAAGCCAAAACCAGCTGAGGTCAGTAACAGTATTTCCACTGACTACTGGATCCAGCCATCTGCCCACAGATTAGTTAGAGAATGTTAACAAGTATGTCCTGATACGGTCTGTGCACAGCCTCCACCCCTCTGCGACTACCTATGGCAACTTTTTTCTAGTACTTTCTAGGGCTTTCTAAGTTACGTATGTGAGAGAGAAGTAAGCACTCAATATCTCATAGCTGACACCAAGTCATTTTAGTCTTACGTACTCTTCCATTTTTTACTGTAAAATTCTTGGTAAGCACACATTATGGCTAAAAAGAGATGCTTACAGGCAGCGTAAAGTTAGGTAACACTGTCTTCATTTCCCATATACAGAATCCAAGTTGACCTATTGCTCATTAAATTTAAGAAATCCCTTTTCTTTTCCATCCCTCAGTTTCTCTGCCTGTTAACTGCAGATAATGACACCTACCATCCACAGCAACGCATGTGATCTATAATGCTTTCACCCATGTATTTCAGATAAAGGTATCATGATTGCCATTTCTTCTGCCACGGAAGTGAAAAGTCGCAATGAGTTTGCTATAGCTAAACACCTCATCTAAGGAAACTTGTTGCTATTGACTTGGGTGATATCTACAGTACTTCCTAATATTACATCAGAAGAGAAGATGTGAAGAAGGATGGGCCAAGCCTAGGACATGCATGATGTACCAGCTCCCTTAAACACATCCGTACAGAGATCAGGAAATAATGAAGTGCCAAAGGAGCTGGCCTCTTGCTGAAGTAATCTCTGTGGAGCAATTCCACAGCTGTTCCTAGCCAGGAACCGGGGTCTACAAATTCCTCTCCCACCCATCGACTCTGCAGAGATACTCTGCAGGAAGCCTGTTAAGTTGGCTCCCAAGCTGAATTCCTGAGTTTAACACTCATTTCATGCTATTTAAGAGCTCTAGCTGAAAACTGTTACTTATGTATGTAAATATCAGTTTCTGCTGCTGAAAGCAGTAAAAGCATTAGTTTGGCTGAACAGCTGCATGACCATGACACCTCTTCAACTATAGTAAAGCACCACTAAAATCACAGTCATTGGTTCTAGCAACATAAGAGGAAAAAAAATAATAATAAAGCAGGTATAGAATAGGTTAATATTTTTTAAATTTGGGTTTTTTTTTTTCTTTCCATTTATTAAGATATAACGCATTTTCCCTTTTCAGTTAACACTTTAAATTAAATTAAACCTAAACTTAAAACACAGGATTGGTGAACTCTAGATTACTTTGAAAAAGGATGCTAAATATATATTCCCTAAGTCTATGCTGCCAAGCCTCTAAAGGAAGTCCTTGTCTGAGCAACAGGGAAGATATTTATTTTTTTTTAAATATGTGTTAAATAAGCCTTGAAAGCAGCAGTTTATTCTGCAGGTGCCGAAGGAACATCTCCTTTGTTTCCATTGCTCCAGCATGGTTCAAGTCAATGAAAGAATGTTTAAGTCAACACTGACAAACTGAGTGAGAGCTGGGAAACCAGGAGTGCTCATTTTCTTCTCCAAGCCCCAAACATGAGCAAAATGTAAGCTGCTGACCTTCACCAATACAACAGTTTGAAAACAAATTAGAAGCAATCACTGCAGTCTCCTTGCTACACATAAAAATTTGATTTTAGAAAGTCACTTGACCTATGAAACACACTTAAATAATCACTTTATTCTTGCACAGCAATGATATTGGGAGTATTTTACTTTACTCACAATGCTAATGCAAATTGTGACTTTCTACATTTTAGTTAGAGTCCCCATTGCCAGCACAGTAGATTACCGAAATTGGTTAAAAAATCATTCTGACTGCTGAAAAATATACATTCTTAAAACAAAAACAACAACAACCAAAAAACTGATGAGGAAATGAGGAAAATTAAAAAAAAATCCAGATAACTGTATGCATACATATGTACAGTGTTTGTCTAAGTACTCAACCACCTTGTTGCTGCTTTCAGATTTATCCCTAGATCTGTCTTCTTACTTCCCTCTGCATTTCTCTCTCATGGTGATGCATCTGGAGAGATTTCTGCTGGAGTAGAACACCCCCCTGGGGGCAGCACTCTGCCACACAGCTCTAACACAGCAGGCTGGACAGTGCACACATTCTGCAGCAGCAGCTGCCCCAGCAGAGAAGAGCGCAGTGCTCTGGGCTGCTGAGCACAACAGTGCCAAGAGGGTGGCTGCAAACAAAAGGGTGGCTGGTGACAAGCTCAGCGTCCTGGGTGCAAGGGCGGAGTGAGAAGGGAGGCATTCGGTGCATTGAAATGCATAGTGGAGAGGAAAAGGAGGAAAAAAAAGGCATTTTGAATGCTTATACAACCATAACAGTGGGCGATTTGCCAGTTGCTGAATACACAAGCATTAGCACGGACATGAAATCCGCTTCACTCCCACACATTGCACTGACATTCATGCACCAAGAGCCAAGTAAGTTCTGCTCTGGGATACTCACGTGTGACTCCCTTTGTTTAGCCACATCTATAAGGCCTGGGCTCACTCATAACTGCAAAAGGCCAAAAGAATTGAGAGCCAAATTCCACCCTCGCATATGCACATTTAACTCCCACTGAAGGGCGGGTGTGCTGCAGATGCATACCTGATGGCAGGATTTGGCTGCTGCTCCTTGCGAATGGGCTGAGCACAGCTTGGGTTGCACCGTCTAATTCAGCAAAATTTCACCGTTAATATTTAGTGCATGAAGTTTTTAGGAAAAAGCTGTTAAAGCTGAATTGGATACTTTAAGTTATTTTTCCCAGGGTAGGAAATGCACTTATTAGCTCCATAGCCTTTCAGATTAGCCTGATTTTATATGCAAGATTCCTCTACAAAAGGACTTGACCAAAATATCGTGCCATCCAAAGTGTAGCGATATCAAACAGCACAGCAGGATGCACCATTCTCTATGGTGCAAGTTGCACACAAAAATTAACTACATCTGGAAGGTATTCTTTACATCAAAATTTTTCAGATTTTTATAGTGCCCAGGTTTCTTCAGCTCTAACGATTAAATGTGCCTGTCTAGTCTGTAGCACGTCTGAAACAAATCCATGCTCCCTTTTGTCAAGACTGTGCTCTAACTGCTAGACCATATTTTATCAGTAATGCTGAGCTAACATGCAAATCTAAGACAAAATGTGATAATACCTGTCTGGGACAAATTATAGTATAATTGGTGTACTTCAGAGTACCTGAATCCTTCTTCAGGTTTGAAACAGAAACATCAAACTTCAAAGTTAAATAGAACTGAAACTAATTACTCCCAGTTTAATTATTGTTATCTGACTTAAATGACAGAAAAGGCCATTGATGCCCATGAAAAAGAGGGAGAAAGGTGGGTGGGAAAGTGCTCACTTAAGGTACAGCATGAGAATTAATTCATGGCTTGGGCAATGTAGGGAGCTTAACGGGGACTGGGAGAGACACAGGGAGAAACTGGGATGTGTCATAAAATCAAATCATTTGGTGAGTTATGATGTTTTATAATCTAGTACATTTAGGTGCCAGGCTTATGCCTGACACATTTATTACTGTAAATGTGTGTTATCAATGAAGACTGTAAATGCTTTTAAGGAAAGTTACTTAAAAAATCCCTATTTTGCGGAGTATTTTATTATTTTGAGAACAGAAAGGGTCTACTAAGAAGACAGATGTCTAAGATTATTATTGTTTATAATTACAATTAGCAGTGAATTACTAAATCAACAACAGCTCGGGGCAGTGCTATTACTGTCACCCTTGGTTATATGCTGCCCACGTGCTTATGTTGCTGGCAAATTCAGCCCACTAGAACGGTCATGCAAATCTCATTGAACGTAAAGCACAAAAATGGAAAAAAACTTGTAACAATACAACACGAATGCAAATTTCAGCTTGTCTTGTGAGATTACATTAAATTAATTTCTACTTGAAATGTACATTAAGAGTAGTTAAATTGCGTAATGCACTTTCAATAACTGTAATGCAGAACCATTCTGTTCTGTGTCAGCTGGCAAATACCAAACCTGAAAATGTGTTGCATCAGAACACTTACTATAACTTTTCAGCCACTTTTCAGCTATACTGGTTAGTATAACTTACTGGATTTTGGATGGACTGTTTACACCACAGACCACTTACCTTGCAAATTAAATTTATAAAGGAGCAGAGAAAAACAGGGAAAGAGAGGGAAGTAGAACTAAATCTGTCTGTCAAAGTACTTATCAATTCTTCCACAAACAATTCCGTGAAACCAACCCTGACTGGAGGGCAAGCATGCAGTATTTATAAAGTAATACAGATAATCTAGATATTGTACAGTCTCTTCTTAAACATAAATTTTACCAACAGAAGCAGAAGGAACCTATCTTTCCCTCTCTCTACCTCGGTCCCTCTACATGCAAATAAGACCTTTTTTTTCTTTAAAAAAAAAAAAAAAAAGAAAAGTAAGAAGAAGGACAGAGAAAGAAAGCTACACATCTTCTCACCTTTGCTTTTCGAAGTACATGACCTCGACATGGAGAATTATTTGATGAAGGAGGTCGCTTCAGAGCTGCTGCACTGTTCACAGGTATTGAGCACTCGGTATCACTGGTATCACAACTGGAGATTGGAGAGTTTTCCAAAGTTCGATGCTTGAAAATTGGAGACTAATAAAGAGTGAAAACCCTACCTTGAGTTCCCTCCAAATAATCACAGAGGCAGTATTATTCATCTAGACTTAGAAATACAGAAACTATTTTTAAAGAAATCATACTCATGATAACGTTGAATAAATGAAAATGGGGCTAGAACATGCTAGAACAATATTAGAAATAAAAAAAATACAAATTCTGTGTTCTGTGATGAAAATTAAAGTTCATTTTCTGTCATAAAATAACAATGGGTCATAGGGAGGAACTGACATCTCTCTTAGATATCTCTAATACAGCTACCCAGCTGCTTCTGGCACAGCTCCATAGCATGAGCAAGGTTGCCACGCTCCATCAAGAACGTGTGAGATGCAGCCATTGCAAAGGGTGACAGTGGGACCAAAACAAGCAGGTCTCAGCCACTGCATGATGATTTGGTGTATTTAAAACTTTCCTTGGGATGGAGCAATGTCTCAGTTTATGCTCTTGCAAACTATTGAGGACAATGAGGCATCAATTTTTGTGCCTTATCGTAACACAAATAATAGCTACACACATACTACATACATACTACCTGTGATTCCCATGTTTTCCTGCTCCCATTGCTCTAGAAAGTACACTTCTCTCTACACGAAAACTCTCATTTCACATCCATTTTACTGGAGCCGTTCTAAGCCATGGTACTGGGGTTTGCATATCCAGTGGATTAGCATACCTGTGGGCTTGATGTTCCTGACTTGGGCTCAATAGCTAAGCCCAGTGTGATGCCACCAGCCAAGGCTTTCTTAAGGCTCTCCTTCACCTCAGTGAGTTCTAGCTCCAGGTTTACACGCTCAGCCTCCTTTGCTTTACATTCCTCTTCCAGCTTCTTTAACTTGTCTTCAAGAATTACTTGGGTCTTCCTGCCTGTCATCCACAGAAATGTTATGTCAACAATGAGCTTAAACTGACACTTTCAAAAATTATTTTCTTTTTAACAAAGTAAAGAACAAGAGTTCAAAAAATCAATGACTTCACAAAAATGTTGCATATTTTGCAAAAAGCATTTTTCCATGTAAAAATCTAGTAACAGAAACCAAATGTTTTCTTTCAGGTTGCTTCCCAAGATTTCTAATCTAGTTGCAAATCAGTATTTGTTTTGTTATTCTCCCATGTCATGAAAGTATAATTAGCTAGTCACAATAAAATTATTCCTCTGTTCTGCTTAAGTCCCCATCACTGTTAGCTCACAGGTATACATATATATGTATATATATATACACATCAATTCATATAAATGCACACATATATTCATACATTATGTACGTATATATGTATAAAAAGCAAATATAGATATTACAGAGTATAGTTTAACATCAAAGTCAAACAAATATAGACATTATAGAGTATAGTTTAACATCAAGGCCAAACCTCATGTACTGCCACACCTTCATCACACAATGCAAGGCTGGGAAATTAAACATACTGTGGGCAGGATTCAGCACAATAAGGCACCTCATACCAGCATTGACTTCAATGGCAGCGCGTAGATCTTTTCTTTCTTTTCGGAGCTGGGCCAGCCTATTCCGCAGCGCTTCCTTCTTCTTTAGTAGTTCCTCCTCTTTGCTCTGTAACCTTTTTGCATCTGCCTCCACACGATTCTTGCCATATTTGTACTGCTCTGCATCTGTACATATTAAATGGCAGTGATTTATTTGATCCAGTTGGTTCCTGCCTGCTCCCGTTCAAATTTTGATCACGGTTTAAAATGGGACACACAAAAAAACCTTAGTTTTCTCAATTTAACTTTGGGTTAATCAGGCTTTTGTACCATAGATGTTTTTGTACAGATGCTTCCTTAGCTGTTCAGGCAGTCCACTGCCTCAGTGACTTGCTTAAATTAACAGTAAAACCCCAAACTGTGCCCTAGGTCTGAACATCACAAGAAGCACTTCATGAAACTGGTTTAATGCCACTCTTCCACTGGCTTTTTCTGAAGGTCTGTGATTCCTAATGAGCTCTGAAGCACAGCTACAGAAATGCTATGGGACACATAGTTAGTTCTCTAGGTTTCTACGTGAAAGATGAGAAATACCACATCATTTTTTTTGTTGTTTTTTTTTTAATGGCCTTGCCGTTCTCTGTAGTTCAGAGAAAGAAAAGGAGGCTTCTCTTTATCTCTGAAGCCTTGATTTTTAATTGAAAGTGGTCAGAGGAAAAACTTCTTGGTTGCCATTTTTACCTATTTTCCATTTCTATTTCAAGTACCTACAACACACACCTTTTCTCATCTGACTGAACAGAACACAATGTTACTTTAGAGCTTTCTTTCTTCTTTATTTTATTTGATTTTATAATTTTCCACACAAATGCTTTCTTTTCCTGGCTCACATATATGTGTTCTAATTTATTTCACAGCCACTTCTATACCTGTGCTCCAGCTGTAGACTCAAAGGAAATAGGTCACCACACAGATCAGTTAGTCTGCATATTTGAAGGCAGTCAAATTCACCTAACCCATTCCTGACCAACAGTTGTCTAGCCAGTTTTAATTGGTCTTTAGCATCTGAGATGCCTTTACTACAACAACCTATTCCAGTACAAATTGACCTGTGCAGTTAGAATGACACTTTTTTTTTTTCTTTTTCCTAAAGTCTAACCCAACTTTCCCATGTTCCAGTCAAATCCACGACTTCTTAAAAAGTTACCATGGGCTGAAAAAGCCATGTTCATTCCTTCATTAGCAGAAGCCAAATTTTGGAATCTATACCTTAAAAATTATAACTCTTTTCTTGTCTCTTCTTCTTTAAGGAAAACTATCCTTGTTAGGCTTGTTTTTAATTGCTAAAAATTATAGTATTGGAAATTAGACAAGTTTCTCCTCATAAATTCCTTTCTTTCTACAAAATTCCTTTACTGAGCATCTCAGGAAGCATATTTTCATATTACCTACAGGCAATCTACCTGCCCAGAAGAATCCACATTCTGAATTTGCTGTTTATGGATTGAAATCTCATCTAAGGAAGCTTTTGAGCTTTATAGTTATCTTCATTATTTTGTTGTACCTTTTTCTTTTTCATTAAAGATACGAGTAAATCTGCTTATGAACAATATAATGTTCTAACGCATTTCCTAGCTTCTCATTCCGCTCTTAAACAGAAATACAGAATTACCCTCTGCCTCAAATGAAGAATCATTACTGATTATTTTTTTCCTTCTGCTCTCATGACTTTTGGCAGCCACAGGGCCACATTTCATATTTATCATTCTGCACATCACAACCCTTTATCTCAAGGCATGGCTGGAGTAACATTGAGTCACCAATGTACATGCTATCTCCTATTCAAAACCTTGGTAGACATCTCCTGCCTAGTCTCTCAGACTGAAAAAAAAAAACCACCATAGTGGTTCTTTATCATTTGCCAAGAAGACAGCTGCCTTGGGTATCCTCAAAACTGCATTCACGGTGGCACCAGTGAGGAGATATACTTACTGGACGCTGTGCGCTTCACACAGGACACTGACTCAGGTTTCTTCGGTTGGTTGTTTAATGTTCTCACTTTTCCCGTGATCCCGTTGGCAGTCGCAGGAGGTTTCTTGCCTTTAAACTGTTTGAAAACAAAAGTACAAATGGGCTCTGGCTATTCCTGTGCCACTAGCATTGCAGTTAACCTTTCATCAAGGGCAAACCTTGACAAAAAAAAAATAAAAAAGTTGCTTGCTCAAAGAACCTTAATAGACTACATTGATCCAGCTGGAGACGGCGCATCCTTCAGGAATTTTGTCTCTGAAAGCTGCCTGCTCAGCAGGATACCAGAAGTGAAAACACTGGGAATCACAGGATAATGAGTGGATGAACACCCCATCTCTAGTGATATCCTGGTTTCCAAATTATTCAAAACTCTAGCATTTACTGTACTAAGCCATTGTGAGGCAGAAGAGTTTTACATCATAATTTCACACAGTAAAGTTTCATGAAACACAGGTTATTCAAAGTTATTCGCATACAGAAAGACCCAACATGGTTTGCCACACAGAAATTTGACACTTTCTTATTTACTATATGGTCTTTCCATCACTGCGGTACATGGATTTATTATTTTTCCAATGATACCATTATTGCACATTTTAAAATATTAGGAGTTAATGCATCAACCTTTAGCTGCTAGTTAAAAGTTTTCTTTCTTTAAAAAAGACAAACCCTCATAATGGCCAGACAGGTCCAGACCATCTTGGAGGTCTTTTTCAACCTTAATGATTCTATGATTCTATAAGATTACCAGGAAAAGTATGTTTTACATCCAAGGGGAGCAGTATGGACTGAAACCTGGGAGAAGAAATGCTGTCCTGCTTACTCCTGGTGTTTCCATCTGGAATGTGTTAGACAGGCATGAGGCACACCTGTGCCACGGTATTTTCACTTGCTTCTAAAAGCTTTTGAGGACTGAACTAAGAGTGCAATGAGAAGCCTGCTGCAGCAGAGTAGGATCAGCGGAATTTATTGCAGAAGCCCCTTCTTTGATTATGCAGCTTCGCTGAATGCTAATATTTGAATATGAGGTTTTTGTAGGGTTTAAGTTAACACATAATGCAAGAGGTACCTTTCGCAAGGGAAGTAACTCTTATCTAACTGTTCTGTTTCAGACTAGATTGAAAGTCACACAGCTCTGTGATACTTTGACAGGCTTATGACCAACTTTTGGAGACTGTCACAACCAAGCCCTATATCACTTTTTTTTTCTTTCCTAGTCATTATTCCTTGCCTAAGGAGATAGAAAGAGGCTTGATATGAATTCAGGTTAAGTTTAGAAGAAAAAAAATGTTTTTTGGTTTTTTTTTTTTTGTATTATCTGCAATCTGTAAATTGTCAAGAGCTTGTGAGGAAGGCCTTCCCCATGTGCCACAAGGAGACAATACTTCCACAGCAGAATTTACAACTTAGCAAAACTGTTTTATGGGCAGTAACTTATGACTAAACCTCAAGCACTTCAGTGCTCAGATTGGGTGAAGTATTCCAACATCCTTAAGAAAACAATCAGATAAACAGAGCAGAAAAAAAAAAAAAAAAAAAAAAAACATTTTGTCAAGTATTAAATAGTACAGTACCTGCGAGACCGATCCCCTCCCCACAGCAGAGGTATTAGTGACAGACTGAGCAGAAGACAGATTGGATGAGACAGGGTGTTTGTAATGGTTAGAGGAGAGTTTGTCAGTAGATAACCTATTGGTTTTTCTGTCAGCTGGCGGATAGCGTGCAAAGATTTTTGGAGACGGCAAGTTATCGTACAGGCCTGCATTATCATAAAGCATTTCTTCTCCAATGTTCCTGCTACGGGAAGAAGGAAAGCCATCTTCTGGTTCCCACTGCAACACACACACTTTGGCAGTTAGTAAACAATACACCATGCAGAACCTAAATGAAATTAAAACATTAGTAAGATTTTTGACCATAGTAAGCCCTCTGCATTTAGCAAGCATATGCTTATTGCTCACACTTGAAGCTAACTACTTAGTAAGGTGGGAGAAGGCACAGTGTGGAAAGGAAGCAGTGCATTACATGGTTTATAGCCTTTGCATTCCAAATAGAATGAGCAAGCCAGTGCTATCCTATTACTTTCCCTGTTCACAGATTGTACCATCAGTGTTTAGCTCTAACACTGAGAGGGCGCAAGGAGAATGTGTTAACAAGGGATATCCACGGGCTGTGCAGATGAAGTTGTGGGATTACATCTGGTACATAAAGTGTTAAAAGTAATAATGCCTATAATGCCTAACAGCTAGCTGAAACTGAGTTTTGTTTGTTTGTTTGTTTGTGTTTGTTTGTTTGTGTTTGTTGTTGTTGTTGTTGTTGTTTTTCCTTCTTCAGGCTATATGTCTTTCCAGTGAATACCAGCTGCTGGAATGTTAGTATTACATTTTCTTTGCTGGAGGATTATTATTCTGAGCTAACTATCTAAAATAGCTACAGGCCATTTCCTTTTTTTATTTTTTCTTCAGAAAAATGGAAAGCTCAACAACAATACTCCAGTGATTCATTCAATCAATCTTAAAAGAAACCAAAGGACTGGTTGCCAAATATCCTTCCTTAATCCATCCTGGCTGTGGCAGTATGCTACTCATACAAAGGCTTAAGCACATCCAAGAGCTACACACAGAGGCTACTCACCCCCCATGCTGTTGCGTGCAGTTCCCAACAGGTTTTTTTTTCTTACTTTCTGACATTACTAAGACATGATGGAGGCCTGTACTTGCAGTCCACTTAGCACTTTGAAGCAATGAATTCTTCTGAGCGTAGCCTTAGTGGGGGCCCTTATGAAGAGCCCAACTTAAGGGCTTCCATATCTCGCCTGTAAATTTTCTTGAGAACCACGTATTACTTTGGGTTAATATCCATTACGTGTTAAATGCTATTACACAGCTGCCTATGATTAGCTCTGCAAGTTAGGAGGATGGAAGTGAGCCCTGTGACTCTCCTTTGGGATCTGCAGTACCTGCTCTCATGAGGAACGAAGCCCCAGGGATGGAAAAGTGTTGTTTTTTGTTTGTTTGTTTGTTTGTTTTTCAATTGAGACCAACAAGTGCCCAGTGTAACAGAGTACTCAATTTTGCCAGGTCTAGTGTGATTGAAAAATACCGCCTTAAGACAGTATCATATTCAAGGACTTGGCAACAAGTCGTCAACAGGCAACTGCTTTCTAAATGCACGTTGGCTCACATGCAGGTTAATGTAAGCAATATGTCCCACGCCCCTAATACCCTATAGGTGTGAGGGAAGTTTGCAGTCCCCAGTCAAAAAAATAGGACTTAATTTGGAAACTGCCCAGTGGGCCTTTTTAGATAATATAATTTTCAGATGTCCATGCATTCAACACATGCAAACCATTTGTTCTGTGTAAATTCAATTCTTACCGATCCATTTATGCAAGGAACATCATCATAATGAAGTGCCATTCCACTTGGACATGCGTAGCCATTGGCAGTGCTTCCCCGGTACGGATTTGTGGATATAACTCGCCTGTTCATAAAACTGAAAAAGGCAAAATAAAAATAATAAAAAACAGCACTTGAACCGAGCCTAAATGATGATTCAGTGGTATGTTCCCTGTATCTGATTTTGTAGTCTGGAAGCTCATATCTTCTCTCCTTCTGCAGGAAAGCTGAGGACAGTTTTCCCTTTGCTACTCACATGTTACTGCTAGCAGCCAATATTACACCATATGTTTCTGTATTGTATTCTTACAGCAGGGATAAGGCTGTGTGAAAGCCAGGATGGCAACAGCTGTAACTGCTCAGTGGCATGTTTACATGGGAACCTGCTGATATATGTTATAAACCAGCTTGCCAGTGTCACATAAATGTTCCCTTGTTGTCTGCATGGGGGATAAGCAGGTGTTTCTGAGTGCACGCATGTCTGGGGGGATGAGAACTTGGAATCTGGAGAAACAATAATTACATCCAGCAAAAAAATTGAAAAAAGAAGTGGAATTTGGATAAAATTTGAGTCAACACATCCATCAAAATTTGCAGGATAATTTATTCCCCAAATTCTGGGGATTTTTCATGTCCACGTCAGAACTTCTGGCTAGGTAGAGTTTGCACAATGGCACTATGCTTCCCAGCTCTCTGTCTGGGTAACTGTGCACGCAAATACTCCATATTCTCGTTATTGCTATGTTTCACACAGTGGATGTGAACCCTCTGAATGCTTCAAAAGGCATATATATTTTTCATTTAGTTTTCTCTTCCCAAAATCTATCTTGTAGCTTGTGTTACTGGAATTCTGAAGAATATCACAGCCTACAGCGGGCTTTGTGTTGGGAGCAAAGATCTAACAACACACAGACTGACAGAATCAGACCCAATAGCAATAACGACCTCAAGAGGTAGCTTTCCTTTCTAGCAACCTCTGAAATTGAATGAGGTATCAAATGAGATCCCAAATAATTCCTACAGATTCGGGTATATGTGAACAGGAAAACAAAGCTTTCCATCTCAAACAATGGGACTATTCAGGCTCTGTGGTGATATTCATAAAATATGACAAAAGCCCTACTAAACCTGAGAGGGTCTTCTGTAGTGCTGGCTGGAGCTCAAAAGTTCTGTGGTTTCAACATTTGCTTTCTTTTGGCTTTGGAATAACATCTAGTTCACTGAATTTGTTATTCAGAGGGAGACAGACCTCATCCAGCTATGGCTCACCTGAGCCATGGGAGAGCCAGGTTCACTGGAGGGATGAACCTGTCTGGTTGAGTGTGAGCCTTTTAGGTCTGCCACAGCCCCAGTGAACGCACAGCACAGGCAGTGCATGGGTGGAATAATCATTAGCTAGAAGATTTTCTTGTTAAAACAAACAAACAGTAAAGAGCCTAAGATAAATGCCATGATAAAAATGTTTATCATAGCTCATACTTCATTAGACATTATTAAAGGGCTGCATTTGTTTATTGCTCCTCTTAATGAAGAACATTACTCAAGTGTTTCTGGTTAGTCTGAAGGACTGCATTTGGAGCTGTTATTGTAGCTTTATTTATTTATTTATTTAAGTAGCTTCATTGAGAGTAATGCATAATAGCCAAGTCTGAAAACTGGGATATTCATTAATAACATCTGATGCACCTGCAGTAACTGTTTCCACCACCACAGTAAGCTAACATTTATATAAGTATCTGCAAATACTTCATAAGCATTATTTCACTAAGCCTCTCCAAACCAGTTTACAGAGGGATCCATGTAAAATAATTGTATTCTGAAACTGCTAGATGGGAAAGCCAATGGAAAAAAGTAATTGGAAACAACTTTTATTCAGCCTTTCCTAGATGCCTAATGATTTACATACAGGAAATTGATGGGATTATTAATGCAGAGCCAATCACTTGGCACAGTAACAGTCTCAGGAAAAGAATAACTAATAAATCGAAGTGGCTGAATGATAACCAATGCTGTAATGATAACTGTTGTTAATTTGGAATATTGATATTTGTCCTATAAAGGGCGGCAATAATATTTTGTTTACACAAGCATCATTGTCATTTCTCTTTATTTTCTAGTAGTTGAAAATCAGCAGATGGCTACCCTACTTGCTTATTGATAAGCTTACAGTCTTTTTAAGACACCCAATGAATTTTAACTAATTCTTAATAGGGGAATTCTGCTATTTTGCAAGTTGTTTGACATTCCTTTCTAACATGTGGTCTAGTTGCATATGTTTTTTCACTTGGCTCCAATTAATATCACATTTGTTCAGAAAAGGAAAGCCAAGCAGTATTCAAGGGGAAAAGGTTTCCATTCTGTTTCTTTCTTAAATGTGGTTATTGTGAGATGCTGACTGAAGCAAAAATACATGTCAACATAGGGTAAACTTTTTGAACCCTATTAACTTCAAATATGTAATATAAGTCTATAAGTGAAGTGCATTTTGATTCTATCAAAATTATCTTGGTTTTTTGTTTGTTTGTTTGTTTTGTTTTGTTTTTTTTCAAAACTGTGATTGTGATAACATTGAGTCATTTCCTATCAAAAGAAGTTCAAGCTAGATCCTGAATGAAACTGTGCATTTTCCCTTTCTAAAAGCTCTTTTAACACATAGCTAATGGAAGAAGAGCCTTCTTTAGGAAAGCTCTGAAGCTTTTGCCTTTTTTTTTTTCATATTCATTCTGTTTAAAGTTATGACAGGCAGATGGGGTGTGATTCTCTAACGTATTGTCATGCGAATTCCATATTTGTGGAATTTGAAGGAAGTCTCATTTGGCAGAGATGAGGGATGACGTCTCTGCAAACTGTCTTGCCAGGCAACCCCTCCTGTGACCCCTGAAAACTGCGGAGTACATCTGTAGCAGGAGATGTTGTGTGTCCCAATTGTTCCTTCATTCCCATTTCTGAACAATCTTATCTAGCCAAGGAAAAATGACAGTCTCATCTCACCAGAGATTGCTTTAATGCCAGAATTAATTAATTAATTTACTTTGAACATGTAAATCACTCTATATGCTAAGTATGCATTACTTTTTTCAACACAGGATTGGTGATGGGGAATTCATTGGACTGGTTTGCATTTTAAACATAATTTCTGTGCTGTACCCAAGACTCCTACCCAATTTCCACCTCCTAAATTAAAAACTAGAAATAAATTGAACTGGAGCTTGATTAAGTTTTTAATTAATGAGAAAAGAACTTAAGAAGGAAACATGGAGAAGGTGACTACTCAAGATGTAAATTTGCTGCACATTTTTAGTGGTTCTGTTCAGATACAAATATTAATATAGCCAAGAAGTAAATAATTTTAAACTGCACGGATGCATAGTTATTTACTTTTCAGCATTTATCCTCTTCTAGTGATAGCTCCAGGACTTCAACCAAAATAAAATATTAAAATATAGCATTTAGTAAGGAGACTTACTGGAAAAAAAAATGAGTCAAGATTTGAGTAAAGTTGGATTGTGTCCGCCTTTTTACAGAACTTTAGCAGGATGCCAACAAGATAATCTTAAACACATCTATCATGCTGTGATGCTGAGACACTTAAGGATTTCAAAATCTGGTAAAGGGCTGGGGGGATTTGATAAGCTCTGTTGGCACCAGAGTTAATGTGCAGATATAAATTCTCACAGTACTGAAAACACGCGGGCAGCTGAATGCCTCTCACCAGAAGGTCTGTTTTGCAGCCTGGATGACGCTTGCCGTCATTTCCACATCGATGTAGTCATAGTGCAGAGCTCCAGGGTCTGTTGAAGATCCTGTTTCTGCCAGCAACATCCCTATCCATCTGCCCATGTCTTCAGAGGAAGATGCCTGCAAGGAGAGGGCAGAAGCATACATAAGGTCTTTAGTCAGCCACTAAATTGAGGTTGTCACAGAATTATTTCAAAATGTTGCATTCTTCTTGGCTGACAAATTGCTACCATATTATATGAGAAGCTCTGGCTTTCTTCTGCTGAATTTAGGAAACCCAGGATTTCTCACTAAATCTGCTTTGCTAGAAGTGTACTTTAAGTAAGCCATGTGCTCATCAGTTATGATGTAATATGAAGTGGGCAATCTCCATAAATGAAGAAAAAATAATCACTTATGGCTAGTTGATTTAAATTCAAGTCATGCTTATATTAGACCTCAGAAAATTGAAAACTGTAACAGAACTATTTTCCTAGGAAAGGCCAAGGGGTTTTAGTTAGGATGAATCCTGAGAATAAAGTATTATTGCCAAGTAGAAACAAGGAAAGAAAATAATGTTTGTTTTTTGAAAAATTCCACTTGCATTTGTCTAGCTGATGGCATTTATTTTCCTAGTGACACAAATAAAAACAAATACTGTTAAAATATGTTTTTTAAAAATCATATTTTACTTCAAGTCACTAATTGCAAACTTAAACAGCAGCAAAATAAACAATTGAAAAAAAGGTGGGAAAAAAGAAAGAGTGCGGTTTCTAAATTTTTATTTATTTATTTATTTTAACATTTCATGGCCTTTCATAGCTCTTTCAGCCGCTTTCTAGTTTTTCAAATTCTCTGAACTGCTCACATGCAATAGGACTTTTTGCAAGGACATGAGAATAGTATGACCTACAGTGGGAAAACCAAAGTGGTCTAAGTGCCTGTTCTGCCACTGAAAACAAAAGGTTGCCTCCTGCTAAATCTTCACTCTGCTTGACTTTAAGTGGCTTTGCATTTCAGCTTTCAAAATACAATGAATACAGCCCCCTGCAAAAATCACATTTCAAAGTCCAGTTTTGACAAGATCTGAAAACAAGGTCTGACATAATTGTTTAACTTCATTTTGGCTTTTCAATCACATCTTGCACTTGAATTTGTGGCAGAGATGTTAAATGCTCTAAATAAGACTAGACATAGCCACTGAAGGCAATTTTGTAGATCAGATGGGTTTCCTCTACCAGTTTGCCAGTCATCAGCAGTTGCCTACTGTTTTAGAACTGGGATCCCATCAGCCTGGATCCTTCCCCAGGTCAGATCAGCAGTTGTCCAGGCTGCAAGGACTACCACTGTGCAGCTCCCATTCATCCAGGCACACTGTTACTGTGCAGGTAACACAGGTGAAGGTATGACTTCTGTGGTGCTAGGAGTATGTCACTGAATACACATGCAGTGTATAATGAGACTCACAAAGTTGCTGGCATAATGTCTTTTCCTACTGTAGAACTACATTAACTGAAATTCAGGCTGAACAATAGTTCATGTAAGTAGCAGACAAATGAGGGTTAAGATCTTGAGAGTTTCCATCAACAGTGGTCCATTATTTAATTATTGAGAAGTTATTTATCCAAAGTGATTATAATTCTGATACAAAAGTGTGCCTAGAGAAGAATCACAGAGATTTTAGTACCAATTCAATGGAACACCAATGCAGGGAAAAAAATCTTACAGAGATTTCTGAACTGCATTATACAACTTGGCCCTAAATCTCCATTCCTTCTTTGCCTATAATTCTTTTTTTTTTTTTTTCCCCTCCAGTATTTATTATCCATCTCAGAAATAATATTATTCCAAAGATTTTTGAAATGGCCCGTTAGTATGGAAGTGCTTCTCTAATTTAGCTTGTGGTAGTCCCTAAAAGTCATAGCCATTAGCAGCCACAGCACCTCAAGCACAGCAACCTCCTGCCCATTCCGAAGCAGCCGGAAGGTCAGGGGATGCTTTGAATCCAGTCCTGGGATGACTTCACAGCCACGGAGAGGGATAGAAACAATATGTGTCTTCAGATCTGTCCTGTCCTTGTGGAAAATGAGTTTATTATCTTTCACTCGGCACCAGCGCTCACGCCAACGGTTATTTGAGAGCACATTGAGATATCCTGCAACAAAATGAAACATAGGATGTTTTACTCCTGACTTTTTTTGGAAAAAAATACAACTTACTTTTCAGTGTAATGCTAGAATTTAAACAACTTATTGCTCTTACAATAGAAAGTCCAGATGGGTTTTATGAAGACAAGTAAATGACCCTGCCCCACAAAAAGCATATAAAGATGTGATCCTGCTCACCTGCAAGTGGCTTTCTGTATCAGTCACTGCAGTGGCTGGGTGAGCAGGAGCTCACCAAACCCCAAGACTTTAGTAAGAAGGGAAGAGGGAGAGTAGTAACAAGTAGATACACAGCTGATGTGCTCACACAACTTTTTCATAAAAGAACCACTTTCATGGTAATAATGGTTTTGATAACTGTGACTGCCCAAATTTTCTGGGAAAATCACAGTTCCCATTATATAATTAGGTCATGAGCTGGCTTCTGTAACATCCACAGTCAGAGTCCCGAAGACCTACTAAGCTCCTTCCACTCCATGACAGTTCATTCTGCTTTGCCAGGAGGAACAATTAGCACAGTTAACTGTACACAATGATGTTACTGGTTCTGATTTCATTTAGAAAGAAGAATGCAATACTTCTAAAGAAGAATTTTAAGGGTCACTACTGATGCCAACAGAAATAAAATTAATATTGGCTTAAAAATTAAGAAATAAATACATATAAAATGTAACTACAGTTTACACAAGCCTTTTTTTTCCTCTTTTTTTTTTTTTTCACTGAGAATACTACAATACCCTTAGAACAAATCAACATTACATGACTAAATTACATTTTAAATAAACTCAGCTTTTCATATCATGTTCTATAACAGATGCAGACAATATCTAGGCATATGGAGTCAGAAAATGAGGAGCGTCTTTCCTTCTCTGTCCCACAGCGACAATCATTCCAGACTCAGCTGTAAAAATCAGGACAACGAACATCCAATTTTGCTGTCTTGTTTCACTTGTAAATGGAGAAAAAAAAAAAAAAAGCAAACAAAAACCCCTCCAACACATATATTTTGCTTCCACATTACAGCTAAATGCATACAGCATGTTTCCAAACATACTATGAAGAAAGAGACAAATAATACCTTGCACAGGCCAGAATTTTTATATATATATATATATATAAAATCTTCTACCTCAGGTCTGATTTTCATTTAAGCACTTAATCATGTTGGATAGCTATCTCTTTGGTTTTCATTAAAACTATGACTTATCATTGTTTTCTCTGGATTTCCCTTCCAACATTGTGATTCCAATGTCAAAGCTTGATCCAACAGGATATAGCAGATCAGAATTGCGCACATCTTGGAAGGTGCCATAAAAAAAGAGGATGTGCACAATCCTGTTATTTTGGCTCCTTGTGATGATCACACTCCAACTCTCCTTCCTCCTCCTGTAACAAAAACCTGTATAGCTGTGCATTATAATAGAATCCCTAGAAATGGAAAACCCTTCATGTGTGAGCCAGCTGGCTTGTTTTGGAAAGAGTCCTTTTTTCAGACAGTACTTTTCCCCCTCCCAATGCAGCTCTAAAAAAAACACTCTTCCAAACTCTCATACTTCACTTAAATAATCAGGACTGCATACTTGTCCTCCACAATACCCCTACTTAAAGCTTCAGAGCTTGACATGACCAAAATGCCTTGAGCATGTTTCTAGTTGGGGCATTATCACTTCATCTCAGTCCAGGTGGCTGAAGACCAGTGATGCTGTAGGGAAGAACTTTGCCATGACTCTGAGTGCAGGCAGTTTTCCATTTCCACTCTGTGTGTCCTCTGCAGCCCCACTGCGCTTTTCGCTTTGTTCATGGTAGGCAGAGCCTTCTAAAGTGTAAAAGCCTTCAACTATGGAGAAACCTCCCAGAGGGTATTGCACTCAGCCAAATTTCTAGTGGTGAGAAACTCCTTTTGCAAAGACTTCCTGCAATGACCAAAGCCTAGACACTTAGAATATATTTTTCTATAAAATTTGCAAGTGGTGTAGAGTAGAGCCAAATGCAGACAACAGTAATGGCTATATTTATGTCCATTTCTGAAATAATGATAGAAGTACTAGGAATTATGTTGCACAGCTGTGGTTAACATATCACATAATATGAAATAATCAACAGACTGTGAGACCCAGGAAGTTAGAGGCTTTATGGAAGCCAGATGCTTCGGACAATGCATCTGGCTGGACACAGCTTTTACCAGCTGTTCTTTTGCTTGATAAATCACATCTGTACTTAGATGATGTATGGACATATATGCACACACTTATTTAATCACAGATTGCTTATGGGAATGATTCCCAAAGTGTGGCTTGGGAGCCACCTGCCATCTATGAAGTTCTTGCTGGTGGTCTACTGATCTGTTTCTTTCACACTTGGTAAGCATCCATCACACTTTGTGCTGCCTAATCACAGATTTCTGTGTTTCCCAGAGATTTCCTAATCAATTAAAGGGGAACAGGCAAATCCAAATTAAAAATCCAATGCAACTGATTTACATCTGTCTTGCTATGGAACTTTTTTGAGAAGGTTGGAAGAAGAGTGCAAATTTATTCAAATAAATAGGTATTACTTAACATTGGAACACCAAAAGGAGAACAGAAGAATGTAAATATATTGCATTGTTTGAAAATAGCAGAGCTGTGATGACATCAGCTAAATGCATTATACAAAGTCCTAATTGGTAAGCAAGCATTAACAGCTCAGATACATAACACAGGCATTTTCTACATGTTTTTTTCATATACTTTATTTGTGTTGCCAAGCAGTACAGCTGTTAGTAGGAAAAATCAACATCATCAGTTAAAATAGCTTACTATAAATTTGTTACTTCATTCAAGTTTTGCCCCATATGTACCACTTTGGAAACCACAACTACAGTCAAATCACTTTAGCTGAGGCCAGTTGACTGCTGTCATGACTGCCATTGCATATAACCTCATCATAAAACGACCTGGTGCCTTCCCAAGAACCTTATTCTAAATCCTAGTGTAAATTTATTTTATAATCTAGCCTATATTCATTTTATACCCGTTTGAAAACAGCTCTTGTTTCCTTCAGAGCCTGTGCTACTGTTTTATTAAAAAAGTAAAGCACTTTTAGTCTCTTTTCAAGTGATACGCTCTTGATTACTCTCTTCCTCTTTCATCAGGTGCATCCTTCTGATGTGGGGATAAGAATTACATCAGTAAAAGTAAACTTATAGGAATTTCTAGCTTAGAATTTGTTTAAAATTTTAATCACATGCTACATTTCAGACTTAAAAAGAAAAATCACTTACCACATGTTGGTACATCTTCTTCAGCTGATGAGGTCTGTTCATCTGTTGATGGCTTTTTCTTTCCTAAACCTATGATCTTTGTTATCTTTTTCCCTGTTACTTTTGTCACAGTGCCCTTGGCTTCTGATTTTGAACTTTTTTTCCTCTTTACTGTGAAGAAAGCAAAAGTGTGTATTTTAGTGGGTTTAAATTATCCAATCAACAGAGGGAACCTCAGTAAAACTAATAGTTCAGGTATCCAGAAAAACAAAAATCAAGCTTCTAATTCATTTTAATTTAATCAAGCTTAAAGTCTCTTTCCAAAGCAGTCATCATCTAACTTATCAATATGAATGAACTACTTACCTTATATACACAAGAATAAAAATCCAGCCAGATGATCAGTCACGATTCTAAACATTTACCTCAAAATATTTCAACAGTTAAATATTTAACAAAGACAGAATATGCTTGCCTAGCAAAAGTGGCCCTGCCGTCAAGGAATATAAACAGAATGGGCCTTTTAGAAAGACAAGACTTATAAATTAGCAATTAACAATTAGATGAGTGGGATCAGTATAAGCATTCAATGATTAAAGTTCGCACTTTTTGCTATCTTACAAGCTTACATGAAAAAGCTTGCTGAAAGGAGGGATTTTGTCAATTGCCAGTCTATGCTTCCATTAATGTGTTACTAGTAAAATTACAGCTGTATGCATTGAACCATGGTGAACTACTGAAAGTAACATGGCAAAGACAACGGATCTCATTTTAAGAAGTACCTATCTGACTAAAACCCTAACTAACTAGTTGAAAAATATGGAAAAAGGTTTCTAAAGCCAAAAAGAATTAAAAAAAAAATACTTTGCAAAACAGACTCCACCCCCCAAGAAAAAAAAATCATCTTCATTTCAGAAATGATGTTCAGTGGATTTGAATTCCATCAACAGAGCAAAAGTTACTCTGATAACTGTCAGGGTAGCAAATTTACCCATGAACTTGCACTGATTTATGATTTTGATGAAAAATACATTTAAAATAGTTACTGATTGAGCTGCTGTAAGTTTATCCCTGACCTACCAACTCCCTTTTCTACTTCCCCAAAACAGAACATTTAGTGGTTATGGACTTGTGTAAACTGAAGAGAAATAGGACAAAATGTTCACATGAAAAATAATTATGAACTGATGAACTGGGAAGAAGAATGCACGGAAAACAGAGTAGCAGTTTGGGACTCACAATGGCATAATTTATCATGTTTAGTTTAATTGTTAGCAAACATGGAAAATGATTTAGAAATTTTATCTATAGGCAAGACTGTACAAATAAATCTGCCACCTGCTACATGTGGTGCTGAGGGGGAAAAGGTGTTTTTGGGGAGTGGATAGCTTTTGCTCCAGCAAACATCAATGCAGTGTGTGCAAGCAAAGGTCCAATACTCGCTTCCTGAGGAAAGGCTGTTTACAACTTATCCAGAGCTTTCCAAACATGAAACAAACTCCCATGGTTGAGGGAGCTATTTTATTCTGCTGTAGAACAGAGAGGCAACAGAAACAAGGCCTTCATGACTTTATGTTTCAGACTCTCAGAAATATACTGATTGCATGACTGCAAGTGATTTTTGTCACAAAAACCTTTCCTTCTCTTTTCCTTCCCACAGCAAAACAAGAAGCTGGTTGAGTGGCAGAAAGGCTGGTCCATGGGTGATGTACAGCAAAGCAAGCTCCCTTAAGCATTTCCTTCCCATTGTTTAAAACCAATTAAAAATATTGCAACTTCACCCAGAACCACATAAAATAATGCCGAAAATATTTTAATCTCTTTGTAGTCATTAATGTCTGTTAATATTATTACTACACAGTTGAAGGTCATAATTTTCAAAGCAACTGGTATTTTTAACTTCCCTTCTTGAGAAATCTGAGGTGTGCTGGCTTTCTAGCAGAGCATGCTCCATCAGCATGCTTCCTGCAGGGCACCTGAGGTACCAGCCACTTTTGGACATCTTGGAGAACACCCATTCAGCTTGTGTACCACTGAGGTACTCAGCAGGCTCCAGAGGTTAAAACAGTACTGAGCTTTTTGAAAGCTAAGTGGAAGACTTCGTGCTGTGGAATCTGACCATGTGCTGCAACTTCTACAAACCACCATAGCTGGCAGTGTGCTGTACTGTTGGGTATGTAAGAAATCTTTATGGTCAGGAAACGTTGGAAAATAACACAGGAAGAAGACAGTGAGAGAGTCAAAAGGCAAGACAGGGCTGGCACCAAAGCCAGTATTGACACATTGTGTTCTCAGCGGCTCACATTACCCTCGTCTTCACAGCTGTAGAAAAATGTCAGTTTTGTGTATCTAAATGATACCATTGCTACACATCAAGCTAAGGAAGTCACAGAGGTTTCTTTGTTTTGGGGAGGATGGTGAGATGTGGGGATGGAAGTATAGGGGTTGAGTTTTTTACATATAACTCAGACAAAATTCCCTCTGGGTTTGGGATGTGCCTCTGTCAGATTATAAGGAATATAAAATATGCACAGCTCCAAAGTAGCATGTGTAAAATTATATGATTATATAAACCCATTGATATTACATGATTAGGTACATTTTAATATGTTAATATATATAATCATACATAATACTCATTTTTACATGTGTGTATAAATACATGTGTATAGACTGACATATATGTCTATATATACATATATATACATAATATGCACTCTTTGTAGCATTCAATTATAGGGCTTTTTTTTGCTTAAAATCTACATTCACTGCATTCATGTTGCTGCTGTACACAATTACCACAAGCAACTGTTAGATGCTTATAGTGGTTGCACTTATCCTGAAGAAAATGTACTTTTGAATACACAAAAAGTCCAAGCTGAAATTTCTGTATTCTATTTACTTGTACTAATTATATTGATATTACCGACACAATAACAATTCAAAAGCATTACTACCTATTTAAAAAAAAAAATCTATACCTATTTTACTACTCTCTGTATTTGCGGACACTCTTTACAAAAAGCATCCAACGTTTGAGACTTACCTTGTTCTTTTCCATTGCACACTGTAGCAATGCCATTTTCCACAGCACCCTCCCCATCTGAACTTGGCCTCTCAGATGACAACTTCTGCAAGGACAAAGAAAGCTGCCATATAATGTCACCTTCATCAAATTAAGTGTCATGAGTCAAAGTATGCTTACTATGAAGTAAAACACTTTCTAAGTACCGATCCACCTGAAGACAAACTTAAGTTAGTAAAAAGGTTTTTTGTTGTTGTTAATACTACCATATAGGCTTTAGAATAGCACATAAACTACAAATTAACTCCATATTTGAAAGTACAGTAAAAAGATTTTCCTTCCCAGGAAATTGGTGATAAAGCCTTTGTCAGTAGGACTTTTAAGTAGGGTCTACAGAGGCGTTTGCTCATGTGGATGCCTCAACGCAGCAGGGGCTTAATCAGTGCTGGTAAAGTACTGACTATTCACTGCAGAGTTGTTCTCCTTTCGGATTCTTGCTCAAATATCTTGCTGAGTAAAGGAAGCAGAGACAACTGCTTGTGGTAGCTTCTTACAAGTTTTTGTGTTAAGGCACAAATGCTTGAAAGGGTCTACTGAAACTGACAGCATGCCCAGGGAGATCTTTAAGAACTAAATTCTCAAAGAGAAAAGACTTCCCCTCAAGACTTCTCTATCATCTTCAGCTATTCTTCCCTGAACGTTACAGCCTTGCTTGCACTTTGCACTATATGGAGTGTCTCTGCAATGCAGCTCACATAGCACAGCTACTTGGTCTGCACCATTTAGCAGCTCAAGAGAAGCTGCTGTTGGATACAAGACAGTCTGTTGGTTGTTCATGACCAAATGAATATACAAAGCAGAATTTTTAACTCTGTAGGATATATACACACATATCCAAATAAATTAAGAGAATGAAGGGGGTGGTATTTTAAAACAGCAACACAAATCAGCAAAGATTTATTTAAAACCTCCCTAGAATATGGTATAACAAGAAGAAGTTAGTGCATTAAATCCAGAAACTAAATCTAATTTCAGCTTTTGTGGAAGTGAGCATTATTGGTTTGATAACTTTACCTTTTCGAGTTCTGTCTTGTGTACTGGAGAACTAGACAATGGCCCATCGGAGTCTACAGTGCCTGTACAGTTGCTGCACACATCTTTTATAACCTTAGGAGACAAAAAAAAATAAATTAATTAGCTACCAAATACAAATCAGAGAAATTATGCATGAATGTTAAGGGGAAATAGGAAGGAGAATCACAAAGCCTCTTAGTAGGCTGTCAGGTTAGCAAAGCATCAATGTGAAAATCTCCCTGTCCACAGCAATGTGTTAGGCAGGCTGCCACTGTATGAAGCTCTCCACACTGCCTCCCTAAGTCATTTCATGTGTGACCTCAAGGAGACATAATGTCTAGAGGTGGAAGGTTTCAGTTTCTAGACAAGTTAAGCTCCGAGGCTCTCCTGAGTAAAGAAACCAACAGTGCTAGTGATTTCTATGTGCCAGTTTTGCAATACGAACTCAGCTGACACCACCAAATTACTTGCACTATGATGATAAGGATAACAGTTTTGCATAGCATATTACCCAGCTGTTTTTGTTGTTGTTGTCGTTGTTTTTTGGTTTTGTTTTGTTTTTGCTACTGAAGATCTAAGGAAGTGCCAGTGAATACCTTGGAGTGGCATTTTGTGATATTTTCATTTTATACTTTCATACAGACATAAAGGTATAGGTCAATGTAATAGTAAATGTGTTTTCAGAAATGGGCATTAAGTCTGTTTTTAAAATGTTAAATAAAATTCCAGAACCTAGAAATCAATGAGATTTCGATAGAAACTGAAGTTCAAAACCTGAAACTAAATAAATGTAAAAATACGCAATGAGCAAAGACATCTGTTGTTTCCCTATGGACATCACTACTTTTTTTTGTTGTTTTCCCCCTCTAGTAAGGTTCCCACCTGACCATTATCGGTCTGATGAGGACAGATCTTGAAACTTCATGTCGATTAATGTGGAGAATGATTACACTTTTTATGTCACACATGGTACTCGTTACTCTTTTTTTTGTCAGCTTACCTTGTGACTGTGATAACATACAAGCTTAAGGTCTACATGAGCAGTCAGAAAAAGTGGGCTAGGGAAAGCAGCAATAAACACTACTATCATTTTTAAAGCTTTTCAGACATACATTAAATAAAAATTTTAAGTAGATATTTGGAAAGATAAATTAGAAAGCAGCAGACAGAGAAATTAGAACACACCCTTTGTGGGGAGAGCTCTTCAGTGTTCAGCATATCAAAACAGTATTTACCACATCTTGTCATTACTAAGCAGGTCTTGATTGCTTAACCTGATCTCCTTCTATGATAAGATGACCTGCTGAATGCATGAGGGATAGGCTGTGGATGTTGTTTACTTAGACTTTAGCAAAACATTTGAAGTTGTTTCCCACAGCCCTCCTCTGGAGAAACTGGCTGCTCATGGCTTGGCCGGACATTCTGTCAGCTGGTTTAAAACCTGTCTGGGTGGCCAAGCCCAAAGGGTCACAGTGAATGGAGTCAAATCCAATTGGCAGCCAGTCACAAGTGGTGCTCCCCAGGGCTCTGTACTGGGGGCAGTTTTGTTTAACATTTTTAACAACAAACTTGATGAGAGGATTGAGTGCACCCTCAGTAAGTCTGCAGACAACACCAAGTTGGGTGGGAATGTTGATCTGCTTGAGGGTTGGAAGGCTCGGCAGAAGAATCTGGATAGGCTGGATCAATGGGCTGTTTCCAGTTGTATGGCATTCAATAAGTCTTGAGTGGTACATTTCAGTCATAATAATGCCATGCAGTGCTATAGGCTTAGGGAAGAGTGCCTGGAAAGTTGCCTGGCAGAAAAAGACTTGAGGGTGTTGTGCTGGTTGGCAGCCAAATGAACATGAGCCAGCAGTGTGCCCGGGTGGCCAAGAAAGCCAATGCCATCCTGGCCTGCATTAGAAATCAAGTGGTCAGCAGGCCTAAGGAAGTGATTGTCCCTCAGTACTTTCCACTAGTGAGACTACACCTTGAGTACTGTGTTTAGTTTTGAGCCCCATGCTACAAGAAGGACATTGAGTTGTGAAATGTGTTCAGAGAAGAGCAACAAAGCTGCTGAAAGGACTAGAAAATAAGACATATGAGGGGTGACTCAGGGAACTGGGCCTGTAGTCTAGGGAAAAGGAGGCCGAGGGGAGACCTGATCAATCTCTACAACTATAGAACCGCAGAACCATAAAATGTCCTGAGTTGGAAGGGACCCATAAGGATCATTGAGTCCAACTTCTGGCTGCAAACATAACCACACAAAAATTCAGACCGTATGACTGAGAGCACAGTCCACACGCTTCTTAAACTCCAACAGGCTTGGTGTCATGACTATGTCCCTGGGGAGCCTGTTCCAGTGCGCTACCACCCTCTTGGTGAAGAACCTCTTCCTGATGTCCAGCCTGGACCTCCCCTGTTGCAGCTTGACACCATTCTTGCGGGTCCTATTGCCGGTCACTAAAGAGAATAGATTGGCGCCTGTCCCTCCACTCCTCCTCATGAGGAAGCTGTAGACCGTGATGAGGTCTCCCCTCAGCCTCTTCTTTTCCAGGCTGAATAGGCCAAGTGACCTCAGCCACTCCTCATATGTCTACCCCTCTAGGCCCTTCACCATCTTTGTAGCCTTTCTCTGGACACTCTCCAGCAGTTTCACATCCTTTTTGTACAGTGGTGCCCAGAACTGCACACAGTACTCGAGGTGAGGCTGCACCAGTGCAGAGCAGAGCAGGACAATCCCTTGTCTTGCCTTGATCGACTAGAGGGATGATATGATCATAAAAGGAAGTCAGATTTGTTAAACAGGACCTACCCCTCGTGTACCCATGTTGGCTGTGACCTATGACTGCTTTGTCCCCCAGATGTGCTTCAATAACTCCTAGGATAATTTTCTCATCATTTAACCAGGAACTTATGTGAGACTGACAGGCCTGTAGTTACCAGGGCCTTTTCTTTCTTTCCCTTCTTAAAAATTGGCACAACATTTGCCAGCTTCCAGTTTACCGGCACCTCTCCTGATTACCAAGAATGTTGAAAAATAATTGCGAGAGGTCCCACGAATAGGGAATACAAGGTTGTGATAGACTTTCACTGGGCACTCTTGCATGCAGGATGCTCAACATTGCCATCGCAAATAAAATAGCTTCACAGAATATCCTGTCTGAAAAAATTTATTAAGATTTTTCCTCACAGGCAGGGATGGGAGGAAAGAGCATCCCGCAGAGCCGGGCACCTCCCCTCCCATACAGCCTCACCCATGTTCAGAAATGTCTCCTCCGAAGCACCCTGCTGGCACAGCAGGCACATGGATCTGGCCAGGGAGAGGCCCCATCCCACCACTTGCAAGGCCACCAGCGCTACCAGGGAGGCACTAAGGCCAACACCAAGGAAGCCGACCTGTCTCACCGGGCGGCACATTAGGAGCACAGCATCCATGGGCTCCATCACCCAAATTTCTTTCCACAGACAGCCCTGGGGGCTCCCACAGGCCATGCAAAAGGAGCTCAAGGTGCTACAGCACTCAGGCAATGCCAGGACCTGTGTGGGGACTGAGGGCAGGGCCGGGGGCCCTGTGGCGGGGCGGGGGTGCAGGTGACACCACAGAGGACATGTCACAATACAGGGGCTGCTTTTAGGGCAGCAGCGCTGCTGCAGTTTGGCCTGAGCCATTGGCAAGGTAAGTGAAGAGGGAAGGCTGGGCTGGGCCATGGCCAGGGCACAAACACCAGCCCCTCAAGGGGTAGCTAAGCCTGCAGCGAGGGCCCAGCTGCTCAGGGCAGGGCTTATGGCTGTCACCACCGGCTCTGGCTGCAGTTCCTGCTGCCTCCCACCTCCCTCACTCTGTCTCCTACCTGACCCCGAGGGCCTGCAGCTCCTGCCCAAGCTCCCTCAGCCACCAGCCAGCTCCCACCCAGTCCCACTGACTTGCTTCTCTCTCAACTCTTTCAGACCATGGTTTCGGCAATTTTCTTCGCCCTGACCTTCCTGGGTTTAATACATAGCCCACAGAAAGTCAGCAATGAATTAGATGCAGCTACAAATGAGCGCATGCAGCAGCGTGCAGAGGAGCTGCAAGATCGCATGATGCAGCTGCTGCTAGAAATGGAGCAGAGGGACCAGGAGCACAGCTGGGCGCATGTGGGAGCCCTGCTCCTATCTATGCTGCAGCACTGGCAGTTCTAGGCCCTGACTGGAGAGCTTGTCTTGTTCTTCGTACTTTGCCACATGCTCATGAAATTGCGTCGTGAGCTGGGCAGCAGAAACAATAATGGCATCTCTGAAAGCAAGGGGGACAATGACATTGATGAAGACTCCACTGACATTTTGGATGCACGCAGATTTGTCAGTGGGTACCTGCAGTGGCCAGTAAGGAACCCGGAAGAAACATGCAAGCTCGTGAAGGAAGTGGTGGATAAGCTTCTCTGCATCTGCCAGACCATTCCCAGGAATAAGTTCATGCCATGACTGCAGCCACCCATTGGGGTGAGCAGCACCTTCGGTCCCACTGAGAACGATACAACTCGTGTACATCATGAATTAAAGGCACTATATCCCATAAAGACAGGAAGAAAACCAACCCTGTTTTACAGATGAAGAACTTGGGAATGAAAGAAAGATTAAATCACTCACTCAATGTCACATAAAAAATCTAAGCAGACGAGGGAAATGAACCTACATTTTTATTTCTAAGCAAGTATATTAAAATGTTTCAGTGTTCTTTCTTGGATGTTTGAATTTCTCCGTATCTTTTCTCAGAAATGTAAGCACAGTACTATCAAATTCATGGCACTTGGCATGCTTTGTAACAGAAAATTTAGATGTGTCTGTTCCAGAATATTTGCATCTTGGAGTTAAACTTAGCCCTAAGTTCCTCCCAAAATACATTAGAAACTGTTTCTGTATATTGCTTTCCTTTCAATTGCTGGTCTTCAGTTTGGTGTAAAATTGCTGTTTTCCTCGAGAAATGTGACCATACAGTTTCTGAGAACATTCATTTCTGTCTCCTGCATGACCCTGATTCAATGGTTCATGTTTTCAGCATCTGCTCACACCACACAGTTAGTTAATTTTGGCAGAGGCAGATAGTAATGGGAGTTACAGACAGAACAGAGGGGAATGATTTGGCAGCACTAACTGAATAGTATGTGCAAAGTCATGCACTCAAGTAAATACGGTTCTTATCATACCTCACATATTTAAGGAGACGATAAAGTGTGTAATTGGGTTGTAATTAAATTTTGATTAAAAAAAATGACACACTCTCAAATGGAAGTTCACATCAAGATATGAAGAAAATGCACATTTAAGGATCCCACACTTCATTTCGGCTCAAGGGGTTCACTGGCAAAGGCTTGCTCATCATCTTCTGTATGCTGTATAATTGTATTTGATGCACAGCATAAAACTCATACTTACAGAGCTCACCAGGATGAAATGCCTTTAATATATAATGGTTGACTGGATGCACTCTATAATTACGTTTGCAGACAGCTGCCATTATAAATGCGGTTTTCACATGCTTATAGCTTTAACTCAAAATTTTAAGGATAAAACATTCCACCAGTGCTGCCAACTTGCATAATTTCAATCACAAGACTCAGAGTCCTTGACAATTTTTTCTATGATGTTCCATCTCCTGGAGTCATATGAAAACAAAAGAACGCTATTTTCATTAAAAAATACTTGTGAGCAGGAGGGGGGAGAGGAGGTCAGAAAATTTTTATCTGCTGCAATGAAATGTATGAATATTTGAGCAAATATCTCAATGGTTCCAAAACTAGAAAGCAAATAAAAGGAACCCCCAAATGAGTGATTTTTAACAAAATGGCACAAACTGGAAGGCTGTTCTGAGAATACTTTGTAATGGAGCATGCTCCATTAATAGTTTAAATTTTCCCACACATAAGAAAAGGGAAATCATTCTCTTTCTTACCACAAATGCTTGTATTTTACGTACACACACATGCATGCACAGAATCTGCCAGGAAAACACACTATGTATTAAAATATTTAAAATATATGAGAAAATATAATCAGAAAAAAGAAGACCTTTCATTTCTTTGTATATCTTCAAAACTAAATACATCTAAAATAATATCCTGTTATTCCATCACAAGAATTTCAAATACGACAATTGCCATTACAATAGTACAGTCAGTAGACTTCAGAACTGCCTCTCTCAAATGCAGATATGGAAAAAGCTTGTGCAGCTTGAACTGTATTGCAATTACTTATTTATCTTATAGGAAGGTCTTGAATCCCCCACTGATTTAGGATATAGAAGTGTATTGTTTGACTTCGGTGACATGAGGAACAGAAGGGAAATATTTGCAGGTACACAGCTGGAAAGATTGCCTGCCCGAGTCAGCTGACAATGAAGGGTGAAGTCAGTGGAATTTTTGCCATGTGGTTTGTCTGGAATACTTCTTTGTTTTAAAATACCTTACTATAAAAGCAGTAGAGTTTACTATAAAACCTTCATACCAGTGTTCACCTACAAATTTATATAATTATTGTTTTTTATTTTAAATGACACTGTGACTGCATGCAAAATAACTTACCCTACTTTTATTCTTTTTACTTGCAAAGTCAGATGAATCAAATTTGATTTTTTGAGCTACCTTCAAACATGATGTCATCATTAAAAAAAATATGAGCTATGAAGTAAAATCAAAAAGTCAACTGCTTGCTAACCATACACTCCCACAAAGGAGACCAGCAAATTCTGAGTAAAAGTACTAAGTTTGCAGCTGGGTTGTTGTGGTTAATCTCTCTGGTACCTGATAAGGAATAAGACTGAAAGCCCCCCTTGTGTCTGAGGAGCTTGTGAACCTCTGTCTTGGTAGATACCATTGAATGAGTTCAGGCACAAACTGTGCTTACCACAGGGATGTGATCATATAGCAACTCTTGTACACCCAGTACCTGTTTTCATTAAACTCACAGGAATTTAATGACTGCCACTGTGTCCCACGCCAGGCAGAGAAAGGAATAACATCACAAGTGAGTAAGTTCAGAAGTAATTAGGGATAAAACTGATAGTTTTGCATCATTTCTTGAAGTACATTTGCTTAATTTCATTACTCACTACGTATGTTAGTGTCAATCTTAACCTCTTTAACAGAGCACCAAAGCTTTAATAGCACTTTACTGAGAAGTAGAAGAGATACCCCATGGAGTTTACCATGAAATTTATAATTTAGAAATTACAGAAATTAGAGGAAAAGCATAAATTATTCACCTTTACAATGCTATAAATCCTGAAAAGAAACATACTTTACCCTGTGTACTGGAAAACATCCTCAAGCCTGAAAAGATTTACCTTTCTGTCTTATTGCCATTTGAGTAAACTGGGGATGAGATTCCAGCAAACTAGTAGTCAGCAAGCCTTTAGTGCCTAAAAATATCCCCTTAAAAATACTTTTCTGACATATTTGAACAAAACGAACCCCGTACCCTTTCTCCTGCATCACTACCACAAAGACTTTGGTCCTATATAGACAGGGCAGGTCCTATATAGACAGGGCAGGAGGCACAGGGTGGCTGGAGGCATCGCTACTGCATGGGGAGCATTGCCCCTGCAAGGTGGCATGGAAATGCAGGCTGCATTTCAGGCCATAAATCTGAGCTGGGTATGGTATAAATAATTTGCCATCCCAAGATCAAAGTTGGAGAGATAAGGAATACTGTCTAGTGGTGAAAGCAGGGGACCAAGTCACAGCCCTCACAGATTCTGCTGCGAGATCTGCAACAGCTTAACAGCCTGTATTTGAGATCTTAGCCAGGAATGTAAAGAAAATTTATCTCTGAAAAAAAAAAAAAAAAAAAAAAAAAAAAAAAAAAAACAAGCAAATATGATGTTTGTAGTTCCTTTTTTTTTCTTTTTTTTTTTTTTTTTTAAGTATTACGTACTGTATCTGCCTTTTTTTTAAAGTAACATTCTTTTCACTGGTGCCAGTCATACAAATACAGTGGTTCAAGGGGACACTGGCCGCCCCGCAGCCAAACCAGGGTATTCCTGTTTTCCAAGTGCGTGAGAAGAAATCCTACCAGTAAGTCTGGCCACAGCTCTGACATGCAGCTCAGCCCTCTGAACCTCCAGGTGATGCCTCCATTGCTGGCAGTGATGTGTGGTGCAGAATCAACCCAGCCTGACTGCCCTGGGACACCATGAGTTCCTGAAGTTACCAGTAAACCAACAAGCACTATATGGAAATCAGTTGTACTGGGCATACATCCCCTAACACTTTATCAGTCATTCTAAAGGCACTTAACTTCACTCAGCTACACCATACAGATAATAATCTCTTTAGGGAATATTACTTAAGCCAAGAAAGTAATGTTTGAAGTCTTTTGAGATCTTCGGCTGGAAATTCCCATAGAAACTAAAAACAAGCACACAATGTTTACAGTCACAAGCCCATATGACCGATTTAAACTGTGGTTTAAACTTATACTGATTTAAACTGGTAAACAAAGAGCTGTGACAGTAGTTTATTCTTCAGTAAAACTCAGTCCACATTAAGACTGGAGCACAGAAGTTACTTGGCTCCTTCACTAAGCTCAGTGTAGTGCAAAAGGAGATTTTTTTCAAAGACTTTTACTGGAGATGACATGCAATTATCTGAGATGGAAGTTGAGTAGGTCAACCTGAGTAACGCTCCTGAGGAGTGTTGCAGGGTCTTTGAATGATACAATCTTGATTTTTTTCTTTCTTATAAGCCCTAAAATGAAGAGATGATGCAAAATGGCTGCATACCATAAACAAAAACAGTTAACCAAGGGTGCATAATGTTAGGAAAAACAAAGAAAATCAAGGGCAGGATTCCAAATGGTAAATTACCTCTGATGCACAATAGATAAATGATGAATGATAGATCAGAAATACATTTTTGCAGGAGGCATTGCTAGGAGGAAGGGAAGGCCTTAGGGCTGGACACCATGACCACATCCTTCTTCCACTGGTCTTCTACAAGAAGCTGCTTCAGAACTTAATTTCTTTGGCATCCATGTATTTTTAATACTAGGAGCAATTTTCTGTGGCCTTGTCTGAAGGTTCTGCACACAGAACACATTCATCTATATGAATGAAGCCACTAAACAAGCATCTTCTTGTAATCTTCTTAGTAGTCCTTTTATTTTTAATGTAGCATGTCCCAGGGATCCTGACAAATAAGTGTGTAGTTTCTGTGGGTCTGTTGGATGTGCTGAGACAAACAGGAAGATTTAAGACCTCACTTGACCACAAATGCACAAAAGTGCACACAGATGCCCATATACTCAAGCGCACATGGAAAAAGCTTATGTTTGGGTCAGAGTGTGTAACTGCATACATTTTTTCATGTACATTTTTGTGGGAACATTTTAGGACTCAAGTTTGGAAAATTCCACCACTTAATGTTGCACACTGTATTACTGATATGATCTCAGCTCTAGGCTGGATTTTATACTAGTTGCACTCGATGCTCTGAAATCTTGACAGGCTCTTTGGTGACATCAGCTATCCTTTTTTTTTTTTTTTTTCATCACACATTTGTTAACTGGTAAACCTGAAACTCCCTTTGTGGTTTCCAGTCTAGACTTCAATTTGCAGTAGCTTTATCAGCTGTTTTCTTGGTGTCATCTTCACAAAAAAGGTCTAAAATACTCTGCATTTACTTCAGTTCGACTTCTAATATGTCTTGTCTTCCAAAAGATATTTTAAAATTATTTGCTCAAGTAAATGTATTTTATACTGATTACATATGACTTAAAAAGATCTTCTGTTTTAGCTTTCACGGGAAATTCTAGCCTCCAAATCCATTCTGAGCTTTTCAGGCTCAAGAGTAAAGCTTTAATTTGATACTTACATACAAATTTCCTCATGAGAACCTGTCGTTCCCAAGTGATAACCTGGCTCTGCTGGCATGTATTGGCACAGTATCTTTGGCAGAGGAGGTGTGTTAGGATTAGAAAGTATGGATGCAGAGACCCTTCTCATCATTAGTGCCTGAATCAGATATAAATTTATATTTTAGAATATAAATATTCTAAAAATAGAATTTATTACCTACAGAAACCATGCATAGATGATAGAGAGCTGCGGGGACAGAGTTCATGCCCCACTGGCAGAAGAAGCTCATACCACTTCTTCAAAGACAAAACAGTGATCTCTTCTTCAGTATAAGAAATTCCTACATAAATCTACACATGAGTTTCAGAAGCTCATTTTAAGTAAGGGATGCATGAAGAAAAAAATATATTTTTTTGCAATTAAAAAAAAAAATCTTACATTTTTAAAAACACAGAACGAATGCTTCTTGTTTTCTGAAGAGCCACATTTCTTGAAAACCCTGGAGCTGTTGCAAGAGCTGCACAAACTATTTTTGGTTAGCTGCTGCACTGCTAATTTGTACTGTACAGGACGGAGAGTGATGCAGCAGCACTGAGGACTTGGTTGAGCGTACGGTAGCATTGCCATGTAGTTGAGAGAGGCTTATTAATAGAGAGCTTTGCAGCATGAAGAAACTACATAAAGTATTGTCAGACTGTCTCCACGTGCTTTGCAGATAGCATACTTTCCAGCCGTTCACTCCTGGCACACACAATTGTGCTAACATGCAATGTGCAAAACTTCTTTTTTTTTTTTTTAAATAGCAAGAGTGCATCTGGGATATAGAAAAACCTAGCACTGCTCTGCCTGTGTGAAGAATGCTTTAAAGACAAATTAAAACAAAACAAAACAGAAACCCAACAATTTTTATGAAAGTCTGATAAATGCCAATGTATTCAGCTTTACTAAGCCCAAGTTTAGAACAAGACAGGAAATAATGGTGGAGTTACTATGATCTAACTGAAGTGGAATTCCCTTGGAAAAGAATATGACTGATGATTTTTTTTTCATTTCAATCAGTATTTTTGAAACTCTAGGTGAATTAATAGGACCCTTGGATGCTACTATGTTTTAAAAATTGAAACAAGATACTGGTGTTAGAAGAAGCCTAACAAATACAGATTACTTTCCACTAAAATGACAACACAAAGTGCATTTTTAAGATAAGACACAAACTCCCAGTCAAAACCAAAAGCAGACATACTGCAAACCCCCCAAAGGTATATTCAAATATTGCAAAATAGGAAATTACAGATTAATTTTCCACTTGGTCAATTAGCCCACAGCAGAAAGTCATACCTCCTAAGCTGCATTTTATGTCTTCCGCTTCTGATGACAGAAAAAAACTGTCATCAGGAAATTCCTACGTGTTTAATTCAATTGTGTTTGGAAAAATACAATTTATTCTTAGCACATAAGTACCATATAAGGTTAGATCAGAGCACAGCATGGAGAATGCCTGATGAGTCTTATGCATTCAGATTTTTAATATGCATTCAAAAGGCTGGATTTAAAGGTCTTAAAACAAGCCACTAAAAATGTAGTGATAGTTTCCCACACTACTTAATTCACTGACCTCCATATCTGAAACTGGCAAAGTCCAGTATAAATACTACTAATCTGGCTGGGATCTAAAACTGCAGCCCTTGCACCAGGATTTTCGACATTTTCAGACACTGAACAGAAAAGGGTTGAAGATGACAAAATCTTATTTCTCAGAATTCTGCCTTCCCAGAACAAACCGTAACAGATGATATGTTGCTCAATGAGAGTCAGCCAACTTTAATTGACTTCTAGAAGCTGAATAATTTTTCTCCCTCTAGAACAATTCAAACAGGTATCTCCTCAAGGTTAGCTTGTTTAAAAAATGGTATCTGTGACGGTGGTATGTTGAATTTTTGCAAGACAAGCCTTGTCGGCTATGCTTATGCACCACTCCAAAAAGCAAGCTGGGTGCCAGCTCCCTTCATGTTAGGGAATCTGAGTCACCAAAGCTTTCCAGATAATGAGCTGGAGATGTAAGTGGAAGGGAATTGCCACCTCCCTTCTTGCTGCCAGACTATTGTGCAATTAGCAGTGAAAAACATACGCACCCACAGCAGCTGTGTAGTGCTGAGATTATGGTTGCCCAAAGAGCTGCTTCAAGGCCCGAGCATTAAGTCTGGATTTCTGCAGTCCCAGACTGGATGGGATTTAAGTGGTCTAGATTGCCTGAAAGCTATGAACAGGCAATGGAAGTGCTTTGGTGGTGAGAAAGCTCCTGGTCAGGAGTCACCTCTTACCTTTAGCCACTGTTCCGCCTGCTCTTTGCTCTGTACTGCCAGAACCAGTGCATCTGCTCCTTGGTGCGAGATTTTCAGCTCGTGCTTCTTCTTTTTGCTGTCTTTGGGGATGTACGTGATGCTGCAGTCATTCAGGAACAGCTCCATCTGGGGCTGCTGGTCCTTGGAACTTTTGTAACACTGCAAAATGCAGAGGTCAAAAGTTAAATCTCACCTTTGTGACCTTTAGGGGAAAGCTGTTATTATATAGAAATGCTATTTTTAATATTTTCAACACAACTCTTTACCACATACCCCAGAGTTCAGCCAATGCTAACTTTGCATTTCTTTTCATCCTCTTTGTAAACCAAAATTGCTTCCAGACAGACATTAATAGAGATCTTTTATTGCAGGTACAACATATGGAGGGCATTTAAGCTTCTTCTGTGTTATCTTTATGACTCAACCTTGAACTCCATCAGGTAGGAAGAGGGTGCTTTTGGATATCTGTTCACATGTACCAGCAGTATACACTTGTACAGTTAACAACTTTCAAACCCAGATGCTTACCCTGGCCTCCAGCAACATCTCAGCGTATCAAGGCAAACCTAGACCAGTGCTCACATGCTGCCTTCGCAAAAGAGAAGGCAGATGCCTTATTCAGCTGTCCTTGTTGAGATAAGTAACAAAATTTGTTGCAGTCTGGACAGGGGGAAAAACCACAGGACTGTAGTTTTTCAACTAATTTGGTTTAATCAGTTACTGCATAAAATCACATAAATGTTGGTTTACCCTTTAAGGTCCTGCCTAAAACTGTGTGAATTATCCAGTGATTTTTCCCCAAGTAGAAAGTTCTGTCAGTGAACAGCCATTTTGTGCTGTATCAAAGATGACTCACTCTATTTTTGAACTGGTGATTTGAAGATGCAGGGTTTCACATTGCATCATTTGTCCTGTTGACCTAGTCCCATCCTCTAACACATCAGTATAGCTCATTTTTTTAAAGCTGTCACAGACTGCCAGACTACAGAGCAAGGTTTAACTGTGAGTATGAATGTCCAGTAATTTTATATACTAATGTAAATTGGGCTTTTACTGATACAAATAAGCATGAAGGTTAAAGCAGTATCTGATATTAAACATGGACTAGTATATGCATACATAGAATAGTTGAGTATAAATGTGAACGGAGGAAGAACATAAAGACTTTTACATGTCTGAGGCAGTGTTCATGGCATGATGCAACTGTCAGGAGCACAGTAACTATTAGAGGTTATAAACACTTCAACTTAGGCTGAACAAATAGAGCCACTCTCTGCAAAACATTCATGATCTTCCTTTCCTCTCCAAGGGCAATTAACTCAAAATTTCTTGGTCATAGATTTAAAGTTTGCAACATTAAAAAACTTAAGTTTTCAAGCATTAGTCACTTCAAGAAGCAATCAATAGCATATGTTTTCATTTACATTTAATTAGAAATTTTATTTATAATTACACATTACTAAAAGTTAAGTATTTATGTATAAGTGACTTTACATGAAAAACAATTCCCTACTAAGTGTTATTCTTAATGTCTAATTCAAATTAAAATATTTTATGATGACAGCCGCATTATTATGCAGGCAACTTCTAATCCCTAAGAACATTTATTTGTTTTACTTGCATATCTCATATCTCCTTCAAACAATAAACAAATATTGTGTAATTTAGTCATTAGACTCCTACTGGGATTTTTATTTTCTTAATCCCCGTTATAGAATTACTGAAAGACACTCTGCATAAAGAGAAAAAAGCTTTTCAGAGCACACGTGGCTAAAGGAAATGAAAAGAGAAAAAAATAACAGATTTCTATATAGAACAACAAACATCATTCTAGAAGAAATACTGTGTGACTTCTGAGAAAATCTGTTTCTTTCCCTTTTTCTTTTCTTCTTTTTTCTCTTCAAGCTGTTATCTGATGGTCCTGAAATCTGACACAATTCTGGTATATGCTGATAAAAATGTGGGCTAAGGATAATGGCATTACAACAATATAATACAAAACAAATCATATTCAACATTCCTTTTATCACTTAAATAGAGCTGGATGCAAAAATTAAATCCTCTGTAACCATGGGAAACTAGAAATGAATTTCAACTATATTTTCAGAAACTTCTTACCCAGATATTGCTATCTCATACCCTGTTATTTCCTACACAGCCATAAGCATGAATGTACTTGTAAACAAACACACCTAAGCTGTCTTTTACTAGTATGGAATTATGAGGTTCTACAGAAAATGTTCTATCATCTGTTAACCAGCTTTTAATACTTGGGATATTACAGTAAATACTAGTTACATAAACAGCTATAACTGTTGCAAACACCAGATAGGAAGACAGGGAGTGTCTAAGACTCCAAACGATTTATTATGGTAAGCCTTAGGTTGCTTTTAATGTCACAGAAATGAATGTCTCCATTAATTAGACTCTTTTCAATAAACAAAAAGACTTCTATGAGCAGATAATTTCCTAACTTTCAGAATCTTTTACTTGTGCCTGCAATTAGAAAGAAACATAACAGATTTGCTTAAGAGAATACATCCACTTGTTTCTTTCTATAATGCAGCTGTGCATCATGTGAATACTGCATCTGTAATTACTGCAGAACAGATGGTGTAGGTTTAGTTTAAAGTGTATACATTACAACAGCATATGCTGCCAAGTGAGTTCTCAGTCTAACAAGGGACTTTTCTCTCCAGCAGTCTGATCCAACAGTTCATACACAAAGCTCCCTATGAGATTTTTGGTCCACAGGGAATGAAAGATTGGATTTACAGTTTCAGCTTTTTTTTTTTTCAAATTAAATACAGTAGAAGCTAATAGGGTAGACTTTCTTTCCTATATCAGGGTACTGACCGGGTTTAAGTGCAATAAAAATCTGAGTAGCTACATGATACACTTATAATTACAGTGGTTCTCTGATTCTTGGGTAAATCATAACCGAAATCTTTGGTAAGGTTACTGTACACTTGGCCACTGTTTGCAGAACATATTCCAAAGCCTAAATTCCTATAAAAATAAATACATCATCTAAAAGGTAGAAAGAAAATATAGTCAGATAAAAATAAAAATTACCAGTAGTTTGTTTTCTTTGATAACACACAGTAGTTTGGTCCATTGCCCAAATCGTTTCTTTCTAAGCAGGAAGGCACAGATTTTGGCATCCTTCACCAGATCCATAGAGGCCTCCTCAGAAGGCCACTGATGTCTCATTTTCTTCCCCTTTCCATCCTCTTCCTCTTCATCATAGGATTCGTAAGAGCTGCTCATGGCATCCGAGTCATAATCTTTAAGAAAAGGATTTTTACTCATAAAAGTGTCAAGTTAAAACATTTAGCCATGAAGTATAGTGAAAGAATTGAAAAACTCAATGGGGTTCCTTTTGAGTTAAGGCCTTTGTATGTCAGCCATCAATAAACTACTGTTTCAGTGCTTAGTAATATCACTACATTAAGTTAATTGAATAAAAGATGCAGTTCCATTATGAAATTTTACAGAAGACCTGTGCTGATGCCTTGGGAATTTTAACTGAAAGAATGAGCTTGGAATAAATAGCTACAATTTTAGGTGGTGCTTCTCCATTCTCATGGAGAAGAAACAATTGGAATATTTTCAATAGCTGAAATTTCATCCAAATATTTCAAGGAAGAAAATCTCTTATTTGCTTTAGCTAGATATTTAGGACACAATTTGGGACACAAGGGAAACCTGCAGCAACTAGGAAGGGAACAAGAGATCAAATGGCTGGAGAGCTCATTCTGAAACAGTCCCTACCTACGTGCAGAGTCACAATGGGTTATACCCAGATATCTGCAACTCCAAATCAAGCTTAAATATTCTGATACAATTTGTGGTTTCACAAAGCTTATATAGAATACTTTATCTTCATTTCAAAGAGTATATATATATTTCAAGCTCATGAAACTTTTTTTGAAAATGAATTGTTGTCTTCTGGTCAATTCTACTATGGAGGATTTGGCTTGGGGCAGCTCCATGTGGGGAAGTGGTAAATGCCACAGATGATTATCAATAGGAAAATACAACATTTTTTTCACCTATTTTAGAAAAATCAAGAGACAGATGGAAAAATGTAGATTAGATGTTTAAACTGACAGATTTTAAAACATTTATTCCAGAGCATTTTTTTTTTCATATTTGTTTAAAAGAACGCGTAAGATTTGGTAGAAGTCACCAGACTCTTCTAACTTTCTACCCAAAAAGCAGAAAAAACAAACAAACAAAACGAAAACAAAACAACAACAAAAAAAAGAAACACCAAAACAAGAACCAAACCAAAATGTTCTCCCTCTGACCTCCTTTTGGAGTGGCTATCCACAAACATGCATACAGAAACATCAGGAAGTGTTTGGCAGTTCATCGGCCAAACTCAAACACAGAGTAGAATGCCAACCTGTTTGGACTAGAGGAAGAATTCTTCATGTGGTGTTACCAAATATGAAGATGTAAGATCTAGTCACTCATCATCTTTGGGAAGGCCCTCTTTCAAAGGCATGAATGGGCTAACAGACAAACCTAGAGTTGCTCTCCCTCTGGGAACTGGTAGTGTTTCACATAAAGCATTTCATCTTTAACCTCACCCTCTCCCTTTCCAAGAAAAATAATACATAAGTGTCCAAACATAACTTCCTCATCTCTTTTTTAGATTTAGTAGTGAACTTTTGTTGCAGCTACACCACTGTCATAATGTTAATTTAATGTTTTCTCCCTTTCCACAACCATTGTTTACCTCACTTGTGATATTGTTCCACTTTTGGCAATAAGATCGTACTGAAACTTCAAAATTTGTAAGGGCTGACAAGAAGCAGAACAAGTTACTACTTGTATACAGAGATATGTTAATACTGTTCAGATAGTACTCTGCCAATATTATATACTACCAATTAAATGAAAAAATGCCACCAGAGTAGTGTTACCATATCTCACTACCTAAGATACTGTCTCTGCACGTGATATTATTGTGTATATGTTCAAGTAAACACACTCTTTGGGTCTTGTGGTGGTAGTGGTGAGAAAGGAGAGACTTTGTAGGAAAAAAATGAAAAGGGTCTGTCCAAAATGAAGCAGTTTTGCCTAATCAATAAGGTCTGATTGACTTTAACCATTTATAGGTATTCTATTATGGTATGGAAGCCTCCTTGTTACTAATGATATTACAAAAAGACTCTGGGAATATTTACCGAAGTTAATTACATCTATGCCAACAGTTATTTAACAATTTATTATTGCAGTTCTTATATTTTTAACATTTCTTTGGAATGGTCTTTATATCAATCAGTCTATAGGTTAATATAGTTATAATCTTAGGTTAATATAGTGCATTGTTGGGTTATTTTAATTACCACACACACTAGATTCAGTGGAAGTTTTGCTTGAACTGAGATAAATTGCTAATGGAATATTGAATTTAAAAATAACTTCATTATGGATAAAGAAGAATGGGTAACTTTTAATGTAAATTTTAAGAGGTGATGAATTCAGGACATAAGAATATACATCAAAATCACAGCAGGGCAGATGATAAGTTACAATAGAAAAAAGCATTAGATATCTGGGTATATATATATATACATTTATATTGCAGAATTACTAATGAACTTTTAAGACTGATATCCTAAATATTTTTATGGGTTTTGATTGTTAAGTACAATAAGACAGCAGTTTCATACTGTGCCATATTTTTTCCTAGGCAATCCTTTAGCAGTGCTATTAATATTTGTGCTACTAATGTTTTTCTGCCTGAGCATGGCTCATGTTTAATGACAAAACACAAGTCAGCGGTTCACAGGATATAGCAGGACCACCCATCATGTCCACCCACCAAGGGAGGACATGAGGAGAGGAGTGATTCTGCTGCCCTGCTAAATTCCTGTAATTACTTTGCATTATATAAAATTCTTTCTTACCTTCAATTTCCTAGGTAAATTAAGAGCTGCCAACTACCCTGGTTTGTTTTTTCATGTTTAGAACTAATGCACAATGACAAATTTCCCTGCCACACAGTGTACAAATGAATAATTAATGTTCCAAGGTGACTTCTATGCATGTGTTTTAAGGACAGAGATATTATTTTGTTCATTTGCTCTGGTTCAAATAATAAAAACAGCTATAAAATGGGGGCTGATATCCCTTTAATACAAAAAACTAACTGTTAGTGATAAATCAGCCACACACAAGTAATAAATGACCCTATCTAATAAAAAAAGAGCAGCAAAAGGAAAATCTTTTCAATTTGTTAGTACATAGTGACAGTTAACTGGGTTGACTGACCCTGTGTACATTCTCACAGCAGTCATTTCATCGTTTCATCAGTGTTCTCATCGTATCTCCTCTTAAGTGCAATCAGTCTTCGGATAAGTAGTGGAATTTGGTAAAGAGTGTTTGTGTTACAGAAGGAAGTTCTGGCGTTTAGCTGGGAGACAACCCTATGGTTTTTGCACTAAACAGTCATAGAATCATAGAATCATTCAGGCTGGAAAAGACCTCTAAGATCATCTACTCCAACTTTTAACCTAGTACTGGCAAGTCCACCACTAAATCATGCCTCTAAGTTCTATATTTAGTCACTGTAATAGTGACATGTTCATCAGGCATGGCTTATGGGAGCCAGTATGAATGATTTATCCCTATCCACAATACATCATCAGAAATGCTGCAGATCACATCCTGTCAATAATTACTCACTTTAGAAAAGTTTTTTTTTGTTTTTTCTTTGTGTACTTTGGCAAGTAATTCAGTGCAATAGGAACATACCAGGAGATCTGCAGACCAACACCAAGTTCTAAGGCATCTACATTTACACTATTGGTAGGTTAGAGGGTTTTACTCCGGACAATACTTAACTCTGGATCCCTGGTAAGAACGTCCCCATCATATTCATGCTTCAAATATGTCCAAAGGATTAATGGCTAAATCGGACTCTCTGTCTCCAATAGCAGTCAAAACACATGTGCACCTAACTTGGAGCTCCAGGTTTAGTTTCCTCTAAAAGGAGCCTTGTTTGTGCACACCAAAACAGCTGTGCACACTAAAACAACCTATGGCAGTGAGGACAATTAAACCACACATATGACACACTACAATGGCACTAAAAGAGATGTAGCTGTTGAACGCTAAAAAAAGCTGAAGGACACTAGAATTAGCATTTGTTCTGAAACTGATCTGCATACACTACTCACTGGAAGTGATGTACTCAGGAGCCTTCCCAGGACTAAGTGGCACTGCCTCTTCGTAATAGCCTTCAGGAAGGGAAGATGTTGGTAATGGTGGAGGCCCATTATCTGGTGGCTAAAGGAAGAAAACAGGACAAAAAAAAAATCAGAAAACAATTAAAGGTGTTAAAATAAACATCATTGAAACATCTGCTCATTATCAGTTTACAAGTAACACATATATACATATAGTCAGGACTAGCTGCTGGGTTTATATATATAACTATGTAACTATATCTTACTTTAACTATCTCTAAAGCCAAGGCTCTGGAGGAGTGAATTAGATGTTGACCTTTGAGTAAGACATGAAGGGTAGCAGCATTTAGAAGGAAAAAAAAAAAAAAAGCCTAAATCTCAAGCTCCTTTTATGACCTAAATCTCAAGCTCCTTTTATGATGCTATCATTAAACAGTAATAAGTAGAGGTTGAGATTTGAAGATGTGAAGTGACTTATTTATGCTTCAAAACATAATGATACACTTCACAACCTATCATTATTGCCAATCCCTTTACCTCTGTTCATGGAAAGGAAGCAGAACCTTCTTGCATGTACTTCAACTGATGTCCTTCAGTGATATAAATACTATACAATCTAACATGTTGAAAAGATATAGTTCTCTCTATTTAAGGACTACAAATGTAAAGGATCTATGTACCAAAGTGATTTACATACATAGGACATTTTATAGTGTTGAGGCTTATTTATTAGTATTCTACATCTAAAATAATTCATATTACAGTAGCAAGCATCACTTTGGTTGTACAGTTTAGAAAAGTTAAATAGCCTGATCTGGCAGAGATCAAGGACAGATAACCTAGACCATGTTTTAATGATGCATTCTGTTTTTCAATGGCAAACCAATTCTTAATATAGACATTAATTTTTAAAATGTACCTCTACTTGGTGAAAACTGAGCTATACAAATGATGAATAGCTTGGAACATCAAGAAACTATTATATGATAAAATAAATATTTCAAATACCAGGTCAAATTCTGAAATGCTTCTTTTCTAAATATAAGCCTGTTTTAAATTTAAAACTGACCAACTACTGGTATGTTGATATAGTAAAAAAGTAAATTTAGTACTCAGACTTCTTCCATATGACTTTACTGTTCTATTTCTTTAGCAAGGACCAAAACAACTGCATTTTATAGAACACGTTCATATTTGCCGTAAGTTTTTAGATCCATATATTCATATTGGAGGAAATACTTCAGTCTTTTTCCAATACCAGTGGTTTATTGCATTATTACAAAAATGTAACTTGTAAGCAGAGTCTCATTTCTGCAGTAACAGTTTTTGAATACATCTTTGTCATGTAATGAAATAGATGTAACGGCGTTTGTCTTCATTGGACCGATCCACTCAACATCAGGAAAACAGAGATATCTAAGTAAGAAATTAGTCACGTGGGCTTTACTTATGGACAAACGTTTCTAGAGCACAGTTCAGATCTCAGGTGGGCTGAATAGTCTAGGAGAGGCAGAAATCCTTTTTTCATGGAACATAGGTGAAGGCACAGTGACTATGTTCCTCTTTGGCTATAGGCCTATAATTACCTGAGAGGGACGTGACCATTAATAACATGTGACATTGACTGTTTTGAAATTAGGTCCTTGGCACTTTCAGGGGTGGATTCGTCTTTCCACATTTCATAGCCAGACACCTCGACACCGACTAAACTGTGCCAGACACCTAATTCTCAACTACTCAGCAAGATGAGTAGTACCAGTCTTAGAGCGCTCTGTAGTTACATTTATATGCAGTAGGTTATTCTGCCTCACGGGTACATGCTTATGAATTCCCAGTTGGCACAAAGGCAAGGAATAAATCTGTACTTCAGAAGATTGAGCACCAACTTGCCATTGAACACTAAGCTGCCCAGTAAAATCAAGAATTTCCATATGACTAATGAACTGATTTGTGCCTAAACACAAACATTCTTGGCTGGATTGACATTTACACTAATATTATTTCTATATCAAATGATGTAGCAAACTTAGTATGTCACAGTCAATTACAGTTAAGAGACAGCAATTACTGTTATCTGCAGTGTGAACCAAATGAGTTTTCATCACAGACCAGTTTTGCTAGAGAAATTATCTGTCAAATAAGCAAAATGATGAAAAAATACAACTTTTACTGTAGATTCCTTGTGATTCTGCTAAAAAACACAAATTGCAAATCTGCACATCATCACAAAATAAATGAGCCTTTCAAGGTTACCTGCTGCTGTGCAACAGGCATAAGGGACATTACATAATATTACATGTTAGTTAATATTGGAAAATTGACAGCACGTTGTGAATTTTACCCTACACACCTACACACACAGTCAGGTCTGTGTGCCCTGAATTGTTGGGTACAATAGGGAGAACTTCCTCAAAAGAGTATGCATTTTCCTCTTTCAGGCAGGTGGGCAGAGCCTTGCTCAAGCGAGTCAGGGTCAAGGCTTATTCCTGGGGCAATGCAGATTCATACCACCCCTTTCATAGGACAGATATATTAATATCTTTGTCTAGCCTTAAACTATTTTCCCTGCCAGGTGTGTAGATGATATATGAAATTCCTATCATTATTAAACCTAATTCACCCAGGAAATACCCATCCTGAGAGTCATTCCAATTTTGACTTGACATAGTAACAAGGTTTCAAAGCTATCTTTTACCAGAAATAAATAAGAGGTTCCAATAAAGATCAGGAAAAAAAATACTTGTTTTTAGACAAAATGTTATTCAGAAAGAAAGAAAAAAGGAAATGAAACACAAATGGTGCTTGTCTGAATTCGACCCTGCTGGAGCACCAGTTACTTCACGCAGCTGGGGCGGGCTGGGCTGTGCAGCCAATGTCAACACAGATGGAATCCATTGCTGAATTAACCGGCCCTTGGTTTTGAAATGCATTTTGCAGTGCTTGCTATAACAAAGTTGAAAACAATTATAAAAAGATTTCATTTTCACCGAAAATAAATAAATAAATAATATATATATATATAAGAAGAAACAGAAATATCCAACATTGAATACTTTCTGATTAAAGCAGGCTGCTTTAATATTGAAAGAAAATCCAACAGATTAAATACAAAATAAAAATAACTCATTCAAATCTGTATGATAAACAGCTACATCTTCGGGGAGCTATGGAACACGTATATCTTTGAGCATCCAGAAATATAAAAAATACATATGAGCATTTTGATATTACTTAATATTTACAGTGCTTTACTTATTTTACTATTGATAGTTGTATTGCCTAATGTTTTTAACCTGGCAGTTTTTCAGTGGAAGACCTGTGGTTAAGTTATGAATTATGAACTGGAATAATTCTTGATTGCATAATTTTTCATTAGTTTATCTGAAAATAAAAAGTCCATAAAAACACTAAACTATTTACATATCATATAAAAGGATTAAGTCTCAAAACAAACAAACAAACAAAAAAAAAAACAACAACCATAGAACATGTGTAGTTTGAGTGGTATCAGGAGGAAAGACCTGGCAACCTGCAAAGAAAGCATTAGCAAAAATTTCTGCTTTTATTTTTTTACAACAGACCACAGGGAAGAAAATGAGAGAATTCTGCCTTTCAAGAACAAATAATCTTGTTCAATAACAGGAATAAGAACTGAGTTAGAAAAAAAAAAAACAAAAAACATTATTTTTTATATCACTGAAGGAAAAGGGACAAAAATGAGTGGGATATTGTTGCCCAGAATAACACCAGTGACACTGAAAAAACAGATAAAGATGCTTGACAGGAGCTGGGTCTGAGACAAAATGAGAGATGGTTTATTTGAAATGAAGACTCATAAGGGGTGATAATTATATTACAGAACTGAGATCTCTGAAGACACTAAAGATTGGGTTGTCCATGGGATGCCCAAAAACAATTTACAGGAGAGATTGCTCAGAGAAAGAAAAAAAGTATCTCCAAATAAGCAATACTTACCTGGACATTAAAACTCACTATTCTACTGGATACTATGACACAGACTTAGTGGAAACATTAATTTTATGGTCTATTATGGTCTACCTCTCCACCTGCCCTTCTGTGTTGCACGGACCACAAATGAACTATTTCTTTCTTTATCCTAGGGTAGAAAATACTTCATTTCCCTCTTTTCCCTCTTCTGTCCAGGGGTTACCAAGGTAGGTAATAACTTTTTTTTTTTTTTTTTTTTTTTTAGGGATAGTCTATCTGATACCTGCTGAGGGTACGCTAGCATATAATGTGAGAAGTTGTATAAAAGGCAGAGGAAAAGAAATGTCATCCTCCACAGTTTGAGGTTATAAAAGCACTTTACACCCCAATGAAGCCTTACACTATATAGGAAATAGAAAGAAACACCTCTGTTCATGCAATGATTTAAGATGTGAAAGTTTACTGTGAAAAGCAGTGACTTTAACAGAGGAAAAGACTGTCGGTACACCCATGCTGGAGCCAAGGGCTGCCAGCAATTCCACAGCCATGCTCACACATGTGTTATTAGATCAGCCACCAGTTCAGATCCAGCTGGACTGTAGAGCCAGCTGCTACGTTACCCCTCAATGCTGCAAAGCAGCAACATGACACTGGAAGAGTGGTCACACACTGGTGATGCATAATAAAGAAGGCAGCAGGCAAATGTGGGCTTTCAAGCAAAGTCTTTGACACATGCACGTGCCATTTGTGCCAGAGCAAGCTTCGAGCTGACCTCCGTACAGCCCTGTGGCATCCTCAGCCTGGGGGGGGAAGAGGGCTCATGCAATTATGATCCCGCTCCCCAGATGTAAAAAAAGTGAATGTCCAGATGGCAAAACAAATTGAGAAATTGAGCACCAATACAATTGGCAAAATTGCTAACGGTACATGTCAACGAGGCTTCATCACACCGCAGTAAAGGCTGGAAATTGGGCATGAGTACTCACCACACACTTGGACTTGGTATGAAAGTCTTTAGAAAAACTCAGAATCACTAAGGCACTAAAAATAAACTGCTGTTTATTGCCAGCACTTGAGGACGTGGATGGACCATGGATTTTTCAGGTCAAAAATGCTGACTACGTGGGATATTAAGAGCATGTTGAGCTGTGCAGAAGTGAAATATTAGCCTGAGTGCAAAGATGCAGAAGACAAGGAGAATTCTTCATGTGACCACAGCCTTGTATTCCAAGGTTTCGGTTTTCAAGGTTGACAATTTTTCAGGTTGTCATCTAGACCCTAAGAAACTGGGAGCCAAATAACATGAAAAAAAGTCTAACAATTCAACTTTTCAGACTCTGAGCACATCTGACAAAGGACAGCAAACCAGCCAGCCACATAACAAACAAGTGTGGCTCATAGGACTGGTAAGGAGTAGTAAGAGGCTCTTGTAGTTGTCTCCAAGATGAAATAAGGCTTTTACTACTGCAAAATTATCAGCCAATGGCATTTGGTAGTCTGGTGTTTACAGATACAGAAGAGATGAATGTGCTCAGAGAAGCAATCAGGTGCAGGATTGCGTACTAGTGGAAGTGACCACCAGGCAGAGGATGAACATAAGCACAAGCAAAGCTTGTGTTCAGGATGATTCTGAACAGCGGAAGATTTGAGACGAATAGCAAGGTACAGGCTTTGCACATTGCTCCTGAGAGTGGAAATATGTCTGAGACTGCCTAGGAGTGCGCCTGCTGACGCAGGAGTGAATATCTAATTAAAGGTATCTCTGGAAAAGTGATTAGTATTTACAGTGACTACAGATTCCAGCCTCAAAAACCACAACCTGATGATGGGAAAAGGATCTGAACAGACTTAGTCACAGTTAAAGAATGACTCAAGGCGTCCTGTGGCTCCACAATTTGATCTGAATACTGTCTGGAGGACAGTATTACACAGGAATCACACCAGGACCAGAGTTACTTAATTAATTTGCATTTAATTCATTGATATTTAAGATATTAAATAAAACAGAGAAAACTGCAGCACAGGATGAACCATAGAAAGAGTTTCACCCCAAATCTATGGAAGGCAGAAGTGAAAATAAACAGCAGACCCCATGTAAGTAACAGAAGATTTAAAGAAATAAAAAGAAAATGCAAAAAAGAATGAGGCAGAAACACAAACAGGGTATTTCTGTTTCATTCAGATTCTGTAATAAAAGATTATTACACAACTATTTGGAACTGTCACTCAGACTAAACAAAAATTGTCTCATATCGAGCAAAGGGTCTGGGTATAGCAAGAAATGGTCTTTAATTAATTCTGAGAAACATTTTCATGTGTATTACATGAGAAAGAAGAAACTGAATTTAAGCAGCACAGAGCCCTCAGTCAGAGGTGGTTATTCTAGCTCAAAGAAGTACCTTAATCCCCAGTCACCTTCCTACTCCACTTTATAAGCTCATCCAGGTGCTTGTGCAGACAAGACAAGCAGCACTGTGAATAATGAAACACCATTTCCTCTGGAGCAATATTCTCTAAGGGCCTAAACTGTATCAAACAAAAACGAGAGACTTTGGTACTTACTGGCCTAATTTCATAACTTCCTTTTACAAAGGTCAAAGACCATGAGCATCTAGTATAGACAGAGAAGCTATAGACATATAGCTTCACAATGATCATAGGAAGAATCTGGTGTAAAAAAGTTCCATCCTACTCTAAGCCCAAAGAACTCATCCAGTTTAAATGCAAATTCTAGGTAAAGGTTGTTGGGAACAGTCATTTTGTCAGATTAGACATCAAGAAAGCTTTGAAATATTGTGATGGTCACTGTTAAAAAGGCACTGTTATAAAGGGAATTGTTGTAACTAAAACTTTTCTGTGATACCATTTGCAAATGTGATATAAATAATCAACAATAATACACCAACCCTACCCAGAGAAAATGGATATGGCAAATGTGGTGTCCTGCAAGAGAAGATCAACACATGCACAAAAACAACCAACCAAAATAAACAAAAAAAAAAAAGACCAAAAAAAGACCAAACAAACAAACAAAAAAAACACAATGGCTTATTCCTTATTCAATCACATATATAAACACTGGAAATATTCCACAATGAAATCATGCCCTGAGGACAGCTCTTCTGGTCACTTCTGGTCAAACTAGAATATGAAACTAGAGCATAGGAGAAATACAGATAATGGAAACTAGTTCAGCAGGATCAAACTATACTTCAAAACAGAAACTAACAGAGCCTGTCTTACATGAAATGTATAGAAATGAAACCTGAGAAGAATATGACTGTGATTTCAAATGACAAAGGATTTACCAAAGTGAGGAAAAAAAAAAAATACTTAGACATAAGGACAATGGCTGACAATGAACATGGTGGAACAGCCTTTTGAATTGAAATAGTGGTTTAAAGAAACCTAAAATGGTAAGAAATAGATTTTAAGTTTCTGAAAGAGCTTATGTGTTAATAACCCGCAGTAAGAGCAACTGGACTCAATAATCAAAAAGGACCTTCTAGTTGTTCCTTCATTACTGAAGGTCTTGTTCATTCAGATTGAAGCTACTGGCCAGCTCTGAAAGAAACAATTGAGTTTCTTGTTGAATTGTTTATTTTTGCTTCTAAAATTTTTTTATGAGGAAAAAAAGCTCCAAAGCCAACACTATTTTAAGATTATTTTTTAAAGTACTGAGAATAACAACTGATTTCCAGTATCAGAAGAAAAAAAAAACAAGACGAAACAAAGATTCCTAAGTACCCACCTGGTACACAAGCCTCTTGCTTTTGCTGTCACAAGCCTAACTGCGCATTTGAGAAAATCTTGAAGACTGGCACTTTTTGTTTGTTTGTTTGAAGAATGATTAATACAATTGATGATATATCACCTTAAAAATCCTTTTGATTTCAGGATGATTTTTTCTTCTCCAAGGACGCTATTTCCTTTCAGCATTTTCTAATAAATATCTGAGAGTATACCTGACAGGCAGCCAGATAAAGGGGGGCTGTCATATCACTTCTCCTCAATAGGAAGCCCATTTATATGAAACACTCCTACAGTGTGACTGTGTATGTTGCAAGAAAGGGTTGGAGAAAGATGACCTATGCTTTTGATTTATATCTACAGGGGTTCTGGCATCTTGCTGGACACTTGTTGCGGTTAAATAATTATTAAATTGACAATATTCCAGGAAAAACAAAACATATATCCAATTTTACTGTGAAAATCATGCAAAAGAGCTAAGGGTGCTGTTCGTATTTGATTTTCTTGGACTGCACAATGTGCTGAAATCACTGAATGTCAGATGTACTACGACAACCAAATGCTTGGAGGCTAGAAGTATTCTGTCACTGTCATGCTGTGGATAATTTATGCCAGTATTCCTCCGGCACGTCAGAGCAGCAGGACATAGCGGATATTATTCTGTTGCCTCAGTGTAAAATGGACTTCAAGGCAACTTGGTGATAGCGCAGTGATGGGATCCTAGTTATTAAACCCTGGCAGCACTGTGAGGGCTACACACAGAGTATTAACTTTCTTATTGCTCCAAATCCCCCACTGCTGCCTGTCCTTTCACTGCAGGGATATATCATAAAAGTGAGTGCTGATTTGGAGAGGGAGAAAGCAGGCTAAAAGAATGGAGAAGCATCTCAACTTTATTTCAAAAGATGATCTTCTCTCTCATATCCAAGTAAGAGTTGAGTTCTGCAGCAGACTCAGACATGCCTCTCATGGTCATGTTTTTTATCTGAAGCTTTTACTTTGCTGGCCATCTGAAGGAGCTGTCTGCATGGGCTAAAGCATGGGAGGATTTGTGCTTTCTAAGCCTGACAGAAAGTCTGCTAGACCAGATGTGGGCAAGGGAATGTATACAGACAAAGAATTTCTAAGAGAGCATGTGATTTATTCAAGTACATGTAAGGTCCAATTTTGTCCCTGGATTTTAAGACCTGGTCCAAAGCCCACTGAGTCCAGGAAAATTCTCTGGGCTTTAACACATTTTAATAACTGGAGACGTCACTTTAAATATTAACAACATGTCTCTAAATAAAATGAATTTTATGATCTTTGTTCATAGGCTGATGAATAATAACAAAACTGATATAAGATTTGGCCTGAGCAAATATGCAGGTCTATTTACAGATCTGAAAAGGAAACCTCGCACAGCACCTGCCCACACATAATTCTGGCTCCTGGCACTACTTTAAGGAGGATTGAATTCCTTCCCACCCACACATCTTTACATAAGTAAAAGCTTAAACATCAATTCAGACTAAACATTTTTGAATGCGCAATCCCTTGAGTGCCATAAAAAGAAACAGTGGTGTAAATGAAACTTTAATTTTCCAGCATGCTCAATAACTGATGTGCTAAAAACTTAGATTTTAAACAGTGCATAGCTTATTTAAAGTTATTGATTTCCACTTCCAGTAAATTGCTGTGTTCCAGCAGCATATTGTGTTTCTACCGGAGGCTGAGACCAACTGGAAGAACCTGGTCTCTGTGCTGAATGGTCGACAAAAGGAGGTGACATGTAATATGACTTCTAACTTGCAATGTGAAGAAGGGCACCTTGGAGCAGAATTTCTCAGGTGAGCCCAATGGTTTCCTTTCTCCAGGCTTTCTTCTTCTGTGAAAAGTCTTTATGAAAGGCAGGACATCGGTGTCACTGAGCAATGTAATTATGTACAATTTCTATAGAGATTGACAGCATCATCTACCCATTTTTAGGAGCCTGTTGATTAAGAGATTAAAAATCACTATGCAGGAGCTTTAATGGAAGGGAAAAATAGATCTTAGCCACTATCACGGATGTCCAGCCTGGTGTACAAAGAAAGATGATGCAACAGTCTCTGGTCATATCTAATTATAATGAGGGTCTACCAAAGAAGCCTCTAGCAGTGAAAGGTTTAAAAAAAAAAAATCAATTCCATTGTCTCAACATAACTTCAGGATAATTTTTTAACAGTCAAATTGGGGTTTGAGCTTGCACCAGTGTTCAAAAGTCAAAAAGCTGATAGTTTTGCCCTTCCCTTCTGGCTCCACCTGATCTTTTGCAGGACAACAGCAGTCTGTCATCTCTTTCACAAATTATGATCTCATAGTGTCTTAAAATAACACCACTCGTAACCTATATTTGGATAACAGAAGACAAAAAGAAGCCTGGAACATTTTCCAGCTGATCTCAAAGTGGTACCAACACCAGAAATGGAGGCACGGACCACCATTGCCTGACAGCACCAATAGGATTACAGGAAAAGTGGCCAAAATGAGCTTCCACCACTACAGAAAAAAAAAAAAAAAAAAAAAAAAAACAGCTCAGCTTCATAACTTCACCAAGATGCCGAGATGGAAGGACCTGCAGTGTTACTCTCAGGTCAGAGGGAAGGGCCATGTCCCAACTCCACTTTGTCAGACTCAGCATAGCAAGAACATGCCCCAGATCAACCATCTCTAATTCTGTCAATTTCCACATTAATTAATCACTGTATCTCAGAGAACTATTTTTGTTACTTTGAAATCCAAACTGAATATAACTCCTGCAAAACAGCAGTGACCTACTGGACCAAATTCATACCTCACAACATTTCGTTCAGTGAAGCAGCACCAACTTTAAGGGAATTTTCATGTCAGTATATGAGAAAGGAAATGTAGGTCAGTTGTCTTTAGAACAACAATTTGACTCTTCAGAGGCAATTTATTAAACTGAACCTACACAAATATGAAAGAATTAGGAACTCAATTGGCTTGAGTTTATGAAGCTTGAACCTACAGTCTACATTTCAAAGTCATGTGTATTTTGCATAATTTTCCTCCTCATCAACAACTTGCCTTGTAATTTATGCTACATGCATCTTGAATTAAAGAAAAAAAAATCATTTTCAGGCACTGTTAACCATGAAATGGATTCTCAAGGTTTCCCTGCATATTAATAAGACCACTTTTGCATCCACTCAAATCTGTGCATAATGATTTTCTAACATTCATTTTACTTGAATTCTGATACAATATGTATGGCTCTCAAAATGGATGTTTCTAGCACAAACATTCCCTTTCTATAATGATTTAAGAATACTTCTTTACACTACATAGAATTGAAATTTAAAAAAGAAAGAAATCTTGTTCCAGGTCACAAATCAGCAGCTGGCAGCACTTAGAAACAAACTATGGTTAAGATATTTTATACAATATCCCTTTTTATTTTTAATTTGTTCAGCAGTATCTAGTATTATTCACTTTCAAAAGGATGGCCAAGAGTTTGATCTGATAAGTTAGTACTTATCTTCACAAGTTGTTATTGGCTTATGAAACAGGGAAGCTGCTTAAACATCTGGGCAGAGATGCAAAAACAGAGTAACACATTAAAATGAAGAAGAATGCTTTCAGTTTTTTGGAGTCTTCTGCCTCCATAATGAGAAGACAGACTGCTAATCTGTAAACTGCACATGTACTTCATGCCTCAGACGAATGAAGGCCTCCTCAGTACAGCTTTAGACTGTCCTTATCAATACATACACTTTTCCACAAATTAATAAAAAGATGGATAATTCATCAGTATTAAGGCTAAGACTATGTTAACCTTTCAACAGGATAGACCATTATTTGCATATGCTTCTCTGAAAAAAAAAAAATAAAAAAATATGTTGCAAATGTTTTCTTCAAATCTAAAATAGTAACAGAGCGGTAACAGAGGAGAATTAAAACTTGTTCATAGTTTACTGTTTAATAAGACAGCTGCTCCCAACTGCAGGAATTGAATTTGCAGCCAGTAAACATATAAACATCACTAAGAACTTAAACTGCTGATTGTTCTGCAGGGAATTTCTTACCAAGAGACCAAGCACAGAAGGGCACCAAGGACTTTATGAAAAAAAGAAGCATTCTTTCTGGACTTTAAAACTCTACATTTCTTAATTCATGAATGTTCTCATAAGACTTGATCCAGGAAAAGCTGGTCCTTAAAATCATAAGAAACTGGCTAGGACCCATGATCTCCACAAGACAGGCCAATCTCTGAATACAGCATTAAGTTGCTTGGGCTTTTGCTGCTCTAATTCTGAAAACTGCCAAGGACTGCAGTTCCACAGCTCTTGCAGGTGACCTGTTCTTTGGTTTATTTCACCACAGGGGATTTTTTGCCTTCTCTTCGGCAAGTTGATCCAAATTTCCTCAACCAGAGTGGAGCTGAGAGGAATAATCATTTCCTTGGACACACAGGCTCCTTCCCTTTGTAAGCATTTCTGCTAGTGCTTACCACTAAAATATTCTCTCATATATATTTATGTACTTAAATTAACACTCACCAGCCACTGCTGAGGTATTTCTGGCAGAGGCATTTGAGGAGGTGCTGGCAAACTGTTGGCAACTTCCGTTTTCTGCACATGTTCTTTTATTTCAAAACCTGTGGAAGAGCAAAACATGTCACTTAATGCTTAGGTGGATACAAATGAGACATTTTTTTCTACATGAGGATACTACCATCACACACTGGAATCTGACATGTAGTCCTGCTCACAACCTACCTCCTAAACCAGTTTACTGAGGAAGAACTGGAAGAATGGTAGGAATTCAGGAATTTAATCAAGCAGAACAAACACATACTTACTATATACGATAATGACATAAATGATATTTAGATTAACAAATACCAGACAGAGAAAAAATTTACAGGAAATCGTGCTGAACTGCCTATCCATCTGGAACTGAAAGACATAAAATTCAAACAATTTGCCTGGCATCTATTACAGAGATAAAACCATTGATGAGGGGAAGATAGCATTCTTGTGAATGTCTGAATGGCAACATGGAGCAAATTAAACAGGGTCCCCGCCCTCCCTGGGGAAAGAGGAGTGACTACTTCCACGTTTTCTTGGCATAGTCATTTAAATCCCAGTCGAACACACTTCACGATATTGTTTATTTTTCTAAAAATCAAAAGCAAGATTAGGGTGCATCTCAATGCTCTGACAAAAAAATCAGTCAATAGGATGGATGTACCCTGTGCACACCTATACTGAATTTAGCTCCTCATGTTTAGATAAGTTGGTCAAGATCACATAATTTTCAAAAATATAATCAATGATGAAATGTTTCTAGTCATAATAACCCAGTCCACTGGCTGTGAAGTCCTGGATTGAAAATCAACACTGATAAAATAAACTGCCTCTAAGGGCCATAGAATCTTCTTTCTTCCTACAAAAGAAGAGGTGATTAGTCTTGAGAAACATTCCTTTTTTTTTTTCTTTTTTTTTGATATAACTTTCATTTGTTATTCTTTATGTAGGATCAATTCATTCTATGACTGCTATCCATATCCAAGTCCCCCATACCATCAAAAGTCAAATATGAAGTACATTTTACTGGGGAAAAAAAAAAATGTTTTCTAAGTGGGTTCTACTACTTCTGTAAATCTAGTTTCTCCCCAAAACTATGTTTGGTGAAGCACGAACCTGCTCTTCTAATATTTGTATTCTTCTACCAAACTACACAACAAAGTCAGCATTATAGATTTATAACAGCAAGACCCTTTAAGGAAAACAGGCAACAGTGATGGTCATATTAAATGACTGAATCTATTAACAGTTCTTACTCCAAAATAAACTGTTTGTGTCTTTGCCTTTTAGAAGTCTGAGTTTCAGAAGGAAAAGCCAAGTGTTTTCTCCAGGCCTACAGTACATTGGGCATACCAAGATTCAGGAAGAAAAACAAAGTTTATAGTTTTGCCAGCTCATCAGAGTAACCACTGATTTGGACATGGTGCAGGCTAAGGCCCAGCAACCTGAAGAATATATCTGACTGGCCCAGTACGCTCTGGTTGGTGGACATGAAGTGAAGATAATGGTGTGCATTTAGGACATACATAACACAAGGCAAAAGATTTCTGAAGAATTCCACAAGTAAGAACTTACTGAAAAGAAAGCTACAGTTTAAAGTGTTTTACCAAAATCCAACTTTATAATAATTTCCACACCTTTACAAAGAAAAACTTAATTGTTAACTTCCAGATGTTAGAAAGAATCCAGGCAGTTCCCAGCTGCACTGATCCTTCATTGCCTTTCCCTGTTGTTCTTAAATGGTTTGCTTCAGCAATCGAAATACACTGTTGGATTCAGGCAGTTGATTTCTGCAAATGCCTATAAAGAGTCTGAACTCAGCACAGACCTCAGGCCTGTGAAACCATGCCAGCGATCTGAGAGCTCTCATGGAGTTATGTGGGTGGAGTAAAGCAACATCTTGAAAAACAGACTCGGAATGACAGTTCAGCTCAGTTACAGAGTACTGAGGGTTTATGTGCCTTTTACTGCTTTTAATTTTAATGAAGAGATGAATAGTTTCAAAGGAATGGGAGTACTGAATGTTACAGCTGATAAAAAAAGCAGCAGGGTCATCTCCCTTAATGTGCATGACTCCCTCTGTAGTTTCACACACACTTTAAGCTGGAATGAATGGCTGAGCTCCCAAGGAGGCAGCACCGCTCCTTCCTTGCCTTGTTCCCGTCCCTGCACCAACCTCTCCTTTGTGCCAGCGTAAGCATGTGTGTGGCCTCAGGTTGAACCAGAGCAGTGAACTGACACTGGTTAGGAATAAACCAGAAAAAAAAAAAAAAAGCAAATAATGCTTGTGCTAGCAGAAAGGAAGCTGCAGTACACGATGAGCAAGAATGAGTAGCCTGGGGAGAGAAATAAGATGCTGTTTTTAGAGGCCATGCTGGCTTAAACTCTATTTAAATTGTAGCTCCATAAACTAGAGTTTATAGACATATGAAGTACAGTCCTATGACCTCTTGCTTAACTGAGCTATAGGACTTCCTTGAATTAATTCTTGTTTGAACTAGAGCATATCTTTTAGCAAAATATTCCATCTTGATAAAATGCCAACAATGGCATGCAGACACTAAGTTCTTCCATTAGTTCATATCGTCAATGCTCAAAACATGTGCTTTATTTCCACTTTGAAATAAACATCCAGCAACTGCACACTGCTTTTTTGTTGTGTAAGTCTAAGAGCTCAATCTCAGCCGTCACTTTTCTACATCAAGATTAATTATGATACCTCCTTTAAGGATAATTTGAACACATATTTCTGGACCTTCTATCACTTTTATGACTTCCGTTTGACATGTCTAAATTGTATCTCCTTGAATACACGCAGTGGAAGTGGGTATAAAGTTCCAGTAACTGAACCAAGCTCTTCCACTTAATATATGGATCTTGTTAATGGATTGTTCCCATATTATAACATGCAATGGATCTTGTTACAGATCCTGAAATAGGCTCTAAAACCTAAGATATAGGTGCTGAAAGGTGGAAAACTATGGGCCTTGGTTCTTTTTATCATCACCCACATCTATAGTCATAAATTAAACGTGTCTGGGAAGATGCTCTAATACAGAGAAAGCCATATCCATAAGTTTAACATCTCTCACCCTCAAAGCCAGGGTGGAGGACAATTTTGGACAATTTTGAACTGGATGGACAATTTTGAACTGTTTGCTAGGCATAGATCTTTGCCTGTGATAACTCCCAAATCACACCTAAGAACTGATAATGGAAGAACTGAATGGAAAACGAGTCAGTAAAGGCCAAACTCATGCCAAGTACCACTCCATAATTTCACAGTGTCAATGCTTGAGTTGCAGGGTCCAAAAATGTACCCAGCACTGTTTAATTTCCTATAACAGCTATAGTTTTATGTCCTGAAAAACCATCCACAATCCAGAAAAGATATAAAAATCTTTCTTTTCTGTGTTTGCACATTCACATTCTGCGAATGCTGACTTTTTGAGAAAGTCATTTTTTTTTTAAATAAATCTAGTTGTAAAGATTAAAAGAAAAACATACACTGTCAGGTCAGAATTGTTGAAGTTATTTTGAACTGTAAAACGTATCAAATTGCAAGTTCTTACCTACAGTTTTTTGTTTTAAGAAGTGCAGGGTATTTTGATCAGCTTTTGGAGCACAAAGCGTCCTTCCACAACATGTGAAATTGTTACCTGCTTCCTTCTGCTATTAGTAAAGTAAAAAATAATGATGGGTCCTTAAGAATGTGAAAACAGAAGGAAGGACAATCATCATTTTACAGCTCTTAGACAGTTGCTCTTAGAATCATTATGGTTGAAAAAGACCTCCAAGATCACCTGGTCCAACTGTTTCCCTATCACCAAATATTACTCACAAAACCATCTTCCTAAGTGTCACATCTAAGCTGATCTCCTTGAACTTGAATCCTGTAGCAAGTGCAATTTTTTTTACATTTCTTCACTGCATCAAAAAAAAAACACCATATCTTTTTTAGCACGGCAGAAGAAAGCTAAGAAATGCAGCCATTTGCAAAGTGGAATTTTTCTTCAAAACACTCTAGTATTTTTTAAAATCTAAACAACGGGGGTTTACAGCTACAGCATTTCTGTCAAATGCTGGAGAGACAGAGAGGTCTCATAGTTCTGATGCCTCCTTATACAAAATGAAATATTGTAAGGAAATATACAAGTACTGTTAGGAAAAATAGTGAGGAACATTCTTTGTAAAAGCACCGTTGAAAGGCTGATGTAAATAGTCAATCATTCATGCTGCATTCAGTTCCATAATCTTGATGGAGATAAAAGCGATTGTGCAATCAAAATGGTTTTAGGAAGACAAAGGGTAAGTGAATATTACTCTACTTGCAAAATGCAAACCAAACATGTTGACAGCCATTTCCTAGTTCTGCCTTGGCACTCCTGTATCAGTCATGCACTGGAGTCCACTTCAAAATCAAGCTCTTTGTTGGATTTGGGTCATATGGCAGAGATGTAGCATGCAGCACCATGCGCATGTGGCTGGCACTCCTTTACTTTTGCATCAAAACTAACAAATAGAATTGCTGCCACAAATAAAATGAAGTAACTTCAACGGAGATGAAAACATTCATCTATCATGTTATTTTGTGGCTGGATTCACCCATGTGCAATGAAATTACTTCCTTTATGTCTTTTGCTATATTTTACTGTTGACTGTGAAGGAAAGCATTCAGGAAAATTCCATTTTGGATTCACCCTGTCTTTCTGTTTTGCTTCAATTTAGGGCTTGTCTTTACCCCTTAAAACAATTTCACTGAGCACAGACTTATTCTGTGCATTCTGCAAGCAAGAAAACACACCCGACACTGACCTTTTGATGACTGTATCCTCAGGAGAATGTTAGTTATTACTGCTTTCTTCTCCCTGACAGTCGAAGTTAGATATTCATGGTCCAGAAGTTCAAGAAACAGGCGCAGCTCAACTATTAACTCTTCCATGGCTGAAAGACAGTAATAAAATTACTTTTTGTGAGAAATCCCATTAGAAAAAAAAAAAAAAAAAAAAAAAAAAAAAGGAGTTAATTGTCATTTATTCATATTCATAGTTATTTTCTAGCAATTCTTGTAAGTGAACACTCTTCCCTGCTGGAAATAGACTGCATTAACTGGCAAAACCAACAGACTAATTCATTAGTGAGCACTACTGGTGTATCTAGCAGTTACCTCAAAATTAATGAAGAGAAGACACTATTCTTTCACATACCACGTCATCAAGCCAGTCCTGCACAAAAGTGCAGGAGTGGCAGCAATAAGTTTTTCTAGCAGTGCCCCTCTGGTTCCTCTCTTTTAACAAACAATTTCTAACTGTGCAACAAAATTTAAGCTTGATAAAACTTCCAGACACATTGGTATTTTCCAAAATCTGTAGTGAGAGTCTCTACTTCCCTCACCTTATTTCTTCTGTTTGCAGTGGGGAAAAAAAAAAAAAAAAAGTCATTTTTTACAGTGACTCATATTCCTACCATTTTTCAAAGTCAAGCTCCCAACCTGTCACATAAGTTCTTATTACTCCCTAGATTCACTGAAAATATGCACTTCTTATTTCACCCTACTTCTGCTATTCCAGATCTCAAGGCTTTCCAATTCTTTGTACAAAAAAAATCACATTCCTTCTCCATATTCACAATTTTTCTCATTTTTGTTATCAACAAACTTTATAAGTGAATTTTCACTTCCTTCCTTTAAAATTACCCCTGATGACTTGCATTGTCTTGATAGCTGTAGCAGCTCAGACCATACAACTAAACACATTTTTTATGGCTTAATCATATGATACCTATTCAGCAGATTTATGAGAAGTCTATAGTATTTGGGCCCTAACATACAGTATTATAGTAAGTGCATATTGGAACCACATTTTCATGCTTCAGCTCACTCATAACTCTGAGATTCCTTGGTCCCTTCACTTAAGTGGATTGTCTATTTTTATTTATGGTTTCATCTTGGATGGAATAGTTCACATTTCCATACTTCTTGTATCTGAGGATATTATCCTCATTAAAAGATGAGGGGAAACATTCATTTCATTTCAGGGCCGCACCTAGGATTAATCTCAGTTCTAACCTCATTCCAAAATGCCTCTACTTAAGTTTTTCTCTGCTTACTCACTTTTGTTTTTATAGTCTTTTCAGGGCCTAACAGGGCAACTGCTGGTAAGTCTCTTCAGACTTCTAAAAAGCACATTCTTTGCTGCTTACTCCCTTACCAGCTCTTCCCTACTCTTAAAGCCTTCTCTGATATGGTTGTTTACCCAAGTGAACCTGGAATCTGTTTCTTCAATTTCTGACAACATTTGGACTTTTAAATGGTCCTTGGTCTTGATTTTATCTGATTCTTGAGAGTAGGACTGCGCAGGAAAACCTGCAGATGTCTACTATACCCCTGCAAGAGGCTGTTGCTTCTTCTTGTCACCCATGAATGCAGATGACACTTTTTATTTACAGATGATTGTACCTCAGCATACACTGGCAAAATCAACATACTCCTAGAAGGCAACAGAAGACATGGCAGTTGGCAATACTAAGGTGTGATAATGTTTTAACAACAACAACCAGAAAATCACTTAACAAGAAGTACACTTGAGCAAATCTTTTCTGAAACACACTGTTAGTTCACACATACATATCCATCCTGATCAAGTTTTCTCTTGGTGAATATGTTCTTCTACAAAACAGACTACTGTCATTGCTATTATCTATTATATAAATAGCATACATTTACATGAAAAACATTTCTGAATGATTTTTACAAAGTCTTTTACATAGAGACCAAAAAAGCATATCCAAAATGATGGCATTAAACCTGTTTACATCACTTGACAATGTAGCTCGTGAAAAACATCCAGCAGCTATAGGTTTTTTATTTTTTATTTTTTTAACCATCATACTTGAAGCTGACTAGGGCTCTATCAGAAATCCAAAAGTATTTCAGGAGAACTACAATACTTCTAGCTGTTCACATTACAGAGGAACATACAGCTTTTGAAGCTAAAAGGAAGAGATTCAGAGCGATGATTTAAATCTGCTTTGCAGACCAGTACGCAAGATCATAGACTCAAGAAAAACAAAGAAACAGGATCTACAACTTCAAAAAATAAAAAATAAATAAATAAATAAATAAATAAATAAAAACAACCAACCACCACCACCAAACACAAGTTATCAACTCTGTGTTGTGGTTTTCTTTCTTTTATTATTATTTTAGAAATAAGATGTATATTCTATTACTGGTAAATGAGTCTGGTTATGGTTGTCTTTTGCTTTTAGGTCTACTTTGATTATAAGATTTACTGCTATTATTGTTAGAAGCATTACTTTAAATTATCATGGAATATATGAATCTTTTAATATTTACTGATGTGATATTAATTTCAAAAGTAATCATTACCACAGAACCTAGGCAATCATTGTGAAATCTAATCAGTATACAGTACTAGAACTGTACTTTTTCAACTACTTTTATAGCCATATCAATTACATGTACATAGTACATACCAGAATACATGTTCTTTAAAAAGGCATCTGTTCTTTTAAAAGGCATCTATGTTCTTTAAAAAGGCATCAACAACAGAAAATAGGGCAGTTTCAATTGCACATATTCAATAAAATTTACTTGAACTGGCATCTTTTCTGGATCCTTTAAGGCAAAAGACTGTAAATAACCTGAAAGAGAGCTCTCCTTTTTCCTCTTCCCCAGTGAATGTAATGTACAAGAGGAATACTATTTCTTTGCCTAGAACCTTGGCTTCTGGAAAGGAGGAATGAACAAGAGCAAATGCCAGTGTGCAGTGTGTGTAACTTTCTTCAGTTATTAAAAATTATCAGATCCTTGTAGTTGAGAGCTTATTATGTTATAGATAGCAAAATGAGAAACAAAAACAGACCAAGATGGTGTTACAAGGCAAAGACAAAAAGAAGCAAAAGAAGAGGAAAGAGGAAACTGCTGCTGGAGAGACAACTAGGAGCTGGTAGCTTAATAGAATAGGCATAGAATTGGCATAAAATAGAAATACTATCATGAAGTACATTTAGTGCATTTAAAATAAGGAGAATCTGCAAATTCGTCTTTTAAGATAGGCAAAAAAAAGAAGTATGTAGTTGGGAAAAACATGTTTGTCTGTTTTCAACCCTTGGCTTGTTTTCTGTATTAAAGAATCTTCTCTTCTTCTTCCTAGAAATGTAATGATGTGCTCACAAAAAGTAATAGAACTGAATAATAGAAAATCCACATAATACATATTTTCAGTAAGCAATCATTACTTCTGAAATGGAGACTAAAAATGAGAGGGTGATGCAAGTCCCAAAGAAAAACATACTCCTCTAGTGAGAGATTACCCTTGGAAATCTGACATCACCACAAAATAAGAATAATATTCAGAAGGTTCTCCAAAAGGGGCAAATTTATTTGACAGTTCTGGCTGAATTCTCATTGTCAAAGGAATTACTTGTAAATGGCAGGTGGTGAAAGGCGGGGTGGAGCCCAGGGACGGTAATCACAACAGTAAGCAGATTTTATCTCAACTGAGGAACAAAATCACATTCCATATCAAATGATGAGAAGTCCATTCTATGCTCAATAGGACTAATAGGCCCCCAATGTGCTGATATAATTGGCATGTACAAATAAAAAGCAATGATACATCCAGAAGGGTTTCCAGGTCTGGCTCTCAAGAGTTTTAAAGATTTTCAAATGACAGCACATAAAAACTATACACACAAGCCAGCAGAAGAATACACCAAGGTAAAAATAATCATAGAGAGGCAATTACATCACGCTGCAATTTTTGTTCCAAACCAAAACGAAAACCAACTGGAATTGAAACAACATAATGATGCAATTCCAAAATCTGCATTAAAGGGCACTAGTTTAAATCTTTTTTTTTTTTTTTTTTTTTTTAAGAATATAAAATATTTTACTCAACTGATTAAAACATCTTTAGGAACAGTACAGTACAAACCTGAAACAAAGTAAATTCATTTTCATGCTCACATCTATTGTAAATGCAAGTATAGTTTTATTTACTGATAAATTTATATAACAGAAATATGAATTAAAATTGAACTTAATTTTTATAGAAAATGTTCTTGATCACTTCCTTGCACATTGCTGAATAAAAGTTCTTTGGGTCTAAATCTTTCATTCTCCATTTAGTTTGTGATTTACAGATGCTTAAGACCAGAACAGACCATCTAATTAAGATCTTCTAGAAGAAATCATCTAATCTGATCTTCTACACAAGACAGGCTAGAGAATTTCATCTAGCTAATCCTCTATTAGCATAGAAACTTATATTTAAAAACACATCTTCCAGAAAAGCCAAAAAACATGTGCCACCCTTTTGCCCTCTGCTGGGGGGTGTGGAGTGGGAGATCCCATTTAACTTCCTGAAAAAAAAAAAGTTTGATTGGATTTATGGATCATCTTGAGGCCAACCTTTAAGCTACATACAAAAATCAGTTACAGAGAATAGGTGTGCTTCAACCCAAATACAACTCCATACAATCGTGCACATACATACATACACACTACGTTGGGTAATCATTAAGAGGTTTTCAAAATGGATGTCCCAGCCTGGAGGAGAAGCAGAGCAGCAGTCAGTGGTTTGCCCATGAAGCCGGGGGCCACCTACATTAGCAAGAAAAAAGCCAGTAGATGGAGGGGAGTGATCATTCCCCTCTAAACAGCATCAGAGAGACCACACATGGAGTAGTCTGCCCAATTCTGGCCTTCCCGCTGCAAAAGAGCACCAAAAGCTGACAAAGCTGAGTGAAGGCTACTGAGATGACTAAAGCCTATGACAAATGACAAGAAGCTGAATCCCTGATATCTTACACATGAAAAACAAAGGCACAGAGACTGCATGACTACATAACATTAGCCCAAGATCACATAAGAAGGCTGGATGGGATAGAAAGTGCATCCCTGAGGCATGTTATATCTTTACCATAAGACAATGTTTCCTGTAGAGGAAAGGGTAATTATAGACAGATAGCAGGCACACCATTTATAGGCAGTGAGTACAGTACTTGTGAAAAGTGAATTTTTGTTCCTTATACTCTGTATTCACTGTAAAATCTGCAGAGTGATATAGTAGGAGAGAAAGGTTTAGTGGACCCGAATTCTTCTTTGCATTACTATCAAAGAGAAAAAGAGAGCAAATAGAATCAACTGGCATGGTCTTAAACCTTAGGATAAACAACACTACAGTGCCTGGTCTGCCTGGAGACAGTTTCTCTTGCTACTGAGGGCATCCTTTCATTGCATCCCAGCCCTCAGTTCCTGCTCCTCATAGTTGACTTCTTTGTTCAATACCCAGTCTCTCTTAAAGGGATCTGTGATATAGAAAAGAGGGGGGGGGAGGAAGAGTGAGAAGATGAGACTTTTCACTAGGACAGTTTTCTCACACAGTCCCTTCTGTGCTGCTCTCTTGACTATAGTATGTGAGGTGTGATGCACCCTGTTAAGTATACTAAAAACCTGCTCTATAAACTAGAGATCATCTTGGGTGTGCATGGTATTTTTAGAAAGAATGGCAAAGGGGTGAACCCTAAATAGCAGATGAAGCCCTAAAAATTAAGAATTAGCAAGGAGCAAGTAAAACATATACAAGGATTGTCATCGGGGTGTTTTAACATACAAATAATTGTATTTGAGCCTCTCTAAAAACTCATAACAATGATCTTTTGTTTAAAATTTGGAGCTCTCCAGACTGTCACAGACTCTCTTTCCAGACAGCTTGGGGCAAGAGAAGCAACACAGCTACTAAAAACTCCTCCTGTCTCATGCATATTTATGATCAACCTCAACGAGTGTCAAGGGATCATTTCAGCCACAACCCACATGTATTCCTCTTTCTCTTTCTTCCTTCTGCTTCAGTTTCCAAGGAATTGGCTTTTACAAAATTAGCTTTCCAAAAAAGCTATCAGAGCTCCAAATACTGCTGTTGCAGTGCTTAGGTGATAAAACATGAGGTAGAAAAGCATTAAGGAATGTTTGGACAAGAAACAAGCTGCCAAAAATCCTACTCAATCAGTGAAAGCCATGCAATGAGCGACAGCAATGTAGGAGTGTAATCCATTAGGATGAGGTAGATGGATAAAGAGTTTATTTTTTGAAGTCCAGACCAGTGTTTAAGCACTGCCACAGACCTCAGAGAGGAATGCCTCCTTTTAAGCAAGTTCATAGACTCACAAGAAGAAGAAAAAATAAAAATTAAAAAAAAAAAAAAAAGAATTTAGTATTACAGGCATTTGTTCCTATTTAAGGATTAATTATCTACATTGAACTCAAGATGTTAGCCAGAAAAAGAAAATACCGATAACTAACTACAGAAACTTACAGTCGTTTTTTTTCAAGTTGCTGAAGACTTTCTCTAAAAGTATATTTTCCACATCAGATTCCTTTTGTTCCCAAAATAAACTTTGTAAAGCGAAAGAACATGGATTTCACTCCTTCTGCATGCTCAGCAGCACAGGAAAGTCTCACCCTCCTGCATCTGTGCTCAAAGAGAGCATTCGGTTTCAGTTTCCTTTTCAGACCCTCATTATCCTACTAGGGCAGAAAATGGAGATTTTTTATTTTTTTTTCCCATTTAATCATCTCCAAATGTATCAGGTGACATCATCTTGTCAGGAAAAGGCATCCCAGGTTTTGCTTGCCGGCTCCAGCATTAATTCAACTGCTCCATTACTCCAAACCACAAAAGATAGGCAGCCACGACAGACAGTATTAATAAACAGACTCCAATTCCAAACAAACAACAGTCTCCTCATAATGCAAAAAAAGAGACAGAAAATCTGTGTCAGGAGGTGAAAGTCTGCTCCAAACTCCAGGTCCCAAGTGCAGATCAGGCTCAGCTAAGGCTGAGACACACAGAAATAGATAACTCAAGTTAGTAAAAAGAAAGCAAAGCATTGCAGGATATCTTTTAAGTCCTCTTCCACAGAGATCCTCAGCTGTGCACAGATCTGTTTGTAGGTTAGAATTTCTTTCAAAGTTATGGATAACATACCTGGATTCTGCTGGATTACATAGCCAGCAGAAATGTAAAAGAGTAAACTGTGTAAGTTAATGGAATGCAAAAAACAGAGTAGTGAAACAATGACAAAGAAATACAAATATGGCAATTGTAGGTGGTAACTGCACAGCTGCATTTGGTATTCCTTTTATTCATCAATACAGTTTTTATTATACATATTGAATACCAAACTTTAAAATGGTTCAAAAAGTCTTGAGTATGACTGTGGATCTGGTGTTAAAGACTTCCAGTTTGCAGCTAATTTAAAGCCAGAAATGAGATAATATTGTATTTTATAAAAACAGATCCAGAAGTCCTCACAATTTAATGGGAAGATGAAAAAAACACATATATATATGTATTCTGTAACACTCAGTTCTCACTGCAGGGTCCATTATGCAATGAGTAACTTCTATCATACATAGCTTATTGTATGGAGAGAAGCATGTTCTACTTTTTCTGTTAGGGTTTTTAAAAAAAATCTTTAAATAGATGTACACACTGATACAGACTTTTGTTAAGAAATAAGATCAAAGAAACATTCTTTACACAAATAGAGAATAGAATGGTGTGAACTGTGATACCCCTTCATGTGGAAAATTCCCAGCTTTCCAGCAGTGTCCTAAGAAATTTGACTCAATTACTGCCACCTTTTATTCTTATTTTTTGGGAATTTCATTATGTGACAGATTACTGTCAACAGAAAAAAAAAGAAAAGAAAAAAAAAATAGAGCTTGAGGTAGCTTTGAAACTCAAGATCCATAGGTGAAGAATCATGGGAGATTTTTTTTTTTTTTTTGAAAAAAATCTTTAGAGAAGGTGCACAAGCAATGTTGTTGTACTACTTGCACTCTGTATTAATACTAGTCTCAGCATGTATTGCTGCACTTTAGAAGACAATCACATGGCTTATATACAGAATGATAAGCAAATTAAATGCCAGGGAAAAGCAAAACCGAAAATCTGGCATACTAAAAGTCTTTTCCAGTTTCCAGTTTCCTATCCAATTTCCAGTTTCCTATCTTCTCCTACACTTCATGAACACTACATTATCAGAGTTATCAGATTGCAGCAGGAATCCCCAACAGAACCCATGCTGACGTACCTAGTAATGCTCCATGAGGTTCCAGCAAACCCTTCATAGCAAAAACTGCTTGAACATTTAGAATATCAAAGATATAAAAGTCATTTACATGGGTAGATAATGACAGAACAAGGTGGTGGGGTGTGTGTGTGTCATAAACTAAAAGAGGATAGGTTTAGACTAGACATTGGGAGGAAATTCTTCACTGTAAGGGTACTGAGGCACTGGAACAGGTTGCCCAGAGAAGCTGTGGGTGTCCCATCATCCCTGGAGGTGTTCAAGACCAGGCTGGATGGGGTCTTGGCCAACCTGATCTAATGAGGGTTGGAACTAGATGTTCTTTAAGGTCCCTTCCAACCCAAGCCATTCCGTAATGTGATTCTCTGATTGTTCCCTCTCTTTCTTATCCAAGAGTATCTCTGGTTCTTAGGGACCTCATACTCTCTTAGGTGTTACTTGGAATGCAGAAATATTAGTTTTCTTCTGACCTCTTCTATGGTATTCACCCTTATCCAACTGATTTGCAAATTAAGTTTGCTACAAAGCACAATTTCACAAGAAATATTTTCTCATTTTAGAGAAGGAACTAGGTTAAGGAAAGAGTGAAACACGAAAGAGAGAAAAGAAACTGGTGATTCTGGATCCTGTTTGAAATAACCGATTTTTCAAACTACTTGGAACCATGCAGAACTTGTCTGATTCCTGCACACCTCTCCTAATCGCTCGATTAGGACTGCTCTGCACTTCTATCAGGTAGGTCATAGGACTTTGACTTCCATGTGGGCAGAATGCCAAAAACCTGGTCTTTGGCAGCCTTCTGGGAAGTCAGGTCTAAAATACTTGGCTTCTCATACAACTCTGGAGACACAGAGGATCCAGACAGTGGATCCATTCCATTGCTCTAAGGCAATGTTAGACTGCCAGAAAAATTAGTTATCCTTTTTCCGCTGCAATTCTTTGCCTCCTTTGAAAATTTGTAGGACATATAAACAAGTGCCCTAAAGTCAATACCTTCTCTTACTACACAAGTTGACTCACCTTAGATCTCTGATCTATGAAACACATTTCATAAAATCCCATTATCATGATAAATATCACCAAAGCTTCCTAGTTAATTAGTCTGTACCCTAACCTATTTTTTCGAAGCCAGAAAGAAAGTGAGCTTTGCTACATCATCAACATAGACGTTCAGAGACCAAAGTGCAAAGTGTTCCAAATGTAAAGGACCTTAAGGAGGAATACCTAACAGAAAGCATCGTCTTACATAACAGTGGGCCTCCCTCTCAAGCACCTATCTAAACTATATTTTTAACAGCTTTTCCCAGTCAGGCTTTCAAAGAGGAACAATTTGTGGGTTTATGGAGATATGAAAATCATCATGTTGCAAACATCTCACAAACCAAGACCCAGTCAAGATGACAACAGTAAATGAAGAAGAACACATAATGTAATAATGATGATAATGATGGTGATGATGATGATTATAATATATGGCTCAGCATGTAGCCCCTCGCACTGGAATTGTGTAGTAACCATGGAGAATATTTTTGGTATCAAAGCTGACACCAGTCTGCAGTGGAAGATAAGAGGCAGGATCTGCAGCACCAGCTAGGTAATGAAAGCAAGAACCTACTATTTGGTGACATATAGGAGGGGTTGGTGGCAGACCCTGTATGCTAAGAAAATTCATCAATGGGTGGCATGGAACAGCTCTCCTCCTAAGCTTTTTTCAAAGCTTTTTTTCCAGTGCACATACACATACATCACTTTGCTACAGTTCACTTGGACCTCTGATATACCCGATTCATAAATGTAACCATGAAGCATATTGCCAACTGAAAAAATAATAAATGCATTTCAACAGTGGATTCAGCTAGCTCTGATAAAATAGAAGAGTTTTGATGATCTAACAGGAAATTTCAATTCCCCTTGTTCCCTGTAGCCCTTGAGTTAATTCACTGGAATGTACTAATGTCTCCCTGGTTTTGCCTTCTCTCTGGTTTTCCTTCATGATTATTACACAGACAGTGAAAGCAAATCAACTTTCAATTATATAGTTTCTTTAAAAAAATAAAAATAAAAATTATATGTGTATATATATATATCCACATATATATATATACAAAATCATGCTTAGCTACCCAGAGCCAAATTACTCCTCTCAGTTCCTTCCTTCAGTGCATGCTATACAGCATGCCCAACAAGACCGACCAAACATTCCTGATGTAACCCATCAGTGCCGACTGCACAGTGAGTGCCGGTAGCCTGGATTTGGTCCAGCTGCCTTGGGCTTGGGCAGACACTGCTCAAAGGAGAGCCACAGCAAATGCATTAACTAGACATGATGGATGAGCCAAAAGTGGAATTCACACTTGCTAATGGAGCTCCACCGACCAAACTTCAAGGCCCCTTTTTTTCCAGTTCCATAAATGTGTTTATAAGTGAAGGATACTCTTTCACTATAAAAGAAGGTAAGTTTAGCAAGTACAGTTAAAAAAAAAAAAAACAACAACAACAACAAAAACAAACAAACAAACAACTATGAAACTTTGGGTACAAGAATCTAAATTAAGATATACTTCCTTAGAAAGAAGAAAAATGGAAGTCAAAAAAGTGCATTTTTTCATATTGACTAGAAAAGAGGTGCTAAAAATGTACCACTGATAAGCTGGCTCAGTAAGTCAACAGAAATTTTGCCAGTTGAGCTAAGGATTGTGTGAGAATTCAAAATGCTATTATATCACCAAAACTCATACTGCCAACTTTAAAAATATGCCGGAACACTTCCTCAATTAGATAGTCTAAGACAACACTTGGAGATGCATATGATAGTTTTAAAGAAAAGCAGCTGTATGTATGTGAAGTTCACTTCCTTGGCAAAACACTGTCAGACAATTATTATCATGAGAGGGCCTGAGACTAATATGTGTGAGCATATTTCAAAGAAAGGATCACAAACACTCCAGGACAATTTTCGTGAATAGCTTTAGACCCTGCAACTCTGATGTGAGAAGTTGTGACACTACTGTGTTACCAACAACGAGCCACAGCACATAAATTAATTGTAAAGCTATATACTGTCAATAGTCTGAGTACTGATACATGTTGTATTTTATCTCCAGCACTGATCAGGCAGAAAACAAAATATCAGAACATTAGATTTCAAAAGACTTTGGCAGGTCATGACATAAAATTAAAACCATGACTCCTTTTTAAAAGTCCTGAAGTTTTATGTTGTTTTAATCACTGACCTTATAGTGTGGATCTCTGTGAGGTGGTTCAAATGACTGAAATTGGTGAAGTTATTTCTTCATGGTAGACTTCAGTGTGCACAAGCAGATCCCTGAAACATTAAACCCTGGATGCTACATTGTCCTTTAAAGGAAATTTCATCTTTCTCATACTAACTTCAGTTACTCTGAAGACTTGTGATGAGCTGTATGAGCAGAAAGATGAGGTGCTACGTCAGGCACCGAAGTGATCTACAGCACTCTTAGTTCTGTTTGCTGTGATTTTTCTTTAGAGAATGATAATCTAGCAGCAATTTTTGCTTGAAAAAATGCAGATTCTTACAAATTTATTTAGCTACTGTTAGGTTTATATGTGATATGCCTGTATACAAAACTTGGGCTTAAAACTGAACTTCCCTCACCAGACTAAATAAACATTAATCTATATTTATATTCTAAGGTTACCTAGTAAAATAAGATGAGATAATTTCCACTTAAAAAAAAAAAGGGGGGGGGGGGGGAGTCAGGGAGAAGAAAAATACACGATTAAAAACTTTGGGTCCTTAGCTGGTGTAGTTCTCTTAGTTTCTGTGATGCACTAATTCATTGCAGCCTAGGACATATATCTAATACTTGTGTATTGTGGAGATTTCATTTTAATGACAGATGTGTTTTGAATTTATTGTGAAAACAGAAAACGAATGTTTAACAAACACTATTAAACTGCTGCCTTTCTTGGGCTGCTGTAGACACCTTTCCTCTTCAGTCTGATCATGATCCTCATGCCCCTTGCCCCTCTTTGTGATATGGGCTTTGTAAAACAGCTTACTACAGGTCTTAGGCAAAATTTACCCCTGTGGTTTTCACTCTCCTTGGCCACTTTCTGCTTTCTGCACGTTATCCATTTCTTCTGCATCTGGTTACACTGCCCCATATGTCTGGATCAGTCTCCCTTCTCCCTGCCAAGCAGCCTCCTCACTCCCATGAAATCCCTCTTTCTTTCAGCAGTCCCTTCAACAATAATCCTCACATTCTCCCTCACCGAGCGGTTGGGCCATGTCTCGTCATGCATCTGGTTTCTTTATCTACCTTTAGGCCAGACCTTGCACACACTTTCCCATGGCAAAAAAAAAAGTCCCCATTCTTCTGATCGGTTCCACTAACCTCAACAAGATGAGTTGCAGAGAAAAAAAAAACATGTCTGTGTTTTAGTTATTAACAGCTAAAAAGCAGTAATTTCACTTCTGTGCAACAGGAGCAAAGTACACAAACAGTTGGATGCCTGTTCACCTTGCCAAAAGCGAGAGGATGTTGTAATGAGCAGGAGAGAACAGATCGGCGGCAGGGAAGCACTGCCCTTGGTAGTGATACCCAGCCGCTTCATCCTCCCGCACAGAGCTGGTCCCTAATGTCAGGGAGGGCACATAAAAAGATGTATTGTTCTCCCATGGTACAGAGGCATTGCAAAGATCTACGGGTGTATGTCCAAAACGCTAGCATTAGCAGGGGTGTATGGTAGCACTCTAAGCGATGGCTGTGGCTGAAGAAGACAAGGCAACAAAGTCCAGGGCAAAAAATCGTTCCAGGAGAACTGTAACAGATGTCAGTCCCAACTCTTGCTCACTATGAGGCTGGGGGCATTTTTTAAGGTTAATGAGCTAATCTACCATTTGTAAAATATGCTGCCACCAAACCGAGCGACATGAGCAACACCAGCTTCTCACTGTTACAGCACCCAGAAACTTCATTTTTGGCCACATTATACATATCCTCAGCATATTTTCCTCATGACTGCCTGCTTCTATCAGCTGATGTATACCATGAAGATAAAAACGGACCATTGAATCCAGAGCAAAACCCTCCATTCAAATTATGCAACTACTTCTGACCAGACTTCAGTGGTATAACTCAGGCAGGGAAGCCACATTTTGTGATTAGGAGGTTCATTGTGGCTCCACTTCCCATCAGACTTCTGTCATGGCTGAGGGAACATCCTGATCAATATGAGCTTCTCCAAGAGCTCGGTAAGCCATCCAACACATGCCTTATGTTCCTGGATATGTTCCCAAACGGCTTGTTTAACAATATTTGTCAAAAGGTGCTTCCTGGTTCTTCCTGTATTCCTAAGTAACAAAGAAGATGCACTGCCAAATATCCTCCCACTGAGATCTCAAAAGCAAAAAAACAGCACCCTCCCCCAAGGAAAAAAAAAAAAAAAAAAAAAAAAAAAAAAAAAAAAAAAAAAAAAAAAAAAAAAAGCAGGATTTCAGTTTATAGCAAGTTTGCATATTTTCTTGGGTTTATGCACATTGCTTTTCACAGACTCATAACCTAACTAGGAAACCGCAGACTGCTGCATCTGTTGGTCTCAGTATTATCAAAAATGTGCTGACACTATACAAAAGTTATCCCATTGCATCAGAGCACAAACACCATGTGTCGTGCCTGCCACCATACACACACACCAGTGTGCAGCAGCCCCCTGCAGCCAGGCTGGGCAGGGAGCAGCTGGTGCGACCGGGACACCCATCAGCCCGGCTTCAGCCACATCCACGACACAAAGGTAAAAGCTATCGATGGCCAGCATTTGAATACTTCCCTCATCTCACCATCTGCTTCTGCTGCTGCTCACTTGAAAATTAATATGGGTGTTGCTTGAACCAGGAGTTAATGCTACATCTGTCTTCCTTAGCATTATAGATAATTATTAGACTATGCATACAACCCTTTTTGCAACTCAAATGGGGAGGCAATGGCTTCTGATTTGACAGGCTCCTTCCTTTATAAGGAGAGACCAAAATGCTTCATTTGCATTTGTAGACCCTGAAACAAATTGGAGTGAATCTTCCTCCTACTACTCTTTGCTCCCTTTTTCCCCTTCTTTTTCTTCTTCCCCTATGTACTTTGGTCAGAGTTAAATAGTAAATGAATAAAGTGTAAATCTCTTTCAAAGAACACAGAAAGGTCTTTCATAAGCAAATGTATGGAAAATTCAGGGCTGGTCTTGCTTGTATAAATAACATCTCCCAGCCCAATTTCTAGGGGCTGTTTGCCAGTCTTGGACAGTAAGAAAACAATTGAAATTTCACTTTATCCTCTTGTTCATTTATTCCTAATAGTTTTCTATTTGCATCTGATTTGCAATGCAAAAGGAAAAATGTAAGAAGAATTGAATGTATATTGTCATAAAAGTCCTTGAGCTTAGCATACTCATACGAATCCCAATTCTATAGCCTTTAATCTGAAGAAAGTCTCAAAGAGTTATTCCCTAGATATAAATTACAACATCCTGGTTTTACATAATGACTAATTTCACAAGATTCAGGGGAAAAACTCTGAGATAGAAATCTTTTACCTTTGTTCCCACATAAGCCACACTGGAAAATGCTTATAGGAACATTAGCAAACTACATATTTTTAACAGCCTCTTAGTAAGAACATTTTAACCCTATAACATGAATTTTTCATCATTCACACAGCCTCTTCTTATGAGTTAGAAATCATTTACAATAAGAAAGAAAGCAGCCAAATCCACTTTCTTAGATTTTAGAGGAATTTCAGAAAAATGTATATATAAACAAAACAGCACTACCTCCTGTTGGAAATAGTTATAAAATGCAGTGAAGAAACCATCTAAGAATAAAGTTGCCAGTATTTTTTTTAAACTATACTTTGAGCACCATGGTTATAGTGGATAAGGTGCTAAAACCAAGAAAATTGTAAGAAAGGATAAAACGCTCCATTGTGTCCTAGTCCTCTCCAGTTCTGTCGCCCTGTTTGCACAGGCTCATGACGTGCATACACATTAGCAGAAAAATAATGTGAGATGATCTCCATTACCCCCCCACTAGCAAACCAATGACAGACAGCTGGCAAAAGGCAGAAAAGGCCAGTGGGAAAATGGAAACTATTTAAATAAGCCTTTGTTTTAGACCATTTGAGAATGGCAGAAAGGTGCTTCAAAAAGGCCAGGTGGTCCCATGGTAAGAGAAGAAAAGGAAGAAAGAGATGGGACAACCAGCATCCATGAACCTTAACAGTATTCCTTCAAGAAAAGCAAAAAGGTTTATCTCAGTACAATGCTTTGTTTATAGGAATGTTACAAACATGCATTTGTGCTAAGCACGTTTTCTCTTCTGTGCTGCTTTAATCTCTTTTATTGAGATTTTAATTCTCCTCCCCCCAAATTTTTCTTAAAAGTCATACTACCAACAAAATAAATAAATAAATAAATAAGGCAGCATCTTATCTTTTTTTTTTTTTTTCTTCATTCCAAATGGCAAACTGGTGAAAAGCCAAATCAAGAAACAAATTAGCATGTATTCTAAAAAAAGCCTTTGAAAATTTTCAAGTGAGAGGAGGAGAGCAAATGTTCATCACTTAACTTTTAGAAAGCAATTTATGCTCTTAAGGTACCGTAGACACATTAAGTATCTTATTTTCTTGCCACTCTTTTTGGCTGCAGAGTACCACTCTCTAGTTTACAGCTGGGAAACTGGCAGGCTCAGTGCAACCAAGAGGAGCAGCCACATGTGCCACTCACATGCTGTCCTTCCCACCTCTTCTTTGTGCTGGCACACCTGTTTCTGAAGCTGTATGATGGCTGGAGCACGGCAAGGATGCTGGTTTTAAGTGCAATGCCTAGCTGTGCTAGAATAACTTTATGGTGGAACAGCAGCATACAGACTACATCTACCTGTACCTACATTAATGCTCTGTGGAACTTCATGGGAATGCAGTCCCAAATTCAGGCTGCTTAGAAATTCCTTTTATTCTGGTATCAGGCAACAGCAGGAAATTTGTGTCTGTAAGAATCAGGGGGTTTCTCTGTCTGGGGATGGACAGGACACACATGCAGCCAGTGTCCCTCACTGCTCGCCGGGCCAGTTTTGTGCGTGTCCTAAAGCAGGAGAACCTGATGTTCCCCCCTGGGAACACCAGCAATGAAGGGGTAAAATGCATCTTCTGCAGCTCTCCAAATGTATAGACTTGGTGACAACACCACTGCTGCGCTATAGTTCCCAATGAGCCCTACAGACCAAATGTATCCATCTTGAGTGTGTACTATCGTCTGTTTGAGACAAAATTTCAGAGCCGCTCAGCATTTGCCTAACTATTCCCATTAAAGGCAAAGTTCTCCCAGTGCCAACGGCTGCTGAGATAATCTCCAGCCCTCAGCACATCTGAAAATCCAACTCACGCTGTGGCCCTCCCCAACTATCTGACTAACTCTATCCATTTTTGACAATGTTGGCTATTTCTGTCTCTGGCTTTTGTAACTAAAATGTGGATCTGAGTCACGTGACCTAGATGTGGTGGGAAGGCCTTAAGGATTTTTTTTTAAAAAGCCATAAACTTTCCCTGAACCTGAAAACTAACAAACAAAACAAACTATACAGTTTACAAAATGGTTAGGTGTTTGCATTAGAGAATCAGATAAAAGTATTTAAAATGCACAAAACTTCCTATTACGCTATTAATATATTTAATAGCACTTAATTTCATTAATAAGCATCTCTACCACTTGGCAGGTTTCCCTGGTGCTGCAGGGCTCTCCCAGGACCACAGCCCTGTGGATCAGGGCAGACCCGGCCAGTAGAACCTGCCTCCGTGCATGCTGCAGCACGGCTTGACCAGATGTGCAGCTGCCTAATAAATAATAGTAATGATGATGCTGATGGCAGAACCATGTAAGCATTCACGATTTTCTCCTTTCCAGCCTCTCCCCGCTCTCCAGCGCCAAGCTGCCTCACGCCGCTGGCGAGAAGTCAGATGCTGACAGCCGTCCTGGCAGCACTTGCGGCCCCCGGGGCCCCTCATCAAATTATCCTGACATGGAGCAGGAGGCTGCAGTGCCGTGGGCTTGGGGAGACACCCAGTTTCACCACACGATGACCACACTGACTCCAAGAAGGCCAGCCTGGCAGGACCGTCGTGGCCACGTTCGGCCCCTAGAACTACCTTCCTGGCTTGCACTAGCCTGCAGACAAATTGCTCACCTACATCCAGGAGTACTGAGGAAGAGGATAAGGTTTCAAGCCAAGCCAGTCATCATTTGCAGCATGGATTAATTAAAATTACTTGGATTTCACTTTTTGCCCTCTCTCACTGAGAAAGAATAAATGTTTTGGAATAAAAATGCTAAGCCATGCCAATACATCTTCCCTCTTCCACCCCCCAGCTGCTTGCTGCACGTGCCAGCATGCAGCCTGCACACATGGGGGTGGCATAATTCTCAGCAATGATGACACTTAGAAAATTGTTTCAGTATACAGTGAAGCTGTATCCCACTCCTATCAGTTCAGCCTACAAGTATGAAACAAGAACATGAAGGAGTAAAACAAGAGATGAAAAATATCACCATAAACAAGCAAACCACATGCACAACTCCAAAATGTTCATTATAAAATTCCAAGGCATGCCTTCAGCTCTGTGGCACAGACAGAATTAATTTTGAAATAATGAATGAAGAAGGATGGAAGGGGGCTTGAAATAAAAGCCAGCAGGTGTGATTACTATTTGGAAAATTTTTATGCACTTATTCTTCAGAGTACTGCATGAATATTCATTAAGCCTCCCAGCTTAGGAGGTTTCAGATTGTAGTGTTGATACCTTCGCTTTACAGAAGGAGAAAGCAAGGCATAAAAATTCAGCTTCAGACAGCTAAGTGGAACTTGAGGATTGCAGTTACTCCAAAGCCTCATCAGTTCTTTTTACCAATTATCATCTTTCTTTAAGGAAAAAAGAGCAACAGCTAAGTGACTGTGGAGAAAAGCAACTGCCTAAGACCACTACAAAAATAAATGGCAAAGCCAGAAATGAATGCAGATCACTGAAAACTCACTCCAGTACCCTGGTCCTTTGGGAGCACTACTTAACCATAGCAAATCATGAGCTAATGTCGCTCCGTTGAGCTCTGGTAGCAGTTTCCCAAAGCATGCTCTGTAAGGCCACAGTGCAATGATCCATGTAGCTGATCAATGAAGCAGTGCTGTCAACAGAGCTTCAAATTAAAAAGGAAGAGAACAGGGTTCACTGAGATCCTGTCATAAATTTTAGGTTCAGCAACAATACCCTAAAAACGTTCTCTGGCACTCATTACAATCAGATGGCATTTTTTTCAGAAAATATCTCAAGTTTGGAAAACAGTATTTTGTCAGGGAGTGTCATGCAAGCCCCGTATATACTGATTTTTAGCTGAGGACAAACACCTCCCCAGGTGTGACTGCTTTCTTTAAGCATAAGTTAGAGAATCCATCCAAACACTGGGGCAATCAGTTTTGCTTCAAAAACTCAAATACCTGTTCTGAGAAGAAAAAATCCTGGCTGTAGTCTATGTGGAAAGCCTACGAAGTAATCAAATGATGTGCTGTGCTCCAACACCTTAGCTCCCCTGAAATGAGAGGACTAAAAGGAAGATACCGGAGGACTCAGTAGACCAGCTGCTACTTCTTCATGTGAAATGCACTGAAGAGAGTGGTATCTCCTCTCTACCCTCTAGGTCCCCCATCACTGGAAATAATCATTTTAATCCCTTTTGTTATCAGCCTTGATAACTAAAGACACCACATTAGAGTTAGACACCATTATATTGTGTTTTTTATTTTTTTAAACCATACATATGAAAACAACATAATCATTCTTGCATATGCAAATTTACAGTTTAATGACGTCCCAACCATACAAATATGAAATTATGGCAATAAAAAGAAAGTGCTGCAAACATGGATGACCAGAGTATGATCCCAAAGTTCTGCCAGCAAGCAACCAAACGTATGTTACTCCCTTGGTCCTTTCTAACTTTCTCTGGATTAGAAGAAAAAGGTTCTATTTAAACCCACTTGCAATATATTCCTTTGAGTACATGACACAGAAGAGGTCATAGGTACCCTGAGAGGATTTAAACTTCTAGGTGGTCTAAGCAATGGTGAGGTCTCTCAAAATGAACAAATAAATACATATCTTCAAGCCTTTTCCACTTGAAAGTAAACAATATGAAGCTAAGTAACCTAAGAACTTTAAGTAGAGTAAAAACAAATCAACGAGAAAGGACTGTGAGGCAATGCAGATGGTAGAAAACTTAAAAATTCTGTCTGTGAAGGGTAAAATTGGAAGGAAGTATATAAAAAAGAAGCATGTAAAAGCTGTTTTTTACATGCAGGGTGTCTTAGCTGTGGGTTTGTCTGATGCTGCTGGGAAAGTTTGTTCACGTTCACCCATGAGCAACCACAAAATGCCCATTCTGACAAGACCTTCTGGGCTGAGGGCTCCTGCCTTGTTCCCTCCTGCTCTTCCTTATCATGTCACTAAGTGGAGAAGCCAGGAGGAGAGTGAGCTATGGCAAAGCCATACACTCCTCAGTGACACCCCAGCACCTCTGGACATGCCCTGCAGCATCTCCCCAGCCTCTAACCTTTCTGTCCTTGTCACCTCAAGTCATAGAATCACAGAATATCCTGAGATGGAAGGGACTCACATGGATCATCAAGTCCAACTCCTGGCTCCACATAGAACCACCCAAAAAAGCAGACCCTATGTCTGAGAGTGTTGTCCAAATACTTCTTGAACTCCAGCAGGCTTGGTGCCATGACCACTGCCATGGGAAGCCTGTCCCAGTGCCTGACCACCCTCTGGGTGCAGAACCTTTTTCCTAACACTCAGCCTGACTTTCCCCTGTCCCAGCTCCATGCCACTTCCTGAGGCCCATGCTCCATCCCAAGAGAAAAAAGGGAAAATTCAGTGAACATATCTACTTCACATACCACATCCAGCAACAGAACAGGGAACATTAACAATGGAACAGAAAAAAAAAACAACTGAATTTTATAATGCTACATGCTGCTCACAGCACCCACATATAGAAGATTAAAATGCTCAAAAGACAAGGTAAACTTGCTTCAGAGAAAATATCAAAAGCATAAGCTGTTTGTTTTAAGAAAGGCAAAAGTATTATGATAATGATGTAAAACACGACATTGGTATGCTCCTTTTTACTCATCTGAATAACTGAAGAGAAAGGAGATAATAAAACTGAAAGACAACAGACAAAAGGAATTTTTGTTTAGGACTACAGCAAATTTTCAGGTGAAATTTATGAATATTAAAAATCAGCAAAGATGCATAGAATATACATTTTGCTAGTAATTCTTAATCACTGGGTAGGACAAAGACCAAATAGGGCTCCATGTTTCTCAGTAGGTGAAGAAGAAACTTTCTGAAGGGGGAGTTATGATGAGATCACCACAAATGGGTTGAGGCATGCTTTTTTGTCCATTTTGTTAGACGACGTGGATCTCTGGCAACAATGCCCTCAGACAAGGGCAGATATGAGGAGAGCTTTGCATTTGCTTTGGCATTGTGTTGATGGTATTTGATTCCTACTGTCCCTATTTCTGCCTTCATTTTCTTGGACTCCTACACTGGGAGCATGTCTTGGTGCCAGGGAATCAGCAGAAAAGACAGCGGAGATGACAAGGGAGAAAGCTGACTGCAATTAATTGTCTGGGCCATAGCTTATTTATTTATTTTTTTAATCTTTTGCCGAATTCTATGAAATTCTGTGCATGTTTTCTAAGAGCACTGTATTTTTGTGTCTTATTGTGAATTCTGCACTTATTTATGAGACTTGTTGCTGCCTTTGGGTTTTGGACAGGCTGCACCCTTATCTCTCTTTGCAAAGAGTTATTTATCCTCTTTGCAAAACCTTATTTATTGCTGGACACTGATAGTGAGATCACCCTTCTCGAGCACAAGTGTGGATATAGTCCAAACCCCTGTAGAGTTTACAATCCAAACATCCACTCAGCAGAAAAATCTTCGTTAGCTCTGTTTCATCCCTCTTTCCTACCCTTTATTTATTTTGGCATTGGGAAAGAATATGCTCTGCTCATGAAAACAGAAGTCTCCTCTATGGTAAGACCTCAGTACATTACAGCAGGTAAACTGTAATTTTGACAGGTATTTAGGTAGTAGCCTGGTGTGAGTGCACATGTTCAGCTACACCCTTTGCTTGAAAGATACTCTGAATTGCATACGATAGCCACCAACTTCTCCCAGGCAGCAAATGGGATGAATGAAAGGAACCAGATCCAGCAGTACAAGGTTTCCCAGTTTGTAACATCATATTCCTGTCAACTGCGCAGTTGTGAGACCCTCCAGGGTAAGACATTTGTATATAAACACATACGCATATCACAGCAAAGGGTCTTTAAGAGCTTCTGACTCATTTGAATTCAGCCTCACAGCCTCTGGTGTGATCATCTGGAGGGTTAGATAATCATTTCCTCGGCAGGACTTGAATGCCATGATGAGGAGCAGGTTATCTGCTCTGCTTCCTAGCCAATCCTTCCACACCAAGATTACAACATTCCAAACATAGCAGGATCACACAAAGTGGTGAGAGGCCACCAACACCATGTCAGATGCATAGTTTGTATGGACAGAAAGATGGAAAGCACCCGGCATGGACAGCAGGCACCTGGGGCTGCCCACTGCGTGCCACCAGCCTGGGGACAGGTTTGCTCAGCTCCTGCAGGTGTGGGAGGTGGATAGGGCACATCTCCTTGCTCCCATTTCCTCCATTCCAGGTCAGTACACTAAAAAAAGAATTTTCATTAAACATTTTGAGAACTGAAGACTAATTCAAGTCTTTTATCAAGCCAAAACATAAGACTCCACCAACCTGAGCTACCAAGACAGAGTCAGAAGGTTTCCTCATTTACAATCTCTGTTCCAGAGCTATTTCTTCATGCCTTCAAGGCACAAGAACACTTTATGTCACCTCAGAATGATACAGTATTGAATATTAGAAAAAGATGCTCTGGAAACCTCCCGTGTATTTTACTAGCAAATATCTGCTTCTTGCCAGCTTCTTGTATTTGAAGAAGTCTTTTATTTAGTTTTTAAAAATAAAAGATTTTTTCATTAAATAAACACACACATTATTACTCATATCCAGAAGGAAGTGTGACTTTTCAGGAACTTTCTGCCCAGGCAGTCTCCAGTAAGACTCCAGAAGAATGAGTATGCTACGAGTCAGATTCATTAAAAGTATATTAAAATCATCTGCCATAAGATAAACTTCATTTTTCCTCCTCTAAACTTTTGTTCTGAAGCAGAAATTAATTTCAACTGTATCTCAAAATAAAGCACATAAAGGTTTTTTCAACTTGCACTATCTTCCTAACTGCCTAACTGTTTTACTAAACACAGTATAAACTGTGTTTATACTGAAGTTATTTATTTATGGAGGGAAAAAAAAGGAAAAAAAAAAAACTTTGGGTATTATTTTTGGCTGGTTTGTACCTTCTTAACAACGATGTTTTTTGTTGTTGTTGTTTTGTTTTGTTTGTTTGTTTAATGACTATTAATTTTTTGGTATTACAACGCCTTTGGATAATTTGGGAAATACAAAGATACAATGAAGTCTGTATCTTTACATCAGTATTTACATGTTTTTTTTTTGTTTTTTTTTAATGAATCACATTGATTTGTTTTGAAATTCCCTGGATGATCAAAGTTCTCAGCACTTTTGAGAATTGGCCCTTATTATCAGTTAAAATATCTGATATATTATTAGTATGTTTGGAAACCAGAGCCTATCCACTTAATCATAAACACTATGCCTAAAGTCTGACCCAAGTAATCTGCCAAATGCTGTGCAGGACCTGGTGCCAGTTAGGAAGATAATCTAATTCCCTCTGTTCCCAGAGCTGGGCTGCATCCAGGGGACAGTTTTTTCTTTGGGTTATATTTCTTATAAGCTAATTTGGAGCATTTTGCCTTTGGCTTGGAACATTTTTAAAATAAAATAAAAATATTAATTTGGACATAGTCTTAGAGCCAATACCACAATGTACTCCTTTTATATGGTTTAACATTAAAAAAAATTCCCCATTAAATGAGAGAGACAATTCTAGTAAAACAAAGAGTCCTAAAAAGACTTCTCTTTCTTTCAGACATGGGAAATGTTGCTCTGAACAGATCTGTAGAACCTGTAGCGAACTCCAAAGTTAACCTGAATTGTCCTCCTATGACACATTTACCTAAAAATGCAATTTCATGTTGCTCCTCCTGCAATGTAGTTGTGGGCTTCTGGGAAAGAGTGGAACTGCCCTGATCCCACTTTCTACTCTCAATTTCTGCCTTTTCCCCTATATAAAGACCTAGACTGAACAGTTGCAGAGTGCCTCAATTCAGTGCAAATGGAAGGATTCATTTTCGTTGAATAAGGACTCACCATACAGCTGCACAATTGTTATATCTGGTGCATCCATCACAAATCCAACAAAGTCACTGGGAAAGCAATTCAGTCAGATGCTGAAATCTTCAGTACTTCTGACTTTAATTTTACAGTGACTCTGCAGCTACTAAATTTCCAACTTCTTTTTGTTCTGCTTGCTAATGTCTTACTCTGAAATCAAGAATTCAGTCTCTTGACAATCAGGTTTAATCACAAAACCCATGTATATTTAAAAAGTGCATTCTTCTGATATTTGTTCAATTGTACCATCCTGAATTTCTTTTAATAAATTACAAGAGGGTAGGGTTAAATTCTGTATGACAAGCAGTTCAGCAGGTCATCGTTATTTTAAGAGAATGTTTTATTAAGACAGAGATAGAGAAAATTATGATCTGTCTTCATGGAACAGATTCTTAAGCTTTTATTAAACACTTCCTGCTAGCTATTGAGTCACTGTCTGTTGGAAACTACAGCTTTGATCCTGGTCAAGTTGCATCTCATGAGGCACTGAACAACTTCTGCTGGGGGCTGAGAATCTGTCCTACAGATCTTCACTTGCTTTCTTTTGTTTGTTTTTGTTTTGTTTTTCAACCTATCACTCATGCTCCAGAAAAAGGGAGCATCTTTCTCCACTGTCCCAGCACTGCTCCTGCTCAGTCAAGACAAAGAGGCAGTGCTCTCCCTGTCTCTTCTTAGTCTTACCGGTTGAAAACTACTGCAAGACTATTTCATGTGGTTCAGTCCTCCCATTCAATGCCAAAGACTGTCTTCAGGATAAAAATGTGTCTGTAAGTTTACTGAGGGACATGTCTAATTTGCAAATATTTTTTTTCCATCTACTATCTATGGCTGTAAAAGATCACATCCCATTAACCAGTCTAAAGTTCAATACGTTTAGTTCTACAATTTTGCAACTACAGTGATATATGTATATATTTCAATTTAATCTGTTTCAATTCATTTATCTGAATGTCAATGCCTGGACTGTGAAGTACACAGAGAGATCTTTCTGCAGAAGTCTCATGCCATCAGAACAAGTCTTTCGATGAACAGCCACAATGCTCAGTAGCATTTGCTGACAGTTATAGCACATTGACAATACTTACATTATTTTCATTGTGATAATTCCCCCAAAATTACAAAATGGGCTGAAATGAAGCGAGGTTATTTTATCGCTAAGAATACATTACCACCACTTGAAAGACTGGATGCTTAAGTTGTTTTTTTCTGTATATTATCATGTTTGCCTTCCATACTTATTTTAGTGTAGGAAGAATCAGTTCTTACATCCTTTCCATTCTGAATCAAAGTTATATTCATCTCAAGGTTTCATTCAAGCATGGAGACAGTAATTATAGTGAGGTTAGTCTACTATGTCTAAAATGTACCTTTGTCTTAAAAACTGACAACTTCTTTTTAGAAGCCCAACAGGAATATGTTAACGTAATGGAAAACTTCAGAGGATGATGCAGTAACAGACCTCAAATGTGATTTGGAGAAAAAAAAAAATCCAGATTAAAAAAAAAAAAAAAATCACATTCTAGGAAGTTGCATTATTTTGTTATTCATTAATTACACCAACTAGATATACATTTTCTAGACCAGTTGCACCATAACTACTGTAGATGCCTATTAATAGCTGGATGAGACTTCCAGCTCATTTCGCAGTAGCTACTAACAGCCTCAACCATGTTAATAGCTTTGAAGCTGGCTGGATTTCAACTAATAACCCAAATATGAACAATACAGTGTATCCTATTACTAATAGCGTCCCTTCAAATGGGCATTAAATGGATATTCATCTTGATATTCAGAAAGAAAATGGGAAAAAATCTTAGTTGAGCTGCAGAAACTGTTTATTTCAAAACTGAACTTCGTAATAGACTTATTGGTTTAAAGAATTATTAAAAATAATAATAATAGTAATAAAAAAGAATTGCCACGAAGTCAAATCCACATAAAATTCTAATCTTATTCCAAATTTTGACTATAATCTTTCTAATGATATGCCTGACTCAAGTTTCAGGTCCTAATAGTTCAGGGAAGGTTTGGTGACTGATCAAAAGATATCCAATAAGAGCAAGTTACAATTCAAAATAATAATCAGAACAGCTCCTGAGGATGACTGTGTGGTCCAGCTTTCTTATCTCAATCTTTCATTCTAATGAAACTACACACAATTTCACATTCTGTTTTGATATAAATAAATAATTTTATGAATAAACCAAAGCTATGTGAACAAAATGAGTATTTGGTAAATATAAATTGCAAGAACAGAAAACCTGTAGAGACTGTTTATGATGTGAGTGCTAGTTAAAATTACTTCAGATTATATGTCACCAAAAAGAGAGTAATCAAAACTAAAAATATAACAGAAACAAAGAAGGAACTGTATGATGATCTACTATTATATATTTTAAATGACAGGCTTTGAGGTAAATACAGCTTTCTTTAAACACTAAAGGTTAGTCTAAGCCTGCTCTTTCTTCTGCTTTCCCTAACTTATTTGTTTCTAATTTCTGAAAGTCTGTTGCTGTTATTGGACCTAATCCCTTCTTAATGCTCCAGCACTAATATGCTTCATATCCTGAAAATAAACATGCTCACAGAATCTAGCAGCTGATAAAGAAAAAAAAAAGAGGGTAAAAAAAGTGATAAATTAACCACCTAGAATAACAACTATAATAAAGGACTTACCAATTTCGGACAAAATACTAATATGCTGAACAAACATTAGTTTTCCCTTAAGTGCTGTTAATTCAAAAAAATATGAAGGACAAAGCACTCTTCCATTCTGAATAGTTGCATTTATGCATATTGGTTGCTTATGAAACACAATGCCCAGGCAACCTGGAAGTCTGATCTGCACACCAGATCACAAGCATATTTTAGTCCTGATAGTATAAAGAAAGGAAAGGATACGAAACCCAGAAGAGAGCTGGCATGTGTCTCAGTGGCATACATGTCAGACAGATACCAGATAATGAGGAGGTCAAAACCTCAAGGCTACTCACAGATTATTGTTAAGTCACAAGGTCTATAAGAACAATAAAATGGATAGTTTCACTACTAGCCAAGAAGTAACCTTTTGGGTTGGGTACAAGAGAAGTTCAGTATAACTCCAGCTCTACTAAAGCTGATATAAAAATGGAATAATGCTGCTTGTGCTCCTGTTTGTTTTCAAGAGTTATTCCTCTATAAATCAGAAACCATTGGTTTCAATGATCATGTAGGGGAGGCTGGAGATTTAGATTGCAGCATTTTAGTCTCAGGTTCCTCATGGTCTTTCAGTACAGCAGATGTTTATACTATGAGATGTTTAACATCTCTTAAAACATTAATACAGTGCCATCTTATTTTCACAAGTGCTACAATGAGTTGAAGTCCTCTGATTAAAGAGTCAGAAGTGCTCATGCTGCCAACATGCCTCTTCAAGCCATCACATCAAAGTCTTCATCTTTTCAAATATAGACACTAAATACATTGGATAATATAAATACTACAGGTATGAATACAAAGTAAATAGGTTGTAATGTGTCAAATTAGCTAATATCATGGTAAACTAACACTTTTTACACAGCAACTTCAAACCACATACAATTCTGCTAACACTGATGGATTTACTTCCTGCTCTACTCTCATCTAAGGAAGATCCAGCTGTGTTCCTAAAATCTTAAGCACAATACAGTGGCAGTGAGAAATCAGTTCCTTGTCCTCTTCCATTTGTGTTGCTTCATTTTGCATCTCTGTACTTCTGGAAAAGTTCACAATCAGTGACTGATTCTGCTTGTTGGGAATCATTAATACTTATAGCCAAAAAAACACACATACCCGAAAAAAGCAAAGGAGCAAATTTAATAGAAAAAATATCCTGTTATTTATGCAAACATGTCAGCAACATTAAATGTTTGGCCATGGTTGTTCACATTTACTTTTATATATTGAAGGAAGAGTGGTGAGACTTTTTTGATATTATAACAATCCCACCATTTCCAGAGAGGTCAGAAACAGCACTATGCACTTTCTTGACCCTTATATTAACCATACAATCTCTATCCTATACTCTCTTGCAGTTACACCCCAGAAAAACTCAGTTCAAGATTAAAAAAACAGTGTACACTTATCATTATTTTTTTCTAATTTTTATGAGTAAGGAGGCCAAAAATTTTTGAGATTTTTTCTAAACAAGCTTTTCTAAACAAAGACACTAAGAAAACAGTCCAAATCAAATCATCCATCTCAATTTAAGTGTCAAAAAAAGGTAAGAAATCTTCCATGGACTCCTGAAATATTTTATGTACAGAGTGTCTATCATTTTAAAGGGAATTAAAAAAAAAAAAGACAGGAATATTCTAGAGTGAATAGTCTCTAAGTACTCAAAAATTAAAAAGAACCCTATTTTTGCAACACATAAAAGCTTGTTACTGTTACCTCATTATTACTAAGACATTAGAAGAGATTTTGCAAAACAGTCCAGTGGCCTTCCAACCTGCAAAACATGCCAAATTCTTTGACTCAGTTGCCATAAAACTCCTTTAAATTGCTGGAACCAGATCCAAATTTTGTTTTATGAAAGTATAAAAAGGATATGAGTAAAACCGTGGGTTGATTCACTATGAATGCAACATATGTTAAAGGGTTTCCGGGTCCTGTTACTCATTATGAGAGAATAGCAATCCAGATACGCAGATATATTATGGTGGCTCCACAGATTTAGACTCATCCTATTGTTTTTGGTAGTTTTCCCTTTCATTTAATCGTCTGCATCTGGATTTTCCCTAAGCAAACCCATGTCTTCCAAAACCAAGCAAACTAAAGTAGTACCATCAATAAAAAGTGTGTACTTTCTCTAGTAATAAGAACCACACATGTTCCTCTTCATCAACAGAGCAAATTGGATCACAGGGAAAACAAAACAACCCTCTGGAATACTCAAATATTGAACTATACTGCTATGAAATTTGGAGTATTTTTATCCATTAAGAAAATAATATTGCAACTTACAATTGAATTGATACCCAGATTGTAAAAACAGCTAGAAAGGATCCTGAAGTATTATTCAGTTCTTGCTCAGAATGTTTCAGTGAAATTTGCTATGAGCTTTACAGTTTATACAAATTCTTAGAGGCTGTTCAGTAGTTAATGCCTTTCTTATAATCAACCAAGACATGATCTTCACGGAACTCTGACTTAAATATGCTAAAACATATCTTCTGCCCTAAGAATATCTGATCTACTGCTAGATGGACTAACCTGTTTCAGGTGTGGAATATGCCTGCCTACCAGGTATAAGATGCCCTTTGCCTTTCTGGGTGGGCTTTGCAGGGATACTGGGAGTGTGTCTCTATAGGCACAGCATGTTCTTTCAGGCAAATATAGGAAATTATGGGAATGCAGAAGAAAAGTAACTACTCTTCCCCATCACAGTCACGCAACAGTGTCAATCAACTTATCAGCTCAATTTATCTGTTCATACCAACCAGCTTGCTTGTACTAAAAGCAGCACCAAATTGAGGTCAGAACTTTTCAAGTGTGCTTGGGAAGTGCATTAGACAAGTTCGTACCCAGGTAACTGTTGGAGAGATGCCTTCAGTAAAAGCAGAACCTAAAGAGCTTGTCCTTCTTGGAGTCCGAGTACCTGAGTACCCTCAGAACTACAGCTAAATGGGAGGTAACACAATGCTTAATATTACTGTTTGGCATAGTAGGTATTTTTCTTTTTTTTTTTTTTTTTTGTCTAAACGGAAGGCTGGAATTACAAAGACAAATACAAAGCAAGTTAAATTCTTGTTACAGCTTGTGATGTTCATGTAATATGCAACTGGGCTTTCTGAATTTCAGGAAACATTTTTTAGAGAGTTCAAGTTTGGGCAATGCCGGGGGAGTGATGAAGCTGTTTTGACCTCAGTTGTAAGAAAAAACACTTCCATGCTTTTAGTGTCAGTTTTCAAAGAGCAGAGATTTATTTCTGTGTGTTTGTTTTGTTTTGTTTTCCTTCTTTGGAGTAATTTTTTAACTTTCAAACAAGCTCTAAAATGACCCAGTACTTTAGAGGATTGTGTGGGAGGTGCTTTACCTAACATCTGAAGATCCTTTTTAAAAATAAAAACTGTAATCTTTTCTGTCTCACTGCTAAAACCTTTTTCTTTTTCTTTTTCTTTTTTTTTTCCCAGCACACTGATTTTTTTTTACTTTTTTTTTTTTCTTATTTCACTCATACCATAGAATAAACATTTACAGACAAACATCAAAATAAAGCAAAAGTACTCTTTGGATGGTTTTGCTGATTGTGTCCCTTCCACATTTTTAGTGTTTTATGCCACTATCAAGCCACTTCTAGGCAGCAGCTCAAGGAAAGCCAGGATTTCAATTAATATTCAATATTCCTTTCCCTATGTGGTGTCATATTTCAGGTTTTGCTTTATATTTCCTGTTGTCATGTGTCTCTGTGTGTTTAAGATGTGATTTCGGCAGACTCTGTTTCTGTGGATTTTAGAGTAGAAAAAATGTGCTTTAGCAGAAAGAAAGCAGATGACAATAGGGAAAGATGTAAGAGGTGAAAAACTTAATGAGGAAAATACTTGTGAGCAGGGTGTGACTGCCACTCCAAACCATTGTTTTCAGCCCAAAATGTTTATAAAAAAGTGGAATCTTAATCTTCATCATTATATCTGTTTTCTGTTTTTGTAGCTAAGTGATTATATTTAACACAGCTTGAAGCCAGTCCTGTTTATACAAGTGTAGGGGTCTAATGTAGAGAATCAATGTCTGCCAAAAGTAACTGAATCATAAATGTCAATGAAAATTTTCAAGTTATACCAGAGTGGGAAAAACACAGATATCACTGCTATACTGTAACAAGATAACTGGATGTGCACAAGGAAGAGAAAGCTAGGTATTCATAGAATCATGGAATGGTTTAGGTTGGAAGGGACATTAAAGAACATTGTCATAGGAAGGGACACCTCCCACTAAACCAGGTTGCTCAAAGCCCCATCCAGCCTGATCTTTAGCACTTCCAGGGATGGGGCATCCACAACCTCTCTCAGCAAAATTTGTTGACCATGTTTTCTTAGAAATGGTATCTTCACAATACTTCTACTAAAGCTGCTTCTAAAGCAAGAGCAATCAGAAAAAGCAGGAAGAGACAACAGATGCAGGGGGAAGCAAGGACACCCCAAAGCACTAGAAGGAGATATGCCCTCAGTCAGATCTTCTTCAACATTCACTCCTTTAAAAGCTCAATTAAGATATTTTCCTCCAAAAAGTCAAGTTTTAATAATATCAATTACTCTGTGGGGACTGTCTTTTGCAAATAACAGCTATCATTGGTTGCATCTCATAGGGATGAGCATAGTAGTGGGTTGACCCCAATGAGCTGCTTTCATCAGGGAATGAGAAATGCCATCCCCTAAAAACTGGAAGAAGTCAACAGTATGCATGCCCCGGTAGGCCACTGGCCTTGTCTTTGAACTGACACCAGCTCCATTTCAGACACAAACAGGGGAGAGAGCAAAGAAAGTGCTGCTGGACAGAAGAGGTCACAAAGCAACTAGTCCTACAGCTGTTATCAAAGTTAAAAATAATAATAATAATAAAAAAATGTCAGTTCTACTAAAAATTGCAGAATTCAATTTCAACACAAAAAAAAAAAGGAAAAAAGAAAAGTATTTCCAAATATAAAGTTATATGGAAAAGCTTTGTGTGAATATGAAACTGATCAGAGAAGACAGAACTAAAGAAATGAAAGTGAAGCTATAGTATTTGGCAGTTAACGCTTCCTCCAATGAGGCAAAATCATTTTGCATTGGTTACTGTATTAGCATCATATTCTACTTAAGATGGAGAAACAGAAGCTGTCAGGTCATTGTCTAAAGAGAGCAGCAAGGAAGTCCAAGCTAGCCTCGTGAAAAATGTTCTTTATGATGTTTACTTTTTCAAGACTAAGTATTAGTCTGAGGAAAGCCATAGTAAAAGACAGAGGAAAAAAAACAATCATTTGGGTGGGAGAGGGTTAGAAAAATATGAGAACACACACACACAGCATAAATAATTCTTGCTCAATCCAAGGATATGGCTAAAAGAAACACTGAGGGAGTGATGTTCATCATTCTCATCCAAGGTGAGCTCAGCTTTACCCACCTCGCTGCTGATAGATGTCTGTCCATCGTTTGACCTCTGCTGGCAATCTAGCCCAAACATCAACCATTGTTAACATAAGAAAAGTGGTTCTTACGTGTAATATCAATCTCTTTTGCCGTGGTTTAAGCTCCATTTTTTCTGGTCCTATCCACAAGAGATATGGGGAACATACTCCCTTTCTCTTTGTAGAGGTCTTAACGCATTTGGAGACTGCTGTCATGCCTCTCCTCAGTTTTCTCTTAGCTAAACAATCCAAGTCCCATCACCAATCTCTCACAGGCTGCATTTTCCAGCCCTCTGATAATTTCTGTTACTTTTTCCTGAAACATTTCCAACAGTCCGCACTATTGCTATTCTTGATAAACAACACCCTATATTATATGCTGCTCTTGTTGAGACCTCCTCTAGGTTGTTTGGAGCAGGGAGACAATTTCACATCTCTTCCAGATGACACTCCCTGTAAAATGTTTGTGTGTTTTTTCTGGCAACTGTATTACAACAGTCCATCAGACTTGGCTGATATCTGGCCGTCACAACTACAGATCTCACAGAGCATACAGCTGTTTTATTTTTACTGTAGGTAATGCAACAAAATGAAAGGTAAAATTGATTTTTACTTTTGTTACTTAAAAAAAAAAAACAGAGAAAGGAGGCACAGTGTATACATTTTATAATGATACTGGCCTCCAGCCCCTGTATAAGCATCACCGAAAATGTCTTCAGGGTTTCATCACCAAATTCACCATTCCAAAGAGGAAACATGAGTGGGGAAAACTCATCCTGACTCCCTGGACCAATAAACATTCTTGTCATCTGGGCATGAGACAAGATAACAAAAGAGCTGTAAAGTCCCCAGCTGACAACTGGGAACCAAATTTCCTAACCTGGCTTTACTCTGGGTTGAGAGACCCCTTCCCACATGCCCAGAATTTGGAGAAGACTCCTTCACAGTGTTAGTCAGTTTTATGAAAAGCATAATGATGAAAAGAGGTGGGACTGCATGGTACAATAGATAATACAGGTACTTAGGAGTCCAAGAACAGCCTTCATCCTGGACTTGTATTGAGGATCCTTGCTATTTTTCTGCTTATGGAATGTTTGAAGAGTAATAAGGTCAGCACTCGGGGAAATAATAATATATAATCTATCACCTCCTGGTATTGTTTTAATCATTTTAATCAGAGGAGAAGCCTGCATCTGTCTGAAGTATTAACAGTAGTAATACATACATAACGCAACTGACCTTATCTGTTCATCATAAAAAAAAAAAAAAAAGAAAAAAGGCTATGATGAGGAAATACTGATGTGCTATTCTAACAGATTAATAGGTTGCAAATAAGTGGACACAGGACAAAGCCTTATTATAACATAGAGATAATAGGTTATAGGCTCCTTTCAGTCTGTCCAGAATTGTTCCAAAAGTTCAAGCAAGAGGGTAAAGTGCAAAATATTTACAGGATGTAATCCTATACATGCCATTCAAAATCAGCTCAGCTCAAAAGAATGACACGGATCTCTCAGGGCTTGAACATACCTTGGTACAGTTGCCAGGAATACTGTTGTCCCTCTTCCCCATACTTGGAAGCTCTACCAGGTCTTATTTCAGCTGATGAGCCTTTGCAGCTGAAAAAGTCATATTAATGTAAAAGGTCCCCACTTTTGGTCAGAATTTAAATGCCACAGCATTTCAGGTAGTTAAGCCACACACAAGTAGTACTAAATTCAGTTGGCCTTGAAAGGTACACTATAGCTCTTCATCAAGTACGATTTGAAAGGTTCACTGGTAAGGAAGTCTGTGCAGAACTTCAAGTAACTGATCTTTGCCTAAGACCCTCTTCTTTGCTTCTAGCTTTATGACATGATATCATTTTCACAGAAAATAAGTGTTTCTCATTAATTATTTAGATTTTTTTTATGCAGAGTGCTGTGTAAGTAGGAAGAAATCAAGTTCTTAAGAAATCAATCTGATACTTGTAAATGGGATAACAGTTATTTAGACATTAGTTGTAACATATTATCCAAATAACACAGCCAGAAAAGTCAGAAAAAGGTTAATTTAGACATTGCTAACAGTTTAAATATAAAAGGTATTAATCCGCTTGTCTTTAGATTGACATCAAATAAACAACATAACTCTGTGAGAAAATGATGTATAATTGTACATAAATAATAAAACAACCCTCCCATTGATGTTCTCTTCTCTTCTCCCCTTCCAAGATTCTTATGGGTACTTTCAGCTTAATTATTTCCTAGTAAGAGAACTTGCAATCCTTAGTTCAGACCAGATTTTCTGCATAAAACCAGTTATCAGTGTTTTTTTGTTTTGTTTTTATTTGTTTGTCTTCCCCACTGTGAAAATAGAGTCACCTTCTGAGATACTGAGAGTCACTTTCTTAGATATTGAGATGACTTTCAACTCAGTCTGTATGAATCAAAGAAGCACGTACAAGTGTGCAAATATGTTTGTATTTCAGATGAGATGGTTATTTCTGCCTTTTTTTTTCTTTTTTTTTTTTTTTTTTTTTTTTTCCCCTGCCTTCCCAGCAAGCTGTGGTTTTACAAAAACTTTAAGTTACCCTATGTCTGGGCTGCTGCTGAGAGGGGCTGATCTCCTCTCTTATCCCTCATTTCCAGGGCACAGACCCAGCTTACCACATGTCCACAGGATCACTAGTACCCACACAGGTCAAAAGCAAGCAGCAAAGAACAGGGGGCAAGAGTTGATCGACTCTTTTAATGGCAGCCTATATTTAGATTTAAAGCTGCTGTGAAACCACCATCTCTAGCATAGATATCACACAATGGTTAATGTTGGAAGGGACTTCTGCAGATGGTCTAGTCCTAAACGCATGTGTATACATACGCTAATATTTGTATATACGTGACTTTCTTCATGTTGCTGTGGATGGACACACAACTATCAGGATGTGAGTAGAGGGAGAAAACATCTCCATCTTGCACTCTGGGGCATGGCAGGAAGGCTGCATTTCACCCCAAGGTCCTCAGAGAATCACTTCTCATGCACAGTTCTTATTCCTGTGGGGTTTTATTTGTTTACATGTCGGACTCAGTAGCTATGTGGAAGCAAGAATAAGAATGGTTTTATTATGCAGTAAAGGACTACTGAAGCAAGTATACTCAGCTTCTTGAAGTGACTTGGACACAGAAATTTTGGGCTGGATAGACCATACTGTAACAAAACACCTGAAGGTAAAAGATGTTACTTATTAAAGACATATGCCAAATATTTGTGTGTATCCTTATATGTGACATACACTTAGGCACTATAAACTGCTGAAAATACTGGAAGCAATGTCACCAATAGCCTAAAAGTTGTAATTATTTTCAAATGAAAGCAATAGCTGCAAGTAGGCTCACATTTAACTTTCTCCTCCCTGAGGCAGTGCATTCCAAACACGAGTGTTATCCTGCATCTCTGTGGAAAGCATTAGCTGCTGTGATAACAATGCAGCTCTGTGCTTTTAAGGACTACAAAGCAACCATGCAAAGAATAGTAAAGTTCATTCTGAACATCTCTATGAGAATTAAACAGTCTAGTAGTATTTCTTGTTTTATATTAGGGAGATTGTTTGTTTTCCCTTCTGAAATTCGTATTACAGTCAACAAATACAACATCAGTAGAGATTTATACACACACACACACATATATGTATAAAATAATGAAGCATTGGGTTACCACACCCACCATTTCCATTTTACCTCTTTTATTTTGTGGTTCTCACTGATAATTAAACAGAAGAGACTGAAACTGAATAAGCAAATGTTATTATAGGGCAATGTACACAGTTATTCAAATCTTTCATTTCAAGGAGACTTGTGTAATTTTTGATGTATTTTAACTCTCAGAATGTTATTCTCCAGATGAAATTGAATACAGTACAGTTCCTTCTACATTATTCTTTTCCTAGAAGTATGATTCAACAATATTATTCAACCCTTACAGAAACAGTAATATCAATATGGAATAAACACACATTTCTACACCATAAGAGGAATTTAATAAAGCTATTTATTGGAAAAAAAAAAAAAAAAACAAACTGACATACACTTTGATTTGTGCTGACATGTAACAACAAGGAGAAGTCAGCAATTCTTAAAGTACCTCCTGGCAAGGTTTTGAAATCTACAAGCGTACCATGGAAAATGAATGCAGTACATGAGGGAAAAAATAAAATTAAAAAAATAAAAGATAAGCAAACAAAAAGAAACCCTTGAGTGTACCAGGAGTAAAGCTTTGGTGTTTCCAATAGATGAGAAAATGGAAACATCTGAAATGATAGGAAGAATTTGCTCATCATAATTCCACTGCAACAGGTTAGGATATTGTATTTCTAGTAGCTTATGTATGGATGTCTGTTACACAGCATACATGCACACAGACTACATGCAAGAGACTACACATACATTAATTTATATATAAGACCAGCTGTTCGTAACACAAGTAACTGTGTCTTTCCTCTGACGTAAGGTACAAAAATTAATAAACTGGAAATACTATCTGTATTTCCTTAGTGCTCTTGTTTCTACAGGAAAATCCCGCATCTCCACCATGGACTCATGAAAAAGAGGCAGGTTTGCCTAAGTGAAGAAGAATCTCAATGCCAAGGATGAAGCAGAACATTGTGAGGGCAGACATAGATTTGAGTGTCATTCAACAGCATGCCTTCTCAGCCATCCTCCATTGACCCATGAGGAGCTCCTGGGGTACAGTGGTTCTTCAGTAAAGGCACAAGACTGTAGCAACAACACATACAACAGTCACCAATCCCTGCTGCAGACCTCCACAGTGCAAGAAATGAGTGAATGAAAAGGAGTGTTACATTTTACATAGCAAAGAGGACCAGCTGTCAGTAGGCTGGATATGCTTGACCAAATCAACAATGATATCCAAGGAAACAACCCATGATGATGCTTCCCTCCTCTCTCCTCACAAAAGGGGTGCTGTCACTATGTATTAAGTTTGCATACATTTATATATACTTACATATTTATATATGCACACAGTCTGTAAGATATTGATAGTGGCATAGCAACATAGGAGAAGAAGTGATGGGCACCAGCTAGTCATCTGATAAGAAGCTGGCACCAATTCTCCACAAACATTTCTGTGGTCAACAAATGAGGCTGCTTGAAGAAAAATAATTTAGATGCTTCTGCCTTTTGGAAACTGAAAGCCTGTGCTGTTGGTGCTGTCTTGATTTAGGTTTATTGAATAATATAGGATTTTATTTCAGATTTACACTTTTTGCAGCACACTTTGCAGTGTACTTTTTGCAGTACCCTTTACCAGATTTATGAGGTCAAACTTCATTACCCTCTCTGGGAGATGACTATATGACTAGTTTTCAGCCAAGAAATCCTATCCAAGTTAGTATTTATTAACATCTTAATGAGCTAAAAAGGTATAAACAGCTATACACTGTATGGTTGTAGTTACAAACCACTTCCTTCCAAATCAAGGCCAGTAGTAAAAGCTAGGCATCTCCAGAAGATTGTTCCTTGCACTTAAACTCTTAATCCCTGCTCAGTCCTTTAAGTCTGCTGCATCTTGATCTTTAACAGATATCAGCAGTTCTCTGGACAACAGGGCAAGGAGGGTGGTGTGAATATCTTCAATAGATCTCTTTCTACCAAAGCTAGTAGCAACTTGTGGTGTTTTGCTAAGGATCTGGATACAGTTTTGGAGAAAGACTACAAACATCTACTAAGACTTGATGCCCTCACTTAGCTCTATCTTGTCTTTGTGGTTAATACATAACGTTAACATGAACTCCAGCTGCTCAGTGTATCATAAGCCTTTGTAAAGAATGTATAAATGCATGCTCGCCTAAACTAAACAGCAACCATGTGGTGGTCTACACTTGAGTGAATGTGATGTGTTTATGAATAGCACTTTCTAACAAATGCTTTACCTCTCCAGCTCCTAACAATATTTAACTTATCTTTTTCCTTGAACAAAAATGATTTAGTTAAAACAGTACAGCAATTGTCATGTTTTGAACAATAACGGGATGTCACCCACAGAAGGTAACATAAGCAAGATGTAGCTAGATAGCAATTATTCAGCCTGAAATAATGATGAAGACTACATTCTTTACAAAGATAATTTAAACTATTTTTAAGTCTTTGAACTATTTTTAACACTTCAGCAACAACAGAAAGGCAGACAAGGACTGATACAAGTAAACAAATGTCAACAGGAAAAGAAACAGTGAACATAGGATTGTGTACACTGTCTGACTTAAGGGTGAAGTTCACCCCAGTACGAAGGAGCTTCACAAGGCCCTCTGCATCTTTCTGTTTTATTTGACCTTCTGGCACATAAACAGCCTCTGAATTTTCTCATTGGCTTAAATGAAAACACTCACACTTGTAAAGGATGTTGTTGGATTGGTTCTTGGACGCAAAACCCTATCTTCATAGGTGTTCATCTCCTGTTGGAGTCATTTGAGTACTACTGCATGTTTACAGGTGGGGTACAGAAACAGCACTTCCAGACAGACACTTCCACAGAAATCTCCTTGCTAAATTCTATGAAAATTATTGCTCTACTAAATTTCCTGAGAAAAATATATTATACATAAATATTTTCAAAATATGAAATACATAATATGTAATATATTAGACATACAATTGAAAACCAAACAAATAAAAGTTTGATTAATTCAGCCTTTATGGAGATCAGCTTGCAATATAATACTTCATATGTGAATTTCTGTTAAAGAAAGCCATTCACTGTATTTATGCCTGTATTTCTATATCCAGATCTGAAGTATGCTAATACAACACAGGCTCTGACAATAAATTCAACCACTGGTTCTCCTTGGACTTCCTTGCAAAATCCTGAATCCCTGACATTACTCAGATGTAGGGTTCATGTTTAAATTGATTAACATGTTGTTCCCTAAAGCAATATGTTTTCTTGAAATCATTGCCTATGATGTGCACTTTTTCTAAATACACAAGCAACAAAATTTTCCCAAATTCTAGCTATAGTTTCCCATGTACTTTCAAGTGATTGCTACCAAGGCACAATACAATTAGCTTCTTTCTCACTTTTTCTGGCTTCAGAATATTTTTTTTCCTGTGATATGACAGCACACTTTTTTTTGTTTGTTTGTTTTATTTTAAGTCTTTGCAGTAGTAATAAAACTCATTATTTTTGATCTATTTAATCCTGAGAACCTTGGTCACCAAAACACAAGACATTTTATTTAGTGAGACATGGAGCACAGCAGTATAAATAAAAATCTCACAACTGAATGAACCAACATTTGGTATACAATCTTTTATGAGAGCATTGTGGCAAATTTCTCGTAAAACAGAGAACAAAAATTAAACAGCAATTCTCAGAAATACACAGCTAAGAATTTTATACCATAAAACTCATTTTCCAGAAATCTGTCTCTGTTATCATTCCTGCATTTCAAATCTCTTTTCAAGGATGTTTTTATTTAGTCCTGTGATTGTTCAAAGCCTTTAAGCAGCCATACAAATACATTGTGACAAACTTTTTTCTAAGTGCCACAGAAGCCTAAATTGAGCGTACAAACCAAACAAACAAACAAACAAACAAAAACTATCTATGCAAATCCAGAGTTGTCATCTTGTTTTAAAACTCCTAAATAAATTATTTAACTTTAGAAGAATTACTCATTTTACATGGCTGAAAGTAGGGAGACAGGTCATTTGAATTTCAGAGGTGACATTCCTCTGACTAAATGCCAACACTTACAATGCAGTCATCTGTATTTGAGCTAGTTGCCCTAGGCTCACTGTACAGTCAATGGAGAAGTTTAGGCTTCCTAATATAGACATATAGAACAGAACAGATTAATTACATCCTCAAGAAGCAAATCTCCATCCAATGATCATAAAGGGAGTCTACAGGGAGCAAGTTCAGCTACAGACCTGCTCTCCTGTGTATGTCTCAGGTCTGGCAGGATGGATCCCACTATAAGGGCCTATAGGTTTTCACAGGCATTTAATTTGAAAATCTGATTCCATATTTACTAAAGAGAAAGTGAAAAATAGCTCTACTGTAATGAGACAGCACTTTAAAGATTATAAGACAGCTGTTTAAATACAGCCACATTATTTTCACATGCATATTTAATAGTGCTAGTATTACTTACCATCTTTATGACATCTTTTACCTGTGCTCAACCAGTTTTACAGGGAATAGAAATGAGAGAAATATCTAGACTTAAGTTTTCTGAAGTACATACTACTTGGTAACATTGAGAGCCCTTTTTTGTCATGTTCAGGATCACAGCAGAGGTTTCATCCTACTGTTCCAAGGGAAGGGAGAAGGAGGGAAAGAAAGCACTGCTGTCTCCTGAGCATCAAGAACAACCTATGCAACAGCCACCACAACAGTAAGTTAAATCATTTGAACAAATGTCACATATACTACCTCAAGTGCCACAGATAAGCAGGGACTTACACTGCACTCAGTTGCTTTGCTTTTCAGTACAAATTCAGCTCCATCAATCAGTCATCCTCTTCAGATCCCACAGTCCAGTGAATAACACAGTTCTATATCCCATTACTACTCTTCTACATCCGATGATAAACATCAATGCATTTATTTCACAAGTCTCCCTCTCTGTTACTGTTTGAAATCATTCTTTGATCAATATCCAAGTTGCTTGCCCTCTGCTTCACTTTGTCTTTGGTTGCAGACCTGGCACATGTCAAGTCACATGATGTCCCTGAAGGACAGTGGTTGAAAATAATCTGAAATTAAATCTCCTAAATAATTTCTGCCTATGGCCTTTTGATTAAAAATAAATAAATAAATAAAATCAGACCCAAACAAATTCCCACTGACAAGTCTCTGCATGGAGGGACTGAAAATTACCGTGCTGGAGCACCTTGGTCACGTTTCTTACAATAGGGAACTTTCTCATCCTTTATCTTCTAAAGCAATTTGTCAGGATCCTGATTCCATAATCTCTTATCACATGAAATTTCACAACAGATGCAGGTCTTCTTCAAATACAGAGTAAGGCAAGGCAAAACAAAACATACATATGTATATATATACGTATGTGTATATATATATACACATACGTATATATATACATATGTATATATATATATATATGTATATATACATATATACACATACGTATATATATGACAGACAATTATCAGACAGTTATACAGAGGATAAGGCAAACAGGCATATAGGGCAGACTTTTGTTTGAGAACAAGGTAAATATACATAATAATGATGATTATTCTGGGGTAGGATATTTACAAGCATTGGTTTCACTGTGGAGATGAATCTTTTTAACATTTTCCAAATCCAGCAGGAGTTTTATCATCTTTGGACAACACAGTTAGATCAAGCTCAACCTACATTGTAGAGTATCCTATGTGAGTAGATGCTGATAGATTATCATTTGAAAATATGCTTGGACAAGTAGCTATGAGTCACAGTCAATACACCATTTTAAATTTTCCCTTCAGAAGTTTCAATTTTCAACCTGAAAAACTGATAGTAATCTGACCTAACAAGTACCTTTGCAAAAATCCTACAATAACAACACAGCAAAAGAAAGGTGACACATTACTGATTACTTATCTTATACAGTATACAGGAAAAATACACAACTCTTCCCTTGAAAGAGTCTGAAAATTGGTGCACATATGAAGAAGGCAGGAAAAAAAAAAAAAAAAAAAAGGAAGATGAAGAGGCTCTGGCAACACAAAATTGCATAAATCAATCCCTTTGCAAATGTTCATATACATTTTACAGTTGTTTAACTAGCTTAATAATGCCATTTCTTAGCTCTCACACTTGGAACAGATGGGATGCAACTTTCTGATCCTTAAATTAAAGCACACACGATTTTATGCTGATGACACTTTTAATCATTGAGGACACACAGCCTACCACCACCAGAATTTTAATTTAGTGACATAATTCCATGGTGTGATCAGATAAAGAAAGGAAAATAATGGTATCCTCAAAAGCACAGCTTCTAGTAATCTTTAATACTAGTAGCAAGCCATCAGACAAGCTGAATGTAAAGCAAGACAATGAAAATTCTTTGAAAATTCAATGAAAATTCAAAGGCAGCAGACAATGAAAATTCACACTCTGCTGGCATTCAGTGATTTTCCAGCAGTCCTATTATTGGGTCCTAAGTCACTGATCCTCTGATTATTAGTCAATGACAAAAATTCACTTCCTACAGGTAGGGAAGGGGGCCAGGGAGAGTGACTTATTGTAGATATGGATACTATTTAAAAAAAAAAAATTACTATTTTATAAAAAAAAATATTTAAAATTATATTAAAATTAAATTTATAAATTTATAAATTTATAACAAATATTAATATAGTAATTTAAAAAATTACTATATTACTATTTTTTAAGCACAAGAACCAATCATCACTCTGATTACAACTCTGAATTTAAGACTGAGTAAATTATTAAATGTTGTAGGTTTACTACAGCATAAAATGTAGATGTTCTACAGTATAAATAATTGCTTAAAATTCCAAAAGAAAATGCACTTCAAATGAGAAATTTGTAACCACTGAACATTTATTTTTTCAGGTGGCTTTTATCATTTTGTTCTTAACAGTTTGAAATGGCATTTTCCCCTTCTGCTTTTGGACAACTTCCACTGGTGAATGTGGAGTATCTATTTCCTCATGATTTTCAAATTTAACAAAAATCTCACTGGGAGGAAATTCTCAATTTAATAAAGAAACAACAACAAAAGAAATTTCACATTTTCAGAAAGTATCCAATAATTACAATTTTGAAAAATTATGCCAGTAATAGCTATTTTTCCAATCCAAGGAAAAAACTTCTTGTAATGCCGTTTGTCTGCTTTCATGTAGTTATACTCTAACAGAATCTGTTATCACACAGGCACAGTTGCCTACAATTATTTTATACCTTTCTGAAACACCAAAGTTATTATTGAGTACACACTGTGAAGTGCTAAGATACACAAAGAGCCACACTTTGTCCCACCCTTCTTGGAGCTGACAAGAGCCTTCAAGAACTGTATGCATAATTTTAGTGGCTTCATTGCAATGGGTAGAGCTGAACTGAACAGGGGAAGGATTATTTTGGCAGACTGCTATGGAGACAGGCACTGTGAATACAACCAAAGAAAAAACACACATGTATGTGTGGAGAGGCCCAGCATGTCTCATTTCAGTGAGATAACTCACATGGCTCTTCTTGACTGGCTTGCTAGTCTATGATTTTAATAGCAAATAATATTGAATTATGTGATACTGCTCATGTAAGGAGAACAGGGCTGTAAGACAGCAGGTGAGATGTTTTTCTCCACACATTGCTTGACAGAAGGGCAAGGTGAGCTGGACTCTAATTAACTGCAGTTCAAAAGTAGTGCGACAAATGGTGTTGTAGATATAACATCCACCTTTATTAAATAAATTGTTTCCCAAGTAAAGTAAATAAATGCTTGTTTATCCCAGCTTTTAGAAGTGCTCCTAAACTCATTTGAATTTCAGGAGTTAAGATAAAAACTTGTAAAAGAGAGGTGACTATAGCAGGAAGAGATGCTATAGGACTCTTACATGCTTCTTACCCTCCTATACACTTCATTAAAATGTAGTTTGATTAGGGTTTTGTACTGAAATCTCGTGAGTGTTGAGTCAGTAGTGGGGCTGATGAGAGGCTGATGATAAGTAGCATGCCAAAATCCTCACAACTTTGCTAGGCATTTGTTTCAAGCCTTCAAGGAAACCAACCTACTTCTCTCCTTCCCACTGCACCCTGAATATCTGCCATTTCCTGTTCCTAATCCCCATTCCATCTCATGAAGTCATTAATTTTTGATGAGTTATTAACACGTAAAGAGCTGCTCTAAGTAGGTGCTCTGTAGGTCCCTAATGACAACTTACTAGAAGGACACAGACTTCTTTGTATAGCTCAAGCTGTATCTCAGGTGAGTTCCCGTTCCTGCTCTGTTATCTCTGGTCAAGAACAGCTCCGCAATCACACCAAGGCAAGGTGTGCACCTTCGTTTCACATATCTGTACTTTCAGGTTTTTACAATTAGATCTTCCTCTGGGTTGACCAGATCGTGACTCACAGAGAAAAGCACTTAGACCTCAGTAGGAAGGAGTCCTTCCCTCCAGCGATGAGCAGGGAGAGGGCCAGACTCGTTCATAAATACTGCTTCCAAGTCAGCTCCCTGAAGGGGAGAGGAACTTAATGAGTGTGAATGCAAAGACTGAGACTACTTAAAGCACACTCAAGCCATGCTAAGGTCTAATCCCTATTTGGCAGGGTATTTTTTCTTTGTTTGACTGTTTTTCTTTAAGGCTGGCAGAATGACAACCTTGGAACAGCTGTTTTTTTGCAAGGGCTGGTATGTCAGGAAACCTATCCCAAATGACCCCAAGTCTCAAAGACTGATTTTACCCTTTGCTCTCATAAAGTACAATAAACTTGAGGGCAATCTGAGTTTGCAGTTAGATCTTGGAGCCCTAGTCCTTGGAGCACATCTATGCTTGTGCTGACCAAAAAACAGAAAATGCAATTACAGCAGAGCTAGTCCTGTAATACTTAAAATGATATTACTGTGACACAGAAGAAGAGGAGGGCTGAAGATCCCCCAAAATCACTACAATCCCTTAAAACCCCCCAAATCATACCCTTCAAGACAGCTTTTGCTTTCCTTGCAATATAATCAGGATTTTAGCTGTTCTTTGAGGAGGCAGCACATGGGCCCCGTGCGCATACACATAATTGCCTTTAGGCTGTACAGAGAGCTACTGTTTAGAGGGAAGCCTTCAGGGTAGCTGCTCTTTACACTCAAATTGCTTTCAAAAGTCACATAGTTGGACTATAAGCAAAAGGAAAGAAAAATGAGAGATCTGGAGACGATGAGGTCAACGGGGTAACAGCTCTCAGCTAGTCTTTCCACATATGCAAAATCTAGACTAAGTGCTTTGTAAACAATAATAAGGGAGAACATCCAAAGGGATGTGAAGGAAATGGCTGCATTGAGTGGATATGAGGCTCAGTCATGGCAGACAGACAGACGGGAACAGCAGTTACCAGGAGACTAATTGGACCCTGAGTCAGGTTAAAATTACCTGTTGTGTCTTTCTGGCTTGCTGGACAAGGTCTAATCCAGATCGGCACTGTTGGAAGTTATCTCAGGCTGGCTCACAGCTGCAGGAGCAGAGATTGGTAGGACAGCTAATTTGGGGGACAGAAAAGTCGGTGCCAGGTGGCCAGGTGGCCAGGTACCCACCAGCCCGGCTGACTGGTGTTTGCTTGAGCTCCCGTTCAGCAAAGCAACATAAACACGCATACAACCCAACGCACTGATTTCACCGACATCAGATGCGGTGATTCACTGACTTAGAGCTGAGTGTTTGCAGCAACACTTCTCAGAGCTCTTGGGAAAGAAGTGCAGGAGACAAAGGAACTGCAAAAAGTGAACCAAGGACAGCAGAAAGTCCCAGAAAAGATGAAAAGTTCACAAGCCACAGGAACAGACAAACTTTCCCAGAGAGGGAACAGCACTTCTTTTCCCTGGAGGACACTTGTTTTGCTTATCTGAGGATTTTGCTGTGTGATTTCAGTTGTTTGTATATTTAGGGGCTTGCTTTCATTAATTTCTGAAGTGCCAGACTTAGGTTTTTTGCTTTTTTATGTGTATGTATGTGTTTTTTTTAAGGTCTCCAACTGGGTTTTTCCTTACAGATAAAACTGTACTTATTAAATATTCTTTTTTTTTTTTTTTCCCCTTCCCAGCAGAACTAACTAACCTTGGAAATATGGTTGTTTTTGTAACCAGGTGGGGTCCCACCCAACTGCACTCAGCATTATTCACACTGGCCCTCATCCAGAATCTTCCCCAAGACACTTCAGGGTGGATTTCATTCCTGTTAAGCTCAAAACAAAATGCTGTGGCCTGACCTAGCCTCTACCTCCTTCCAGCTCTCCTGGTTCTTCCTGAAGGACCCACCATGCACCTATCATCTCCTGTCCAAGAGGACTTGCAGTTTTTCATGGGCCTAATTAATTGAAAACACATGGTACAGATGGAGGGATGGGGTGAGAAGAGCTCTGTATATTCACAGAGGCTCCTCAGCCTTTTCATTCCAGAGGGTATTCTTTGATAATACATTTTGATAAAGCTGAAAACTGGATAACTCTAAATATTTAAAAGTTGTGTTGTCCCCCCCCCTTTTTTTTTGTTTGGTTTGTTTTTACATTTAAATGTATTTTTTTTTCCTCTGCCTGTATCTCCTACAGCCAGCTACAACGTCCAGTGAGTATTTAACTCTATTCCCTATCACAGACTTGACTTATAAAAATAAATTCCATACCATACATAAATTCCATACAAGGGAAATTTCTTTCAGTCTGATCTATGCTAAGCCCCAGCGGCAGCATCAGAGTGGCTCCTCTGTAGCTCAGCTCTTAGCCATCCCAGTCTCGGTAACACTTAACAGCCCTACTTCTCCTTACCTAATGACTTTGCCTCTTACATTCTCTATTTTGTTTTCAGCTCCTGCTATTCTATCATCTCCCCACTGTGGCCCATCCTGCCTGTTTTAATAAAGGATGCCTTTTTGTTCAGTCTGTGCCAGGGCCAAGCAGCCAGCTTGGAGCACACAAAGCAGGAGCACCCGAATGATGACACAGGGCTTGGCTCTGATTTGGCTAGCAGCTTCCCCTTTCTACCTCAACCTCCTGCTGCTGTGCACCCTGCTGATTGCTTTCATCTCCCACAACTCCTCTGCCAAGGCCCTGTCCTGAGCCTGGGCACAGGAGCTGGGCTAAGACCCATGAGTGATGCTGGCTTGGCAGTGAGGGTGGCACCACGTGCACTCAGCAGCTAGCAGCACCATCCAACACCACCCAAGAACACCTCAGGACCCTTCCCCTTGGCTTCCTAACGCTGCTCTGCATTTACTGAGTGCTTTCCTTGCACCTGCTATTGTATGTTGTTTATGGCATTTCCAGATTCCTCGCCCAAACCTGGTACAAATGTTGCTTCTGCCAAGAACCGACTGGTTAAAACCCCAAATGAATTATAGATTATACCCCACTCTGGCCAGCAACATCACCAGTTTCCAGTTCAGAGCCTCAATATAGTTGGTACTGAAACAACAGTAAATATATATTAGTAATGAGCCATTTCTCTCAAAAAACCTGTGACAATTGCAGTTGTAATACGTATCACCTATACAATACACACTCTTTCTCTCAATGTTCATCTGTATATACACACGAGCATAGGCTCACCAAGGAAGTTATGACTGCACACTAGCACATCTGCCTGTCCAATTGCTCCTTGCTCTGCCATCTAACTGGAAGCAAAGCACGAAGTGACAACCTGCTGCTGTGCCAAGCCCTCAGAAAGATGGCGAGAAGGTTGCACTTCCTGCAGCTCGCACGAAAAGGAGAGCAAAGGGACTTGGAAAAGGCATGGGATTGTAGCAGCGATCTAAGAACACAAATTGTTCTGAACTGCAATACAACTCTAAATGCAGACCAAGGCCGGTAGGGAAAAACAAACAAACAAACACAAAGCAAACAAACAAAGCACTTACATGGTGTGAATAATGCTTTGCAAGTTTGAAAGCTTGATGTTGCAGCTCACAAGCTGACTTGAGCCATCATAATAAACTTGCCTCCAAATGCAAGCCCCAGAAAAACCTGTGAAGGCACACAAGTTCCCACCAAAGCCAACAAACTGCTTCGTTTGGCAGAGCTGCATTATTTCATCCAAGAATCAACAAGGCTCAAAACCCTTCTTCCTTCCCTAACGCTTATGTATGCAGAAACTACCTAAAATAATCTAACTGCATTAACTCCTTGGTAAAAGTAACACTCAGGATTAGCACAAAATGAGAACAATGACTGCGAAAGGCTGAGGATGCCCTGGTTTGTGAGTAGTGTCTTAAGGACACCGAGGCTTAGTGTGAGTCTCTTTCACTGCTTTCCAGACATCGTATTTTATTAATCAGACCAATGGCACATGGTAAAAAATGAAGTCTGTCTACAAAGCTGGCATACATGGGAAAAGCTCACTCGTGTTTGTTTTATTTCAAACGAAACCTACAGTAGCTCCCATTGTTTGTTTGTTTTCCCCCCAGACTAGACAGCATGTGGCTCATGAGCCACACTGACAGACGCGATAAAGCTCGTGCCAGATCTGATTGATGACTGCACTAGGAAATGCAGTGAAGGTCATGCTGTAATTCTCTGTTTGCAGCTGCTCCTGGTAAGAAACACTGAACACAATAAAATCTGGGTCTGCTAATTGCTAATAATGTGGAAATTCCTTCCTTACCTTTCCATATCTTCTGTTCCCTGTTTGGACAGCAGCAACTCCACAAGCATATGCAACCATTCAGAGACCACGTAAGTTTGAAAAAGATACTTAAACATACTTGAATGAAGAAAAAAATAAAAAACACCCACAACAACTGGTCAAATATTGAGCTTTAATAGATTGGAAGACAGTTCATTATAATAGTTTGCATGAAAGCAGCATATTAAAGAGTTTTTACTATTTGCTTCTCTGCAAATCTGAGATAACATAATACTACATGTTCTTTGAGAAAGAGTGCTGTCCCTGATAATTCACATGAATTAAGCTAATTTCCCAGAGTCTGTTTATTTTAGATGAACCAAGCCAGCATGCTCATTAGAAGTGGCTACCAGCACAGGCTAAATTCATTGAGCCAGAACATCAGTCAGTCGAGTAGAAGGACACCAAAATCTTGTTTTCCCTAAGTGTTTAGATGTGGTTAGGAAAGTGATAAGAGACTTTGGGGAATTCACAAACATGATATAATGGCAGTCCCCTAATGAATAATATATATTCAGTGCAACTCATGGCAATTACCTCACATATACAAAGTGCTGTACTTCTTAAGGGTTAAAACCTTTGGGGGTTAAAAGTCTTTGAGACATCAACTAGATTACGGATTAAATCTGAGATCCCTTGTGCACTCTTTTATGGTACTTATTATCAATGGATGGACATATTATTATTCAGCATTTTGTCCTCATAAACATTTTGGCACAACAAGGACATTACCAACATCTGTCCTACAGTAAGATAGTTATTACCACTCAAAAATACATGGTAGCAGAGAGATGCTGGCAGCAGAAAACCCCAGATACTAAAAAACCACCCACCACTATGTTACCATGAAAGGAATAACGTACTGATTTTTAAAATGCTTATTTATTTTTCAGTTTAGGAAAGATATTTAAAGAAAACAGTCCTATGCAGTTCTGCTTATTTTACTGACATGCATATGGCATTGACTTTTAAGATACCACCACACCTATACAAAAGCAGATTTATAAAACATCCTCTTAGGAATTTCTTTCCTAGATTTCTTGATGGACAGCTGTGAAACTTACAGCAGATATTGACTCATCCTTTTCACAGCCTAGGGTGATCTCCCAGGGCTACTTTAGGGGAAATGATGCCCATTAGCTCACTTTGACAGTGTTGTGTGTTCAGGGTGCTCAGCAGCTTGAACAGCCAAATTTCACTACGCAACGTATGTTGTGAGCAACTTTCTGTCAAGGTAGCATGGGATAATGGAAGGCGGACAACTCTGTTCTTCTGCCATGTAGGACTTCATTTCTTGCCATATGTGAAAAAAAAAATTGTCATCTGCTATAAGATACCCTCCTTTCTATACTAACCCTCATTATGGTCCTGCAATGGTATCCATTAGCACTGCTAACTTCAGCACATGTTTCATGACCTGGAGAGTCCAGAGTTAACTTTTAATCAGAGAGTAAGAGCAATGAGCTCTTCTAAATCTGTACCATTGTATATGCAGTAAAAATACCAGACCTTCAGGTATATGTGCATGGGTAGGTGCTGTCTGACAGCCATGTACATCACTGCCATGTGATCACAGCTACATATTATCCTACTGCCTCATAGTGTTGATGGACAATTCTCTGTATTGCTTTATGCAGACACTCTACAGAAAGACATCTGGTATGATATTAAAAACTTACTTTTTCTCTAAGACCAACTTAGGACAGAAAAACTAATAGCAGAAAAACTAATTCCTCCAAAATTTGAATACGTAACTATTAAGGAAGACTTAGGAGCACATTCAGGACTTATTTTTTTCAGTCCTGGTTCACAGTAATGCTGTAAAATTTTGTATTGGGATATATTAACCTGGAATATTATCAACTGATTGTGTAAAACTCTCACCTGCCCTGCCCAGACAGAAGTTCCTGAGCCAAATGAGACGTGGTATTTGCCAACAAACTGATGAATCAGTGGAAATCCAGGGCCATACCACAAGCTAGGTGTCATTCACATGTAAAACAAGTTGAACTGCACAACTGCAGGATGCATGAATTCTTCAAGGACTTGACACAGTAGGCTTTACTGTGACTAAAACCACAGTATCACAGAGTTAACTAAACTGTTTGGGAGTTTGGAAGCTAAGTCCTTGCATCCCACCACTGCCACTTCAGCCAGGCAGAGATCTCCTGCAGATGAACACAAAGCACATCCTCGCTGCATCCACGCCACACAAAGAGCACAGCTTTGAACAATGCAGTTAACCAAGCGGGCCCTTGCTTACCCGTACTCTCATTGACTGAGGTATCAGATATGAAACTTTTGAAAACAGACGGAAATTAAATTGACTGACTCCAGATTGCATAAAGCAGCCCTGAAATGCTGGCTCTTTGTCCTGAGGCAATGTCTCAAGGAAGTCTGCAGTGAGCAGCTGGGCAAGACAATTCCTGTTGTGACCTTACAGAAGGCTCCCTTTGCACCACTGAAAGGAGCAGCACCATTAGTCACATGTGTATCAAACACAGCCTGGCTTCACTGAGATTGCACTGACACCTGCAAATGTTTTTGATGTCTCTGAAAATCTCTCTTCAATTTTGAAAGCTGCAGGAGATGAAAATAAAAAAATGCTTCACACAGGTTGAAAAATTGTAAAGTCATCTGAATGGCTGACCTATTTAAATGTCTGTATTTTACCCCTTTTTGCTGTCACTGCTTCAAGAAACACTGTGATTTTGACCCCAAAGACCTTCCAAATACCCTTATCTATAGATCTACCTGAGAACCAGGAGCATCACACACCACTTTGAGTTTTGCTGACTATTTCCTGGGAAACACCAAACAGTTCCGTGTATCACCAAAGGCAGTGCATGTCTGCTCATTGTTCTGCATGCAGACTTGTCACTACAATCACTGGGTATTCAGGCACACAAAGAAATCCGTAGATGCTTTTTTTTTTTCTTTTTTTTTTTTTTTTTTCCAGAATTCATTTCAAATGCTTCTTAGCCTCATCTGGTGCCCTATAGCCCTAGAAAGACAGGATTGCTTTCCCTTCAGCTCTAATACAGGATTCGGTTCTGTTCCACCCCATTTCCACAAGGAAACAGGAATTGTTCAAGAGGAGAAAGCAATTGTGCAGCTCTTCCTGTGGAAACCACCAGGAGGCATAAGGGATGACTGAAGGGCACAAAGTGCCCATATAAGAGAGCGCTGATGGATGGATCCATCTGGCTGCCAGGCTGTTCCCTTGTCCCTCTGCCCCAGCCCTTCCCAGGGAAACAGAGGAGAAGCCCTTCATAATACTTCCATTTTTATACAAGAAAAATGTGGCCCTGAAACACCTGGAGCCCACAGCCACAGAGCACCTGCGAGGGTGAGACACCCCACTTATGGAAAGAAAATACCTCTGAGAGCCAACCCAGTCCGTGCTGTGACATTTTTCCTCCCCTGGAACAAAACAAAGAACTGCACAAAGAACAGCAAAGCCTATCAGCCGAGGAAGCTTTGAATTGCTGTATGATACTGAATTAGATCATTCTCAAAGCAAGAAAGCTGATAAAATAATAGGAAGACCTCAGCTTAAAAGATCAGTCATTGCACAGGTACGACATATAAAACAGGCACAAACACAGCAAGTGTTTGTTGCGTCAAACTGTTCACAGAGGATCCAGAGGGGAGATTAGCTAAACACTTTTCCTGACATTTGTCTTGTCTTGCCTTTCAGAAGAGTGCATCCATTCATCCATATGGTGTTTGTGGGCAGGTGAACGCCTTGCTTTCTGAGGGCTGCCTGCCTGAATGCACCAATTCCGTTGACTCCAAAACTCATAGTTTATAAAGCAATGTCTGCTTTTGGCTGTTTATCTGGCTCTCTCTTTTGCCGGCCATTATTTTCCTACTGGCTAAATCTTTGGCAAGTTTCTTCCATGCCTCCCTCCCTATACACAGACAGAACTGACACAGTGAAAATCGAGTTTCCAAAAAAACTCTCAGTGGAAGAAATCAAAATACGTCGCTGCGAACTGAATAGCCTTCTACCAATCACACGCTGCTTTTTAGTTTTAACCTTTCTGTTAAACAGGAAATAAAAAGGAGGGGGTCAGATGGTGAAGCCAATGGGATAGATCTGGAAGGACGGTTCTTTTCGCCTTTGCCCTTACTGAATCCAGGACTGTAACATGATGCAATCTCCCCACTACGATGAAATGGGTTCGAGTGGCAAAGTCTGCAGAGAGACCACCTCTTCCCACCCTAAAAGGCAGAAAATAATGCAACTCGCAGCTGTACAAAGCAGCAGCCCGCCTGCGCCGGGCTCCCCCGGCAGCCAGGCTGGTGCCTTTCCCTGGGACAGGGGTGCGAGTTTCTGGGACGGCAGGAGGAGGGTTTGGTTCCGGGGGATCTCAGCCGGGTTTTTTGCCCCTTCAGAGCCCGAACGAGCACCGCACGGCGCGGCGGTGCTGGGGCCGAGGGGACGCAGCCTCCGCTTGATGCTCGGGCTCGCAGCCTTTCCCGTGCTTTTCTCCCGCCCGGCCAAGAAAACGACCGAGACTTCACGTCTTTTTCCTCGCCCCTGGGCTGGAAAAGCTCCCAGCAAGCCCACTGCTTTGCCTGCTAGCAATGAGCCCGGAGCAGCGGAGCCTCGGCAGAAAAAAAATAAAATAAAAAAGCCCCTTTCTGTGCCCAGCCCTTCCCCTCCCTCCATCCCTCCCAGCCCACGGAGCTGGGCAGGGGGCTGCTTCCCGGGGGCAGCAGGAGCCGTCCTACCTTGCGAGCCGTCCTCGCCGCGGCTGCCGGCACAAAGCGGGCTCCGCGCAGCACCGGGGGCGGGCGCAGCCCCGCGGAGCGCAGCCAGCGCCGCGCCGGGGCGGGAGCGGGAGAAGGAGGAGGAGGAGGAGGAGGAGAGTGGGGGACAAGGGAGGGGACAGGGCCGGGGAGGAGCCAGCGGAACAAAGGCCCCCGGTACGGGATTTAGGGAGGGGGGGCAGGTGCGCGGTTGCCCCCATTGTAAGGGGAGCGGGGCGCAGTACGCCCCGGGCAGGGCAGCCCCAGGCAGCCCCGCTGCCAGGCTGCTCGCCCCCTGGGGGATGGAGGCTGCCCCCAGCTCCCGGGAAAGCGCCACGGCTCGGTCCTTTCCTTTCCCTGGTCATGGTCCTGGTGCCGGCCGGGTGATGCTCTGCTCCGGCTGTCGGCCGCGGGGCACACCGAGCACGTTGCCATCTGTCTAAAGCCAAGATTTAAGCCCTTTTGTTTAAAATGGTGTAAAATCACTCAGCGCCAACGCTGATTTAAAACCATCTACTTTTGGCACAAGACAGAGGTGAGGCAAAAGCACAAGGTGAGGCTGGTTGTATCGATTAAAGTTTGTATTGAAAGTTCCCTCAGAGAGCTTAAAGCAGATTTTGATTTTTGACAAGGCTGCGGGCTGAACCTGTGCACAGTGCCATGGTGGGTAAAGATGTTGCAGCTTTGATAAATTCACATTTTTATTTTCTTCTCTTTCCATAAAGAAATTGGTAAACTGAAGCCACAGAAACGTAGCTAAAGCAAGAGCATCAGTTTCTTCATTTTTAGTCCACTGGGTGTTAGGATATTTTTAGCTCTTCTTCAGCTGTAACAGTTGGCTACACAAATGTTCTCTTGCAACAAGTATTTTTGCAGCATACTATATGCAAGTTCACACTTACATGTATGTACCAGGATGTAGCTCATCTGTGAGTATACAGCTCATTGAGTCTTTACATTTGGTGAACAAAACTCAGTTTGATCTCACCAAACTTGATACGGTTTGCTGTCCATTTTTATCATCCTCAGTCATTTCAATTGGGTGATAACCAAAGTAACAGGTTAGACCAGGGAAAGTTCTATTTATTCAGCATTTACAGTGCTTGACCAGCTAGGAAATGGATGAGCTCTCTGTGGCCTAAAACAGGAGTGCCTACTTCATGGCCCCACCTTGTCAGGACAATTTATCAAGCCTCAATCTCCCTTCCAGCTGCTCCCTTCCTTGCATGCCTTTGGATATGGGCAGGGAAGGAACTGCTGCCAGGATGAGCTCTTCCAGCAGCAACAGCAGCCTGCTCCTACCTGCCTTTTTGCATTATGCCTGTTGGGAGCTGGCAGAAAGGGGGTCTGGAGTACTTAGAAGCAGTGATTTTTCTGGCAATATTAAAGGGTTCTGTCGGCCTTGAAAAATTAAACCGTAGCTCCTCTTCTCCACAGTTCAAATGCTCTCAGCTATTGCTGTCACAGAGCTACTTGATTAGTATCAGGATCTGCAAAATGTGAGAGCTAACAAGAACAGTCCAAAACAGTTTGCTGGAAAAGTCAGAACAGCTCTTGGCTGCTCTGGCACATGCAGTGTAATCCATACAGAGTACCACTGACTCGTACAATTGCAGCAAGCACTTCTAGGATATGCTGGCTTTGCTGCCTCTGGACAGATGAATTTTAATGCACACATTACATTAAGTAACATTTCAATGCTCAGCCTCTGCCTAAGTTGTGCAGCCTCTCTGCAGTCTGTAAGCAGGGTGCCTGGGGCTAGCCGTACTGCAGAATATTTCTTCCAAATAAATGTCTAGAAGATGTTATGAAGCTGTTATGAGATTAATTACTAGTTAGTGTCCCAGCTCTGGCAACAAAACAAATCAAATTTCCAGTGGTAATTTCTGCAGCCTTTCCAGAGTGGATTCAGAGACTTAAAAGCTCTGCAACAACACAGACAAGACAACAAGCACTTTATGCCCTATGCTGGGTGAGAGAAGGTGCTTGTCCTTAGGCTGTTGGAGAGACTGGTAAGGACTTCATGCCTTCTGGTGGTAACTCCATCGGGACTAAAGGGTGGGACGTTTCTCATGGAGATGAACACCAGCCAGCACAAACCATTCCTCTTGGAGACAAACTCCCTTTAAAGCTGAAGAGCTCAAAAGAACTTTTTCTCATTTGAATTACTGGTTTCCACAATCCATCATTTTTAAATGCCATTTTTCCCCCCAATTCTGAATTTGGCCATGTGCATTTTGTGAGCTACCTCAGCTGCAAAACAGGCTGTAGAGATTCAGTGAATTTCTTTCCCATGAGTCTTTAATGATACTATTTAAACACAAAATCTATTCTATACAATTAAAAGGAACAGCATATAACTCACCTCAAACACAACATGATCAGAATAAATCAATTGATTACTAAGGAGTTTCTTGCATGGAAGCTGAAGTCACTTCATTAATAGGAAACCTGTGGTTCACAGTAACTGTACGTCATACCTTGCACCCAATAAAATTCTTAAACTAATCATCTAACACAAAGCTCTACAAGGTAAATTGGTACAAATCCTCCCATTTGAAACATATGTCCTCCATGTTTGAAAAGTGCCTTCTAGTTTTAAGTTACGAAAATGACAAGTTACTGGTAATAACAAACATCCATGTCATGTTCCAAATACCATCTTTGTTCTCAATAATTCACAATAAATTGCTAGTCTATCAAGGGTAACTTCATTAACATAGGAATAGTCTTTGGAAGCTTTAGGCAATATTTGGTGAAGCCTTGATACCCTTACCTTCCTGTAAACTTCTTACCATTCTTAGTACTGGTTATCACAAAAATAAATAAATAAATAAAATCAATAAAAAGAAATCATAGCAATAAAAAGAAGAAAGAAAGAAAAAGAAAAAAAAAGAAAAAAAGAAAAAGAAAAAAAAAAAAAGAGTACTCCTAGCAGTAAGATCTCAGTATAGTTGTTTACAAGATTGGTCTTTAACTATCAGATAATCCCCAGTGTGTTGAAGGAAGAAAGTTATGACAATGACAGGCCATATTTATTATCTTTAGGAGAATTATTATGCATGTTTGAAGATTTTTTCCCTTGGAAAATCAACATTGGATGAAAACTGAGAAACACAGGCATGAGAAAAAAAAATCCCCAACCATTTGTTGAGATTTATGTCTTGTACGAAACTCCAAGCAATTTGGATTTGGCTCACTTAAGTAATGTAAAAAGGCAGGAAAACAGTACTTTAAGCATTTAAAAGCATGGGTCAGTTTTTAAAAATACACTCAGTTACACTTCAAGTCTGGACTCTTGGACTGAGTCCATGAACAGACAACTTGCTAGAATCAGAGACCCCAAAACCTCAGCAACATCCTTGTGGAAAAAAAAAAAAAAAAAAAAAGAAAACTTTAGAAAAGCTATTGAATGATATAAGTGATGCATCCCCAAAATGTCAGTGCAATACTTTTCAGTAAGACCTTTCTAGATGCCTAAGCAAGAATATGGCTTTGTCAGTAACTTAGTGAAATCATAGCTGTAAGAAGCAATCTGTACGTTCTTGTCATTTTGGTACCAGAAAGGCTGTCAACATAGCTTCCCCCACCCCACCCTCACCTCCCCCTGCAACTGGCAAAATGACACAACGTAGTGGCCAGACACTGCCCCACATCATGGACACTGGCATTTGGGATATGGGAGATCAGAGCTTCATGGTGGCAGCCTTGATGCCACTGCCTCCAGCACTGTCTGACCTTCGGTCTTCCCATCCTACTGGCAGGGATGTGAACGGATGGTTTCAGGGCATTTTGCCTGAGAAGAAGGCAAAAATACTGTGCAATCTGGGCTGTCAAGAGATGGAGTGACATTACAGTAATTCCCACTGTCTTCAGTAAAATATAATGATGGCAGGATTTCAAAACAAGAAAGCATGTTACGGATTTTTGGAAAAACAAAATCATCTGTCACCTTGAAACTGTGATTTTTCTGTAAGAAAAAAATCCTTTCAGCTGTCTCAGAGGCTTGAGACATTTACAAACTAGAAGAAATGCACAGCATTTCATTCACAGAGTAAGCACAGCAGAAAGCTATTGATAAAGGATTTGTTTGTTTGTTTCTTTTATCATGTACTGTGATCCTGTTACTACCAACTCTATTATTGTTAATACCAAAACACTCGGCATCTTTCTGAATGTTTTAAGTGTATCTTTCTGAAGCAGCTCTTCAACAAGTTTTTTGTTTGTTTGTTTTGTTGTTTTTTTGATTCCCAAAAATCCCACTTTTCAGGTTTGCTGGGGAAAAAATCAGTTTTACATATGCATTCAAAATTTGCTTGAGGACTCTCAGTTAGCACTGAGTATATATATGCCCCACAAGGATTTCTTATATAGGTTAAATTCCCTGTTACAGAAATGCCATTCACCTTTCTGCAGAAAGCAAATTTTAAAACGTGTGCATCACAGAAACTTCAAGAAGAAAGATTATGCAGCTTTTATATAACACATGTGCTTCTCCTGACTCTTTACACAAGGAGAGCTTCTGTGTAACAAAAGTATTTGCAATTATACTCTCTTCACAAATGTAAAATAAACTATTGTTTTCATTCCACCGTTGATTGATTTTGAATCAGGGTGAGTGAAGGAATCACAAAAGTGCTGTATACTTTCCGGAGTCTGAATTCATAGCTTGAAGGGGTTACTTCCCATTTACATCCTTCTGCTTGAGTTAAGCACAAACAAACAATCCCCTCTTCTGATTCCACTTTCAGATGTTCTATACAACCTGACCTTTGCGGTGCTCAGCAAGTAATACTTCCACTGATTCCAGTGGGCTTAGCATTTAACAACTGACATTTTTAAAATGTTATGCTACGAACCTTCTATTCTTTGCATATTAAACTCCTACAATCACTGAAAAGCAGCTCCACCTTTGTGTAGTACGAATGTAATTTATTTATTTATTTTTAAGGCTGGGCTCGTTATTTTTATTTTTACATTAAGGTCAAACATAGCAGGATAAGATTTCCTGTAAAACTTGCCTCCTTGTCTCCAGTTTCTTCAAACGGAGGCATGACAGTGCCAAAAATGGAATCTCAGTCCTTCCCTGCCTCTCTTCTTTACCCTGCATTGTTCAACAACACATGAAACTCTATACCCCTCTTCTCCTTTATCATCACGATCAGGGAACAGCCAGTTCTTAAACTTACAATCTGTCAAAATAATGTCTGGGCAATCCGTTGAAAATCTCCACTATTCAGCTAAACCTACTGTGTTGTTTTACAACACTGGTTCTTCACACTCTTTCCTCCTGAAGCTCACTTACGTAAGCAGTGAAAAAGCAACTTCAAGTTACTCCTTATTTATATCTTATTTACTCTTGAGGTGACTGTCTGTGATATAACAGTCTCTCTCTTTTTTTTCTTTTTTCTTTTTTTTCTTTTTCTTCAAATAAGTAGTTTTCTTAGTCCTTCAAGCAAGCATAGATACTTTCAGAAGTAACAAAGCCATGCTGTTCATAGTTTTTCTGCTCTAAAAAACATTTCTGATTCTTCCATTTAAGCTAATGAATTAGAAGGATTTTTGAAAGAAAAAAAGACCTTATTTATGGTTGTACACATGCTACTCTAATGCTTGTTTTCTGTACAGTGTTTGGAAATCAAAGTCTGATGATGCAGAATTGGCATCCTTGTAAGGTTTGCTTTACAAATAGTAAGCCTCCTCATTTCTTAATGGAATTTCCTACAGAGATGTTTTGCCATTAATTTTTTAGTAAGCAAGACGGGAGGCAAGAATTTTTTCATACATACATCTAATTTCAAAGTATTGCCAAACTTATGATTATTTGTATAAAAATACTGATTTTATTTATCTGATGAGCACAGAAGACCTGAAATGTGCTAATTTATACAAGAACCCATTTCAGAGGTACAAATGTAAAGTAAATGTGAAAGCACAAAATCTGATATTTATATTTGTATAGGAGATTTTCAAAAACATTTACAAGCCGTGAAAGAAGACATCTGACTTGAAATTCAGCTCCTTGTAACAACCTATAACAGCAGTCCTGCTAATTACACCAGTATGTTCTGTGGAACCCTTTCATTTTAGCCCCTACTCAATAAATAAATAAATAAATAAATAAATAAATAAATAATAATAAATACTTTCAGCTTCTGCTTCTACTGTGCATTTATATTCTAATGTGTCATTTAGGAAAAAAATAATAAAGTCATTCAGTAGCCTTTGATTACTATTATTTTTATTGCACTAAACAAATAACCAGTTATTACACTGAAGAAAGAATTTAAAAAAAAATGCAATCTGAACAATTTGATGTTGTTTATATTTTATTCAGTGACTCATATAGTTCTGTAGACACTGCCATCTATTAAATACTAGCTGGGAGATGAAAAATGTCTAGTATAATACTAGAAAAAGTGGGGTGTCCAAAGCATCTGTATCCTTAACTTGAGAGAGTTTCTTTAAACCCTGAGTAGCAAAACCATCAATTGACAAGAATAGTATTAACCTGGTTCCCCACCTACATTATTCCAGGCCATATAACTATAAAGAAATTCAGAAAATCCATTAGAAACCTGGATTGACTTAGCATCTATCATGTTATCTATTTAATTATTATAAGGGAATGTAAGGATTGCAGTGGAAAAAATTAAAAACACTCAGAGTTCAGAAGCATGTCCATTTAGGCAAAGAAGCTTGCAACATCAGAGTTTCAACAAAATGCAAGTTTATAGTAAAAAAGTCAAAGTCATTCTTACCATTCTTTTTTCCCTGTCTAAAAAAAAATAAAAAAATGTTAGAATGTACTAGAATGTTTGACATAATACAGAGAATGTAAGGCAAATACTGTAATGCCTTTATTCTGGGTTAGGCCACCTCCTGAACACAAGGTACAATGGGATGAGAAGAATTATCAAGGGCACAAAAAGGTTTTCACTTCAAAAAAAAGATTGAAAAGATTGCAACTTTTACTGGAAACATGAGTTAAGAGGATACAATGCTCATCAGAGAAAGTGGAGAAAACAGACCAACAGCAAATCATTCAGGACACAGTTTTAACATGAATTCAGGAGAGGAAATCAAGGATATCCAGATTTATTCAAACAAATGGTAAATATACCATAGCTGAAACAAGAAAAAATCATCCTTAAATCTGTGAATCACTGTACATTTAGATGATACCCAGGACAGCTGTCTTTTGCCTGATTTGGGTTTCTTACCTAGATCATTCTGGAGCAGCTGGTGTCTGGCACAGAACTATTGGCTGGTCAAAACTTTTTGAATGCTGCAGACATTTGTTTGATTATTTAAAAAATGGAATCTTCCTACTACAAATGCCTGGATACATAGATGTCAAGACATCGAGCACCGAGGAGTAAGACAAAAACATACTGAATGATTGAAGAACACTTAGAAAAACAGGTGAAACTATTTACTTCTCTTAGCTTTAATCAGATAGATGCTGGATGTGAGGAGAAAAACATAACCAGCTGCAGTAATCCATCAAGCAAACTTCAACTTGCTGCATGTACTTGCAGCTTTATCATCAGAGAAGTAAACTATTGAGTCCTACTGTTTCAAAGGCACATGTTCTTCATGAATATCACCTTTTCCAACATGGCTTTCTCAGAATAGAAAGAGTGAGAAGAGATGCAAAGATTCAAAAAGCATGAGCAAGCACCTCCAAGCACCTCCAGCACTTGCACAGTGAGCCTGTGATGATTAGGTCGTATGTCAGAGGTAGTCTGGTGCAAACCTCCAGTATTATTTAACATGTACAGGAGGTTTTCAGTCTGTTATTAGGATACTAAAAAGTAATTTATTTTTTTTTCAGATACTCAAGATATCTGTAAAATAGTAGCCATGCCTGTGTTCTATCAAATAATTGATCACGTCAATCTAGATATTAGGAAACTTAGAAGAATATGACCCTCTTCCTCACAAGTCAAAGGGACAGTAAAATGATGCTCTGGAGCCCATGTACCACGCATATGGCAGTGCCTGGGATCTCATCACTGCAAATAGCAGAGCTGTGAAAAGGCTAATAAAATTAATGGTCTGTCTTCATCACACTTGAGAGAATTTATATAGGTGGTTCCTCGTCAAAATGAGGAATGTAATACAAGGTGCCTCTCTCGCTGTGAGCTGCATTTTTTTTGCTCATGTAAAACTAGCCTTGTCTTAGGGGATTATTAGATTCTAGGGAGCTTCTCATAATTATGTATTTCCCTGTTTCTGCAATTCCAGCTTTCAGAGTTCTCCACTGAACCACAAGGAAAAGAAATAGAAGGTCAGATAAAAATGTCCAGCCTTCTCAGACAGCTATAATAGTAATCTGGCATGCCTGGTTTCCTATCTGGAATTGTTGGTCAGATATGCTTCAGCATTAGTAAGTCAACCACAAAATCCATGTGTTCCTTTGTCTCAAGGAGTATGATGATGAAATAAGTTGGCTCTTTCATTACTGTGTTTGAGACATGCCTTTAAAATACATGAAGTGAGAATTAGGTCATACATCAGGGTTGTCATAAACAGCTGAGACGTACAAATCAGATCCAGGTATGAAAATGAAATCTCTGACAGAATTCCCTTACTTCTTGAATACATATCAAGAGAGGTTTCTTCAAGAATTAAAGTGATCCTTTTGAACCGCACAGCTGTACCCATACTTACCACAATGCTGAAAGATAGCATTTCTTTGAAAACAAGGCAATGGAACAATACCTAATGGTAAAGGGCATAATCCTAAAAAACAGCCAATGATTTGCTGAGACACTGATTTTCTTGCTGCCAATGTTGGACCATGCTATTAGATGGAAAATTCTGGCAAAGATTTATCTAATTATTCTGAAATGCATTTTCCATTTCATAATGCTATTTAAGATTAGCATATGGAGTTCTAGAAAGAAACCAGAACATCGATTATGCACATGTTAATCTATTCATGCATAACAAGACACTCCAAGTTATTGCATCTAGAATATATGACTAAAATTTCAATTCACAATTCTTAAATGGGGAAAATATGATAAATTTTAAAAACACAAATGTATTCTCTGGTATGCCATGTTCTGGTTTATGGAGTTTAAGTGATGTACAGAAGAAGTAGCAGTAAAGTGAATTAAAACACTTTATGGTCCTTTTCCACAGGTATATCTGGCTGGTTCCAAATCCACCATTCAGTAGCATGCTGTAAATGAGAATGATATGCTAAAAAGAACAACTAGCTAGGTTTATAAACCATGCGACAGTAGATGCTTTAAATATAGAGTGATACACTGCCATGTAACACCTGAAGAACAGAACAGCTTATTGAGCTATGCCATCTTCTCACAGAACAGACATCTACAGATCATTTCAAACTTTGGGGAAAATGAAATAAGAAGGATACACAACTTGTTCATCTAATGTCAGCAAAGGTTTTGTCTATGGAAGCCAAAATTCCTTTTTGGTTTGGCTGGCAGTAGGAACTTGAGTTGATAAACTGGCTGTCGTCTGAGACATTTTTGTGTGTTTGGCATTGAATGTTTGGTGAGTATATAATGAACACAAAGAATTATTTTATCAAGGCGTTTTATGAGATCTGTGCAATTCAAAGTACCATCCTGATGGCTTGAAAGTGATTTGATAACATGGGTTAGGAACTGCCAATGGTTGCGACACTGATACTTCACCACATTGAGATTGCTGTCTTAATGTTTTCACTTGCACAAGAATTCATTTTGTCTAAGATTAGGTAGTATGCAATGCATATTTCTCCATCTGGATTGGCTTTCTTTATATGCAGTGGACAGAAACATGGTAGGTGTAATTCATATAACTGGCTTTTAACACTAGGATGTGATCAAAGTGATTTTTTCTCTTGACTGACCATAAAAGGAAACCCAGAACGATGCCCACTGACTTGTAAGCAAATATGGGTGGATGATGGGGTACCATTCCTAGGTACAGTTGTGCATCATCATGACAACTGGTGCTCACGAGCTAAAACATTGACATGGGGGTATGCAAAATAAGAATTGCATCTGTTTTAGCAGTGATAAAAATAAGGATGAGGACCTCCAGAAGATACTTTTAAGCTGTTGGCATTGTGACAGACTAACTGACTCCAAACAGCATAAATGGGCCAAACAGAGCTCACATGCTTTGATTGTCCTCACATGTCATCTGCCATAGATCTGTGTAACTCAATACAGCAATATGGAGCTCTTGATCACGTGTTGATTAGCTATGCACATTTTCCTTGCACTGGTACAGTAACTGCCGTGGTTAAGCAATCTTCATGTTATTTACAAAGATCCGTGCTAAACCTGATCTGTATCACAGATTGCTGGTCACATTCTGCATTGGTCAATTTCAGTGCGCAGCAAGGTCTCACAAATATGCAACACGTAACAAGCTATTCTGAGGTTGAAAAGAATTAAGGATGCTGCCTGCATCCCTAGTTGAGTTGAGTTCAGGACCTCTCAATTAAGACTAGCTTATGGCTGTATACACTGAACACCCCAGCAAAGCAGCTCTTGCCTGGTGAGGTATGCCCATTGCTAGATGGATCATTTAAATCATGACAAACTTTGCAGTAAATTGATATTCAGAGGTATACTTCACAATAGAAGATATCCTTTCTCCTCATTGAACAAATCTAACAGAAATTACATATTAGTAACATAAATATTATTGGAAGAACCTATCCAGAGCAGCAATACAATCAAAAAATTATACACACATATTAGTATAGTCATCCAGTTATGTCTTTGTTTTAATGATTTTTTTTAAACATTTGTATCATCAGACAAAACATTTAGGTCATGAGAAAATATTTATTTCCAACAGCATGGATTTTGAAAGTTATTGGAAGAAGGCATGTTCAATGCTATGATTTTTCTGATGCTGGGGCAGTTGAAACAGTGTGTAGTAGTGCATATATTAACCAGTTACTTCAAGGAAATGGCAAAAAGACATAGTGAAATAGGAAGTGAGTACAAACATTCAAGGCAGTAAAAATGCAGAATACTGACACATGGCTGAAAAATGTACTTTTGTAATGCTCTTTTAGTATCACACAAAACTAGCAACTCACTTTAAAACATTCTTTGTCAGCAACCATACTTGTGACCGTATGAAATTATTAAATTTAATACAGTCTTTCAGCTGGAAGAGATAATAAGATCTAACGCTCATATCAAATGCTTGATTTTGTTAGCTTTGTTAATTAAGATAGTTTCAAGGTACTGCACCGGTATCACATAAAGTTGTTTGTTTTTTTTTTTTTTTTTTTAATTGACTTGTACAGAAACATGCAAGTAGTAATGCATGAGGGTTTCATATATTTGATTATAATTTGATAGACTATTGATAGAGCACACCAAGCTTTTTTTTTTGTTACATTTTATGCTGAACTGTTCCATTTCCACATCTACCAATTGCTATTACAGTTCTCATGGCTTATCATGATAAGCCAGATAGTGGAGAAAGTAAAAATGTCTTTACTTAGAACATATATTAATGAAAAAAAATCTCTTATAGATAGATATCTATCTACATATAATTAAGATTACATGGCATTTTTATCAGCATGAAATGTAAAAAAAAAAAGTCCCCCAAACATCCTAAAATAGTAGGAAAACACAGTTTACTAGCATAATAAATTCTTATGCCAGTTTTGTAATAAGGCTTCAGTTTTCCTGATGAATGGGACTACATTTTTAAGTAGGTTTCTGTATACATTTTGTTATTATAAGTGTTTTATGTCACAATATACTTTTAATAAAATAAAAACTCTTGTGCTGTAATTAAAGATAGCTAGTTACCATTTAGACAAATACAGCCTTTTAGAGAGTAGGCTGTGTCTAAAGTATAAGAAATAGAATTAAGGTGCTTCCATATTTTTGCTTTCATTCTTAAAAAGTACCACACATAAACAAAAGCTGCAATAATTGCTTGTGGACATGCTTTTCTTTGGCTTTTATCACATTTTCAATAGCATGTGATCCCCCACTGGTGAATTTTATATTAATTACTTACTTGATTTCATAAAAATTGTATTGTAAAACTTAATGAAACAAAATGTTGGATGTATTTCCTTTGTCACAGCTACACTTTTTCTCTTCCTTTCAGAATTTTGATTTGCATCAAGCAATAACTGCAAGCAACAATAAATTTAAAGCTAGATTTTTGCATGTTGTAAACTGGATAGGACCAGGAGTTACTGACAAAACCAGCTGGTCATGCAAGTTTAGCAAATTGTCTGTATTCCAACGCATTGCCATCTAATCTGTCCTGTTTCCCCTGACACATACTAACACAATGAAGCTGGACAATGGTTGAACAGCAAGTGCATGTGATAGTTCTGGCAAGACTTTTTTTTTTTTTTTTTTTTTTTTTTTTTGATTAAGCACATATTTATCCATGAGGGACTAGAAAAGCAGGGCCTTTTTCTTCAGGTCATTCCGCTTCCAAAGTGCCAGACGATCAAATTCCTCAATGCTCATTTTGAAGACTTCCTGGAACTCTTCAGGGGACAAATGCCTCTTGAAAATGAAAATAAAAAAGTATCATTAAGCTCTTCTGTACACAGGCACATTTCTGCCCTTCCTAATCTTTAAAACACACCACAAAATAATTCATTTGTATTTACATTTAAATTCCCAAATTCTGGAAGAAAACACATCAAAACCAAACCAGCTTACAACAGCTGGGCATTGAAATTGTTAGCACTAGCAACTTTTGAAAAAACAAATCTTTTCAATATAGTTCCAACTGAGTGGAAGCTACAGTCTTCAGGAAAAAGATGTATTTATATATGGTGCACGATGACAGAGCACACTGAGACAAATTTAAGCGACTCCTGGACTTTAAAGAAACTAATAACAATGTAATTTCAGAATTGGATTTGTTTTGCCTTGATCTTTAATGAGAGCTATGGACATCACACTGGTTCATTAATAGCAGCCTTATAACAAAGGAGAGAGCACACTGCTAAATTCTTAAATCCAGAATGTGATTATCCACAGGGATAGACTTGTACCAGGAGCCCAAGTTGGATAAAGCTTTTTTTAAATGCCAAGAACTATGCTTTTATTTGATGTTTTCATATATGAGACAAACACAAAAAGGGTAGAATAACAACTTTAAGAATTGGAACTAGGTAGGATAATGAATGTATACAAAGTTTGCCTAACAATTACTAGTATACCTGCAGAAAACGCTGAAAAGATAAATGTGTGAATTAGAAATGAAAAGCATACAAAATTCTTTTGATAACTGTGGGCTAACTTTTATTCAAGCATTTTAGTACTATCAATCAAGGTCCTGTTTCCATTGTCTTAAGCATACACCGTCTGAAAGGGACAGATTAACTGCAATGAAAATTACAAATTTATTATTTATTTTTTTTAACACGTCCTCTCATTTTCCACAAGACTTTCCTTGAAACCTTTCTGCTATTATCCAAAATTCTGGCAGGGACCACGCTAACGTGCCCTAATAATGCCACAATGGTTTATCTGACTATGGTGGACATGACCTCACTGGCCCTATCTTACACAGCTATTTTTTTTGACAAATTTGAAAGCAAAATTTTGATTTCCACTTATTAACGTTGAATTTCTCTTTTTAATGTAAATTACACATGGAAAATTAATGAATTTGTTTGCAAAGTATGACTAATTACCTTGAATGGTCATTGTGGGCCCTTATGGTTTCCTAAAAAAGGACAGGCTTTCTATTTTTTTTGCCTTGAGATTCCACATTTTCAAATCAACACTGACTAAGAGTTTGGAAGTGAGCCTTCATTCTTCATTTGACCAATGATAGCAACCCAAGCACTACGCATAGCATGGAACAAATACGCCATGCATATTTGGCAGAGGAGATCCTGTTTCACATGGAAATAAGCAACATCTGACAATGTATTTTAGAAAAAATCTCTCACTGACAGAATTTAATTCTACTGTGTTTGGAAAGAAAAAGAAACTTCTGCCTCCACTAACTTTGTTGTATTTTTCTGGTAACCTAGTGGATAAACTATAGCAAGCTTAACTTATTTTCTCAAAGTAAGGAACATGTCTATGAGCTGTGGGGTTGAAAAAAAAAGTTTGGATGAGCATAAGGTATCATAGTTTGTTTTATCTTGCTTCTAGACTGTGGGCAACTCTTGAGATGTCAGCTCAAGAGAAATCAGTGACAAACTGTAGTTCATATTCCAAAAGAAAATCAGAAAGCTTGTACCTTGCAGGTAAATCCAGTAAATCCAGTGACCATTATTCAAAACCATAGTAAACTATGATTTTAAAAAGAATAATTGCTCCTTTTTTTTTTTTTTTTCCTGAATTATAAGTTTTTTTCCTAGGAATTGCTATAGTCTCATCAGATCTATTTAAACACTGAAAGAAAAACTGTAAGTGCTACATCAGGCCACAGGTCCTTTCTGCAAGGTGCTGAATACTTGCTACAGCTCACTACCACAAGAAGCTTGCCACCAACCTCAAAAAAAAAAGCTCTGCAATTCCTCCTTTCCTCTCCAAGGCAGAACTTTCACATTTATCATTTTGCTCTGCCCTCAGAGTTAATGAGCTTTGAGTCCACATGCATCTATCCAAGCCAATAAAAATTAGATATGCTCTCTACTCCTGCTTATATGCAGATGACATCACTTTCATTCCTTGCATGCACTAATTTTCTAATTCTACTAAAGTTTGGTTTTATACCAGCAACTTTTTTTTTTTTTTTCCTCATAGAAGTCCTCAGTTGGTGCAGCCTGCTCCAAGAGCAGCTGAGAGTTTCCAGTCCAAGAATACCAACTAATACCAGAGATTGAGATGGGGAAAGGATGAGCTCTCTTATTTTTACCTCCCACTCTACTAAGCAGTTACTTTTTGCTTCTAAGTCTCCTCTATATACTGTACCTCATGTCAAGGACTAAGCTACCAGACTGCAATATCAGCAAAGTTTTTTACACTATTAATGCAATACCCACACTCAAACTTAATTCTAGTAGGAGGTAAAATTAATTCTAGTAGAAAGGAAAACTTCCTCTTTGGTTTGAACCCTCTCTGAGGACAGCCATCTATGCCCAGTGTCGCATGATTCCCACTGTTTTTCCTGCATCTCAGAAATTTTCACCATCCCTTTTTTAAGCATCATGGGCTTTGGGACCAACCCTAGCAGCAGCGATGATTACAGTTCTGTCTGCAGATTTTGGAATAACCCTTGATCCCTGAAAGATGTTGTCAAACTGGTGACATTTCAGATAAAAGCAACAAATATAATCATGGGTTGCAGAGTTTGATTTATGAGGAAAGACTAAAAGGCCTAAGTATGTAAAATTGTAGCCAAATGATGACTAAGGGAAAATATGGTAAATGTCTACAAATACTTGAAGGGTCTAAACGCCATGGGAATAGGCCAGTGTGGGAAGCTTATGTTCATACTTTTCTTTATGTGTGATGTTAAATTTTGTCTGCACTGTTGTTGGACTTTCTTAAACCTTATAGCTTTCAGACCTAAAGCTCTTCCCAAAGGCAGAGAAAATAGACTGCTAAGAAATATTAGACTGATTTTTCTTAGGTATTTGAATATTAATTTGTATTAGCTGAAATGCTCTCATGCAGAAGCATTGCCTTTTCTCATTAGTCAAACAAAAGAAGGGAAATTGAAAATTATTCATAGGGAATAGGGCAGGATATTCATCTTGAGGTATGAGATAAAATACGTATGAGGCCAAGAATGTGATTTCAGATTTGTTTTTTACTTTTTATTTTTTATGATTGGATCAGCTTAAAATATCCAGCTATGTTAATGCTGCATAATTGGGTCATTAAATGAAAAGCCCAAGTTATAAGCAGAAGTAACTTTTTTTTTTTTTTTTTTTTTTTTTTTTTTTTTGGCCTTGTTTACAAAGGAAGTCTGGGTGTTTTACAGTATGCCAGGAACCACTTCCTAACTCCCTTTGTGACAATTTGGACGCATTCAGACAGCTTAATCCAATCTACTTCTCTGCTCTGCTTCAATGGCAAAGTTGTACACAGTGCTGACACTGAGGAGAGGTACACAGGACAAGGCTAAGGCCCCTGTCTGAACACATCCTAACTGGCTGTATTTAGATTAGCTTAGTTTGGAAGCTGCATAGTGATGTTAACATGATGCTGCCTGAAAGCCTTTGTAAAAGATAATGTAAATAACTTAAATATGGTTCTTCACTGAAATGGCTGCTAACCTGGAGCCATTGGATGGTTGCAACATTCAACATTTTGGATATATTTAAATGTTATCACACTGGAAAAGACTACTGCATCACATTGTTTCAATAAAATCATATTAATCGGAGCCTTATAAAGTCAATAGCGTTCAGTCTTTTCTTCTGGACATCAGTTTGTGTCAGTTTGCATGGGAAAAGAGAAAAAGACAGTGAGATTCAAGTTCAGCAAAGTGCTGTATCTGTAATTCCTCATTTGCATGTTAGCTGAAATATGGCACAGTGCTGCCTGCAAAGGGTAACCATGCCTTTGCTGTAATCATGTAGCTAGCTCTCCTAAAACATAGAATTAAATGCAAAAAGAATTTAAATGCAAATGCTTTAATGATATGATATACAGAACTAGAGGGCTGAGCTAAATCTCTCTACTGCATTGCAACCACTAAAATGGAAAATCCTCATGTTCAACTAAGCATGATCATTAAGATGAGCAGTATAGATATGTGCTCAATTTTAATTTCCCAGAAGAAAAGTAATCAGTTGCACATTTTAACTCAGAAAGAAGTGATGCTTTTTGCTGTAAATTAACGAGGCTTGTTTCTGTTTTTCTGTGGCACGCTAAAAAGCCACTAATCATTCTACATGTAAATAGAGTTATAATGTTTATTTAATTCAATGAGATTTCTTTTGCACAAGAATAATCGTGCTTTTAATGTAATTCAGAGATCTTCAAAACTAATACTTAGGAACATGGCATTAGTGTGAATAAGTCACAGTAAGGAAAAATTGCAATTAACTACAGCTGTACTGTAGTAAGCAGGTCATGCTACATAACTGCATTTATTCTGTGTCAGTAATTGGATGGGAGTCCTGAAGTGAAAACTTGCTGATGTAGGAAATTCAGAGGATATCATACTTCCTCATAAGTCAATACTGAACCAATGAACCAACACAGAGGATGGCAGGAGTTGATGAGTTGAAGATAAGAAAAATCAAAGTCCTAATTCCTAGGGGTTATTTAAAACATCTGGCTTGTTTCTCTTTTTGTTTTTATTATCTTATGTACATAGGAAACTGCAGCTAAGTATTATATTGCCTTTGCTACTGTGCACTCTGTTGTATAGAATGTAATTTTAAATAGTTGTCCAATTAAATTAATTTTTGTTCAGAGTCCTTGTAATACTTCCAACTTATGCTCCACAAAATCTAGAAGTAAAAGCTATAGGATCTTTACCGGAGTCTTGAAAATGCAAAATACTCAAACTAAACTTGAATTTATCCAAAAAATTAACCATGGGTATGCATACATGTAAGTAAACAAATTTTAGTTCTTTAGGGTAATGCAGAGACTGTACTGATGGGATATAATCTTACTTCCTATATTAAAATTTAGGATGCTAGACGTATCTTAACTGAATATATTTGGAATAAAAATAGCCTGTTCCTTTCTCCCTTCTTCTGCTCCTGTCCCCCTCCTGTCCCGCAATTCCCTTCTCCCATTTCTCTAGAATTTTGACCAAATGTCACTTTCAGATGCCCAAACATATGTTTTTGGAAAAAAATCTCTTTGATGTACTGAATTTTAAATCCTTATTTTGCAGCATCAAGATGAACACTCCTCTGCATTCTTTCTGTTGCACTGCAGGGGCTCAGAAGGCTTTTCAGAGGCTTCTTCTAAGTCTACTGCATGGCTCATTACAAAGCTATAATTAGCCATGTGCCATGTTCCCAAGGGAATATTGAATGTTATCCTCATCTACCAAGTAATTAAGCTTCATGCCTAATAAATATTTTAAACTATTAAGTAATTATATGATAGGGGAAAGGAAAGTTAAGAAATGGCAGGAGTTGCCACCTCATGAACTTTAAAAGTATGAAGAGAGAACTGGGGCAACTCCATTTATAAGGGCCTTGTTTACAAAGGAATATATATATATAATATATATATATAATTTATATATAATATATATATAATTTATATATTTATAAGGTAGGAAGTGCTGCAATTGCGGTTTTGCTAGAACATGACACTTAGTCACAAAACTGACTAGTTGGGGCACTTTGTGCAATCAAGTGTTTGCAGGAGGTGTATACCCCCTTTTCTTCTCTGCTTCCACATTGCAATGTGGGTCCCCAGGAAGGCTCCCAGAAAGAGCAGTACAACAGAAGCAGCAAGAAAGGAAGTTTGAAACCCCTATCACTTGCCAATGTAATCCCTAGCATCCATACAATGCTCCTGGATCTGTGAATATATGTCATTTAGTATCTCACAGTATCATGAAACTCCACAGAGAATCTGCATTCCACTGAACAGCACTACTATGGGGTACTTACAGTTCAACCTGTCATGAAAGAAGGCATATACAAAATATTCTGTAGTAGTACAGTACATTCAATATTTTCCCTGTTTGAGTAATTATGCAAGAAGCTGAAAAGATACAAGTATTTCAATCAGTGATATCAATACATTCCCTACAAAGTGGTGTAAGAAGAACATCTCTAAGGATAACTTATCCCATCATTCTGTCATTCAACCAAATGAGCTTTTATATACTGCCATTTATGTAAGTAATTGCCTTCAACTTACTGCCGATAAGGATACCATTAAGAAAATGATTCATAAATAAAATTAAAACTATGAATCCATAGTAAATTAAGAAAATATATAGAAGATCTTGAGTTTCAAAAATTTAAGACATGTAAGTGCAGTTTTCTTAGAAGAGGGAGACATAGATGATTATTAAACTGGAAAATCCAATAAAGGTATTTACTGTGTATTCATGGATACTAGTGCTAACACTTGCTTGGATATTTGTCGCAGACTCATACCTGGGGCTCAGAGGTTTGGTTTCTGGTGATCTATCTGTGGTCTTTGGGCCTTATCCAAAAAAAGTACACTGAAGTCAACACGAAACTTTCCACATACACTTGCTTTAGGTTCAAAATACCTTGCTCCTAAAGCAGATTTTCCAGTTTTCCTTAATTTGGGTTTTCGTGTATCCACAATACTCATTCTCCACATCTGATCCCTCTTCAGTTCTACACTGGTTCCACTCTGGTAGGAATTAGCTCTATTACATATCATGTCATTTCTAATGTGTGCTTTTGTTTTGCAATGGCTCCTTTCATAAGGACTTTGAAAATTGATATAGACATCCAGCACTGATCACAACACAAGCATATGCTTAGAATAAGAAACACAACATGAATGTTTTGCAAGTTAAACAGTGTGAAGTTCCACTAAAGTCAGTGAACTGCGCTTTTTCATGCCAGGTTATGAGCTTCATTGTGAAGTGAACTTAAAATTCAAATTTAGCTTCAAACTACAAACTGCTCTTCCCCATGTTAAAACACATAACATTCCACTTTTGCCTTGATTTTTCCCATCCAAGCTCTAGAGGAGGTGGCACATACAACATTACTTGTATGAATGACATCTACAAGCTGGGGCTGTTATAAATTCAAACTGAATTACTGGAATCCATTCCTAAAATGGTTGCAGCCCAAATGGCTTGAACCCAGGGCAATTGTTGAATAAAAACTAGTGGAAAAAATCTCATCCTTAAAACAGATCCAGACAAGCAGTTTCAGGAGGAAAAGCATGTTTGAATTAATGTTAGTGCTCAGTTCAAACAAGACCGCACCCATGTTTAAATCTCTGATTTCTGTTTACAAGAGAACAAGGTGGCAGATGAAGGTTTGCTACTTGACATTCCAGAATATTTTTTTCCTTAGTAATTGTTTCAGTTAAGCAAAGAATGAACAGGCTCAAACAGAAGTGGAATAATATATTTTCTACTGTATCGGATGGGCATGAATGAATAATGCTTTTAACTCTGACATTCAAAAGAAAAGGCTAGAGAAACTCAGATGCATCAAGATAAGAAAATCAAAAGAAAAAAATAAATGATGTTTTCTAAATGGACTTTCCAAAAAAGACTCTAACTATGTTGACTTTCAAAACTACCAGCCTGTGACCAGGAAAGAAATATTATCCTCTGTGATAAAAGCAACTTCCGGAGAAAAATAAATAAATCTATGTGGTTGCGCATGAGCCATACTCAAAAACAGACGAGCAATATCCAGTGTAAGCTAAAAATATCAAGCACATTCTTTTAGGAGCCCAAGGAAAAAACTGTAAAAGGTATTCAAGTGCTTAAAAGTGGCACAAATATTTTCAAAAGTGTCCATAGGCATAGCTTCTGTTGGAGAAAATACAGACCACATGGAACACTACTCAGAAAAGAGCAGGTAAAGAATGTGCTTATTTATACCATCCAAAGGTGATGTCTTAGCCCCAGAACATCAATATTTAACCCTCTGCATAATAAAATGAACCTTTTGATAAAATGTTCCAAATGCACCAAAGTATTTATTTTTTCAATGCTATTGCAGCAAAAGTAACCTAGAATCCTATTTTGTGATTAGATTACTTTACATTAAGGCCTTGTCTCCACAGAACATATCATGATAAGCAAATTAAGGAGCTATGGAGGTCTTCAGAGTGGGGCTGACTTTTAATCACATCACTCAGGGCCTTGTCCAGATGAATTCTAAATGCTGCTTCAGCCTCATGGGTAACTGCTGTTCCAGAGCTTTACTCTCCCAGTGAGGAGCTTCTTCCTTATATTTAATTGTAACTGGCCTTCCTGCAACTCATAACTGCTGCCTCTCAACCCTTCAGAGCCTACATCTGAAATGGGCATGTTTTCTCTATAACCCCTTTACTGCCAAATTGTGCTGATGACTCACGTTCAGCTTATCATCAGGACCCTTCTGCAGAGCTGCTCCCCATCTTATGTTTCTGAATGGTGTTATTCCATCACAAGAGCCAGAATTCTGGTTTATCTTTGTGGCACTTCATGAGGTCACTATTGACCCACTCCTCTGTCCAGTCCAGGCCTCTTTGAATGAAAGTGCTGCTCTGTAGAGTATCAACTACTCTCCTTCCAGTCTGTGTTATCTGCAAACATGGTGAGGGTGCAATTCCTTTTCTTCACCCACATTGTATAATCCAGTCCCGTGTTACTGTTTATATCACCTAAATTAACTTGTTCTTCAACATTTCCCCTTATAACTGCTTGTGGGAATGCTGTTGCATTCACCTAACATTAGAATAAAAAGCAGCGTGGTAAAGAGAAACTTCTTAAAAAATCCTGGGCCAAATCCTTATCTTTTGTAAATTTCTCACATTTCTAATCAGCTTATATCAGAAGATCCAGGCTATTCATTCAAAATCAGAGTGCTGGTAATATATTTAAAAATCAGCATGTCATTTATTATAACTAGTTCTCAGTGCTGTGTGTATTAGCTCACTGTTGGCATAAGCATCTCCTCTAGGAGCACAAAGAACTGAACTACTTCTGCCTCACTGCTGAGTTAGAACAATCAAACAAAAACATGCCGAGTGTTTCTACGTTTACATATATGTGGTTTTGAAGAAAGAATTCCTATTATTTTAAAGGATTTATTACCAGTTGAGCCCTCCTAATCTCCAGATGCCTCTTAGGCTTAGAAAAATATGCATTTTTAGAAGAAAAAAAAAATATTATTTATAAGCCTTGAAACAGATTTCTTATGCAACAAGTAATCTAAAAAATACTCACAAGGGGAGCAAAGATAGGCAAACACTACCAAACATTAAAACCCCACCCTCCTGCAATCCTTGACCATTAGCAGAAACTTTCATGGCTGCCTCCCTTAATCTGACTCAAGGAGCTAATACCTTTTATGTGAGTTCACTTTTCATGATAAGAACATTCTCTACAGGAAACTTTCCTTGTAATAAGGAATCAGAGAACAGTGCCTTCTCCATGACATCTATGCTGGATCATTCAAAGTTCATAACAAACCCTGTTTCACAAAGAGGAGTTTGCTTCTAGTCAACTTGCAAGGGCTTTTAAAGAAATCTATCTCATGCAGATATACTGATCTTACTGCGACTAAGCAGACCAGGAAATCAGAGATATGATGTGTAAGAGATTTTAACTGCCTTAGGACAAGGCAAGATCACTTTCAAGTTTGACAGTTAATTGAAACCAATGATTTTAAGATTTCCTTTCACCAACACCACATCTATCCTCCTGTCCCTACCCATCACACCTAGGAGCTAGTTTACATTTGCAGTGGTGAGAACAAGGTAAGACTTTAGCCTGAGAAACTGATGGTAATAAAGCTATAATATTAGAACATTGACTCTGAAAATATTTTCTGAGATAAACCACTCTACAGTTTGGATAATACACAGGCTTAGCAGTGCTATCATCCTCACCATTTCTGCAGGCAAAATACAGCCCCTTCAAGAGTGAATTGGCTTTGCAGGATGAAAACAGAAGCTGGCAGCCCATTCTGCTTGGAGGGAGCACTTGCCTCCTGGAGATTTGTGAGCATTGAATCACACTTTTTAGAGAAAGTGAAACATAGCTTAAAAAAAGGTTAGAAATCTAACCTTACTGCTTACTTCCAGTATTCACAGCGTTGCCTCCAATATCTTAAGGATATCAAAAAATGCTAAATGGGTCCTCTACTAATGGACTGTGTATATATGTGTGCATGTGTGTCTAATCTCTGTCTGTTCCTGTGGAAACTTATAAACCCACGTACTCTTGGGCTGATGAAGTCCTGGGTCTTGCCCAACCTTGAAATCCACTGAATGTACAAGTCAGCAAACAAGTTACAATCTTCTTCTTCTGCCACAAGAGGAAATAATGACAAACTGCTTTTCTACCCAAAGCTACCTATTTCCAGCAATCCTTTAACACAAAAGAGTGGGACAGAGAAGAGAAGAGGCTGGCAAGTGAAGGCAACAGTTTAATCCTGTCACTCAACTCTGCATATGGTTTGAATGCATAGATGAACTGCTGTCTCTGTTTTTCCAGTAGTTATAATCCTTTTAAAATGTTGCTAATTTAATTGTTAAAAAAAAAAACAAACAAAACACACCTACCAATCCCTAATAAATGTAAGATGGTCTACAAAAGGGTCATTTGTAGACACACATGTTTAACATAGTGCAACAATCAGCAGATCGGTCTGGTCCCCTTATCGCTTTTCTGCTGCAGGTTTGAAGCAGACCTTGTTTATTGTTCTTTTGCAAACCTCTGTGAGATCTGAAGTGGTTGTGCTTCTTGAGCCATCAGGCACAGAGCTGCACCTGGGGTGAAGCAGACTGAGCAACTCTAATGTTAAACAAACAGCAGTCGCAGCTGAGGAGAGTGTATGCGTTATTGATAATGGCAGTCAGGATGTGCATGATCCATCCAAAGCAAACTATATGTTGTCTTAAAAAAGCAAGCTGGAGCTGCATTTGGTATTCAGACAAGCCTGATGTCTTTAAACAAAGATGCAATTTTTAAAAATACACAAACATATATATGTGTACATAAAAGAATCCTTTATAAGATGTGTCCAGATTAGTATCCTCCCAACTCCCTGCTCCTTCTTCTGGATTCATTATGCTTTTTATTATGGATCTCATACCTTGCTATATATCAGGCTTAAAACAGAACACTTTTGAGGCTGTCTTATCCTTACAATCAAATCCATACCATTTGTGGGGTAATCAAGCAACAAGCACATTGAACTACTTAAGGAATGTACAGCATTTCCAAAATATACAGTATGTTTAAGAATTCTATATATGATTTTGTTTTTGTTTGCTTTATGATATTTCTTCATTTCTTATAAAGTTATCATGTTAATAATACTATAAATTTATTTAAATATAAAACTTCCCCAAAGTCCAACATTGTTAATCACATATTTATTGTTGAAATCTCTCTTATTAATAATAATTAAAACAAAGGTACAAAAGCTTAATAATTTATTCAGTCCTGTCATTACTCAGGAAAAAAAATTAACTTTGTGAATTTTGCCTGAACATAACTTCAGGATTTGGCCTTTGGAAACAAAGCTCCCCTCTATAATATCTGCATTTCTCCAGCCACATTACTACTCATTGAGAGAGGTGGGTGCTACTGCAAAGTTATAGTACATTCTCATGTGATCATAGACCATACAGCCAAAAGGGGATGCTGAATGAGATAACAGACCTGTAACATAGTTCCATACATTAGAAGGATAATTGGAGCTTTTCTCTTTATTTTGTAATTCTCAGGTTATTCTAGGAGAGTTTTTTTTTTTTTTTTTTTTAAATATGATCTGCAACGAATAAGTTTCTATCTACCCAGTTTTTATTCCCAATACCCTGTAAAATCATCTAATACTAAAGGGTTTAATTGCTGTCTTTGTGAAACACCATTCTATCACACATTTTGGGGGTTTTGGGCTACTCCACTTCAGTTAAATTGCCTATGTAATATAATATATATATATATATATAAATATATATATATATATAGTATGTACAATTGCCTTGGGACTGGTACTATTTAATATATTTTTCAATGACATAGACTGTGGGATTGAGTGCACCCTCAGCAAGTTTGTCGATGACACCAAGTTGAGTGGTGCAGTTGATACAACAGAAGGAAGGGATGTCATCCAAAGGCACCCGGGCACCAAAAGGGACATGGACAATCTTGAGAAGTGGGCCCACATGAAATGAGGTTCGATAAATTCAAGTGCAAGGTGCTGCACCTTGGCTGGGGCATTTCAGACATGAGTACAGACTGGAAGAACTAATTGAGAACAGCCCTGCTGAGAAGGAGTTGGTGAGGACTTTCATCTGGTGGATGAAAAGCTTGAAATGAGCCAGCAGTGTGCACTTGCAGAAGGCCAACTGCATCCTGGGCTGCATAAAGGGAGAAGTGGCCAGCAGGTGGAGGGAGGGGATTGTGCCCCTTTGCTCTGCCCTTGTGAGACCCCACTTGGAGTACCGCATCCAGGTCTGGGGCCCCCAGCACAAGAAGGATGTGGACCCATTAAAGTGGGTTCAGAGGAGGGCCATGAAGAAGATCAGAGGGCTGGAGCACCTCTCCTATGAAGAAAGGCTGAGAGAGCTGGGGATGTTCGGCCAGGAGCAGAGAAGGCTCTGGGAAAACCTCACTGCAGCCTCTCAATACTTAAAGGAGGCTTATAAAAAAGATGGAGAGCAACTTTTTGCTCAGTCAGATAATGACAGGACAAGGGGGAATGGTTTTAAACTAAAAAAGGAAAGATTTAGATTAGAGGTTAGGAGGAAATTCTTCACTCATTGGAACAACTTGCCCAGAGCTGTGGATGCACCATCCCTGGAGGTGTTCAAGACTGGGTTGGATGAGGCCCTGGGGAACCTGATCTAGTGGGTTGCATCCCTGCCTATGGCAGGGGGTTGGAATTAGATGGTCTTTAAGGTTTCTTCCAACGTAAACCTTTGATTCTGTGATATACTGGTGCTTTCAAATAAAATATTATATATAGTGTTATTTTGCTTGTTTCATTGCTGTTACTTAACTTGGGCTTAGGAATACATCAGATGGTAAACAGACAGGACAAAGACTTGCAAAGCCATCAAGCACATATCATTCCTACCTCCAGTCTGGTCCTGTCCACATCCTTAGGCAATTTGACACGAACTCTGTTTGTTACAATAAGGGTTTCATAAGGATAAATCTGTTAAAAAGACAAGAACATATGAACTCCAGCCAAATCTGATTCTGATTTGTGGAAATGACAGTGTGGGGAACTTACTAATATTAATGGTACATACTTGCATCCTTATTTGACAAATATTTCACTGGGACAAAATTGACAAAATAAAATAAATAAAAAAAAAGAAGCACATGTAACCTTGCTAGGAAGTGCTGAATCTGATTGTTCTTCCAGTGTTGGAAAAGCCCTTCTTACCTTGTATTCTGCAAGAGAATGAGAATAGGTTCACAGTTTAGAATTTATAGGCTGCTTTTGAAGTCACCATTATGAACATATAGGTACATTAGTAATTTGTTATCCTACTACATTTCTCTTACAGTTTTCAATAGTTGTTGGATAACTGCATGCATTGTAAGCATTTGACCCCAATGGTCTCAATGCCTAAAACACTGAAGCAACAGTCCTTGAAATCAAAGGTTTATTACAGAAACTCCATCTCTTGATACCCCGTGAATATGGCAAAATTGGGAATTTCTCTTTATAAGAGGCTTTTGTGCAGAGTTAAGTCAGACTGTCATCCAAAAGTCCCGCCCATATTGTTCTTTACTGAAAACAGTTAAAATATATGGATTATTACAGGCATGTCATTTTGTGAACATACACAAAAATCATTAAGTTAATACAGTGTTCCAAGATGCCAACACCCTGCTCTTGGACTGACTGCAGTGGAAATAATGACAGCAATTGTTTTATTTTTTGGGGGAGTAGGGTGGGGTGCTCCTGCATCTAAATTAACACAAGAGTATTCTAGCTAGGCCAGTGTTGATAGATATGACTGCAGTATGCTCATCTATTCTCATATACATCAATGATTAAATGCTACTAAGACATCCAGCATGTTTCCATAGAAATATTTTTTTTTATGGTCAAAAAATTAAAATCAAAGATAAATCTACTTTTCAAAATTTACACTCTCCATTACTCAGACAAATATTTTTATCAACACAGAGGCATGAAGTGTAGCATTGGAGTAAGATTCTTTAAAAAACAAGATTAAGTGTCTTGGAAAAAAACACCCTACTCTTTCCCATCAGAAGCTGCATGTTCCTAAATTGCTCATCGCTTTTGAAAATTCTAACCCAATTTCCATATTAAGCATACAGTCCACTTAAACTGTAATAAAATAAATTAATGTAATGTAATTCTGCTTTTTGAATGCTGTACATCTTAGCCCTACTGTAGGACTAACAAGAAGCACAATGAACTTTATCTTTTTATCAGATACGGCTCAAAGAGTAATTAGCTTAAGTTTCTTCCTCTCTTTGACATGAGAACACCACCTGTTAAGCAAAGAGAATCATGGAGGCTGTTGCCATATATTCAGAATACTGGGATAAACTCAACATTGTTACATCACTTTGTGATGCAGGTGTCAGGCCTTTGTATTCAGTCAGATAAAAAGAAAATTCTCTGTGATGAACACGATACTGAGCTAGCTAGCTATCACTATCACATGAACCATGGGATGATATCAGAATAGTAACCCTTCTGGCAAGAAGTTAACAAACATCCTCAAAGGAAGAAAACATGAAGCGGAGTGGAAATGCTACTGCAATATACCTTTCATCCCCCAGCTTGCCTCCTGGTCTGTTTCGTATTGGCCCATATTTTCAGGCTGAAAGAGAAGAAAAAATGCAATGTAACAGCAAAATACACCATAAACCAACCCACACCACTCTGTGCACAATCAAAATACAGATCCTTATGAGACAGAAAGAGAGCAACATTTTTATTAGAAATTGACCTAATTGCTCTAAATGGGTATGCAGAGCACTCACAACACCCTTCAATCTACAGGAGCAAAGAAGGAGCTTTTCTTGTAGAAGTGGATGGAGTGTCAATAAGTGTACATCAAACTCTGAGGTAGTGCGGGTGCAGTGTACTGTCTACACTGTGAATTTCCATGGACCAATGAAAGATGGTGCTTGGGTGTCATCCAGGGAAGCAACTGCAAAGTCTTATCGGCCCATCTCACCCCTAAATCCTGTGGGTGTTTTTAAGCTCTGATTCTTAGCAATTTCCAATCAGGTTGAAAGGTGTCAGAAAGCCACCAGCCACTGTCATTTGAAGACCTGACATGAAGGTAAGCCTCCAATGCCTTTCCCTGCAATGCAGTGTTGTTATGACAGTCATCCCAGGAGACCTGATCACTTATGCTGCACTGAAACCTGTGTGTCTTATTCTGTTTTCTGCTTCACAACTGCAGATGCCACTAAGATCAGGGAGAACTGTCCATACGTGTCATAGCTTTGCTTGATCTATTGTCTTTTTCTTTGCTGGAAAATGCTATGATGATGACAGTTATTACAGGAGAAAGGCATTATTATTTTTTTTTTCCACTAGCATATACACCATGTGCATATCCAGGCTCAGAACAAACAGCAAGGCTCCTTATTGTTTGTTTTTGTTTTATTGCATTATGCACCAATGGGATAGTTGATTAAAAACAACATACCAAAAAAGCTGGTATGAATCTTCAGTCTAAACAGAGCACTTTCATTCTGAGAAGAATTTGATATAAAGGATTTGATCATTTTCAACTTTCCTGAAATTTTCAGAGATGAGGTTGCACCCCTTATATGGGACAAATGCTGCCATCTGCTGCTTTCCTATCACATTACATGACTTAAACCTGCAAAAGTACAGCAAACACTGCATCTATACTTTCTGATGGCTTTGTTTCCTCAACAGTGCAGAGGCTGTGAGCAAGTTGATCTTTTGCTTGGTCCAGGTTACTGGTAACAGTTATTCTGAAAAGTCAGAAAAAAAGCTATTGACTCTGAAATGGGGACAGGTTTATCCAAACATTTTCAAATTCATAAATCTAATTTTGTTAAGTCGTGTTGCCATTGGTTTCTTTAGAGAGGAATTCAAGCAGTCAGGTATTTGAAATATCACAGGCACAATTAGTCTTGTAATATTAACTCAAAAGGATGGACAGTAACTACAGAAAAAATCAGTTCAGCTGCTCTCTTACAATTACTTTCTTGTAGCTCCTACTAATAACCTATAGTTTAACTCATCACTGGAGAAGTTTAGGCCTGCTTATATACTTATGAAGCTTTCATATCTTTGTTTGGAGAAAAGAGGGAATTTGAATGAGGTCTTATCCATATAATTTAGACACAAATCAATCTTCAAAATGCAAGTGTATCTACGTATTCCCAATTTATCACCATTAACCATACTGTGTTTTTACCAAAAAATATGAGACATGAACTGAGAAGACAAAATATCGAATGCCAGAGAGAGAGAGACCACAGTATCAGTGATGGACTTTTCCTGAGGAATTACAAAAAGATACATAATAAAGAATTAGAAAATGAACTCCTAGTCTTAATCTGATCATAATTTTGTTATGTATTTTGCTTTCTAGGTTGCTTCCTGCCGTTCTCTCTGCCTTGCTCCCTCCTGCTTTATATAATGACTACATGTATATATATACACATACCAAGAAGGAAAAAAAAAATAAAAAAATAAAGTGGTTTAAGAAATGCAAAGGGTATGGGCTGCTCCACCTTTGCTCTAAGATCATTCCTTGCCTAATGAAAGGTTTAACCCATCCCATCATTAATTCAAGTTATACTGTGGTCTGTTAATATATGCAGCTTGTACATTTTGGACCTTGGTCCAAAGAAGAAGAATCAAGATTCCCAATGCTCATGCCACACCCAATCAAAACGAAAAGACTCAGTCTTACTCCTGCAGGCAGACAAACTGTAACCCTCATAAGGTATGAATCTGTCAGGCAGGGCTCATAGCCAAAAAACTGTGAAGTGTTACTGCTGTGTATATTTTTAACTAGTTGCCTATTTATGAAACGCTATTACATGGAGAATGCGTTTAAATGTATACCTACCTGATGCAAGCCGTTCCTTCCATAACCAGGTAGAGAAGCAGATTTAGAATATGGAAATCCTATAAAAGACATGATATATATATCATGATAATATTTTTTGTAAAGTCCTTTACAACTTAGTAGAACACAGAAATCAGGACAACAGCCAGAAACAGCAATTGCAAGGTAACTATGTATATTGTATTCATAGGATGAAATATAACTGAGTACTACTCATTTTAGAAGGATTAGTATCTTATCACTTAAGAGCAAACAATCAAACAAACAAACAAAAAAAACAGTCATTTTGAGTTCTTTAAAACTTACACTGCTTCAAGTGGAAAAAAAAACACAAACGTAAATGAAAGTATGGCAATGGAAAAAAGAAATAAGTGAGAGCATAAATACTGAATAGAAAGGTTCTGCATAGATTAAATTCACAAAGTGAAGTTACCAGTAACAGAGTAGATCTAATATGGTGAAAAAAAACTTTTAATATCTAGGCTAATAAGAAAGTTTGGGTGTTCTCTTTGTTGGTAAATGGACAAAAAGTGTTTTAGACTAGTTTGGTTTATAAAAATAATGCTGCATAGAAGTGGCAAGTTGAATCAGTTTAAATTCAACAGAAGATGAAGAAATGTGTCTGTAGTAAACGCTACTGATTTCAGTACAAGAAACTGATAAACTGAGGCAAAGAGTTAAGAGAAGTCACTTAGCTCAAAGAACTGAATGTACAAGTGTTCTTTCTGACAAAAATGCTAGCAATTTGTATCCAAAGGGGAATAAAGGAAGGGAATTCAGACCCAACTGGATTAATAAGTACCCTAAGGAGATTATTAGGAATAACCACATAGAAAGAAAAAACAAAAGATGGATCAGCAAAGAGCTCACAGTGTGCTGAGATAAAGTGAGAACTGCCAGGAGTCAAGCTGAGTTAAACATTGAAAATTATATTAAAACAAATAGCAAAAGGTTCTGCAGCTACACAAACAAAAAGAGAACAAGAAAAGAAGAAATGGGATCACTGGGAGTTATGCTGTGTCAGTACGCAAGATGAAACCTAGGTAGGACTCCAAGACTAAAGGATTATTTCACCTCAGCTTTTAGGAACAAATTTAGAGTATGGAGCAATGATAGAAAAAGCTAATACAATAAGGGTATGCAAATGAATCACAATTGTGACAGAAACATAATTCAAAGCACTCTGTACTTAAACAAGGGAGCCAATAAGCTCACAAAAGATTGGAAGTCCAATTGCTTATATCATTGGAGAACAGCAATTGCAGTTTTTGTGTTTGAGAAGGGAAAAAGGTAGTCAGAACTTTTTTGACAGAAAATCAATTATATTCATGTAGATTTTGATTGGTTTAACATAAAAGTTAGAGACAGCATCATAGTTCCGTGGTTGTTTTATTTGCTAAGAGAAACAACTTCCACGCAAAATAAATTTTATTGGATCTCATCTAATAAAATATCATCAAAATGTTCCATGTGTTGCCAAAGATGAAATCAAAGCTTCTGGAGAAGATGGAATTTATCAGAGGAATTTTAAGGTCAGTAGGGAAAAAATGAAATGTGAGAAATAGTGAAAACTGAGCAGTTCTCACTAGAGAGGGAAACGTCAGCATTAACTGGTGTGGAGTTGAAATTCCTTAATATTTTCACTAATAAACTGGACACCAAAAATAGTAATGGGCTAATAAACTTGGCTGTCTACACAGAAGTATAAAGAATTGCCAATATAGAGGAGGATTCCCCAATCATTAACTGGGAAAATCTTAATCATAAAAGTAATTGAAATGGGATGCAATTTAATAATTCATGGGAAAAATTGTACTTAGGGACTAATAAATATCCCAAACTTCTGCTATTTAAGCTCAGAGCTCATCATTTGGAAACAATGGAGACAGGCATAGTTATACAGCAACAAGGTGACCATTATAAATACACTTATTAACCTAAGTGTAAAAATGACAAAAGTTGGAAATGGCTGTCTTGATACCTTCAAGATATGGAAATAATTGTAGTGACAGGACATCATGGAAGGATGCTCTGTTCAGGTGGGTTAAATCAACTTCACTAGAACAATGGTCTACAGGATAACTGGGGCAATGAAAGCTCATCATATGAAAAATGGCTTTATGAAATTGACTTTTAATTTAGGAAAATTAAGACAAAAGTAAGAGATGTTTTAGAAATAAAATCTAACATCATGGAAGGAGTGGTATAAATTGTGAGCATATAAATTTGTTGGCATCTTGGCTACAGAGAAGGTGAGTGGGATTTGTTCTTTTGCCAAATTTGTCAGTTACAAGGGAAAAATACACTAAGGAAGAGATCATGGTTTGAAAACAAACACAATTAATTTTAGCACGTAGAAGCTCAGGAGTTGCCTCCCAGGCTGCCAGGACTGAGCCACATTTACAGGCACAAGCGACATCGTGTGGCTAGCTGGAAAAAACCCAAGAGGTGTATAAAGCTGGAAGAGCTCAGAACATACTAATAAGAAAAGAGACAGTGACTCCAGCTGGAAAAAACATTTCACCTAGTTTCTGTTTCCCATGAACTTATTTGTGAAGTTAAAAATGTTTTATTTTGCCTTTTTTTTTTTTTTTTTTTTTTAATAAAAAAATAACAGCAAAAGCCACCTACTGCTCATTATCACATCCAAATGCAGTTGTACTTTTATAGCAAATTTTCCCAAATTTTCTGGGGTAACTGATCAAGATACAGTAATCAGTCTCTCTAATTAGGCACTATCTGAACATCAGATACTCTCTGCATGGGCATGGATTCTGCTTTTTCCAATACGACATTCACTCTAACCTGGATATTCTGAGGCTGTTTTTCTGCACATCAGGTACACATTAACAGCAGGAGTTACACACCTTGTTAGATATTTAACTTCATAAATATGTGAAGTTAAAATAATGATTAATCATAGAATCATAGAATCATAGAATATCCTGAGTTGGAAGGGACCCTTAAGGATCATCAAGTCCAACTCTTGACACCGCACAGGTCTACCCAAAAGTTCAGACCATGTGACTAAGTGCACAGTCCAATCTCTTCTTAAATTCAGACAGGCTCGGTGCAGTGACCACTTCCCTGGGGAGCCTGTTCCAGTGTGCAACCACCCTCTCTGTGAAGAACCCCCTCCTGACGTCCAGCCTAAATTTCCCCTGCCTCAGCTTAACCCCGTTCCCGCGGGTCCTGTCACTAGTGTTAATGGAGAAAAGGTCTCCTGCCTCTCGACACCCCCTTACGAGGAAGTTGTAGACTGTGATGAGGTCTCCCCTCAGCCTCCTCTTCTCCAGGCTGAACAGGCCCAGTGACCTCAGCCGTTCTTCGTACGTCTTCCCCTCCAGGCCTTTCACCATCTTCGTAGCCCTCCTCTGGACACTTTCCAACAGTTTCATGTCCTTTTTATACTGTGGTGCCCAGAACTGCACACAGTACTCGAGGTGAGGCCGCACCAGCGCAGAGTAGAGCGGGACAATCACCTCCCTTGACCTACTAGCGATGCCGTGCTTGATGCACCCCAGGACACGATTCGCCCTCCTGGCTGCCAGGGCACACTGCTGGCTCATGTTCAACTTGCTGTCTACCACGACCCCCAGATCCCTCTCTTCTAGGCTGCTCTCCAGCGTCTCATCGCCCAGTCTGTACATGCAGCCAGGGTTTCCCCGTCCCAGGTGCAGGACCCGGCACTTGCTCTTATTGAACTTCATGCGGTTGGTGATCGCCCAGCTCTCCAACCTGTCCAGATCCCTCTGTAAGGCCTTTACGCCCTCATTTGAGTCCACAACTCCTCCAAGTTTGGTGTCATCAGCAAACTTGCTCAAAATACCTTCTATTCCTACATCCAGATCGTTTATAAAAATATTGAAAAGTACTGGCCCTAAAATGGAGCCTTGAGGGACCCCACTGGTGACCGCCCGCCAGCCTGACGCAGCCCCATTTACCATAACCCTTTGGGCCCTGCCCGTTAGCCAATTGCTCACCCATCGTATAATGTTTTTATTTAGCTGTATGGTGGACATTTTGTCCAGTAGGATCCTATGGGAAACCATGTCAAAAGCCTTGCTGAAGTCCAAAAAAATCACATCAGCTGGTTTCCCTTGGTAAACAATAAACTATAAAAAACCTATACGTATAGAAACAAGACACATTTATGCAGGTGGATGTAAGGAGATGCTGTCCCTGTCACTTAGTCTTCAACATGGCTGGACACAAGCAAGCTCCACTCCAGATACCTGCCAATTATACAAGCCTCATACATAAGTACTTTGATGTTAGATATATTCTTCTGGGAATGTAGCTAGAGTAATGTGACTAAATATCTTCTAGACCAGAATACCCTTCTTTGGTTTGCTCAGAGGCTAGATGAACGAATGCAGGGCTCTGCACAATGTTTGGACACATTTCCAGAGATTCACAGTCAGATGACTGCTAACCCTTCTATTCTGTATGTAACTGTTTGCACCAAGCCTGTATCTGAAAAGTTTATTCTCTTTGATACTCACTGGCAATGCCACAGAGACAGGGCTAAATGTCAGGTTAAAGATCTGGCCACTCTCAACCATAAGTGCAAAAGGGAGAAAAGCTACTGTTTAGGTGTTAATGAATTATAGATGTTAATAACTGTAAATAATAGATGTCCGGTGTGAGAAGTGATCAGACCTAGTTTTTTCTTGCTCAGGATTTTCTACAAAACATCTTGTGCACATGTATGCAATGTCTGGTGATGACTAAGGAATCAAATCCCTTCAGGTTAGACTAGTGAGACTGATGACCCAAAATAACCTTTCTTTTTTATCTTGTCACACCCTTGTGACAGGCTTTGTATCATCTGTTTTTCCTCTTTCTTGCATAGCTAAGCCATAATTTCCTTAATAGAAGTTGATGGAGCCAGCTATCACATTACCAAAATGCCCACAAGACTGACATCCTAGCCTTGCTGCCAGACATGCCTCACATTGGATACATTCTTTCGGAAAACTGCTTCCCCAGCTTTTTCACCCCAGATGACCTTCTACTGTTTTATGACATAAAGTGGAGGACACAGGGAGTGAAATGTCCAAGTTATCTGTTAAACTTTTAGTGATCCTTATGCTTTATCATGATACGGAAAAAATGGCTGTACTAATATTCAAAAGACATAATTTGTATCAAGGAGTAATTACCACAAGTCAAAAATATGCTTGATACTACTACCCTGTTTTGTTTTGTTTTGTTTTTAAATAGGTAGCGTACAGATAAGTGCTTTTATGTATTAATGAGGGGCAGGTTTTTGGTTAAGGAAATTCTCCTCTACAGAGAGATAATACAATTTCATTATATAAGCAATGCTTCTTACGGTATATAAGCACTGCAGCCAAGTCTGCAGTGACCATGAAATGGTAGAGTTTAGGATCCTGAGAGCAGCAAGGAGGGAGCACAGCAAGCTTGTTACCCTGGACTTTGTGAGAGCAGACTTTGCCCTGCAGGGATCTGCTTGGTAGAGTACTATGGGATAAAACCCTGGAGGGAAGAGGGGCCCAAGAAAGCTGGTTAATATTCAAGGATCACCTTCTTCAATCTCATGAGTGATGCATTCCAACAAAGACGTCAAGAAAAAATGCCAGGAGGCCTGCATTGATGAACAAGGAGCTCCTGGCCATAGTTGAGGCAGAGAAAGGAGGCCTACAGAGGGATGGGTAGCCTGGGAGGAATACAGAGAAATCATCCAAGCAGCCAGGGATCAGCTCAGGAAAGCTAAAGCCCTGTTAGACTTAAATGTGGCCAGAGACATCAAAGGCAACAAGAAAGGCTTGCAATAGCTGCATCCGTGTTTTGTAAAAGAAAGACTAGGGAAATTGCAAGCCCTCTTCAGAAGGAAATGGGAGACCTGGTTATCCAGAAGAGAAGAGAAGGCTGAGATACTCAACAGCCTTTTTTTGCCTCACTGGCAAGAGCTCTAGCCACGCTGCCCAAGTCACAGAAGGGGGCAAGCATTTGTGATCCTCAGGAAGTTCAATAAAGCCAAGAGCAAGGGCCTGCATATGGGTGGGGGAATCCCAAGCACAAATACAGGCTAAGTGGAGAATGGATTGAGAGCAACTCTGAGAAGGACTTGGGGATGTTGGTTGATGAGAAGCTTGGCGTAAACTGGCAATGTGTGCTTGCAGCCCAGAAAGCTAACCTGGGCTGCATCAAAATAAGTGTGGCCTGCAGGGTGAGGGAGGTGATTCTCCCCCTCTGCTCTGCTCTTGTGAGACCCCACCAGGAGGGGTGTGCCCCCAACATAAGGAGGACATCAACATATTAGAATCAGTCCAGAAGAGGGGCACAAAGATGATGAGAGGGCTGAAGCAGCTCTCCTATGAAGACAGGCTGAGGGCGTTGAGGTTTCTAAGCCTGGAGAAGAGAAGGCTCTGTGGAGACCTCATTGTGGTCTTCAAGTACCTAAGGTGGGCCTACAGAAAAACTAGGGAGGGACTCTTTGTCAGGGAGTGTAGTGATAGGACAAGGGGGAATGGATTTAAACTGAACGAGGGTCAATTTAGATTAGATAATAGGAAGAAATTCTTTGCTATGAGGGTGGTGAGGCACTGGCACAGGTTGCCCAGAGAAGCTGTGGATGCCCCATCCCTGAAAGTATTCAAGGCCAGGCTGGACAGGGCTTTGGGCAACCTGGTCTACTGGGATGCGACCCTGCTCATGGCAGAGGGGTTGGAACTAGATGATCTTTAAGGTGCCTTCCAACCCAAACAATTCTATGATTCTTTCATTAATAGAAAACTAAAAATAGTTTCAATATTGAAAACCAAAGGTACCGAATGCTTACAAGCCACATAGCTAAAACAACTGGAAAATACACATAACTATGATAGGGAAATGAAGCATAAAGCACTAGAGAACTATTTGGACACGCCTACAGCAGGGCCATCTTCCTTTGTCACATTCCTTCTTGCCCGCTATGACAGCCCCGAGATGCAGTACTCACGGGAGTATGTGGCAGTAGTACCCTCCTGTGTTCTCTGGAAGTTTTCTCTGTCAGTTCCGGGAGTAAGAGACAGGGACCGAGTTTCTGAATCTGGGGAATTAGTTCTGGTGTCCATATCCCCTTTCAGAATAAGCCAACTGGTCTTTAGCTGAAATGAATAAAAAACAATTAAATCAGCCAAGATTTAACATCCAAATGCACGTCCTACTTCACCAGCCTGGGAAGTCTTGCTAACTTGCATGTTTATACTCAGTACAGTCTGTACCAACATTTATCAAATTATAGAAATTGACTATATAACAGGATTCCACATTAGATGTCACAGCTACTGAAAACTTTTAACTTTCATCTGGGCTGAGGATAATTTCTCTGTTGCATAAGTTGTCCACTATGCCCCACTTTAGAAGATGTGCTATGTCACGTTCTTACAACTAACCTGTTATGACGTTTTTCTTGTATGTTAACACACACCCTAAGCAAAGGTCCAACAGCCTTAGCTGAATCACCAGTGTATGTATTGAGACTGAGTAAAAATCCACAAACTTATTGTTGCTAATCTTAATATCCTTATTTCTTTCTTTACTGAAAAATGTAAATTCTAAACACTCTGGGTGAGACATTATGCTTAATAAATATTCCTGAAACTGTCTTTTGTAAAGACCTAAAATCAGTAATGCTTATTTCAGTTATATAAAAGAATACCTTTAAACATAACCAGGTTTTATAGAACAGTTCCCTCAAGAAACTCAAGTAAACTACCACCTGTTGTTCTTTCTGGTCATTACCTTCTTACTGTCCTGATCCAAACTTCCATCCTCCCCTTCTGATCTTCTTGATGCTGGAAGATTAAAGTTAATTTTAAAAATTGAAAGAGATTACTTTTTGTTTTCTGTTTTGGCTGCGTTAATGTTCTAAATATTCTCAAAAGGGGAAAAAACAATACATAATGAATCTGAAGTTGGGCAGATAATTGGATGCGTAGCACTACGGTGTCACAGAACTAAACGTTTGGAAAAGATTATGTTAATACTAATTCTGTAGACATACAGTAAATGTAGAAAAACTAATCCTGATGGATTTTTAAACTATCTTCTAGGAAGAAGCTACTTCAGTGGAATGACAGGTGGTTAAAAAAAATACATCATAACTTAGGGACAGATCTATATAGTCACTGCACCAAGGAGCAAGTCATTTGCAAGCAAATCTCCATTATTCTTTGTTACCATGATCATGAAAGAACATATGTTTATATAGCTATATGGTGGTCTTGCACATTTGTGCCTCCTACGTTCTTCAGCATGTTAGGCAATGATGGCAAACAAAATAGGTACAAATTTAGTATTACCTCTTGATGATACCTGCAAGACAGGCTGTGTCAGTACAAGTGAGAGTGAAGGTAAGGTAAGGTGAGGTAGGTAAGGGCCAGGCGGTCCTGACCTTCACATAGCTGCACTCATCATTTCTTAGATAAAGTAAAAGAGGACTCTTAAATTCACAGGGTAACTCAATTTTTTAACTATATTGCTCTCTGTAATAATTTACTATCAAGAAATATTTATCTCTTGTTATATTATTCTGTAACCTGCCAACTTCCTGAGAAGAAAAAATGAAAATTGAAAACCTACAAGATAGTCACTGAATAGTTCCCAACCATTAAATATATTTTTCCTGGTATTCTCTACTAGAGTTCTGTATCAGAGACTGATTTATAACTCAGACAGAATTTTACAGAAATATTTTGTGCCAAATTTCATGCCATTTCAGATTACTTCCAAAAATCTGAATCTTTCTTGCCCTTGTATCACTCTATGTTGTGGGGAGAGTTTTAATGGTATAAAACTGGAGCAGTGCAATGTCTTAGTATAATTTTAAATCCATGAGAGCTTATAACAAGGGAATTGTCTGCAATATCTGAGTACAAGAGCAACAGAAGAATTCCATGCACAACGAGGCAGCCAGAAGAATATATTTATTAACAATACAAGTAGCATGAGAATACAAAAGTTAAGGAACAGATTAGATTGCTCAGAGACAGAGGTGAAGAGGAGATCAAGTTGCACCCTTAAAAGTCTGCAACACTCCCAGCTAGCTGGGAACAACTTTGCCCTCTCCAGTTCCCCAGCCAGCATGTTTGCAGAGGATCTGCCCTGCATCTAAACAACATAGTCAAAAGGCCACTACATTATCATTTCAGTGCTCTTCTGTTTCATTTTCTGGTGCCATTACACAGGTTGCATCTGGGCCTTAACTGGTTTTGTCAAGATAGTGATACTTGAAAAATTAAAAAATTTTACTTGTCATTTTGGAAATACCCATGTGAAAATATTTCAATGCTTTTTTTTTTTCTTTTTTTTTTTCCTTTTTTTCTTTTTTTTCCCTCTCAATATAATTAAACAAAAAAACAACATTGTGAAAAAAACTCTGTTTTCACAATTAGCTAATGGCATTCTGACCATGGCATTTTTCTGATATGGCAAGCTGTTTCTTTGAGAAAGAAATAATAGCAATTTGAACATAGCTTGTTGATTCATTAACAATGTGAAAGATGAAAAATTGAAGTGCCTACATTGCAAGAAGTTCTTGGACCTGATTTACTGGTATTTTGGGAGCATACCGTAAATCTCCAGTCAGCAAGCTGTTCCAGGTTATATGGATGGATCTCTTTCACACTCAAGAGAAATCCATGCAGAGAATTTGATGCATGTTTGCAAATTGATTTTGTTTCAAGACACTGATGCTTTTAAAGAATAAAAAATACATATATATTTTTTTTAAAAAGTGATATCCAAAGTGTTATTCAGAAATTCCAAACATCACATGCGATCGTCAAAATAGTTAAACACCCAAGTTTTACACAGAGGTCCAGAGGAGTCCAATGAAAATCAAAAGAGGCCTGCAAAGCTTGCCCCTCCCAAGTTCCTGACATTACTGGCAGATAAATCCAAGTGGCCTGAATTTCATCAGTATTGAGAACTAGCTTCTCCAATACAAGGGATACTTGGTTCTGTTGTGAACCCTGATGTGAACTACACCTTTCACTTAGATCAGTGCTAGCATTGCCGCAGAACAAACTTTTTTTTTTTTTTAACTTTGTATTATGTTCAAATGTTGTTGATATATCAATGCACAAAATAAACAAATAAATAAATAAAGACCATTCAGGCTCCAGCATGCTTTGATTTCTGACCCGATTTCAGACCTCTCAGCCTGACCAGCCTTGTATGAACCATTCTTCCACAAGCGTTTTTTTTGTTTTTTTTTTTTTTTTTTTCATTCTGCATTTAAGTGTTTATAATAGAAACACAGAAGCTGTAGCTATAGCAAATCTGTTGGGCACTGCTGTAACTGAAACCTCCCAAAGACAAATGTTTTGGAAGAGCTTCTTGCACTTTTTGTTTTAAAGAACATTTTTGTGCTTGTTTGTTCAAACTTGGTCTTTTCAGCGAAGGAATGTTCTCTGGCTCCCTTTCAGCATGCATTAGTTCAGTGTCCCTTTAGCTTGAGGAGTTGAATCATCAGTTGCTCATGTGTTCATGCTTTAGTAGAAAGATTTATAGAACTTCTGCTGGGAGTTCTTCCAGAACAAAAGGTAAATGCTACTTTTTTTTTTTTTTAAATGCAAGGAGAGTTCATTAATCCATTTTGTTTGTTTTTGAATTATAGTAAATTAAGTTTTGCTTCTCAGCAGAAACACAACTAGCACATATTTTCAACACATCTGCAATCCACACACTTAGAATATCTATAGTATATAAAAGAAGTTTAAAGTATAGATCCTCTTAATGTATAGTTTGCTGACTAGATAATTTCACTTTCCACTTCAGTGATTACTAGGAACAACTCCATTAAAGTTAGTGGACATACAGCAGTGCAAAATTGACAAAATCCAGACTTCAGCTGCATATCCAACTAACTGAAAACTGATATAAAAAGCCCTGTCCTGAAACAAAAAAAAAAAAAAAAAAAAAAGCTGCTCATTATAATCTTCTTTGCAAACCAAAAGTATCAGTAAAATTAAATGACACAGCCAGAATGGAAGAGCCATATCATCAGGTTGTGTAAATCGCTGAAGCTATGTTGATTTATATCAGAACAAGTTCTGACACTTATTTTGTAACTTTGCATTTGCTCTTTCCAAACACCACTGTAATATTCAACTTTTTCCTTTGTCAGTATTTTTTTTTTGCCCAGCTTTAGTACTTAACACTAATGATTTGTGCATCTAAAGAGAAGAAAGAATTGGACAGCTTGGGCAGCCTCTAAATTTCGTGGATGACACTAAATCAAGCACTACATCAAACAGATATTATCTTTTACCTTTGGAGGAAGCATTAGTTTGACCAAGATTAGGATAATGTGAGCAGAAAAAGTCTATCTAAAGTGCACTGAAACATCAGCAAGTCTGACTTTGCTCAAAACCAGATCAACCACAGAGGTTATCTAAATATTAATGATTTGAATGTGCAGTTACTTGAGCATGAAACACTTCAGTTACAGTGAATGTACACAGGGTGTTTCACCCAGCTGGGACATAACATTTGTCAATTTTGTTTCTACTAATACTGTATTGGATACAAACCAGAAGGTTAACCAAAACAGAAGTGTTGTTTTCCATGAAAGGTAGTATAAAAATTTTAACTACATAAAAATATTATTCTTTTCACTATGCTTATTGAGCATTTTAAAACAGCTAAAGCCCTCTGTTACCGCAACAGGAAGGTATTTAAAATGTATTATCCTTATTCTGATCATGAAGACAGTGATAAATCTGCAGTTTCCTAACCTTTCACTCATGGAAAGCTATCAACTATCAGTTAAAGTATGTGAAAACACATATGCATGGTTTTCTCACTCTTGTATGCAAAGTGGGAAGTCACCTCTGTGCAGAAAGTGTTGCAGGAGTTAGTAAAATGGGAGAAGTTGCTCCAACAGAGACCTGTCCTTGCCATTAAGAGTGATATAGCTATCTGTATTGCTTTCATCCCCTAAGTGCCTTAGGTACGGTTCGCAGTGTGATGAACATCCACTTCATTCTCTCACATCTTTCCAAGCAGGGGGGTAAATCATGGCTTTTGTTTTAGGGCAGATTCATATCATGCATTTCATTTTTATTTTTGCCTTTTTGTCTTTTGAGTACAGTAGCACCCCACTCATGATTCTTTTAAACAGAAATGTACTTCTGCACTTCTCAGGCATTCTATAACAGCATATGCCTTATATATTTGCTTCCAAAGATTAATAATGGAATTTAGCTCAGAAAAATGAATTCTGAATTACTAAGCCTGTATTATGAACAAAGATAATTGTCAAACATTACTGAGAACCCAAGTAGACACTGACACAAAGAAATTACAGTGATGGTAATAAGTGAAATATACAATAAAAATAATAATGGAAGAATGCAGACCTTATAATCCTGTATTTTTTTAATATTTACTAGAGTATCAATGCAGATCCTCAGTGGCATAAAGCATCATATATTTATTTCCATGGTTTGGAAACTCAGACAGCAACCTTGTTGCTTTGTCTATCAAATGGTTTCCAATCGTATCTTGCCAATGTTATCAGATACTGAATTTGTTTCTAACTGCCATGGTGTGATTACATTAGATCCCAATATTATACAGCTTGAAGAACTTGCAGATGAGAAGTAGGTATTTCAATTAGGTGTTGGACTCAATGATCCTTGTGGGCCAATTCCAGCTCAGGCTATTCTATGATTCTATAATATACACCAGTTCATAATATATATATATATATATATATATATTTTTTTTTCCCTCCAGCAATATAGAAGAGTTATTTACCAAAACTGGATATTCAAAGGCATGGTGTGAAAACAGGAGATCAATTTTCTATGTTTACACATTTTATACCATTATGTAAATAAGAAAACTGCTTTTAATATCTGCTCTAAATTACCAATACAAGTCAAAATATCTTTTTTGCAATAGAGAAAAGCAGACTGTACCATGCTGTTTGTAGATAGGAGGTTTCCTATAGATGTTATCTTTTACGCCAGTGTCTGAGGAAGAGGAAAGAGAAAGGAAAGAATAAAAGAGTAAGCAAGCAGTTCAGACTGTGCTGCTCTTGTCTCCTCTCAACAACACTAAAATGCAAACACTTGAGCAAAGACTGCTGATTATTTCATCGGTTTGTCATTCAGTTCTTATTACAAGAGAATGCAGCCTTACCCATCAACTTTATTTAAAACAGTGCCTACGCCTACCTAAATAGCATAATCCACTCTTAAGTCCCTTAAAATGTTTTCAGATATCTTGAGTGCTGCATTACCAATTTATATAGACAACAAAGAAACTGCATATACTCGTCATTATTTAAAATAAAATTAATATAATGGTAGAACAGACTACTATAAAACAGTCAAACTTGAAAAGGGACTGTTTCTCCATTAATTAGAAAGACAGATATATGGTCAGATATAGATGTTTATACTGGAAATTCTTATATATTCTAATATGAAATTCTATAGCTTGTCTACATATTGAAATGTATAGTTGGCCTTTCAGGAATTTTTGGAAAGCCCCCAAAACCACAGTCCAATGTTCCCATATCGTGTTGTAGAGATGTCAGATGTTACTTAGACCTACCGACCTGAGCAAATACAATTCCTAAGTACAGTGTGTTCATAGAAACACTAATCCCAGAAGCTAAACATAATTAAACAAAGTATACCATTGAGCTTAGCAGTCGGTGTGCTTAGCAGTCAAAAGCTAAGCAGTGTGAATATAAACGTAGTATGCTTGTAACTGAATGCAAACTTGAAAACAGCATAGTATGTATGCAAAGACACAGCCTCTGTGAGCTTCATGGAGGCCCAAAGTCTTTCACCAGTTTTCAAAGTCTGTATTTATGTGACTCTCTAGTTCAGAAAGTGAATGGATAAAGAAAAAAAGTAAAACAAAAAACCCCTGCAGCTAGGCTTCATAACATTTGCCATCATCTAATGCAAATTTTTATACCTAAGCACACAGTACTAACTCCTTTATTTATGAGACAGTTTACAGATTTTCACTCAGTAATTTTCTTCTTTTGAAGCTCTAAATTCACAAATTAATAGGAAAACAAACAAACAAACAACATTGAGAAGAGAATAAACAGGTGTCAGCAATTGAAGATCAAACACTAAGCAGTGAATGCCTACCTGGAATATGGAAATGTCTAGGAGCCTGCTGATAGACAGAAGATGAAGATTTGCTGTCTGAGTACATGGATAAGCTTGGAGTGCTCCGACCACTTTCACTGCCTCCAAGGGGAAGAGCAAAGAAAGCAGATAAAAGAAAAAAATGGAAGGCAAAGTAGAGTATTTCAAGCATAAAAGCTTGTTCAGAATGACTTGTTAATCCAACAGTTTTAAATAACTGGGAAACCATTTTCAACACAGTGAATTGGCTCAATCAACAAACATCTCATCAACAATTAATATCTGATAGATAATATCAGATTAAAATGCAGTCTTGCATCCTCTCTTTGAAACTAAAGCTCCTCTTTTAAAAACACCATAATGAACAAAATAAAAGGATGAGTGCATCCACAGTCTTGTAGTATGTTTTGCATAGTTAAGTGAATAACCTATCAATCAAGATTTTGAAAAGTTTAATGCTATGGCTCATAGCCTGCCCTTAAAACTAGTAATAAATTATTCAGTACTGTTCAAAATATCTCAAAGCAGGACTAGACCAAAAAACAGATGTTACAGTTAAGTCAAATGCTCCTACATGTATCAATTACAAAACTAGATGTTGATTTTTTTTAAATTGCAAACATTCCTCACAGATAACATGCCACAGCATTTTATATTTATGCAAAGTTGGATTAACAAGTCATAGATCTATAATGCCATAGTCACTTGACAAAATTTGAAGACGTATATAACATTGATCGGTATCCATTTTTCCACTTGTTTTGTCAAATACTCATTAAGTACCATTAATTTCCTCTTAGTTTATTTCCCTGAAGCACACTCTATGGCATTATAGTGCAGCTTGGCAAACAAAAAAGTAAAGCTCTACTTTTTTGGGACTTGTAAAATCCAATTAATTTATAGCACTTTTAAGCAACTGGAAGCCAAACATGACATTTATTCTAACATAAAAGGGCTGTTAATTTACTGTTATTATTTTAGTTCAGATGGAGCACAAAATTAATGGATAGTAATAATGAAATTATAGCAAGATTTTTTGGGGAAAGGAAGTGCAGCAGTTCAGAGCATTAGATCTATAACTGAGATCTGCCTACAGGGATTGGAAGTTTTATAACTATAAAACCACTGGATTGCCATAACTATCAAGGCTATGCCCACGGAGGGCATATCCACTGAACCCTTCCCAGATCTCTGTTGACTTGATGTATGATCGATGGTCTGTAACCAAACGCGGCCTGGACATGCACCACTGAAATCAATAGGGTAGTGCTACTGAGTTCAATGGGAGCAGAAGCAGGCCAGATGAAATCATGATGATACACTAAGTTATCCATTCTAAATTTTGTCTCTGTTATTTTCACATTTGGTGAAAAACTAAAATTGAAAACTATTTGGCTGTTAACACTGCACACTCAAGAACAGTGATTTCCTGTTGGAATAATGCCATGAAGTTGATCTGGAGCAACTCTCTTATGAAGAAAGTCTGAGAGAGCTGGGTCTGCTTCATTCAGAGGCTGGTTAAGCAGTCAAACAGGTTGCCCAGAGAAGTTCTGAATGCCCCATCCTTGGAGGTATTCATGGCAGGCTGGATGTGGCTTTGGGCAACCTGGGCCAGTGGGTGGCGTCTCTGTACATGAAAGAGGGGATGGAACCAGATGGTCTTTAAGGTCCCTTCCAACCCAAACCATTCCATGATTCTATGAAAATACAACTAGAACAGGTGAGAAATTGAAATTACAACTGTGGGTGGTGGTGGTGGCCTATGGTCTTTCCAAAAAGGAAGGGAAGAATTACAGAATTACTAAAAATCTGTTACACCACAATCAGTTTGTAGTCAAGTTGTCTTCAGACAAGGAACCAGACGGTTATTCAATTTCTTGATTCCCACTTTGCTCTTTGAAGGAAAGCAGTGGTGACAGGTTTTCACTATGCATTTATTAATTCCTTCTTTCTTTGCTGCTGGCTTCTGAGATGCTTGGCCATCCCTACTAAGCAGAAGAAGCCTCAATTTCACTCCAAATTTGAATGCAAAGAGCAGTGGTGGCTACTTACTTAAAGTAAATTTCCTGACAACTCCAACAACCTTAAAAATCTTCTAATGTCATTCATCCCAAAGTGATGTGATTGGAATTCCAAAGTGATTGGAATTTATTAATTTAAAAAGAAAAGGAAAGTTTTCAAGTGATTTTCACTGTGTATTTATTCGTCATTTACTTAAAAATTAGCATGTTATTAAAAGCATACATGTATTAATTAATATATAACCTACATGAAAAAACACTTCAGTGAACCCCAGTGACCCGCAGGTGCTGGCATTATACACCCATAGAGTCATTATTCTGGGATAGGGTGTCAGTAGCATATTCGGGGAGCCAGGAGGAAGCATTAATTAGGATGAATAAACTTGCAAGAAAACAGGAAGCAAGAACAAGTACCAGAAAACAACAAATCGCAAACTTCTCTGTGTAAGCATCACCTGAAAGGAGCATTTAGCAGAGCCATCACCTCTAATTTGCTTGAAAGGGAAGAATTATGGATGGAATGGGGGAAAAGTTTCTACTGGCAGCCCACTCATTCAAGTTGATGTATATTTAAAATATATTTAATATTCTGCCACTGATTTCGACAAACACAAAAGAATAGTTGCATTTCACATTATGCATATGAAAATAAGTATTTAATAATAAAGCAAAGTGGAGATATATGTAGGAAGTTCACATGTTGAAACTCCAGACACTCTTTTAATCTAGCCTATAATGAGTCTCTAAAATAAGACTCTGCCAAGAATTTGTCTCTTTCAAGGTTTGCCTTGTACACACTGAAGAACTTCAAATAAGGTCCCTGAGAAAATAAAACTACTGGACAGAGCAACTTTTCAAACTCTTGGTTTTGTCTTCTGCCACAAGCAGCTGCAGGATGTGATCTGATCTACTGGTCACTGTAGAGTGAAAAACCAGAATCACAAACTCTTCCCTGGATTTTGTTTAACTTGGAAAGAATCTGGAAAAGTTTACTTTGAACTTCAGCATCAACCACAAAACCCTTCTTGTGTCTTTTGGCTGTGGAGACGATAGGCTGCTCCTTTAACCTTGTGTATTTTTGTAGACAACTGACCAGAGCTCAAACCATGCTCCCTTTTTCATAGTGCTTAAGGGACTGTCAGGAAAAGTGCAATATTGCTTATACCTCCTTCCTTGTTGGCTTTTATCTTATTTGGTAGGATGAGAAATTCGATAACATGTTACATTAAGTGCTGTCTAAGTTTCCTGACTTGTGTTTGAACAACAAGCAGATACCACTGGCCAAATAAAGATGTCAAAGATTACCCCTGAAACTGGATTCTTCAACATCTATTGGCACATGGTGCATTAGGCTAGACAAAGTTTTTTGAAGTCTAATTACAAACTCTCTCCAAGTATTCAAAGCCAAATAACAAAGCTTTGGAAGCTGTGTTCCTACACTAGAAAGGCAAGATGCTTTCCACTGTGTTTCAAGTAAGCGTTTTTTCACTGGGGCTTAAGCACTGACTTTATGTTCCCTGACTCAATGCTCAATGACTCCATCAACTCAAGAGGAAGAGTTGTACCAAGCATAGGTACTCTGGAGATCACATACTATGATTCTGAAGGGCATGAACTGTGATGCTTTCTTGATGCAAGACTGTTACAGAATTTGTCTTGATGATATTTTGAAGACAAAAATTCTTAAAAAGGGGGGAAAAAAAAAACAACAAAAAACACTACAAGTAATTTATCTGCATGACAAAGAGCAGCTCATCCTATTACTCTTCGTGGAAGCTAGACTACTTCTACAGGAAGTGTACTGAAGAAAGAAGAGAAACTCGGTTATTTCTGTTGGAAAAATGATGAACCATGTAGCTTTTGGGAAGAACATGATACAAACTCAGTGAAATCAAAAGGAATATTTTGGCAGGTTTTATTTTTTCTTAAGGTAGTAAAAATTCTGTGAGCCAGAAGTTTAAAGAAATATTTTTATCATGATTGTGGACAGCTAGTTTTACAAAGATTAGTTCTATTATTACTAACTAGTGTATTATTTTCTGGATTTAATCAAAGCTTATTTATTTATTTGTTTATTTTAAAAATTAGTTTGATTTCACTTTTTAAAAGTTGAAATGGTAACAATAACCTTGGTCTGTATATGAAGCACAGAGTCCTACAACTCTATTCTTTCCACACTAACCACTTTGAAAAGAAAAAAAAACAAAAGTACAGCAACACCCTCAAAAGACTTATCCAGATAAGGAAAAAAATGCAGTCTTCAACTTAGAGAAAAGAATTCACAGAACTTGAAGAGGATAGGGCAAATCTTTCGACTCCTTTCAGGCTGAGACATTAACTCAGTGTAAAGCAGTGGTTAATCCATACAACCTCTGCAGGGCTCAGAACTACCTATAAAGAAGAATTATAAACATGCTTGCCTGCCTCGTAGGAGTGCTAAAAAGCATTATAAATTACTGCTTGCAAGATATTTTAGCTTCATGATAAAAAGTGTTGCAGAATTGCAAAATATTATAATTTTGATCACTCTACTAATAAATGTATGGGCAAAAACAGCTGCCACTTAAGGATTTCTTCCTCCAAACATCAGCAATAAGTAATTGCTGCTGCTCTGAGCAACAGCAGGTAGCATTGAACAGAAACTCATTTTAGCAAGAGTGCTGCTAAGCAACTGCAAGCCTTTGAATAAGAGCTTTCTGTGCAGTGAAATCAGGCAATGCAGCACAGTGATGAGCTTTTCTTACTCAGTAGATCAGGTTGGATAATATTGTCCAAATTTAGAGGATATAGAAAAAAAATGTTCAGGCAGTGTTTCAGGTGTGTCAGCCTTCCATGAATTGCAGGTGGGTGGGTGTGTTTGTGGATGGGGGAAGAAGCTTTGTAGGTAGACTTTAAAATGACAATTGGTTTAATCTCATCAGCTTTTTCTTCCAGAATTTTCTCTTAAGGATCACATTTGCAGCACTTAAGTCTAATTCTGTTCCTATTTGTGTTCATGAAATTCATCTGACTTTGAACAGAACTGTTTATGGATACATTAGAGACTAATCAAGATGCATTAGTTATTTTTTCCAAAGGCAATGAGCATCTGCAATTCATTTGAGTTTGTATGTCAGATCTATTTGTAAATCTGGTTCCTGCAGAGGGTCACTTCCTTTTCTGTAAAGGTTACAGTGACAAGAACAGTTTCCCTTTACTAAATAAAATGGTACATAAGAGCTGGGGAACAGGCACCGAAAATGTTTGCCATTCAAATCTCCTCCACACTCTTGTTGTTCCTGGAGAAGACAGAATCAGGGGAAGACACGTGGTAATTGAATGTCTTCTCTTTCTTCTGTTTAAGTAGCTAGCTAAAAGAACAGCATTTGCCTGAAAGGCTTACAGGTATTCCTCATTACTGTCTCCTGTCTGCAACATGGAGTTCATTAGCAGTTAATATCCAATGCAAAAAAAAAAAAAAAAATGTAATGGCAAGGAGACTAGTCTCAATTACTCTGCTTCAAAATACATGGCACAAATTATTTGCTAATCAGTGCAACTATATTGATTCAACCAGCTTATCTGGAAAGATTTCTGGTAATGCTGCAAATAATAATAATAATAATCTCTAAATGAAAGTTATAAGGTTAAATAACTGACTGTCTGATGTTGGATCAAACATACAAGCTTGTCGTAATACTTATTTAGCAACACCAAATTAGGGCAAACATAAACATAGTATCTTAGAACAAACAGGATTTAAAATTATTTCCCTCTCTCATTTTCGTCATAAAATCTATTTCCTCCGAAAAACAATAACACTCACTGAAAATAAATAAATAAATAAAACAACTCATACCCACTCATTTCTTAAAACTACACAATACGTCAAGAAAGCACTTGCAAAAAATTAAGACAAATTTTATCCAATTGGAAGCCATGCTTGCACAGACAAAAAAAGTGAAACACATCTGAATAAGTCTACAGTATCACAGCACGGTTTTGCATTCCTGGACCTTACCTTTGAAGAAAGGGATGTAATGATGTCTGAATGTAGATGTAGGGCTTGGGTGTTGGGGCAGGGAGATGCAGCTACTGGTACCAAGACTCTGAGTACCAGCTGGGGGCAACAGAGAGTAAGTGAAAATAAACTATTTAGTTCACTTACTGAAAGCCACAAATTACAATGCCATCCTTTTTTTTTTTTTCAGGAACATTTTCCTCCTGATGCTTAGAAAACATATATTTTATATGTAAGATTTCATCTTTCTCTGGTTATGTATAAAAACATCACAGTGTATGTGGCTGACCATGGACAAAGGATTTCAACAGAGAGTTATTGTATAAAACCTTGATAATGTAATGCATCAGAAAATATTCCAGAAAAGGAACCACAAAAAGCATAGCTGCACTCAGGGAATTTCTGCATATTAAAAAAGCTGCAAGAGGGAATGATATATGCTTATAATGGATCTAATGAAATGAAATGGGGAGTGCCTTGTCTGTGATGAGAACTGTTTTACAAGTGGGTCCAGTTCTCACTGCTGTCAGTGCATACTGGTAGGACTTAGTCCACAATGTACCAGGACACTCAAGTGCATGGCTAATTTAAGCACTTGAAGAAACGTCCTGGAGTTCTTTCAGCTCTGAAAGTCAGACATGTAATTAAATACTTCGAAAAATATTCTTAGAAGTCACTTTATTTGTTTGCTTTGTTGTAACAACCTCCTGATAACGTATTTGGAGGACGAATAGAGAACTATTAAAAATAACAATTATGATGACTAAATTTTCAGTGAAGCTGTATGACAGAATTAATTTGGAATTTCTTTCACCTTTGCTCCTTCCTTTAATATTGTGCAGCTAAGCTTAGGTATGACACAGCTGCCAGACCTTCAGCACAGACTAATCTTCCCTATCTCTAATAGATCTTTGATCCTCTATCTCATCTTCACTTTACCAAAGACTTTACATAGTACAAATAAACAATTCCTGTTTCTGTTACCCATACAATTTTTATTTCCACTGGAAAGATTAATAATTCAATTTTTTTTTTGTTCTAAACTAGTTTATAATTATAATGTATCCCCAATGAAATTGGTAGACACTGAGAAAACAATAGAAATTTTCTGAATTTCTGTGTTTTCAGTTCAGATGATGAAATGGAAAAAAATTAGAATGAATTTTGAGCAATTTGGTTGATCATTCTAAGGATAAAATTCTGCACAGTGTCCATTTTGTAATGGGCCTTAGTATGAGGCATCCATGTAAAGATCAAAAGAGGGTGATCCCTCCTCTTTGTGCACAAGAACATCAATAAACATTGCTGACAGCTTCTCTTCTAAAGCAATCTGGACTTCAAATCTAGTTGCCTCTTATTAGTGCCTCTAGTTGCTACTCTAGCTCTTGCACTGTGGTGAGGAGAGCCACCATGGATCATAAACCTGCAGTACAGAAGGGACACAAAATCACCTGAGCACCCTCTTGGCTTTGTGCACATTCACTGGTATTATGCCAAACCATGAAAGAGCTGTGGATTGAATGTGAGGAAGGATGGGACCAGGATTAAGTCTGTTATATCTTCTGTTTACAGATACATAAAATCAAGCTTTCTAGATGCTTGTTTTCTTTTTCTTAGATGTTTATACCTGAAGAATTTTCTCCTTCCTCCCCATGGGACAATCTGTTCATGATAAACAAAATACTATTCTGAACTACGCCTCCACCTAAAACACCTGTCTACTGGAGTCTACCCTGCCTACAACATGAGACAAATTAGGGGAAAAATCTAGAGAACTAATAGGGATGATTCTCAATTACCTGGTCTGCTGTAATGCTGAGGAGAATGGGACGTTGGAGTGTAGCGACCATAACCCAGTGAGCCAGCAGAGCTAGGACTTGATGTCCTGTACTGTTTGAAAGATCTGTCATCTTGGTCGCCCTGAGAGGAAGACAGAAAATATTTCATTAGGGAAGATAAATCACTTCCAAAGCAGGCAGAATATGCCATTTCACATGTTTCTGTGCTGTGTAGATGGAACTTGATGCTATTGTAATGCTCCATGCAATCCCAATGAAACAAGGTGGCTTTCAGCTGTAAGCACCTCAACTGCAGTATGACCAAAGGAGCTCTGGAACGGCCAAGTTTCACAGAATGGTCATGTTCACAGGAAAGGCAACACATACATGAATTTAAAATGACAGTATCATTTGACAAGAACATAATACTGTAGAAGTACTGTTTCAAGGCAGTATAATTTGTCAGTCTCTTCCACCTTATGTAAAAGTTTAACATACATGGGGGCAGGTGGAAGATGAGATCAGGTTAGCGCGATAGCACTATGGTCACTTTTTACCCACGTAGATGGCTGTAGAGTATAAGGGTCACAGACAACACAATATCAGCACTCGGCTTTACTGCATCACAGAAACTACTGTTATCTGCTATATAAATTGTCCCAGCACGCCATACTACAAGCAAAACATGGTCACTATTAGCTAGGTAATCTATAATACATACTCATATAAATAGCATTAGAATTAACACTGCAAAATTGTACAATATATAACCTATTTCCAAAAAAGCCTTGACTTCAGCTACTTAAAATCATGTACACCCATGCAAAGTCCCTCACTTTCTATAGCTAGTTAAATTACAGTTGTAATTTGCCCAGTGTCTTAACAGTAAAAACATCCAGTAATGAATTAGATAAGGAAATGACTTTCTGTCAACTAGCTACAAGAGCAAATTCAATTTTCTTGTTTAAGACAAGTGAGAAATGGCTTCAGTTAACTTCAGATTAGAGCAAATCAATGTAACCTAAAGATGCTCCCTTATGGAAAGTGCTATTCCAAAAAGTGCTACCCCCCTCCTATTCCAGTAGGAGTGAGTGAAGAGCATGCCATCCCATAGCAGGTGTTCGCCACTTATCATGAATCCTGGGATATCTTTAGGCATCTGTAATTCCCACTAGATAACTCATCATTTAAACACACTGAAGGTCCTAACTGACCCCATCATAATTTTCCAGATTCCTATCAGGACAACTAAATTATATCTGTTCATTCATCTTTAGATTCTTCCTGCCTGAAGTTTCCAATTTGGCTGCTCTGGGACTATCCTTGACACTGGGGATGTACAATGTCATCTCAGTCACCACTTTCTCTCCTCTGGCCAAAGTGTCCTCTGTTCCTTCCATGTCACCCCATACTCAGTGACATGGAAGTGACATACTCATTTTCGAAAATATTGAAGATCAGTTTTGCATACTAGGAAATAGCATTATTGCTTAAATATCCATTTCAAAGTCAGAAATACCTGAGAAAAGGAGAGCAACAACTGGCACCTTCCCAAGCATGCAGCATTATACAGGCATTCTGCCACCAACTCCCCCAAGGTCGGTTTGGAATGTTTCTCCATTTATGTAGCTATGTTATTTAATACTCATTCTAACCCAGTCAAAAAGAGTTATGCTGCAGTATAGCCACATCTCTGGAAAATCTTGGGATGATATTTTAATACCAAATGAGTGTTATCCAATGTTCTTTGAAGTTTTGGTTGTATGACACAGTGAACTTTTTTTTCTGATAAAACCCTCTCCAAAAAAACTGGTGACAAGTTTGCAGATGATGATACCTAAGCACTTGATCACAGACTCTTTAGAGGAAGACTGGAAACAGAAAAGCTGGATAACCTGGGATAACTTGTATGACATAGGTAACAGCAGCACTGACCTCCATACTAGTGCCATGTCTGCAATTTAACAGCATGACAACTAGCTCACTGATAGCTAATTGAAAGGAAATTATTGTAATCTTCCACAACACCAAGAGTTCATGTTGATTATTTCAGACCTTACCTTTTGTGTACTTTTGGTCTCTGTAATGAACAGTCATTCAAGTTCATGAAATCCAATATTAAATAAAACATGTTTTTATTTTTAATGTGTAAAATAAATTACATTTTGATTGGTTAAATTCTCTGTTTAACCAATATTCATGGTGAAAATTAATGAATTATAACTTTTAATGGAAATTGCAAGTTCTTCTCTACTACCAAAATTCTGCAACATAGTTCTCTTTACAGAAAATTGGAATAATGGAGAAATGAGCCAGGACTGTGATATTTGAGTTGATATCTGGGAAGTTATGTGAAATGCTTTTGCTGCCTATAATAAGGTGAAACAGTGACAGGCTTTTATCATTAATGTACATCAAGATACACTTAGAAGTTCAGGTATGTGCACGATTCAACAGTATATGTGTACAAACAATATAAATAGTTTAACTGGCTGTGGAATAAAAAGAAAAATAATAAATAAATACATAAATAAAAGAGAAAGCCATACCAAGCATTAATTCATATCAACTCATGCTGGCAGCTTTAAATGTTAAAATAAATCCTGTTTCCCAATGGAATTTATTCAGTAGAGCTTGTAGAAGTGACCACAATACAACCTTTATTTTGGAAAGCTGAAACATGGATGACAGTGGACATAGATGAATACAGATGACAATCCAGAAGCAGAGCACATATTCAACACAAGTAACACTGTTAAAAACAAATTATAAAACCCCATGCACTGCAGAGGCAGGAGGCAAACCCCACATTTCAGACGCTGCTGGTTATCAGTATGACCAGGTTTATGCATCACAAAATGGGTCAGAACAGGAGAACAAAGGCACTGGGGATTACCTCAGTAGGTGTTGGAGAGAGCAACTGAGGTGACTGCAAACAGCAACACACAACAAATTAGTGATACAAATTCATGCATGATGTTACTTGTGAGAAGAACTACTCTTAAAACATCAATATCCATGTATAACACATGATATAGTTAAGAAAAATAACTGTGAGGTAAATTAGAATATATTTTTTTAATTATTTTTCTTTGTTTTTAAACAACGTAAGAAGGAATAAGTTATAAAACCTTTCATAGACAGCTGTTCTTGATTTCATTACTACAAAATCCTGTGGCCTGGTGAGGCCAGACCTGTACCACAACGTACTGTTAGTAGAAAACCCACATTTAAAGCAGCTGCCTGAAGTACTACCAAAATCTGGATTATAATTCTGTTGCTCAGAGCTAGCTGCTTTAAGGGAAACAAAAATATTTGTACTATTTTATTTTTAATTAAATGTCATGTAATTCAATTATTTAGTGTTCACTCATTTTCCTTTCAAAATTAGTAAGTTTTAAGCTTGATTATCTGAGCACAACTCTACTGAAACTCCTGGAGCTGTATATATAGCCAGGATGCTGAAGTTTGAAAATCAGGATATTTTTTTTACCATGCTAAAATCAAGGATGTAAAATATTTAAAGCATCATGAAAATGTGCATGTTGGATTGAGAGTACAGCCCCAAATGCTCTTCCTAGTCTAGGCGTCTAGAAACCAGATCTTATTTTTTCTTTTTTAAGATATCACAGAGGTCTTAGTGACACAAATAGCTACATCAGCATAGACCTACCTAAGCAAACTTTAATCTAGTGCTACAAACACCGGGGAAAGAACAAATGCAACATGAAACTCAGTACATGCTTTAAAGCACGTCCATGAATGAAGGCAGAAAACTGGCTGGAAAGTCTGTGTTAAGACAGGTATCTTAATTGTTATTGGTAAGTAATATATCTAGCTTAAAGCTTGCTCAAATATATCTGTATGCTAGCAACCGTGGCTGAAGGGGACATGCACTCCTGAGCCTCTTTGGAAGCAAGCAAGAAAACAGCTGTTTTGTAGGCAAGTACTGGGCTGCTGGTCCCAAGTGAACCAATGTATCTCCTACTGCCCCAAGTGAAAAGACCCTTTTTTATGATGTGGTCCTTTTTATCATCTACAAAGGTATTTATCTTCCAAAAAGAGCAATGACTCCAGCTGTCCCAATAAACTTTTACTATAGCAGGATAACCACTTAGCTATACACTAAAAGCAGCAATACCCTCTTTGCTTTTTTTTTTTTTTTTTAAATTTATTTTAATTTATTTTATTTATTTTAAGAGCTCAGCTGCAATTGCCTTCTAACTCACTCCTAAAATTTCAGTGCTGAGGTTTCCAAAGTTTGCAGGCACTGAATCCCAGCCAAAAATGGGCTACCACCAAATCAGTCAGTTTCACTGCACCTCTGAGTGGCTGTCCCACCTGTGGCATCTCCAGATTTTGAGTGAAAACCATGGGGGTCAGATCACACCAGGGGTCCAGACAAAGCCTCGTACCTAGCTCAGCCACACAGACACCTACTCTGGCAAAGGACTGAAACTGCAGCAAGTGGCCAAGGATCTGCTGAAAGTGGATGGGAGAAACTCCCTCCAGCAGCAGCATATATTTTTGGTAGGTGAGATGCTTTTATAACCATCTCCTTGACACATGTGCAATGACTGAGTCTTCAGAAGAGCAGGGCAGAAAGTTGCAGAGCATATGCACCTCTGTCAAATCTAAATGTCACCTCTGAAAGGTCAGATGTGAATGGGCAGTTGAGGAAGGACACAAACATTAACAGCACCCACAAATTTTGACATAGAAAGGAAGTGTTTACACTGCATAGGTTCAGGGTGAGGCAGCAGCTTCCAGTTTTATGAATTCAGAAACCATTAAATACCATTTAAACTCTTTACCAGATATAATCTTAATTCTTTTAGCACTCATTATAATGGAGCTACTGTGGTTCAGCATTGTATGGGGAGGATTTGGAAGTGAGTCTGCAAGAACTAATATGTACTGCACTTTGCCTGAGAGTAGCACTGGAGACTTCAGTGGTACTGATTAAGCATAAAAGGCAATGGTGATAGCAAGACTGCGGCTATTATAAATAGTACTACTATTATTTCTAGTACTTATTTCTATCCATCCATTTACACCTATAGAGAAAAAAAGACTTCCATTCTAGACAGCATATAACTTATTAACCTACCTACTATACCTGAGAGCTTTAACTTGCAAAAAGCATCTAAAATTATAAAATATATTAGAAATTGAAACAAAAGGAAGATATGATTAGGGAAGAAAAATAAACTTGTATGACAGGAGTTATATACAAATATGCTTCACAAAAAAAAAAAAATAAAAAGGAAGAAGAAAGAATCAGAATTAATAAGATTATGTTAAATTAGATTTCATTACCACAAATTGTCTAACATTAGCTCTGCATATGAATAGATTGAAATGCATGTGTGACATGAGGATGAACTTTAGTAAGGGACAGTTGAAAGAAATTTGTGCATAGCAAAGTGATACCATTGTTGTGCTACCAAAATAACATAGTACACTTAAAAAAAATATCATGAAAGACATTTGGCTTTGCTTCTGATTTTTGCATTATAATTAGCAATGGCTCATGTTTCCTACCACATGCATGCAGAACTCCTCTCATAGAAAAACATATTTTAATTACATGTCATCTGTTTAAAAAATGATCACAGAAAGCAATTCTTTAATTTCCATGAGCTAAAAAGTGAAATGAAAGCCTCACTTGTATTTTTAGAAGGCTAAAATGCGTTGTGGGTGAATGCATGACATGACTCAACTAATTGAAGTTATAAAAGATATGTATTTTTTTAATTCTGCACATTTTAGTGTTCAGCAAATTTTAATGATGCACATTAAAATCTCAAATTTGTATTAAAAAAAATACCCATGTTTCAGTACCTCCCCGTAACTATGCCTGTCATCTGAAGAGTAACTGATATATGGAGAATAGGAGATCATATCTGGGCGGTCAATGTTATAGATGGCTTTATTTTTAGGAAGAGCAGCCAAATCCCTGTAGTCAAGAATTTCATCTCCAAGCTTTGCCTAAGAAAAGGAGGAAAGAAAGCAGTGAGAATAAGAAAGAATATGATCAGGATACAATCAGAAAAGGACAGATATATATAGATAGAAAAGTCATCATCATAATAATAGGCTTTTTCTTTGTGCAAATATAAGTATCTTATATTTACTACACAACACTAAATATTACTGTTGCTTTCTTATTATATACTGGTGCTTTCTCCTTTTCTTTTTCAATCACATTTAGCTAACAGGAGTAGCATGGCACAATTCCAGTTCCCTTGGTAATATCCCGCTTACTGTTAGCTGCACAAAGAGACATGTGGGACAGATATTGAAGTCTTTCTCAAGCAAAACACCCTTCATTTTAAAGTGGTTTTGGTGTGCAGGGTTCCCCTACCACAAGCAGTAGTGAATAATCAAATGTGTATTTCCAACATATACTCTCCAGACGCTGACAAACATTAGTCAGGTCTTTAATTTTTTCCATTCAGCTGTATCCCACAACTTCACCTCCTTTCCTGACTATTTCTAAGTAGTCCTTAATTACAGGTCACAAACCAGCAGATGATGGATTTGCACTGTGGTGGATTAGTTGGAAAATCACAGATGCCACTTAAATAAAGCTCATATACTTTCAGGAGACTCACACAACCAACAGAAGAAAAAAGCTTGCTCTTTCCCAGCTGTTTCACTCTTCATCCTCCTCTTGCTATCCTTATTCCAAAAGCATGATTATCAAAAGCCACATTTTCACAGATTATCCTTAGGATAATGGTAGCTTGCAGTAAAACTGTATCCAGCATGTATGTACTAGGCTTGTAGATATGATGACAAGCCAGCCACGCTGAGAGGAGAGAAATGGGAAGCAAAATTGTCTAATTCCTACCTCAGGCTTTACGGAATGATAAGTTCTTTGCTGGCAGCAAAATGATGACTGAATCACGCTTGTCTCTGAGAACTCACTGTTCTCAGTACAATCAGCTGTAAAACTGCAATAATGCTTTCCAAACGCAAAAGATATGAAAGTATCCAAGATTTATGTGTGCAGTGATTATCTCTTTTCTTACTATGAGATAATAAAAGTTCAACAGATTTTTCAGGAAAGTTTTCTTTTAGATTAATTATAAATACAGAAAAATTAGAAAGATTTAGATTAATTATAAATATAGAAGTTTGGCATGACAACTTTCATTTATCCCTTTCCCTAAAATAATGTATGAATTGTACATACATTAGCAACATGGAAAGGAAGAAGATTCTTCTTAACTAAGAAAATGGAATGAAGAGGTGGCAACCTCTAATGCAGGGACAGGTCATTCAAAGATCAGAAGCCTATCTGGCAGGTCTCTTCCAGGAAAAAAATGGGCAGAATTGTAGCTTACAAGGAAGACCAGGGAGGCTGTGATAATTTCTTTTTAAAGGTATTCAGGTTGTGCAGATTATTCTAGAGAAAACAAAAAAGTTCAAAATTGGGAATATGTGAATTACAGTAATTTTATCCCCTGTCTCTCTGTGTAGAAGTGCAATGTTGGATCCTCCCACAAAACTTCCAAAATATCAAGAGTAAAACTTACCTACTTACAAAATTCCTGTCACTCTAAATATCCAAATGTAAGCAAATTTGGATGAAAAAATGCCTTAGAGATATAGTTGCTTTCTAAACACTCCATTCTGCAAGCATTCAGCCTACATTTTCTATTTTATTTTTACCTACTTTCAAATACTTGAGTGGAATTTAAATATTCTAGAGATGACTCAAATTACAGCTAAGAGGCTTTATTCCATTTCTTCAATAATCTAGTATTTTGGATTCTGTTAAAAACAAGTTTTAAGTTTAGAGTATCTCTTTCATTTGGACTATGTACTTCTACAATTGTATAATAGCAAATATGTTTCTGTATGAAAATATAATGTGATTTATATTCCCAGTATAAGAATGTACAACACATCTTTGTAACCTAAACTAAACCTGGTTAGATATATATTTATCTGGTTAGATATATCTTTGTAGGGATAAAGCTCCTAAATATCCTTAGAATTTAGCTAAGTGTAAATAAAGACTTCTATTCAAGCTCTATTTAATGGCATGACTTAGAAATTTATTGATTTTATTGATTTTTAAGTGGTATTCAGTGACTCTGAAGGAATGTCTGCACTGGAGTAAATTTCAGTCTGTAAATTTCAGCCCAGTCATCTCTGAAATTAATGAAAAGATGACTGTTAACTTCAAAGGGAATTAGTCTATGCCCTCTCTCAGTGCAAGAAGACGCCACAGTCTATTACCAAGAAAAGAAAAAAAAAAAAGATATACAGCTTTAGTAAATGGTCTGCATGAACCACACTCAGGTTTAGTTAAAACATGCTTTCTTAATCTTTCCCTAGCTGACCAGTAAACCACAACCCAGAAGCACATCACCCCTGAGATGGTTCAGAACAATCATGTCACTCAGACTTGATGCCTTTGAAAGAATAAGTACCACAGAATCATGGTTCCTAAGTTTTAACTGTTTCTCAAAACGCTCTTTTGTCAAACACAGTTCTTCAAAGAGTTCAACAGCTGTTAAGGTACAGTTTCAATAATTATTTTAATTACACACATGCATGTTATTGCTGATGGTGCCTGTTGTGCATGTGCTTTACACTCTGCTCTGCCTTCCCTCACCTCTGTTAGCATTATAAATTTGGTAGACAGCTGGGTCTTTTTCATGGGTTATTTTCTAATAATAATAATAATAAAAGCTTTTCCTGGGTTATTTTCTAGCTGAAGATAGTCTCAAATCTGACTGATCATATCTCTGTGTACCAACTAGCACCAAAGAGGAGACAGGAGGACAGGGCTGGAGAGGAACAGGACCATGTGTAAGAAGGACTTTCCGTCAGTGGCAGCATAGATTTGGCTAAAACAGTCATGAAAGCACCCAAGACAAATTTTGAGCATGTCTGTATGTCATAAAAAACAGATGCAAAAGATAGCCGAAGGATCATTTGGATAACATATAAGTCCAAAAACATGTTTTTGATTCTTCTTAGTTTTCTGTTCCTAAAAGCTGAAATTGGATTTAATTGAACTCACAGCTTTCTGACAATTAAGCAGTCATATATGAGACAGATATAGCAAGAACTTGCACACCTCTGGGAAATCTCTTTTTTGTAATTGGCTCATATTTGCTTGAGAACTTTATTCTTTCATAGCCCCAGATGCCTCTAAAGGAGTATATTACAGTAACAAGCATTAGAGTTGTGTGCTAACTTAATGATATCCTTTGAAAAAAGCAGAAAAAGAAAATGGAGGTTTGTCCTTGACTGTTAACAGCCTATGAAGTACATTTAAAGTGATAATCACAGACACCAAGAAAGAGTACCATCTAATAAAAAAAAAAAAAAATCATTAAAAGTACATAAATCTTAGAAGAATGCTTATGATTTGTAAAAGCAATGGAGCAGCACATGGCTGAAGAGATGGAGACCATCTGGCCAAAGAAAATGTTTACGTGATAATAGTCTTTTACCACCATGAACTGTCTTCATAGCAGTCTTGGCAATGACATTTTTTTAAGTGGGAATATACCCTGGTATGCAAAAGCATGGAGTTTAACTGGAAGGAGAACTCAGAAACACTTATGGCCTTTCAGATAAGGGGCAATTCCTACACTAGTAGCTCATATAAAGGGTATATTGCTTTCAAAATTATTTCTATTTGAAGAAAGAAGACAAGTTGGCTTCAAGGCACGGTTTCACTTGTCTCTGTGCAGTAAATAAGAGTCCTTAACTTTAGCATAGCAACCTCTTTGACAGTCAATCACATCTCCAGCAATTCCCTCTAGTACTATTCAGTGACAATGACTTACCTGTCTGAGGACAAAGAAATCTTGGAAAGAACAAAGAATAGTCCTGAGAATACTGAAGACCTCACAGAGATGTTTATACAGATGCCACAATTCTGGATTTTTTTTCACCTATTGCTTACCAAGTGGTAGCTTTGAGACTTTGCTCATGAACAATATCTACAGCAATTATTACAAGTAAGGTACACCTGGTACTGAAAAAAATACTCAGCATAAGCTTTTATCATATTTGTGCAGTTATTTTAAACTCTCTGAGCTTTCCAGAGCTAGCACTTATTAGACCACAAACACATCAAAGGTCCTCTGAGGTTAGGGACTGGAATTTGTTGAGGCCTGAGTCCTGCAATCATACACAAGTGTTTTCATAAGCAATCAGAGGCAGCCTCAAAGGCTTGATTTAGACGTATAGTGTTCAAATCTAAGCTTGTAATCTACCTGTGGGCTGTACTGTTTACTTAAACTTTTCTTTTTAGAAAGTATTGTGGTATTTTGCTTGCTGTGGTACAAAACAGTTCTGGTGGTAATGTAAGTGCTATAAATACACCACAAAAAATAACAAGAAACTGCCAGAAGTCTGTTATGGTAAAGGCAGTATTCAAACATTTTAAATATGAGTAAGTAAATTCCATTTTAGAGGAATCACCAACTATAGTGGTTTGGAGACATTAACTTTACATACATGTTAAACTGTAGGAGGAAGCATGGGCTTTTTTCCACATCTCACAGAATGCATTTCACAGTAAAATACTTACATAGATCACACGGCTTGGGGAACCTGATGTACTTGAAGCAGGTACAGAAATAATACTCTCAGAGGAAGTCCTTGTTTCCTATGGCAGGAGAAGAGATGTGAAACAGAAGAAATAGGGAGACAGGTCAGAGACATTTCTTTTAATTTAATTTTTACCACTTAAAAATGGCATATTATATTTAGCTAAAAATGTACAAGCACATCAAAAACTTGCAAAAAATGTGCTTAATCCAACTGATAAATTTGAAAATGCAAAATGATTTTACATACAACTTGCTCTCCCCTCTTCCCTTCAGAAGAGAATGGCCTGGGGCATTCCTAGGCTGCCAGGACAGCCTTTGGACACTATCAGAGACATTACAGGAGCACTGCATCTGGTGTCACAAGGTGATTTATTTGCAATATTACTTATATTTGCAACTCTATGGTTGTAATGTCAAACCAATTCACGTTGCTACTGGAACGTGTCGTGGTAGTGTGTCATTCACTCAGAGCAAACAGCATGACATCCTGCAGAACATCCTGAATCAGATAACCAATAGCTTAGCTTTGCCCTCTCTGATTTTAAGAGATTTGTTTCAATATTCAGCTATTTTTTTTATGTTTTCAATCATTCTGGCATTCAGTGACAGATCATTATTGCTTTTGATAGATTCCTTTACGATGAAAAATATAATTACTGATAAATAACAAAAGGTTGTGAGAAACAATGATACTAACAATGAGTGAATAGATCTGACATTCTTAACTGAAGTTTAAACGAATCTTACTAAGAGTTTTATACCCTATTTTTACCCAGATATGTTAATGTATTGTAAAATATTTTTTCCCATCTATGGAGAAAACTGGCCCTGATTGGAAAAAATATGAATTTTGCCATTTGTTAAGAATGACTGTGATTTCCTATTTCACCAAATGCAGACAATTCTTATCTGGAGGTTACAATTGCTCAAAACCTTTTAGCATTATTAAGCTGTCAGGTCAAGGTAGCACCCTTCCTACTACTTGTCTTTTCTTGAAATATTTGCTAGCTTTTAGAAGCAATATGTAAATATACCTTATCTCAGAAGTGTCTGTATGGCAGGTACTAACACGACCTGAGGAAATGCCCATATTATTCAATTTGTTGGCAGAGAACCATAAAATGAATATGTAACACAGCAATCTCTTACCAAGTAGAGAAACAATGATCACTTAATAACATAGCATTTACAGATAGGGGTGAAACATTATTTGTAATCATTAAATGTTTTCACATGGAACAGAAAACTCTTTAATTATGAAGTAGCAAGAAAGAATGGCTAAAAGTAAAAATTCTATAAATCATACAAATATATCTATATATTCTTCATCAGTTTGATGAACTTTGACTTCTTCTGCCATTACCAGCTTTATCTCTTCTGTTTACTCATACTCCCCAAATTTTTCTTTTTGCTGTCACACTTTTTCACTTCTTCATCCCTTCCACTCCATCTCCAAAGTTTTGTAGTGTGCTGTTACTTACTCTTCCTACCTTTTTTACCTACTTTAGTTACATACTGTGCTTATATTGGTATAAATACATAGAGAGATGACTTTTTAAAAACAATACTCTTCACAGATTGACCAGAAGATTGCTCAACCAGTATATCCTATTCCCAGCTGTACTAGATATGCTGAAAAGTCCCTTACTACTCAATTTGAAAAAGCATCCTTTCTTCTTCTTATTTCTTGTTTGTTTGTTTGTTTAATTAATGAATATAATGATGAGGAAAAAAAGAAAAACAAAACAAAACAAATCAGGAAAACCCCAAAGAAAAGGAAAAATGACTAGGCTTGGAAAAATTATTTGAGTTTCATTCTGTTTTTTATTTGTACTTAGGCAAGCCTCCCACTGACTTTCAGATTCAGTTATCTTTCTCTGCTGCGGAAGGGGCAGACTCCCAGCACTCAGGTGATATGTGTCATGAATGACATGTGTCAGCCTCTACACAATATATTACAAGCATACTTTCTTTTCCTTGGTGGGGTAGAGACCGCCAGTATGAACCCAGTACAATAGTATCCACTGTTTGTCTTTGAAGGAGACAAAAAAAGGACTACTACGCTTTCAATAAAGTACACTGGGTTTCAGTCCTGCAATTTCAGTTACTCAGTCAGAATAATATCCTTAGAAAGCCTGATAATAGAAGCTGCGTAATGCTATTAGACTGAATCAGCAGCACTTATTAAACTGAAATATTTTGACAATATACTTCTTTTTTTTTTTTAATACTGAAACACTACTTACTTGGTATTCAGAGCCCGCCACAGAATACCAGAGCAATCACTTCCTAACACATGGGTACAAAAACTACAGCCAAGATCCTTCAGGGTAAGGCCCAAAAAAGATTTTTTCAAAACTGTAATTTAGTCAAAGTTGTACTTGCTAACACACCAGATTTGTAAACACTCTTTTTATAGTTGCTGCCTCCTGTTCTGACTTGTCCCATGTGACTTGTGTCCAAGCCTTCATGAATCAAAGCAAGGCTTTTTTGAACAGGATACCAAGGATACCACTTGGAGCATCAGAGAAAAGCAGAACCGAAAAGCTCCACAGTTGGCCTCTGCATTAAATGAGATAGCTGCATCTCAGTCCCACCACTTCAGAGAGATCATTTCCCCAGCTACAGATTAATTCTTCATTTCCTAAGGGCAGCTTATTCATCTGCTAACCTTGTAATTATTAAAGTTGCCAGAACAACCCCCTCTTCCCTTTGCACACAGACAGATGCACAAATCATCCAACTTAAGGAGGTACTTCAAGCCAGAGATTAAATTAAGTTGTGGCTGGCTTGCCAACATTTTACAAACAATAAAAAAGAAATTCCAAGGAGAATTGGTACTTTTTTTTTTTTTTTTGGTAAAAACAAATTAAGCGAACCTCCTCTGATCTTTTAAATGCTGAGCCACATAAAAAGAGAAAAGATCATGCACTGATTACATCATAATCAGACAAGTTAAAAAATAACTTGATTTCTTTATATTTTCATATTTTTTCCTATTCAGCTTATATATATATATAACTCTTAAGTCAGGATTCTCCTTTAATCACTAGTAAAAGCAGAATAAAAAACACTACTTTAACCAACTAGATTTCTGTCATTGAAGTTTAAAATTCACTAATTTTAATAAAAAATTCCAAATCTTTCCCTCTACACCTACTCAAAAAAAAAAAAAAAAAAAAAAAAAGGATAGGGAATAAAATGTAAAAAGTGTAAAAATAAGGTATTTTTACCTTGTTTTTTTCTTCAGCCTTGGCAGCTTGTCTACAAACTGGATGCCAGATGGATGTACCTGGAGAGTAAGTTTAAAGTTTTGCTTAATTAAGTTATCAAATAAGAGGCTTTTATAAAATACAGCATGCTAACTGATTTGACTGCCATCACAATTTTGTGGATAGTTTCAAAGCTAAAAAATGACAACAGCTCAGTATCAGTAAAACTGGCCACATACATTTTAAAGACTTGGTGCATTTTAGAAAGCTACATGGACTTCAATAAGTGAAATTAACATCAAAACCTGTGTCCTAAGAGGCATTATATGGGATCTCTGGAACTCCTCCAGCCTGACCTCCTGTTCACAGCAGGTCACATTTCAGAAAGCAGCTCAGGGCTGTGGCCAGTTGGGTTCTGACCATCTCCAAGGATGGAGATCCACAGTACTCCTGGACAACATTTTCCACTCTCATGGTAATTTTGTATTTCCTTATATGTACTCAGAATTTCCTGTTCTCTATTCTTGTAATAGGTTGGCCCAGGTCATATTAAGGAGAACCTAGTGATGGAATGGAATGTCACTGTGGCATTTAAAACTAGCTGAAAATCCAGTCTTTTTTTTTTTTCCCTAAATTCTTCATTGTACTGACCTTGCACTATGTGTTTGTGTCATATAAATTAAATATTAAAGAACTTCTTTAATTTAGGGGAATGTTCACCCTCAAGAAACAGAAAATACACAAATGAACCAATTCTATACTGCATATATGTGTTGAATAGAGGACTACAAACTCCAGAGATGTAAGTCAACAGAAGTGTGAAAAAGAAACTTAATGGTTTTGAATTTGTCAGAAAGAAAAAGAAATCTTTTAAGACTTCAACATAACATTCAGTACTCATTGTGTTCAATGTTCAGAGGAGTGGAATATGTGTACTTATTTAAAATAAAGAATTACATTCAAATTTTAATAGCAAAAAGGAACTGTTATGTTTATGTCAGGCTGACATAGGACAAGACACAAGCTAAAGCATTTCTCCACACATATAAATAATATCAGTGCACTACAAGTTCTTTCTGAGTAACTGGGAAGTTGAGAATTTCTGTTATAAAGGTTTAGTGTTTAGACTGGGTGGAGAGCACCAAGAGGATTTATAGGAAATGTTTTGTTTTCACAGCAATTTGATAATTTTCCAGCAGATAGTTTGATAGCAGTTTCACCAGTAGATTTTGGAAACAAGATAGAAACAGAAAGTCTATTTCCCAGAAGACAGATGGAGATCATCAGAATTCAATTCACAAGAATAATCCAGATGAACCCAGACTCAAACAGTAAAAGATTATCTGCAAGTCCAGACTGGATAAATTAAGTTTAATAAGTTACTGAAGTTTTCTAGGGACTGAACCACTAAGAAATGGTTTTATAGCACCTTCAAATTCAGTGCTAATTTATGCTCCAATTATGAATGGGTCTGAGCTCACCAACTGAAAGAGTTTGTCTCAAATGGCACATAATTTGATGTAAATCTTCCAAGTGGTTCTAAATAGTAATTAGATCAATTTTTTTGAATTACTTACTCCTGTCTGTGGTCACATGAAATAGGCTAGGGAACTTTTCATATAGAACAAAAAGTCATTTCACCCAAAAGTCATCTGCTGGATCTACTGAAGACTCAATTTCTGCTAAGGCACATGCTTAAAGTTCTTAAGGGAACTTTATGTGTGTTTATTAAGAGGACAAAGAACATGTTATAAACCCCTAGGATTTTTTTAATTATCTAACTCATCAGGTCAGGCAGTTCAAATAACTAATCACAGATCTTTCACAAAGTTAACACTTAACAAAGTTAAGTTTTTCATTTAAGTTTCTAATGGAAACTCCTTTTTACATGAAGTAATAAAGTGTATGATAACAAGTTGGTAGGAATGTTTCATGTATCAGGAAATAAAGTGAGTAAGATGGGTCTAAGTTAGTAGGACAAGAGCATAGTTTTTTAGCTATTGAACTGTAAATCTGGACAGAAATTAATATCAATCCTTACAACAAACTAAACTTAAAAAGATTCACTGCAAGGCAATTTCAGATGGTTTGAAATCTAGAAACAAATCTGCAGTTTGGTATCTTTTTTTAAAAGTATTGATTTCCCAGGGGATTTTAGCATTGCTAAGCTACTTTGCAATTGGAAAAACCACAGCATTTTCTGGCTCCTGAGAGAGAATGCATGAGCACAGACAAGGATCATTATGTCCTTTAACGAGATAGTTCTTGTTGTAAACCAAAGTGACAATAAAATTGTAATTTTGAATAACATACTAAATTATAATTAGATCTTACTGAGACCACTGTTTTGTTTTAAAGTCAAACTTTTCCAGCTTAAAGAATGATTTCTAAGTACACTTCTAGAAAACTGTGGACAATTGCATAAGTTGTAATGCAATGGGCAAGGATGTGATTTTGGAATAATACACCAACCTTGCAGTTCCCACATCCTACTGAGCTTCTCTTCTCTATTTTGTTTCGAAAACATAGGCCCTGTCAAAAATGCAGGCAAAAGCCTTCATTTTCTCTGGTGACTGACCCTCTATTTAACTGTGTACACAGCTTTTCTCTTTGATCAATTTAGTACAGCCAAAATTTGCTACTTCTGAAATGCAGATTTTAGCTTATATCTATGTTTATTATCATTATTATTATTGAATAATTTACAGACCAAGTCTTTCCTATTACCGCTGAAATTCCCTGACAAGAAACACTGAATTTCTTCTGTGCAAGCTCCTGGCTGTCTCCAGTACAGGCACTGTCTGGTATAGGCTTCAGATCCATGGCATCATCATCACCATTCTCAGAGGTTACCCTGAGAATGTCAGGCCTGACTAAGAATTCAGGTAAGGTTCTATAGGCTTTCTCCTTGTATGTAAATGAACAGTGGGTGCAGAATTGGTGTTACATCTTCAATGGTAGCTTTAAGAAACCTACTGTCCTGCATGTATGTAAACTTTTATGTGGAAGTCTTATCACTGCAGAAAAGTCACATTTTCTAGTAAATGGAAAGGTTCATAATCTTCACTGTCAAGCACTTCCATCTGCATGAAAAAAAAACAACCTGCTACCACTCATTCTTCCTGTGATTGCCACTTGCCCTGTGATTTAAATCAAGAGAGAAGTAACAGTGAATAAGAATAAATAAGTTTTCCTGCTGTTGCTTTTGCTTTTCCTTAGCCTACATGTTGCATTCTCCACTTTCTTTGGTAGTTATGAAGAATATGCACAATACAGCTCAGCCATGTGAGCATGCTGCCTAATATAACTGTTGTTTTTTTGTTGTTGTTGTTTGTTTGTTTTTGTTGTTGTTGTTTGCTTGCTTTTTTGTTTGTTTGTTTGTTTTTACCTTGAAGATACATTTCTTCTCCTTCTGCAAACATCTGACTGCACCTGACACATCGTGCGCAAGTTGGGTGATAATGTTTTTCTCCCGCCTGTTTGGGAAAAAAAAATGTACAATTGAGTAAGTATACTGACCGGTTTTGTAGCTTCATTATGAGAAGGGCTTTCTTCACAATCTAGAATGTTTAATTACAGTAAATTAGTTAATAGAGTTAATTAGTTCAACAGTCTTCTAAAGTCTCAATGCTTATTTTTGATTTTTGGTTACAGACACTTCATAAAATGAAATTGTGGTTTTCCCTAAAATAAATAAATAAATAAAAATAAATAAAAGTTAACATGCACTAGTTAGGTTTGTGAATTTATGAAACAGAAACACTTCAATATAGAGAACACTTTTTCCTGTGAATAATCATACTTTGCACCAAATGCAAGGTAGCTTAGGATTTACCTGCACAAGGCAGGTGGGAGGTCATGGATTGAGCATGGATTTGCAATTCACTGTATGCTCCTCACAACCCCCCTACACTCTTAATGCTTATCAAGAACCATCTTGTGCAACGAATGTTTGTATCTGCTTTGAAAGTGAAGTGTCTTGCAGGTAACAGGTACTGAAGTTGATCCATGAGAGTTGATCCAGAGCTTACACTTCCAGATACTATGCACTAACTTCCTCACACAGATAAACCAGGAGTTTTGCCAAGTAATCTTTGTAATTTAATACCACTGTTTTCATTTATTGGAATGAGAACAGAAAATTGCTTAGAAAAGTTTAGTAGGTCATCAATTTTCATAAGTTTCAATTTCCAGTTATTTTACAACCCCATTAATTTCAACTGTTTCACCACTCACTTCAGTGTGTTTTTCAAGAGGGGACACAGAACAAAAGAAAGAAAAAAGAAAAGAAAAAATCCACACACACACACAAAAAACAACAACAACAACAACAACAACAAAAACAAAACAAACAAACAAAAAAAAAACAACAAAAAACAACAACAACAACAAAACAGGAACAAGAGATTTATGCAGCACACTTTTTGGTAGCTTGGTAAGTTTTTTGCTAAAAAAAGCTTGGTAGCTTTGTTAACTTTTTGGCCAAAATTCAGTTCTATGGTCAACTGTGGGAAACCTTGTTAGCTCTGGTTCCTGTTTGCAAGGACAGCAGCAACCCAAGGCAATGAGCCAGTGACAAAAACAGCATCCAGGGAGTTGTGCTCTTCCAAGTAAGCAAAGTGGGCAAGTGACATCCCTTACTTTCCCATCTCCCCAAACATACCCCCGACACCATCTTTCAGATGACACTCACAAAACAGAAATGTTAAAACAATGAACTGTGAAACATTCTCCCTATGTGAATATATCCCTATGTGTATGTGTGTACACATACACATGACAATAGAATGGTTTAGGTTGGAAGAGACCTCTGAAGGTCAACTGGTCCAGCTCCCATGTTTAAGCATGGTCACCAAGAGCAGGTTGCTCAGGCCTGTGTCCAGGTAGCTTTTGAATATCTCCAAACAGGGAGACTCCACAAACTCTGTGGGCACCTCATGCCAGTGCTCGGTCACCTGTACAGTGAATACTTTCTGATGTTTAGAGGAAACGTCTTGTGTTCCTGTTTGTGCCCATTGCCTCTTGTCCTAGCATCAGATACCACTGAAAATAGCCTCACTTTGTCCCTACTACACCCTCCTTTCAGGTATACAACCCTCTATGCACAGTTCTCACCCACAACTCATGTGGTCTCTACATATAACAGATTCCTGTTAGGTTCAACAACCCAAAGCCAGCTCTTGCATATGCTCCAAGCAGCCCTTGCTCTTCAAAACCCCTATGGAAACAAAAGCCAGATCTTGTCCTCTTTGACCCTGCATTATTCAGAATGGCTCATGGTTTTTGAGGTCAATGTGGCTTCCATTATGAAAAAAAAAACACACAAAAAACCAACAAAAAAAACCACCACAGGAGACCAAGTAATTCTAAAGCTGAGTCTGACTCCAATAGAAGTTCTCAATGAAGTAAAAATATGCAAATGTAGACTATGTTGCCTGTTAACCTGGAGGAGGTTGAAAGGGCTACTAGAATTCTGTGTACGTTTAACAAATTACTAGTACTGTCCCACTATCTTCATCATCTAAATATGCTCCCAAAGCACTGTACCTTCTGTTAAGCTAGAAATTTTACACTATTACTACAGAAATGGCTTGTCAATCTTTTTCACTAAATGAATGTCAAAGCCTCCAGAGGTTTTTATGCTGAAGAACATTATCTAGGTCTAGGGGCTATTTGCCATTTGCTGTTTGAAATATGGGAGCATAATTTAGGTTAAAAAATCTTGTTTCTACTTCATAGAACCACAGAATCATAGAATGATTTGAGTTGGAAGGGGTCTTAAAGATCATATAGTTCCAGGCCTCCTGCCATGGGCAGGAACATCTTCCACTAGATCAACTTGATCAAACTTAACCAATGTAAAGTTCATGCACACCTGAAAACTTGTTCCTATTTTTGAAACCATTGTGGTGTAAATGCCTGAAGTATGATGATAGTGGTTGTAGGCAAAATCCTAACTCCCCTATTCCCACCTGGAGTGAATTGGTACAAGACATAGATAAGTACGGACACCGAATGGGCTGGATTAATTCATCCAGTATTAAATCCCAAGACCACTCGGCAGGTCCACCGAATCCACACTCAAAATCCCAGATACCCCAAATTCAAAGAGAGATTCAAACCTAATAGGGAATGGAGTGAGTTGTGGTGTCGGCAAAAAAACTCTTATCCCCGGGGAGGGCAGTGAGCCACCCTGCTCAGCGGGTATTAGCAATTCAATGGCTCTCTAATGAACACTCTGACCCTATCATTGCCATTCCTGTTGAACCCCCCAGAAATATTGGTAAATTTTCTTATTGATACCAGGACCCAAATGTCAGTAATTACACATGAGACAGCACAAACCCTGAGCATAACACAAACCCTGAGCAGGGGTGGTCAACACAGGGTTAAATTCACGGGAATCAATGGTGTGGAAAAACAATGTCCCACTGCAAAAATTTCACTCTGGTTGCCAGAGGAACAAAAATTAACCAGGATAGAAGTACTAGTTGGTGCTGCATATACTAATATTTTAGGATTTGACATACTGCATGGTTGTACGTGGAAGCTCCCTGATGGAACTGTGTGGAGTTTCGCGACACATCAAAGGGATTCAGGCACTGTGAGACTGAGCCTGTTACAAACATCCATACCCTTATCCCCTGCTAAAATCATTAATGATCGGCAATATCTGTTGTCAGCAGCAGCACTTATGGGGATTGACTGGGTGGTAACAGAATTGGAAAAAAGAGACATTATTAAAAGGACCCATTCACCTTACAATTCACTGGTGTGGCCAGTAAAGAAACCACCCAGGCAATGGCGTTTTACAGTGGATTACAGACAGTTAAATGCTAACACTACACCTTTGACTGCCGCAGTTCCAAACATGGCAGAGATAGTGAAAGCCCTCTGTGTATCTAACAGTAGTAATAGTGCTAACTACTCCCAAATATTTCTATGCATGGGAAATCAAAGATTGCTATTTCACCCTCTTTCTAACCCTGCCGGTTGAGTACAACCGAGCATATTTTATTTTCCTTTGTGTTCACAGGAACCCTGAGCGAACTGTATATGGACAGCTGGAAGATGATGAATCAACAGTTTGGATTAATAATGCTATGCTTTACCCTGACCTTGATGCAATTACAGACCTTAAAGGAAACTTAGCTACTGTGGCTGTGCATGGAACTGAGGTGTTTCACCATGGCATTTAACCACGTATTGTCACAGTATAGCACAGTACAAAATATTTTCAAAAGATGAATGGAGTTGGAATGATTCTCTAAGAATGGCTGAACTTCAAGCCATGTCTGGACAGACAATACAAATTGGTTGCCGAATAACTAACTGATCCACTTATAATTGGCCGACTGAAATTAAGACAGCTTCCACAATAACTGAACCAAATTTTGATTGCTGGTACAATTTTACTTTCACCAAACCTATAATTGTGTACTGTCTTTGGGGTTACAGAGGCACAGAAATATTATTTGAATTCATGGTTAATACAGAAACATCATCGACTACAAAGGATAAGAAGCCTCTGCCTCCGCAGATACTTGAAAACGAACCGACTCAGCCTCCCATTGGTCTAACTCCTTCCATCTTCAACATAGGTCCTTACATAATTAAAAATGTGGGACAACAACAAATTCTCTTTAACCCTAGTTGGTCCCTAAAAAGGGCCACGGGATGCAACTAGGTTATTAGGGACAGGATTAGGTATATTAAATAGCATTGGTGCTGAGGTCTTAATGAGTAGAGTAACTGCTACTACAGATGACCTAAGGAAACTGGAACAACCAATAAAATCATCCTTATTGGCTTTAGGAGCAAATCAATGGCTTCTATCAGATATTTTACCCCATTGGGAACAAATTGAGGAAAATGATCATCAATTAATTGTAAATGCCCTTGGAAAAGCCCAAGGCAATACCTCCCTTGCCTTGAGCTGCATCCAAGCGCAGTTATGGATACAATCTGTAGCAGCAGCTATTATTAGAGAGGGAAAAGGAAAAACTTTGCCCACTGAAATTCGAAAATTGATTTGGGTTATTACTTCAGAATTTGAAAAAGAGTTTCAAGCTTGGTGGCAATTAGTCAACTTTACCCATTGTGCAGAAAATGATGAAACTGTTGCCTTTATACTTACTATAAGTAATGCCACCGTATACAATGTATATCCAATCATTGCATTAGGACTCAATCATAATGGAACTATACTTTATCCTAAAGAGCATAAAGTATGGGCCCATCAAAAGGGAGGAAAGTGGCAAACAATTGATGTAAATGCATGTATTGTGCATGAACAAAAAGGTTTCATCTGTGAAAGTAACACGCTGGAATCCCAAGACATTTGTCTTGACACTGAGCAAAATATTTGCCACTTTGAGATACATCCTAATGAAACCCTTGAAACTGTACTTGTATATATTGGGAAAGGTTGTGTTTGCATGAGAACTCATTGTGATTCTATAGTCGTAGATAATGCAGTGGTAGATACCAGTAATCACTCTAATGTTTGTGTTTGCAATTTTACCAAAATTCTAGGATGTGATTTTAGATACTCAGTTCCTGACACTTCTTATCAACTTATTGCATCTAATTATATTCTGCTTCATGAACTGCTGCCTACTCCTATTGGAATGAACCTTGGTGAAGAAATTGCTGGTACATGAGGACCTGAAGCAGCTGATGACACAAGTCCGAGAAAATGGACAAAAGACTCTGATTACTGTCCATCATGATGCACAAGAAATACATCAAGTGATGGAAAGAGTAAAGAGAGATGAGAGACACCGTTGGTGGGACACTTTGTTTGGATGGTCACCAGCTGCCACGGGAATCTTCAACAAGATGCTTCACCCTGTTATTGTTCTGTTAATACTCACTGTATTATGTTTTATACTGACAACTAGTTTGTATGTTAAACTCTGGTTTATAAGAAACGTTTAGCATCCCTACACAATGTACATACACTCGATAAACCTCATTCTGAGAATGTATGTGATATCCCCGACATATTCCAACCATCGTGAAGCTTGAGTGACTATAGTCACGGGGTGGATTATGTGGTGTAAATGCCTGAAGTAACTAGGAAAATAAAACTAACATTCACATTTTTAAGGAAAAGGTACAGCATTGAAGAGGCTTTCAGGGTAGGGCATAACTGCATTACCTGAGCGTTTCCTAGGCTCCCAACCTTAGATGCTATCGCACTGGGGAAACTTGGTGTGCTAGCTCTAAGGAACAGCACAGAGCGTAGAGTGGAGTGGAGACACCACGGCTAGGCTCTGTAATCAGGTGGGGCCTCGATTGTTCTTGTTGTGCACAAAGCTGCCTCTTTTTGCCACCCTGAGCCAAAGACCTGTCATGTTTTGACAAATGCTGTACCCTAGTGTACTTTTTGCTCATTATAATATCATTATAATACCAAAACACACCTCCATCCCAAAAGCTACCCACCTCCAAGGTGCGACCACCCCTCACTGAGCATGCGCCCTGAATTTCTCGGAGCCTATTACTTTAAACGGAGACGGGAAAACTTTACACCAATCATAACTAAGATATGCTTGACTAGAGCCACTCAAGCTCCACCTAAAAGATAGAAAATAATATAAATTGGTCCAAGAGAGAGGGGATGTTAGGGAAGATACCACCGTCAGGGGAGATACCATCCCGAGGAAATACAACATCCTTAGGACCTCCTGACTCCTGGGATCAGTCGACGGGCTGAGCCTCTCTCCCCCCCCCCATTGGGATGCCTTTGGGTGAGATCTGAATACTTGCTTATAAATCTCTATAGAGTCTTTGATCCTTTTAACGTGTTTATTTCTAGGCTGCGCACCTGTGACACCTGTAACATCTATAACATCTATAACACCTGTAACATCTGTAACACCTACAACACCTATAACACCTGTAACATCTGTAACACCTACAACACCTGTGTATTTCATGCATACTAGCTTGCTTTTGCAGACAGTCCCTATCACCGGCAATCCAAAAGAACCTGATTATCTGTTGCTGTAATAAACCATACTTTATTGCATTGTGATAGCTCTCATTAAGTGCAACTAGGGTGAGGGTGGTTAACTGTGATAGTTCAGTGTTCTGAATCCAACCAGACCCCCAGACAGTTAATGCGTTTTTGGTGAATGTCTGAACGGACCCCCAGACGGTTAATGCGTTTTGGTGAAGGTCTGACTGGACCCCCTGATAGTTAACGCATTTTTGATGAATGTCCGACTGGTTCAGTACTCTGAATCTGACCGGGCCCGTAACGGTTAATCAGCTACACCCCTTAACGCGACAACCATCAACAAGGAAGAGCAACACATCACATCAGAGTTACCATTTTGAAAACAGCTTTTCTTTTTTATGGTATCATTTGTGCAAACTGCTGAGTGATTTCTGCAATGTAAGGAATGGAAGTTGAACACTATTTACTATGTCAACACCTTAAGTTATCATGCCATTAAGTATCAGTATTGGGTTTAAACCTCAGAGGTTTAAAATTGCTTGCATGAATGCTGGTGTTTAACCACAGAAGGGTATTCAGCTATCACCAGATGAACTCAAATTTATAATATCAAGCTGGAAAGAAATATAATTTGCCCTGGAAGATTCATATCGCACAAGCATTGCAAATGTAATGTATAGCCTCAATAATTCAATTGCTTTGGCACAGATGATATAATTCCCAGGCTAACACTAACTAAGGGAGTTCAATTACTACTTTGCTAAAATAAACTGTCAGAATACATTCTCATATAACTTGGATGCATCACAGAATAAAATATATTTCCCTAAATATAACTAGATAACCAAATACATAATTTTCATTCAATCTGTATAGAAAGTAATACTGACTAGCTGTAGAATGTCACAGAGACCTCTTTTTATGAAAAATACAACAGGAAAATAAGGGAAGAAAGGTGCAGTGATCCACTTGCTGATGCTCACATCTGAATAATTCCAGTTGATTTTGTATAATTACCTATGAATTAAAATAGGATATACTCAAATTTTTCATATAACTCTTAGTGCTGACACTGTTTTTTGCTTCCCCCTTTATTAAATTTATTATACCCCTCTTCTAACCAAAGCACGTAACACAAGAATTGCCAGAATCCTTATCACTAAGTGTTTAAAACATCACACCACCTTTCTAAATGAGAGGTGATAACTAAATCTGAGGTTACAAACTTCATGCAGGAATTAACTAATAATATTCCTTAATAGGTTTATACAGTTAGACTCATTAGATACCATGAATTGCATTTAGACCATGGGACCTGGGTGTGTTGGGTCTGAATGCAAACCATAACCTCATTTGGGTATGTGCCAAAAAGGCTTTCATTGCTGTCCCTCTTCAGGCTATTTCAGATGCTTCATCTCATGGTTGAGCAATTGGTTCCAGCAGAACCCAGAAATTTTATAAGCTCAGGACAGTAACTGTTTTATGTTTTCAATTTAGTTGTATTGATGTCCTTGTTATTTTTTATTTTCTTGGTTATATTGATATGAGGGAGTTTAATGCAGCTAAAATAATCATATAGTTTCTTCTTTGCACAGCTTGAAAGATCAGTTTGACAGATTGTTCCCCCAGTGTTGCCTGTTTAATAAAATATCTACACACACACACACAGCACAGATGAAGCAACAACAATCTCTGAGAGATCTCTTATTGTTCAAGTGGTAGATTATCATAGAATCATAGAATATCCCCAGTTGGAAGGGACTTCCAAGGATCATTGTGCCCAACTCCAGGCTCTGCACAGGACCACACAAAACTCAGCCCGAATGTCTAAGAACATTGTCCAAACACTTCGTGAACTCCAGCAGGTACCATGACCACTGGCCTGGGGAGCCTGTCCCAGTGCCCAACCACCCTCTGGGTGAAGAACCTTTCCCTAACACCCAGCCTGACCCTCCCTTGTCCCAGCTCCACGCCATGCCCTCGGGTCCTGTCGCTGTCCCCAGAGAGCAGAGCTCAGCACCTGCTGCTCCGCTCCCCTCGTGAGGGAGCTGCAGGCCACCATGAGGCCTCCCTTCAGCCTGCTCTGCTCTGGGCTGAACAAACCAAGGGACCTCAGCCTCTCATCATACCCTTCCCCTCTAGACCCTTCACCATCTTTGTAGCCCTCCTTTGGACACTTTCAAACAGTTTTATGTCTTTATGCAGTGGTGCCCCAAACTGCACACAGTACTTGAGTTGAGGCCGCACCAGCACAAGGCAGAGTGGGACAATCTCTTCCCTCGACTGGCTGGCAGTGCCTGATACACCCCAGGGTATGGTTGGCCCTTCTGGCTGCCAGGGCACACTGCTGATTTATGTTTAACTTACCATCAACCAAAGCTCCCAGATCTGGGGGACTGCTCTCCATCCTCTCATTCCCCAGTCTGTATATACCCTTCCCAGGTGGAGAATCCAGCACTTGCTCTTGTTTCTTGTCTTGTCACTTGTCTCTTCATGTGGTTGTTGACTGCCCAGATCTCTAATTTGTCAAGATCTCTCTGCAGGGCTTCTCTACCCTTGAGGGAGTCCACAGCTCCTCCCAATTTAGTATGGTCCACAACTTATTTAGTATGCATTTGAGTCCTGCATCCAATCATTTATAAAAACATTGAAGAGAACTGGCCCTAAAATGGATCCCTGGAAAACTCCATTAGTGATTGGCCACTAGCCTGATGTAACCCTATTTACTGTAACCATTTAACCATTTGAGTCCCTTCTCAGTATCCTACATTTCCTTCAAGACTGCACCTGGTCTTTGCATCCAGGCACTCAGATGTGAAGAAAGTATTATTATGAAGATCAATTTAAAGATTAATTTGCAACTGAGACTTCCTCAAACCAACGATTTAATTAATTTAATTACCAACAATTTAATTTCCTTTCAAGTGACTACACCAGCTTTCCACAATCACTGAGTCAAAGTGTTGGTGTGCAATTTAAAGATGGAATCAAAACAGTCCTTAAACTCTGAGGGAAAAAAAAATAATGTTATGAATTACTTCATTCTTCTTAGGTATGAGGGAATGCATCCTATGATAATTCTCTTCTGTGCAGTGGGAACAGTTTTCTGGATGACATCAACATAAGAAATGTTCTCACACTGGATAAAGACCACTAACAACTATCCACACTCTGTACTCGAAGCATGAGGGACACTGCAATTACTGTCTGTCCCACAGCACATCAACAAGAAAACCCAAGTTTCACTAGGAGCAGGAGTAGAAGTCTCTGCAAAAATAATAATAATAATAAAAAAGCATAAAGTGTATACAACTGCATTTACTTATTTCCCATACCTTGAGGGACTGAACTAGGAAAAAAAATGAATTTTATGTGATAAGTGTGAATTGCGTAATTTAAAGCACAATTTGAAGACAATAAAGAGAGTAATCCTAGAGCCTGTAGGGAACTGAGAGCAGCATGAACATCATGCCTGGAAAACATACAATATAATTTGTACCAGGAAAAACAAACTAAACTACTAAAAGTTGGGTTCTAAATTAGCTGTCATCACTCAGGGAAAAGATATTACATTATCATAGACAGCTCAGTGAAAACCTCTGCAATGGCTGCGATAATTGATGAGGTGGTAAAATATATAAAAGAATGTATGTACAGTAATTGAGACTATCACAATGACATTGCTATTCTGGCCTCTCATGCCATTGTTGGAAGTGTGACAGATGTCACGGTTTTACTGCAGGTGATGAGCAATAGCTGCTTGTGGATTGACACTTGAGGGACTAAACCAGAGTGGCCCAGAGCTCAAAGTGTGAACTAAGTCCCAGAAAGAAGACTCAAGATTTCTGACAACTCACTCTCAAGTGAAGCACAAGTACATACTATCTCACTGAATTATTGATTTAGTAAACTTGTCTGTAAAGGAAGACAGAAAGTAGACTCTATTTTAAAACTATACTAGTAGAAAAGTAGAAAAGAATTAGAAAGTAGACTCTATTTTACTCATTATTTAATTAGTAAAATAATTATACTTGTAACTACTTGGTTGCTGTCCCGATTATGAATTATTCAGTAAAATTCCTCCTTTTAAACAACAACAACAAAATCTATCTCAGCAGCAAAATGCACAATAGTATCTCACCTCTTTTACTACTGGGAGTAAAGAGCTCATATAAGTGGAAAAAAAATGTTAGACTGCGGCAGTCTCATCTACTGAGATAGGTCCGAATCCTGTCATCCTCATACACTACAATCTTCAAATGAGGTCCTGACTGCACCCTATTCTGGACAAAGATAATGGAAATCAGCCTGCAAAATACAGAACCTGCTGTTATGCTGACACATGTGGTAGTTGTGTGAACCACAAAGTCAACAAAAAACTCATATGAAGGATTCTTCATTACAGTCTTTTTCCATGGTACAAATCTACTACAGAGTTGGGTCATCGCCAAGAAGACACCTGTTCAAGTAAAGGTAAACAGAGTAAAGCACAAAAATACCAACAAACAACACCTTTAAATCAGGAAGCTTATCTCCATGTATTCATATCAATAGAACTGGGGAGAAAAGCAACATCTTAACACTCAGTAAAGAAGATCATTATCTGTCATTTTAAGTTCAGCATTAAGAAGTATCTACCTTCACTGAGAATTTTTACAGAACATGCAAATTAAAAAGCTAAACTCTTTTAATTTATATTTAATTCATCTTGTTTATACTTCCTCGTTCATTCCTAAAATGACTGTTTTTACTGGGGAATTAAACTGTAATGTGAATGAACTTTTTTTTTTTTTTTTTTTTTTTCTCCTCAGGTGGTAGAAATGTACAGGAAACTGATGATGAAATACAGGTATAAAAAGGAACTCTGGATTTTTCATGAAATTCAATTAAGTTTTTAAATGAGATACAGCTTTTCAATGTTAATGAACCCAACCAGCCATTGCATTGATTTATGAAGGCAAATTTGTAATTTCTGTAAGTAAATGCAGTTCCCTGACTTTAGCTGTGCTGAATTTCTAGTTCCTGCTCCCAGAAATATACTAGTTATTATTTAATTACTGCCCAACCTAACAGCACAGAACTAGCCCAGAAAATATTCCTACCTTGGTATTCCACCTACCAGGCTGAAATCAGGACTTATTTTATTACTTATTATTGTCGTTCTGTTTTTATCTCAAGAGTACCGGGGAGAGGGCGCACAGCACCGTACCAAGTGTTGTTCAGCAGTCACACCCTAATACCTCTGCTATTGCATGTGATCATAATGGCACAGTATGTGGACTATACTGTCTTTGTAAACTGGAGTCTATGGGTTTTTTTCAAATAAGTGTGATGATGTTCAGAAAATCAGATAACCACTGCTGCTCGCAGTATATTACTGTGCTTGGTTGCCAGCTTTAGGAGTAACCAGATAAAATCTCCATTCACATTTATAGCAAAGTCAGAGCTTTGCATATTCTACAGATGAACCTGAAACTTTAAACAGTAACAGGTGCATACAGTAATGGTTAAATTAGTAAAAAGCTATCATGTCATCTACTGGGTATGAAGGGACAGGCAACATTAACAATGCAGAGATATTCAGCAAAATATCAATTGCTTATATTATACAACAGTGACGAGGAGAAAAAAATGTGACAGCAACAAGACAAAAAGAAATGTGGAGGAAAACTCTTACTAATTCTCTTAGTCACAGTGTACCTGACTCACCACTGAGTCACTTCAACAGTGTGCCAAGGCAAGTGCACTGTTTTCAATGGGGTTTACACAAGTGTAAATGTTGTGTAATGTTTTGAAACAATTCTTCTCCTTATCTTCTCCTTATTGGATTCATTTATCTTCCCATTAGATGCCAATAAACAGTCATTTGAATTGTTCAGCACATACATCTGCAGCATTACTTACCGCTCTAGCACTCTCACATGTACGACTATTTCATATTGTCTTGGTTCTGGCTCATCCCCCTGTACTTTGCAGAGCCTTGAGAATTCCCACCCACATTTGAGTCATTTTTACTGCCTCCCACATACTTTTTATTCTTCCAGGTATAAAATGCAGAATTGAATGTACCAACAGGGATATGTATCTCAGAATCATAGTAACTTACTATATACTGGATGTTCTAAAGTATAAGTTTCTAATGCTTGTGTGTGTGTGTGTGGGGGGGTTAATAATAATAAAAATAAATACTAAAGGGAATAATTAAGAAAAAAAAATAGAAAAAGCTAAACACTGTTATAACTCTAATCTCATTCTGTGACACCAGCAAACAAGTTCTGACTCAGGAGTGGTTTCATCCCTGCCGCAGTCAAGCAAAAGCTGAGAAAGGCCAACAGAACTTGGTATATGATCTTGTGAACCAAAAAGGTCAAACATGCCTAAAAATCACTAATTTTTCACTCAGTTGCTTTTTTTATACAATGAGTGATCTTTTGTCTTTTTCTACTTAGCTTTGCATTTTTTTTCTTGCCACCCACTGAGACTGGAAGAGCCTTCTGTTTTCCATTTGCTCAACAACCTCCTTCATTTCTTTTCAACTTTCCTCTCCCACTCCTTCAAATCCACTTATGGGCCAAGACAAGCTGCAGCTGGCTCTCACTTCTGCCATCCCTTGATAGGGGAGAGAGAGCAAAGAAGGAGAAAGATGACTTGCAGACATATTCCCCTTCCTTTTCAACTTTGCAGCTGTGGATTTCGCCCACCCATTTCAGACAGGAAGAATGAAGCCGCAACCAACATTGAACAGCCCTGGAGAGGCAGGATGTTTTACCAAATGAAGCCAGCACAGCTCTTCTCATGTCGGTTGTGGTGATCAAGGATGCAAACTTCTGAGGACAGAAGCTGTCTCTCATTATGTGCCTGAATAAGGGCTGATATTTTGGATCCCCAGATTTAGCTGTGACCAGAAATGCTACTTTCATCTACAGAATTGACATTAATAGTACTTCCTGGGAGTAGGAAGGTGTTGCTTTAATACTTAGAAATACAAGAAGTAAGTCACATAGGCAGCTCTCCTGCTAATAGCAGATACGTGGAACCATTGTCACATGGGCCAGAGCATACTGGAGATGCTTTATCAACACAGGCACTTGTCACTAAGTACACTTATTGCTACACCACTGTCATGGTTACAGGACAGAGCTGGAGGGAGGCTGCGTGCTGGTGGCTGGATCGTGGCTGTGTTACAGAGTACAGCAGAGAAGCCGTCTAGCCGACCACAGTGTGCCCAAGGCATGAATCAGAAGAGAAACAGCACTGAGAGAAATTATGCAAAGCAATATGATGAGGAACTGAAGGTGTCCAAAAAGTGCAACGTTTCACACTGTCAAAATATTCAAATGCTGGCAGATAGTGCTAGATAATAATGTATCACCACAGCAACACAGTGCTCAGAAGGGCATTGTAACTGGCATAGTGCATGCTGCTTGTATCTTAGGTACAGGGTAAATACAGAAGCCACTGCTTTGATGCAAAACAATCTTAATTGATTGAGATATTCAAAACTAATTAATAATCTAACGTAATTAATTAATTATGGCAGTTTCAATGAACTGATACTACATTTTTGCATAATGAAAAGCAGTGGACATCACTCACCTACCTTTCAGGAGTCTAACCATGAGCCCGGAGTCTAATTACACACTAGACCTCTACCACACACAAACCCACACAGCCAAAACTGCACAGCAGTGCTATCAGGGACCATTTCCATGCATACAACAGGAATTATTACAATAAAAGAAAGCACACAATTGAAAAAAAAATAATCTACCATAATAAGTTTTACCTCTGTATCAACCAATTTCCCTCATATTTTGAGCTTCTTATTTGTATTATTCAGAAATAGTTTGCAGAATCTCTTACTTTGGTAAAAATTTAAAAATGTAGCAGGCTTAAGCTGTTGAGAAATGCCACTGCTTGCACTTACTCAAGAACCCCAAAAAAATTACTTATAGGGTAAAATTCTGCAACCAGTTCCTTCTAATATGTACTAGTTTTTCTTGACATCTAAAGAGCTGTGAGTTTTTAACAGTTTGGATAATAAGTATAGATAAGAGTAGCTCTGTATCTCCTTCTGGATGGAAGAGGCTGTTGAAAAAGGGGAAGGATGAGGGTGGGAGACAGATTAGGTGAATGAACCTAAAGCATTGTAATTGGGCTACAGAAAAGACTAAAAACTAAGCTTAAAAATGTTTGCATTGCTATTTATATGCTTGTTGGTAATATTTTAATGATATCTGTTTCAAAGCAAAAAGCCCAGGTCAGCTCACCCAGTTGAGTTCAGATACAACGCACTGATGATTAACCTGCCTTTGCAAGCCAGCAGCTCCCGACAAATGCAAGTGGCACTGAAACAGAGACAGTTCTCAAACTGCAAAATGTCTTGCATCTTAGCAAACACTAGTCATTGAAAGTGCTAGTTAATGTTTCCTACCTTTGATGGTTTCCTTTGGCAAGAGCTAATGCTGATTTATTTAGATGTATCTTTTCCAACAGTTTTCCTTCTTCTCTCGTGATGGAGAAAACTGGCATGCAGAACAATTTCTAAATGAGGATCAGTATAGACACTTAGATCCTTTTGCTGCTCTGACAACCTTCTTGAGGCTGTCCATGCTACAGGAAATATTTTGTTCAAATAGACGGAGTCACATTTATTGCGTGCTTCAGTATTAATGCTTGTATTATATGCTGCTGAAGTACCTTTCACACATCACTAGGTTTTGTTGTTAGTGAAACAGCAGGGGAACAGACATTTCAGAATGAACCATTATTCCACACTGCAGGCAGAAATTCATGCACCCTGCTGTAAAGAATTAGTCTCGTCTCTCTGCTACACTGAGACTTCTGCAAAGGGAAAGGCAATTGATTTACAAAGTGGATGGGGATGCGAATAAAAACCAGCTCAACCCTAGGGGAAAGAGAAAAGCAAACTACAAAGAAAAATACTCATGTTTTAATTAATATGCCACTGAGGTATAATTGCCATTTAATTGACATGTACATAACTGGCATTTCTAGTCTCAGTCCTGTCTAGTGCCTACTGCATTTCTTACCTCATTTTAAAGCACCATACAGTTATGATTAATAGATTTAAAAAATATATTAATTATATTTTCTAGATATTTAAGCAAACAACAAAATGTTAACCCTCTCTTCCCCATATACTGACTTCCATGCTGCCGTATCAGGCAGCATTTAGACCCATCTTTATGTTTAGCAAACGATATGGCCATTATCACCAGTTTGTGTAGGATACATTTACACCACAGCCATGTAGCTGTAAATCAGGGGACAGTTGTAGACAAAAGTCTATTCAAGAGGTGAAAATATCCCTCAGCACTTACAGTAGCAATTATGTTAGTTAGGTTGCATGGAAATAAGTCCCAAAAGACCTTTCCAAAATCATATGCTCCAACATTTTACACTGTCAACTTTTATTCACATCAAATGCAAAACACCAGCTAGTAGTGACAGAGAATCATCTAGTTCATCAGCTACCACTACAGTTGGTCATGGAGGAGCTCAGCCTGGCCATAACTGCTGCAGTTGCCTATCTAAGCAAGAACACCTTATTTCCTCACTGTCTAAAATGAGTTTGCCATCAAAACATCGCCAGGAGATTAAGTTTGGATATTAAGTTTTCTCTAGCAACCTAGGAAATCATTTGCTGAAACAGCAGATGAAGAGAAACATCCCCCAAGGTATATCTTACTATAGGCTGTCAGTGGTAACAAAGTCACTGGAAAAAAAAAATAATAAAATGCAAACACCATATTCAGTCTGAGATGTTCCAGGGAAGGGACTTTCTTTAGAAACAGTGAAAAGAGTTACTATTACTGCACAAGGTAGCGGTGAGACGTCATCTGGAGTACAATGTCCATCCATGCTGAAAGATTGTGATTCCAGCTGGCAGTGGGCACTGAGAAAGTCTACCAACATCACAACATGAGCTTGGAGCTTCTTTTACAAGCTGAGGATAATTTGGCTTGTTCATTTTAGCAAATGAAAGTTGGTAGGAACTAAGACTGTTCTCTATAATTTTTCCTTAGACTTCATCAATTAAAAGGAAGAAGATCAAAAAAGCTAAAAATCAATCTTTATCAGAAGAATTAGCAACTGTAGACTGACCACATACAAATAGAAAGGTGCTGGAATTGAGAAAAAGTTTCTAATTATTACAGGTTAAGGAAACCCAGCCACAATTCCCAGAAGAGGACCAGAAGTTGCTGGCTGCCACACAGTACCTCTACACACCGCATCAGCCTTCCAAGCCTCTGCACAGGTTGTCCTGTGGGAAGGACTGGGATGTAGGGAACCCACCTCTGTTCCCTCTGAGCAAAACACAACAAGGAGATCGATAAAATTTCACTAAATAAATGGAAAGCATTCTTTGGACAGAAAAGAGTTTGTACCAGCATTTGGATTATATTGTGAAATATAGTATATTTTCATAACAAAACAATTACACTTATTTTGTCTATTTTTATATGCCTATTAGCACAAGTTGAGACTTTAATTAATAAGTAACTACTTGTGATATTAAAAAGAGATAAAAAATGTTTTTAGTGCCAAATGAAGAGGAATAGATTGCAACACAACAAAATGGAAATGAATGGTTATAAAAAAATCAAAAGCGTATTATTTTAAAATGTGTTTATTTTCTGTGCTACTGCTTGATGTCCACTGTTGCTAGATGGAGAACAGAGCTGCAGCATAGACACATGTGATAGCTATAGCACAAAGAATAAAGTCTTCTTTTCCCTAAAGTCTTGCAGATACACTGCATTAAGTCAAACTATAAAGCAAACTCCAGCCACCTCTTCCTGTCCATTTTAGATGGGAGGAGAAAGTAGGACAGGGCTGATGTTGCGTTAAACAGTGCCCTTTAGGCTTTCATGAGCAAACCAAACCTTATCCATACAATCACTGGTGAGAAGGGCTTTTGTAAAAAGAACAGCAAAATTGTTTCTATTTAAAGCAATAGAATAATTTGTGGTCTCCATAAATCATTTGCTTGTCCCCTTTTGTGTCTTTTTCAGTACAAGTTCCCTGGGAGGCTGAGGGCAAGACAAGGTGGACTAAAGAGGAAGAAAGCCAAGAAAGGAATTATAAACAGCTATCCTATGTTTAAGACTATTTTCTCCATGCAGTGGATCTGGCCCTCAGAAAATGCGCTGAAGGAGGAATTTAAATAACTAAATCATCGCTGTATTTGGCTGCCAACCTACAAAAACAGACATATTTTTAATAAGTTATCGGTAATTCACACTAGTTGACTCTCCCTTCCTCTTCTGCTGAATAAACACTTAAAATGAGCAAGTGTTGGGAAGGGAGACAGTATTATAAAATCTGGACACAGAATAATTGTGGAAGCAGCTGTCCTCCTGACATTATCACAGAAATCAGAGATGGAAAAAATCCTATTAGGTCATATAGTCCCACCCTTTGTCATTGCAGGATTGTTCCCTAACGTAGATTTTCCAATGCCTTGTCCAATCTAGTTTTAATATGATCTAAATGATAGCTTCCAGCAGCTCTCCTGGGGGACTATTCCCCTGGCTAAAAAGTATCACTATCAAGATTTCTTCCTCTCTTTAACAGTAATTTACCCTACTATTTCTGTGTATCTCTAGATTATATTCAAGACCACGAAAAGAAATACTGAAGTACTGAAAAATGTTTCAGGATTCCTCACAATTCTATCCAAAACCTCAAAATATGACAAGCAGCCACAGCTATTTTTTTTTCTATCCTCCTGACCAGGAGGTACACAAATGTCCCAACAAACTGGCCAGTGACAAACACGCCCTGAGTTTGATACCAGACAGATTGAAGAGATCAGCCCCAACTTCAAGCCTTTTGAATAAATCTGTCTGCTACAGGCAAACAACAAATGACAACTGTGGTAGCAATGGACGTAGTCTCCATGTTTTTTCAAATTTGTTTGCCTAAGTCACAACTTTTAGTCTCTCTTATTCATGAAATAAGGTGTGCATACTACTTCCTTATCTGGCTGTTCTCCATTGCTGACACAAGAACTCAATGGGAATTTTCTGAGATCCCTCAGAGAGGTCCAAACGCTGGTGGAAATCCCAGGTCGGTAGAGGGCTGAGAGTCAAATCAGGGAGAGGCACCAGCAGTAACTCTCCAGCCTGTGGACTGATTACCATGTAGATATTACACTATCTGTCATCTCTTGCCCATGTAAATGTGGTGGAAATGTAAAGGAAAAACACTAGAGATATTTGAGAGGAAATGACCAGGTTTGGGAGAGTTGAAGATGCACAGCTGGAATTATCATGGCAGCAAAATACTAGGACACAGGACAGTCCAGTTTCCAGACTGTTATAACAAATCTCCAGTTACTGAGTATCAATGTACCCGTTCTAATCCATTGCCTACTTCATACTAAGTTCATCCCAGCATTCCTATTTGAAAGTGACACTGTCTGATGCTACTGTGCTTTTACAGATTGCAAAAGTCCTTTTTCTTACATATCTGCTTCCTCTTTTTAGAAGTGTTTTCAGAATCAGAATTGATATTTTCATCCACACTTAAATGCTATAGACTTCAATCAGTTGCTCCCAACCTGCACAAGTACCAAAACAATAAGTGTATCAATGCTACAGCTTTTTCACAAGAGCCACATTACAGGGGGTAGGCAGGAAGGACAGAGGAAAGGAGGTAATGCATGCACTAACCAAAAGTCAATGAATCAGTGATGGTAAAACTCGTACAACACCTTTAAAGAATTATCTTTTCTCAAGTTTATTATGGTCCATCTGCAGCAAAAACAAGGAATTCTTGTGCTGCTCAATACACTCTCACCAAGTAATTACAAGAAATGGATAAAGATGTATATGCCCACAGACTTCACAAAGCAAACTGAGCTCTGTTACTACACAGGCCACATTGTACCACATGTAATTTTTTAACCAAACTGTGGGTAAAATTCTACCAAATAAAAAGAACATTTTTGTACAGATGTTATTAGAAGTCTATTTTCTGAGATGTCTATAAAACATTTGACAATAATAATTTGAAATATTTCCCATGCACTAATCCCAGTAACACATTATGCCAACTAGTACAGACTCATTGTTTCCTTCCACTTGCCTCTCAATTCCTTCCACAGCTACTATTGTCTACCATTTGGATAATTAAGTCTGTATGACTAGCAGCTATTTCTCTGGCAGATGTCCATTGGGACTTCTCCAGGTTCTCTGAGCTGATGAAAAGAAGGAAGCAGAGATCTGGGGAACCTCTTACTAATTCCAGTACTGCTAAGGCTTAACAAGACGCAGAGAAAGGGCAGATCCAAAAAGTGGATAAAGAATAACATTGATTGGATCACCGCACACTTGGATCCAGGGCGAAATTCTATTTGAATCAAATAAATTTATTAACTTCTAACCTTTGGTCACTTACGTGGAAACCTCTTTTGGATAAAGCATAAACATGCACTTAGAACAAACAATCTCCTTGCTCAAAACAAGCAAACAAACAAAACTCCCCAACAACCAACCCTGAAACGTAGCTCATTTCTGGGTGCAAAAATAAATTTTATAAATTTTGCTCAAAAATAAAACTAATTCTAGTTTTTCAGCATCTTCATTGTAAATCTGGGGAATGTCAAGCAGAATCAAAGAGCAGAGTTTACAAAGGAATTTCACATAAGTATAAAAATATGTCTGATAACCCATTCACATCCTACTTCTTCTACCTGAATGTTCTTCAGTACCACAAACATCTATTTAGGATGTGTATTATCAAATCATTAAAAGATGAAACAGGAAACAATTATAGAAGTAATTCCTACTATTGCATAAAAACAAACAAACAAAAAAAACATTAAACCATTGAATTAACACTCATTTGTGAGCATAAGAATATGTGGAAAAGAGCAAGTCTCTTTGCATACTTTGAGATTTGTTCAAAGGACAGATTCTCCTTACCTCGAGCACTCTTCCTGTGATATACTTTTCACAATTGTCACATCTGATACCAAACTTGGCATGATAGTCTGTTTCACAATATGGAATGCCATCTCTAGGGAAGAAGGACAGGCAACACAGAGCTTTACATAGGCTTACAGGTATTCTGGAGGATTATACAGCCAAAATATGTTAACAATTACAATTTAAAAGTATGAATAATACAAATGGGAGTCTTAGCTGTTTTTTCCTAAAAAGTTGGAATCAAGGAACTTGGTCTACTTTGCTGAAATTAACCCATCTGTTAATTCTGCATTTATGTCACAGTTTTTCAAAATTTTGCATTTAGATCACTAAACAGTGGAATGAAAAATAATTGCTTTAGAAGAAACTGGAGACTGTTCTCTTGTGTGAAGTGCAAATTAAACATAGTTAAATCTGTTTGGTGCCTTGCTGCATAATATGCTAAAAGAGGCAATGATCAGGTGGGTTTATTAGCAGAGGCACAGTTTTATTGGACTTTTTCCTGGAGAAAAATAAGTATTAATTTTATAGCATATCAACTGGAATGGACTAACCTATAAGTTATCAAAATAATTAACTGAATCAGTTGAAGAAAGGATGTTTTTTTCTATTCAGTTTTGTTTTGAATTTAGCTTTTTTTTTTTAAAGAGAGGATTTCACAGTAGCTATATATTTAAAACATTTTTTTTCTTAACAAATAGAAAAAAAAATCAAAAACAAAATGTACCAAAATACAGCAGAATAATGTAGGATTTGAGATAATGCAAAACCATGTTTAGGAACACCCTTTTTTAAAATATTGTTTTCTTGGTCTCTGGTTCATGCTCCAAAATTAACTTGTATTAATCTAAACCCAGAAAATTGTTGAAAGCCAGTGGGACATTGGCTGTGAAATCCCATTACCTATGAATCTCTGGGTGCTGGTGGTTGTTAGCTGTTTAGGAAAATTTCATCATATCAACACACTTCTCTAAAGGAGAAATTAATCCCAGTTGCGTTGGCCAGTGAAAGCCCTGTATCTCGATCAGACTGATACGAGTGCTGACATGAGACTTTGTCTGTGTCTGTGTTTTGTGCTGACTCTCACTGCTGTCATCAAATTCAGTCCAAGTCTGATGGCATGAGGGTCTGGAGTAGTGCAAAAAAGTCTGACACATGCCTCTTTAATGAACATTTAGAGAATTTTTTTGCTTATGTGAAACACATGGAAACATTATTCACATTACAGAACTGCATAGAGCAAAAGCAAACAGAAAATTAAGGGCATATCTGCACAGCTTTGAAGCATACTCCACCTTTAGTATAATTGGTTTTAGTATAATTGCTTTTTTTTACCAATACTAGGCGAATGGAAAAATTCTACTTCTACTTGTTTTTCTTTAGATTGTGAATCTTTAATACCTCTAAAACCATTGATAAACACAAAGTAAAGGATATGCAACACTGAATTAATCATTTGCTATCATTGTACTGCTGAAAACAAAGGAAAATGCTTTAAGCTCCCCCACTCAACTTACTTGCTGATGTACTCTGCATTCAGTAGCTTGCCACATGTATTGCACTTAAAACAGCCCAAATGCCAGTGTTTGTCCAAGGCAACCAACGACTGCCCATTTTTTATTTCTGAACCACAGCCTCCACAATCTGCAAGAGAAAAATCCAATATGAGTGCATCACATGCTTTACATGCACAAGATCAATACACATCACTGCAGTACATGAATCCACTGCTGTCCTAGTAACAGCTTGTGCATTCTCTAAAGCTTACTACTGTGGTCCTGTTGTAATATCCTAGATGACAACAAATCATTCAACAAACAACCCTACTAACTTAGGTTTCCTAATAACTTTGGTTTTATTGCAATTTCTTTACAATCTGTTTAAAAAAATACATAAAAAGGAAATGTTGCTCATTGAAAGTATAGAAAATCAGTCCTAAATAAATAAATAAAGACCTAAAAGTTACAAGACTAAAACAAATAACTGATTCTTTTTAAAAGACTTTATTCCAGGTCTGACAGTTGGCTAATGTTTCAAAATACTTTTTGCAACTTTGGAAAAAAAGTAAGCTGAAATTCTGATGTGCAATTTCTGCAACCACGAAAAGTATACCAAAACGTAAGAGGCGTTAGAAATTCCTGAATCATAGTGACATTGGATATGCAACATGTGAAAGAGATGGCTGGCTGTAAAGACATTATTTATAGAAACTCACTTATATAAAGCTCCAAAAAGTTCTAAGAAAAATTAAAAGCAAACCATGCTGTAACTGGATAATATAGCCTAAGCTAAATCGCTTAAACAGGCTGCATGTGAAGTAGTGCTTTACTGCCCAGGAACAGTAATTGAAGATAAGACTTTTGTATTTATTTATGTATTTATTTGTTTTTAAGAAAAAAAAAAAGATGGATGCTTTTGATTGATACTGATTCTAGTATCAACAACAGAGTAATCTTTCTGATTTGTATGATCTAATCTGAAAATATATATATAGTTTTGGAGGAATTCTTCATATATACCAACAGTTTGCTAGAGAAAAGACAAAACCTGAATGACACATTAAAGAGTCAGTTAAAGATGCCAGAGGAGAAAAAAGAAACCATCTTACATGGAAGAGAAAGATACACAAAAGCATTAAAAAAAACCACCACCACCACCAAAGATTTATCTAGTTATTAAGAAAGTGCTCCAAACATAGGATCTCATTAAAAGATTTAAACAGTCCTCTTAAAAACTTTGTGATTTAAGATTCTATTTAGTTGATTACATGACCCTAATGAGACACTCTGTTAGTGCAGTTGTAAATGTTTAATTTCTGAGCACAAAACAATAAAGGATAGTTCTTATTTTCCTTTAGTGGATTTGGAATGGTTTACGGGAGTTATATCAGGTCTCTTTAATATCACTCAGTAGAGCACCAATATGTGGAAACAAGACCAGCATAAAAGTGTGTGCAGAACAGATCAGAACATTTGAGTTTTTGCTAATAAGAGAGAACATTTGGGTGTGTGCCTACATTTAGTCCCACAAGACAATAAAAACTTCAGTATCTATATTTAAACTGCAATCAGAAATTTGTTTGTGATCTCCCATGCACCAGGGGTTTATCTGGTAATCTAATTTAATCTCTCTAGTTGAAAGTTTATTTTGCAAACTTAATACAACAGCGTGTTGAGATGTCATTTGCCTTTCATATTGCTTAAGCTTGGGTGTGCAGAAATGCAGCATTCTGGGGGTGCTGTTTTCTCTGTTAAGTTCTAGATAAGTAAAAACAAATATTGTGGTTGCTATGCCAACACTGCCTATTGATGTGATGCCCTTGTCTTCCTGTCTTGGGTGTAGCATCCTTTGGTGACTCACCTAATCTCAACCAATAACTCTGCAGAACACACCAATTTGTTGCTACCTATTGATATACTTCTCCAAGTACTCTTTCAGCATCATCACTGCCACAAGGGGTTTTCACAGATAGTGTTTTATAAACTCAATAACAGAGGTAGGTAGGCATGTATATAATCATAAGAAATTCTGGGGCTTGGGCAAAAAGCAAGTATTTCACATTCTTCATTTATTCTAAATGTAATGTATAGAAGAGTTCAAAACTAAACGGGGAAGACAAAAACAGAGGATGTGGTCAGAGGGGGCTGTCATGCTGGGAGATCAGTAAGTCCTAAGACATCTCCTCAAAGCATTCTTGAGCTCAATTCAGAGATAAATAGACTAACAAATAGCATACATAGCACATATCAGAGATTCAGAGGCAAGAGTAAAACCATGTTAACAGTCGTTCAACACATATTACTCAGTCCTTTACTCAGCTTGCTTGAGGACACATGTTTTTGTGCACTACTGTTCTTTCATAAAACGAATTGTTTGTTTAAAACATGAAGTTCTTTTCCAAGAAGACTGTTATTAAAACAGGAAGATACTAATGCTATTTATTGCATTATGTAATACATAGAGAAGCTCCAGACAACCATTCTGGACTTTCAATTTTGCACTTCAACCATGATGTCATTGACACTGAGTTGTCTTTGTCACTGCTTGTTTATTCCTGAAATGCTGGCTCTAGCCTAAGGGTTAGCAAGTGATTGAAAAACAGATGTTATTACATATTTCTCTTTTACATATTGCATTATTTTCTGAATATTGTCCAAGTTCATTCTTATTCTTTTAGCTATTTGGTTAATTTCCTGCATATCATCATTTGCCAGACTTATGTATCCAGCTACTTATACACAAACACACTTACACACATTTGTGTCTGCAGTGTTTCCCCTTAATCCCTCAAAGCTCTATTTCCTACACCATTGCAAACCAATTTTCTGAGGCCCTTGAGCTTTGCAGCTTCTGGGTGCTGCATGTTACCTTGAAATCAGAAGATGTTGCCCTGCAGCAGCACTGCAGCAGCACTGCAAGATACTGGGGCACTGGAGTAAGAAAAAGACAAGAATGGACATAGCGTGGCAGATATTAAAGATATTATTGAACCACAGCTCTTACCCAATTCCACTGAAACCTGTAGAAAGATTTCCTCATTTTATAATGAGACTTAAAGCAGACCTGTATTTGAGGTTTAAATACTTGCATGTGTTTGAGGTTTTATTTGGAGAAAAGCCAAACTTTTGTTTTCAAAGGTCCTGTTTTGCCATAAAGATGTGCTTCCAGGACTCATTCTCTTTGAGGCATGGGGTTTGCTAAGGGTCTGCAGGCAAGGAGCTGTAGTAGCTGTGCACTGGGGAGGCATGGTGAAGGCAACTAGGTGAACTGGGGAAATACAGCACAGGAAGCAGCCTCTGTGACGTGTGTGTGGACAAAGAAAGAATTTAAGTACATTAAAGGATTCTGTATCATAGATAATCAAATGAACTTGTTCTGTCAGTAATCAACCAGGCAAATCATTTCCATTAAAGTCAAAGGCAGTTTTCCCATAAGAAAAAGAGACAGGTAATTAAAGGCCATATAGTATGGGTCTGCACATTCAGCCAGACAAAATGGATTAGATTCAAGGCTGAGGATGATCTGTCTCCAGAATAAGTGACAAGGGAAAGCACCTAAAAGAGACACGTATTGCCTCCTCTAAAGAGAATAGCAGTAGCAAGAAAGGAGTCAGCATAGAGTCTCACACCGCATTTACACAGCAGCTTTTGCTGACAAACAGAAAAAACGAGATGGTGAAAATTTCTGTAAAGGGAGAGCTGTGGGGAAAAAAATGGTGGGGAAAAAAAGGGGGGGGGGGAGATTTCTCCCTGAAGCGAGCTGGATTCTTTACATACAAAGATAAGCAATCTAGGTGTTTTTTCCTCAGTCATACTAAATTCAGCTTGATGTGATAGTCATTAAAAATATTTCTGTATTCATCATTTAATTAAATTGCTGTTGCTGTTTGATTACTCTTTTTGTGTGGTAGCTGCTCATGAACGAATGGGCACAGTGACAGAATTCAGAGCAGCAATGCTAATCTATGAAACCTCAGTTCAGCTGCAAAAAATGTGCTATGAAACAATCATACTTCTCTGTAGTGTATGTATCTTCTAATAGAAGTCCCCTTGATTACATTGCATACTTTAACCCTTCCTGTGCAGTATTTAGACATGCAACCGTGTCACAGATATTTCTAAATCACTCCTGGAAAACATACAAATGACTAAATCTCATGTTGGATTTTATTTTAGCTGGAGTTGGATTAAACTCTCAAAAATATTAACATCTATATTACGCCTTCTTTCAAATATTTTGATTTACTCCAGTTTTAAACTAATGTTCTGAGAGGTTCTGTGTATTATTAAGTCTACAATGGCACCATTTGTGTTTCATTTTAAAAATCAGACTTTCTCAGAAAATTGCCATGTATTTCTTCATACGACTACACTGGATTTGTTGACAGCTTCTATGCAGTGTAGTAGTAAAAAACCCAGTTACAGATTTTAGTGTAAAATTTGTTCTTTAAGCATGTGCAGGCTAGAAAGTAACAACAGAAAACAGCACAACTCCCCACTTACTTCGCAAGTTCTGTACTGGGAAAGAGCCAGTACTGCTGGAAGGGGGCAGGGAACATTTCTGGCAGATGCACTCTTTCCCATTAAAAGTTACTCGGTCACCTGCGGGGAAAGGCAGCCTAAAACAGAGGAAACAAAAGCATATGGGTTACATTCTCACACCTTTATTGAAATGAAATGTCTTTCCGTAAAGGTACTGCCTATTACTGTAGTTGATTTTTCTCTACTTGTCCGTATCTCATTCCCCATTTCTCAGACACTTGTAGGCTAAAGTATCAAAGGGACATTTGCAAATGCTGATGTTACAGCTACTTATATCAAGAGATACAAAAAGACACTGAGCACTCAAGTCCAAATTCTTGCATATATAAGAAATGTAGTATCAGCAATGGTTGGTCATTAACAGGATCAGCTATGGAATGAAAATAAAATTGGAATTACAGGGATCAAGTACCAGAAAATGCAGATGTTACTAAGAAAATGATGCCTGAGGGTGATGATTTTATTCCTTAAAGATGACAGCATTTCTCTTCCCAACTTGGATCATATAAAAGTCCTTCACTTAATCCATTTATACAGAAAGCAAATATTAGTGGACTCTCATCGGAGAAAACACATCCTTCTTATAAAAACAGAAGCATCTACATCACTTGTTTGTTCTATCCAAGAACAGCTTTCCTTACACTTAATTAAATCTTTCCTTTTTATCAGTGTCCTTAAAACAACAAGCTTTCTGCCATGAGCTTTCTTGTCCATGTACAGAAACACAGTTTTTTTTCTCTTTATAAGAGGACCAGACGGACAAATCACTATAATTCAGCAAAGGATGGTAGGGTTTAGAAGCACATTTCACTCTACTCAAAGCTCAACTAAATCCCAAGCGAGCTATCAAAATATGGCTTAAGTAGGGCATAAAAATAAGGCAGACCTTCTGCCTCCTTGTGAAATGTATCTGACCAGATTAATTCATTAACATTTAATTAAAAATCTGCATAACATTCCCCCACAGAAGCTATCAGATTTATACTAAAGAAGAGATTGTCTTTGCTACAAGACACACAGATATTTCTTGGTATGTACAAACATTATTTTGCTCTCTAAACTGTCTGAGAGTAGCTTATTTTACATTTGCGTTGCATCTAAATGAAAAAATTAAGTACTTCAAAAGAGAACAAAAGCTATGCTATCCTTTGTAAATATGGTTACTAAAATACACCTAAAACCAGCTAGATAACTGTTCAGCAATGTCATCCATTTTGGACCATGGGCAACACTTAAAAAAAATATGAGGACACATGCAGTTTAATTACTGTTTTATCTGTGGAAAGCTGGTAATGGATTTTGCTTGTCATCTGTTGATGACTTAATACTCCAAATATTTGATTCCTTCTTTCTTACTTACATTGAGCTAAGGAATAATATTTTATGGAAATAGCCTTTAAAATTGTTTTGCTCTTTTATTCAACTAAATAGTCCATGTGTGATTCTGATAGAGTCCCAAAACCATGCCAGTACAGATAAGGGAGTGCTACATTTCCACCTGTTCAACAGAATATTTTCTATGATTGATTTTACTGCATACACTGATTAGAAGAAGAAAACACTGCCACCAGTATAGCAGGCAGAGTGTGATGGAGCCAAACTACTTCAGTGAGCAGTAAGTCTGTCCCATCTTGCAGTAATGCAACAACAGCAAGCTCCTGTGTTACATATATAAAATGTTCTTTATGGGTCAATATTATTATTCACAATGGATTTTTATATTGCTTGAAGTCACAAAGCCTTCTAATATCTAGAATAAAAGAGTTTCATGAACATCACAGAACTGTTGAGGTTGGAATGGACCTCTGGAGGTCATCTGGTCCAAAGCAGAAGTTTATTCAAATGAACATAGAGTGATTTGAATAAAAATTACCCCTGATTACCCCAAAATGTCTCAACAGTGGAGTGATATAATTCAAGTGCTCTACTAGCTTTCTACTGCCAATGTGAAAGACACCATTTAATCATATGTTCATTTTAATAAGATATTACAAAACCAAGTCTAAAACCAAGCACTATTCATTCACTTTGAAAGGCACAAGGCAAGGAACTTCAACTGTTCCAGGACTGAGATCAGAGCTCGTAATAAACCTCCTACATGTTTTTAGGAAGAAATCTCACTTTGATTAGCAGATGTACGTAGATTTACCAGGACCACTTCTAATCTGCTGTAAATTAAAACCCCACAAAAAAGTAAGTTGTTCCACAGATAAAATCATGCAACTACACTGTCAAACAATTACCCCAATACCTTTTGTTCTTATGAATGTTTGAATTCCCTGGGCAGAATGTTACCATCCATTATGGTTTGCCATATTCTTTAATGGGAATAAGGCTGGGAATCAGCTAACGAGCCAATTGGACTATCATGTGAGGTCTCAATAAAACAAAACTCTTTGCAGTATTTATAATCCTAGGGATAATGATGTCATGGAAGCCATGAATAACTTACATCTTTGAAGAAGTATCGCTACTACTAAGCATTCTTGTATCTATTACATTAGGAGATGTATTCATAGGGAAAAGTTTTTTTTTTTTTTTTTTTTTTTTAATTTGCTTGACAGTAATCCAGCTGAACATAGAAGCCATCTGAAACAGATGCACCAAACCTGAAGTAAAGCAGAAGCAGGGACCAATCACTTTAAACTAATTCATCTATGTGATCTATGGCAATCTGAAAGCAAATGCAATTAAAGCTAGAAGAGACTAATAGAATAACTGACCTCCTATGGCACAAAGACACCCACAGATAGATAACACCCACAAAATATGCCAATGCTCACATGTACCACAACAAGCCACAGAGTCTAGTTCAGAGGGAAGGTGTGGGGGGCTTTATTATCCCATTTGCTTTATTTTCTGAAAGCTTAGTAACCATGCCCTTTCATTCAGAGGGGAAAGGGCAATAAATTTACTTCTGTATTAAGTTTTCCACGTTCGTAAGATACCTTGCTCTATAAAAGTTGGGAAATCCTCCTTGGAGGTTATCCCTCCAAAGGCAGATTTCTATGTCTTGCTGCTTCAGCATGGGCAGTAGGGCCTGACCAGCAACTGTCTAGTTTTCTAAACTCATAATCAAATGGTGGCATTTGCTCCACTATCTCATTCACTGGGAATCCAAAATTCATACACCATACACTTGAGAGCATTTTTGTAACATCTGACCTCTCCATTTCACAAGCAGCCCCACTCCAGGATTTCAATGCCAGTACAAGTGAAGGCATAACAGAAGGTGATAACAGACAGTTAACAAGGTTTCTGTTTCTGAGATCTTTAACTTGTGAGCAGGACTATATATAGCATTGTAGGTTAAGAGCAGCATATCTGCCTTTGAATATAATGACATGTCACAACCAGCTACTCCCTGAACATTGATAGGTATGGGTTTTAATTAGCTACACATCCCTTTAAAAAATATTCAGTGTGATTTTCACAGTTGGTTAATCTATTTTTAAGATGTGAATTAAGAGTATCTTTAAAGCAGTTCTCTGAAGTGTCTTGTAAGCTACATATTTCATGACTTATGTCCCCGTGAATTTTGTTTTATCCACCTGCCTATAATATTTGTAAAGTTTGTGATGACTGGAGATGACCAAAAAAATTATATTGTAAAACATCAAAACACCACCAGCCTAACCCAGGGTAACTGTGTGCTGACACTTAAAGGTCTGGCCTTTGTCTTGTACATGCACTCAGCATATGCAGCTGAGGGCAAGTCATTCAAACATTCTGGGCCAAATAGAAGATGTTCATTTTTTCCAGAGCAGACTGATGGCTTTCTGTTCTTTAAGTTGCTGATCTGACTGCATGGTTGAACAGTCAATTAAATTTGATATAAGAAAATTAACAGAAGCATATGATCAGGAACGTGGGGAGAGCAAAGCCATGCATTTCAGCAGCAGCCTGCAGTTACACTGGGTCAGTGTAATGCCAGAACGTAACCTGAGGACCTACAGGATCATATTGTGCTCTAATTTGTACCTGGTACATTCACATTCCTCAAGGTTGCTCCAGACGGATGAATTTGACCCAGGATGCTAAAGTCGATGAGACAAAGTGAACATTACTTGCATCTATTGTCTTCATGAAGTTCAACAAGGGCAAAAGCTAAGCTTGCACCTGGGGAAGAACAATCCTATGCATCAGTACATGCTGAGGGTTGATCAGCTGGGAAGCAGCTTAAAAAGATTTTGCATAAAAAGATGTGTCAGTCTTAGTGGACATTGTATTGAATATGAGTCAGCAGCAAAGTCCTTGTAGCAAAGAATGTCGTCCACATCCTGGGCTGCATTAGTGCAGTCAGCAGGATGAGGGAAGTGATCTTTCCTTCTGTTCATCACCTGAGAGACTGAATCTGAAGTCGTGCACCCAGTTTTGGTCTCCTCAGGAAAAGACAGACATTGATATACTGGAAGCAGGTCAGCGGAGGTGGCTAGGCCCAGAGCTGGAGTACAGGATGCACATGGAGGGGCTGAAATAGATGGAATAGTTCAGCCTTAAAATGCTCAGGGGAGATCTTACTGCTGCCGAAAATTACCTGATAGTGTGTATACGAAGCTGGAGTCAGACTCTTCTCAGAGGTACAGAGTGGAAGGACATGAGGCAGCAGACATAAGCCAGAACATGGGAAATGCCAACTCAGTATAAGGTTAAAAAAATAATACCCTGAGTGTATTCAAACACTAGAACAGGCTATCCAGAGACTGTGGAATCTCAATTTTTGGACATACTTAAAATGTGACTGGACAATGGCCTCAGCACCCTGACCAATCTGGACCAGCTTTGAGCCAGGGTCTGGACCACAGGACCTCCACAGGTCCCTTCCATGAGCCTAGGCTATTGGTACACTCCATGCATGAATCTGAAGAGCAGGTCAATAAGAGTCCTTTGTCCAGGAAGCACCTTATATTGATAAATGCATTTGTTTTACAATCAAAATCCCAAGAAGTCCAGTCTGATTTCAAAGTTTTTGTGTCAACATCCAGATGAAGAAGTCTGCTTTATGAGATGCTTTATTAAATACCCAGTGGTGCTTAAGTGGGAACAAACTCTTCCAGATTTCAGCAGCATTAAAAAAGTGAGTAATTAAAAAGGTTTAGCATATTCAAGGTTTAGCATATTCAAAGTGTGACATAATTGCTACATTCCAGAATGAACTGAATTAACTTCTAATTTTCAGTATTGTCTTAATTTCTTAAGTCATACGTATACAAAAGCCAATAAATTCTTACTAGAAATAGCAGTGTTATATAGGACTATAAACATTTTTTTTTTTTCAACAAAGTTTTCAGTTTTCTGAATTTTTATATTCAACTGCTTGGCTACAGTTAGTTATGTTCTTGAAGATAACAGTAATATAAATGGATTGAGAGAAGTTTTAGAAACAGATTTGGCACAAGCCCCTTGAAGAGTAGATAACTGTACCTCTTACCTCTACCCATATCATTCACCTCTGGGCACGTATTCTACTTCTGCCAATACATTGTTTCAAGAGAAAACTTTCTAAATTCAGATGAAACACAGAACTCGGATAGTCAAATTCTGTAAAGCAAACATGATGCTGTGTGGACATTAACCCAAAACAGTCATGCTAATTTATCACACACCTAAGTGTTAAATTGTTCCTTATTCATCTTTTACGTGTCACACATACACAAAAAAATGTTTATAACTAATTATAAGAATTGTGAAAGTTTAGGGATGACGATTACATACACTTATCCAACTGGGTGAATAAATAACTCCTATCCCAAACTTATTTAATTATATTAACCCATATTACCAAAACCTAGACTGATGCCCTATGCACACATAGCATGTCAGTATCACTGAAATCCAACACAGTGTCTATGTATAGTTTAAGCATATCTTACATATGATTAATATATCTATATAACTTATTATCACATTAAGATTTCTCATGAAAATTCCATTTTAAAAAGTATTTTTTTTATCATCACAGGTAATGATTTCCCATTGCTTTTTGAACACTATTTCCTGGCCTTCCACATTGTACACAAGCTGCTCCTGTCAGCCATGAAGTTTTGTGTCTGATCACCATATAAGAATTATGAGAACAATTTTAATAAAACTGAGCTCCTCTTGATAGAGATAGCCTTAATTATCTCCCTCTTTTTATTTTGCTTTTACAGATATGAGACCTTTCAGAGGAGATGTCTCTGGCAGCCCTCAGAAGGACACAGCCACTTCCAGTTAATGAACAGGACTGCTTACCCCCTTCCTGGGAGTTCAGAGTAAGAAGTTGATCTGCAATGTTTTTCAATCTACATTGTCATTCTAGGCTTTCCTGGTTTTAGGCAATATCATCACAATACATGACAGCTGCAAATAGTTACACTCAGCATTTGGAGAAGGAGCTAAGCCCTCAAACTATGCCAGCAGAGCAAACACGCAAATCAAACCTGAATTTGTTTAGGATCAATGCAAGATAGAGAGAAAAAATCACATAGGACACTAGGTTATGTTGTATTTTTAACAGTCAGTTTTTCTCATTGATAATGAATTTTTTTCACTTCAAATTTTGGCAGCTGAGGGAACAAGAACATCCAAGTCCCAATGGATGCCTCAGGGAAGATTTGGGTTTCTGACACAAGCTTTTTCACAGAGCAGTGCAGCAGCTTATCAACACAGTGCAGATGGCAAGAGGGAATACAGCTCTTTTGTGTGACACTGGGTCACATAGCATTCAAAAGTAGTAATGTCAATAGCTCCAGAAACTGATTGGAGCTATGTTATTTGCATTTTCCCCACTGCTCCAGCTAGCTGTGTGTACATTACATTTTCTCACTGATTTTACCATCTGAAGCCAGACACACTTCCTACCAGTTTCTGTTCAAATCAAGAGATTCTGTGAAAACAAGAAAAAAAAAAAATAGCTAGTGTCACTGGTTTACTACTCAATGCAGGAACAGTTTCTTCACCAGCTACAGAAATGTAGGTTACAAAAGTGCTCATTTAAAGTCCTTAACAATCCTGCAATATGCTGAAGACCCTTCTCATAAGTACCAAGTGCCTTCTGCTGTCAACGTTTTCTTTTGCAGCTGAAGTTGGTAAGAGCCATGCTTGGTTTCCATTAGAGCAGGAAGGGCAGCCACCACTGTTCTAGAAGTCAGACTTCTAAGAAAGAGCCCACATTAAAGTCCAGCTGCAATAGGCAATGTCAGACACAATTTGTGTGATCAGCCAGCTGCCTAAGATGGTGTGCTTTTGGTCCATTATTTAACGTTTCTGCCCATCTGTAATAAATAAGGACACAAATGGTACTCCAGACCCTTTCCTCTAAAGAAAAGGCCAAGGAAATGTGCTTTGCAATTTTGTACCCCTAATCAAATGTCTCTGGGGCTTCCCACCCCTTTTTTTTTTTTTTAATTTAATGATTTATTTTTATTTATTTAATGAAAAACACAAACACACAAAACATAACCTAACTCTATGTGAGCTTAAACCACATGTATTTACAGTCTACCCACCTGAATTTTGCTGAGGATACCACTCAATAAAATAAATGCTGATGATGTTTAGATCAGACACTCTTTCCCATAAAAAACATGAATTACGTTTGGCTTACAAAGACTAGCATAATTGAAGCAAGGCTGATTTAAAGCAGTTAAGAACCTGGTCTGGTGTTTTTAATATAAACGGATGATAGTATTCTTCTGTTGATCTACACCACAAGTCAGTGTTACAACCCCCCTAGGAGGCACAAATTGAATCCTGCAAGTCAGCTGGACATTAATTGGCTCTGATGAAGACAATATGAATTTGTGTGTCCTTCTAAGGAAAGCAACAGAAGCATATCTGTGTCTTTCTAATGAAGGTTTAGACAGCAGCAATTAGAAAATTTATCAGTACAACAGCTTTTAATCCAATAATTTAGTTATACATGAAAGTTAGGGAACATCTCTGATTTTTTTTTATTTATTTTTTTTAATATGAAATAATATTGTATCAGCAACTTTATGTTTAAAGTTGTAACCTAGGTTTGGCATGTCTTCACTACCTGTGATATTTGTAGCATTTTCCTGTGAGTATCTTCTCTGTATTGCAATTCAGCTCACCTGAAATGTTAGGTACTTAACTAATTTAGTCATATGGAAGCTTGTTCTGAATTTCCAGGGAAAGGAGACAAATTCTACCACAAAGCTCCCTACTATCAGCTGAAGGACTGACTAAATACAGCAAGAGGTTAGTTTAGCAACAGCCTGACTGAAACCTGTGTGATTTAACAAGTTTCTAAGTACAGTAACACACAGGCACATAAATTAGGCCCCAGTGATAAGCCCTAGTCTTATCACTGAGGATGAGACTGTGAGGATGAGACGATGAGGATGAGGAAGCTGAGGATGTCACCACACTTAGCAGGAAAGTAGAATCGATGTGTTTTTATTCTCCTCTTAGCTGAAGAAGTACCTCACTGTACAAGAAGGTACTACTGCTAAGAAAGGTACCAAGAATTACCTGTGCTGCTTTGCAGATGAGCTGTAATACTGACAAGCTGCAGGTAGAGCACGTGCAGTCAGCTTTTAACTCATGAGTGTCACAAATAACCATGTAAATCATTCTACCTCCTATTAAATATACACGTGTATTTAGACTTATTTGTTATCTTCTCTCCTCATGTTTGTTTAAACTATACAAAAGGAAAAATCTCCTGCTAATCATGGCAAAACCTGAACAGACATAATTTAATCTAACAAAGGCCTGTCAGTCTTGGAGACTTCCCCTTAATGTGGCTATTTAATTATTTCTGCAATTGATATATTCAGGCTACACAGACATCCTGCCACGAAGCATGGCTGTTCTGGAATTTGAAGCAAGTCCTGTTTCTGTATGAGCACAGGAGGACGTCAGAGCTGCACAATTATCTGGACATGGCATGGCATCTATAATGTGATGCCTCAGTGCCCCGTTACTCACAGCAACAAAGCCTGTGCTTTCTCTTTGAATGCAGAATTGCTTTATTGTGTTGGTACAGGCTCCAGTTTAGACTGATAAATTATTAGAGCATTTGCATTTACTTCAAACTGTTGCAACAATGGTGCGTTTCCTAAAGATGTAGTGTACATAAAGTTTCTTCCAGAAGTCTTCAACAGATGTTTGTGCTATTTCCACAGACGAGGGTTAAGATATGGTTCCAATAAACATCAATATTTTACTGCAGAGGCTGCAAACATTGCCACCAACACTGGGTCACAACATGACATGTGCATGCACAGGAAATTATCCCAGTGAACTCCACCACGCTGCTCAGGGAGGGGACAACCTGTATGCTGTGTCACTTGTCACCTATGCTCCTGTGGGAGAATCTTGGTGAAATCCAACACATACCTCAGTGTCTGTGAGACTGGGACCTTTCTGTCCTATTTTAAATGACTACTGTAGTTTCTGGGAAGCAGCACTGTGATATTTCAATTTAAGTCTATTCGTACTGTATACATTTGGCTTGCCTCAGACTCAGTCAATGGTTTCTGAATCCTGTGTAACTTCAGTCAACAGAATACAAAAGACACCAGAGAAATAAGACAATATTTGGGGGAAAATGATTGACTGTAGATGCAGTGGCAGTTTCTGAAGTACCTTGAAAGCCTCATATATAAAACACCATAAAATAGAGAAAGCATTAAAAAACAAATGATGTACTCACAATTTGGATGTACTTTTTTGATGTACTCAAAATCTGCTATTTTTAAGGAGTAGATAATAGAAAACAGATTTTATATATCTCTATCTATCTATCTATCTATATATATACACATACATGTTACAAGTTTGAATGCCTGGCATTGGTCCTTCAAAATCTATTTTTTAAATGAAATACAACTTGAGAGAACACATACCTGCACACAGCACACACAAAACAGTCTGGGTGATATGTTTTGCCCAGTGCTGAGACCACTTCTCCCTCAATGAACTCATCGCAACTGAAGCACCGTGTACCATAAAGTCTCTGGTAGTCCAAAGTACAGATGTAGTCTCCCTGTCTCACAAAAAATCCTCCTTGAGCCAGGTCACATCCACAAGCTGCAGGAAGAAAAAAAAAAGACAGACTCAGAAGGCTGAAAAATGAAAGCTCTCTTTTAAAGATGATTAGTAGGGTTCCTCGTGGAGTATTTTGGCAGTTCAATACATGGGCTTATGGTCACAGAACAGTTTGGCATCTGAAAAGCACTGCTTTTGTAGTAAATTACATCAGTGATGCATTTTGTACACCAATAGTTCAGATTTATTACTTGTAAAAATACTAACATCAGTGCAGATGCTGCTAGTACAGAGTTAAGTCTTTAATAGTCAGGTACAGGGCTGGCATAAACAATACTCACAGTTATATTTAATAGGTTAAAGGAAATGCATAAAGGATGTAAACCTTCATAATCCAAAGCACCTATGTTACAATTAAATGTCTCTGATTTTACTCTACAATCGCTTGATATTCTTCCTGGATAATAGATAAATGGAGAAGATAAAATACTTCTCCCCCTAAACTCGGGGTTTGGTGTGCATGGCAACTTCTGTAAACTTCTGTTACAGTTTACAAAATCTTTTAAAATAGATCTTAGGTTTACCTGATAAACGTCACACACCAAGCATGAGTAGAAGAGATCTCCAGAACCATCTGCTCCTGGCAAAAGTAGAGTTTTTAATCCTATCTGTTGATCTATAGTTTTAAAGCTGAAGCTGGAGGAAAGGGTTAAAGTGGATTAACCAAATATTTGTGAGAGTTTTCAAGAGGCTTTCTATATTGCACCAGGCCTTGTGCTAGGCTGGCATTTTGAGATTATAAAATAGGAAAAGAGAGAGACAACAGACGCTCTCTCTCTCTTCTGTGTGGCTGAAGTCACACAGAGGTAGACAGAGATGCAGGAGATGATCTTCATCCATACTGACCCAGATCCTTGAAAACCTATCAAACTGATTTACAACAACTGAAATTGAAAACGGTGATTCTGCACTGCACTTCTCTTATTCTAAGTCACAGCATAAAACATGTTAATACGGTCTTCTGCTCCTGGGGATGTGCATGTTGGGAAGTGCTTCCAGCAGCAAACCGTGCTTACAGTCAAATGAGTCTGAGATGTGTAGCAGAGCAGACTGTGACAGTGTCACTACATGGATGCAGCATGCAGATGAGTGGAAATGTTGCTTATCACATTTGGGTTCCATGTACTACATGCCGCAAAGATTTTCTGTGTCTCTGTCCCAAAACTGCGGGAGTACTTAAATGTCAAAAATGTTCCCGAGTAAGATTCCTGCTTAGGTACCAGAGTCCACAGACAATGTTATTTAAAAGTAAAGCTCCCTTTTCACACCAAGACCTGATTGCATCATGGCCAGAATCAGATGTTTTGTATGTAAACAGTGAGAAACGAGTCCAGTAAGCATGCTTGAGGCACAGAGTAACCGAGTAACATACCCACAACACAGAAAATCCTAGAAAGCATAGGATCCTGTTGTTTTCATTCAAAACCATATCCAGTCATGTTTTATTTATTTATTTATTTAATTGATTATATTTTTTTTTATCATCTTGCTTAATAGCTAGAGACTGTGCCACAAGAGGCCTGGACTCAAGGCCCTCTTTAAAGTCTGAGTGGGCATCTAAATTTCATTCTTCCTCCCTGGAGATGTCCCTAACCGCTACATGACAGAAAACAACAATCATGCTGAAAACGTATTAGTATATGAATAAGAACCAAAGAACCTGGGTTAATTAATCTTCTTAATTAACCTTTCTTTGGCTTATAGACCAAAATAATTCCAGTTATATTGTATTATATAACAACAACAACAATAGGTTAGATGATTCATATTGCAGTAGTACATTGTTCGTGTGCCTTACTTCACAGGCTTAAGATATATGCATTAACATTTTTCTTCCTCACCATTAGCCTTTGGTCTAATTTTTAGTAATGACACACTTTTTGTACAAACTCTTCACAAGACTTGCTAAGTGTTACGGGTTTCTTTGTTGATGTATTTTGCCCAGGTATGTACTGGTGTGACAAAAACACAAATCAGCTATGGATTTAAGATGAGGATGAGCAGCACGCTGAAATGATATTAATGATGTGATAGCTCTAAATTGTATTATATAGTGATTAAGCTTGCTGAGTGGGTCATAAATAAAGAAAATTAAAGGACATAATTATGTTTTTGAAAGGAGCAGGGAGAGGTTGCTTCCCTATTGAGTACTTCTTTATGCCAGCGGTGGCATATCTTTCTACAGTGCAACTGGAAAAAGCCACCAAGAACTGTTTTGGGCAAGATTATATCATAAGATTGCTAGTTACTATAGCCATCTGAACTATGAAGACAAGATTTCAGCATAAACAGAGATGCTTTGGCAAAAAGTAAAGACAGATTTTATACAAAATCATACGAAATGCACAATGAAGAAGCAGCTGTCTGGAGAATGAGGTGGATGTTTGTAACGCTCCACACAGCTTTAACTGCCCATTGCACCTTCACCCTCACCAGGTGAGCAGCACCCCTCAGGCCTCTACTGCAGCCACTCACAGACCAAGCTTGGCAGGAGATGCAGGACAGGAACTGACTTACACATTTTTGCCTGCACCATCTAAAAGCAACTTGGAGCTTGGCATCCAAAAAAAGGAGATGATGAGGAGATTCTGATGTACTCATAAATCATCTGTCACTACTCTGTCTTGCACTCTTACCATTACTCACTTGCTACTCACTTGTTTGTGCAGAAAACACAAACAAACCAACGTTTGCCTTGCTAACATGGGTCACAACAGGCTCTGTCATGACAGCCTTGCCACTATCATTAGATGGGACTCTGTCTCACCCTGAAACTATTTGCCTTTCCTATCACTGCCACAGAGGTTAAAATTACCTTGGCATGTTGGGTATTACTCCACATCCCTTTGCACTAATGCAAAGGAGAGGATCATGATAGTAAGGGGGGCTGGATGTCTTGAGATGTGGAGCAGGGATTTATTTTCAGGACACAAAGTGAAATGTCTTCCGTGCAAACATAAACAACAAAAATCCTTTCTGAGTGCCAGAAGGAAAGAAAAAACTTGCAAATACTGGCAATCAGAGAACTACAAGTCATTAATGCTTTAGATGCACTGTGCCAAGTAGGTCCCACAGAGCTAGTGAGTATTGGAGGCACTATAGCTTGTGAGACCTCATCTAGCACATAGGGTATAAATTGCTCAGCTATTTTCACAAAAGACTGATTCACACCAGAGCAGGTGTAAGGATGGCTATCAGGATGACATGAAAAAAAGAAAGCCTATTTTAATAGAAAGGCAGAACTTAGCTTGTTTAGCCTACCAAAACAAAATCTAGCAAAACCCTAGAAAAAAACTAATATCTAAACATAAAACCAAGGTTGAAACAGATTGAGTTTAAAGAAAAGATTAAGAGGTATTTACACCCAGTGAGAATGTTGCCACAAGAACAAGGGAGGAAATTAATAGAAGTGTTTCTAACCATCACAGGAAAGTGGTTTTGGAACAGCAAACCAGTAAGTATGGAAGAAAAAAAAAAAGGAAAAAAAAAAAGGAAAAAAGGCCTCAGATCTCTACAGCTTTGGTATTAAGTCTGAGCAATATTAAAAAGGGATTATGAGGTGTGATTGATTGAAATGTTAGCTTAAAGAGACTATTTTTAAGGGTAAGAAATATCACAGAATAATAAAAAGCATGAAGTGTGAGATGAATTAGGAGGTAATTATAAATACATATATTTATAAATCTATATATATTAAATATCTTGGGGATTGTGTACCTTATTATATATTATATCCAATATATTCATGGAATACACATATCAACATTTTAAAATACATTCCTTTCATTTAATGCTTTTTCTTAATTAAGCAGATGCATCTGTCACCCTCCATAAATCAGCACTTAATGAATGTTATAATATAAGAAAAACCTGAACAGCTTTATTCAACTGTTCCCCAATAATGACAAAATGTCAAGTTCTTGAATGCTATGCTTACAATGGAAAGTGCATAGGAAGTGATAATACTAGTTTCTGTGTAATACAGTAGTAGAAATACACTGACATAAATAGGTTATAGCAAAAATTTATTTGGAACCAATTAGATCTGTAACAAATTGAATTGCCACTACTAGCCAAGATACGTATTTTTCTTTGGAGATTTGATAACCTCTTCCACTCAGCAAGGCTATTACCTCATCAGTGCACATCAGTGCAACTAATGATTCGGTTTATTACACTAACATTTTTATGGAAGAGTATTATAACTTCCTTGAATATTTGTTTTATAAACTCAGCTGTTTTTATGTCAGTAAAAACACAGTTTGTGAAGATTCCGTCTGAAGCAATCTTACAGGTGCTATACTAAAGATTTTTTTTTTTTTTTTTTATTTTTGCTTTTAGATGAAAAAAGGCTTTTCAGGCAAAAACGTCAGGTACGTTGTAAGATACTAAATCACAGAAAAAAAGCTGGAAGGAAAAGTTTTAAAACAGGCTTAGCCATCACACAGCAGTTTTCTTTCTGTACCAATAACATCACTTTTAATATTTTTTTTCAGTGTCTTATCATTCTAAGAAATTTAAAATAATTTTTAATAGATATTTATTGATGCCACATTTGTTCCCCTAATCTCAATTCTTGACAATGGTCATAAGTACTTCTAGGAGTTTCCTCTAAACTGATTAGCTATAAGCAAAACAGCTATGCAAGAAAGTCTATTAGTATATATATATATATAATTTTTATTTATTTATTTATTTTACACAGAAAACTAAGCAGAATGAGCTTTTGGCCCTTCCTTTGTATCTTTCCTTAGTATCTTATTTTAGCATGTGTCCATAACAGACACCACTTATGTGAGAGACAGAGGTCTCTCTGCAAAATCAAGATTTATTCATGAATGGGGAAAAATGTAGCTCATGAGTGACTTTGGGGCACAGGACAGAGTCACCGTGGTTATGCCCTCCTGCTCACCCCCTGATCCAGCAGCGTGGGTGAAGTTCCACAACCCTCCTCTGCTCCTGGCACATTGCTCCCCCACCTACTATGCTGTGCCACCTATAGCCCAAGCCATGAGCCCTCACATCGAGCCTGCACTCTTTGAACCATTTGATATGTTTTAACTTGATACCTAGCTGAGCAGAGGACAATACTAGGAATCCGATTAAATGCTGGCTTGAATATTAAAAGAAGTCCCAGTTTACAGCTGAGAGGAGGAGATCTGAAAAACAGACCCACAGTCTCTACCTTAGGTGAGATGCTGCCCCCTTTCCTACTGAAGATGTGGGCAGAGACACACTGCCCAGCTGAGATGGTCCTGCACACCTGCAGAAACAAGAAATCAGGGAAAGGAAACCTGAAGAATGCCTGGGGAGCACGTCTGAAGGCATTCACCAGACCTCACTCTTTTAGGATAGGAAATCAGCGTTATGTCACAGATCCACTCCTACCCAACACTTGTCACCCGAAATGAATATCTGGAGGTAGGGTTATTTAAAACCTAGAAACAGCTTCCCACTACTACCGAAGTTCTTCTTACTGAAACAAGGAAAACATTGCAAATATAGCACTTGTGATAATAAAGAGACAGTGACACTGAGAAACTAAGCTGCTTGTCTTGGCACCACCCTGCACAGCCAGGCAATGCCCCACACTGAATGGCTTTAGGAGCGATTTTCAAGCAGTGAATAGACAAGTGTTTGTGTCCTCCTACGGTATATGGCAGCAAACCAGTACCAGCATGGTGGGGGACTCAAGAGGAAGGTAGCTGCACTGTTTCTGAACAGGGTACCTCAGGATGGTTTCTCCCACAGCTTGGTATTTCCACTCATGGAGATGATTTCCAGTTACCTGACACCAAAATACCTCCTATGGATATGAGGGGTTCCTCTACTTACTAGAAAAAGGTGATTTTTTTCCCCAGCCTGGTCTCTGTAACAGCTCCTGGAGTACCGTCATTTATGCCATGTGATTTCACAGTCTAACTCCATAAATTTTAAGGGTGGTTCATCACATAAGGCCTACAGCCTATAAAGATAAATAATAGCAATTAATTAGGGGACTTTAAGCACACTGCTAGCCCTGTTATTCCATCAGTATTCCATTTGCACTGTACGAATATAGAACAGTCCTCTATTTTCCTTGCTTTCAAATGAGACTAGTGAAAGAAGATTAATTTTTCGGCTGTGTGCAGGGCCTGAAAATCAGCTGTGTCATGAGAGGCTCAGAGGATGCTGCAGTTGCTGTGCTACAGCAGGCTGTAACAGTAAAATGCGCTGGTCCTCTTGTCATCCAGGCAGTGCTGTTTTGCTTTCAGCCTGCCAAACAAGCAAGCATTTTGCTTATCAACCTGAAAATGCATGTATGAAGTTTTTTTGTTGCTGTTGTTGTTTTTTGTTTTTTTTTTTTGTTTTTTTTTTTTTTAAATTGTTCCCTCTCCCATTTGTTCCCTGATGCAAGCAACTAGGCATGAAAACAAGATAGGAGAGAGATGCATAGTCCCTGAAAATAAAAAGAAGAAAAACACAACCATAATGTTACAGGCTAAACAAAGAAAAAAATATCTGCTTTCCCAACAGCTAAATGGAAATTTTCTTCCTCAGCACTGCAGTTTTAGTCCGTTTCTAGCATTTTCTTCCATCTCTGAGGTGGATCCTGTTGGCCAACTAAGATCTCAAGAATAAAATGCTAAGTATACTGCTAACATAGTTCTCTTCTGGCAGAAATATATCACTGATGCAGCCTGGGATCTCATCCTCCAAAAGCCCATTATTATTTCTGGAGCATTTCTCATGGCCACTATGCCTGTGAGAAACAACAACAATCACCTGGCAAGCTTCCACTGCTACAATTTTAACTTAACTTCAAATTAATTGCAAGTCAGTTTGAAGTGGTCTAAACCAATTACCAGAAGATAACTGTCCATACTGCTCTTTCTGCTCTGTGTTTTGGTGCTGATGAGTCCTGGTAAACTTCTCACAGAAGTTTTGGAGAAGTCTTCTGCCTCATAATATCTGAAATACCTGTAATCTCATCTCATTTTCTTACAGCCTGTTGCAAACAAAAGAAGGAGCATGCAGCATCAGAAAAGGTGTGCTGGACCCTTCCTCAGCTTCCAAACAGGAACACATAAGCAGGCAGCTCTAGCAGGGTGCAACCAGAACAGCTTTCTGGAGCAGATAAGACACAGAGAACTGTGGGAATATACCTTATCCATCTTACAACATTTCACCTTACACATGTAGCACTGATAACAGTCTAGCTCTCAAGCTAGACTGGCTATTGTACATACTTTAGTGCAGGAAAACTAGAGATTCTGAGTGATCTTACCAGACTGATGAAATATTAAAGACTCAGTTGCCTTAATTAAAGTGAATAGTTTGGGGAGCTTTTTGTGCATTATGTAACTTGACTCCTATAATTTATTGGAACTACATATCTAATAATGTTTGCATTAGTACATGTCCATTTTTCATTTTCCTCTTGTAATGCAGAATTTCCCAATAGCTTAAAAACAGCATAACAGCCCTGCAAAAGCTCTCACATAATGTTACTATATATATGGCTCTTCCTAGATACCACAACTTCCCCAAAATCTAGAAAAATTGTCTGTATTGATTTATTATTTTAAGGAATCAATCTGATTATTTTTAATTTACAAGCAAGCTGGAGAAACTTAAGAAACAGAATAATGTGTTTTCAGCCACTGTCAACCTTCTAACACCTTTGACATTTCTGACAAAATACTGCTGTCATTTGCCAGACTACTTAAGATATTGTGTCTCTCTTAAAAAATAAAATAAAACCATGTAAAGCGAAAACATTAAATATTTTCTATTTATTTATTTATTTATTTTTTGTAATGATGCTTTGGGTGCCCATTACAGGTTTGCAAATTAAATAGTTTTTCATCTGACTACATACCGATATGGCAGATGGTCTGGTGTTAATGAGTCGCAGAAAGCGGGAGGTGCAATAACAGTACTGTGGCAGTGATGAATTTAATGCAACAGCTCTGGGTCTCTGTGCAGACCTCACATCACCTTGGCACACTGAAATGCCCAGTAACTACCCCAGCGTGGTGTCTGTATCCTTGTTGTACCTCTATGTGAAAGGGCATGGTATACAATCCCCCTCCACAGAGGCAACTTTGCACTGACTTCTTTTGCGTGGGTAAAAACTTCACCCAGAGAAGAGAACTTCAGCAATTGAAAAGAATTACAGGCTTTTCATAGAGGTGACACTATCTAATGTGGGCTGAAGTTATGTATGCTCAAAATTGCCTTATTGAAATAATAACTTTACTGCCTGCAAAGTTTGTTTCCATCTAACATTTCATTTAATGAACATCAAGCATCATTTTAAAATGCATTCAGTTCTGTCTTATGCACATGGCTGTATGTGTGGTTTGGATCATCCCCCAGAAGTTTCAGCAGTAACTTCTTTAAAAATCCATGTTTTCAACAAGCACTTCACTTTCAAGTATAACCGCTCCATCTTTGGACTAGAAGGATGGGGTTAAGGCTAAAAGTAAGGCAATGGAAGGACTAAAGAAAAAATGTATTAGTAAGAAAATATTGGGTGGTATCCTAGGTGTAAAGACTAGAGTGAGCAGGTACAGTGTTACTATGCCCTGAAAAAACTAAGGCCCCACACACTGTGTCTTTAAATGAAATCAATCAAGTGGGAAACCAGAAATAACAAAAGCATGGATTCCTGTGTTTGATGGTTTGATAAGCTCTATTTAAATATTAGTAAAATATTCCTTTTCCAGCACTTGCAACCATGATACTTGTAACTCTGTCCCTTTCACCAAATTTTACTAATATTATGTAAATTAATGAACGATACTTTAAAAAAAAATCATCATGCAGATGAAATATATGCCTTGAAGCAAAGCTTTCACTAAAGCATTGATGTGGTTGTTATACCACCAAGACTTGAGGGGCTTCAGTATGTTGGATATTAGGAAGAACTTCTTTACCAAAAGGGTTGTTAGGCATTAGAATGGACTGCTTAGGGAAGTGGCTGAGTCACCATCCCTGGAGGTCTTTAAAAGATGTTTAGATGTAGAGCTTAGGGATATCATTTAGTGGAGGTCTTGTTAATGTTAGGTCAGAGGTTGGACTAGGTGATCTTGGAGGTCTCTTCCAACCTAGGTGATTCTGTGATTAACTTAACTTTTTTTTTTTTTTTTTTTTAATACTTAATAAAAGCAAGCTTTAATTATTAAGTTGCTTTTAGAAAGCTAGTGATTAGTGATTTCTAGCATTTAAAAATCTCAAACCTCAACACAACCACTGCCCACTGCAGTAGATCATTTGTACATTGGCAGAAGTGATTTTTTTCAGTGATAGAAAATGTAAAGTTAGCATGACATTCCTAAATCAGCCCTACACCAAACGTACTGTCAAAGAAAAACTTTGTCATTATTGTGTCAAAAGTGTTTTTTTTTTCCCCCTATTATACTGAGTTAGTGTGAGATTGCAAGATCCTAAAGGACTTCGGAAGTGATGGGCATGTTGCTGAGAGTGCCTGATGAACAAGAGCCACCACGTTTCAACCCAGTGCCTGAGATACCACACATGCCACCAACCCCCACTGCTTTGCCAAAAGCTGGGACTCAGAAATCTTACAAGTGAGTTTCCCGTAAATGACTTCCATTCTGAAATGTGAAACCCCTTAGCTATGTGCAGATACCAGTCCCTCAGATCACACAGCATAGCTTTTAACGTGCTTATTTATATCGTAGCAGATGTATTTGATCTAACAAACAAATCACTCCTACTACCAAGTTACTTTACTTTTTTAAACTTTTCACCAAAAATTCTGTCTTAGCCATTCCTATTAAACACAGCTTCACAACAAATGGTATAAATCCAGGCTGCACTGTATGTTCTAATAAAAAAAGCATGCATGTAAGGGCCTTAAAATTGGTCTAAAAATCCAGTCCAGGGCTCTTTCACAATTCCCAGGAAGTTGTAATGCTGCAAGATAAACATTGAACCACCTACTTAACTCCAGCTGAAGATTAGAAATGTTCTACCTGGTTAATTAAACTAATAGATCAAAATATGTGGGGAAAAAAATTGTACTTCAACCTGTCAGCCATGCTGCCATGGAAGACTGCATATTCTGCATCCATAACAAGACAGCATTCCAGGGAATCCTGATTAGGGGTCAAGCAACATAACCTATGGATACATACATAGTGAAGCTTATATACCACAATGGTCATGTTTTTGTTTTTTTTCCTCTTGTCAGACCAAACCAGTTCATCTTAAATATGAACCATCTTGTATATAGAACAGTTTTGCAGGATTTTCCCATTTAAGTAGGGTGAAGGCTACAGAAATTTTGCATGTAAATAGATTTGCAAACTTGCTATGGATTTTCCATTATCTAGTCTGCTAGAGTATATAAAATATTATATATAGAGAGAGTATATAAAATACTGTAAAGTATGTTTTCTGGTTTTATATGAAAAAATAGTAATCATATTACCCATATCCTTAGAAATGCTGGGCTTTGATTCAGACTTCCTTATTTCCTGAATACTGTATTTGCCACAGGCTACTGCTACCTTGTAAATGTCAGGATGCTATTACACCACAAAAGAAATACTTGAGAAACATCTAAGAACAAGATAATTTCTATCTTTATTTAGGGCCAAAAAGGTTATTCAGGATAATATAATCACGGCACCTACATCTCTCCTATCTGCAATTTTACATTTGTCTGTGCCTCTCAGGGCTGTTGTAAATTATGCTGTTGTAAATGAGCTCCAGGTGAGTATTTACCTAGCACAGTATGCAGTATGAGAAGCAGTCCTGACAGACACCCTCAGAATGAACTAGACTTTGCAATTAGTTTCAGTTTTATTGTCTGAATTGTCAATATTTTATCACCTCTTCTCATTTTCCTTGTTGCTTTACATTACAAAAGAAGGAAATAATATTAGAATTTGCAAGTAAGGGAACCAAATATTTTGAAGTTTAATGAATAAAATGTTTGCCTTATATTTCAAAGGCATTTTCTTCAATTGTAACTGCACTTTTATTAAACCTGATTAAAGTGGGAGATATTTTAAAGACTGAGTAAAATTTTGAAGTGGGGCTCAATGGCACATTACCTACAGCTTTTTACTAGCAGATTAGTTGTGCACTTTAACAGTAAATAATACATACAAATAGATATGAGTATAAGCATTGCTTGTCATGCATATTTACCTCCATAGATCTTATTAAACTTTTATATTAGACAAAAATAGCAGGTGTTCACAGTATTTCCATTACATTTTTTTAACGTGTATGTGTACCTCACATTCTTGAATAAGAACAAGAATCTTGAATAATAACAACAATCATTTCAAGTACAGGAAGCATTTGATAACTTTTCTCAGAATTCTTTAGAACCATTATTGGGGGAATTCAGGAAGAACTGGATGGGAATAAGTGACTTTATACTAACCTTCCTTAGATTTGCATGGTTGTATCAATTATTTTAAAGGTAAACAGCACCTACATACATGCCATTACCATTCTGAGCATTTCTGAAACTCATAGTCTGCATAGGAATAATCAGATGGCAATACAACAATATATAAAACTATCTTTCTACCCTAAAAAAGTGAAACACCTAAATGTCTATACTACTCTGTCTACTAAACCTCGCATTTTATCCAAAACTCCAACTCTGATAAGTGGTTTCACATTTCACACATATTCAAAAAGTACACACAACTTCTTTGAGTGTAATATCACTTCTGACATATCAAGTCATTTAAACATACTTCCAATAACTCTAGACACCTCTCAAGACATTGTCATTTGTACTTCTTCATGATCTCTTAGTTTGTGGTCTTCATCCTATTACTTCTATACATGTGAAGAAACAATTTTCTGCAGTCTTGAAAGCATCTTAAGCTTAAGGTTGTCTGATGACGGCCATGAGATGGTTTAATATGGAGGCAGTCAACCTAAGGACGCAGGCAGCACACAGCTCTGCCAGCCCACACCAAGAATTAGCTGTCCTGGGACTGTTCTGCTGCTGCACTGGATGGACATCTCCTCTTGAGGTGCTATCTTTGGTGGATGAGGCAAAAGGGGGAAAACAGCATCACCGAGTACCATCAAAATAAATGCACTGCAGGGAGGAGTCAACTGTAATGTAAACTTATTCTCAGGGTAGTCACCCTGCCCATGCACAAGAGTCTAGTGGCATGACAGTGAAGGGTTCAGAAAAGGGGTTGTGACACGAATCTCTCCTCCAAGCCTAAAGGGAGGTAAGTAGTTAACTGACCAAGAGAACTGAGAAACACTTTTTGCTAAATCCTAACATATTAACTACATTTTACCATCCACTGATTTAAGCACATGATTAAAAACCCAAATCACATTTGTCGAACCTAGTTTTCTTTTCCCATTACATTAACTGGTGAAATGTATGTTTCACCATAGAACAATAGAACAATAGAACAGTTCTCTGTTCTGTTTCAATAGAACAGTTCTCTGTTCTATTTCTAATCTCATCTCACATAACAGTGTGGTAAATCCACATTGGAAAGAAACTTACCGTTCATAAGTGACATATAAAACACCAGAAACAAAATAAAAGCAGATATCAGAGATAGGTCTGCTAACTGATGGAAATGAAAAGTAACAAAAATAATTTTGGCATTTAAATGAGGAAAAACAAAAACTAATTTAAAAAATCATATGTAAACTTAGTATTTAGCAAAATTACTGATACCATGAATCAGTGTAACCATGATTGATAAGTGTAACTTATACCATCTCTCCTGTGCTAATTGGGAGTCTGATGTGTGGCTGACAGAAGCTGCCCTACTTCTTGCTTGCTAATATAGAGGGGTGTTTTTTTTTTTCCTCAGTTTATCCAAGATCTGCCTGAAATGAACATACAACTACTTATCTCTATGAGGCAGGTAGGAGAGGTAGGAGTAATGTACTTCCTAATCCAGGAAGGTTTCAGTGAAAGGATCAGAGAAAGTTTCAGAATCAGCTTGCTGCATTTGTGGGTGACAGCCTGCAAAAGAATGTGCTCTGTGAAATGAACACATGGATGTATTGTATGGTCCCTTTCCATAGGATTTGTCAGTTTGTTTTCTCACAGCAGATCTGTATAAAAGAGGACTTGACTTCATCAAGACAATTAAATGGAGGATAAACCAATATGTTTTGAGACTTCAGGAAGGAAGCAACTCCTGAATAATAAATTAGCTGCTCTCCTACCAAGTAAGGTCTTAAAAACTAATTTGATGATAAAATTAGTCAAAAGAACAGGTGACTTTAAAAAAGAAAGGAATGAGTATGGGTTGTGTGCTGCTTCAAACACCATTCTGATTCTGAATAGGCAACCCAAATTTTTTCCTATTTAGGATAGCACATTATGCTTACTTTTCTGCTGTGTAATTTTGCAACAAATGCAATTAATGAGCTGCACATTTAATACTATCTATCTTACTCATTAAAGTCTGACTCAGGTATTGAATACGATATATGGGATTTATAAAAATATCACTGTACCTGACAGATAATGACAGTTTTCTTTCTGATTATTTCCTCAAGAGTCTTTTCCTCAAATTTTAAACAGCATTAAAGAAGCATTCAATTTATTATTGAAATGCACACATTGCCTGGTAGACAGGTGCAGTGCAGGAATTACTAAACCTTGATCTAGCAGTAACCAGCTCTGTTACATTGGCAAGTCCACTTTTTTTTTTTTTTTTTTTTTTTTTCTCATGCTTCTCCTATCTTCATCCCTCTAGATTGTTTCTACCCTGAGAAGTTAGATTTTCTTGGAAACAGTCACATCAACAGAGCTGGGACCATGTTCTTAATTCTAGGTGGTGCTATAGGCACGGATAAATGTCGTTTTAAATACTAAGTGATGTACTATCCAGTAAATGTAAGTTAACATTTTATTCATTTGTACACCAAATTAGATCTTTGCAGCTTTCAGGTAATCTTTCAAACAACTGTGTACCTACAGAATGTTTGTCTGTCACTTAATTCCCTGTTTCTTTCCAAGACTCTTATATTTCTGTCATCCACAGTGTGTTAATATTAGATCCCTTCCAGGTGCCTATCTGGAGCAAACCAAGTAGCTCTCTCCCCAAAACAGAAAAGCACAGACAGTCACAGTAGTCTTCAAACATCACACTGTGACACAAGACAGTCTGAACAAACAAGGCAATGGCTCGCACTATGGCATGCATTGGAAAGCTGGAAGAGAGAGAACCTTGGAGTTTCTCCATAAATATTAGTTTTCTCCTGACCCCATACTATGCTTCACTACCAGTTTCCCCAACCTTCTCTTCTTCGGGTCCCAACTCCGTAGTAAAATTCATGGGTTTATATCCATTCAAAACACACTCCACTTTTAGGATTTAGGATGTTTACACTCTTACAGTAAGCAGTTGTACAGTTTACAATAAATCCTCTCAGGCATGGATTGCATTGTAAATTATTTTTATGAAGTTTCCAATACCGTGAAGTCACATGTCCTATGTTAATGCACTCTTCATAGTAACAGCTGTCACAAACACTTACCTTTGCAAACAAAGCACTTAATATGGAAATATTTGTTCTGAACTCTCAAAACTTCTCCTTTGCATGGGTTTCCACAGGTATTGCAGAGAATTGCAGTACTTGATGGCTTCTCCAGTTGGCTATGTACAGCCTGGGGTTGGGAAACTGCAAGGTAAAACCAAAGGTAGAACATTTTAAATGCCATTGGATGCATAACTGCAATAAAGCCATCTTCTGTAAGGTCCACAAATCATGACAATTAACACTTGGGACAAATCATGTCATGTGGATAGAACAGTTTTAACTTGTACATGTATAATTGGCCAGCACAGGAGAAAATATCCTCTGAATGAACTGGGACTTTTCTTGTTTCATAACTTGCAAGGCTCATGACTTCAAACATCTCAAACATAAATGTGAATTGCTTACAGAAGAAAAAATCCACATGATGAAGTCTTGTGTGCCACTGCCTGAATTTCAAAAAATTCTTTTTCGCATGTTATTTTCAGGTACCCAAAAACTGCAGATGAAATCCATTATTTTTATACAAAATACCTTCAATGGGATTTAATAACTGTTACACTGTGAGCTACTTATATTTACGATTCAAGATAATTACCTTTTTAATTGATTTTAAGGCAGAAATACATTTCTGTAGATACTTTGAGTTTATACTTTGAAATATTAACATGTCTGTAAAGATGTATATCTGATCATTAAATAATCATTTTGTACGAAAACTGATTTCAAGAGATTAGGCTTATTTAGGTTAGTAAAAGATTAAGTGAATTAAAAATTTGCTGCCATCTTGTGATGTAAATTAGAAATTGCATTTATTAGACTTGATATAACCATATAAATTGACATTACAATATATTATGCAGAACAGGTGAGATATGACCTTATTCTTTCGATTTAGCATAATTATATGCATATTTTCAGCATATATGCATGACTTTTATATTGCCCTGTATTAAGTAAGAGTCTAGAGAGTAAACATCATGACAGTTATTGTATTGGGGCTGTACTATAATTCGAAAGATGTCCTTTTTTCATAGCTGAAGGAAAATTAGTAACAGAATAATTTATCACAGTTTAAGTAAATTACATAATTCATGACATTCTTCCTTAATATGGCATGTTTATTCCATGTTTGGATTGCTTATTTCAAAGTGACTGAATTTTTAAAAATTTTACTTCAAAATAAACTTAACAACATTGTGCAAATTCTCATAGGCAAATGCATTAAGTATGAATGGGAATAAAACATGTTTCCTTTTCAGGGTTTAGTGAGGGAATAATGTCACTGCTGCACAACCCTTTTCTTCCATTAACAACAGACAAACAAACCCACCACCATTACCACCAACACAAAACACATAATGAAATAACTTTTTCTGTGAAACTGCTGCAACATGATTAATAAAATTATAAAAGTCTGAGTTAAATTCAGATTGGCCAAGACCTTTAATTTATATTTCTACTGCAATATCAGAGTTGTAACATCAGAAAGATGTATGATAGAAATATGTATGATGGAAATAAAATAAATAAATAAATGTAATAATAAAAAGATGGAAAAACAACCACAACACAGAATTGATTTAATTATAACCAAAACCTGAAAGCCCACAGTGACATCTGTATCTTCACATAGGTAGGGAAGATACAGAGAGGCTATGACAGTACTACCATATAAACATATATGATAACAAATTACACCAAAATCTGGAAGAGAGTCTCATTCAGTTTTCTAATGTCTGCCCTTGCTGCAATTCCTCCTCCATTCTCACCCTCATTGCCACCACTAGATACCTAAAAGCCCTTTCCATGTCCACCAAGTCAGTAGTTCACTGAGATGCTGAACCTCCCACTCAGTCTTCCAGGGGAAGTTTCTGGAAGTTTTGCCCAAACTGACACACAATACTCCCATAAACAGAAGTTTTTGTTTTGTTTTGTTTTGTTTGCTCATTTTGTTTTTGTCTTAGTACATGCATGGGATTGAGCTTCCTGTAGCATTATTCAGCAGCCATTGGTATTCTGTCTTGTCTGCTAAAATTACCCATTCTCTGACTATCAAAAAGTCCTGTTCAAAGCAATGTGATTTCTGGAGCTATTACTGAAGACCTGGTTATAATTAAGTACATATCCAATAAAAACAACACAGTGCAAAAAGCAATTACAAGTTTATAGAAAGGCAGATGCTCAAACTTACACAAACAGTGCACACAGTTCATGCTAATGTGAGCCTTACTCCTCCAAAGAAAACAGAGGAAACTGAACTTTGCAGTGTTTAACTTTTGACATGACAATTTCTCTTTACTGCAACCTGCCCAAAACTACCCACCCTGAAACAAGTAAAGTACCAGCCCTGTAAGAAACTGAAACATGTTTTCTTGAGCACGGCACTAGCTTATAACTGTGGAGGAAAGAAGCTTCTTTCTCCAAAGTTATTAACAGAAGCATCAAATTTGTAGCATTTAATTCATGAAATACTAGATTTAAAAATAGCTGACTAGCCAGAACATATTGGCCTAAAAGAAGACGCCGGAGGTGCCGAACACACCACCAGAGAGTCCTGCAGCACCCTGCCAGGACAGACTAACTGATCTTCACTGCAGTCAAAATATTCTTATCTTTTCAGAGAAAACTATATTTTTCTTCTTCAAAACACAAAAAACATTCTGACTACGCATATACAGAATTGACTACTTCAACCTTTTCCCCTTGTTTTTTCATGTCAAGTGATGATTTTTATAACCTCTGCTTCCTAGCTAATCAGGAATCACAGAACAATGGAATGGTTTGGGTTTAAGGGACCTTAAAGCCCCATCCAGCCTGGCCCTGAGCACTTCCAGGGATGGGGCATCCACAGCTTCTCTGGGCAACCTGTTCCAGTGCCCCACCACTCCCATAGTAAAGAATTTCTTTATATCTAATCTAAATCTCCCCTCTTTTAGTTAAAAACATAACCCCTTTCCCTATTGCTTTTCTGTAGTCCCCCTTTAGGGAAGGGGGAAATTATGCATAACTTCTTATCAAGGTATAGAATTAAACAAACAAACCAACCTTGGATATAAAATAAATTATAAGAAAAAAACATGGAGTATTTCTTTTGGAATTCTACGAAACTTGAAGTAACATAAATCATATTTAAAATATGCATGTTAGATGAATAATTATGTTGCTCTCCTCTCATTTCAGTCCTAAACTAATCAATATTTCACACAAAACCCAAGAAGGGATACAGTGCCTTTGGGCTCTTTATAAAACTGTTCTTTTGAAGAACAGTTTCAAATACTTTCTTCTAGCACAACAAAATGATGTAATTAATAGTATATTTGTTTACATTTGAAGATTTAAAAATATATTGTGCTTTATGTTAAAATAACAAGAGAGGGTGGTTGCACACTGGAACAGGCTCCCCAGGGAAGTGGTCACTGCACTGAGCCTGTCTGAATTTAAGAAGAGATTGGACTGTGCACTTAGGCACATGGTCTGAACTTTTGGGTAGACCTGTGCGGTGTCAAGAGTTGGACTTGATGATCCTTAAGGGTCCCTTCCAACTCAGGATATTCTATTATTCTATGATAACAATGATTGACATAATTTTGAGAATATTAGCCGACATAAAATTTTAGCTTGTGTATGACTCAATGTGTATTGAGTCATTTTAAAATAAATATGTTCAAGTGGTAATTTTCATTATTCTTCTTTTATGCCTTTCTGTATCAAAATCAGTCTTCAATGCAGAAGTTACAATGAACATATTTAATGAGTGAAATAGTGAATTACTGATGGAACGTAATGATCTGAGACTACTTACCTGATCAGAATTGAATAGGGAGCTCATTAAAAACTAAACAATTACATTATACCTTGGTTTGCAGAATGTAATCAAACTAGAAATTTCTTTCTTAACATTGAACGATTCCTTCTGACTGGAAATACAAGTGCCTGGTTTTCCAAAATTTGCCTCCTCCCAGTTTGGCAGCATTCTACTTTGGCAAAAGTATGGTTTTTTAAACAACAACAACAAAAATAATAATATATAAAAAAAACCCATACAATAAGATAACTTTCTCAGATAGATTTACTTCTTTTCTGTTTGCTCTAGACACTTCCTACAAGCACTAGTGGAAGAGAGGATAATTATATCACACATTATTAAAGCTGCTTTACAAACCTTACTGCAATTGTAAAATCATGTTTTCAATGTGCTTATGTCTTTGCCAAACTACACCCATTTATACTGGCATTCTTCACATTTGGTGTTCTTAATCTCATGTCTTTACAGGAAAGTTCAGAAAAACTGCTTAAGCTTTTTATAAAGGTGAAAAATACCATAGGATAAAATATATTAAATTTCAATGTTAAAAAGAAAGAGTAGCATCTTGGAAGTACTTTGGAGTGAAGGCTGACGAGGAGATGGATTTCCTACAGGTACACAGTTTTGCAAAAATCCACAGACATGTGGTCCAAAAACACCCAATTCTTAGAACAAACCCATCTCATTCAGCATTGCTAGACTAACTAGGATGTAGCAACAATGAGGGCTGAAGAAGAAATTTGGCTGAGACAGAAGTGTTTTGGAAGTAGCGCAAAGGAAACTGTGGTGGCAGAAATGGAGAAGATTTGTGAATCCCTGATCATGCTCTGCTCTAAAGCCTGGAATGGAGAATTCAAATCCTTGGCAAAAGATCTTATCTAGGACTAGTCCACGCAGAGACTGACAAACCACTTTGCTATCACGTTGTCTTTTAACCAAATGAGAGAAATCCTCTCAGTGGATTACAAACACTATAAAGAAACATATGGCCAGAAACTGCATAATTTGACATAGTCTAATGCTTTTTCCAGTTTTGTGCTTTTATTTTAACTTACATAAGGACCCACAGAAGCCATTACTGAGTGTAGAAAAAAAAGTACTGAAAAGTGAAGATGAGTCACACTTAAGAATATACATTCAGTCTCAGATCAGACCTCATATATGAAGCTTAATAGTAAAGACTTCCACCTGTTTTGACCACTGTATGGACACAAATAAGTCCACACATCCCATTTACTCCATATTATTTATATTATTTAACACTGTTCTAAAAAAAAAAATAAAAGTTTATTAGGCTTCCTACCCTTGGTCACTATAGAAGCATGAAATAACAAAGGACCAAATTACACAATTTAACCATTGGTCTGGCAGGTGCTTTCTGTTCTGTGATACAGATATTTTCAAGAGTGTTGTGAAAGAAACAATAAAGCGCAGTTTGAATGGATAGACAACACTGATGTGAATAAATACTTTATTCCTAAAGAACAGTTTTTAGCAGTCCCAACAATTACCTCTCAATCAATGGAAAGTGCTGATTCTTCAGCAAGCTTCTCTGATGGATACTGTAGAACCAGAACCTAAAGTCAAAAGTAAAAGGAAAACCAGAGAAACAGGAGGGGTTTGTTGGGATGTGGAGGTGGTTCCCCTCTCCTGTTCTTTTTGTGTCAGTTGTGGGTTTTGTTTTGTTTTTTGTTGGTTGTGCTTTGTTTGTTTGATTGTTTTTTTTTCTGTTCTTGAAGTTGGGTTAAAAAGGGACAACCCTTTCATTTCAGGCTCACGTAAATGCACCATCATTTGTCTTCAAATCACAGCCCTTCATCAGAAGAAAAAATACATGTTTTTCTTCAAAAACTATCAGCACTAACAGCTCATCTGTAAATTCAGCAGGAACATTCCTACTTCACAACCCATTATATTAATTTCATGAGACAGAAACGTTTTGCTTGAGCAAAAAAAAACACACCTTGTAATATCTAGAATAACATATAAAATTACCAATATCAGCTGTTTGGTTCATAAAGAGATCCGGCAAAGCCAAAGGCCACATTCCAACTCCAAACTAAAACCATACGTTATCATTCTGAAAATGAATATTGTTCTGCATAACTGGATTAAGAGAAAGTTATCTCAGCAGTGTTGACACTGAACCTTGTCATGTCTACAGCTAGAGATGATTCTTGAAAATCAAAATAAACAAATAGGATACACAAATACCATTTACTTATTAAGAATTTTGGACACAGGACAGAAGTATTGATTGTTGAAACCCTGTATTTTGCAATTTGGGAAGGGTGTGGTTCAGGGAAGCCTGGAGGGGAATTAAATTTGCAATCTTCTCTGAGGAAGATTAGAGGAGAATCAGATGAGAATTAGAGACCAAAGCTTAAGTTGTTATTTTGCCAAACATTTCTGGTGTTGCTTCAATCAAAACACTCAGAGCTGGACTCAAACCACCAGATGAAAGCAAAGGAAACAAATATTGAAGTGCCTGTAAAAGTCCTTTTAGGCATTACTTGTGGTTTTAGGTGTCTAAAGCTGGCCTCTGCTGCCTCCCTGCTTTGTGTTTGCATGTAAAATGCAGTGACTAGGAGCACCTCCAATGCTGGCATGTGCGCAGGGATAATAAGTAATACTATAATAAGTAAGTAATAAGGTAATACACATGGTGTTTGAAGAACTAGTTGGGCATGAGCTAAAAATTTCCCTTAGACAAGGGGTTTTATTTTACTATTTTTTTTTCCCCCTAAGAACTTGTGATTCATTAAGGAGCTCTGTGGGGGCGTAAGATCTCAATGGTCCTGCAACAGCATGTTAAATATCCCATGGCAGCCTGTTCTAACATATTTCTCAGTTGTTTATGTTAAAACCTTTTTTCAGGATAGTGCATTTGTGCACTTTGCGGTGCCTTTTCATTATCATGTAATACCTTTTCTTTTCATGCATCACAACAAAACACAGTTAACAAGGAGAAAAGGAAAGCTAAAGTGTTGCCTTGTATTTCCACATCACGTAGCCCCTTGAGAACTCCAGCTGGCCATGCAGAGGGCTGAGCTGTGCCCACCCAGCAAGCACAAACGAGCTGCCCTCCCAAGCAGGGCTTTGCAGCACCAGCTGCCTGTAGTTGCTCCTGCAGAAATGCTCACGGCTTCTCCCAGCACCACTGTTGTAGACTCCTACTGCTATTACTGCTCCTCTCTTTAGTTTATATTCTGTAAGACAGGCCGTTCAGCAAATTCAGTAAATCTTTATGTGATAGGCCTCTATTTAATTAAATTTACTAACGTGGTCCAAAAAGACAAAATACCACAATTTGAGAATCATGTTCCTTTTTGAACCACAAACCTGTTTCTACTGTTTATAGACAGCTTGTGCAGTGCCTTTCCTTTGGCACAGGGGAGAGGACTGCATGCTTTCTCCAGCACTTCCTATGGATCAAAATCAAATCAAAAATCTATAGCTGATACAGGACAGCAGGCAGTTAACATAAAGACTGAAACAACCTGTGATGTTTTTGGCTAATTTCAGAGTTTATGGCACTAGAGATGAACGAGAAGCGTTACCCAGCAGAATGCAAAGCAATACAAACACACATGAGACACAGCACAAGCACTCAGCACACAAGAGCTCCAAATCTCACCATATGCTCAGTGCAAAATTTGTGTCATATAAACAAGCCTAGCACAAGCTAACCTCCTGCCTTCATAATTGTAATAAAATATTTACTGAATCCAAGTACAGTTAGAAAGAAATCTCTGCTGAATTTTAGAAACTGTTAGTGCAGCAATATAAAGGCTATTTTTGCATGGCTTCTAGTGAGACTGCAATGAGAAAGAATATAGCAGCAGCTCTGCAATATTTCCACATGTAGCTAATGGTATTTTTTCATTATAATATAATGAAGTCTAAAGTCATTTAATATTAAATAATAATAGGGAAATTTAAAAATTGATCTGTCAACTAATAAGCGCTAGTATAATCGTAGCTTCATAATCTTCACTGATGTAATTAAATTATCTGAAACAATTTGAAGTAAATGTTTAACCATCTTTCTCTACTCTACAGAATTTTCACTTAACTCCCAAACAAACATTCTTGTGACAATACCAGTGATTAAGTTCCCACGGTTCTGGATGAAAACCAAGTCATTTCAGGTCTGTGCCCCCAAAAATGTGGAGTCATCCCACCATACCTGTATCTTCCGGCATTCTTGCATTAATCCAGCTCTACTGGGACATGGACGTGGGAAATGCCACCACGCTTTCCTGAGCCCTGCTCACAGCGAGGAGCAGCCGGCGGTGGGACAAGCAGGCGCTGCGGCAACGCGCTGTCACGAGAGTGGCTCCGGCACAACTGCGGCCAGGGCTCAGATGACTCCTGCAGCACCCACGCACAGGCGGGAGGCAAGCCAAAGCCTCGCTGGCATGTAAAAATAGCGCCCTGCAGAAGGCTCAATGTTCACACGTCCGCAGGGTGTCCAACGGTGGGCCACTGCTGGCAAGGACATGGAGGGACTGGGGATGCCACCTCCTATAGGCACTGCAAGGCAGCACCAGAAAAAAAAAAGGCTTGAAGAAGAAAAACCTTCAAACTGGCTGGCCAAAAATTAAAAATACAGGCAGCTGACAAATTAAATATATGGTATCTGCCACATGTGGAGAAACCCCTCTAGCCATACCCTCAATACAGGCTGTCCCGCTCCCTGTCCCTGTGCACAGGAGGGCACAGCACTGATTTCAGAAGATGCTCAGAGCTTACTTCTCTCCAAAAAGCAGTCACGGAGATAACTGGCAACCCAAAATCGCTCCCCTGATTGCTCATATGGAGCTGGACTGTGCATCACTGGAATAACAGTGATGTGTTGAGCTATTTAAAGCAATACTTGCTCGCCCAGTTCTCATGTGAATATGTTACAATCTGTAGCTCTTGCTTTGGACTAACTTTGTGTGAAGGCGGTAAGGTGGCGTGTATATTCAGAAAGGGGACTGATGGAATGGGGAATAACCTGGCTAAACCTGAGCTAAAGTGCTGGGACAGGAATAGGACTGCATCTGCCTTTAACATGAAGATTTTATTTTTTCCTGCAGTCTCTGAAGCCACCAAAACACTCTCCCCTCCTCCCTTGTTCACCATCCTCTATCCTGTCATTGCCTGCTTGGTTACAAAGCTGCTAAGAAACAGTTTCTTCTCTCTTTCAACAAACAGAAACTGGTCAGGGGTGTAACTGTGAAAATATCTCCTCAGTGTCTGATGCTGCTGTGGGAGGGCTGGGAAAGCAACACATATTTTGCAGCAGTGTGCACAAGAGTTACAGCAAGTTCACAGTGCCATGCAGATTGAAGAATATTTTGCACCAAATCATATTAAAATCTATTGAACTGATCTTAGCTGCAGGTACGTTTAAGGGTGATTCTCCATCAACATCTATAGTTGATGCTGAATCTTTTCAGAGAAAGTTCAATTCCTTCCAATTTCCATCAAAAAATAAAGCTATCATTTAAAGCTTATTTGTGCAGAATAAGGTGGAAATTTAAAGAAGGCTCAGTGAAGCTCTTACAAATTTCTCTAAGTTCTTACTAGCTCACTACGGATGGATTGTTATAAACACTACATAGAAAGAGGTAGGTGGAGGCTTTTTTTTCCCCCAAAAAAAACAAAAGCATCAAAGCGTCATAAGCATCAAGATGCAATTACGATCAAATTTGAAAATATTTCATGATGATAAGCCAGAATCAGCTGACTGTTTTTGATCTTACAGACTTGACTATCAACTAAAGCAGAAATTAGTAGCAACTCCAGCACTTAGTAGTAACTTCACCACTTTTGCAGAATGTTGCCCTTTAGTTTATTACTTACACAAAATATCTTTACAGCAGATATGAAATAAAACATTGTTTTGTTTGTCAAGTACTGACTATGGGGAATGGAAGAAGCTTGTCTATAAGGACAATTGAGGAGCTTGGGCTTCAGAGATCCCTGTGGTGTCCCTGGGCCATGCCTGACATGGACCATAACTTTACAGAGCCCCTGGCAGTCGCAGCCTGGGACTCAGACAGCAAGCTTTAAGATCGCAGCTCCTGAGCCCAAATTCTGCACACTGAAACCATAAGCTCACATGCACCACAAGCTGCAGACACAAGGTGTGATATCTGAAATCAAGTAAGTTTAAAGCCATGAATTCACTTTTAACGGTATTATATATGCCCTATCTTACAGGAGCTGACTTTTGGCATTAAAACCTTATGACAGTACTTTTTTCATTCAATACTTTTGTGCTGTCTGTGCTTGGCCAGATCATTCCCCGCAGTCTTTTGGATCCCCACCAGATGTCCTGGCTGAGCACTCCAGACACTGGCAGGATTTGGCCTCTGTAGTTCTTCCCAGAGGCTGCTTCAGCTTGGCAGAGGGGCAGGAAGCACTTTGCTAAATAGCACCACTCAGAAGAAAGGTAAATGAATAGGCAGGAAACGTCAAAGAGCTTTCCTTCTAATACAGCCTTTCCCTCCACTTCCCAGACCATTTCCTTTTCAAGACTAAATGCTATATCATCTATATTTTGACAATCATGACACAGTCGAATACTGTTCTAATTTGTATTTACAATTCCGCTTGTAAGCTTTGAGCCTCCCCTATGGTCTCGCGACTTGGCTACAGCAGAGGAAAACTCATAGATGAATAGCTGAGAGGTTTTTGATAGTGTTACAGTGAAACTCCAGCACTTGGCTTGATGGACACAAACTAGCAGACTATTGCCCCTCATTCATTGTGGTTTACTGACAAGATGAGGCAATGGCAAAAGATAACTGATGGCAGCACAAGCAGGACAGCTCACATACCGACTGCTGATACTCCTGCTGCAAATGAGCCATAAAACATTACAGGTTTAAACCTATTTCTCAACTCAATGCAAGCCAAACACCTGTAACTCCTCTATAGTAATGGCAGTAATAATACTCCACCCTTGTTATAGAAAAAGATGAGGCCCTTGGCTCTTCTTGAAACTTCAAGTTCTGGTAGCCAGGGCACTGCCCTCACAGCATCCCTCACCATCTTTCTGTTTTGGGTTTTGTTTAACCAAGGTTACATCACTGAGGTCAATGCCTCTGCTGATGGCAGCCAGACAGCTTAGCAACAAATTCAGGCCACGCTGAAGTAGATTAGCAAGCTGCAAACTCTCTAGAGCTGATGGTGCCATTGGTTTTAAATGGCTTTTTTTTATTATTATTATTAAAAAAAAAAAAAAAAAAGATTTCAGATCTATTCCTGATTAATTCACTTTTTTCTATATTCATCTCACTCTTCCCACTACAAGTGAGTGGCAATAGTATGGAGAGAGTATACAATCTAACACTGCTACCATTCTCCCATGATCAGAGCACCTTTCTAGACCCATTTGAGCTTTTTTTTTTCCATAGCCTGTCTTAGAAAATGTTTAGAAAAAATATTTACTTTATAAAATAAAAATATTTATTTTACTAAATATGGAAAAATGCAGTCGTTCTTCACTATAAAAAAAAAAACAAAACAAAACTTTTATCTAATTGAGAATTTAAAGAAAAAAATCAGAGCTAACATAACAGCTGAGATTCAGGAATTTTGCAATATACAACATACACATGCCTGCTTGCACACAGCAATTCCCATGCTGTTTGAGGTCCGCATGTCCATGAACTATTTGCCTCTTACTAAGTTTCTAACCAACAGTGTATATGATTTTAACAGCACATGGAAATTACAGAGCTCACTCTCACTAGATATTAAAAAGAATTACGTTTTATACACAACCTGTAATTGATGAATTTTACTTTGAGTACACTGGAAAATACAAGAAATATTTCACAGATTGTTCACAGCATGCTTTAAATTATTTTTCCTCCTAGGTCACAAAAAGTGGCTGCAGTGCTACTTGGGATAGCATTTATTTGGATTTTCCATTGAGGACAGAATGATCACAAACAAACAAGCAAGCAATAAAAGTGAATACATCCCTGTATATAAATACAGAGATTTTGGCAATGCTTGATCACTAGGACAAAAATAATGAAACAGATTTCCTTTTAATTATCGTCATCTGTTAGTTGAAGTAATCTGTAGTGGTTGTGTTCAAAGTTGGCACTACTGCCGAATGATCCTTGCCCTCAAGCACTTATGATGTAAACAAAGACGACAAACATATGGTGGAAGTGAAAACAAACAATAAAGGGTAAAGGTTTAACAACATAAAGTAGGATAAACGGTACATCCACAACTAAACCTATAACCTTTGACTTTCTGCCCATTCTTTCTTGGTGTTACCAAGCACAGCTCCCATTCCTGCTGGAAATGGACTTGCAGCACCACCCAACTGCATCCACTGGGACCAGATATACCCTGACAAATCTGTCCTGTGCAGAAGTAGCCCAAATTCTAACTTCTCTTCTGACTATCAAACACTTCCGTCCTCAAGTGAGAGAAAACATCTGCACAGTAATGAAATATACATGGATGTGTCTAACTGAAACACACACACGAGCAAGTCTGAGAAAAGAGCAATTTGTGGTTTCTTGTAGTGCAAGGCATTGAATTATAAGATACTGAAAATGCTGCATATTTATAAAGCAGAAAATATTCAAATGTGAAATAAGGCTGAGAATTCACTCTGAGCTTTGCATATAGAATTGCACGTAGCTGTGCTCGCTCCAGAGGTAACTGGGTCATGAGTCCCTTCCTGCTCCCTGATATCTCTTGGGAATAAAGAGCTTCCTTCAGCCCTGAAACTGGTGATGACAGCCCTTGTCTGCTGGCCAGCCCATTGAATGAATGAGACCACAGCTTCTCCCACTGCCGGCTTCTTTCTCACATGGGTCCCCCTACAGCAGACCTAGATCAGACTGAAGCACGTGATGTCCCCTTTTACTGTCCCGACTACAACATAAGCACCAGCCTCCAGATTTATCTGGAAAAAACATACTAATACATACAAAATGGTGCACAGAGGTCAAATATACAGCCTTTAACGAAGCTTTCATAACAGCAAAAATACTATACAAAGAAGTGCAAGAAAATTCTTAAGAGAACTGGAGGAAAAAAAATATCCCTGTCTCATAATGAGGTCACGGCATGCCAGCACATCCAGAAAGTGGTTTGCTAAGTGACACAGGTCAGAGGGTAAATGGATACGCTCTGGTTAGCAGCAAAGTGACAGTGAAAGCCACAGAGATGCCACCACGTACCTCACATCTTACAAATAGACCTGAAGCACAGGGAACTTGCTGACCTTGCAAAACTGATAGAGATGGCCAGTGAAAACGGAGCAGATGTCATAAAAGACACGACATGCTTAAGTAGAGGTCATAGACTGATGTGCTATTTAGAGCAGAAAAACCACCATGTAATATGGGTAAGGCAAAGAATGAACAAAAGGTATTCGTTACTAAAAGGTCAGGCACTACAAGGGACTAATGAGAGGGAGGATTAGAGAGAGAGGGAGGGAAACTTAAACCCTCTGCTGAATAGCTGGTACTAAATGAGGAACACAATCAGGAGAATGGGATGTGTTGTGTTAAGGGAAGGTATCCCGGCAGCAATAAAATGGTACTGTAACAAGAACTGTCAAGATAAAACCCTGAATCCAAGCTCAGCACTTTATGGGAGGGAAACAGCAGCAGCAGATGAGACAATAAATGGCAGTCAATATGACCAAAATTCTCCCTAGAAGGCTTGGAAGTTAGAAGAGCTAATTTATATCCTTTAATACAGCAGGAACTATACTACACGGAATTGTGACATTTAGAGGATTGTGAACAGTGCAAGAAAGATGACAGGCCCTGTGAATATGCCAGGATCATTTGGGGGTATTTCTTCTGGGAGTAAATGAATGCATACAGCAGGTTTTTAAGGTTGGATTTTCTGTGTGGGCTTATGTTTCACATTCATACAAAGGGAGAAAGAGATCACTAAATGTTATTTTATCATTGTTTTACACACAAAAATACCATTTACATTGTCTGGATTTTTAATCAATGGAAATTTCCAGTGCTTAAATAGAGAATAAACCAAACCATTAGCTAAGTAATTACATAGACTTAAAGGGTCTTCATTGCTTTGCTCTCTTCAGGAAAGTTACACAGCCATTTCCATAATTTTGCAGACATAAGCTGTCTGTTGTATAGGACCATCAAATAATAGTATACGTTGACTGCTCTCCTTGTCCCCTGCATGTACACCCAACTCCTAGCACTTTAAACCCACAGTGACCAAGCCAGGAAACAATTTTCTGCCTGCTTTCCAAATCCCATCTTCTATAAAACAATGTAGCTGCAAAACAGCAGGGCAGATCCAAAGCCTGCTTGAATACATTAATTTTGGTTGATGGTCACTGAGGAATTTGCCAACAGTATGGGTTGTTGTTTAGAAAGCAAAGATAAAAAATAAGTCATCACTGGAAATCTAATACTGTTGGACTTTACCCTGCTCCCAATGATGCCCACCAGTGAAACTGCTATTGATTCAGTTGGAAGACTTTAAACAGCATTAATTTCTCATCTCAGTTCAACTAAGTTTTGATCTCAGCATTTTACTTATCACTACGAGAAAGTTCAGCGTTTTCCCTATTCGCCTAAGGTTACAATGTCTCATCAGCAGCATTTGAAAGGAAATCATCTCTGAGCTCACTTTAATACCAAGAAACAAAGCAAAAAGATTTTTTTTCTTGGAGTGCTTTAAATTTATTGATATTCTTTATTGTTCAGTGCCAGAATAAGTAGTTCCAAAATTAATAGCTGCCTCTTTTTTAAAGAATCAATTAAAAAACCCTGGACTCATTACCAGTGTATCAGCGTGAACCTGAGATAAATGCTCAAAACACTTTAAAATTACATGCTGATTTATCATAAGAGGAAGCTCACAGAAAGCTGTGAAACTACTAAATATGTGTAACCTCGAGATAACGTAAAGGGTTGTTGATATGAGTGTTCTTCTGAATGCAGGTGTTGTTGGACAGATTAAGCCCCACACAGGCTGCAGCTGATGGGCAGTAAAGGAGGTGCTGGAACTGCATCTGCTCTGCAGCTCCCCGGCTGCCCCACGGTCACTTCCAGTACCTCCACTGGTTATTGGAGCCATACTCTTTCCCAACTTTAGGATATCAAACCATAGAGAAGATGCTGTAGATCAGAACCTGCTGTTTTGTTGCTGGTTCCCACTCTCCGGTTGGCAGTACTGACCAGACTATGGCCCTGCTCAGCATCCTCCCACCTCATTTTCACGGTGATATTTGCTCTCAGCTGTGTTGTTGAGCAGAGGAAGGGAACAAGCAAATTCCCTGGCTAGGAAATGAGCAAGTGTTTGGAACCAGGAAAAAACAGTTTAGAACAAATTTCCATGGCTCATTTCTCTTTCCATTCCCTGGTACAAACAGAGTAACAACAGCCATGCCTACTTGTTATAGCAACACCAAAAAGCCAAAGCAAAATAAAATAACATAAAACCCAGTAATTTATCTTGCTAGTTAAGCCACAATGATTTACCCTCAACCATTGATTACTCTATAAGGTACTCACTTTCCATTAATGTTATATGAAATGGAGTTTCTAAAAGGATTACAAACAATAATTTAAGGACCTTTTCAAAGGTTCTTTCTTTTTTTATGTATTATTCTGTTGAATATAAAAATGTCTTGAATAATTCATGCTGCAATATAAAACTGAACTCCTCCTGGCTTTATTCACTATGCTTAATTTGGCATTAAGATGGGATTAACCACTGTTTTATTGCAATCATACAGTTACTTCAAATATATATAGGTATTGACATTACTGAAGTGTTGGAGCTAAAGTCACACCACTTTAAACAGGTGCAAATTAGTTAACATTGGTGAAGTTGTCACAGCATGAAACCTCTTCGATTCACTTATATAAGAGTTAAATTGTGCTTCATCCCCAAGAGATACATCAGCACACTGCCTCTATTTTCACATTTGGGCTACACAATTTCTGTAATTGCTTCTCTTCCAAAACTGCATCCATAAGAGAAACGTGTTACATTCACACAAACACAACCCCTGAGCCTAGAGCCACTGTGCTACTTCTTGCACAGCTCTGCAACCAACATTTTTACTGCCTCCAGACACTTTTTTTAGCTGCTTACAACAGTCTTTGAGCACACAAGATAGAGTTTTTGGTTTGCTTACTTTGCAACATGCCAGCTAATACTGTTAGTGGATTCATGTAAAACCAAATACATGTATTTTGGTAAGGAGCTTTATACAAACCTGTCATGGAAAGAAGGGGAAAAAGAAATATCACCTAAAAAAAAAGTGTCTATTTGTTGGAGAAGTATTGCACAGCACTTTTTCCAGGTAATATACAGAAATGCAACTCATTGAAGGACAGATGAAAATGCTATACCAAATCCTGTGCCAGAAGAGTCCTCTAATTTTAATAGGGTTGAAACCTGGAAAAATTACGTTCCCCATTTCAGGGGAACAACAGCAAGATGTATGCAGTGTGTGGGCAGGAGATGCTGGAGCCTCTATGCCTCTTCCAACCCCTGTGCCCAGGTTGCTCTGCACAGAGGCCTGTGTTTTGAAGAGGAGCATGAACTTGGTGCTGCAGCCTGGTTCCAGCCCCGGGGCAGGGTGAGGCTGTGCACCACCAGGTTCTGTCTGTGTCAGAGTGTCCAGAGGGCTGGAAAAGAAGGAAAAAATGCAGCCCTGTGTGATGAAAAGTGGGATTCAGAAACTGATTTCAGTTCACCAAGGGGAAAACTGTAAGTTATGGTTGGAGGACAGCACCGAAGAGCATTTTTCAATTCAAAATAAAAGTAACCAGAGGAAAATACTTTAAAGAATTTTAAGGAACTTTCTTAATCTAAATGCGCCATTAGTTTCACTGTGACTGAATCTGGTAAATCCTCTCGTTGCAGGCAACAAATATGAGGAACCTAAGACTGTAGCCAAGGCCTGGCGTTGACCAGCTGTTTTTCCAAGAGCATTAGGAAAAACCTTTATTTTCCTCTGCCTCAAGAGACCCCCTTCTTTCCATCCCTAAGCCAAGAGTTTTTGCCAAGCAGAGGCCGATGCCCCACCACCCATTCCACCGGCTGCAGCTCCTGGCAGATGTAGGTCACACCGATGGGAAGGAACTGTGGAGCTTGATCTGCCTGCAGTCTGCTCCAATTGCCAATAATCCCACAGATTCTGGTCTTTAATGACAACATACTAAGATGATGATTATATGGGATGCAAGTAGCTATTCCTTGACCTATAGCCTGCTAAAATGAGACTCAGTCTATCTGGCTTTCCTTGCCACTGCCAGTCTGTGACACTGTTGCTTGATGTTTGGCCAACTGGTATTTTGTAGAAGTTGGATAAATGATGCTTGGCTAAGCCTGGTGGACCATGGGAGCCAGGGGAGCAGGAGGAGGCTAGCCTGCCTTATTGTCTTGCAGGACTGCAAAACACAGGAGCTCTTTTTCCTCTTCCCCATTGTGGACCACATGCCAAAGAAGCATCAGGCACAATCCAGCCCTGCTCTACTCCCCCAGTATCACACAAAAATAATGGTTTTAATAAGAGAGCAGTCCAACTTCAGTTTAATATACTACACAGAAAAAGCAAGCAATCCATGCTACCACAGTACACTTCTAGTGTTTATTTCAGAAATAGAATATAAGCAAAGATAATTCTCCTCCCAGTCCAAACAGTCATAAAGTAAGTGATGACTCAGAGGGTAAATACCAATTCTATGGCATCCCAGTCCTCTCTATCATTTAGAGTGACAGCCCTGCTCCCACTGAATAAAAAAGACAATTATGCTTTGTAATGAATGAAATAAACATTTGCGCCAGTATGACTAGTTTTTCTGCACTGCTGAACACTATCAGTATCTGTATTTCAAAACCTCTGTGTTTTAACAGCAACTCTCTAGAAACAGGCCTGAAGTTCAAAAAGTTATTTTGCTTTTCTGAGTACTTCCTTAAAGCATGGATATGAACACAGCACTAAGTAAGCTACCTAAGAAAAACATAAAGTTAATCTGATCAAGCTAGAAGAAGCCAATATCAATTTCATATTCAAAGCGTGATATCCAACACTGTGAAAAGACTGATGAGGTCCTCAGGGTATGAAAAATGATAGGATGTGATTGAATTATCTCAGCAATACAATTAAAAGAGCTAGGAAAAAAAAAAAAAAAAAAAAAAAAAAAAAGACACAGTGATGCCTAACATGTTAAATAAGCAAAGAACTAGGAGCAATTCCTTAATCCAATCCTCCAATCAATCCTTACTTTTCTAATAAATTTAGCTACAACTGTCATTGCTGCTGTGCAAAATGAGACATTTTCTGGAAGTACCTGTCTGCTCATTAACCACCTCACTCACCCCAGCCAGTGACATATAAGGTGCCAAAAGCACAAATCCCTAAATTAGCCATCATAACTTGCAGAAGCCCTTAATTTGAGATAACTTGAAGACTCAGTCATTCTAACAACATCTTTCATACTGTCAGTCACATATCAGTCCCATCTCTTTAAGCTACTCAACTAGTAATACCTTTCTGTCTCAGAGTTGGAAATTCCTGTGCTATCTCAATTTCTTCCTGCACTTAGTTGAAAAGCACGGTCTGAATTTCAGTCTGGAAGATGGGAATGACATGCACTTAAGCCCCAAGCCATACAGCTTAATGACCCACATCATGTCACAGTTTCACCACCTAACACCACACTGACAAACGAAGGCAGAGGCTTTAACGCTATGGATTGTGCCACTGGTTTCATAATGACAATGTTTTTAGACAGTTTTATATATTCAAAGCACTGTGAGGAAGAGTAACATTTCAAACTGCAATTGTAGTCATTAAAGGAATGAGTTTTCAGCTTTTCACTCTGCAAAAACACAAGCTTTATACAAATAGACAAATAAGGTCAAATTTCTGTCTTCCCTTGTCTGATGGGATGGACATCATCTCACCTACCTCCAAGCATCCAAGAATTAGGGAAGTCATTAAAGTCATTAATATATATATATATATGTATATAATTACTTTAAACAAATATCATTGTTTCTGGAGGCTGATAACACCTCAGTACAATGTTGTCAATCCATTACTTCACCAATGCACTGCACCATTTTCTTCCTTTTTGTGCTATTTTTCTCCTTTGAGTACCCCTTGATAATTACGAACTTTTAATCATTAATTATCCTAGTTATTGGCTGAGACTTTTTCTGGTTTCTTTCTTTGTTTTTTCCTCTGCAAATATGAATTCATTAATTGTCTTTCATATTTTTGGATGTTCATACTAACAGAGTGCATACTACCATGAGCATCAATGAATATGAAAAATATTAGTGCAATATTTCAGTTGTATTGAAGTCAGCTGAAATACTCCTGTGTATTTCATTCATGGATATATATTCATGGATACCTATCTTGATGGGTTTGGCAGGTCAAACTATCAACTCTTCAGAGGCAAGTTCATAATTACTTTTTATCTCTATATTATGCCAGCTTTTGTTTGCTCAAATAATACTGCCAAGAACAATGCAAGTTTAATCAGAAAAAAATTAGCAATTTCCACACGAAGACCACTGTGCAACACGTTACAACATGCAAATGTATTTTATTCAAAACAGAGGTATTATAACGGTTTAAGCATCACTCTTGGATGAGAATTAACAATATGTACCATTGTGTAACAAACACGAAACATCTTTAACCTCTTAACTTTAAAATTAGGCAACGGGGAAAAAAAGGAACTCTTTCCGAATAAATATTTCCCAAATGCTACAAATTCTTATTTCCAGATCCTGACTGTGCAAGTTCAGGATATATTAAATACATTTGTAAACTGTCTCTTTAACATAGACTCTTAAGAAAACTTTACAGATAAATGGAAAAGAATGATTTTTCAGTGAAAAGGAAAGTTGTCCTTTTTAGAGTAAGGTTTGTAAAACAATAGGAAACCTCTACATATAAGTACCTGGTAAATTCATGCAAACACAGGCATTGCCCATAAGGAAAAAAAAAAAAAGAAAAGAAAAAAAAAAGAAAAGAATTACTCAAAATTACTCATCTCCCTGGGAACAGAAGAGCCACAGGTACTCTGCAGTGGGGAAATACCTGAAAGCAGCATTTCTGACTGAGGAGATTGCCTCCTGTTTTTTGGCCCTGCCATTCTCAACAAAAATGGTCTTTTTTCACATTATTTTCTTATTATTTTTTTTTCCAAGGAATACATGCATCCATTGTCAATTCTTCTTCCTAACCAAAAGAATAAAAAGCGCCCTAAATGCTAGTTTACAGTATTGCTCATATTTTTTTTCCTCAAATGGTATCATTTGAGGATTGACATCTATCACTTTACAATCCTTCGAGTTTTTGATAAAACAGTCTTGGTCAAGATGCTGTATTGGAAGTTTTCTATACATATAGTAACAATTATATTTTTATTAGTAAATATGCCATTCAGTATGGCATTCAAGAGAAAGTAGCCTAATCCCTGCACCTGTATTCAAGAATATTTTCTGTTCTGCTTTACAAATGGCTTCTTTTAAGCTCCCACTTTGCTTTCTTTGCAGTTGCAGGTCAAATCCACCACCTAAGTCATGCAATCAGTTCTAGCTTGATTATCCCTATACTGATGTAATCAACACTTAGTTGCCAATTAATTGAGCTGATTTCAGTTGTGAGTTCCACTTAGTGAAGGGGAAGGATACGGGAAAATGACTCCAAATCCTTTCTTTGCTCTCTAGACATGTGACCAATGTGCCGTGCCCTTCACTACAGCGGTGTGATAGCAGCCCCCCAGGGATCCTCTGGCAGACTGACACTGCTGTGTATTTATCATTTCCTCATATGGTCTGATAACAATTATTAGAAATTTTTAGAAATTTAGAAAATTATTAGAAATTTAAAAGACAGAAAATAATTCTAATCAAGCTGAAGTTGACTATTTTTCATTCATAGTCTATGTTTCTTTTTAAAGCAGTGAGATTATGTTTTTGTACATTTGCACAGAGGCAGAATTATGACTCCTTTAAAATGCATTCTTCTACTTACACAGAAAGATTTAATTATCTTACTTAAAAACAATACAAACCCTTTTAAACATTCATATCTACTCAATGACTTTAATGACTATATGCTAATCCGAAATTCAGTTATGCATCAATCCATTTATTAGCTGCATGATGAAGCATGGCCATAGATGGAAAATATAATAAAATAAATATTGCTCTTTTAAAACTGATTTTGGTCTCATCTTTAAAACAGCTCCTTGTCTACAATATATTTTACAATCATTTTACAGATGGTTTTATATTAATGAGTTTCTACCTCTCCTCAATAGATATTCAGGAATTCACAATATGCTTTCCATTCAGTGCACAAGAAAATAATGATCTCAAGATTCAACTTTAAAATCAATACACTATCTTAAAATTGGCCTAGCTGTAGTAATGGCATACTAAATTAAAAATTAAAAGCTGCGTATTCTATTATGCAGAAAATCTACAGAATATTTGAAATGTATTGTTTTTATTCTCAGGTCAGCTGTGTAAGAGATTAGATCTTTTAATTATCTGTTGCAGAATGGGCAAGTTAAGTCTTGAATCCATTTAGCTGTTCAGTTTATGACCTGGAGAATTAAATCTGACCCTTTATAAAGTGCATCACACACACTCTGACACATGGCTACAGTTATAAAACAGACACATAACTCTTAGCTGAGATACCATTACGCTAAAGAAGAACTTAAGTTTCCATTGAAAGTTTTTCTTTTATTTTTGGAAGCACTGCATGAGAGTCCCAGAAGCATTAACTTACTCTTCAGCTCTAGCTTTAAATAAAAATTTAATCACACTGAAGTCAAGTTTAGCACACCCACACACTACATTTAGAACCACAGAATAATGTAGGTTGGGAGGCACCTCTGGAGGTCATTGAGTCCTGCTTACCCCTCAGCATGGATCCCTCTCAGTCAGGTTCCCAGGGCATTGTCTGGTTCTGATCTGACAGAAGGATGGAAGGACACCACTTCCCTGAAAAACCTGCTCCAGCGCTTTTCCACCTCCCCTGGGATTTTTTCCCCCCTTATATCTAATCAGAAATTCCAATGCTGCACTGCTGACTCTTGTTCTTTTGCCATGCATCTCTGAGAAGCAGATCTCAGAAACAGAAGTTCCACCATCTTTTCAGTCCACCAGGTGGAAGTCGAAGACAACGATGTAAACATCCTCTCAGCCTCCCCTTGGAGCCTGGCTCCACAGCCCCTCCTCATACACCCAGACCCCAGCTGCCCATGGACGTGTTCCTCTTTGTGCCGGGGCAGGACTCTGCACGACACCCTGACTTGACAGCAAAACAGACCTGTCTAAAATCACTCTCTAGCATGAACATCACCATAAATGCATGAGGACTCTTTGCAGCAAGGTGATAACAATTAGGCTCCCAAATTCATATTCAGGATCTACGGAAAAAGCAGCGTGGCATTCGGTGCTGCTGAACACCTTTAACTTGCAGAATCTTTTTCCATCTAGATTTTTACAAGGCCATCTTCCATCATAATGTTATACTACACAACACAAGTAGTAAAGCCAAACTTTTCTCTCCAGATCTGCCATAAGAAATTTGGGATATCCTGGCAGGGGGTCAACATTTCTCATCTGAACTTGTAGTTTTAGACCACTGGATTCTATTAGAACAGAATCTACTTTTAGGCAGTCATATAAGTGACTAAATGAATGACATTTATTTTTCTTCTGTTGTTGTTGTTTTAAGATATAAATGTCAAAATGAATTTCTTATCCCATAGTGCTGTCAGTCACAATGAATATGTATTTCCATTTATACTTCTTGCCTTCAGACTTGCAGCTGTCTGGCTCTAGGATAGACCCAGAGAGAGTTCAGGAGGAATTTCATTTCAATCCTACAAATAAAATATTACTCACAATGACCTTGGAAATGCCATCGTCAAAAAGTCACAGTTAAGTGGAGGAGCAATGCCATCTTTTAAAATCTATGCTTATACCATACATACAAAGAAATGAATCTGGTTTACAATATTAAACATTTAACACTGCACTTTGCAGGGCCAGACATTAGAAAAGTTGTAGCAATTTTATAGCAGTAAACACTGATCCCAGTGAACCACATGTTCTACAGGGCACAATCTTTGGCACAGATATTACTGTACATGTATCCAGCATCAAGACTCTGCATGCTGCACAGCTCCCTTGCAGTTCAAATGCTAGGCAAAGTGATTAGCACTGCTTATCTAACTGCTTGTTGAAATTTGGCTGACTCTTCCACTTTGGGAGCTTTGGGATTGCAATATAAGAAGCATTGTTAAGTCTCACTGTTTTATCACAGCCTTGAAACACGTGATGTTTTAAACTAAGTGCCATCACTGCGAGACTAGTGATTATGCAGAAATCTACAGGCTGAGGGAATTGGAGTTGTTCAGTCTGGAGAAGAAAAGGCTCTGGGGAGACCTTAGCAGCCCTCCAGTACCTAAAGGAGCCTACTGGACAGTTGGGGAGGGACTCTTTGTCAGGAGGTGTAGTGGTAGGACAAGGAGTAATGGCTTTAAAATAAAAGAGGGGAGATTTAGATTAGATGTTAGAAAGAAATTCTTTACTCAGAGGGTGGTGAGGCACTGTAACAGGTTGCCCAAAGGAGTGATAGATATCCCATTCCTGTAAATGTTCAAGGCCAGCCTGGATATGGCTTTGAGCAACCTGGTCTAGTGGGAGGTGTCCAGGGGGTTGGAACTGAACGGTCTTTAAGGTCCTTTCTAACCCAAACCATTCCGTGATTTATTTATTTATTTTTAATTATTATAATCTGTTTGTAACTGTTCTAGTTGCAGAAGAAGGTTGCAATTTTTTTATCATTTTAAGTCTCCTCATGCCATTCCCATATGAGCAATACAAATTCCTAATGGCAAAAAAAAAAAAGAAAAAAAGAAAAAAAAAGATGCTCCAACTTGTCTTTTACTTTTCATATACAGATGTTATTGCTCGCAATTTCTCCCCTAATTTCCCTGCATGTGTACATGCCCTACTTGATAGCTACATCTCAGGGGTAAGCATGAGGTTTTCACTTCTGTTTGTATGGTACAAGATTACGTATATCATGTTTATCTGGTAAACTGATGATACTAAAATTATTAAAGAAATTGTAGAAAACTACTTAAAGTCCTAGAGATACAGTAGAATACCTTGCTTTGGAGTAAGATTGACAGTCTCATGAGTGTTGTCCTAATGATGCCTACGTAGGGTGTTGGGAAGAGCAAAGTAACTTGGAGAAGTATTATGGGGAAAAAAAAAAAAAAAGAACAATCCTCCCACAGCTCATTATATTTATATTCCTCATTGCTAGTGGCCTAGAACTGTACACAGCAGAAACACCAGCAACAGCCCATTAAAGCCACTCACCAATTCTAGTGCTGTGGCAGGAGGAAAAATAGGACGGCAGGGACATGCCTGATGCTGAACATCTCCTGCAAGCCCAGGTGGGATGAAGGGGCTGCAAGCATCTCACCAGTGTGACTGGAGTCAAAGGACCCAAAACTGGCCTCACCACTTCGAGCATTAAATCCTGAGCTGCTGGATCTGTCTGTGCAGCTTTTGCCACAATACATAATTTTCCAGCCCGTAGGCAACTGACAGAGCAGATGTTACCAAAATGACTTAATGCATTAAGCTGCTGTTTGTTTAATTCTGATGTGGAAAATGTGTCGTCCTCCAAATAGTTTAGTATGTTAACGTACTGGTGCACTGACCTACAGCAATCTTCCATAATTTTATTCTATACCTATTTGCTTATTGATTTTATTCTAAATAATAATCAAAACCTTCTGTTTTCTTGCATCATACCTGTGCTTTTTAACATGCTCCTAACTTCCTGTATAGGTTCCGCAAGCTGAATAAACAAAACTATTATCTGAAAAGAACATTTAAATATTTAATGTCCTAACGTATTTTATCTATAATTTGTTTGCATTAAATGACATAAACATCTGCAAACTTCCAGAATAAAGTAACCAGTTAATAACTTGCAACACAGTACTTCACAGATGAAGGATTTAGGGAGTTCAACTGTAAGGGAAAACAGTTTAGGATCTATATCTGCTCAAGGAAGATGACCAAAGCTATATTTGGAGTGGTCTGTGAGTAACATGAAAAATCTTTTCCAAGAATGTTGATTCAAATAAAAAGATTTTAGAAATTTTAAAGTCTAACACAAGGGATAGTTTTTAATAATTATATCAAAAGAGTTTTGTTTTTATATTTATATACTTTCTTATGCTTCAATAGGACAAGTGACAAAAAGCATATCTAGTCTTGAAAGTTATTAATCTCAAAAACATCCATTTTAGAATCAATTTTAGAATAACTTTAAAAACATGACGAGCACTACAAATGAAGAATGCCAAGCTGTAAACAAGAACAGCACCCATTTCAAAACAAAGGCACAATAAAATGCGTACTAAATTTAACTCATTTGTGGATTTGCATCTGAGGTTGTGAAGCCTTCTTAGCTCAAAGCATGTAAAATTAATCCTCTTGCATGTAGCTGCACTCCTTTGATAAGTCAGCATCCCCAGCATTAGCACTTATGCTTTCTTGAGAGTCTCTGGTAGTGCATAAGATACTTTTAACTTGCCAGCACCTTATTCTGATGTTCTGCCACAGCACATTTTGACAGCTATTCCTTACGGGGACTGTAGACTTCAAGACTGGCAGTTGTTTCATCTGTGGCTTCGAGAGAACAGCTCTGAAAATAAGCTTCAAGAAATTTCTTAGACTACAAATTTGAACAAACTTTTGAGTACACCTTTCAAAACACAGCTTTTGAAACTTCTGTTGTTTGAAGTCCGGTTGAAGTCCATCATTTGTATGGTATTGGGGATTTCCAGCAAAGAAATACTTGTCTGTGTTTTGCTTTACATCAATTCCAATCAACTGGTTGTTGTCAAATGACGACTCCTCACCAACTAGACTGCAATGACCCAGATACCTGTTAGTATATAGTATATATATAGTATATATATAGTATATATATATACTATAATATAGTATATATATATACTATAATATAGTATATATAGTATATATATAGTATAGTAGTATAACCATTGTGAGCCACACCTGGAACAAAGGCCAAGCACATAAACGGGCTTCAAACAACACAGAAAGCTGAAGTGAGTTTCAGTTCTTCATTGGATATAAGGAAGAAATTTTTCAGGATAAGGGTGGTGAGGCACTGGAGCAGGGTGCCCAGAGAAGCTGTGGATGCCCCATCCCTGGAGATGTTCAAGGCCAAGGCTGGATGAACAATCTGGTATTGTGGGAGGTGTCACTGACTATGACAGGGGGGTTGGAACTGGGTGATCTTTAAGGTCCCTTCCAACCCAAACCATTCCATGATTCTATAACCACGCTGTGCTGGTACTGCACCAGTCTCCAGAGGACAACATCTGGTGTGACCTTGTGCATTCCTAGTCTCATTTGAATGGTTCTCCTTATTCATGTGATGCTCTTTGCTCTACAAATATGTGGTATCAGTGGTTATACTCTTCTGGAACCATGACAAATTTACCCAGTAAACAAGTCTGACTCAGTGCAAGCCCTCAGGACTGCCATAATCTCCACCCCAGTAACTAAGCTTTCAGCTTACCAGGGATACAAAAGCTTAGAGGCATTATCAGTCTGAATTAAAAATATTTTCCAAATTACCTATTGTATTAATGTGACCGTGACTGATGGAAGTTGCAGGAATTGGCTCTTATTTCAGTTGGACTACAAAAATGTTCAGCCATCTGACACCCTCCAGCAGAGCCCTGGCTTCTCTCCATTCTTACCGCTGACCTGCCTTGATCTCTGCGCCCTGCTCTCACTGCTGCACACAGCAGGCCACTGACCCCAGTGCCCAGCTTCCCTACCCAGCTGGGAAACAGTGATGGGCAGAGAGAAGAGCAGGGGCTTTGCCTTATTTCTACATGTATCTACAACATTGGCCTTCGGCGCTAGGGAAATATTAGCTTAACCCTGCCCCTAGAGCAAAGAGTGGCATGTTATCTCTCTGACATGTTACGTCACCTTTAAACAGCTTGAAACAACTGGCAAGTGACAGTGGCAGCTGCTGGCAAGGGTCTGCTGGGACAAGCGTGCTCTGGGCTGCAGGTTCCTTGGTGGGGCTGCACGACTGCAGCCCATGTGCCAGTACATGCAGCCCTTGCGTGTTGCATAAAAATAAGAATGTTACCCAGGGTTAGCTTTTTGTATCTTCATCTGTTTGATTTAAATATTTTACAAGAACAACCATGTCTGATGGGCGACATCAGTTGCAATCCTGATTTCTTTGTGGAATGGAGTCTCATGGATACTAGCCAGATGGAAACAAAGCTCAAGGAGGGGAATATCCAGGCTGCCCAGTGCACAGAATCAGCAGCAGGAAACTGGCTTTGTTATTTATTTATTTATTTTTGCAAGTCTAATTCTTCCCTTTCTCTTTCCCTCCTTTATCTGTTGGACAACCTAAGGACCAGATTTTATTTTTCAAAACTTGGTGGAAGGTGACAAGAGTTCATTTTCCTTTCTTACTTCTTCATCCAAATGTCAGCCACTTACATCAATGCTAAAACCAACCCCAAATATATCAAGTTTTATACTTATGAAGCCAGTGACCTAATGGATGCAACATTTAACTCATACTTTGGTATTCCTAATTCTTTTTCCCTTGATCAATCCTACAAAAGAGAAGTCACAAATCTGTCCTCAGCTCCCCTAGGTGTACAAGTGAATTAAGAAGTCATTAATTCTCTTGTGAGAGCTTTGTAGCACATTGATGAACAGTACTAGCAAAAAGCTAAACATATTTATAAAAATACACAACTCCAACAGTACCACAACGACATTCTACCAAAAGGAAACCCTAAAATCAGAGAGCATAAATGTAAAGAGTGATCCATCCTAACAAAAATGGAAGGAATTCTTGCCAAATAGAGGAGAAATTTCCTAAGTAGATGAAGTTACTTTTCAGTTTGGGACTAAAAATAGTATGGCTGTTTATGCAGTACACAGAGACAGAACCTCCTCCCCAAAGTTTACAAGCTAAATAAACTGCAGTCAGATGAAGTATAGGAAAAAATATTAACAACAATAATTACCCTCTTAATTGCATTATTTGTGTGTAGAAGAGCTTTCCATTTTCTTACTGCGTTAGCAATTTCTTTAGGGCATAACGTTTTAGGATGTTTACACTGAAATATGCAACAACAACAACAAAGTCTGAAGTGATAAAAAGAAGCTTTAAACGCCAACATGGAGATGCAACATTATGTCAGACACAGCAGTTTTGAAGAGATCACAGCCTAGAGACAGGATGAAGTGAAACATGTAGGATGACCAATTTGTAGGTTAGTACCACCGGACTCTCCTGGACACATAGCTCTTACTGTCCATCAGAAGTCCTCGCTCCCTACTGCTCAAGTGCTATACATAGCTGTCAAGCTGAAATGTCAAATAGCCTGTGACCAATATAGGACCTTCGGTAACTGTTAATTCTTCACAGTCCAATAATGTCAATGCAGTGATAATACTTTCCGTACCACTGTTTTTTTCCACACCATAATTACCAAAATTTCCCTAGCAAATTTCTAGGAGATTCCTGTTAACCTGCAGCCCTTTGCCTTCCAGCATGCCCAGAGCACTGGAACCACCACCTGCCTTCCAGAACCACATCAAGAAGCCTCAGGGTAGGCTAAGAGTAGGCAGCTTTCTTTATCATGTCAAGGTTTGCTGTTTACCAACTGCAAAGGGCTCTCTAAGTGACACTGGATGCATAACTTAAAATACATTCACAGGTTCACTTCAAGAAAACAGGTTCAGCTACAGAAAACAAGAAATGAAATGTTTCTAAAAATATGAAAGGGAACAGTACTTTCTAAGCACAAGAGTGACTAGTACAGAAAAAGACTATCAGGAGAAGTGGTAGGTTTGTTATCTTTTGTTGTCTATGGGGAAGACAGGTCTGTTTTTTCTAACTCGGTTCTGGAATATGCGAGTGCAAACAACCAGTTATTCTGAGAAGTAGTAGAAGATTAGATGATTAAGCAACTGAATTTGACCCGTAACCTACACAATAAAATAAAAATAGCTCAAATGAATAACTAGAGTTAAATAGAAATTCAACCTAAATTCCAGACCTGAAATTGGTGAACTGTTTTGATGTCTACAGTGCAAACAGCTATACTGAAATCATCCATCCCTAATTGAACAGATCACCACAACAGTCTTAGGAAACATGTGCAAAATCAAAATCAGAGCTGAAGCTGAGAATGCCTCCTATATATAGCATTCCTATATATTTCCAAAAATATTAAGTACCTTTGTATGCATAAATACTCTGAGAAGATGCCTTGTTCTAATCTGTAATGGGTGAATCAAGCAAGTATCCAACCAACGTTATGGCAGCTTCTGACAGCTCTAGCTTAACAGCCAGGCTTTTTCTGCCAACTTCAGTTTGCAGCAAGTGCTATGTATTGCCTTCTAAAATAGCCATGACTATGGCATGCTTCTAGATCTATGCAGACCTTATGTGCTTCAGAGACAGCATGCAGAAAGCCCAGCTGAGCATTTCTGCAGAGCTGGCAGCATCACTCTAATGTTAGTCTCATATTCTTTTCAGGACATGGACCATGTTGTTCCCATGGAAAAATCAACGCTGACCATGAAAAAAAAGCTCAGGCATATCACAAATTAAAATTTTAGCTCTAAGGAAAAAAAGAAAATTGAATTTGAAATGAGTGACTACCACTACCACGGTTTTCCTGAAAAAAAAAAAAAAAAAAAAAAAAAGTGTACTATAATGTTCACTCTGGGAAGATTAACTCTGAGTTTAGAAATAACAGGAGTTATGGGTCCTCAGCACAATCTAGCTTTCACTCTTAGCTCAATCCAAATTAATAAATAATACAGACAAAATCAAATCAACAGCAGTATAACTGTTTTTCAGAATAGCTCTATTAAGATACAAATGTATACTGAAGTTTATCGTTACACTGACTTTCTGCAGAGAAAGAAATTTAGGCCAGGATATTAAAAAAGAGCTAAAATCAGGTATTTGTATGAAACATCGCTTTGTGTTCATCCTGGTCTTGCACAATTTTCAAGATACTATTATCAGCCACTGCTAACCACACTGGGTGATGGGTGCTGCTGGACACAGTGTGTTGGGCCACACAGGCACTTGATCTGGTATAGGCATCACTGCAATGTTTGCTTAAATAACAGCAATGAATGTGACATACAGCAAAATGAAGTGCTAATGCTTACAGTTTAATGGCTTGTAAAGACATACATGTAGCTGATGGCACATTAACACAGTCTCGGAGATGTTAGTTTAGTTCCATATCATGAGAAGCTGTGTTTATTAAAAATGTTAACATCTTTACCTTGATTCTTCAGTTAGTCATGAAAAGAAATGCCCCAGTTGCAGAGCGAAGAAACACTCCGCAGCTCTCAGTGATCTCAGCCACAAGTGCTATCATTTCTCGAAATCCCAGCATGGATGGAGAAGCCAGATGTTCACACCATGCTTGGTGTCTGTCACCCCTTGGCTCTGCAGTTGTGCTAGCATAGCCCACGGGAGTGGGCCTGCATCTTCTGGGTGATAGTTCAACAGGTTTGTGGTCCATAAAACACTTTCTCCACAGGGCCTGGTGCAGGAGAACTTACAAATGCTCCTACACAAAGCTGAAGCTAGAAGTAGTAGTTTTTTTCCTCCAATTTCATGAGATAGGAATGAGCCACCAAAGCCTAGGAGGAACGCTGATCAGTAAATAAGTAAGGCATTCAAGATAAATCTGCCTGTAGGTCTCTGTAGCAGAGAGATCCTCAGAAAATTTGGGACTGGATAGGACACCCAGAGGTCCAACACACTGCAGGTCTATACTCAAAGTTAGGTCAGGTTGCTCAGACTTTTGCAAAATAGATTTTTAAAAACCCTGGACGTTTTACGGCCATCTTGGGAAAAACTCTTCCAGATTTCAGGCACTCCCATTCCTGTTTTTCTTCTCCTTATAGCCAGCACAAATTTCCCTTGCTCTAACTCCTAGCTGTCACCTCATGCCCTTTCTCCACGTACCTGTGAGGGGAGCTTGGCTCCATCTTCCCTACAGCCACTCACCAGGCGTTTCCAGCTGAAGAGAGCAGTGAGATTCCCCCTTGTACAGGAGTTGTTAACCACGCGGGTGGGAACTCTGTACCCAAAGGCACACTGAGCCATGGACGGGCTCCAGATGGCACACAAACCCACTCTGGCCTGTCACCACTACCACATACCCACAACCTGTGCTCAGGTGCAGCGCTGGTCTGCTCTCCAGGCAAAGGCAGAGTGCATTATTTTCGGGTTGGCTCTGCTTTATTTAGCCTGAGTAGGGCAGGAACTGGTGAGCACACTGGAACTCAGGCCGCAAGCAGAAACCCTAAAATTGGCACTCAGAGCCCGACTTGCAGCCAGGTTAGCACATAGCAGAACGGATGGCATATGTGCGAGTCACAGGGGCAAGGTGTTGGAGGCACTGCCAGACGTTTGCTCCAGATCGCCGCCATACAGACATACGAAGGCCCAGCTGTTCCAGATTGCCTTGTACTCCATTTGTGTGAATTGGCTGCAAATCCTACTCCATTCCTGCCTTCCTGTCAGCAAGGCCAGTTTCTGTCTGTAGGTCTCCATGCCCTACATAATTATATACATACAGCCTTAAAGATTAGGTCCTCTGTATCTGTGTTATATCTAAAATTGTGATCAAGAGATTGTTTTAACGCCGCTGGTATTGCAAAGCCAAAAGAAACATGGGAGCAAGGCAAACTCTACAAGACTATCAAAAGCAAACTTGTCAGCTAAACTCTATTAAAACCCCTCACTGTTTTGTTACAAGGCAAAGCAGAGAAATAACTTGCAGATCCAAAATAAGTTTGCAACTCTGAGAACACAACAGGAAAGGAAAAGGGACCTAGAGAATCTGTAAACTGGGCAAAGTAAACACAAGTAACTGAGATGAAAACAAAGATGAAACTGTAAAAATATTTTTCATGACTTCTAGATCATTCACATAATTTTAAACTGCAATACTGCAACAATCTATGATTTACAAATGCACCTCAGTGAACTCTCTTGACAAAAGTAGAAATAAATCAAGCAAAAACTGGCCTCTGATCAAGAACTCTCTGAATTAACCACCTCATGTTCATTTAGTCCCATTTAGCATAGCTTAGAGAAGATCTCAATATTTACTTAAACAATTAGTAAAGTGCCTTACTTATTACCTCTGAGGTTTGCTGCCACCTGTGAATCCACAAGTCACACACCTGCAAGGGGAAGGAGCTCTAATGACCTATTTTCTGAAGTTGCCAAAGCTCTTGTATGACACACTCAAGCATAACAGGTTCTTTGACTTTTTCTGCATATGATATGGATCAAACTTTAACTCCTCCCTCTTGCCCAAGGATTTTACACTATAAACAGTCATAGGGATTTGGTTTTACTTTCTTGTCCTTTGAAACAGGCTTGAAGGAACGCAAGTACAGTATGCTTACTGCTCCACATTTACGCTATATTCAGTTATTTCACTCCATAAACCAGCAGGGGCCAGAATTTTTTTTAACACCTATATTTATTTTTGTCTCCCAAATACGAATTTGGCAAGAGGGAAGAGGAAAAACACAGGACAATCACATTTCATCCTCTCTTGATGCATCAGAGACTGACCAATGCTAGATATGTAAAAACAAAGGAGATATTTGAAAACTTTCAAGGACTGCTGTGTTTGTGATCAGTTACCATACAGTAATAACTAAGGTACCACGCTTTCTTCTCCTATCTATCATGAGGAGCAATTGTGGTCTGTTATGCTTAACAGTGACAATACTGCTTAATTCAAAAAGTAATAGTTTCTAAATAGCAAAAAAAAAAATAAAAATCCATATTATGGGAACATTAAAGTCTTTTAAAAACATCTTTAGTGATATCTTACTATTCAGGAATATTTATTTTTATTTTTGATGGCTAATTGCAGTGACGCTTTGATTTCCTTCACTACAGATCAACCAACTTGTACTATACTATCAGGAAAAATCTCCAAACTGAAGGGATTGATCAATATAGCTAATGCCAGTAGAATTGTTTTTACAGATAAAAGGAGAAAATATGTTCCTAAAGCAGACAGAACTATTCACTGAATGGAGCTTATATTCCTCTCAGATTTCTTTTCTAGAACAGAAAAATAAATAACTGTCCTTCCTGCAAAACAAGACTCCATCTAGATTTCAGAGCACGAGCATCAGCTAACCAGCTGTGAAAAAAAACCCTCCAACATTTCAGAAGGTAACAGCTCAAGGCCCTGACACACTGCTAATAGATTTTGACACAGGGAATCATCTAAATTCAGAAATATTTGCCTGAAGGATATATTTAAGGATGCAGACAATGAGCCAGCAAATTGTCTGATAATCTCTGAGGCCCCTCTGCTGCTGTGTCTGATGCTGGCCTGCTGGAGGGATGAATGAAGAAGGCACAGTATTGCTGCTAGTCGTTCCCGCTCCCATCCCAGCAGTCATCCCTGCCCTGTGAAAGCCCTAAGCAGAATGCTCTACTTCCACCCAAATATGCTTCATTCACTGTTATGATCCCTTTGTTTGAAAATTCAGGGTATGAAGGTGAGCAACCCCCCAGCAGGACTGGGAAACACTGCTCTGAGCTTTAAGTCAGGAGGGACACATCTCCACAGCCTGGATTTGGGAGTCTGTAGAGGATAGAAGGTGAATGGTTTGTCAAAATCAGCAAAACTATGACCGGGGTTTCCTCACTTTGAATATTGGCGAGCCCATGTCACAGAATGAGGAAAAAGAGGGGAAAAGTTACCTCAACAGCCACACTTTAATTGGTTTTTCAATTATTTATCTCTTTACATTTCTTGGCCCTCTGTTTCTATCATAAAGTTGAATATTGGGCATTAAGTATGTAAGCCCTGTGCAGCAAAACCAACAGTGCTTTACTACCATACTGAAGTGACAGCCAGCTGTGGCCAGAAGAGCAGACACACAGGGTGTTCGGTGCTGCAGACACCATGCAGAAGACGGGCAGGTTGGCAAGAAGCAGACCTCACTCGTGGAGCAAAATGTCCGGGTGTTTTAAAGGAGAACAAGCTACCTTTCCCATCTGAGCAGAGCTCGGGTAGCACAGAAAGGCCTGCAGCAGGCAGGATGTCCTGCAGTCAGAAGTTACTGGCTGATGAAGCTATCACCTGATAATCTCTTCTGACCAATTTCACCCTCTTGTAGCAGTGCTGTATATTCTTACCATCAAAGAACATGATGTTGCAAAGAATAATCTTCAACAAAAAACAAACAAACAAACAAAAAAACAAACAAACAAAAACAACTTAAGCCTAAGATACAGCTTCCTATTTTTTTTTACAATCCAAATATATGTGTGTGTGTATATACATATATATATATATTCCACGAAATTCAATTTTAGAGCAAGAATTACCATCAGCAATTACATGCCATTGTATACTTTCTCAGGGAGATCATGCCATGGCTAAAATGGCAAGGAAATGAAGTAGCTCTAATTCTGTTTAATTACTAAACTTGGAGGACTGCACATTATTATCTTCATACATACATATTTCATTAGTTGGAGAACTCCAAAGCAAGGCGACCTCTTGCTGCTCCCATCAAGTAACTTAATGCTCTCTGCTACCAGTGCTCAAAAGGAAGGGATGAAAGTAAAACAGGAAAATATACTTGTCTGAAACAAACAGGCTATTGTCTCTGGGGAGGGTTCCCGTTGGCCTATTTACATGTGAATTTTGAAAAGGAGTTAAGCATCTCCCCGGCAGGGCAGGAACCAGTGTGACCAGCCTGTGCAGCCTCTTTTGTAACCAGTGCACTATGGCCATGCGCCATTTGGGTTGTGAACCTCTGTCAGCAGCTCTCTGATCCACACAACCAAATTTTCCCTCTAATGTAACAGTTTAGAAACTAAAGAGCCAAGCGAATTTGTGTCATGACATTTAATTTAATCTAATCTGAGATAATTCACCTAGTATGTAATTAGCTCTGTGATTCTTCTTGCACTTAAATAATCAACACCATGTTACCCTATTTCTGGGAACTGATGGAAACCTAGTTTTCTCAATTTCAAATTTTTAACCTACTTTGTTCTTTTTGCTATGATTTCAAGACAGCAAAGAACTGGGATATCAGGCTGATAACCATATTATAAATTATTAAAAGTACACTCAGAATCCTGAATACACAGCCATTTCATGCAACTCTCCTAGGTATATAGGGGTTGTGAATGAGCCCTTGCTTAGAAATGTTTTCAGACAAGGTCAGAGGTAAGTATATGGAATTCAGCTGAGGATAATCATGTGTGGGAAAACCTAATTATGCTATAAATACTAATACATTTGAGTTGTGTTTTCCTATGCCACATGATCATATGTTTTCTAGATGTAAAACTATACCACGAGTCTGTAGTTCATTAATACAGAATGACATTTCAGAGAACTATACAGCCACTTTAAAAGGTATTATCTGTATCTATGTATCATAAACTAAATCACATTACCAAATGTAACCATTTGTACATCTAAAGGGCAAGGCAGCGTGGCAGGGATCCAGGCAGGGATCCCAATGATGTGGCACATCAGCACAAGACACGCAGACTGAGCAAAGGCTTCTGGAGTAGCAAGTAGAGATCCACAAAGGTTGACTCCATCTCATGAGGATGGATCACCAAACACGGCAGCAATGCCTTAAACCTTATGTGGCAGTGATTTCGATGCCACATTTCAGCCTGGTTTTCTTGGCAGAGACAGAAACATCCTTCTGCTACAACACCACCACTGAGCTTTGAATTACAGCCTTTCCAGAGCAATTTTGGTGGAAATCTTTTGTAAGCAGTAATTTTACTCAAGTGAGTTGTGGCATTAAATTTGCTGTACGATAGTTGCACTACTGATGTTAAAAGAAATTTTCCATTGCTTTTGCAGAGTAGAGGTGGGCTCCCCACATTTAATTTATCATAGAAATTGATTGCAAATTTTTTACATAGTCCACACAGACACGGTAAATCCAAATCTGGAAACATCAAAGCTAAAGTGATACTTAAAAACAATGCTCCTAAAACTGCCAGTTGTAATTTCAAATGAGAGCTAAGGACTCTCAGGGGTTTTTCCACCCTTTTTCCTAGGATGTTATTTTTATCTTGGCACTATTCATTAGTTCTCTTTCATTTATGCTGTATTTGGTGCAATTACAGAGATAGAATTGTGTCAAGTCTCATCTGTACTAGACTGTTATCCACAAACTTTTCTTCTGTGTTTCTGACTTTGCAATCTATCAAATTTGTGTTTAAAACATTCTCAGGATGCAACTCTGGAATTTTCTACTCCCTCTCTCAGCCTCAGCTCTACTGCTACAGAATATAAACGCTTCACAGTGCTGCATATTCTTCTGTTGGAGATTACAGATGGGGAACAGGATAGGATTCTGTGCTTGACTTTAATCATCTCCAATGCAGATGTCACCATCTGTGTTAACCATCTTGATTCCTTTAGAGGCAGAAGAAAGGCTCAGGATTTCCAGCACCCCTGAACACGCTCTTGCTCTGCTCCCACCTGCCCCAGCCTGGGCACTTGGCAGGTTGGAAGTGTGCCTTCCATGCACAGACCACACGGAAGCACAGCTGATAGGCATATGTGGAAATCGCTACGCTTTCAATAGAGGAAATGCAAAGCTCCGTTTTTATATGAAGCCTCCGGCAGGTGTTTGACCCCGGGTCTCTCACTGCTCTAACAAGGAGCCTGTCTTCCTCTTTGTTTGCGTTAGGCTCTCATTTGGCTCGCTGCGAGGATGTGGTGTGATTAAGCGTGTTGACATACAGAGTCACCACGTAATTGTAGCTATTCAACGTCTCCCCGTTGTTGTGGCAGAGGGTATATTTAGCAGCTACAGTTATGCTCAGAAATGAAATATACAATCAGCTCTGAAAGCCTCCCCCTTTCCCTATGCACAACCCTGGGTTTGCCTTAAAGACTATAATATTGTGCGATCAGCTGAGCTCTGAAGCAATCACCCGCCAGTGCCACCCAATGCAGACGAATGCTGAATTGCTGGAAAACACAATTTCAAGCCCGTTCACAAATCCTGCATGTATCACGGGGGGAAGGAGGGGGATGGGGAGGGAATAATAAAAAAATACTTTTGTATTTCCCTGGGCAACTGGATCTCCTGGGTGGAAATCGTAGCTGGTGTTCCGACGAAACCTGCGTGGTTTTCACCTCCCCTGCCAGCATGCAATCTCAGCCGGGAGTAGAGGCCGAGCTTTCAACCCCAATATTTTAACCTCAAACCCGTCTGATGAGCTGCGGGCTCCTTCCCTGCGGGATGCCGGGCGGGGAAGGGGGACAGCAGGTTCCTGCCCCACGCTCGGCGGGGTACCGGTGGGCGCCGGCAGCCGAACCCACCCCGCGGAGCTCCCTGCGGTGTGCGGGCGGCGCCCGGGCTCCGAGCTCCCCTCAGAGATGCACATACATACAATAATAATAATATATATATAAATATATGTAAAAATACAGAAATCTTTACGGTCCGCAATTTCCAGCTGCCCCCCCCACCCCGCAAAAAAAAAATCGCAACGTCGCCCTCCCGATATGCTCGGTGCATATGTAGGGGTTCGGGGGGGGTCCTCCCGCTGCCTCCTACCTGTGCCGGTGCTCATGTCGCGCAGGAGGGGCCGCCGCCGCCGCCACCGCTGCCGCCCGTCCCCGCCGCCCGTCCCCACGGCCCCGCGGGCGGCCCCGGCCCCATCCCCGCCCGCCGCCGCGCTCCGCCCCTGCCGCAGGTGCCCAGCACCCCGGCCACCCCAGCGGGCACCTTGGGGTTTTCGGCAGCTCCGTGCCTCCTCCAGGGGTTTACATCTCACTCCGGGGCTGCGGGGACCCCCCCCCGGTTCCCCCTCAGCCGCATCCCGCTCGCACCTTTTTCCCCGGCAGCTCCCCTTCCTCCGCATTTTCCTGCCGGTGCTCGGCTGGTGAGGTCGCCGACGTTTGTGCAAAGCGGGTCGCTGCACAGGTGCTTTAGCATGTCCCCGGAACGGCCAGGGAAGGAGGATGGGGATGTTTGAGCTCTTCCTCAGCTCGGCCCGGGCTCCAGGCAGCGCTGCACCGCAGAAGACGTTTGGCAGCAAGTGTGGTTATTGAGGAGAGGAAGGGAGTGCTGGCTGGAGCAGGGGAACCTCACTGATCCTTCATTTGTGAAATTAGAAAGACTCACAGTGTTTTGTGAAAGCCAGGCTGTCCAGTATTCCATCTATCTAACAAATAATTGCTATAATTCTGATAGAAATAATGTGTTTTTTTTTTTTTTTTAATTATTATTTTAATAAAACAGCACCCAAACTTCCATTTTAAGAAACCCAGCAAGATCCAGATGCAGTTACATAAGCACATCATGTTGCACAGCTCCTCTGATGCTGCGTGCAGGGCAGCTTGGCATAACACTACCAGCGTGAGGAAGCAGGAGCATGCAGAGGACTCCTGCTCTGCACTCAAATGATGCAAATCCTGGAGATAATTGCTGCCACTGGGAAGAGTATGGACCTACACTCAGGCATCACAGGGATATGGGATCAGACAATCCAAGCTGGTGCCCCACTGCTGACAGCCAGCAGCAATGGATATTTGCAGAGCAGACTTGCTGAGCCAAATGAGTTTTCTGCATGTTTAAGAACCTTCCATGCATTTTCTTCCATTACCTTGCTCAACTGTTTTATTTTATTTTATTTTATTTTATTTTATTTTATTTTATTTATTTATTTTTGTTTTGTTTTGTTTTTCAGTCTATGCACACTTCAAGCAACCGCAGTACCCTGCTTGAGAGATTTCACAGCTGAACTATGGGTGCTGCAAAGAACCACCTGCTTTTGTTTTGAACCTGCTATTTGCTATCTTTATTCAATGCCTACTCACTCTTGTAGTGGAAGAGAGAGCAAACATATTGTTCCCTATTCACTTTCTCTGTGTCACTCATGAATCTGTCCTATCAGATTCCACCCTTCACTCCTACTCTGCTTAGTCATTCCTTGAAGCTCATGACTTGTAACTTCAGTAGCATGCTGCTATCCCTTTCTGTCATTTGCAGAATGCATCTTTAATTGTTCAATAGCATGTTTTGCTAACTGCCTTTATTGCCATTTTTCCATCCAGCAACCTTCTGCCACCCATTTGCCAATGAAAGCTTTCTTGCACTGCCCAGTTGTACTAAAGTGTGGCAGAGGAGTTGGAGTTGGTCTTGTAGAACTTCACTAGGTTGCAGACGGTACAAGAATATCCATGTGTTTATGTCTGTTACATATCAGAGTAGCAGAAATTTGTAGAGCATCTCAATTGTGGCAATGCAGCAGCATTCATCTCGTCTTTGTTCTGCATTCATGTTAATAAGATCTGGCTTCCAGCATCACCGCAATTTGTGTAACAGTTTAATCATGAAATATCTTTGCATATAATAACTATCATGAGTTCAAGGCATTCTTTGAGTGATGCTAGTAAGCCTGTGGCTATGCAGAAGTGTTGCTTTGAAAGCAAAATTAGACATAACTTGCAATCAATAATCAATAATTGTGCAATCAATACCGGGTGTAACAAGAGGGAACTGTTTTGGGCTTTCAGGCTGCTAAAGTTGGACCCTTCTGCTGGGCAGTAGTGCAGGAGACTGAACACTAAAGCCATTGCTTATTCATTGCAGAGAAAACCCAAGGTCTATGAGTGGATTCTTGAAGTTCTATCAGTCATGGAAATAACCAAAAGGCCCAGTTACCCAAATGCTCAGAATGGTTTGCTGAGCACATGGCACAAATGTGCTTTAGGAAATGCTGTAAGAAACAGATTTTGGAGTTCAAAATTCTCCTTGTTTAAGACAACAGCACCTGCCACAAGCTTAATTAGGGGACCCTGTGACCCAGTGCATAACTCATACGCTGCCACTCGGTAGGACCTCACCACTCCAACCAAGAGACCATGGAGCAATCCCTGCTTTTGTGGACTATCATCCAAAACAGCCTTATCCAGGATACAGAGGGCAAGAGAAAGCTCTGCCTGAATGACTTTTTGAAGTAGTTTAATGCTAGTAGTTTTAAAACCATCCAGAAAAAGTTGTCAAGAAGGTTAACACTAAACAATTTACACCGAGCATTTTGTCTTATAGACAAATCAGCTGAGATCCTTCAGGACAATGATACACCCTGAGAATGATCACACAGTCATCAAGGCACTGCAAGATTCAGTCTCATGTTACCAATTAAAATTTCAGGCTAATAGGCAATGCTGACAATCATTGTGACAATCATCTCCTGACAGTGTTTGTGAAAGTGATCAGCTTGTCCAGCCACTGCGAAAAAGGCTGAAAAGTCACAGAACCACAGAGTCATCTAGGTTGGAAGAGACCCCCAAGATCAGCCTCCAAAATATCAGCATTTTGCACCACTTCTGTCTTTACTGGAAACTGAACTGGCATTTGACAGTCCTGATAGTCTGGCTTCCACCAAACCTTCAGTGTTATCATGGGAGAGATTAAAAAACTCTGTGCAAGGCAAAAAACTTTACTTTTATAGTATATGAATGTTTTCTAACATTTCTTCACTATTGTTATTCAGGGATATTGGACTAAAAAATTTTTAAAGATCCCTTCCAACATAAACCATTCCATGATTCTAAGAACTTACATTGCATTTTACTGTACCTGGGTATTTAAACTGTGTGTTTCTTACTTATATTCATACGTCTTCTATTACATTAGTTCTATTGGAATAAAAATCTTTGCTTTCTGTTGAATTGCTAACCACCCCAAATATCAGAAATGAATCCATGGCAAATAAAAAAATACATCTCACGTTTCATTTTCTCTGCTTCCGGAAAACAGATGGATATAGTCAGGTTCTTACTGCCAGGCAAGTTCTGTGATATCGTGGTGTGCTTGACTTGAAATTATGTATGGCTTCATGTAAAGGAAAAAGGAGTGAACACTTTAAATATAAAATAGAACAATCAATATAGCATATATTCATGAATAGATACTAGCGTTACACTTGACAATGTGTATGTTCTTGTGTATGCCTCTGTATCTTAAGTACACTGCAGATTTATGGACTGACAAAATATACATTCTCGCAGAAGCTGCCCCATATTTTTTTTTTCTGTATATTTAAGTGAAATTAAGAACATTGCTTATATTTCCCTTTCTTCACTTTTTCTTTTTTATTTTTCTTAAAATTCAGAGTGTTCAATAGGTGTAGTATTCAATTAATAATACTAGCATTTTAAAATTCAGTTTCTCAGTAAGGCTGCCATACAATATTTTTATTCAGAATTTTTATTGAGAAAGTCCAGTTGAAGCAAACAAAAAAAGGCTGTTTTTGAAATTCCTTTTTATTTTTTTTTAATTTTTATTTTTTCCAACAATGGGGAAGCCATAGGCTCCTCAGTGCAATAAAATTATTACTTTTATTTAATTGTTTGTCTGCAAAGTTTTTTGAGGTCATTACCAGTATAGTATGAAAGGGGTCATATTTTAAAAGCATCCCAATGATGGAAGGTCAATCTACAGGAACTTGCTGCTCTGCATGGGGAATGAAAAAACACTCACTTGTGAAAAAACATTCACCCAGTCAGATATTAGAAGTGATTTACATTCTTGTCCAGAATATAGGAGATCGCAATTTCAAATACCTGATGTTGAAGTTGTTATAAGAAGTTGGCCCTTGGCTTCACGTTCAAAGCAGAGATAGTACCAAAGGATATTCAGGGCAACCTAGAGCAAAACTTTAAAAAAAAAAAATAAATAAAATTCATCAGTTTGTGACAGTTATACAATTAGTTGCGCAAATTCCTATTAAAATGACCTAAACTTATCATAAACAAATCAGAAAAAAAATAATCTACTGTGCATCTCTGTATTTTTTGCCATTGAATTCTATGAGGTAGTCCTGAAAACTGAGCTTAATCTGCCAAGAAACTTTGGCATTTCTTTACTTTGTCAACTTAAATCTAATTATTAGGATCGTATTTACTCCAAGTTGCTGTCTTTTGACAACTATTAGATCTCCTGTAAGATGAAAAGTGATCTTGCAATCCATAGTAATTTATTTTGAAGAGCTTATGTTTTAAATGACAAATTGTCCCTCAATTTTGTTCCAGAAATTTCTAATTTTCCTATTACTCCCAGTTCGAGTTATGGCTTGTTCAACATTCAGGCTACTATATTCAGGCTACTACATCAGGGAATTGCTGGCTCTGGGACAGCTGCCAAAATGGGCCAGGCTTGTGTTTGCAATGTGTTGGTGCCTGTGACACTGGGTGCTTATCCACCATGTTCCTGGGTTTGTCGTGTGTTGCTTTGGCATTGATAGTAAACAAGATGTAAGTCAAGTCTGAAGTCTACAAAGAGTAACAGGCTGAGAGATCTTAAAATGAGATTCAGGATATGAAAATAAATTGCCAGCTATTTACTAAGCCAGAGGTACACATGTTTATAACTAATGAATTAGTGTGGAACAGCTGTAATGAAATAATAGAGCACTGTATGGAGATGTCTGTATTGCAATACCAAGATGTCTGTAACAACTTTTATGTACAGCTCCTCTTACACTGTGGGCAGAATATAAATATTACATCAGCAGTTTCAACTTAGGCATCAATTACCCATTACAAACCTAAATGCATTATGATCAGTAGGTCAAATACAACTTCAAGGCAAACTTTGAAAACAGAAAGAATGGAATAACATCAAAGGAAACAATGGCTGAGGATGAAAGAATTCTCTGTTACAATGAGACAATCAGGGACTGTTCTCTCATGTCAGCAGTCAGCTTTTGGAAAGTTGGTCAAAACAAATAAATTTTAATATCGAAGACTGCTGCATATGACAGGAAGTCTAGCAGGTAATGCTATATAATTTATATCCAAGAATGACAACCACACAAGTTATAGAAATGAGGTGTGCAGAAATATAAATACAAAGAATGATTTGGGGAAGAGCCAATATAAGGCATGAATAATATAAAAGTCACAACTACACGTGCAAAAACATTGGCAAAAGTTTAACTTGAATTTGAGAACAGCAGATGAAGCTTGCAAGGATTCCAGTGCAATGTTACACAGTTTATGTAGCTAGTGAAATCAGTACCCCTGTCTGTAAATTTGTAAATGATGTGCTTTCTGTAGTAAACAAGCTTGAACTCTAATACTATCCCCTTTGTGCCTGTTGCAGAGAGGTTAGCACTTATTAAGCACCGTGTGATCTCTTGCAGATGTGACTCCTTGGAAAATTACCGCTTTTGTGAAGCTGCAACTTCTCACTTCAAGTAGCTGATATTATACCCCACTGTCCCTGAGTCAGTTTAACTCTGTACTCTGCAGAACAAGCTGATATATGCTGATTTGCTGTTGCTTGTCTTGCATTTCATCTCTAACACTGTTGTAATCTAAAAAAAAAAAAAAAATACTGTACCATGTTAGCAGAACTTAGACTCTTACTAGGTGACAAAATTTTCACATAGCATCATCTGCGAGCAAGGCCTTGCCTTCATGACAGTTTATAGAAGCTTTCGCTGCACTCTGCCAGGGAATATACCTGGTTTGGAAAGCATCAGACCCCAGGAAAATGCAGCTGTGACTGAACAGTTCTGTGGATGTCCTCAACTGCATCAAAGCTGTCTCATGTTATCACTATTGCTTTCCAGGCTTAATGATACCAGTCGAAGGCCCTAGTTTTTATGTAATGGCTTGGGCCAAGCCTACCTAAAAGAAAAGTTAAAGGTGGCTGAGGGTTGTGGATAATGTATGCAGAGAAGTCACCTAGAAAATAAGGAATAAATGATTATTTTTTATTTTTATTTTTTAATTATTTTTACTTCTCCAAAATGGATCAAAATGGTGAAAAATGGATCATTACTGAATATAATGTATGGACATAAGACACATACTGTGCATTTAATGCAGTGTACCCAGCAAGTGACAAGGCTTGTTATAATTTTTCTTTTTAGTTGCATGCCCTTAAATGTAGTAAAAATATCTTTATAGCATGTCCCCTCCCCAGTCACACCTTCACATAATTACAGTTTCTGTTGGCACTAACAGAAATAAAAATAAAGCACCTCCAGTCTCAAAACTAAAAGCTTTAAATTTGTGTAAATTGTATTTCACGTAATCAAAAGTTCATAAGTGGAATTGTAAGATGGTTCAAAAGCTGAAATTCAAATAGGAAGCATTTTGAGTTCCAGTGATTTTCAGATCCTTATTGAAAAATCCTCCACTGTGCCTCAGATATTCTTTATTAAATAGAAAATCTTTCCACATATTTCACAAGACTGATGATTTCACTGTATCTTTTAACTATTTTATTATTTTTCTAAGAAATATTGAATGAAGCATGCCAAGGCTGGACACTTAAGTAGCAGAAAGTGTTGGTCTTGTTATGTTTATTGCCATCATTTCATATTCTTAGTCTTGGTGTCTTTAGACAACCGTTCAATAGAGATACATATAAGAGGAAAGGTGCTCCTAGGAGAAGCTGAGATCTAGTAACTACAGACAGAACTGCAAACACTGGACGCTTGAACACATGAGCCCTTCTTCAGGTCTCAACTAGAGGGCAGCAGTAATTTGGAAAAATCCCCGTCTTCTCTGCTAGTTTTATATGAGTGCAGGAATTTATGGTCATTTGTTAAAGTCAAAACTATCAATATAAGATTTTCTATCTTGTAGACATTTCAGGGACTGGAGGCATTAATCCAAAACTATAAGAAAATAATATTTTATGCTATATTTATCAAAAGGAAAATCCTTATATGGCATACCTACCACCAGTATTCATTTCATCAATCATGGAAGCTACCTACACTAACTTTGTGTGGCACAAAGATGACATGATAATAAATCACAGTTTTATGATCATTTCTAATCTGGTGGCTATCTATTGTTTTGGTCCTCCAGGTATTCCTTCAGGCATATCCTTTCGCAGAGCATCAGCAGAGACAAAAGCAAACCTTTATTTTACTGAGTCTACATTGAAATATATATTTATATATAGTGATTTCCTCCACTTTGGATGCCTAAGTCAAAATTTACTTCCTTAATACCAAAATTAGCTTATGTATTCCATATATATTCAGGTTCCAATAAGTACAGTTCCTTCACACTGTATTTTCAAGCACTAATCAGAATCACCTAACAGACTGCTGAAATTTCAGTACTGCAGATTTCAGCATACAGTAGAAGCCATGGCCTCCTACTCCAGTCTGGTTTTAAATCCTCACAATAAACATGTTCAGATATACTGAAATAGTTTTCTGTTTTAAAAACTAGAGGGAAAACTCTGACAATATAAATAAGAAACTCACTCAGTGAAAAACCTAGATTAGTGTCCTTTTCTGAATGGCTAACGTGAAAAAGAAGATATTTCTTCAAAGGAAAAGAAGCATTACATTCATTTGAACAGAGTAGATAACATATTATCATATTAGCTTTCCTTGGAAATCCATAGGAAGGTTACAGATTTGTCCTTAACTCTTTCTCCCTGAAAACTTTAAGCAGCTGGATAAGTCAACCTTTAATGAAAAAAAAAAAAAATAATTCACCTGTTAATGAAAGGAAGTGCTCATTTTCCTTTAAGTTGCCCAAAATGCTTTAAAAGGTGTCTCTTCAGGTTATGCAGGGGTGGTGGTGGCATTTAAAGTATAAATTGAACTAAGTTTAGATAATTCTATTTCACCTTCCTCTTTTTAATAGTTGTAGGTTTGTAGAAGAGCAGTACTATTGCCTTTATGTCAAAATACATTTCCTAAATTCTTAAGGCTTTTTTGTGCTTTTTAGAGACCTGAATTTCTAGGTGGTTTGTTAATTGCAGTGGCTAAGGAAAGATATATGGAATTCAATTTCATCTAACAGCTTTAATAATAAAATAGAGAAAGCTTGTTCCCTGTACTGGAGCTTGTGAATACAAACCCTGACTGCTTTTGGTTTGGGGGTCATGAAGAAGTATAAGCTGTCTGTGGTATGTGTGAATCCAAAGTGTGTACCTGATTATGGGAGGTTGTTATGGCTGTGGGTCAGAAAATAAATCTTGGTGATACAGAAGGAAGGAAATGATAAATCTTCTGAGTGGTAAGTGTGAAATACTATTTTTTTATTGTGAGATGATGAAACTATTCTAGAAGGTTTCTTTTTCTCTAATACGTGAGAGACCTGAAATCTGTGTCATGGCTGAAACAGAACAGGGAGTCCTATCATGACCTTCTTGCCTGCCTGGACTGGGATACGAGCCCAAATGTTTTCACTGGTATGAGCTTGTTGGCTTTTTGGTCCGTGGCCAAAAATGTCCTCAAGCAACTAACAGTGGTTCTCAGGAGCTGCGAAACTTAGGAGGAAGTTTTGTCAGGAGTGTACCATGTTGTGGTTTGTTGAGGGATAACGAGCTTAATAGAAACTATTATTAATGTGTGATAATTGTAAGTAAACTTAGCTGTTATTTAGTGCGCTAGGTAAATAGCTAAGGAACAGTGTTGAAGCAGTGTAACAGCTGGATGTTTTGACTCAGCATTTTCCTGCAGACTACAAGGCGACGGCATTTCCTTACAGATGGATGGGAGTATATTTTTCTTTTCATGTTTTCTGTTTTTCCTTTCTAACCCAGCCTGTGGAGCTGGGGTGGTGTTTTTTCCAAGACCTGGGGGAAGTAAAGCTATCTGGGTTCCAACCAGGCAGGGGAAAAGATGACAGGACTCTGGGAGAAAACACTTTAACTCTTTACCTAACTGTATGTGCAGTCACTGGAGAGATAACACGCTAATCAAAAGGAAACATATGGCTAAACCTATTTATAAGGAAGTTTTATGCAGCTGTAATATTGAAACATTGACACAACGTGCACATTAGTAAGCCTGTTAAAAATATATATCATTATTTAGGCAAGTTCCTTAAATAAAAGGTTACTACTGTAGGCTCACACTCCAAGCTGTACAGATTTTACATCTGTGTGCTCAATTGGTATTTCTCTTAAATTTACAGTTCAGATTGTATTGCATTGCTTTTGTTTGCTTTGTGAGTATACCTCAACTGCTGGATGAAATAAAACAAAGAGAATAATTCAGCCAAAAAAGCAGCAACTTGCATGACTTCAAGTTTGTCATGCCAGCTGAAGTGATGAATGATAATTTGAGCAAAACATTAAACAGAAGAGGTTCTTTTGTTATAGGATTCAGCAAGGGTAAATAGGCTTTGTAACACATCGTGGGCTTGAGATGAAAGATTATCTGGCAGGAATTTAGTAAACAGGTAGAAAGACCCCTTCTTGCCTAAATCTGTTATTTGCTGCAAGTTATCAGTTAATAAGGGTTCCAAATAAGTTACATTTCAATGCGCTTAAGCATTAAAGTTGGTCCCTTTGGTAGCAGGCTAAAATATGCTTTCATAGGTATATCTCTAACTATGATGGAAGAGTAGTTATAATAGAAGGTGTAGCCTGGCCTGACTATTAAAATGTGTTGTTTTTCCCAATGCAAGCTGTTCTAATGAAAAGCTGCTGGACAAATATGCAGCTGCAGAAGGGCAGACAAACAGGATAATGAAAAACAATGACAGAGAAAGACAATTAGAGGAAGTTTCTTGTTTCAACACGCAATGTCCTCCTGGCAGCTTCTTTTAATGATTCTGAAAAGCTCAGGGACAACCACACATAAACAGGCTGTCAAGTCTGCTTGTAATCTTTATAGTTAAACAAGATGATTTCTGAAGACTGTTCTTTCACATAAGGAAACCTGAGCAGGTGGCACAACTCATACGTAGCAAATTTTTGTGATTAAAATGTAGTCCAATGGATGTGATTACTAATATGGAAACCACCCTGCTAACTTTGCCTTCTTCCTGTTTGCTACAGTATATTGGTCTCTAGAGTTATTTCATGGGAACAGCTGTTCACAACTTCAGTAACGCTGAATAAAATCTCTGTAATGTGGATTGGTACTCTTTTAAAAAGACAAGAGAGCAAACTTCTGATAGCATTGCCCTGAGGTTGAAAACTTAGTTTTCATACTTCCACCTAAACTACATGGAAGTAGACATCCCCATGAAACTAAACATGGCATGATGAAATACACTTTGGAGTAAAATCATAGAGGACAGCTGAAGAAGAAGGTACTGAAAAGGAAGTTAAGGAACTGTGAGTTCAGCTGATAGTTTGTAACTTGTTTCCTTAAGCAAGATATGTCTCTCCTGATTTCACTTCTCTAAAACAATTGTTTGTACTTGAGATTTTAGGAACACACGAATCAGTGGTATATGTGTATGGATTCTGCAGTGACGGGGGCATAGAAACAGAAGATTGAAGGTTGGTAATCATGGAGGAAAACAGGTTTAGATTTTTTTTTTTTTTCAAAACTATTTTAGGTTCACATTAAAAAAAAAAATAAATAAAAAAAAGGAATACCAGCAAAGATCTGAGTTTATAATGTGATAAAAGATTATCCTTCAGTATACAAACTAAATAAATGTGCTAAAAAGATTTAGACATTTATAAAAGTTATGGAAAATTAGTTATTTGTAAAATGGTGATATAAATATGGTATTTCATACTGTGGGCATAGCTAATTTATAAATTAAAACTGAAGTGGTACTAGAACACAGCTTTGTGCACTTTGTTATTGAGCAATATCAAATAGATTCCAATGGGAGAGAAGCCCTGTGGGATGGTTGGTTAGGTATGATTTATACACTCACTTGAAAAGAATTCAAAATTTATAATTTCTTGAAGGATGGAGTGTTCCCAAACATACTGTGGGAACAGATTGGCTAATCTGCATGAAGTAGTATTTACAATTCATGTTAATATAGTATGACTGGCTGAAGTAAGGTAAACAAGAGTGTGATTTGTAATTAATCACTACTTATAAAGTCAAGAAGCAACTTAAATGTGCGTTGTGATTTTGTTGTCTGGGGATGTCTGAGATGCCAGATGTATAGACTTTGGGGCAGACACCCTCTCTTTGTTCTGTTCTCATTTAGTGCCTGCTGCAATGCTGAGGACAGCCCACACCACTGGCTTTTGGGCGTACATAGTGCTTACCAGCAAGGTGGCCATGTGTGGAATATTCACTGTTAGGCAGAAAGAAAAGATAAAAACAAAGCCATCTTCATCTTATTGCAGAGGACAAAAAGCCAATAAATTTGAAGTGGGATGGATTCTTGTTCCTTTGCCTTTGTGGGTCATTTCTTTAGGCTGTGGAATCTGGATCATTGATAAAGGCTTGTGTATATATTCCTTAACTTCCAAAACTTATTTAATGCTATGTGGCTGCAGATTGCATAATTGAGCTGCAAAGCCCTACACTTTGCAATTTAAAACCAAGTGTATCAGAGTGAGTTCACTGTCAAATAATTCTTCACGAGGCTTTTTGTAGCCATAATGATAGCAAGAAATCTAATTCTGTGATTAAAAGCAAAGGGGAAACGAAGCCTGGTGCTTCATCTGAAGGTCTGTTTGTTACTTTGACTGAACATGCTTGCTTAGCACAATGGCCTGGATATGTCCATTGAAACCTTTTAGCAGCTAATGCAAAATGACAAAATGAATTATTGCTTTGAAAAGCAGGAATAATGAATTCCAGCACATTTGATACATTTCTGCTTTGTATAATAAACTTTAGTAGCTCAACTTGTGAATGTTGTTTTTTTCCCCCTAAAAAAAGCTTTTCAATTAACAGTATCAGTTAATAGACAACTTATTGTACATACCACATCCCGGCCTGGCTGTGCAATCAACAGGAAAGATAAGAAGGTCAAACAGGAAGAGCTGTGCTGGAGTCAGTTCTGACCAGAGCGGAGGAAGGCACAGATCTGCCTGCTGTTTACTGGCATGTTGCAGCAAGTCCTACGTGCAAAAGGTAGGAAATCAGTGCTCTGTGTCTGTACCTCTGCCTCTCACCGTTATTTAGGTACTTGTGGTCTGGCATCTGACTCCATGTTTATCGTTAGCATGTTAGAATTGCAGCCAGTTAAGGGGGACAACTTTAGTAGTTTAATACTTTTATGTACCAATAATGTACTGGAAAATGTGTGAATGTGATCTGTTGTAGTTTGAGAAGCTGTTGTGGGCAGTGTTGTGTGAGCTATTCTGTGACAAGAGCGTTCCTCCTACTTGATTCTGCTGCGTTAGCTGCCAGAGGCCAAACTGTCAGACCTAACACATAAAACGAAGTGTTGAGATTCACAGATACCTTTTATAGTTTTCTAGTGGTGATCTGATCTTCTTTTGAAGCACCCATAAAACTTGTGTATTTTTAAGCAGCTATGCAATCCTAGATTTGAGTCTACAAATCTCAGTGTCAAAACTTGGAAGATTTGAACTTATTGTGCATTCAAAGCTAAACGTTGAGTGGAAAGAATATTTCAGTGCTACAAAGGTATGAAGAAAAAAGAATCATGAGGGGTTTAAAACTCCTGAAGAAATATATCGCACCTTTCAGATTTGAAGCTGGGGCTCTTTTGTTTGTAGACTAAACATGAGAAATGATACTGCTTGCAACATAGCTTACTAAGAATTGATAACTAACCTAGTTACTTCACTGAAGTAACTTCAGTGATAAAGGAGTCTGTCTTACATTTTTGGAGAGTGCTCAGATGTCTAAATCCGTGTAACTTGATTACAGATTTGCTTTACGTTTCTGTGTAATACATAGTAGGACTGAAGGAAAAAAACTCACTGTTTTAATTTTTGCCTACGTAGTACATAGTATGGATTATTTTTCTGAATTCATGCCCATGACTGACTTACATGAAGACCAAGGCTGTGATTTTTTTTCTAAGTACAAAGTTTGTAATAGTCTTTGTAGTGAGATGTTTCTAGCCTAATAGAGAAGAGGTGAAGCAATCGTGAGTTGAGAGAAACATGGAAGAAAGAATAACAAAATAATCTAGCATCAGTTTGGGAAAATCATTTAGTTTAACTTTGGATCTGACTATTTGAATGGTCTTGATCTCGTGCAGACTGCAGAGAACAAGATCAAGAATACAGGCAAATGTGCTTCAAATGAAGGTGTAACACAGGTTTTGTTAGTAGCCTTTCTTGGTTTGGAGCCCCTGAGGAATGCAACACACCACAAGATGAGTAAAAATTTGGGGGCTACAAGTGCTCTGTTGTATTGGGTACAGAAGAGGCTAGAGACTTAAATATAGAAGAGTTGCCCATGTTCCAGGAGGGGCGCAGGTGAGCTGAGATGAGGAGGGAAAGAAAGTAGCAGTTGCTCATTTGCCTTAAAGATGGGAATTAATGCACAAAAGGAGCAATCACAGCAACGTTCCCAATATGTACGAATTATCCCCTTGGATAAACTAATTGAACTTTACATTTACTTCTGGACTCTGGCTATTTCTCCAGCACCTCTATAGCACTCCTGTATGACCACAAATAATCTCTGCATGCAGTTTTTTGGCAACTAGTTAAAATACAACCTATTTTATATACTGGGCACCTTTCTCAGACTTAAAAATACACCTTTAAAGATATAGACAGAACCTGTTCAACATATGTTATTAGTTTTCTTTTTCAACCCTCTTTAATTGGAAGAAATTGACTGAAGTGAAAATTAATGTTTCTATCATCCACAACTCCTCTTAAAACAACACCAAAAAACAGAGGGGGAAAAAACCCTCCACCTTCATAGTCAGGGTAATGGAAAATATCAAGCTATGTGTTTTTTCTTCTGTATCTGTGTTTTGAAAACAGATATAGGCACTCAATGAAAAGGAAGCAGCAACAGAGGGAAATTGCACACCTCTTGTGTGCGTGGCTTTTGCACAGAGGTTGGTTTCAAAAAATGAGAAGATCACTGGCTTTTTTGGACAGCATCCTACACCAAATATTAATTTCTTGGTTGAGCCTCAAAGTACATGAGATGTAAGTAAAATGTTTTGTCAGTGCACACAAATACAGAACTAGCTTTAAAAGACAAAGTTAGTAATCAAGATATTAGAACAAATCTTTACTCCACTTCTTCATTATCTTGTAATTGTTGCTATCACTGAATAGCTAGTTTCTAGTAAATACAGTAGTAGAAGTTGGGGCTATATGTTTATGAAATATATTTGAGTGATTCAAGCACTGAAGGTTAATATTTATTAAATCTTATAGTAGTTAAAAGTTTTCCTCTGCTTTGGTGCTTCTGAATCTGTTTTAATGTGTATTGGAACTATTTGATAATAGATGAGAAAACACCAAGCATAATAAAGATGCCGACATACCTTAGCATTGTTTTTATGTTACAGTTTTGCTCCTTGGGGTACTTGATATTCAAAGGTGAACAGTAAAAGAACAGACGTGATGCAAAATTCAGTGAAAGATTTGTCACTTGGGTCCAAATTTGTATCCCTTGAGATGTGTTTAGATGTGTTTTTTTGTTTGTTTGTTTGTTTGTTTAAAAAAAAAAAAATGAAAAAGGCATTCTAAAGTGCCTAGGTAGACAAGGTGCCTACCTGCAGGGAAATGATTGACAGTCTTGTTCTCAGTGTCTCAGTGCTTGTGTATAGCTACATAGGCTGACACTTTAAGGTAAACATTAAAGATGGGAAAGAAAACTGCAGAGCTGAGCATGTCTGTCAAAGGTTTTTGAGATCTTAATTTTAATTCTGTGTATTTTGGAAAAGGGAAGAGAAAATATTGAGAATTTATCACTTTTACTTTTATTTCACCCATCCTGATTTGTTCCTTGCCTTAGGCTCTTAGATACTATGGCTTCTTAAATAGATCATATTTATCTTGACTCATTCAAAGTCCCACTTGTTCTTGTTTTTGCAGCACCATGCTCTATAGGTTCGTTCATAATCCTGTTTATATATGTTACCCTTACCAACAGGCAGGCATTCATGCAGAAGATAGGAAGATTTAATTTATATCTGTTCTCTACCTCAACTGAATTCTAAGAATACAAGTTACATTATGATTTTTGGTAAAACTTTTAAAGGAAGATATTTCTGCTAGTAATAGCAGATGATGGAAAATATTAAGATTCTGAATATTGAATTTCACTTCTGGGATTAAGGATAATCTGATCTAAAAATAAGAACTGGCTTTGAGATTCATAGAACAGTATATTTTAAACTACATATGGAATTTAGTTATCCTTAATATCACAGTATTTCTTCATGAGACACCACACATAGAAGACAGATACAGAAGTGTTTAATTCATAAGTGTGGAAAAAATACGAATCATGGTACAATACGAAAAGGAATGGTGTTAGCTACTGCCATTACTCTAAGGAAAAGACCAGCTATATAAATGGATAAGCATATCTCTAGTAATGTGAGTTCAGGCTCTGCAAGCCTGCATTTTTAATTATTTATAATTAGATCATAAGGACAGATACAAAGTTTTACAGGAGAGTTAGACAAAATTGAGATCAGAAGTAAGAACTGCAATGTTACCTAGATATATTAGTAGAAATACTCTTAGGTGTAATTACTAAGATACATTGAGTTTTGAGTTTTTGTCTGTGTTTTGTAAGTGTATATAAGATATAACTTCATGGTGAGAACCACAGAGCTACAGCACAGTCTTCTGAAAATCAGCCTTGCCACTCTGACAGGCACTTAAAAAAAAAAAAAAATAGTGAAAGGGGACAACAAAAATATTAAAACAATGTTCATCCTAATCTCTTTATACTTCATTAATTTATGTGGTTTAATTCTCTCAGTTGATCATACTACCTTCATGTATACCTTGTTAATTTGTTATCATTGTGTAACATTCTTCTGTCTATACATATTTTACTGTTTATTCAAGTGCTCTGTGGGCTAAAGTTCTCATGACTGCAAAACAGTATGGAGGTTGTGCAAACAGATCGCAGCCTTGTCCTGTGTGTCTGCCCACCACGGCAGGCAGCGAGGGGCTGGTGCCACTGGTCACAATGGCCATCAGTTTGCTTAGGTTATGGAACCTATGACATGAGGCTTGTTACGGAGCAAAGTGCTGGAAAGTGTGTATGCAAAAGGGCAAGCTGGAACAACGTGCTTTAAGATTCCCCATTTCATAGTGAACAGATGTGGTGGTTTTACTCAGGTGGGCAGCTGAGCTCCACCACAACCACTCTCTCATTCCCCCTCCTCAAAGGGAAAGGGGGAGAAAATATGATGAAGAGGGCTCAAGGGTTCAGGTAAGGGCAGGGAGATGACTCAACAATTACCATAATGAGCAAAACAGACTCCATGTAGGGAGATTAGAGAAATTTATTGCTTATTACTAACTGTGGTGTTTTTACTCAGGTGGGCAGCCAAGCTCTACCACAACCACTCTCTCACTCCCCCTCTCCTCAAAGAGGAAGGGGGAGAAAATACAACACAGAGAACTCGAGGTTTGAGATGAGAAAGGTTTAATTAAAGGGAAAGGGAATGGGGAGAAAAACAAACCACAGAAACAGCAAGTCTGCGTGGAAGCACAGAGAGAAGGGAAAAAATTATTCTCTACGTCCCATCAACAAGTGATGTTCAGCCACGTTCTGGGAAGCAGGGCCTCAAAATGCGTAGTGGTTGTTCAGGAGGAACAGCCCCCTCCCCTATGAGAGCCCTCCTTTTTATTGCTGAGTGTGACATCAGGTGTTATGGAATATCCCTTTGGTTGGTTTAGGTCAGCTGCCCTGGCGATGTCCCCTCCCCATCACTTGCCCACCCCCAACCTGATGGTTCTTGGGGGCTTGGAAGGAGACCTGATGCTGTGCCAGCACTATGCAGCAATAGACACAACACTGGAGTGATATCAGTGCTGTTCCAGCTACGAGTGCAGAGCACAGCACTGTATGGGCTGCTGCAGGGAAAAGGTGACTCCAGCTCAGACAGACCCAACACATTAACAAGCTAGAGAAGTGAGAAACAAGGAAAACAAACTTAAAAACACCTTCCCTAAATCCACCCTCTTCTACCTTCTCCCCCTGAGCAGAGTAGGGGAGCAGTGAATGGGGGCTGCGGTCAGTCTATAGCACTTCATCTCCACCACTCCTGCCCATATAAACCCACTACAATAGAGAAGAGAGAGATTTGCAGACCAGTCTAAAGGTAGATCATAAAGGGACACTAGGGTTACTGGGCACTAGTCTGAGGTTTTGGAAGAGCAGAAGCAGTCTTTCATCTACAGCTTCGTTTTTAACCAATTCTTCTGGACAAGAAGCAGCAGAGGAAATTTCACAAAGATTACAAGTTTGATATACTTACAGTGATAGTCGCTTGTTAATGAGCACGGCTGGAGTAAGCACAGAGGAATTTGTGTTTGAGTCCCAGTGACAGAACTAAGGGAAAAATCTATCCTGTGGCTTTATGAAACCAATTAAAGAGGTCTGTGAGAACCCACTGAGGAAGTGGGTCTAAATATCAGTGGGACGTGCTGGCTACATGAGCTTCATCCTTTGCAGATGCACTGGAGATGATGTCTGTTCCACTTTTTACACAGAATCATAGAATTGTTCAGTTGGAAAAGACCTTGAAGATTGTTTAGTCCAACCTTTAAAACTGGGTTTTGAGACTGAACTAGCTTGTCCTGAAGATCCCATTTCATGGTTACATCTCAAGTCAGCAACCTGTAAAGGGAGCAATGAAGCTTGCAACTACTTGTGCTCTACTTCCATTTCTATTGCTTTTTCCTGATGTTCGTGCCAGTAACAGTATTGCTGCCAACAGCCTCAAGCTTCAGTGGATCTCTGCTGCTTTACTGCAAAGACATATTTGGATGCTTTTATACCAGTCTTCCAGCACTGGGGGTTCCTCCAGAGGATTCATTCTTTAACTGGATTTATAAAACTTTGCCTGCTTGTTGCAATTAAGCATGCAGTACCCGTTCCATCCTTGTCACCTTCAGAAAATGTTTTCCTCTGCATTGCCTATGTTAATACTAATGACGCAATACCTTGGAGGCTCTGCCTTAGAGCTGTCCAGGAACAAATAATTAGCAGTGGACACAAATATGTTTCACTTCAGGCCTTGGAGTGCTGCTATTAGTCAAACCTACTGAGTGCTTTGTCACTAAAGCAGCAATGACACCTGACTGCAGGAGCTTTTTCTGGGATGAGTTTGGGTGTTATGTACCAGTTCTGTCTGAAAGAAGTCTAAAGCAAAAGTCAGACAGTGACAAGCAGTGTTTTCAAAAGGGAAATTACAAACACTAGTGAATTTCAGACACCCTGTCCCCAAAAGTATGTAGTAAACTTGATTTCCTCTTCGTTCGAGATGTGCAGTGAGGGAGAGTGAGGTATTCATTAGGTAAAGTGCCTTGCCCAGGACTAGGGTTAAGGTATGACAATGAGGATGTTTCCTCACTGCTTCCAGTGTAGTTTCTGGAGAAGTTTCTAGAGTATTTCAGATTGCTCGCACATGGAACTTAGATATCTTTCATAGGGTGCATCCCAACACCCAGCCTGGGGAAGCACTCCTTTCTTCTTCCCACCCCTATTTGTATCTTCAGATTCAAGCAGCAGCAGAATAGCTCTGAGTGCTTTCCCCTGCCAGCTGCTGTGTTTCCAACAGCTTCTTCCCTTCCTGTCACGTTGTACAGCTGATCACAGGTCAACTGTCCCTGTGACAAAGCAATAACATCTTAGTGTTGTCATAGTAATTGCTTTTTCTCCATTATGTTCCTCTCTTTATTCTCTTTTCTGTCCTCCATGACTTGGGTCTCCAATCCTGGTGGGTTGTGAAATAATACTTTAACATTTATTACAATTAAAAATAACTCCCACAGAAGACAGAGGACAGCTCTCGCATACGTGCATGTATTCTGAGATTTTTTTAAATACATTATTTTATTTTATTTTTCTCTCAGATCATTGATAATGCTAATCATGTCACTGTGAGGACCTGCAAATGATGGCAAGTTTGGCAGCAGGAGGTGGCATGTCTGTGCTCAGCTCTGATGGCACCATGGAGGAGGGAACCCCTGCTCCTACTTCAGAGGGAAAGCAAGGCAGTAACTTGGAAAGAAATGAAACAGAGCAGGGAATGTGCATGCCTAGCTGGGAATGTGAGGCAGCCAGTGGTGCCATGAGCACTGCCAGGGATGGAGGCAAGACAGACACTCTGCAAGAACAACAAATGGGTAAGACCTCTATCAATACATTCTGATCACTTTGCTCTTGACTTACCTTTGCATTTTTTTTTTTTTTATTATTATTGTTTGGAGGGAATGGTAAATGAGTGTTTTTTTTTTTTTTTTTTTTGTTTGTTTGTTTTTAACAAAAACATTGCTTGCAGTGTGCTAGCAGAGAGCTGTCGTGTTTTTCCACTGAGCTTTTTTCTGACCTACATCTACAGTACAAGGCGAACAGCCGTATTTCCTCTGTAGTAATGCTGCAGAGGTTTGCAAACTAAATAATCTATATAGAAACTCTATGTTAGTTAAAATTAGATGAGATGAAAATTATCAGAATCCAAGAGCCAGAATAGTGAACTGCAGGTACTTTGCTTCGCATTTTTTGCTATAATCTCTGAGAGCTGGAAGTAAAGACAAGTTAGACTGCATGTTTCCATTTTACAATACCATATACCATCTTTATTTTTCTGCAAATGAAAACATACTTCATGCTGTAAAAATATGCAAGTCAGAAACACTTTCTGGGTGGACCAGTGGAGTGGCATAGGTCTGTCAGACCTATGTGGCCAAACTCCTACTTTTTAGTAGGTCTGAATATGAGCTTTCTAAATGTGAATATACTTTTAGAGACCACGAAAACTTATTTAATTTTAAATTGTATGTCCTATGGCTTAGAAAGACGATGTCTTTCTGTTGACAGCTGCAACTCTCCTGCCATCCAGGAATACCAGGTACAAGCATCCCAGGGCAGTATAAAGTTTCTTTTCAGTTTGCCAAGAAGCATGCAAGTCATCCAGAATGGGGCATGGAATGCATGTTAAATCTTTGAATCTAATTATAGAATTTCAGAAAATGTTTAAAAGATATTTATAGTAACTTCTATGCTTTAACTTAAATTTTATAGCAAACCATTATTTGTAATTAAACTCCCTTGAGTAATAAAATGCTTGCTCATAGTTTTTGCTTCTTCCCCAAAGTAACGGAAATTAGGTTTAGTTTTAACATAAAACATTACCTGCTGGGTATTAACATCTCAGCAAATACCTTTCAAGAAAAATCTGTATCTGATACTATCGAAATAACAGTAATGCCTATTTCACATACCAGAAACATCTATCAATAAATTGCCCTTATTGACTACTGGGTAATAATAAAACTTATAATATGTTGTTAGAGTTTTGACAGTTATTTTGTACTTCTGGCTGAGCAGGGAGATGGACCAGAGGAACTCCAGGGGTCCCTTCCAATCTCCAGCATTTCTGTGATTCTGATTCTATGACACCACCTACTCTCCTGCAAAATCCAAAGTGCTTGGGAACTTCAATTTCTAATGCTAGTATAGTAATAATTATCCTTAAAGATGATGCTTTTACTGTGTACTGTTTTATCTCTGATGTAGGAAAATTCTGTGCTTTTGTATTCCTGGTTGGTTGTGTGCCATTGTTCATGTAATATCAACAAAAGCACTGAAAGGGAAGATATTTCCACATCCTACTATATTGCAACCATTTTCTTAAGACATTTTCCACTGCTCTCCTTTTAAGATACATGAAAATTGCATCAGATTTTTTCTTTTAAAAAAGAAAGACCTTTTCCTACCACTTTCAGTCTCAGAAATATCAAGCTTTGGCTTCATTGATTTTTGCTCAGGGAACCTTGAGAAAACAGAACTTGCTTGGGCGTGTGTTTTCTAGCATGAAAACCTACCATTTCCAAAAGGACTGGAAGAAATATGAGTCAAAAAAACAAAAATTTTTTTTGGTGTTAATTTTTTAAAACTTCAGTTCACTCTTATTTTTTACATTATCCCTCTCCCAAGTGTTAAATTCGTAACAATTATAAAGAGAAGGATTATTGCTCCCTGTGTATGCATTGGTATGTGTCATTGATACTATTTGCAATTTATACTACTGAAACTTCTGTGGAGGCCACTTTTTAGTATAGGTGTAAGTGAAGAAACAATGGTGTTTCTTTTGCTCCCTCCCAAATGGGACTTCAGTTTTCCTTTTCAGCAATTTTCTATTGATGGAAAATTCCATCTTAAAGCTTCACATTAAGATAAAATCAAGATTTAACTTTCTCCCTGGTAGGAGAGAAATGATCTTTAGATACTTTTAAAATTTTGGAGAATTATAAAGCAGAAAGGGAAAAAATATTTATTTTGTTCTAGTACTTCTCAAGAGCATCAAATGAAAGTGATTATTTATGTGGACATTGAAAATGCACTTAACTGCTCATTTGTTTATCATAATAGATTATCCACAAAATGGAAAATGCACAAATGTCAGTTCAAGGACCCTTCCCAGTCAAGCTGAGAATTTTCCAACTGGTAAGAATTTTTCTGCTTTTATATCATGCAATCATGCAATGCTTTCTCATTTCTTTTTCAAATAGAGACAGCTACAACAACAGCATTTGCAGTTGTCATTCCTCTAATTTTATGACATGCTTCATGGCATCTATGAAGTGCCTAATTTCTACATATGATTTGTTGACAATTTCTCATAAAAAAAAAAAAAAAAGTAATTTATTAACTGCAATAAAACCTAGAAACTATTTATGGACTATACTGGAATGGCTAATAAAAACAAGAGAAGCAAATAAAAACTTCACTGTTTTATGTACGGGTTTCAGTTCTTCAAATGTTTTATTTCTAAGTTTGCAGCCCTTCTAAGTCTCAAAATTTAACATGCTGTATTTTTAATAAAGCTGGAGTTGAGTTCTTCAGGAAACACAACAGGCTTCTTTTGAGGTGGGCTCCTAGCTCCCCCTGTGAATTGAGGGTGTCATCACATTTTTTTCTTATGGAAAATGAAAAATAACAGACTGGTTGATATCAAAAGATTTGACTCTTAAAGGAAATGTGTGAATTCCTCATCATTCTGGAGTTTCTACTCCCTTCCTTCAAGCAAACTAGGTGCTCCTATACCAACAGATCAATGACTCCTCTGATAATTTGGGAGATGTTGATATCTTAGAAATATCTGTGCTTGATGTCCTCTGTAGTCTGTCTGGCTTCAGTATTTGCATGAAGCATACAGACTTAACTCATTGAATGTAAAGCAGCCCCTGAACCCAGTCTTCTGGACTCTGCTCTAGAGATAAAGAAATTGGAAACAACACTGGGATGTTTTCTGGCATATGGTGGTTTGTACGGAAATTATTCATGCTTGCCTCACCCATATAGAATTTGGGTTTTTAATTAAGGGTATGGATCAGGGCAGACAGGACCACAATTGTACCACAGGTGCAATTGGGTTTTGGACTATGTTTCATTCCGATAAGCCATTACTATTTGTTCTCTTGGCAGAAGCACACATATTTTAGTCCGTTTAGTTCAACGCATTTATTATTTCAGTCTTATTAACCCATATAAGACTTAAATCATGTTTATAGAGTTTATAGAATATTTAACTTGAAGGGAATTTGATTATGTAAAATAATTTAAGCAAACTTTTTAAAAATAAGTCTTTTCTTGCGCTGGTATCTGTCATGGCTTCGAATAAAATGAAAAGATCAACAACGCTCTTACCTAAAAGTGATCTGAGTAACACTCAAAGGCTTTAGTTTGTGTTTTGTGCTTTACAGTTGACTGTATGACCACAGCTATACAGAGGTCTTGTAATTCAGTAATACTGCTTTGCATCTCTGAGAAACCCTTACTGACATTAAAGTAATGGCTAATTCAGGTTCAAGTCAGTCATAAAACTCCAGAAACAGAAAGCACTCCAAAAACAGATTAAGATGCAACACTTTAGAATGTGAAAGTATCTATTTTACTGGATTAAGAGGTGAATCTCAGAGGAGCTGGAATATTTTAGAATGTGCAACAACCCTAGTTATTGGTGGAAGCATGACCTATATACATGCTTGCAATAGGAATTCTTCCTGAGTGGGTATTATTGGCTTATGTGCCTATCGAAGTATCTGAAACCTTATGAATATGATTTACTGTTACTGAGTTAAATTAACAGATGAGACATGAAGAATGAAAGCAACTTTATTGAAGATCCTCTTTATCTGAGAGGAGTTAGCAACAACTATAACCCTAGCTGTTGTAAAAGCTTCTCATTTGCTACTTTAAGGTCTGAGCATAGGTATCCAGATTCTTTCACATGTGATAAGGAAATCATGTAAGTGAGTCTTTAGTTTGGCCATTTATTTTGGTTTATACTGCTTAACTAGCTTAGCTGAGAAAGAGCTTTTCCCATATTCAATTTATAGAAGCCTTCTGAAGTAGTGGGGATGATGTGTCGTCTAACCATGAATTTAAGATTAGCATTGAGCATTGTTGTAACACACTGAACTATGGTTGTCTTTTCCTGAGATGCCATTATCTAATATGTTTTCTTTGACTTTTAAAATATGCACAGGATATTTGGAAATCTGGGCATGTTCTCAATGCCTGCAGAGCTGTCTGATTTGATAAATTACCAATCTGCTTGATTTTTCTTCTTCTACATCCCCAAGCATGATAGTTTCAGAAATTTTCTTCAGACTATCAAATCCTTTGTATAGCTGAAGCCTTTTTTATAATACCAAGAGAAATCTTGTGTCTTATGCTAGATCATTATTCCTACTGGATAATAAAAATGAAGAAAATATCCCATGTGTGAAGCAGCCCAATTTTCTGTGTGTCTGTCTCTGAAACTGTAAAAATATTTCTTAATGTAGATTCTCTGCTTTTGAGGGGTTTTCTGGCTCTACAAAGCTGATTCTTCATCACCAAACTTGTAGCACTATAAATGGATATCCTTCTCCAGATATCTCCTTGAAGTTAACAATGGTAAGGCGCAAGAGTGGATGTCCTGATCCCAGACTCCAAAGACACCTCAGAGAACAGCTCCGTCTTCTGGAAAATGACAGCAGGGAGGTCATGGCAGTTTTCAGTGTAAGTCAATTGTTTTGGAATTGAGAGGTTTATTTGTTCAGAGAACACAGCTGTATGCTACTGAACTCATCAGGGAGATGCTTGGGTTCCAATCCCATCTGCATGCTGTATCCTTGAATTTGAATGACCAGAGTTTCCTCCTGGTTCACAAAATGATCTACAGACCTGAGAAATATCAAACCATTGAAAGAGACAGCAACACCAAATTCACGCCAAATAAACCCAGCTAAATAAGTTACTTAAGAATTCTAATTAAAATATCTTCTGCTTTGATTTGCATCACAGGAAACTGTCTTTTGTATGATTTATTAATTTGCCCTCACACTGGCTTTTCAGTTTCCAGTTGCTTATAGTCATTTGGCATGTAAGTTACTTAGAAAATCCACTGCAAAGCCCAAGTGGAAGTCTGAAGAATAGTATAAATATTCAGCTTCCTAGGGCTAGATAGCTATAGGTTTAAATTGCACACAAGAGCATTAAACATTTTTTATTACTGTCTTTAATTTGTTAGTATATAGGAAACCTGTTCTGTACAAATACTGAGGTTTTCTAGAAATACAACTTAAAGTCTTCCTTTTACTCTTGATGAAAAAAGCAGGATGACACCATTTGACCTTTGGCATCCTTTTTCTGTTTTAGCCTCCTTCACTAGCAAGCCAAACACTGAAATCTTAATTAGTTATGACTTTATGACTGTGCTGGATGTATGTGTTCCTACATGATTTTCCTTTCATGTGTTATGAACCCTCCATCACCAGCCTGCTGATTTTGTGACTGTGAAAACAGCCTGTACTCCTGCTGCTCTGCTCTAACTTTTGTTTAGGAGGAGATGGAGGAAGAGATGGGTGATGAGGAAAAGGAAAAGAGCATGCAAATAGGCTAGATTTGTGGCCTTATTAGAAACAGACTAGGAAAAGAACTTTGAAGGAAACAAGATTTATAATGATAAATTTCCTTAGAATGTTGTTTTGATATTCATCAGTGCATAAAGCCCCTGAGGCTCAGATATTTTAGCATGTGTTGGCAATTTATTAATAGATTTCAGGCTCTTGTTAGTATTTAATCTGGTGAAGAAAGGAGTATGCACAAGATCAAAGCAGTGATGAGGCGTGCCTGTTGGAAGAGGCTTAAACTGGACTTTTATTTTCAAAAAGGAATTACTATTTTAATGTGTTCATGTTGTGTGAATTAAAAATATAGAAATTAATTAATTCAGAGAACTTTTAAAATTGAGACATAAGTTATAAACTGTGGATCAAGTTATGTCTTGCTTAGATTACAGAAAATATTTGAGGGATAAATTCTTGTAAATTTAAAATCAATTTCTAGATCTGTCTTGAGGATTATGTGGCAAGGGCTCAGTAGAAGGGGGTTTACCTCTGTGAACGGAGCCCAGTGCTGCCCCATGTAAGCTCCAGCTGGCTCCAAAAGGGACCTGCTGCTGGTCAGAGCTGAGCCATGAGTGGTGGTGGTTGGGCCTCTGGGAGAGAAGATTGAAGAAAAGGAAAAAAAATAAAAAATGTTGTGACACAGCAGCTAGGAGAGAGAAGAGAGATCCAGCCCTGCAGACCCCAAGGTCAGTGCAGAAGGAGGGCAGGAGGTGCTCCAGGCATGCAGCAGAAGTTCCCCTGTTACCTGAGGAGAGGCCCCTGGTGGAGCAGGCTGTGCCCCCGCAGCCCATGGGTCCCACATGGAGCAGATCTCCACACTGCAGCCCATGGAGAGCCCCCGCAGGAGCAGGCCCCAGGCCGGAGCTTCAGCCCGTGGACAGGAGCCCACGCAGGAGCAGGGGTCTGTGGGGAGCAGCCACCCATCCATGGGGGACCTGTGCTGGAGCAGTTTGCTCCTGGGGGATGGATGGACCCCGTGGTACAGAGCCATGTGAGAGCAGTTCTTGAAGAGCTGCTGTCTGTGGGCAGCCCCCGCAGGATCAATTTGGGAGGGATGGCATCCCGTGGGAGGGACCCTGCATGAGGCAGGGGCAGAGAGTGACTGAGAAGGAGAACCGCAGATGAAGCATTAGGGACTGAATGTAGCCCCCATTCCGTGTTCCTCTGCACTGCACAGGAGGAGGAGGTAGAAGAGGGTGAATGGGGGGAAGGTGTTTTTAGTTTGCTTTTAGTTTCTTATAGTTCTAGTCTGCTAGTGATAGGCAATAAATTACATTAATCTCCCCTCTTCCTTTGAGGATGGGGAGTGAAAGAGCAGTTGTGGTGGAGTTCAGCTGCCCAGCAGGGTCCTTATCTTTTTTTAAAAGATGCACTTCAATTTTATGATGTGCCAGGATCAAAGCTACAGTACTGGGAAATGATACAATAAGACTTTTGGCTGTGCATCTGATTTATTCTCTGAGATACTGGTTCAGGTATTTGACTCATAAATTGCCGCAGTTCTTCATATTTTCCTGAAACATAGCAACCAACAGTACTGCAGAGCCCCATTTTTAAACAATTAATTGATGTGCAACCAGACCGTATATTGTCGATCTTTGGCTAGAATCCATTAAAATGCATATTTCTTACACTAATTTGAAAGCTTATGTAGCTCTCACCATGAGCATTGTCCTTATAAAATTCAACATTATAATTTACAATTATTATTGCTGCTCTTTGTTAAATTCACAACTTAATGATACCCTAACAATATGAACTGTTACAAATGAGGAGGAAAGGATCTTTGTGCGTATTCTAAAAAAAAAATAATAAAATATTCCAACATATTAAATTAGTCTTAATGCATGGAACCAGAGAACTAGGAGATGTCTGTTCCACGTCTCCTCTGGCACAAGACTGAAGCTCCCAGGTAGCAGGTTCAAAGATGCATCAAAGGAGGTATGTTGTCCTATGTATACAGAGCTCTGAGGTGAGCCTACAATAGGATGCCATGGATCCCAAAAATTTGCAGTGGCTCAAGTGACCTACAGATATTTTAAAATGTTAACAAACAATCAAAAATCCTTATGCCTTTTCTTCCTCTTCCTGGCAAAAGCAGTTCCCAAGCTGTAAATTGTTTTGGGCTAGGAGGGTATTCTTGGAAAGGATCACTACAGGCCTTCCTGGCTTTCACACTCCATATAGTGAATATTGGCCACTCTACAGACAGGTCTGAAATTCCACTTTTAATTCCAGTGTGGTTAATTTACAAAGAAATTGTTAGTATAACTGGTAAGAATAAATTGGATTAAAATTTGTTTGGCTATATGTTATAGATATGTGTTAAAGAAGAGGTATTTAATATAGGCAAAATCCTGGATGATTTTTTTTTGCGCTTCTTAGTACATAGTGTTTTAGTGTAAGTGTTAACTAGTGAGAAATTTTGCTTGAGCCTGGCAAAATTGTAATTAAAATATTGTTTTTTATTTTTTTAGGAGCTCTCTGCTAGATTGCTCTCAATTCACAGTGATCAAGATCTAATAGTGGTGACATTTAAAACTTTTGAAGAAATATGGAAGTTTCTAACTTATCACTCACTGGGTAAAGCTCTTTTACCATACGGCAGTACAATATGCTTTTTTTATTCCTCTGCATATAATTTCTGATTGACTGGGAATATGTTGAATGCGATCTTGACATTTTCAATGTGATAACTCCTAAAAGCAGTAAATAACATGCTTGACCATAGTACTGGTGATAGGGCTGGAGAGACATCCCCCACCTCCAAGAGAACCTGCATTTGTACCAAAGCAGGTAACAGCTATCATTACTGGATGGTGTTTAGTCTAAATACCCCAGCATCCGATCATGCTTTCTTTACAAACAGTTTATTCTGATCCAAGTGTTTGTGCTGTATTGTCTAATCCATGCTGCTACTTAAATACTTTCACAGCTTTTTCTGCTCACCCTAGATATGGAGAACTTATAATTCTTTCCTTGCACCAGGCTCAGACCTAAGTGAAGACTTCTAACTCACACTTCCCCTCAGTGTTTTTTTTTTTTTTTTAGGAAAATCCACCCTAATTCCTTTAATCCTTCTTCACAGAGTGTATTTTCTAGAACTCTGATCATGTTCCCCACTGGACTCCTCTAGTTGGTCCACATCTTTCCTGAGTAGTAATGAGCAAACTGGACCAAGCTGGTAAGGCTTCAGATGAAATATCAAGTAAAACAGATTTGCATGCTTTGGTCCTGTTTCTAAATCTGAGCATACATTTTGTGGCAGTGTGGTGCTGTTGATTTGAGTTCCATTTTTAATGACCTATAACTTCACAGGTCTTTTCTGAAGAATAGTGTTTGAATCAGATTTTGTCTTTTAATTTTGTTCACTTGATTATATTTTTCTTATGTGTATGGAGAACCCTGTGTGCACTACTACATTGAGTTTGTCTGTTTTCATCAGACAAATTTAATATAATGACTTTTATTTTTTGTTGTTATTTATTTGTCATTTTGTATTTTAAGACATTCCTTAGTGAAATAGAGAAAATACCTTTCTTATCCAAATTCACAGAGAAAGCACAAAAAGATGAAGCTTCTTATGTGAGACTGGCTGAAAGGAAATCAATTAGCATCTTCCAAACTGCAAAGTAGCACCTTGATTACTGATCTGTCTGCCCCTTCCTCTCCACTGTAACTGTATACTCAAAGGATCAACTAATGTTCTAATCTTGGTCCCTGAAGTAATAATCTACCATCTATAACATACTATACACTACTACCATACTATACCATACTACACTGACTCAGATGTTCCTGTAACCATGATACGGCTTTGAAAGCTGTAAATCCGAATGTAAGGAGTCCCAGTTTCCAAGATCAAGCACTGTCTTGTGGCTTACTTAACTCTAATGTGCAGTATCATCTCTGTCTCAAAGAAATTTCAGGAATTTGATACCCAGGCACAGTATCTGCTTAAATCGACATAGCTGATACAGGCAACAGAAGTTTATGAAGAGATTATTTCTTGAGATTATTTCTAGTCACCTGTTATTACAGGATGCGAAGCAGCTGTTATGCAAAGCTTGCTAGTGAAAACCTTTGAAATACAGCTAAACCACGTGGAACCCTTGTAATGTGAGGACATGGTCTGCTTTTTCAGCAATGTTAGAGGCAAAGAACTTCTGTACCTTTTAGGTGTAGCTTGTGATAGCTAAGCACCTAAAGTTGCTGTAATGCATGTGACTCAATGGATGTAATTTTGCTTAGTAACAATGGGTTAAATAACAACACTATGGGTTAAGCAATAATGGAGTTATCAGAACGCATACCCCAGTTTATGATTTTCTGAAAGTTATTTTCTTTAAAATATAGTAACACTGCAAAGAAAACAAATTCTTTTTTTTTTTTTTTTTTTTCTCTCATAGGTTTTATAAATCATTGCATGGAGAACTTATTCCTAGATCAGTCCTTCTGGCTTTGTTCTCAAGAGGAGGAAGAAACAGGCATTGAAGTGTGTGTAAACGAAAAATCATTGAAGATGATGTACAGAAGTCTACTAGTACAAGAAGGTAAGGAAGACTGTATGCACTAAGGTTAAATTTAGAGAAGTGCCTTTCTTTAAAGCTGTTTCTTAAAATCCTTAAAAGTAAATCTTAAGATCTACTCAAATACTTAGTTAAGTTGAAATTTAAATCTGTTAAATCCAAGTGTACCAAAAAGAGAAGAGAAAGGAGCAGCTCAGGAAGAGTTCAGAAGAATCAAAGGGGGATTAGATAAATTCAAGTGCAACTGCTCCATAATTGGATACCAAAAGGGTTAGATAGGGATGTGCATTCCAACTTGGTTAATATTACTGCAGATCCTGGAGTTGTAAAAGGGATTACAAATAGTTGCCAGGCTTATGTGCTTCTCTTAAACAGTATCATCTGCTGCCACTGTCAGAGACAGAATGCTGGACTAGCTAGCTTGTTGACCAATGCAATAGGAATGTTTCTTGTGTTCTGCAGGGAATATAGACACACATATCCATGTAATCTGCTGCAAAATAATGCAGAAGAGGGTTCTACACTTTACGTCATTTTACTGATATAGAAACTAGACAAAAATGTATGAAAATCTGATAAATAATGAAAAGGATAATTTGAGATTTCGCAATTATTTTCTATCTCTAATTGGACGTTACAGATGCTCTTGAAGAGAATTTTAAAGCTTGTATGGCATTAAAAAATTACATAAAATGGCATCTGCTACACTGCATTCTTTTTAGGGGCATTTTTTGTTTTACATCCTGACAATCTGGTAACAAAGATAACGGCTACAGACTGCGAAACGAACACTTATTTTGAGACTGCAGCTTTTACTGAAGATGTAACAGATGGATCTGTGGATGGTGACATGACCATGCTGTCTAACATTTCTCTGGAGCCACTGATCCCTTTTCATCAGTAGGTACCTGACCCTAACTACCTCTTTTACATGTATATGCATCTGTTTCATGCGTATGTATCTGATTAGAGAAAGGTCCATCTAAATGATGGTTTCTTATGGAATATCCATCTTCTATTAACACTGAGAACAAATGCTCTATTTCCTTCCATACCAAGTAATTGAAATTAATTCCAATGCCTGAAATGCAGCTTTTAAAGAAGATGGTTTACCATCTTGTAAATTAGATACTGCTTTTTTTTTTTTTTTTTTTTTTTTTCCTGGATATGAAATATAAGCTATTAGTATTTCTAAAATAATTTAAATTGACAATTCTCGTTTTTCAGGATGCTTGGAAATATGGATGGTAACAGGTGGGATGCTTGGAAATGTGATGAGGACAATACAGCAGTGTTTTTACTCAATGTTATTAGCAGAAGCCATCCGCAGTTATAATGCAGTTTCTTTCAAGTTCATATCCAATCTCGTAATTGCTAGAAAGCTGAAATTTTATCAGTGGGCTTAATCTACTCCCTATTTTAGGAATAATCAAAAATTATTAATTCTTGGTGTTCTCAGTAGTTCAAAAGCTGTAATTTTTCTGTGGATCTTGGGTGGGGAGAAGTAGCAGGGCTTTTTTTGCTAGGTTGCTAGAGGAACTGAGGTAACATTTCTTTCAGTGCTAACATTGCTCAAAATATAGCTGTATCTGAAGTTTAGTCAGTGTTGAAATTGAAAGATACTTGTTGGGAGTGGTACATCTTTTTGGTTTTAAATGCATTTAAAACCAAAACTGTTACTGTCACAAGATTTAATAAGGTGTTTCATGCACTAACTACAATTTCTTTTTCTACTTAAAGATGGTTTCTTAAGGTGTATTCTGATCCTGTTGATGTTACATACAAAACTGAATGTAAATCCATTGGGCAAGTTGGTAAGAAATTCCATTCAAATGTCAACGTGTGAAAAACAAAACAAACTTACTCTATGATTTCACTAGGACAGACTCTGAAGGGTTCAATATTTCTTTTTATTAGGATGAGAAAACAGCTTTTAAAATTGTATTGCTGTAAAATTAGTGAAAGCATAAATCTCTGCCTACGACAAAGGGGTTTTACAAAATAAATGGCTAGACGTATCTAATTTGAGTTAAACTCTTAGGCTTATGTCTCCTTTTTTTTTTTTGTCTCCTATATGGTGTGTTAAGTAGATATACAAAGTAATTAATTTGATGCCCTGTAGATTTGATGATAAACTTTAAATAGGTATACACACCGATGTAATTTTTGTGGATCTTTCACACGTGTATTGATGTAGCTAATACTGACAGAAAAATAACACTCATACAGACGGGCTCAGGTTGGAGAGTAAACATGGCTTATTTTCTACCATACATGTCAGTTTCAATACTGTATGGACTGGTATATAACTGCCTATTTACTTAATAAAGATTTTATAAATTGGTTCAAATGCTTGTGCTGTGGCCTGGCAGCACAAAAGACAGAAAGGAGGGACTTAAAGCAATTCCTTTTTGTCACTTTTTCAGATTTTTGAAAAGGTTTTAGATTTTGCTTTCTAGTGGCTGGGAAATTACTAGTATAAATTTTAATGCTGTTATTCACAGTTTTAATTGCTCAAACCAAACTGATTCCATACAGATGTTTTAAATCTTGTTGCATTGGTTGTACAACTCAGGTTGTACAGGGTTCCAGAAAAATATTCCAGGGTTCCAGGAATATTTTTCACTAAATAAATTTCTCTGCTGAGTTGCTAGTCTACTAAATGTATTGTTAAACTACTGTATCTTCAAATAATATTTATCTATCTCTATTACACAGCAACAGGATCCTGTATAGCTGTGATGAATTATGAAAGTACTGTGCCTGAAGAGATTAGTTTCCAGGAAGGAGACGAAATTGAGATCCTTGGTTACCTCATTGAATGCATGGAATGGTTTGTTGGAAGACATCTGCTTACTGGCCAAATAGGTTTTGTAAAGACGAATTCTGTTAAACTGGACTTACCTGGAAATACGTAAGTGTTACGTATTTAACTTGGAAACCAAAAGAGGCTTAGGAAGAGTCTCTTGAGCTTTAAAATACTGAACTTTAAACTTAAGTTTGCAGTTTTTTGGTTTGGTTTTGTGTGTTCTGTTGATAAAAATTGCCATAGTGTATATCAGTCAGAACTAACACAGAGAAATATGAAATATGAAATTAGCTTAGATATTGGGAAGCAATATCACATTATACCTGAGTTTCTTGCTGGGAAAAGGGGTTGCTGTAGTTGCCTATATCTGGTTCAGTGTCTATTCTTTGGATCATCTAATCCTAGAATTTTTACTGTTTCAGAAGATTCAATTTTTACTGTTTTCAGGATCTTTATTAAAGTATCCAACTTCTGATTTTGCTAGTACCATCACCATAGGCCTTAACTTGCTTAATATGAGGTTCATTTATGAATAATTGTTCATAATGCAAAAAGAAACCTGTAAAAATGTGTATTTCAGAATGCATTGGCGCCATGTAAATAGGTTGCCCTTATGTCTGGATTGCATGCATGCTGAAATGAGGAGTTCTTAGATGTTGCTTATAGTTTCATTTGATATGTAACATTGAGCTTAGAACATCAATACCATAATGTCCTTAAATATTTGTGTTTTTAATAAATTCTCTCATAAAATGCTATACAGTGATACAGATTGACAAAATGGCAGAAATAATACGGCAGAAACTGTTAGCTTGCAAGCATCATTAGGTATCATTAGTTTGTGTATACAGTTGTAAGTATGATGACTGATACTAATTTTGAACATAACCGGTTGTAAGTATGATGACTGATACTAATTTTGAACACAACAGGACCTGTAATGTGAAGCCTGTATTGGTTTCTCTTAACAAGTTCAAACTTAGTGAGGCATTCAAATTTCATTGAGCTTCTCAAGCCAAATCTGCTTTGAAACACCTTCTAAGTTGCTTATTTCTTTGTTAGAGTACAAGACCTGGATTTTCTTAAAGCAGAAGAGCTGTCTTGTTTTTCAAAAGAAAAACAATTAGAAGAAGTGGTACATTTGTTGAAGCAAACCTCAATCACAGATGTTTGCTCTGTGTATAGAATAGGTAAGTACAAGTTTTACTTCTTTTCGCTGCCTAAAATGCATGTGTTTTTCCTATATCCTTGTCATAAGTGAGTTTTTTTCTATTTTAACGATATTCTAGACTTTGTAGCTACTTTGAAATATATTGGTATTCAGTTTGATCACAGATATGTCGTTTAGGTAATCTTTGCTATTTTCCTGCTGATGCAAAACTTCTCCCAACAGAGCATTTAGAAATCCTCTTTTGTCCATTTTTGAGCGAATTAAACATCAGGACTTTCAAATACTGCTATTGAACTGAACAGATCATTAAGCATTCAAACGTCAGAGTGCTGCATTAGAAAAAACTGTGTTCAGCTAAATGTTATCTGCTTTGCATTTTTGTTATGAAATGTGGCATAATGATTATTGACAGGTAATGTAAACACACACCTCTTCATGTTTCATTTAACTATCAAAAGCATAGCAAAATCTATTAATACAAAGAAATAATTTACTTGTAGCTACATCATCTCTAATACAGCTGTTATCTCTTGAAGTGTTTATGCTTCATGTGAAGTAATTGGGACAATCAGGGTTTCCTCTCTAGAGACTTGGTCTAAGGTAGTCAATATAATTAATTGTCTTGCTAAACTGACCAGGAGCACTAATTTCTTATGCCACCACAGGCTGTGTAAGACAATGAAAATAATCAGTATGGCAACTGGCATATCCTGAGAAATATCTTCTACATAAAAAAGTAATTCTTTTATGTTCTACAGATGTGCTATGTTAGACATTTAAATATAGGTCTTTGGGTCAGATTTAGGAAATTAATCTTTTCTAAATTTACAGGGAACATCCAATTTTTCTACCCTATGGAACTGGAAAAAAAAAAAAAGTTGTAAGATACCATAGCTAACATGACTTTTTCTTTCTTACAGACCAGTTAGAAGAACAGGAATTTCAGAAAACTCATGAATGTGGTAATAAATATGCATACAAATTTTTATTTATTAAAATATTTGTATTTATTAAAACTAATGTAGCTTCTAATCTTTTTGCTTTTGTCTTTCCGATGTCTTTTCACATTCTGACTTTCTCTCATTGCTTTTCTACTTTATCATTAGGTTTTGCTGTAAGATGTATCTTTCACAAGTATCGGATGCCTTTCTCAGACATTGCTATCCTATTGCAAAGTATTTTTACTGATTTGACCACACGTTATTTTGTTTAAGAAGTCAAAGTACTTTTTATGGGACACCTGGCAAGTGCCCAGTTTGAATTCTAGTAGATCTTCAGTCTGCTAGAAAACATCCCATAAATATATTCCCTAAAGGAGTTACTTTGAGAATGCAGAATTATTTCCTGCTGGAATTTAGCTACTAAGCTGTTACTGCCATTACTTCCATTGTACTAACATTTTTCTAAATACTGATTTTGTGTTTATGGTTCCGCTGAACACTTTCATAAATGGAGTTCTACGGAAACTGAGCTCTTCAATTTTGCAAGGTCAATAAACTCCTGTTGATACTCAGCTGTAAGCTTTACACTGACTATGAATGTAACCTGATAACAGTGGGAGAACTGAAAAATGATAGCATGTCTGTCTTGTTTGTGTTTATAATATATTCAGCAGTGATAGCTCTAGAAGAATTTAGATCAGTGACCACAATGACAACCACAAACTTTGTAATTCTAGGAAAGATGATCTGCACCAGCAGAGAAGCGGGGTTGGTATCTGACAATGGAATCTTATTACACCTGTTATACAGGCATGGCTGTCCACGTGGAGATAATGTGGGCAAGAGTACAGTACTTTCACAGGCGCCCACTTCAGACTTTAACAACACAAATAGCTCCATCTCACCATCCCTGGCTAATCTACCTTAGTTTTCTAGCAGAATTTAGGCGTACCCTTACTCAACTCAAATGCTCAAATTTATGGTTCCTTCAAACCTTAAATCTATCCCATATCCATGCCCAGACCTTAGGCCCTTTATTCAGCCTCCACTGTAGACCCTGTTTTTTTCCAGATTCTGGTGGTCTCCAGCTTACCAGGTAGTCTGAATTTTAATTCCTTGGTAGTGCTTGCTCTTGCTTTCATATACACTCAAAGTGTACTTTGAGTATACACTCAAACACACAAAAAAAGTTTGTATTAGTTAAATAGGATGGAACAGACTTTGGTGATCAGGAACAGGTGAGATAACTGTAATAATCAGAAGTGTGCTTAGGTGTGAAAAGTCCTTTTATCCCCATTCTTCCATTTCCCATGTTTGCTCCTCCCTGACCCATCTTGTTCTCTTCTCCCCACCTTTGGTTAGTCTCCTAAACATATTCTTGAGAAAGCAGTATGTTTATATAGTGTTTCCTAACATCCTCTACTGATAAATGTTTCTGTTGGTCTGAAAGATCATTGTGTACATGCACACATGAAACTTTGATCTGTGAATTATTTTTGAATTGCAGAAATTCCATGTTCACACTCTAACACGGTATGCACTAGCAAGAATGGCAAGATAGAAGAATTCTTAAAGAACTTCAAGAATTTGGAGGTCACACGGGCAGAAGGGCCAGATACTGAAGGAAAGGATTCTGCCAGGTCTCCAAATCAGGAAATCTTTCCTCCACCTGCAGGACCTTGCTTCTACATCTATCAAGATGATGGTCAAGCATCTGATGTCTTTGAGTCATTGCTACTCTTCTTAAATAGGGAAGAGTATGAGAGAGATTTCAAAAACCTGTATGATTTCTCTTATCCGTTTATTAATAGCATGTTTTATGGCTTTTCAGAAGAAGATGAACTGGTTAGCTTTTTTAGCATAGCAAGGGAGTTAGCAAAGAAAGCAGGTATGTCCTGGGCACTAGCGAGGCTATGCTTTCTATTAGGCAGGCTAAGTTTTAAAAAAGTGAAGTTTTCTCAAGCTCGGGTTTATTTTGAAGAAGCATTGGGGGCAGTAACTGGAGGGTTTAGTGATTTGTACTTCGTAATTGCTCTTTACACAAATCTAGCAATCATCTACTTGACACAGAAGAACAAAGAAAAATGTGCTCATATTTTTGACAAGGCTACATCTCTTCTCATGGGAATTCCCAACTACATTTGCAGTGCTGACCTTGAGTCAGATATTCTGAAGTATGCTCTGAAGAGGACAATTTTGAGCCAGAACAAACATGCGGAAGCAAGGGCATGCTTTCTACTGGCAAAACACTACACTGCACGCAAACAGCATGAAGAGGCACTGCCCTTCTTAGAAAGGCTGCAATTGTTGCTTAATGATTTGGGTTTACAAAACAACTTATCCAACAACTGTTATTTCAAACTAGCAGAGTCCTACAATGAGAAGTGTTTGCCACACATTGTGTTAAGTTGCATAAAAGTCTCCGCTTCCCAGAGCTCAAGTACTTTAATGGATTCCTTGAAAAGGATTGATTTAGTCATCAAAAATGCTCCGAAGCTCTATGGCTTGAGAAAACTCAGACAAATACTTCCAGCTCAAATTGCACCTTACCTGATACAAGCTCTTTCCTCTGCATTTACAAATGAGCGACAAGGACTGTGCAGCACCATCTATCTCAGCTTAGCAAAACTGTACAGCCACCACAAACAGTATGGAAAAGCCATTGTTTACATGATGAAAGCACTGGACTCTGATACATCTGTGAAGCCAGAGGAAACTATTAACTATTTGGTTTCGCTTGCTTGGTTATACATTCTTTACAGGCGATATGATGTGGCAGTAACCATTTTAAATACTGTTGTAGACTCCTCACAGAGCAATCCTCAACAACTAGGTGTTGCTTATAATATGCTTGCTATTGCTTTGAAAAGAACAAACAACACAAAGGAAGCTGCTGAAAGCTGTTATAAAGCTCTACAGCTTTCTGAAGAGGCAAATATGACCCATAACCAAGCTATAGCTCTGGCTAATTTTGGGGCGCTCTGCCTGCATGCAGCAGCCAATAAGCTGGCAGAACATTATTATATCAAGGCAGTGAAGCTATTCTCCAAACTTTCAAGCATGGACTGTGGCCAAGAGTTTATCCAAGTCCTCCTTCAACTGGGATGTTACTACGTTAGTGGAAGGCAGAGAGAAAAGGGAAGGTTTTATTATGAATGGGCATTTTTAGTTGCAATGGAGACAAGTCATCTGGAAAGTAAGTTTTTTTGTTTGTTTTTCTCTTGAAGTTATGAAATGTACCCTGTTTGGGAATGTTTGTTATATGGACATATATTATTTTTTTCTTTAACTTTTTATGTTTAGTTATGTGACATCTGTGATGAAAATCACCACCATTCCATAATGGTGGAGAATATAAGTACTTGTTTATTTGTGTTTCTGGTACTTCTCAGGCCAGAAATGATGGAGAAGGTGTAAGCATTAAGAAACAAATAAATTACTAGAAAGTCTAGAGACTTCTTTGGTCAATACTACGTAGAATGTCAATGTTCAATAATATTTATAATAGCTATGATATCATTGGCTGTACAAACATCACAAGACTCAAATATAAATGTGAAAACAATGGGTACTCTGGATTAATTTTGCATAAAATAGCTGGATTTAGAAGAACCACGCTATATTTATGTTTGCTGATTTAGGCAGTTTATGCAGGTAAGGTGACTGTTTTATCACTTTTTCCAGAAACCAAGTTTTAAATAACCTCTAGCCTTGCTTAATTTTGTTGAGGGTGAAGAAGCTTGTGGTGGAATCTTCTTGTCATGACTTCTATATTATTCACTGACTGCTGAGCTTATGAAACAGTAGGAATGAACTATTTTAAAACTAATTTAACTTTCATTTTAAAATAGAAATTCATGGCAGTATTTCATATCTATTCCCCTAGGTCAGCTTCAAGCAATTAAACTGCTGTGTCAGTTCTACAGTACGGTTGTTCCCAATGAGGCTCAGTGTGTCATCTACAATGAATATCAACTATCTTTAGCTAGAAAGATGTCCAATAAAGTTCTGGAGGGACAAATTTTGGAAACCATTAGTCAGCTCTACTTGTCATTAGGAACAGAAAGGTAAGACATGCTGAATGACTTTTCTTTTATCCTGATTTTAACTCTTCTGTCATGCTAAAGGATCTCAATTTTTGCAGCAGTTGACTGTGACTGATTTTTTTCCCACTGCTTTGCCAACACACTTTATTATAATTGAAGGGGGTCCAGTGCTAGTGAAGACTTCTGATTTGCTTTTTTAAGTAACTATCATCTCTCAAGGGAGACAAGATGTTCAACAGGGATTAGCACCACTTCAAGAGCCAAAATATTTTTAAAATGTAAGTAAATGGTTTAAAAAAATTGTATGCTATGCAACACTTGACTGCAACATCACAAGGATTCTTGCTGGTAGGTGACTTGTTTGTGATAAATTTTCCATGACAATTTTTCCATTGGAAACTGAATGGGATATTCCAAGTGAAATATCAGATTGTCTCTATGTAAGTGTTTCTCTTTGAGGAAATGTTTTTCAAAATTTATATAATCAGAAAACCTATGTGCAGTACTGCACAGTGTCAGTCTACAGAATTTTCTACCCTGTTATTGTTCTTATAATACCATTTTTTTTGTTTATCATTAAAGAAAATATAGACTGCACAGCTCCATAGTAATTAACAGGTGCTTGAGAAACTTAAGGGGTTCTCATAACAACAACAGCAGAAGTGTTTGTCTGAATTTTTTCTTACTATACCTCACTTGGGGAATCAGTTTAGATTCAGATGTCTTTAGGCATACCTCAGTATAGGAAAAAATATGCTCAATTGTGGGGAGAGAGTAGATGCTTATTTTTGTGGCTTAAGTTCAAGCATCTAATTTTTCTAATATGCCATCTAATTTATTCTGCTTTAACTGCTTCCATTTGCTGTAAAAGCAACTGTGCACTTCATGGTATATTTTAATATGTTTGTGCCTTGTGCTTGGAGGAAAGTGCATCTGGTCATGGTGATGGGAATCTACCATAGGACAGATAGAAGAGGATTTAATAAAGAAATCTGGGGCTTCTGTGGTTGATATCAAGCACTGCAAGCAGCAATCAGTGCGGCCCAGTGACCTCATAATTTATGTTCCCCCCCATCCCACTCCAAAATTTTGTACAAGGGTGGATTAGTCTGAACTGTACATAAGTCAAAGGCCTAGATGATATTTAGAAAAACAAAATTACAAACTATTTCTTTCTGAGGCTTGTAGGAAAAAGAGCAAGTAATAGAAGAGATGAAGGTGAGGAAATATTTTTTCTATCTGTTACTATCATGAGGTAGGGGAAAAAACATCTAAATAAAACTAAATAAATCACTCTGAAATAACATAATGTGATAACAATCTAACAGAAAACAGATTTGAACCAATAGTCTTTTACATTAGTATAACACTTCTCTAATTATAATGAAAAACGTTCCCAATTCTCAAGAGCCATTCAGTGATAAGCAGTTTTCCCCCATTTCAGGGCTTACAGATCAGCTCTGGAATATACCAAAAGAAGCCTTGGAATATTTATAGATCTCCAGAAAAAAGAGAAGGAAGCATACGCCTGGCTACGGGCAGGAAAGATATATTATGTTCTGAGGCAGAATGAGCTTGTGGATCTTTATATTCAGGTATGTTGTCAAGACAAGCATGCATATGTCATCAGCATGGTGCAGGTGGCATGGTAAGAGAGTAAATAAGTAATAACTATCCCAGAGATTTTGTTAACTGATGTTCTGAATGCATAGTAACACCATTCATGTAATAAGCTGAAAGTCTGAGCATCTTCCTGTGGTGTTCCATTTTAACCTGTTGCTAGACTCTGGAAAGATGTTGTGCCATGACCTTTACTTCCTGCTTTCTTGCAAACTTTGTGTTCTGTGCATCTCTTCATCCTATTACATAATTGTCTACCAGCTGTGCAGCACCACAGCAATTGAATTGTTTATGTGTGCTACATGCTGGTGGATAGCATAATTAGTATAGTGTGCTGGCTTGTAGGCCAGATCCTCAGGAAAACAGAGCAGCTTCTTCATCAAGCATTCCCAGAACATCTAAAGCATTCCTTCCATGTCTGTGCACAGTGTGGCACAGGGCCAGCTGGAGCTGCTGCTGCCTTTGCAGCACTCAGGCTGGTGGCTTGCACAGCTTGGACCCCCTGCAACTGAGTAGGATCTGCTACTGCTTCTATTGCTGTGCTAACAGACTGAACAATGACCTGAAACTGGGATCCAGGCCTTGACTGCTGCAACTGGATCATCCAGAGTCTTTTTTGGAGCTGCACTGCAGCGTAGACCTGTCTCTTAATCATCTGTACAGCTTCTAGCCAATCACTTAAGTATCTGGGGAATTAATTTTTGTAAAAAGCTTTTGTAAAGGGTGTAAAAATCCTCCCCATCATAAGGGAGGGTGATGCCTTGCAGCGATATATACAGAATTTGACATAGCAAGATCTGAGTCTTGGTTGGTGTATGAGTGGTACCAAAATAGGATAGTAAAATAAAATATTCTGACATCTACTGTTGTTTTGAAAAAAATGTGCAAAGAAGCAGGAAAACATAAGGAACAAATTCACGTTTCAAATGTGCTGAGACATGTTGGGCTAATTTAATGAATTTTTCTGTTAGCTTTTTGAATGCATGCCAGTAAGACTGAATAAATGCATCTACGGGAAGAAACTGTGCTATGGATATATTATTTCTTCTTCTTTTACTAAATGGTTTTATCTTATAGTTTACAAGTCTGTCATTCACCTGGTAGTGCAAAACCTAAATAAGCATTTGAGATGTTTTTCTCTGTTACACTTTCTTCAAGAGGAAGGGTGGGTCAGGGACATGTATGTACATGTATATTCCATAATGTGTATGTATGGAATCTGATATTTAGAACACAGTACCTTTGCATGAGGAAAATCTTAAAAGAGGAGTCTCCCCACTAGAAGGTTGACCAAAATTCTAGTAATTTGTGCAAGTCATCACAACTCAACTTGCACGTAAAGCACAACTTCCAAAACTGTAGAACAATAGTCCTTTGGTGCCTAAAGCTAAAACAGGCTGAAAAGGGGCACTGCCTTTGAGCCAAAGCAGAGAGTTGCACTTGTATTTATTTTGATGCAACTTGAAAACCAAAACAAGATTCATCCTGCTTTGTGTGCAAGTCCTCTTTCCCATTACTGCTTATCCAATCAGTAACTGAGTATCCTGATATCACTTATTTTCTTTGGGGTGGGTGTATGCTTCCTCTCATGAAGCATTTTTTGCTAACGTGGCATACATTTAGTTAGAGCAGCCAGGATAGTAGAGCAGCATTTATTTACAGAATTCACAGGCTTTTAAATCTGTGCTGTTAGCTATATCTAACTCCCAATCACTTATTTCTATGACAAACTTGATTTCAATTAAATTTAGTGTTACAGTTATCGAGAACAGTGCTTTTTTTTTTTTTTTTTTTCCTCTGTTGTTCTGTTTTGCGCTGACAAAGTTAGTAGGATATTATTTACAGAGAAAGGGAGACCTGTATGTGCCCTGGTTCCTATATTCTTTTTTCAGCATCTACCACTGGCCTACTCAAAAACAGCGTACCAAAAAAAAGACGAAGTATGGTCTCATGAAGTATAGTTTTTCCTGTATTATAATAAGAAGAGGGGGCATAACAAGATCATTTTTTTCAATTGATAGTATTTGTATATTTTTTTTTTAATCAAGATGTAATGAATATTTTTTTTATTTCTTTTCCCTCATTCCTTGTTTTCAGGTTGCTCAGGATGTTGCTCTCCATACAGGAGATCCTAATTTAGCAATGGAATTGTTTGAAGCTGCTGGAGACATATTTTTCAATGGTACATGGGAGAAGGAGAAAGCAGTGACTTTCTACAAGGTTTTGTGTATTTTTATTTCTTTTTACAGCATCAATAGTTACATGCCCTCCCTCTGTCACAGACTTCTAAAAATCTTGAACCTCTCAGCAAACAAGATTATAGCCTATTGTACTGAGTACTTCATGCCATCCTATTAGTAGATCTCACCTGTTGCAACTCTTCTGGGTTTAAGAAGTGATATATTCAAAGAGCAAAGAAAAACAAGAAATTGCTTGACATGATGTAAATGGAAGTTTTTCAGTGCACATCTTGTGGTCCATAAATGCCTAACTTGTTCTCGTGCATTTCAGGACAGGGCTCTTCCACTTGCTGTTGAGATTGGCAACAAAAACACAGAACTCAGATTATATAATAAACTGGTGGAATTGCTGGTGAATCTGAAGGTTTACGAGGAAAGTCTGGAATATGCAAAAGCATCTCTTATGCTTAGCGTAAATTTAGGTAAGACCAGTTTCAATTACAGTTGGATATGACTGATATCTCCAATTTAAGACAGGAATCTAAAAATAAGATGTTTTTGTCCTTCAAATTCAGTCAGATTTCCTGACAGGAATTCCTAACAATACTCTCCTTGCTATTTTTGCCTCTGTTCAAGAAAGAACAATGTTATTGCTGCATCTTCAAGCTCTAAATTCATATGGAAAATGTACAGCACAGAATTAAGTGTGGGATTCCACGCCCAAGTTTAATGTGTTTTCTTACAACCAAGCTGCAATACTGATCAATACCTTTGTGCCAAGATGCTTATGAGTATCATGTGCTCTATTCAGATTTGCTTGTAGCCTTGCTGGTGAACAGATCTAAGAAAAAGTAATTAAAAACAATAAGGCTAGATTCTGAAATGATTTTCTTCATTTTTGAGAACTGTTCAACTGATTAGGAATGCTTCTGTCCCTCTGTACATGCACAGACAGATCATTTTGATCAGTCATCTTTTTTCATATAAATTCTAATGTAAAGTTTTCACTAGGAGGGTTAAGGGAATTTGTAATCCCATTATCTATTACCCTTTTGAAAACTTCCAAAATAGTCTATGTTCTTTATAAATGTGCACAGTGTGTGATACATGAAAGGTATGAATGCAGTTATTTTAGAAAATCCCAGAGACAGTCAAATCCGACAGTCAAAAAAATCAGTAATTCTTTGGGATATTTAAGGAAAAAGGCAGGTTTTGCCATGTATTGCTTGGCCATGTATCAAAACAAAAATAGTTTTGATCAACAAAATATTGCATAGAAATAAACTTAAAAATATATATATTATAGATATATTCTGGTTTGAAAGAATCTGACTTTTGTTTCTTTGGTTTTATCCTGATTTGTACGTTATCTCATTAGGAAATCAGCTAAATGAACGAATAGCTTATCATCGTCTGGCTGCCATCCATCATCATTTGGGTCACTGTGAACTAGCTGAACACTTTTATTTAAAGGCCTTGTCCCTCTGTTCCTCTCCCCTGGAGTTTGAGGAGGAAACATTGTATTATGTCAAGGTGTACTTGAACTTAGGAGACATAATATTCTATGATCTTAAGGTAAGAATTTCTGAAAACTGCTGTGGAAAATGATTGCACTTAGTAATGTTTCTTTACATCATTTTGCTAAGTTTTTATGCATTTAGAATGTAAACAATAAGGTGGGAGAAGATCTGAAACTATATTTTTCTGGTTTGTTACCTAACAAACTGAGCTTGGATGTCCTCTTAGACAGCTGTACTGGAGAAGGTACTACTGTTTTTATTTATTTTTAAATTTCAGGATCCCTTTGATGCAGCAGGCTATTATCATTTGGCTCTCGCTGCTGCCATGGACTTGGGCAATAAAAAAGCTCAATTGAAGATTTACACAAGACTTGCAATAATCTACCATAACTTCCTTGTGGATCGGGAAATGTCTCTCTTCTTCTATCAAAAGGCAAGAACCTTTGCAACAGAGCTGAATGTTAGAAGAATAAATCTAGCTCCTGATCAGTGTTATAAGAGTTTATAAACAACTTTGAAACAATGCAGTCTAGCAATTACAGAAGTAGTTAGAGAAATATTACACAGGTTTGGCAGGAGCATGCAGAATGCTCCTGTCTCATACTGTTCAGTGTCTCATACTGCATGTGCTGTGAGCAGGAGTTCAGCATCCTGAGATAAATTACCTGTTTCCAAGACAGTGGACTGCATTTTATCATCTAAGATGATAAAACATCTTGCACTTGTTATCTGAGGATCAGACTATGAACTAAAACCAAAACCCATCAGCCTTTATTCTTTTTAATATTATTTTTTTCTTTGCTATCTTTTTTTTGCCTAGTTGCATATTAAAAAATGATCAATGTATACATGTGATGAAAAGTATTTAATAAAGCATTATAGAGAAATAACACTCCGTACAAACTGGCTTTCTTTGTATGACCTAGTTCTTGTTTGACCTACCTCTATTTAATTGTAATTGATGCCAAAGAACTATTTGCACAAGCATGTTAGATGCAGTATTTGAGAACTGGTTTGATCCAGTTCCCTAGAAATCACCCCTCATTTCCCAACAAACTAACCTACTGCAGAACTCAGAGCTCCTAATTATCTCTGAAATTCTGATGTTGTATGTTGTAAAAACTAACCAGTGCTCAGGAATGAAGTCTCTGGTAATATGCATGTTGTTCCATGGATTTCATTTGTCATGTGAAGGCTCTCTTTCTCTCTTTTCAAAGACATTTTTAATTGACCTTTTTCAGAATTGTCAATATTGTTTGCAATGACTTACTACAGCATTTCCTGCCATTTTACATATATTTACATTATGTTCAGAAAAATGCATCCTTTCATGTTAGTTGCAAAAATACTAGATTGTTAATTTTGGTAGTTCTAAATCTTTATGCCTCAAAACATTTTCATACTAAAGCTTTATGAGAAATGACACTGTAGAATGTATATACTGAATGTGTATATCTACAAAAAAAAAGTCTGTTAAAGTTTCAATTAAAACATTCAGAGAAAATTTGAAATCATGCCTGTTCGTTCTCTATAACAATTTTATATAGAAACTTAGTTTGCTATATTTTTAAAGGACTTTTAGAAAGAATGGAAGCTTCAATGGAAGATGTGCACACAGACTCAATAGCCAGTGGGGGGTGGGGATGGGGGTCGGCTACCTATTGTTTTTATTATCAAACCTGGGGGAAGTGAAAGATGCAAGAAACAACGTATTTTCTGGTTTGTCTAGCTATGTATTCTCATTGCTTTGGTTCTTTGCCCAATAATCTTTTTTCTTTCCTAAAACTGTCATTCACAGCAGACTCTGAAACTTTACATATATGCAATTGGGCATTTAACTTTTGCCATCTTCCTGACCTTGTGAATTTTTCATTCATTTGTTGACTTCCTCCAGTAAAGGAATAGAGTATGCTTGTAAATATATGTCACTCACCAAATATAGCTCAAAATTTTGCTTTTAAAAAAGAAAAAACATTATGTTGAACAATGAATCAGACGCCTGAGTGTGTACTGCTGAAAGCAATTCCACTCATTTTTTCTGAACGCTTGCAATCAGACTTGAACCAAGCATTAAAGCTGGAAGTTTTAATGTTCAGGTAGCTTGGGATCTTACACTAAAGGCATAAACACATTCAGTCTGGTGTCATACTGTCTCAATAAGCATTGGAAATATGTCCTCTTCCTTGCCTTGACCTGAAAGCTCAACAGAAATCTTGTATTATCTCCATAGAGCTGGGAAAATTGTGGATGTCGCTCTCTGTAAAATAGCTTACTTTTCAGTGCTTGGCAGTCTACTCTCCATTTCATTTGGCTTTCAGTCTAGATAAATTTATAACTTCTCTCTGGTTCTGATTGCTGTAAGCACAGGCAGTCTCCTTATATTCTGGGAGGGGAAGTTGTGTTTCCAAACCTGTAATTCAATTCTTCTTCTAAGACCTATCTTCTTTCTTGCATTGCTACTTCTTTTTTTTTTTTTTTTTTTTTGCCCTGATTTCACAGGATTTTTGCTTTCACAGCAATCCAGTACTTCATTACTAATTCACCTTTTAATGTTAAATTGTGCTTGTGTCTAGCACACCACTTCTTGGGCGCTGCCTTCAAGCCAGATGAACAGAATGAAAACTTTAGCCAACTTTTGAAAAGGCAGTACCTGAATTCTCTCTCCTTGCTCTGCGAAAAAATGTGTTTTCCTACTCCATGTGGTTAAAGTGATCTGTAGGTATGGAACTTCAAAGAGCTGCATTTCTATTAGATGTCTGGCATTTAGAAAGTACAACATAATTTCATGATTTTCTTGTAACAAATGCAATGCACTTGAGCAACAAAGTTCGAATTTACAAATTCTGGGAGGAACTAAATCTGGGCTAAAGGATTTTGCTATTTAGTTGTGTTCCCTTTGATCAGGAATGGTAAGATTCATCTTCCGTTCAGGAAGACACCTGTTAGATGGCTATGGTCCTGTTAGCATCAGAGAATGGTCAGCAGGCTACAAAGCAGAATTCTATAGGTGGGTGAGATGAATCTCTCCTGGCATGCTCTCTGGTGCGTCTATATAATGTTTCAAATAATCAGACTTACACTCTGTTTTGCCACAGCTATTATGTAAATGATCAATTTTGGCTAGGTGACTGGCAGAACATTCTTCAAGCTTAATGAAACAAAAAGGCAGAACAGCATGGAATCTGGATGCCTATTAGATAGGGATTAAAAAACATACCTCTGCAGAGGATGTTTGTTAGAAAAGCCAACAAGGAAGAGCATGTTTGGTTCCTAAATTAAAAAAGACACAGAAAGCAAATGCAGATTCAGTGGGCTTACACTCAACGCTAGTTATATAGCCAGACAGTAGAAAAAGTTTGATACTCTTTTAATGAGCCAAAAAGCCCTGCTGGGCTGTTAAAACCTCTGCAGGCTACTGGAACACCAGGTATTTCTGCTTGAATTGAAAAAATAACAAGCTTCTATTTCCAGGAAACTATGAACTGGTGCCTGTGAGCAGCTACATACCTAGAACCTTGTCAAAGATAGGCATACAACTGCGGTGTTTTCTCATCCAGGTACAGATGTCAAGTGTCATCTCTTCATTTTGAAAATGGGACTAGGGAGGACATAATACTACAATCATTGTACAGAATACTTAATTACTAGAAAAGGGTCTCCCTGACACGCACACAGGCTTTGGTCTGGTCCTTTTCTCCATCTCTTCTAGTTAGATAAAAAGATGTGCCAAATTCTTCATGCCCTCTGGGTCTGTGTGAAAAGGGAGCTCGACCTTGTCCTCTCAGGAATTCACCTTGGAGTAAAGGAAGGTTGAGCTCCACCACCTATGTTCTGAAGCACTTGCATTTAACACCTCTGTATAACATACACTCTCTGGATTAGAAACTAGCACACAGAATTCCTGGATGTTGGGCATCTTATTTATTTAATTAATTTTATTAGAGTATCATTTTTTGTTTTGTTTGTTTTTGTTTTGTTGCAATTTTGGCCTCTTCAGAGAAGTTACACCTGTTTCATGCTGGTTTTAGCAGGACCTAAGCCATTCAATCTTAACACTTCAGTTTTTCCAGGACCAAAAGTCACTATCTAGCCTAAAAAATCTGTAGCCACGTGGTGGCACTCTCTAGCTTTAAATAAGTGGTCTCCAGTCCTGGAGGCTAAGGAAAGAATTCAGAAACCTGAAAATATAGCACATGGTTCCTCCTTTACTCTTCATTTCCAAGCAAAAGCTAACACCCTGTAAAACCAAACCAAACAAAACCCTTCAAAAATGAGGCCTAAGGTCCTTTCTACGGACTCTTCTGGTAAAGCCCCTTTACCAGAGCAAGGGAAACACTGATCTTCCCCAGATAAGCATCTATGTGTTCTTCCACAAAGGAAACATACTCCAGGAAAGCAACAGAGCACATGCAATGAATAAAAAGAGTTGTAGATAATTTTAAACTACTTTGAAATATTGACAGTTCTTGTAACTGACTTGTCCACAGCCAACCTGGATAAAGTCATCAGCTCTCAGGTATTTCACGTTTTTATTTGGTACTCAGAAAACTGGGGTGCAAATATAGAATACTGTGATAGAAGAGAAACTTAGAAAATGATACCAGAGGCAGGCACACACTGCAGACTGATGGTCTTTAAAATGGTCTACTTCTGACAGCTACCTGTTTTGTTAAGATAAATGCCATCGGAATTCCTTTGTATGAGCCTGGTGCTATAGTATTCCGGGCAGTGATATTCAAAATAGTTAACAGATGGAGATCAGGCAAACCACTTTTTTGGGGGAAAATATCCTAAAGCTATCAGCAGATTTGGTAGCAGTTTTGGACATATAAATTGCTCTCCTGGTATTAATGTCTGCTGATGTGCAAAGGAGATGTTGCCCTAAATATTTTACTTTTAATGCTGTTCTGATTTCTTTTTGTTATTTCAGATGGTGACGGGAAGAAAGAAAATAATGAATTTCTCAGCAGATATTCCTCCAGCCAGCACTTTGATCACTAAGTGGGCAGGTTAAGTTTCCCTTGCAGTGCACTGACATACTAAATGGATTGAATCTTTGCATAAGAAAATAAACACAAACAAACAAACAAACAAAAACAAACAAACAAACAACAACAAAAAAAACTAGATTAGTCTGACTTATATTATTTTAGAGAGTTATGTGCTGGGAAACTCTTGAAAATTTTCAGCAGGTGTTTTTCCTGATGTGGCAGATGTACAAAATCTGCTCTCAAAGTATTCTTTCTTTGCCAAGTCAACAGAAGGGAATTTCACTATTGCAAGGAATTTAATTTTTTGGAAGTTTTGATGAGTATGATTAATGAAGCATTTCTGCTTCTTTAAAAATAACATGGCTCCCTGCTGAATGTTTTCTGAACTATATCTAACACTACTGGCTGTTTGTTAAACATAAAAAAGAAAAAAAAAAAGTGTTATATGAGTTACATTATAAACTGTGGGAAAAGACAAACTTCACAGGAGCCAATCCATTTGCAAAGCAGGAAAGAACTTTACCAAGAATTACTGACCATCATCCACCTGCTTATTTTCTGCTTGAAATGCAGATACATTTCTTTGTGCCTGCCTTTACTAGTATAGGCCATGTATGTGAGACACAACACACCTGTTTCTTTCTCTCCCTTAAGAAGTAATATCTAACACAGTATAACTGGGCATTTTGTGTAATATCAAAAAGCAACAGCATACGTGCATTAGGACATAGAAAGAAACTCCCAAGAAGTGACCTTGACCCCCACCTTTTCCTGGAGTTCTTGTACATGGCCTTTTGACATGAATACTCACAGAGAGAGGAGACGTGTTTTTATGGGAACTGGGGGCTTAGGTCTTGTGATGTATCAAACCCCCAAATAAATTTCTTCACTTTCCCATAATTTATTTTCACCAATTCCTATCTATTTAATAACATGCAAAAACTTTCAATAGAGCTACACTGTTATTTTTCAGTGCCAATGCAGGGAAGTATCCATACTTGCTTGAAATTCTGAAGTAAATTCTAATTATTTTTTAGTTTACTTTCTTTCTACGAGTATCTTCAGCCATGAATGATATATGATTTTTTGAGGCAATTTGATCCTCAACGCATAATAGAAGTATGGAGCATCACTGTAAAATATGGCTCTTTTTTTTTTTTTTTTCCTGTTTTCAAAATTTTCAAAGTTGCTATTAGTATCAACTATGTAGAAACACCTATATTGTAAAGAATTAGGATAGTAAAACAAATACATCCCCTCTACCTATTGCATGTGAGAAAGCATTACTTCTTGCATTCATAACTCTTGACATACTTGCATTTAGTTGCCTGGTAGACTAAAACTGCTATGCTGCAAGTTTCTTTAAACCTTAAACCTTTGCCTCATATTGGTCAAGATTTACATGGTATAGAGACTCAGTTAACATTTGTGCTCTCTCATACTGATGAATTGAACTCAAGAAAAAACACTTGTAAATTGCTTACTAAGTAACTCAAAAATGATTTTCTTTTATGCTCTGCTGTAGGTCTGTCAATTACACGTTTTATAAAAAATGTTGTTCCTGTTTTTCCTGCATACCATAGATAACAATAGTCTCACATGCAAATGTATAGCTAAGGAAATGTTATTCACCACAAAGTAACGATAATTAGATTACTCGAATATTATTTGGTTATCTCAGAGAGCAATCAATCTAAGTTTCTCATTTTATTTTACTTATTGATAACTATACGATTTTTAGAATCTCAAAAGACTTGTGATTACAAGAAGCTTCAGGAAAACTGAGCTGCGTGTCAATAAGTATCTTAGCCTGAAATTCTGTCTTTTATTAACAGATTTTGACAGATTTGTTTCCAACATGTTTTTTCTTCTTTCTCAGATATGTGGAATTTTTGGATAGAATCACCTGGTAGATTATTAGTTTCCTTTCTTTGTCTGCCAGTAGATCAATATGTATGAATTTCTGTCTGGGATTTTCTGGGTCACTGAATCACAATTTCTTATTAAAGCAGAGAAAAGTTGTCCATGTTGCACCTCTTGTCAATTATATTTGCTCTATTGTTTTCCTTTTTTAGCCACCATCTTTACTTGTTTTTAGGTCTGCCAGACTTTTCATCACCATTGCTGAATCCTGGGTGTCTGCCACATACCAGTTAATGCTGGAAACAAATCATTCCTATTTCTAAGAATGAGTCTGGAAAAAAAGTACACTAATTGGTCAATGTTTATTTTAAAATGAGTGAAGTCTGGTTACCTGTTTTCTACAATGGTTTACCGACCAGGAGCAGGGATTTAGCAGCAAAGTGGGATTGCTTTAGGAATGGACTTTCTCACATCTAAATATATTCCTATCAAAAGCTTTTAAAAAAATTACAACTTATGTAGTAAGGATGTTTTGACATGTGCTACCAAAATTTAATGCTTATTGAGAGAGCTTAAGCTACTTGTATCTTGGGCAATTGAGAATTTGCCATGTGTAAATGATGTTTCAAGCTGTTAAAAGTGTAAAGGAAACAAAGCTAGGAGCCTTGCAACAGATACTAAGAGACTAGTTTTTAGAAGTATGAGGAAAGCTTATCCTCTGGCCAGAATGAGAAAGAATTTAGGAGGAAAATGTTTGACCATGCTGCCAAAGGATGTATCATGGGAGTAAACACTGCATAAACAACAGTAAACATGCATAAACAACATTAGTTAGTGGATTTTCTGAGTACTTAACAATGTTTAATAATTGCATTTATAGACTGCAGGTATCCCATATCAATTTTTATTTGTTAGTAAAGGATTATTGCCTATTATTTCCCTTCTACTCTAAGTTATGTTAGTTTTGAAGTAGCAGATACCAAGATTGAACAGAAAGGGAGCCACTTTTGAAGATGCTCACATCCAGTCTCCCACAAGTACAGCAATTATATATTAAAACCTTCAGAATTCCTTTGTGCCTTTTGTTAGACAGACCAAAATACATCCTTTTTAAATGGCAAGAGGTAAAACTTAAAGCAGTGTACTGAATATGTTTCTCCGTGGTCTTTGTAGCAGGCAAACATCTTCAGTTTTGCAAGCTCCATGTTTAGCTCTTCTGAACTTCCCTTTTAAACCTGTACCTGAGTTACCCAAATGCATTTGCTCTTCTTTTCTGAATTCTCTTCTTTTTTTTCTTTTTTTGTTTAGTAAATTTTGATCTCTTACCCTTGTATAAAAATACACTGGATATGGTTTATAACAAGCAAAATCTAATATAAACTTAGATTGAGCATTTAGAAATATTTAGATTGCTGCCTCCACATGCACAATTTAAGGTTTTATTTTACTCAGTTGCTGAGATGTGGATTTTGATTTGGACAATAGGCCACTTTCTCAGTTCACATAAATCAGTTAAGCTCCATTAAAATAAAACTCCAGTTCTGGGTTAAATTAACAATTTGAGATTTGGCTAAAGGTCCGTATCTAACATGACATTCCCTTGCCACAGGAGATTATAACGAAATGCTGAGGTTCTGCGTAAAGGTCCAAGTCGAAGAGACTCCTGGAAACAGTGAGTGTATGTGAGCTGAGACACTCGATCTTCCTCCCATCCAATAGCTGCTGAGCAACTCTGTTGTGTGGCTCTTTTCCCGTGTGAGAGTCTAGAGGAGTGGGTTGTGTGGGCATGGATGCATTGGAGAGACTTCCTCAGCATTGTGTCTGCACTAAACCACGTGGAACACGGCTCCACAGGATGCCAAAGTTTTGGCATATTGTTGCAAATCCTCCTCCTTGGTTGTCTTGTCCACGACCTCTCACTCCCTTTACTGTTGTACAAAGTGTGAGAGGTTCTACAGGAAAGAGGGCTACAGAGTAGGCCACATTTTGCAGCATTTGGTTTGTAAGACCCACTAGGGTCTCATTCTGAAGAAGGTTATGACTGCATGCTCTGAAACCATTCTCTCTTTCCATTTTATTCAAGATTTTACAGAAATTTTTCTTTCTATCTGCTGAAAAAAAGAATGTGTAACCCTTCATTGACTTATTCATATTTTTGTAATTAGTCTTCTCCCATTTCACATTTTGTAAGTCACGATACTGTCTGCTCTGTTTACATTTTGGTTAAACTTATGTTTGGACAATTTGACTGTAGTACAATTTAATTAAAAAAAAAAAAAAAAAAAAGCTTGGATTCTTTGCTACTTCATTTGTTATATTACGCAGAAACTTTGCATACAGTTTTTCAATGACTAACTGATAGACTATCAATAAGAATATAAAATTATCCTGCATTTAAGTCTGAATATCAGTAAGATGGGAAATTGTAAAATTGACTCTTCAGTTCTCCTGAATTAATTTATAAGGGAAACTGTGAATGCTTTTAATTTCTCAAAATTGCTATCAAGGCATATTTTTGTTTATGTTTTTGTAATTTTAGAAATTTTAACTTAAAGCTGAAATTGTTTAATATAAAGTTTCAGATTAAGCAAGCACATGTATTCTCAATGTCACTCAGCTAGTTTAAAATAGTCTTAGGAGCATCTAACAGAATATGTGTCTAGTCTGGTGTTTTATTAAAGTAACAATGTGTGTGGGATAATCAGCAGTGTTTTTCCATTGTGGTCAAAGTACTTTGGAGAATTCAAACATAAGAAAAACAGTCTCAGGACACTTGGAAATCCTCACTTTTTTCATTTTTGTCTAATAGTTTCACTGCGTTGCTTCTATTGGCTTTATTCCTTTTCAACAATGAAAATCAAACAGAAATGTCTAGAATAAGTTATTCAAATGGTTCCTTTCAGACTTAAAAAGTTTAAATTTGTGAACTAGACAAGCACAAGAGAGCAACATATCTTTAATACCTTGATCACTTCTTCAAAAGTATTATAATTTTTTCTCATAGTATTGATGAGCTAGGCCAGAGCAAGTAAAGAACAAAGCCATTAAAACCACTATCTGCACTGGCAGTCATGTAGTTTAAGTGAAGAGGCTTAAATTATTAAATGAAGAAAATTCAGGCCACTAAGATCCAAGCATTCATTAGCTATATTCCCCAGTGAAGTCTTTGGTGAAAACTGCATGTACAAACAAAGACATAACAAGGTAGAAGATGGCAGAACCAGGAACTGAGATAACCTGATTATTTTCAAGGTCTTAGATACTTCTTTTCTCATATTCCAGCTCAGAAATTTTTCATGTTTCTATTTTTTTGCAAACATACAACTCATTTTAAGATTTTTAGCACTATTTTTATTTTGCTTAAAGTGACATCCAGGTTGGATGGGGCTTTGAGCAACATGGTCTAGTGGAAGGTGTCCCTGCCCATGGCAATGGGGTTGAAATTAGATGATCTTCAAGGTCCCCTCCAACCCAAACCATTCTATGACTGCAAAATTTATTTCATAAAGAAGAGGACTGGATCACTATAGAAGAAGATATATGAAAACCAAGATAGCTGTTACACCTCATGGGATAAAGTAACAGAGTTATGACCCTTGAGCTCCCAAGATCTACAGGTTCAGTCAGCCATGTGTAAGCATCTCAGATATGGAAGCAACCTTGGCCAACGTCTGAATGCTCAGCTGCTGTACCTCATACTACAGGGTGTGGTAGTATATCAGTGTTGAAAATCATCTATGTCCTGAGGCAATACTTTTGAATAAATAGTGGGAAACAAAGTGGATTAAGTTTTAGAAAACATCTGAAAATATCCTGAAGCTATTTTTCTTCCTTCTGAATGCTCAGTCCTTTAAGGGGAGGTGGCTCTTCTTTGCTAGGTGGAGTCAAGTATCATTTTTCATTTAGTCCATACATTACCATACGTTAAAATACTGTTCATTCCCTAACTTCATCTTTCATGAATAAAAACAAACTAATAAAACTCCCTGGAAGAACTCACTGTGCAAATAAACTGTTTCACTATTACGGAGGCTTATATCATCACTTAGAAATAAGTGTATGTACTTATAATTGAACTTATTAAAATAAAAGATCTTGTTACAGATTTACTTCACACACCCTTTTCCAAAGAACATACAAATTTGTTTCACTCCCAAGAGGCTGCTCTTGGGCAGACTTTTTTATTATTATAAGGATGCCAGTACAAAAACGCAAAGTCTCTACAATTTGGATTTGATAACTTTGCAATTCCTAGATTACTGTTGTCCTTATACTTTGTAAAATCTGTAGCACTAATCTAGGTACCCACTTTTCCTCTGAACTCCAAAGACTTCACAAGTGGGTTTTATAAAAACATGACGTGTTATAAGCCACCGGTGTGAGACTGCAGCTGGCAGTATTGATACCAAGATAATGGTAAATGATCTTAGAGCTCACATGCCAAAATTTTGCTTGCACAACTATGTTATCTAATGGGACAGTGTATGAAGGTGAGATCATAAATGCCAGGACTATGTATAACAGTTTCACATCATACATTCTCCTGTAAAAGAATACGGGATATTGTCTCAACATTTCCATGACCTGAACATGTGATTTACTAAAAAATTGAAAATTAGATATTGGGACATCACACTTTATAAATGAAAGGGATTTCAAACAGGGCCCTGCATAGCAAAATTTGGGGACCTGTTTAAATGATTTGAAGAAATCTGGATGTCTATAATTTGCTGAAGATGGAAAACAGGAAAGAGTAAAATGCACTCTTGAGGGTGGTAATGCAAAAATGGCAAACTTCAAATCAGTGGATGTGTCACAGACAACAAAGGAAATTACTTTCTGTCCAGTGAGACCTTGGACGAAGAACTCTGTCTAGTTTAGGCACAACACAACACATGAAAGATGTTGACAAATTAGAGTACAAAGAGGAACAATAAGACTGATAGAAAGTTTAGAAAATATGAACTTTGAAGACGGGTTGAAGGAGCTATGTTTGTTTAGTCTAGAGCAGGATGAGGGTAGATATAACAGTCTTCACAATGCCTTTTGTAAAGAAGATAGCTCTTCTCATCTGCAAGGGAAAGAAAAATAAGATTTATATTGTGTATTTTCATAATAGTAGGGTAATGAAGCACCAGAATCTATTATGGAAGGAGAATTTCTTCACTGCAGCTTTTTAAAAACATTAGATAAATATCTTTTGCTATATAGTATCCTAATTATGTTCATTTCTGCCTCTGTGCACCAGGGCTTCACTGGGTTCTTGGTGATCCCTTGAACTTGCTTGCTTTCAAGATTTCATTTGACATACTAGAATGGTGTAAGCTATGAAGGGATTAAAAGACATCCATCTGTAAATGTCACAGAGCAAAGTGGATATAAACCAAGGGAGATGGTGATTCAGACTCTTTCATGTCTAGTACTCCAACCACTAAGTAAAAGGGCATTATATCATTTGGTTGTGTTCTGTTGGGACAAACCATGCTTAGATCACTGGAGTGAGAGGTAGGGGAAACCTGTTTTCTGACAATTTTGTAAGAGTACAGCTGCTTCTTTGGCACTGTCAGTGCTGATGTGTATGTGACCAGTGCCAAAACCGTAAGCGTACATGGGATTTAATCAGGCTGAAGTGTTGAGAAGAGATTTTGAATGGTGGCTATACCAAAACACAGGACAGATGCTTAGTAAGGAATCCCATATCCTACAGTGACTGAATGGGCTTTGGTCTACCCAAGCTAAACAATATAAAATCTTTTTGGAAGATTTAGCTTTTTCATTGTATTGTTACTGCGATTTTGCTGAGCTCAGACAAGCCTAGTGCTTCTGAATGAAATGAGATATGACAGCAGAAGAGACAGACACTATTTCCTTATCTGCACAAGCACAGTATGAACCACAGTGACAATACTACTGCTAAAAGATTTTTCTCAGTTTTGAGAGAGGATAGTTTAGTCTTCAGCCTGAAGCAGAAACAATTACTTACAGAGACTGATGACTCTGATAAGGATGTCTGTCCACTAGGAAGTGAGATTGAAAGGAGTGTAGGCTAACAAACAGTTGTCACTAACATCTCAGACAGAATTAAATCCATAATTTAGAAAAGAAATCTAACATCCACTGCCTGTTACTGGTCTGTTCATCAATTCATTTCCTTTCTAAAACAATTTTTATAAGCAGAATTGTGTTATACACACAGTTTTATTTCAACAGAAGTAACGCTCTAATTTTAACTGAAAAATGCAGCTACTTCCTGATTTTTACAGTACTTTTCAGGAAGAATCAGATTCAACAGTGAGTCAAACATGACACAAGCTCATCCGGTAATCTTTCTTGTTACGTATTTCTGCTGGCTCACATCTCTTTTCCATCTGTCAGACCTCAATGACAATAATTCAAAATGCTAAAGTATGGGCTACATGGATGAATGAGTATGTCAGATACTAGACTCCTGACATCAAAGCTCTGGCCCTCCAAACTCCTGCTTATGACCTGCATAAAGCATTCTGAAGTCCATAAATGCTTATGATTTTGGCCATTACATTCTGTTGACTAGATATTCTTCTTGTGATACAACTATAGCTACTGTATCACAGGAAGCTCAAAACTTCTCTATCATTTAAGTTCCTTCTCTATCATTTAAGTATGCTAACAAGACATTCTTTGGCTTATTTTGTTTGACATCTCAATCAAGAAAACAGCTTCAAACTTTCTTAATAAGTCATTATTTCCAAAAAGAATAGCTGAAAGATGTTTCTCATCCTAAACATGAGGCACTGCTACTTTTGGGGAAGAACCGGTAGAAAATGGGGCAACTATGCCCCCAGTAGAGCAATAAAACTATGAAATCACATGGAATCTCTGTGGCTTAATGGTTTGGGTACTCCTTTAGCATAAACTTATAGGCACTACTGCTGAATATCAGTACTTATCCTAAGGTCCCAGATAAATATATGTGGGCTTTGCAGTTCCAGAAGAAGGTTCTTATTGGAAGAAAAGTCTTGTTTTGGAAGAGGAAGGACACCACTAAAACAGTGGGGTAATTACCCTATTCCTCCCTTTGCTGTGTCTCAGCTGCATTAAAAGTACAATGACCCCAGTGCTGTAAACTTCCATTACACCTCCAACTGGCATTGTTGATTTACCTAGACTGGCCTTTCAGCTTTGGATACTGTGGTTTGATGCTGATGAAAACTCAAGCAAACACTCTAAAGACTGAATGATGACTGCTTTTTTTCAGTGGTTGTGGTATTACACCAGTAACACTGTGAAGTTTACAAAGATTAAATCAACCATTCCATAGTATCAAATCCATAATAGGAGCAATACATTGTCTTCATCAAAATATACATCCAAAAATCTAGACTAGTGACAGCTTTCTTGTGTTTAATTGGTAGAGTTCATACTACTGTACTAATTTTACCAGCTGAGAGATTTGTTGTCATTGAGTTTGGTGTCCTATTTCAGGTATAAACCAAGAAATATACCCTAGAAATATACCCATTTTTAGCCATTGAGTTTATCACCTTCATTGCCAAAGAAAATATTTTCAAAACTGAAAAACACACAGGCTTTATTTTCATACTTGTTAAAAAAATTTCCACTGCTTACACAAACACAAACACACCCGTGAGCACAAATCCTCAGTGAGGTAATGGCAAAGCTAGGAAGCAAGTCTGCAAGAACTGAGACCTGCTTATGTGGATAAAAACATATGAAATTTACAGGCTGGTGGCTGACTGCTATCTTTCACAGGTGCTGGACATAATTTAGCAATATATATATATATTAATTACTGCATTCAGTTTTTATTTTGGTTGCTTTTATTTCCAGTATATGCCTATCAGAAGCCTTTGATCTTAACTACAATCTTCTAATTACTCTTACTAAGCTCCTTTAATTCTAATGGATATCCATATTTGTGCCTGACAGTAGCAAAACAAAAGAGAACACCATGGCTATGGTTTGCAACCATCATATTTGTCCTTATGTGGCATAAAGGAAAATGTGGTCCTGGTTCTATTAGTAAGAATAGTCTGTCTACTACTATAAGCACTATTTCCAAATCATTTTTGATCAAAAAATTACTGTGTTCTTAGTAAAAAGGTAAATGTATAAAATACCAGGGAAATAGAGTATTTAGTATTATTTTCAGTTTTAGAGGTGTGCAGCTTTTTGCCTTAAAATAGAACTAGTGACTTAATGAGGGCAGAGGAGTGAAGAGTGAGAAGCTCCGTTCTTTACCTTTCTGTTTTCACTGAAAATTTACTCTTTTCCATTAAGTTCTAACCTGATAATCTTACAATTCCAAAGGTACCCTCAGACAAAATGGCTATTACCCTGTCTGGAAAAGGAGATGGTTTAAAGAAGATTTTGCCTGCATGTTTCATAAGAATGGATTTCTGAGAATGACTTAATGGAAAAATTCTGTGGACTTAGCAGCCATTTTGAGTTACAAAATGATGCCAGTAGTGATTATATTTGTCCATGGAAAATGTTGACCTACGTCAGGAGGCCTAAAGCAAGGCAAAACAAAACACACTTTCTTTAACAGAGAACTAGGAAGCTGGTTGTGAGAATAAGAGCTTAAGTAATTGAGTTTCTACCCGCTCACATAAACAGCTTTTGGGATCTCTACCAATATTACCTAGATTAGACACCACACAGAAGGGAATATCTGAAGCCTGCAAAGAGAACCAAAAATTGCACTTAAAAGGTATTAAAATAAATTCCATGACAAGGATGTTTATGTACTTTTGGCTCTGCCCCAAAAATTGGCCCTGTAGAAATAAGACCACAATTTCCTTCTCTGAAGAGTTATAACCCAATAGCAAATGTGACATAATTATTAAGAATTAGAAACAACAGCTAATGAGAGATGTGCGCCACAGAAAAAGTCACGGCATACTGAAGCTTCTAAGAAAGTCAGAGAGCCACTAGTGAGAATTTGTAAGGAACACATTAAAAAGCACCAAAAAAACAAACAAACAAACAAACAAAATAAATGACCATCATAGATGCCACGGTATGGACCAGAGAAATCAGTATTTCACAGAAGCTACAGAAATTCAGAGCTTAATTCTATCCTTCCTTTCAATAGGCTGGGCACGTTTCACTTAAGCTATTCTGAAGGTGGCCTTTTCCATGAACATTTTGAGAAGGCAGACACACGCAGTCACTTTCCCTGAGATCTCAAGAATGATATCCTAAAAATGCTTGCTGTGATCAAAGACATTATCTCCTACAGTTCCACAGGAAAGTAAATGTGTAAGAGATTGGGAGACAAAAGCTGTATTGCCACGTATATGTATCTGGTTGGTTTTGTGTCTACAGAGAAACAATACATTTTGACTTAGGAATATGTTGAATAAAAGGTAACACAGTCCTGAACCTAGCATACAGTGCTTTATCTGCCTCAGAGAAAATAACATTTTTTAAAATTAAGAACATTGGTGGTAAGTTTAGGATAGTGTAGTTTGAAAAATATTTTTAGGATAATCTCTGCCTTTCTATGAAATCTATAATGATAGCACTGGACTAAAGGATTATGAGTCTAATATGAATAAACAGAGAGCACATTAAAGAACAGCTGATTAAGCAAACACGAGATCTATTTAAAACTACGTATACAATCAAAAACTGGCAGCAATTTATCTGTCTATAGCATGTCAGATAATTTCTAGGTTAAAACCAAAATGAAGGACCAGAATTCCTATGACAGCAAAATTCTTCATTATACTCCACTGTAACATAGTAATTTTTGGAATTATTATTGCATAGAGTAAATATTCTCCTATCTATCAGGGTTTCAAACTCATCAGTGAAGAGGCCTGTTTCAATGCCAAATAGAAGTAATGGAAAAACTCGGAGTGCCGTCAGTGAGAATTGAAAAAGTCCTTGGAGAAGGAAGTCTGTTGTGAATAAGGTTCCTTCCTTATGGTATGGGTTTCCTTCAACAAATGCATATTTCCACAGATAAAACTGGTTTTATAAGCAATGTTAACTGCTGTGGGCCTTAGTGAAGCAGACAAACTGAAGTCCTACATTACACGCTTTGCTCTGTGGCAAAAGTATAAGTGCTGCATGTAAAGTATTGGACTCAAAATTGCTTGCTCAAGGCCTTTTTGTAACATTCTTGAAAGAAACGGTGAGAAGAGAGACAATAAATATTTAGAATTTAAATGTGTAATTTGAATATTAAAGTAGGATACCAGGGAGAAAGTTGGAAATGATTATGTAAATCTTGCCAGTGTTTTCTACAGGAAAGATACCAGAACTGTTCAAGGTCATTAATTTCATACACATATACTGAAATAATTTTAGGTTCATTCTTTCCAAAATTATGCTTTCTTCAATCCCACAATCCAACTGGTATTATCAGTTTGGTACTGAAGCAGTAGAATGGAATTGATGACACGGTAGGAGGCTTGTCTAAACCAAATGAGTCCACGTAATCAATTTTTTTAGCTAACACAGATTTTCCTGCCTCTCTGGTAATCCTTGCTATTCAGGCTATGTTCCTTTCTTAAGGAAAAAGATATTCCTTACACATTAAAAAAGGAAAAAAAAGAAAACCAACAAAACATAAAATGACTAATGCTTCTTTAAGCTTATAGTGGTTCTAAGCAGTAACTTAAATGAGAGGCTATTAGTTCATCTGTGACTGAAAACCAAAACCAGATGGATTATCTTGTTAGAGTTCTCACAAAATATAACTATGAGTTATAGTCATGGTTGGGAATGCATTTATTTTTCAGTTGCCTTCTTTTAAGCTTTTCATTCAGCTGTTTCATTACACTAGGCTTTTAGAAAATTGTTGCATTTAATCTCTTCTAAAAAGTCTTATTGAGTAAAAGGAAAGAACAGATGTTATTTTCATATGTAAAAAATGTAGCTAAATGATGAAACAAGTTTGCTAGGGACAACTCATAAACCCTATGTGTTCTAATACTTCTCTTCTGTCAAAGAGAAGCCAAATTTGAAATATAGTTAAACAAAAAGAGATATTAATTTTATGTTAAATCCACATTCTTCTTTTTGAGTTTTTGCATGAATTTAGGACTAATGAATGAATATAACAGTGGCTGCTGCTCATTTTTCTCTGTGTATACACAAACATGTTTAGCAAAACAAATGCACCAAATGAATTTAGCATGAAGATACCAACAGTGTGAATTTTAAGGGGCTCTAACGTGAAAGGGGCAGTTAGATGTCCTGCTTTATCAGGACAGTATAATTTTACACATCCCAAGGAACACAATTTTACATACATATGGAAGCTTTAACTGGAAAATTGTATTCATTTCAACTCATGATACACTATGGTGCATTATAACAAGCTTCTGCATGGAGAGTTCTGGCAGAAGTGTGCTTTTGAGTCCCCCTCCTGTTCAGACTGGAAAGGCCTCCGTTTCTGTCAGGAAGGGAGTGGATTTATCAGGTCATTTGGCAAGTTTTAAGACTCCTCTAGCTCCTCTCAAACCTCTTTCATAGAATCATAGAATCATTAAGATTGCAAAAGACCTCCAAGATCATCTGCTCCAACCATTCCCCTACCACCAATGTCAGCAACTAAACTATATCCCTAAGCACCACGTCCAACCTTTCCTTAAATGTCCCCAGGGATGGTGACTCCACCACCTCCTTGGGCAACCTGTTCCAATGCCTGACTGCTTTTTCTGAGAAGAAATGTCTCCTCATTTCCAACCTAAACCTCCCCTGGTGCAACTTGAGGCCATTCCCTCTAGTCTTATTGCTAGTTATCTGCGAGAAGAAAATGAATCTGATAAGCAATACAGATATTCAGTCTCTGGCAGAAATTCATGAAAAGGTACATCAGGCTTTGTCATATGAACATCTTTACAATACACAATATGTCTTAACCACAGTGGAAGAAATATCAGCTACTAGGGTAATTAGGGTAGTTGCCATGCCTGTTTGGCCTTTGCTATTGGTTTGCAAACTGATGCTAACAACTAGTGTCCAGCTACAGAACTCTGCAGCTAGCAAGCTGAATCAAACCTAATTTTTCTCATTATTATAAAACCTGAGTCTTGGATGCACAACTAGTGTGAACTTCATTGTTTTTTGGCAGGATGTCAATACGTATCTACAGGACTGAGATACCAAACAGCTATTAGATGAGAGTAAGTTTTGATTCTGACAAGCTTCACTTCTATTTAAAAAGGAATAATGATAGTTATGAGGACTCCCAGCTATTATAGATAGTTGAGCCAATTCCCATCAAAACACATGGAAAGACTGCCAGTGTCTTGTGAAAGTTGACCTAAATCCTTTTGAAGTTCTTAACTGAAACAAGACGTAATGCATATTATTCCTATCAGCTAAACTCAAGGACTGAATTCAGCTGTCTAAATATTCTCCAGAGGGTCATGCTGCCATCCAGAGGGACCTTGACAGGCTGGAGAGGTGGGCTGACAAAAATCTCATGAAATTCAACAAGGAAAAATACAAAGTCCTGCACTATTATCAAATCTACACAAATGCTTAGACTGCAGGTATCTAAAGCTGTTAAATCCCACCTGAGCAATGCCAACATGATCCTATGTGAACAACTCTTTCAGAACAGGAGAAAAAACAAAATGTTTAGTTCATAAGTAAGTTCTTTCTCAAAAGAACAGTTGAAGAAACTTCCATGTTATTTATTTCAAAGCTTAGAGATGAGCTAGTGTTAATAATATCTTCCACCCAAGGCAAAATTAAAGCCACAGAAATCAGGTGGTCATAGAATGTAAGCAACAAGGGAGTCTGAGGAAATGACAATACAGAGAAATCACAGAGGGAATGAAAAACTATAAGCTGTGATCGTGTACAGCAGGATTAAAGTCATGTATGATACTGCAGAAAAACTTCCAGCACTGAAGGTCACTGAAAGTTTTGTCTAATCCTTAAATAGGCAGACACATTTGATCAAATCCATTGAACCTTATACTCCATTGACTATACTGATAAAAAGAACTAAATGTTCTGCTTCTCTGTAACTCCCACAATGGTAAAAACAGCTAAAGAGTCTTTGGTTTATGGCTGACCACTGACACTGTGCTCAAGTTTTCATTTCTCTGCCAGTGCCTCCAGACTGCAATGTAAGGATTTTTTCTCCTCAGGGAACTGTCATGGTTCTCCAGCTCATATAATTTTCTGAATGTCCACCAAACTAAGTAAAGCCGTGTCAGTTTAAGTATAAATCACCTATCTAGGAGGAAGCTGACAGATTCAGAAGACAAACTTTTAATAGGACATCTAAGTTCCCTGTACATTTTGTCTTTTGACTAGCTAACTCAGTCTGATCTTTCTTGTTGTGCCTTGAAAGCTGTATTTGCATTGTGGAACTTGTACATAGTCTGCCAAATTTTAGCCTGCCTGCATAATAATGAGTGTAGTTATCAGCTGTTTGTTTAGAGGTTTCTTAAATTGTAAGGCATTTTCTTCAAGTCAGCCACTATACAAATTCAAGTTATGATCCTTCCAGATCTTGCAAAGCAATGCAGGTTCAGAGTGGCTAAAATCCATACGGAAGCTGGGATCTCAGAACTGCCAGGTGCTGCAGTAAAACAGTGGTTGTGATTCAGAAGATAGCATCTTCTGAATGAAGGATGCAGGGTTGTGATTCTCGACAGGTTCAGCATCGAACTACTACCCGGTGTGCTTCAAAGAGGCCCTGTTCTGTTGTGAAAGATAAACCCGACTCTTGGTGACTTATAGTCAATTAAAGATCTCATGGAACTTTTTGCAGGGGGGAAAGATATTAACCTTTGTATCCTGGCCAAATTAAATGGTATTAATAAAGTCAAGTCCCCAACATTTTGGGTCTGGTTGTGCATTCCTCACTCATAGCTGGGTGCCAGGATCTCTTCTGGTATCCTTTGAATTCAAATGAGTTCCACGAACTTAAAGCTGCATAGGATTTGGCCCTAGAAGCAGTTCCCTTTCAGATCTGCTGTCATCTGTGCATTGGGAAATTCACCAGAAGCAGATGATTTTTGTCTTGTTTTGGTTTTGATGCTGTCAGGTGGGTGGGAGTTATCTGAACTCCAATGGAAGAAGTGGAAATAAAAAAGCAAGCTAAATCCCAATTGACTGCATCCATAAGAAGATGCTTTTAGAAAACTGCAATTAATAAGCCTGTACCAGAAAGCATCAATTACAATAGGAAAACAGATTGTTGGCACTTAATGTATTCCAAGAAAATAGCACTATAAACAAGGAAAAAAGAAAACATTTTATGTTAGTGCTTCTAAATCATATTTACTTGCTAAATATTAATACCAGATGAGTTGTCATTTGTTGATTAAAACATTTCAAAGTGATAAAGGCTTTCACCTCTCACCTCTCTCTCTCTTTTCTTTTTCTTTTTTTCTTTTTTTTTTTTTTTTTCTGTGAAACATTGCAAGATGTGGAATACTTAAAAGGGAAAGACAGGTTGGTTTATATATGAACAAGCAAAACTTGAAAATATTTTGAGTATGAAATGTAGGGACAAATACAGTCACAATTCAATGGATTGATGGGGCACACAATAGGCAGACTTGACTGACTACTGTGGCAAAGTAACACTTGCACTAAGTGTTTGAGATACCAGTGTGAATATACACTGAAAACTCAACTTGTCCCTAAGCTGACATATACCTTTAGGAATAGTTTTTTCATTATTGTGTGGAATATTTTGCCATTCAAAAAACTTTTCAGCCTGCTATGAAACACTATACTATGAGATCATTACACAGAATTCTTGGGAAATTTAACTATAGATTGAAAAGGGACTGATCTAACTTCAACAAATAATGTAATTTATTTGAGTGTTCATCACAACTAAGTCAGGGATATATAAGGTAAGTCACCTCTTTAAACGTGGGGAAAGAAGAGGGGGAGGAGATGGGGTAAGGAGGAAGATTCTTCAAGAAGCCAGATGAAAAGACAAAGGTGAGGTTAAAGAAAGTAATTCTGCTGAGGCAACCTCTCAAGAACTTGGGGAAGTGAAAGTAGCTGTGATTAGATAGTGATTAGATAAGGAGTCAAGAGAAGTTGGTGTGGAAGAGGTGAAAAGAAGTTATGTCTCTGGAGACTGGAGTAGGAATAAAAAGTGTGAATTTAAAGTCAGGAGAACAAGTGTATAATGAGAGGCCAGCAGTAGGAAAGGGTAGAGTAGTGTGCCTGAGGGAGTTAGTTAGAGGGAGCTGAGGGAGTCACACTGCAAAATGGCAGCATTCTGCTCCAACAGCAAATACCTCCCCACGTGGGGACAGTCTAAAATATCTCCCTTAACCCATGATGTTGCCTATAAATGAAATAAAGACATTATTGCTTTAAGTTACTCTGTGATACTTGGTATATGTAGTGGCTCCCAAACATGGATCTTGCTGTAGACTACCATTTACTAGGATTTTGCAGAATGGAATTCTAATTCTTCAGTCTATTTAAAACAAACAAACAAAAACAAAAACAAAATTAAAACATTGCCTTGCTCCCTCCTACACATGCATAAAAAACATTAATACACTAGAATTTTGTAGCATAGGTTTATTTTAGGTAAGGTCTTACAGAAAGGGGCAGTAGGGAGACACCCATTTTTTAAAAAACCTGTCTCTGAAGGACACTTATTTGCTAGTGTTAGGCTACTGAGCACAAACATTGTGTACTGGCATAAGCGTAAGTATTCGGAAGACTTTGCCACGCTTGTCCCACTGAGCTGAATATCCTAAACACTAGACTATAGAAGCCGTCTGCCATCTGGACTTATGCATTTTTATGGTCAGAAAAAATGGTGGGAGCTCTCAAAGACAATTGCCAATAGCTTGTGTAAAAAAAACAGTAGGAGATGCAGGCCAAAATCCCTTCCAGATGAGAATGGTCAAGAATTCTGCCTCTTGCTTCTTGGATGAGTTCTCTGATCAGTATATTGCTATATAAAACATGAATACCTCTCCTTGTCCTCCAGTGGTCCTTCTGAAGAGGAGCAGGCAAACATGTCTAAAGAGAACACTCAGGTGTCCAAGCACAGGAGCAAATTTACTCCTCAGTCTGTTTCACTGCAGTAATTGCCAGCCAGCAACATCACGCTTGGCCTATTCCTAAAATTTTCAGCTACCTCATCGTGAGGAGTTCATCTCATCTGTGTTCCCCATGCCTTTGTGGCACAGTGTAATGTCAAGGACCACCTTTACAGACTTAGAAAGCTGAAACTACTAACAAAGGATTTGTGGATTAGTGTCATAAAGAACTGTATGAAGGACTTGGAGACTGAGTGAACACAAAGTTTTGGGACTCCTTGAGGAACAGAATGGCAGCTCCATGGAGATAAATTCATGCGTTTGGAACCTGGCTGTTTCATTGCTGTTGTCCCTGAATAACAAGACACTGGCATATCCAAAAAAGAACCTGCTCTTCCAGCTGAGGCTCAACCCGCCACAAACATTTGCAGACAAAAGCTTCATGAGTCTGTGCACTGCTAAAAATGGAATTATTGAATCCTTTTTTAATCTTGCAACAATGAACACCACATTATTTAATTTTCTTCTCAGATTTGATTTCAACTGCAAATACTGATATATTCATCTTGTTCTCTTCCATATGTAGTCACTGTTCTGACAACTCTGAAATGCAGCTGCGCTATGACAAGTAAGGGATGAGAAAACAGGCATGCATGACTCTTTGACTAGTAAAATTTTCCAAAGACTGGGCCAGAAGCACACAGAAGTCCGGGGGATACCACTAAGTATGCATTCCCTTGGGTTTCTTGGAGTGGAGAGAAAGCAAGCATCTCTTCTTCCCTCCCCCTCCCCACCCTCCCCAATCAAAAAGACCCTTCGTTTTCAGCACTTCTCCAAATATATTTTGTGCACCGCAGTAATAAGATTCATTAATTTCATTAGGCAAATAATTTCATTAGGTAATTATCTAACTTGGAGTGCCCTTCTTTTCTCTGGTCATCATCAAAAATCGTTAACAGATTAGTCTACCTGGTTAAAGGACGTTTATAAAAATATTTGGCTGAGAATACCAATTAAAACAATTTTTTCATCAAGAAAAACTGTGGGAGACGTCAAGCACAGGGAAGATCTTGGCCTTGAATGGAAGAGGACTGTGAAGCAGACGTGAAAGAGCCCATCTCTGCCTTTCAGTGTGGCTCAGTAATGATGCACAGAATTTCAACAGGCAGCCATGCAGAGGGGGTGGCAAGCAGAAAGCCTTGTCAGGACTGCTAGTGAGTTTTCACAGATAACCATGCATGGAGATGAACCAGAGATATGTGATTAATGAGCTGGAATAACACGATCTTGACGAGTATTGCAGTTTGTGCTACAGTGTTTCTTCCCACTGCACACATCTGTCACAAACAGGCTCATGAAATCATTTGCTGTTTGCTTTATCTGCAGAGACATTCTTTGTGTGCTGACATCATATAAATCGTGCCAGGGTAAGCAAATAAAACCCTATGGCAAACAGCTTCATCTAACAGTGACACCTGTCTTCCTAACTTGCTTGGGCCAACTATTTCACGGGGCTAAGCTGAAAAAAATGCTCACAGGTCAGGTATGACAGTCTAACTACCGTCTCTCTTTGCAGTCCAGCCCTTTTGCTCAGAGTTAGGCTGGTGCACATTGTTGGAGACTTCCAATTTGAAGAGTTGCAGAGGTGGAAGGGTGTATGTGAGCAATCTGCTGGTCCCAAATTGGTGCTATCTAGGGTGGGCAAGTGTCAGTTCAGCCTTGTCCTATTCTTCTCCAAGGATCTGTTGTAAGGCACCATAAATGAGAGGACACCATCCCTCTGGACTGATCTAGTAATACCACACTTACAATCTTATCTTCTTGAATCACTGTTCCCCATCTTTTCAGCCCCCATACCATGGCTTTTGAGTTCTGCTAGTGGCTCTCTTTAGCTGTCATTCAGCCTTCACAGGGAAAAGTCAGGCACCACTCTAATTTTCCTCAGATGTTGACTTAGCCTTTAATTCCCCATAAGTACTTCTACTTATCTTCAAGTTCTAGGACTCTAAAGCTTCCAACTCTCATAATTTTACTGCAAATCTTGAAAATGTGGTGTTTTTCTTAAAACATTAACTCCTGCAGTAACTTGAGAGTCTCCATTCCATAATAAAACACTTTTTCCAGCCCTCACTTGATGGAGAGAAGCTCAAAAACATAACTTCTAGGCTTATAAAAAGAAACAGAATAAAGATTATTAATTTTCAAATTCATAATTAGAAAAGGGTCAGGAGTTTGGGAATTTGATGTTGGCAGTACTCCTAAACCCACCTTTCCTCATCAATCTTCCTTTGGACTGATTAATGAGATAAATTTGATGAGAAAAGCAGCCAGTTATATCATGGCTTTTTGTGTACCCTAAGCAGGAAATATTCTTATGGCAAATCTAATATTTTCCAAGTGAGATTGAGTCATTTGTCCATTCATGGATTAAGTAGAATAAAGATTTATTCATTAATTTAAACTACTTACCTTGATTTCTATAATTTATTCTATATTTGTTTCTGTAATTAATTCTATAATTCTGTTTCAGTCTTCCAACCCTCATCCCTCTTGGCACTCATTTTGCAGACCCTCTCACAGAAGGATTGGCTGATATCCAGTGACATCGACACCATCCTGCTACAATGCCAAGTCACCATAAAAAGATCCATAAAATCTGCAGGCCCCTGAATCTTGTTACACTGTCAGGGAGGAAAAAAAGCAGTCACAGAAAATGGGATGGTATCAACAAGAAAAATTAGGGAAGAGAAGGAAGGCAAAAGGAATTTAATTTTGTTATGCTTTAGATAATATTCATAGCTATATGTCTAATAACTAGTGATACCAATAACAATAGCCACACAGAGAGTAAGTTTGATTAAGACATAGAATTGGCATATTTAAAACATAAACTCATTTACAGGAAGCCTTTTCTTGCTGAATAGAATTTAATATAATACACTTGCTATACCTCTCTTTACAGTGCATCCTCCTTTTGGCTAGATTCCTTAATCTTGCCAATCTTTCAAGGAGATAATACATGCCATCTGGAGGAAATGTTTCTTTTTCCCCCACAGTCCCATCTGTTATTTATTTCTCTTTGATCTCTCCCACCCCCAGCATTTTATCCTATGATCATCCCTAGACCTCAAACTCTCTTAAATGTGCTCGTTCACATAGCTGTACAACCATTTTCACTTTCAATCTCAATGTATTTCTATTTAGGTTTTGCCTTGTGGTTTTATCACACGACTGAAACTACTACCCTACAATAGTCTTAACTGTTTTTTTTTGGTTTTTTTTTTTTTTTTTTTTGTTTTGTTTTTTTGTTGTTGTTGTTGTTTTGTTTTGTTTTGTTTTTTATTCTCCAATTCTAACCTCTTTCTTCCTTTCTTCTTGAAAAGAAGCTGACTTCTCTGAGTCAGCTTCCTAATTTCTTTTTAGGGCTTCAGCTATCTGATTATATACTCTTTAATATGGCAGATTGTATGCATTAACATCAAAAACTCAGAAAAAAAAAAAAAAAGTAAGAAGGCAATTCAACATTCTACCTACTAAAGGCAGGGTCAGTTCTTTATAAAGAAGTTCTCAGTGTTGGCTATCTAAGCTTTCTTATACAAAAGGTCTTAAAAAAATTGACATTCTACGTCTCCACAAAAGTCAGTTCCAGTGCTTTGCTACCTTTTTATTTTAAAAGTTCTTCCTAATATCAGTCATAAACTCCTAGCAGCATTTTGAGCTTTTTTCCTGTCCTACACCAACGAACATGGAGAACAGCTTGTTACTCTCATCTTTCAGCAACCTTTTACATATTTGAAGACTCTTATCATGTCCCCTTTTTGTCTTCTTTCGTTTAGACTAAACAATTTCAGTTCTTTCAAGCTTAGCTTGTAAGACATATTTAAGATCCCTAATGATTTTAAAGTTCTGGAGTTTTTCTCCAACTGATTTCCCCCCCACCCCCCTCTTTTTTTTTTTTTTTTCTTAATGTGGGAGATGCAAAACTGTCAGAGAATTCCAACTGAGACCTTATAATCAGTGAGGAAAAGAGAAAGATTTCTTTTGTTGTTGTTTTTAGTAAGATGTACAAAGGATCTGTGTATTTCAGTAAGGTGGAGAGGCTTTGATGGCTTTGATGTTTTTCACCCTCCATCATGTAGACTGATGGCCTCTCGTAAACTTGAAAACTTTTATGGAGAACTGTATTTAGCCAGTCATTCCCTGTTTTATAAATGGGTTGCTCATTAATTGTGCCGAACTGTAGTACTTTGCCCTTGTCATTATTGTATTGCATCATATTTATGGAGAACAACACCTCCAATTTGCAAAAAACAAAACAAAACAAAACAAAACAAACAAACAAACAAAAACAACAACAACAACATTTTACGTGTCAATTTTTCTATTCTTTTATCTTGTGGTCAACTGTAGATTTAATATGAATAGTACTGGACTCAGGCTATGCCCCCATGGAAACCCCTGACACTACATCATGGGTAGATAATGAAGGAAGGATGACTTTTTGGACAACAGAATTACCAGAAATTATACAGCATGAATTTTCACATGATTTAAATTTCATTATTGGCTTACAAAAATAGTATAATAAAACACAGTATCAAAAATACGAATGTATTTATTTATGTGCATTTATGACATCTACAGCTTTTATCCTCTCTACAATTCTATTTTTCAATTATAGAAGAAATCTGATTGGTGAGACGTGATATGTTCTTAATTATAACGACTGTTGTATACCACTTTATTGTCTTCTGGAGGTTTACAAGCTCACTTTATTTTCACTCTACTGTGAACAGCACTTCTAAGCTGCTTCTGACAGTTCATTAAGTGCTTCCTAAGGTGAATTTTATTGGGCCTGGATGAATAGAAAACATCTAAAAGTGACTCTTTAATTTCTACTCAAATTCATTCCTCTTTCTTTAACACACATCAGCAGGATTTTGCAGGACACATGCATTCATAGGAACACATCAGATGGGATGAGGTTTGAAGTATTTTCTCAGCAGTGAAGCAGAACACAGAAAAACAAAACTCCATTTATATTTGTGTGTTTTCCTCCAATCCACTCTAGCTGTTTATTAGAAGAATAAGGCATTTCTGTGACTCATGATCATTTCCATTTGACTGCTGGTTCCACAAATTCAAATCACACACACAAATCTATGAACTAGAGGAGACTGTGGTGCGGTTCTGGCGATGTGTCTTGTCTGAAGAACCCACAAAAGCGTGGTTTGAATTGAAGGAGATTTCTTTTTCTTTCAGATAGCCCCACACATGCTAAACTGATAGCAGTTGGTGTCACAGGATCTCTCTTTGGAGAGCTAATAGGAGGCAAGGCAGCAGCATTTTTAGAGAACTGCAAACTCACGTATCCTGCCGAGCAGCGCCTTTGCCATCGGTCTGCCTTGTCCTCCTAACCCCTCTCAGCTGCTAACTGAGCTTGCTTGTTGCATCTTCAGACCTGGTGCAATGTCTCTTACACTCTTACAGAGTGGCAGAGTGGCACAACCAGATGGCCCTATTCAAAAGGCTCTTCACACAACCTCTGGGCCCGACTAATGGAAGTCCCTATAGGAGGGTGCATGTGAAAAAGTCTGCATGTGACAACAGGTTTCATATTTGTTTTCATTTTGCTTCTGCAAAAACTAAGGCTTCTAACACCTTATATAAGAAAAAATGAATCTTCCGGGACAAATTAAAAAAATAACCACAACACAAAAAAAAACTAAATTCAAGTCCTTGCTATTGACCGGAAAGATCAGATAACTGAGTCTGAGTTTTCTACATTTCAGAAGAAAATCTCCAAATTTTCATTCTTGGATATCCTGGAGCGGAAAGACAAAGGGGTCTTTTCTTTCCCTTTTTCATTCTCCATCCTTATCTTTTCAAACATATGCTTTGACCAGATCTACCTGTTTTCTTATACATACTGTCACACATCAAACAGCTCTTCCAAACACAAGTTTTCTTCCTCTAGATACCCTTCATTTTTGCGAATCGGTATTTTCTAACAGAAGTGACCTTTTTTTGCCCCAGACATCTCCTCAAATACACACCTACCTTTTCCTTGCAGATCTTACATTTAATGATTAAAGTTTGAGATGGAATTCCCTCTTCTACAGTTAGAAAAAGACTTATTAAGACTGTGAAAGAATTTAAAGTGTATGATTTTTAGGCCAGTTCTGCTATTAATGGTCTGAATTTCCTCCCCTTAAGCATACCAACACAAACTGTTCTTTTGGCTAGAAATATTGAAGAACAGAGCAGGCTGTGGCATTTCCTTCAAATAATCCCATGTCTGTGCCAAAAGCCTACCTTTTTTTCTCTTGCACCAAGTGCAATGAGTTCAGACTAGCTGTCTCTCATGTTAAACGAGAACAAGCAATCGATTTTTTAATTTGCTTTCAGGATACTTTGCAAAAGAATTGCTTGAATGCGTGATTTGGACTCATCAACACTTCCAAACATTATTTATTGGCATCAGTTTGAGCAGAACATAGAGAAGAAAAATGATGCTATGATTTTTAACTGCTGTTAGGGGATGGGAGAAAGAGAAAGAGATTGTCCTTAAAAGTGTATTGCTAAGACACAGCTTGCCTGGCTGATGAAGGCAGCCGAGAAAGTTCTCGCTTTGTTTGAATTGATGTGTTTGCGGAAGTCTTATTTTTTTTCCCCCACCCCTATTTTTCTCCTGCAATGTCCAGTCTTGAAAACAAACTGACAGATGTTCCGTTGGATCAGCTTGTGAGACTTGCAATGTCAGGAGTGCAAACAGACTTTAGCTGTTTAGTTCGGGAAATGAAATGTGGACAGTCTGATAAACAAACAGTGCTTATTACCCGAGCTTAAAGTGTGCTTTGGATTTCTTTTCAAAATACTAAAAGGAACTGAGAATGAATATTAAACATGTGCTCCTAATTTAGAGACCTCAATGGAGAGGTCAGAGTGGTCTTCAAATTACACAATTTGTATAGCGAGGTTATAATATAAGTGAATGTTTCTGAACTCTAACCATGTTAAGGAAACAGTAACAAGAAATTTTAATGATATAGAAATTCACTCCAAAGAACCTTCTAAGACTTAGGTATATGCAGAGATGAATTAGAATAATAGGACTTAGGAGAGTGTGTGGATTAGAATATGCTCTGATTTAAAATGAGAAAAAGAGGCAGACAGACAAACAGATGTTTAAATTAGCTGATACTTAACTATCCAGTTTGGGTTGGGACAAGCCAGAGTAGAAAATATTCTTATACTCAAGCCATTCAGTGTGCATTTAAATGCTTACTGGGACATGCATTTAGAATTTGCCAACAACTAAATGGCACTTTCTTTACCAGCAGCATATAGATCCCTATTGCAGTGCTCTGATGAGGCATTATATCACTATTAATTCTGTGCAGTGTCACGTGCTGCCTTACTTTGTAGCCTACAGGAGGACTACATGAGGACTACACAGCACAGAAGACATCAGTATCCATATCTCCGATACCTATCCCAGGCTCCTGGATCATAGGAGTCTGGAACATAGGAGCCTAGGAACATATATATACCTGTCCTGCATATACACCAGGAGGGGAAAATAAACTGGCAAAATAGCACAGTTAATGACATAGAAAGCCAGCAGGGATTATTTTCCTAATCTGAGAAAAGGAATAAGAGGTTTTAGAATGCAGTAGGTAAATTTTGGAGTGAACTCATGGTGTTCTCTTAAGGGCAAGGCAACTACATGCTTTCTTGATCTTTGGGGTTTGCATGAAACCACAATTTGGCCCTTAAGGGAGAGGACCCTTTGAGTCATCAGTAATGTTTCCTTCATTGCTTTGGATTTGTCTTGAGGCACCTCCCTTCCAGCTATGCAGTAAGCATCATTTTCACCAGACGGAAGTGATTCAGAACCCATGAAACAGTCATTTTTCCAAGTGATGGAGAACTCTTACTGAATGAGTTATCATTTGAATAGGTTTTAATACCACTTTTGACTTTTTGCATGAATTAAAATTCAAGTGAAAGGCATTCAACAAGTAGTACTGAGCCATGAAACCTCTTACTCACTTTTCCAAAGAAGAGCACCCAGTACTTGACATAATATTTTTGTTATTATTATTTATTTTTTCTAGCCTTGCTCTCTGTGTCACTCTTTTTGAGGGAGAATAATAATTTTTGAAAGATGAAAAAAAAAATAGTAGCAGAGACTTAAATATCACTTACTGTTCTTGTTTTGTCTCCTATAATAAACAGGAGCCTAACACATACCCCTCAAAATATAACTAATGTTTAGCTTTAACAGTAGAAGCTTCTCTAAGAAACTGCATTTGTTTTATTTTGGCTATGACAACAGGCAAGAGAAAATACCTTTCAGATTTATTTTCATTCTAAGTTAATAAGATGCAAACCAATAAGACATTTACATACGATTCTGTGAATCTCTTTACACTCATCCAAGATCACAAGCACATCAGCTGAGTTTGCTCTATTTCTCTGTCTGAATTTGTCCTGTATTTCCTATATGTTGTCTGAAGTCTCCAAGAATGACTACAGAAAGAGGCAACCAACAGGAATGTCAATACAGCTATAAAAGATTCTGTAGCCTAACAGCAGTAGCTTACAGACTGCTATTTGTAATTTGAAACATTTTCCTCAACCTCTTCCTTGTAACTGTCATCATAAATAATGAAAATATTCATGTTACTTACACACAGAGCCCTTGTTTTCCTTCTGATCTATGTTTCAGACCTAACACTTTTAATTTTATGAGTCTCCTGCCTCCTTAAAGGGCAAGTTTGTATCAAAACATAGACATTTTTCATATTTTATGTACTGCTCCATAAGAAAAAGTAAATCTTACCTTTTCAAAAAAAAAATGACAAAATGTGTTCTACAACAAAGCTTTACAGTTTTCCCGCTCTACTCTGCACTGGTGCGATCTCACCTAGAGTACTATGTGCAGTTCAGGATGTGAACAAAGGATGTGAAACTGCTGGAGAGTGTCCAGAGGAGGGCTATGAAGATGGTGAAGGGCCTGGATGGAAAGACATACAAGGAGCAGCTGAAGTCACTTGGTCTGTTCTGCCTGGAAAAGAGGAGGCTGAAGGGAGACCTCATCATGGTCTACAGCTTCCTCACGAGGGGGAGTGAAGGTGCAGGTGCCAATCTATTCTCTTCAGTCACCAGTGACAGGACCTTGGGGAATGGTGTCAAGCTGCGGCAGGGGAGGTTCAGGCTGGATATCAAGAAGAGGTTCTTCACTGAGAAGGTTTTTACGCACTGGAACAGGCTCCCCAGGGTCGTAGTCACGGCACAAAGCCTGATGGAGTTTAAGAAGTGTTTGGACTGTGCACTTAGTCATATGGTCTGAATTCCTCAGTAGACCTGTGTGATGCCAGGAGTTGGACTCAGTGATCCTTATGGGTCCCTTCCAACTCGGGATATTCTATGAGTCTATTCTATGATTCTATGAGTTTTTTGTTTTGTTTTGTTTTGTTTTGTTTTTTGTTTGTTTGTTTTTTTTTTTTGTTTTTTGTTTGTTTGTTTTTTGTTTTTTGTTTTTTTCCCTGTAAGTGGGACTGCAGCTGTCTGGAGAATCCAGTCTTGAACCACTTCTGTCTGTATAACACAGGAAACAACAAAACACTAACTGTGGCTGGGGATTCTAGAGTCTGCCTACTGCATTCAAGGTCCTTAATTGGAAGACAGCAACAGCATTTCTCCCTCTGTATGACCCTATAGCCAGACGCAGATGATCAATAAACTGTAGTCATCTATTGCCGACTTACACCTGGTTCATGGGATCCCATCAGGAGATGTCCAAGGCACAGTCTTGCAGGGTTCAGTATGCTGTATCCCCAACATGAAGAGTGAACTGCAGCTAGAAGTGAAGAGTCTGTCATACCCAGTGAGTAGGGCTTGCTTATCATGTTCCGTGTGGTCTTTAGATGAGTTATGTTGGAAGTTTTTCTGCATAAGTTAGGGTAAGGTTTCTAGCAGCCATAGGTAAATTAAGTAGTTTGAAAGCTGCAACAAGCTACATGAGAGCATGTGTTTTGTTGGTAAGGATAGTGCACATCAGTAAGTTTTACTCTATCTATTACGAAAACTGTGTTAGCGGCTAGTTAACACAGCTTGGCAGGTACTCTCCCAAATGAGAATGATTCTGAACACTTTGTAGTAAAGGATAGCTGAAAAAAGAAAACAATCACCCAAGGATTAGGCCTTCGGCAATACTTCCCATTAATATTATATTATACAGAAGCTACCAAATCTTCTGTTGAGGTAAGTTACAATGGAGAGCCCCACGGATGCCCTTCGTTGGGGGAAGATGTCCTGGACAACTTGCTGTCACGCCATACAAGTGATCATCTGGCAGAACGTCCAGCTGTGTCCCTCTCACTACCCGGCTCGCTACAGCCGGGCTCCCCCTCACCCTTTCCCCCCTTTTGGCCGGTGATTTCCCAGTAGGAGAGCAGCATGAGCCAAACTGAGGGGAGCGAGCCTTCCCCGCTCCGCCCGCCCGCCGGGAGCCGTCCCTCCCCGGCCGGGGTGGGGCCTGGCGGTCACCGAGCTCCGGCGGCTGCCGCTGGAGGCGGCGGCGGCCCGGGGCACGTCCCCCATAAAACCCCCCTTGCTCCTCTCGGTCCTGCTTGTCCTCACTGCTTCCCCCGGCCACCTTGCGCGGCGGCTTGGCCATGGCTGGGCGCCTCAGCGCTGCCAGCTAGTGCCGGGGAGCAGCTGGGCGCCGCGCCTCATAAGGACGGAGCTGGTCTTCATCCCGCAGCCTCCTCCTCCTCTCCGCTTTTCGCTCCTCCTCGGGGGAATCAGGACTTTCCCACCCGTGTGTGCACCAAGCCCGACTTTCCCTTCCCTCACTGCACCTCGACTGCACTTTTTCCCTCTCTCCTCCTCCTCCTTTTTCCTTCCCCTCGGGTCGGGCAGAGCTCGCACCCCTTCTCCGCCGCCGAGGATGCGGGTGTCTCTGCTCAGCCCCTTGCTCCTGCTCTCCCTCGGCTGCAGCCGAGGCTCCGCCGAGCTCCCGGCGTCCCGAGCCAAGTGCCCGACCCGCTGCGATGTCTCCAAGTGCCCGAGCCCCAGCTGCCCCAGCGGCTACGTCCCCGACCGCTGCAACTGCTGCCTCATCTGCGCCGCGGGCGAGGGAGACTCGTGTGGCCGCAAAGAGGATCCCCCCTGCGGGGACAGCCTGGACTGCCGCTACCCCATGGGCAAGCGCTTCGCCAAGGGGGTCTGCCAGTGCAAGCTCAGCGCCCAGGTGTGTGGCAGCGACGGCCGCACCTACGACAACGTCTGCCAGCTGAAGGCGGTGAGCCGCAAGGCACTGCAGCACGGTCTGCCCGCTGTCGCCCAGGTTCAGAAGGGAGCCTGTGAATCGGGTAGGAGCATGGCGGGGTCTGCCTGGGGTGGGTGGTGTGGGGAGTGCTGCTTGACAGGCCATAGTGAGGGGCTGGGGGCTGCAGGAGGGCTTCGAGGCTTCCCAGGGGCAAGGCGGCTCGTTCTGCTGTCAGCATTCACTGTGGTGTGGTGTAGGGGTTTTTGGGTGCTCAGGTCCTCTCGGAAGGGATCAAATCCCCTTCCTGTATCCTCTGGGTGGGCTTAGAGCATTAGGAAGGTTGCCCCGTGGCAGCATGGCCACAGGCACCTCAATGCTGTGCATGCTGCTGAGCATGAGACAAGCACGGTTTGTCGTGTGGCAGTGACCACAGGCATTAGGCAATCAGGTCAGTCACCCCTTTTCAAGGCACACTGTCCATGCTACAAGCTTGCTCTGATATTGCCAGCATCATGTTTACTTCATAGGCTTGGTGCTCATTATTGATGCTTCTCAATGGCATTGCCTTTGTGAGCTGTGCTGCAAAACCATGGTGCCATGTCCTGCACAGAGTGCAGAGCTGGAAATGACTCTGCTCTGGGATTGTCCCTGGGAATGTTATCAGAGGTTGCTTTGATTCACCTGACAGGTATCCTGGCAAGAAAGTGCCTGCTAAAGTAGTGTATCTCAGACAGTGCAAAAAAAAAAAAAAGCACCAGGTAGTACATAAAACATCTAAACATAGTCTTTTATTTTCTTCTCACAAGATGTTTTACAGCTGGAGTCTTACGGAGTTTAAAGGGGAAAGGATGCCTGTAAACCTTCCTTGTGGTTTAAAATGATGACACTCACGATATCAAGCAGTCTTCTGTTTTGCAATAACATACCAAGGCCTTTGCTTGACCTAGGATATTGTAATAATCAGCAGTAACTTCAGGCTATAACATCAGAAAGCTTAGTAATCACCTATGTTGGAGTTCTGTTTTGTTTCTTGTTACTAAAATTGGTCACTTTATATAAGGGTTAACATTGCTAGTTTCTTTTTCCATACTTCCTTGTATGTTATTTTTAAGGGTGTGCTTCTACTAGCTTTCTAATACCGTTCCTAGAAAGAAAACTCATATGCATAGTGGGGTTTTAAGTCATGTATTAGGGCATCCATGTCAGGTGAACCACCAACCGTTAGCAAACATAGATAGCAAACTTTCTAAAAGCTATTGGGAGGAGTTAGAGGGAAAAGCCCAACCGTTGTTGGCCTTTTAAAACCTTTCTGTGAATAGGAGGGCTTTCATATATCCCACTTCTCTGAGAAAGCAAAGGGAGGCAGAAAGAGGGAGGGGGTAAAATGATATTCCTGAAGTTACTTCTTGGCTTGTCAGAGCCAAAAACTGCTCCACTGCTAGTTGGAGCTGTGATAATCAGTCTCTTCAGTGTTTAGCAATCAGAAACTTCTGTTTGTCTGTTCATTTTCTCACAAGCATCCGTTAGCTTTAGTACTCCTAATATTTGGTTGGAACTGATCCACTCAAAATAACAAGAATGTTTAACCAGAATGGGTGAGCTAGCCTGCAACTTAGGCTTACAGAGTGCTTGGGGCTTGGTACACATGACATTTTCTTTAAGGAATCCTCCTGAGTCTACTGTTTAATAGGCTTAGGAATTCAGAGCAGTAAGGTAGAGGTATGATTTTTTTTTTTTTTTCCAAGCAACTATTTTAATGTTCGCTTTATTTTGGCTTTATTTTTTGTCCCAGTAAACCACAGCTTAGATGAAGCATCTGGTTCTCTGTGAAGTTTTAATTTTTTTATTCAATTCTACAGCTGCACAAACTGAAGCTCAAAGAAACCAAGTGTCTTGCCCAAGGTCAAACTGAGTTGGTGGTTGAGCCAGGAATAGAACTCAATTATGTTTTGTGTTTTTTTTTTTTTCTTTCTTTTTTTTTTTTTTTTAACAATAACATGCAATGGCTGTAATGAGAGGCTTTAGAAGAAAATCGACAGTTTAAAACTGCTGTTGAGTTTCTCTATTTTCCCTGTTCATGAAAGCAATCTGGCCTCAGATGACTCAGAGGTTGGAGACCTAAACTAGTTACAAAGTAAATCTAATTTTACTTAACCATACATACATTAAAACAATCTTAGATAATGGTAGCCTTACATAGCATGAATTAGGTTGTTTTCAGAACATGCAATGACTTGGAGAGCAGCTCTTGAAACTTCTGCTTCTGCCCATTTGTAGTTTCTTACCTTGATGCTAAGTTAGATGCTCGTTGTGATAAACCAAGGTAGGCTAAAAAAATTTAGCCGTAGTTTCATGGTGACAGAAATCTGGTGAATGAATGCATTAAAAAAGGAGTAGTAGGTGCAGAAAGGGAGAAAGGTCTCTAGAATTACAAAGCAAGTGATATTTCCAAAGCTTACAAACCTTAAATTTTGTTTTTTCCTTATTAAGGACCTGTATTAGCTTGAAGAACACCATGCTACATTGAGAGTTTTAGATGCAGGGAACTGCAAGGTGGTGGGCACTGCATGGAGATTCAGGAACTCTGTTATGGGTTTTCTTCAGTCTGCCTGTGTGCTGAAATGGTTATTCATGCAATCAGCCTTATGCATCTGAGCAAACCCATGAACTTACTGAAGACACCAATGGAAATTGTATGCAGAACTTATGGACATATTTGAACTATATACTACATATAATTGTGTGTTTGTTTTTTCCTTGTTCAACACAAGGTACCTTATGATATGGTAGCCTTCTGAAACAGCTAGCTTTTACCTGCCTTTTGTCACGTTCTGTCACAAAGACAAAGCAGTATATGCTAGTGTGTAAGTAATGGCATAAACATTGATGGAAGACAACCTCTGTAGTCAAAGACCCATTCTTACAGAGCTCTGTTTACCACTGTAGCAAATGGAAGTTTTAATGTCACACTCCTCACGCAAAGTATTCATTAGGTCACCTGTGATTTATTGCCAAATTATGTCAGATTTTTTTTTCTTGCACAGAGGGTTGTTTATCAGCTCTCAATACGACATGCTCAGTACAGTTAATAATTCTCTGCAATGTTATTTTGCTAATGGTTTCTTGGAAGGCAGGTCATATGTCAAACAATTTGGGTTTTCTCTCCTAGGATGCAGAAGCAAAGGGGAAAAAAAAATGAATTAAAAAAAAAAAAAGGTGTTGTTTCATCAGTGCAACAAGAAAAAAAATAGAAAACCTTTGAGGAAATAAATTCAATAAATTCCAGGAAACAAGACCCATTGGCCTTAATACTGATCTTTTGCAGGGTTCTGCCTGAGAAAGTCTGCCCTCTGCATTGTGAATTGAAGTCATAATTGAAGTCACTGTCAGAAAGCAGTCATGATATAAAACATTACCCATGTCAGTCAAATCTTTGCAAGCGAGGAGTCTAGAAGTTTCACTCCTGAAAAGAAACACTTGAAAATACAGTTAAAGTTTGAGCAGGTCATTGCACACAGTTCTGCCTAGGGCATTTGGATTGTGTAAGAGTGTAACCTTGAAGATGCAGAGGAATAACTGAGGACATCATTACTTGCATTTCTGAAAAACTGGCCCAGTAAGAGATACTGAGGTCTCCTAATGGCATTATTGTCATCAGAACTTTACACCTGCCTCCAGCTGTATTTAGGGAAATGCATTGCGGGGTATTAGCTGGAAATAAACTCTAGTCACATTCCTTTACTGATTGTTTTCTTTATGTCTGAGTTTGGGTTTAGTTCCTGCAGGTGAGGATGAACATAGTACAATGTTTGGTATATATTCAGAGTGTAGCACTTCACTGTTTTCATAAAAGATATTTGTCAGGAAAGAGATGTTCTCGTGTCTCATCATGAGAGTCACTTGGGAAGAAGGAATAACAAGCCTCTGAAGTCAGTGATGAGGTGGTTAGGTGTCTGTGCTGGAAGGCATGTGCCAATCTTTGTCTGGCTGTTGTGACTGCTGTACTGCACAGGAAAGCCACTTTGGTGTTGGTTCACCAAGCTGTTTTCATCTGTGCACAGTAGACATCCACTGTATAAGCAAGCTGCCTGAACCATAAAGTGGCATTAAACCCACCAAGGCTTTATGGTCAGTGCACAGCTATGCAACTTGATCTTAATGCTGAATTCATCAGAAAAGCTGCCCATGAACCTATGTTTCCAGCAGATGTTTCTGTTTTTTAAGCAGAGACATTATAATCTTTTATTTGTCTTTCATTTCTTGCCATGAAAGCGTAGTAGGGACAGTGTTTATCCCTGGTGATCAGATCTGCCAGGTTGCAGTCCTCCCTTAGACATAATAATTTTGCTGAACATACAGATCCTTTCTGACGCTGGTTTTGGAAGGGTAATGGCAGAACAGCCTCAAAAGAATGGGTTTCCCAGGCTCACTAATTCCTAATGAATATAAATTTGTGGATTTTGATAAAATGTATCGTCTTTAAGAAGGCGTTGAATACAATTTGGTTTGATTCCACAGGGAATAAGTTGGCAGATATTCAGAAATTTTCAGTCTTCTTCAACTGTAAACAGTTCAAGTTTTATTGTCTTCAGTGGGATAATGACACTTTATTTCTACTAATTATTTTTTTTCAGTTCTTTTCGTACTAGCTAACTCCACAAATTTGTTGGAGTTGTTCCTGATTTACAGCAGTGCTAATGTGGTTGGAGGGGGTCTATTGCCTCTGCAAGAAAATAGATATAAAGCTATTAAATGAACTCATAGGCTGTAGATAATGCTACTATCCAAATCTTCAGCTGATAATAATGGGCTCTTACCTGATTGTCACTTAGCTTTAGCCAATTGGATGTAAATCCATAGTAGTTGGAGCCCATAGAGCTGGAAACGCAAGATCAAATTTAACAGACTAGACTGAACATCTTTAACTTCAGTTCATACACTTATACCCAAGTCTGGAATTTGAATTCTCCATGGGAGGTGCCTGAAAGCTTTTCAAGATTTAATGACTTGATTTAAATGGTAGGATGATACTTCAGATCTGCTGAATCTGGTTGATTTGTGGGTATGGATTGGAAAAAAAAATCTAGCTATTTTGATTAAGAAAGATGCAGAGAGCTAAAGACTTTGATAATATAAGTTTGTTTTTGTTTCAGGTACAACCTGCTCACAACACTTTTCATGTCTTGGCTGTTCTGCAGAGAGTTACTTGCATCATATTACGCCTTCTTGCCAAGATAAATTAGCTTTGACTGATGTGAGATGATCTTGAACATGCAGCAATAACATGGAGAAGAATGGATGCTATTAAGAGACCTTTAAAAAAATATGCAGCAAATCTCATTAGGTCAATAGGTCAAAAGCCCTGAAGCTGCTGTAAACGTGGAGCTTTTACATTCTCAGTCCAGCAGAGGTCTGAGAGCTGCATGAAACTGAGAGACAGCAAGAATGTCTGGCGGGGGAGAGGAAGGAATAAGATGTGATTAGTTTTATGTTTTAGTAAGAACAGTAGCTAGTCCTTACCACCTAATGCAAATTAAAGGATAGATTGAAGGTCTGACATAAAACCCTGATTCTATTACTCCAGCTGTGACACTTCTTTGAGGATGACTTTATACAGCTTAGACAATGCTGTATATTCATTCCCCCTTCTGTTTCTCAGGCTGCAATACCTGCCTTTTAAAGCAGATTGAAAAGTTCTGATGAAAATCAGTGGCTTAACAACTGTGCAGCACGCTGGTATTGATTAGTAATAACCAACATTTTAGTTCCCTTAAATCAGTCTATACATCTGAGACCAAGTATTAGTTGCCAGTTACTTCCTGGTCCACAGTTTGAGCTTCCTTGGATGCCATCTAATGTGGCTAAAGCTTCTTGTCACTCCCAGCTTGCAGAAAATGATTCAAGAAAAGTCAGTTTCTATGCAGGCATCTCAAGATTGGCAGTATTTAGCCCCCACCAGAAACTAATAAGAACAGCTCATCTCTCATCAGGCCAGGAGATCTTCAGCTAGACTTCGAAGAAAAAGTTTGCATGTCTGCTATTCTTGATCCTTCTTTGTTTGAAATTTCCCCTTCCTCCAAGGAAGGCAGGTTTGGATGCACCTTCACATCTGAGTGTTCATGGTTTCTGACCCCAGCACCAAGCTTCTGGACTTTGCTCAGACTGAGAAATGCTTTCAGTATACTGTGGAAAGACGAGATTTGCTTCAGTTTTACTCTCTTCTCTTTTACTGCATGTTATTTTCTTCCACTCTTTCAATATTTACATTAATCCACTGTTTCGTTCAGATTTTATCTTTCTGCTTACCCCAAATGGTACCTGGAAAGCCACTGCCACCCATGATGATTGCGTGGTGGTGGGTCAGGAGTGGTGTGAAGATGAGTTCTTTGGCAGGCTTCCTCCTCTGCTTTTGGCAGAGTGCAGCACTGTGACAATTTGGCACGAGTGGAACAGTTCAGCACTCAATAGATACAAAGCATTGTAGTTGCCCTGACTCACATAGTACATCACTTCACTGATGTACACCGACTGAAAAAAGCTTTTCACAATGCTTTACCCCCCACTTTTCTGATAGCTCATCAGCTGAGGGTCTAGCCAACTGATTTTCATAGATGTGTAGCCATTTCTATTATAATAAATGTGATGATAATATTATATCCTGTCAGTGTACACTGCTGTGTGTGCAACCATTTAAAGTCATGTTAGTAGACTTCAAAGGATATACTGCGTAATCTGGCAAGCTGCTTGTGAGCTGAAGGTAAGATCAATCTTCAGTGCCCCAGAAAGCAAAATAAATAAGTGTATTGTGCTTACATGTGTCTGCCTCTGTGATTCCTGTTTGCAGTGTTTCTTTTAAACCAAATACTGAAAGAAGTATATTCAATTGGATGGAAGGATTTTTCAGAGTGCGTGAGAATGTACATAGAAATAATAGCCTGAATCTGCTCCTGCCAAGTTGTTCTGTCTGTTTATACCGTACCATATAAATTTAGCTTGTAAATGTAAGCATGGTTTCTTTACCCTCAAAAGTAAATCCCATGTCCAGTAACAGGAAAAAGAACTCATGGACTTCTATGGAGAAATGCCTAATTTTGTTGATCTGGTTTCTTTAATGCTTTCTTCCTTCATACTGGTGGTGTGTCAGTTCCAAAGTTCCCTTCTTTGCTACAAGTCTCTACATATTGTGGTAATGAAAAGAGTCTCACTTTCTGACTTTGTAGGTCCTTTAACAGTTTATTGTGAAAGAATTCTGAAAGACTATGTGAACTATGACAGCTAGTTAATTAATCTTAGGAATTAATTCAAAGAACAGGGTAGATCAGTGACATGTCTTTTTTTTTGTAAATAGGTTAAACTCCATGGTGCTGTAATCTCATAACTCATAAACAACTTGAATACAAAGGTTTCATGGTCAGTAATACATATGTAGATATGGATTGGTGAAAGTGACCTTTAAATTAAGAACTATGCAGCATACCAAAATGCGTGAGATCTGTTTATCAAACTTCTCTCCTTCTTTTCTGTGTATCTTTCCTTTTTGGGTGATTCCCCAGGCCCCCTTTCCTTTTAAAGACTTGGGTAAAGGGCATCTGAAGAAAGAAGTGTATACTTTAGAAAGACAGAATCTTTATCTGTAGCCATTACTATGTTATGTCATCTAGAAATAAGCAAATCTAGTACTCCTGAAGACCAGGTGTTGACTTGGAGTACAAGACCTACTACTGTGAGGTCATTCTTCAGTATGAGCTGAACATAGAGAAAATCATGGTGGCACAAAAACATTGCTTCTGATGATTTGATGTCATTTAGAAATTAGAATGTAGAGCCTCTCCTTCATCTCACCTACTTAGTAAAAAGGGTATTGTCTTATTAACATATCCAATTCTTTCTGCTAGTATAGGTCACCTACAGTCCAGCAGCCCAAGATATAAATTCAACTTCATAGCAGATGTGGTGGAAAAGATTGCACCTGCAGTTGTGCACATTGAACTTTTCCTCAGGTAATTCTTCTAATTCTTTGATATGTAATTGCATTGTTTAATGAAGGTTTAAAGATTTTCCTTTTCCTCTGTTTGCAACCAAGTTGAATTGTGTGCTAACTTGTGAGTTCTTGATATTCCCAAAAAAATCTGAAACATTACAGAAGACCCATTTATTCAGAGAAGGTTGATACAAAGGTTGTGAAATTGAGGTATCACATGAATAATACAATTCCCATTATGTGTTTTGCTCCTGTTTAGTAGATCTACTATATTGGTTTTAGAGTCTTTAAAGTACTTTACATAAAAAATAAGTCTATTTCATCTTTGGATGTCTCTTCAGCCTTAACTAAGATGTGCTGTTTATTAAATTATGTTTAATATCTCCAGAATTTAAAAAAAAAAAAAAAAAAAGTCCAGAAATAAGCTGAAAAAACATAGCACCTTGGTGTTTATTCCACTTTCAGTGAGACATAATGTCGGCTGGTTTTATTTGTCGGTGAGAACAGTAAGAGCCCTGTTGACCATCTCTATATAACCTATCTAAACACATAAATGATTTCTGTTGGGGAAAAATGATCTAAATTTGCTGACCAAGACATACCGATATTCAGTGTTACTGAAGCTGAGGAGCCAGGTTTGATGTTGAGTGTTCAAGCCAACCAGCTGTCAGAACAAGTTACTGCAAATATTACAGATGTTCCATTACCTGAATATCTCTCTACCCAGGAGATATTTTTACAGGCTTTTTTATTATGCAAAATCAAGATAATCAGATTTTCTGAGACCTTGCTTTATGCACATAGTCTTACTGGTCTAATGAGAGAACATTAAAATTGAATGTGTTTGAGATCTTTGCATTCTATATGTAGTCAAGATTGTTTGTTCTTTCCCTATAAGTAAATGTTTGTCCAGCAGCCTGCTGGGTGCTAATTGTAGCACTGCCTTCTGCCTGGGATTGATTCCAATTCTTTACTGCTGAATAGCCCAGAATTTTCAAACAATTTCCTAATACGGACCACATCTTGGAAGAAGGAAGAATTTGTGGACCTTTTCTCATCTTCTGCCACATTTTCCGTTCCCCTAACAAATTTAAGGTCATAACGTCAATTGTTCACAGAGAAAAGTCACAGTACTCTAAACAGTTTATAAAGTCTTAACTGTCTATATTGCAACAAATGTCATTCTCCACCAAATCTTACCCACTGTTAGTGTTTTTCATTTCTTTTGTCTTTTGTGTTCCTAGTCCTTTCAGTCTCCAGACATTTTTTTCCTGTCTTTCTACACTTGTGCTTCATGATTCCCTGAGAAGTCATCTCTTCCTTTGCTCCTCTGTCCAGCTGCAAGGTTCTTCTTTGTCCCTGGTCAGCTTTTTCCCATTAGAGGATCAGTCCATTTGTTAGCCTTACTATTTTCTGTCATCATTTTCTTCCCATATGGAAGCAGCAATTAGTGGGTCAGACGGGTTCCTTCTCCTTCCATTTTTGTCACCTAGCCTCTCTGCAAGGAAACCTATAGGATTAGAAACCAAAGGAAAAGGACCATGCCAGCTATCCAAAAAGCTCAGTTTCTATCTCCCTGGCTGACTACAATCAGTCTGCAAGAGATGCTTTCTCCATCAATGTATTTTTTGTTTGTTTGTTTTGTGGGGTTGTTGTTTGTTTTGGTAAGGGTTATAACATCCGTGATCAAATGCTTTGTTATTGGCTGAAAGATGGTAAATGATTTCTGACATAATCATCTCTACATTATGTTTCCCTTATGAATTACAATTACTTGCTTCTTGCACAGGCACCCCCTCTTTGGTCGAAATGTCCCACTTTCCAGTGGATCAGGGTTTATTATGTCTGATTCTGGTTTAATTGTGACTAATGCCCACGTGGTGTCAAGTACCAACGCTATATCAGGGAGACAACAGTTGAAAGTGCAGCTACAGAATGGAGACACCTATGAAGCAACTATCAGAGACATTGACAAAAAATCTGACATTGCAACAATAAAGATTCACCCTAAGGTGAGTAGCATAAAGACCTTGATGAATTAATTTGGTAACTTTATCTCAATTTCATTTAGTGCAGACATATTGACTGGCGTATATGCTTAGGGATTCCTTGGGAATATATCTGGAGACAACAATGTACTAAACAAACATTTTCTATTGGCCTGAAAAAAATTTCCCACCTTAGAATTAAATTACCTTGTCTTCTGTACTACAAACTGCTTTTTTTTTTTTTTTTTAAAAAAAAAAAAAAAAAAGGTGGTGGTTGGGGGAAATATAGTTCAGCTAGTATGTGGCCAGATTCTGCTGTCCTTACCTGAAGACACAGGGCATCTTAGTTAATCATTCTAGCTTAGTGCCAGTACATGCTCTGGCAGGTAATGCAGGGGGAGTGGCAGGCTGATCTACAGCTGGTTTGTATGCTGTTTCCAGGAGGAGGAGGTAAAAATCTGCTGGAAAATGGGGAAATCTGGTTCAGAATCTTGTTAACATTTTTCTGGAATTACTGCTGCTAGCAGTTAGTTTCTGAAGACAGTTTAAGGCAGTAATGCCATGCAGTATACTAATGGTATCTAATGTAAGTTTTGGGCATATGCTAGTGAGTTACATTAATGTAATGGAAAGTATGTGTTCCGAAGTTCATGCTAGTTTATCTTTCTAAGCAAGTTACTATCAATATAAACTAATGGCTGTTTCTTTCTGTGTTTTATTTAAGAAAAAATTGCCAGTATTGTTACTGGGTCATTCTGCTGATCTGAGACCAGGAGAATTTGTGGTGGCAATTGGAAGCCCTTTTGCCTTACAGAACACTGTGACAACAGGTATTGTCAGCACTGCTCAGCGAGATGGCAAAGAACTTGGCTTGCGGGACTCTGATATGGATTACATTCAGACAGATGCTATTATCAATGTAAGTACTAGGTACAAGAGAAACTGGGCTTCACAGTCCTGGGACTTTTAAATCCCTCCCTTTTTAACAGATAAATCCACCAAATGAACCCTGTGTTTGAAATCAGTGATAGGCACTTATTTTTATAAGACTATGCACTGTCTGTTAGCTGCACTCAGGCATTAATGTCATAAAAGGGATGTTAAATAAAACGGACCTCTCTGAGTTTATCCATGAAGATGTTACATATGACAGACCCGTCTCACTCTGTAGATCTTGTGCAGTAAGACATGATTATATAGACCCACAGTAAATCAACACATTTCTCTCTGTGCTTGTTCAGCTGGTCTGGCCCAGCATACTGTAGAATAGAGCCAAAGTTTCTTTCATCTCCATCCATTAGAACCAGATGGAGCAGTCAAGTTGATAGCATCTGCTTGAATTTAATGTGAGAACACCAAGGTAAGAACTTAAGGAAAAGGTTTTTCTGTTGTTTTTCTTTAAGGAGAAATGGGGGGAGGGAGGGTGTCTTCCTGTTTTGTTTTCCCTTTGAGCATCACATAATTCAAATAAGAGTCTAGATGTAAAAGAAATTAAACTTTGAAATACTGTACAGAGTTAAAGCCCCCTAGTGTTGCCTGTTGTATAGAAAAACACGAAAATAATACTCCTTCAGAGCTTCAGCTTGGAGAGATCCAAAGTGCTTTAGTGAAGTCCTTGGGTGTGTATATAACTTGTAGTGATTCTAAAAAGAGCACTGCACGCATATCTGAGGTTTTACAGCTTAAATCTGTTATACATTAAAAGAAAAATACTTTCAGCATTTATTTGCTGGACCTCGATACCAAATTTCACATAAACACTAAGCATTATGACTCATTTACACATGCAAAGCTCCTGACAAATATGTATCGTCACAGAGCTATTGAGAGAAATTTTATGAAAAAAACAAGGTTAACTACACTTTTGTGCTAAGATATGACATAAAAATGAACTTTTTGAAAAAGGCTTTGTATGATTCAGAAGCTGAATGTCCTAAGACATGTAATTAGAATTAGTTTCTTCAGTTGTAAAAAGAAGATAGGAAAACTTATGCAAAATGTTTTACTTGGAAGCACACACTGATTTGGTGGCAGAGGCAAAATTAGAACATGGGATTCTTGACTTCACGCCTGTGCACATTCCTCAAGATCAGACTGTTTCCTTGCATATAGTTAGGCATTCACTGCACTCAAAAGCTGGTGGACAAGTTTACACAAGGATAACAGTACATCAGATAATACTAGAGCAAATGGAATACTGATAGTAGAGTAGGTAAGGAAAATGACAACGTGTAAGTTGCCATCGGAGACCACAAAACATGAAGATAGTCCCTGGCATAGCGATGCTGTGTATTTAGCTAATGCACTAGTTTTCTCCTGAGAATGGGAGGAGTTTGAGTGCTGGTCTAGTCAGAGCATTCCTGTGGCTTAGCCAAGATGTTACTGTAGGAATGTGCATGCAGCTGCCTTCTGAGAAATGCTAGGACAGCAGGAGCAGGAGAAAACAGGACCGTAAGTTCCTAAATGGAGCTATATTGCATGTGCTAAAGTTCTTTCACTGAGCAGATCCTTCAAGCAGAGGACAAGTGGATCAAAGATGGTAGGCTGAGCAAGTCTGAAAAATCAGTCTCAGTTCTTTTGAGTCAGTGAGACCAAAAAAAAGTAAGCGTGTAACCTCTGATCACTGAAAAGATACATTGTAAGAAACTGATCTCTTTGTTTAAACGTGAACTTTGAAGCTTATTTTAAAACGTTAATGTCTGTTTTACTGTTCTGAGAATCTATAAGGTTTGCTCAGTGCTATCTAAGTGTAAACAGTTTATATGGCTCACGTTGCTGTCATGCATCACTTAGCTTTTGTTTATTTTGAGTGGTAAGTTGCTGCTTTTGGCTGTTCAGTACACCTACTTGAAAAGTCTGGCCTTGCTCAAAAATGAACTTGTTGAGCCAACATGAAGATGGACAAGGAAATTCTCCAACTCCCACTTCCTGTAGTCCTGTTGGATGTTTCCTTTGAAGGACATTAAGTATTAGGTCATTCCAGATTGTTCAGAGCTGCTATATGCTCTCCCTAGAGGGGAGTGCATCTCTGTGGCTAAATCAGTCCTTATGTAGAACCTACCTCATAGGTGATTAAACTTCCAAAGCACTGCGTTCTCTTCCAGTGGAGAATGAGAGATTGACAGTGCTACAAACCAAAGTGATGAATAAAACTACTTAAAAATGATGCCTATGTTGAATGTACCTCCTTGAAATATAACTGTAACCAGCAATTACTTATTTCAAAACCTTGTTCTAACAGTATTTAGAATAATTGAAATACCCATTTTTAATTAGCGATTTAGTGATTCTTCTTTAAATTTAAGGCAGAACTATTTTGAGTTTTAAATTGCTGCTCCTAGCTTAATTCCGGTTATTGAAAAGAAAAAATAATAATCATCATCATAAGAGGTGTGAGCAGGTAGTGTAAAACCTACTTGCAATACTGATCACAGAAGATTACATCCTTCAATGCTGCCTAAGAAATGCCTTGTTCTCTTTCAATTGCTTACAAACAAAATACTACTTGAAATGCAATCTTCGTTTCCTACGGTGGAGCACATATTTATTGTTCCCTTATGTCTTTTTTACAGTATGGCAACTCTGGAGGACCTCTAGTTAATCTGGTAAGTCCAGGTGACTTGTCTTTAAGAACTAGTTTGAAATAAGTTGGAGAATATTTCTTTGTAATGGTTCATAGACTATACCATCTTCCAGCCATCCAGCCTAATGGTGGGCAGATAACCTGAAGCTAATACAAGCAACACCAATTGAGCTTCAGTTCATACATCTTTGAGAAACATTCCATTGTTGGGTACAGGAAATTATACACAGCAATGAGGAAAATGGGTTCTGGTAGGAGCAGTTATTTTCTTTCATGCTCTGAAACCTGGGGGACAAGGCAAAGATGGGACTTGCTCAATCTACACAACTGCTTTTAAAATAGATTACTTAAAACCAACCCTGATTTTGTAGGTCAGTGAATTCTGGCTGTAATGATAGTTGTGACTCTGCTGCCTGCTCGGCAGAGAGGAAATCTTGATGAGTGGTTGGATGTACCTTGGATGAACAAACTGTACTGTAATCTCTCTGGCCATCACAGTTAAATGTGAGAGGGATTGTGAATCAGAGCCCAGATCCTCCCTTAGAAGTAATGTTTATTTCTTGAGTGATTACAACACTCTACAATCACTTACACCAGACTTTAAAATGAAAGGCTAGGTTGTGAGCTGAATCCTGTCACTTAGGAGCACATTAATTGAGTGCTGTCTCCCAACAGGATGGTGAAGTGATTGGAATTAACACCTTGAAGGTTACAGCTGGAATTTCCTTTGCTATTCCATCAGATCGCATCACTCAGTTCCTTACAGAGTCACTTGACAAACAAAATAAAGGTAAGGTCTGCAAGATACAGTGATGATGTTATCTTCCAGTTATTATCCTAACCTGAAGTTTGGGTGAAATGCAAAAAGGCACAGGTCTTGGATCCTACTGCTGAAAGAAGTAGCATTATTTTACCATATAGAACACCTTGAACTTGAAAATAGAAGACTTCTTCATAGAAGAGAGAGTGTTGCTTTATTATTAACAGCCCCAAAGAGTAGGTATTACCTGTGTAAATCTGGAAAAAGGAGCTCTGTGGTCACAAATGAGTCATGACAGTCTCAAATGATCTTGAGACCAGATGGTGACTCAGCAAGTCTTCTTCTCCTCTTTCACATTGTCCAAGCAAAAAGGAGATTAAGATGTACTGTGGACAATAAGGAGCAAACTCATAAAACAATTATCCAACAACGGTTTGTAGTGTGCACATTATCTGTGGTTGATCTTTCTTTTGTCCTGGTCATCTATGTCTGTGCTACGTAACTGAATATTGCGATAGATCCTCAGACCCATGGGGAAGAACAACTACGTGCTAGTTCACAGGAGAGGAAAAAAATATCTCAGAACCAAAGAACATATACTTCTAAATATATCAGCGACTGCAGTGCTCTGGGGTTTTCATATGTGCCTCATGTCTAACACTGTACTAGTAGGTGTCATAGTATGTGCTACACAGCCAAAGTTGATCTAGCAATACTTCATCCAGGCCAAACTTTCTTTTCTCTCGTTTGCCAACTTATCTGTCCACACCCTACTCATCTTGCTTCACGACTGCTGGCTGTTGGTTTTCTTGAATCTTTTTGATTTTAATCTCATCCTCCTCAGTTCATCCAGTTTCTGATGCCAGAACTGCTTCCCTGCACTGCTGTCTTCTATGTTCTGTCAGACACTTTTAATTCAGAAACTTCCATTAGAGAATTCAAAGTTATGCATCTGCCTATATATTTGAGACCATCACTATTCTGACTGGGTTTCCTTCATTCAAGCTTTGCTACTTTCCCCAAATCAGGTTGCTTTCCCTTGTTGATTTGGAAAAAAATGATGAAAATAGGTACTATGTACTGAAAAGTGCATTTCAAGGTAGCTGTCTTAATTTTACTTCAGTCAACAAGTCAAAAAAAAAAAGTTTCTTTACTCAGTTTACCAGCTGTTCCATTTCTGTTGCCTTCTGACAGAAGCAGCCTATACTGTTGGTGATGCCGCCCTGCAGAATCAAACTGCTTGCTCCAAGACAAGGCAGAGTGATGGTGTACCCTGCAGGCTATTGAGGCTGAAAGCCTACCACCTGCCAGCAAATTCTTGGTCACTGTATGGAAGGTGAAGGCTGGATATGCCACCACTGAAACAAGCCCTCTTGTTTCCTTAGGCACCCTCAGGCACCTTTGCTTCTCCAAAGTGGTGAACCTGCTAGGCCCAGCTAGAGGACCTGGAGATGGTGCTGCCTATGGACCCCTAAAAAAAAATAGCGAAAGATTTAAGCTTAGTTGGCACGTGACACTCATTATTTTTGATCCTTCTATTTATCCTGTGATGAAAAGAAAAGGATTCACATTAACTCTTAACATCAGCAAGCTTCACTGTCTGACATATGCTCTTGGCACAGGCAATTTTTACAAATTTTTTATTTGTTACCTATTGAAGGACCTTGTACTTTCACTTCATGCATTTAGAGCCCTTGATGCACAGAGGAGGAGAACTTCTAGCAGATATTTTCATAATGTCTGAGATTTAGTTTGCATTTTTTAGGCATTTGTTAATAGTTTTAATTTTTGTTTTATAGACGTTATTTCTTGTCATAAAGAATTTATGTAAGCAGGATTTTTGGAATGTTTTTATCATGCTTTATTTTGCTCCAGTTACATTTCAGTAGTTTCAGTGGGATCCACCCTTATGGTACAATTAGGTCATAGAAATAAATTTAAGGGTATTACCATCTTGCTGTAAATATCATATTGCCTGAAGATGATAAAATTCCCAGCGGAAACATCTCTTTCTTCAGAATCTTTTCAGATTCACTTTGGCCTATAGGAGATATTCAGGGTATTATTAAATAAGTCTGATTTGAGTCTTTTAAATCTCAGTTGATCAGTTAACTGCCAGTTTCATGTAGAAGGCATAAATTCTCGAAGTCTCATCCATTATATACCTGGAAATATACAAATATATAGTCTACCTAAGTACAGGGCAGAGGGGAAGTAGAAGAGAATGGCATTTGAATTAATTATCTAAACATTCTTTGTTACCAAATATATTGTATGGTCCATACAAAATAATTTCTAATGTATTTTTACCAAAAACATACCGTGCTTTGTACAGATCATGCTTACTGCTTGAAAGGTCTGGAACTTTGCTAATTTTGAATTCAAGTCATAATGTCAACCTACTTCCATAGTTATGAATTCCTAAACAGGTGGATGAAATTAAGTGTTTCCATCTATGTCTCAATTTTAACCATGTGTTGTGTTTTTACATGTGGAAATCAGTCTATATATTTTGGCATCCACTGATTTATTATATATTTTTTATTTTTTTACTTCAGTGCCTTTTGCTAGTGTCCAACAGGAATTTCTTCCTACTGAATTAATTAAGCTCTGCAGTTTATATTGAAGATACACTACACATAATTCAGCATTATAGTTTGGAGTTATATTTCCTGATTTCTTTTTGGCTGTGGAATATCTTTTGTAAATGCTTTCAGGACTGCTCATGCAACTTGCAAGATCTAAGTGTAGAAGTGGGAATTTTGTTTGCCATTTGAATAAAGAGTGCAGGTTTTGTTCCTACAGTCACATCGTGGTGATATCCTGGACCCACTGATATTAACTGCTCATGTGACAGATGTTCATGTCCATGAAGAGTCTGAGTGACTGACTCCTTAATTTAAATTTATTGGTTATTTTTGTCAGTTTATAAACATTTCTGTCTTCAGCCTCTGTTTATCGAGCTGCTTTGTATATCTATATACAACCTATATAGATTGTATATCTATATACAATCTATGTATATTGTTATAAGCATCAATTAAAAACAGTTTAATAGTAAAATAAATACTTTCCTTACTGTGCAACAGAAAGCTCCTTAAATAACGAACTGAATCTAGATACTTGATGTCAGCTGCTTGTCACTTTCTATTAACACAAAACAGATTTAATTTTAAGCTGATGGCTGAGGCTGGTTTACTTGACTTTGTACCACTAGAATCAGTGTTCAAGCTCACCAGGTGTCCACAAAAACTAAATGTGATTTGAATCTCTCCTTCTGCCATGCTCTGCTAAAACTCAACGCTGCAGTGATTTCACAATTGTTCAAACTGACTGTTGTAATATATTAACCTTCTTTTAACCTCTGCTGGGACTTAACCCTGGCGATATGCTTATTAAATGTATGACCTCCCTTTATTCCAGTTCTCTCAGTTATTTTTCTTCTTCTGCCTCGTGATTGCACAAATTGACAAAATGATAGGTTTTGAGTCTTTTTATTTGCAGAGGAAATATATGACGGGTAGTTCCAGGTGCTGCATACTGTTTTGCCAATGTGACTCAATCCTGACCCATCACAAGGCCCCTTGGGATGATAAGACAGTACAACTGGTTGTCTGTGCCCATTCAGTCTCTGTTGATATTTAAAAAAAAAAAAAAAAAAAAAAAAAGACAATTTTACTTGTTGTTCATGAAAACTTAGTGTAAGACTTTTGACTTGGCTTAAATTGGATGGACTTGTACAAAACAAAAGGCTTGAAGCTTTCTTTACCTTTCTTACCTAACACATTTTGGTTTACAAAATGACAGTGATTGGGAAGGGGAGGAATCTAGATTCTGCAGCTTAAATAACTTATGCCTCATAGCTTATTGTTCGTATTCTGCATTTCATAGGCAATGAGTGACAGCAAAGTGTTCAATACAGACAGTAAACTGTCCCCAGAAAATTTGTCATTTATGTGGTCTAAGGAAGTCTAAGGATGACAATTTCATCACTTAACTGTCCACATTGCAGAAAAGGGGGGGGGAATTGTTTGTCAGGTATCGGAGTTACCATGTTTATTTTATATTTTATTTTATTTTATTTTATTTTATTTTATTTTATTTTATTTTATTTTATTTTATTTTATTTTATTTTATTTTATTTTATTTTATTTTATTTTATTTTATTTTATTTTATTTTATTTTATTTTATTTTATTTTATTTTATTTTATTTTATTTTATTTTATTTTATTTTATTTTATTTTATTTTATTTTATTTTATTTTATTTTATTTTATTTTATTTTATTTTATTTTTTTAGAGTGGACATTTAAGTATTTGTATATGCTGTGTATGCTTGTGAAGCACTGTGAGTGTGCTAGTTCATGGCTGTGCCCAAGGCTTATGAGACTTCAGTTTTGAGTAATAGGACATCTTTGCGATACTTACACTAAAGCTGATTGTGATCTCATTAGTTTCACTAATACAATAAAATACAAGAGACAGAACATTTCAAGGAAAAGCAGAGATGACGGTTACCGATATGACTGTCCAGAGTGTCGTAAATTCCATGTTTTAGTACTCAACATTTTCACAGACATTAATGGGAATATTGGACATGCTTAATATTTAGGACTAATTCTTTTACTTGGGACTATTTTTCTTGGAAAGAATAAGAGTTAGAGGAGGCTCTACATCTCCTCTTCAATCTTTTTCCTCACATGAGAATATAGAGAAACTCAAAGAAATTGTGGAGTAGTTATGCTGGAACAAGTAAGGGGAAATACTGTTTCATACCGGAGATAAATAACTACTGAAGCACTCACTTCAGGAAGTCATCAGACTGCATTTGTTCACAAAACGGCTGTGCAATATCATGACTGCTAAAAGGCAAATACAGAAATTTGGTGCTGTTCCTGAAGGAGTGAATTTGTACCATTTAAAATTCTGTAGAGTCCTGGGTAAGGTCTATGGTGTCATTTTGTTATTTTTTTTTAACTTACTTTTCATTCTTTGGAGTAGAACTCATGAACCTTTCAGTTGTGTCTTTATAAGGCTGTCTTTTCTCTGAAAGGTGGAAATTTTCCTTTCTTTAAATCCCATTTCTACAATTTTAATGAGGATACTATATGATTAAATTGTTTTGACCAGTTTCAGATGAAATGGCAGTTGGTTATGAAATCTATTTACTGAAGTAGTATGATACTAAATCACTGAATTTTTCCTAAATTTCCTGAAGGAAAACTCTTAGAAAGCATAAATGAGTTTCTCTCATACTTACTGGCAGAGAGCAGGATTGTCATTCCATATACCAAGGTTAAGCGAAAGATGACCTCAGCGTAGATGTGTATGACTCGTTTTTAGATTTATGATACTTCCTGTTTTAATTGACAAGTACTTTAGGGGAAAAAATAGTTATTTTTTGCAGTATTTGTCTGAATTTCTTCAATATTTTTTATGTTATTTTCAGATAGCAAGAAGCGTTTCATTGGCATCCGAATGCTGACAATAACACCTGCGTAAGTATCTTGGAAAGGTAATCTGTATGACTGTGCATAGCATGTGTGGCAAGATACGTCCAGTTGTGTTTCAGAACTTCACCATTCAGCTTTTGCCATAAGTCTCCAGAGAATCGAGAAGTGTGTGGATTACACAGTTAGCTTCTTGGAAGTCTGTTAATAATTTAATTGTATTGGTGAAATGTGTGTTCTCAGACTTGAAAAAGCTGTCCTCTAAATACTGATAATGGTAAATGACTTATTGGAAGCTGAGGGAAATTAGGGAGGGCTTGAATACTTCCTTTCCTTCTTGACAAGGTTGTCTGGAGTGACACCAGGTTATTTAAACAAGCTGCTGCATTCAGGTGACTCTGAGTGCCAGTAGCAGATTAGCTGCCTGAGGGTTTGTTGATGTATTTTTCAGTGCCAGTAGAGGCTATATGATATGAGATTTTATGTCTAACCACTAACTGGGAAGAAAGTAGTTGCTAAAATTCAAAACTATGCTTACATGTTAACAAAAGCAGGATATGGACACCTTCCTCCATTTTTATTTTTATTTTATTTTTTTTTACTTTTTTCTTTCTCGTACTGCTTTGTGTCTTGCTGTTATTCAGACATGTCCTGGGATTACAAATGAGGGTTCTTACACTTTTGTTCTTTCTCAGCAGTAGGCACGTTTCCAAAGTGGCAGTAGACTAAAAAATTAAACAAGACAATTTCCAGCTGGGGTTGTAGTAAAGCCATCTTTATTTATTGAGTTACACTCTTGCAATCCTCCCCAAAGAGTCAGATCCTCAGCTGGAACAAATCAGTGGAATGGCATTAACATCACTGGACTGCCACCAATAAAGAGGAACTCAGAATGTTTCTCTGTGTAGCTATGACATGAACACAATGTGAGATTTTACTGGCTTTGAGTTGTCTAATGAACCAGTGTAAGATGTCTCCAGGCCTATTTTCAGGAAAAGGCTATTTCACTCCATGTGTTTGCTTTAGTCATGTAATTATGTTAGCTTCCTTAATAAAAAATAAAACAAAGTGAAGCTCTGTGCAGCCATTTGAGCTTTCTTTCAATCTGAGGGTTTTCATGACTGACAGCAGAGAAATCCATCATTAATTAAAAATTCTCTGTTTCTGGAAGTGGGTTTTAACCTACACAGTACACAAAGCTGAAATAATGTCATTATCTCAGAAATTAGAGAATGTTTTTAATGCCTCTATTTTGCAGCTGGTTCCTGTCTTCTTTCTTTAAAAAGACGAGCACAACCCATTTTATATGTGAGAAAATTTGAGGAAGATGAAGTTTCCCTGGAAAACTCACAGTTCTAATCTCCTACATGACGACTGAAGTTGTCAAAAGCTATGTTGTTCTATGGATTTAGACTATCTTTTAAAATGTAAAAACGCAAAAACATTAGCAAATTTCTGCATCGTTGCCCGTGTTAGCTCTTTAGGGCAGAAATGTCTTTTGCCTCTGTAGTGCGTAGGACACAGTGCTACTATTTCTGTGCTGCATTCAGTTTTAGTCACAAACATTTGAGAATAAATAAATTTGAGGTTATATATGAATTTTTGAGTGCTGCTGCTTTTGTAGTGGATTCAAATGCTATATAATTGTGTTCTTTTTAGCTTGGTGGAAGAATTGAAACACAATAATGCTGATTTTCCTGATGTCAGAAGTGGAATTTACGTACACGAGGTTGTTCCAAACTCACCTTCTCATAGGTATGTAGAGCACATTATTCTCTTCACCATAAACAAATTTCCAAATAGATATTAGTAGGTAGTATTCCTATTCATATTCAAGTACATCATTATATCAGTCTTGATTTCTGTTTAAACAATTTAAAATAGTGCCTGTGGGTTTAAAAAGAAAAAAAACAATGTGCTAAGATTCTACTGCAATGAAATATTTTGATATCAGAACTATTCTAAATGACACCAGGCAGTATTGAATAGTGTGCAAATTTAAATAACACCCTACATTTAATGAACCAAAGTTGTGTTTGGAAAGTATGTTGAATATTTAAAAATAGAAACTTGGACTTAGTTTAAACAGGAAACAGGATAGCACTCACATAAGATACTGTCTGAGCTATTGTCTGAGACAATGCTTTATCTTAGAGGAAAAGACTATTTTACAGAAAAGCTGGAAAATAAATAGCATTTCTATAAATTATTTCAGGAATGATTAAAAAGATGCAAAAGCCAATAAAAGTGGCTATTGTGGCCTATCTTTGAACAGCAAGAGAAAAATAATTTGCCTATTGTTCAGTTGGTACATCACTGCTTTTCTTGAAATTTTGATAGTGTTCGATTTCCAATGCCTGACACTCTAGAGATAAAAACATATTCTTGTAAATGGATGGAGTCAGGAAGTCTTGGCTAAAAGTCTTTTCTATTTCTCCTCTGCTGTAGTTTTGATGAAGACAAAGAAAACTAGACTACTTTAGCTGTTTTCTGTTTTAGAAGAAAATCCTCAATGAAATATTGTAAGATAAACTGCATTTAGCAGTACTACAGTTTATTCTGTTCCAGTCAGAAGGGTGAAATTCCCTTTCAGTGGAAACTAAAACACACAAAAATTCATTACATCAGCCATAGAGGTGGTGAGTTTTGGTACTTCTCTACACAGAAGGCAAGGCATACTTATTGTCTGTTTCTTCTGTCTTTGCAGAGGAGGGATCCAAGATGGAGATATTATTGTTAAAGTCAATGGGCGTCCTTTGATGACTTCCAGTGACCTGCAAGAGGCTGTGATGAATGAGTCACCTCTACTACTTGAAGTCCGAAGAGGAAATGATGACTTGTTATTTAACATTGAGCCTGAAATTGTCATGTAAATAGAATTGAGGAAGCTCCCACCATAATTAAACTCACTTATTCTGGAACACTAGATACCTCCTTTACAGCTACAGTAATTGTACTTCCTGTTGACTAATGACAAGGTGGACTAACTTAATTGCCTGAACCATTTCTGTACATAGTAGCTAGAATAAATTCAATTATGCCACGTATTGCAGGTTTGACTTTCAAAGCAATTTAAGACACAGGTTCTGGGGTTGGGGAGGAGGAAAGTAAGTTTTGGGTAGCCAGTGGAAACGGGGCCTACTTCCAGTTTGAGGAGATTTCAGAGTAGGTTTAATTCTTTGTTCTGAAAGATGAAAATACAACTGGAAGCTAGAAAACACACCAAAGGGGTAAATTATTCTTAAATTACAGTCATAGCTGCAGCAGAACCAAGCTATTGCAATTGAGCTTTTTTTATATATAACTTTTTCAATGTGAAACTACTATTGGCAAAGCTTGTATTTGTTCTTAGTGCTTGTATGCTACATGTCAATGCAGGTAGATTAAATCTGTAAATATCGAAAGGAACAAAAATGGTATCAGGCTATAGAGTGTTACACCTAGGTCATGCGATTTTGGAATATAGTAAATGATTCTTATAGAATTAATGCCTTATAAATCAAAACAATGTGCTGAACAAAGTTAAGTTTGAGAAAGTGCACAGTTTTTTTTAAAAAAATGATACAAATTAGTTTTGCATTTTACTGGTAAGCTTTGCTGTAAAATTGTTATACTACTTTTGGCTTGTACTGTGTAAGTTTCTACTGTAAGGAGATTAAAGTTTACACAAATAAAGTGTTGGTGTAAACCTCTTTTTAAACAAGTGTTTTCTACCTTCCCTATTCTATCAGACTGGAATAGACTCTCTCAAGCCAAAATTTTCTTGCGGAAAATTGGGCCCTGATGCTCTGAAACCCCTTTGCAATCCTATGGTATAATTATTCAGCCCGTATTTAGGCTATGTTTAGAAATGCTTTGTACACAAGTCATTTATTTACACTATTTTTTTCCCATATTTATGAATCATGCTTTGATGTAATTTAGAGACTATCTAGCTGGGTTCCTGTTATGCTCTATTCTGCAAATACGTGACAAGAAGCAGAAAGGAAGCACTACTAAGCTCCAGCTACAGTGTGTGAGATATATGTGTAATAAATACAGCACAGAAATTGCTGAAAGCTAAATCCTGATCTCATTTTGAGGTTTAGGACACTTATCTTCTTTCTTAGTGAATATTGCTACCATTACCAAAGAGAGACAGCAAGTTTTTATCTGGAGCATTTTATACATCTAGCTGTGGTTTCTAGACTTCTATCTAGATTACTTGTGCCTTTAAGACATTTTTTAATCAAAGCAAAATCCTTGGGGCAACTAGAAGCTCCTCTTTAGGTAGCCGTCAACTCTAGACATGTGGGCTATACCAACTAACTTGTGACAATTCTTGTGCCTTTGTGTTCATATGATGGCAAGCATGTGGAAAAGAGAAGTCTTGTTACACACTGGCTATCTGTGACTGCAACTATACAGTTGAAAAATGGGTCATATTAATCCTGAAAGTGAAGGTGTTTTTTCTTCCTTCTCATTATTGCCTATGTCTTTGGTAATGGCATGACACCCATGTTGTCACTAAAATGTGAGCTGTAGACCCTGTCAACAAATGTGTCTTAGTTATATCTGTAGAGTATTCACTGTTCAGGGGGATTAACTACATTCCCATGAGTTACAAAATTTGCATCTAAGCTCGCAAAAAACATAAGTATGTTGAATTTAAGATAACTGTGGCATGTAGGATAGATACTGTCACAGCTAAATTCAAGCCTATACATAAGTGTGTACCATGTTAGGACTACCGTATTCTAGTTCATGAAGGATATTGGACTGTTTGTATCCACTTATTAATATTAGACAAGTTTAAATATTTCCAACAGTTATTAATTTTTCAAATTTTTGACCGAGTATGTGGTAAGATCAACTGAGTGATTAGCCATTTCTGTGGTGCTTCTTGTAACAGAAGCCTTATGGCTTCCTGATAAAACAACAATGATTTTGAAATAAATTTCTTACAACTCTTGTTACAATAATACTGAACAGAGTCTGAAAGTGACAGAGCAATGTTAACATTTAAGCAGTGCACTCTATAGAGTGCATTGGCCTTTCAGTCATCACACTACAGAGGAGAGACACTACTCATCTAAAACTCTTGTGTTCCACCAACACCTCCCATTTTTCAAAGCTCTGTCTGAAAATCTTGTGGAGCTTACACATCCAACAGTCTCAAGTGCCTTTGTATTGGGGGGGATTTTACTCTGAGGAAATAAGTGTCAGATGTGGTTCTCTTAAGGAGAAAAAAAAAAAAAAGTCATTTCCTTTGGACACAATAGTGTCTGTGTCACTTCAGCTGTTGTGTGACCCTTTACTGCTGAGATATGAGAGCCTATTTTATTAATTGCCACTTGTTCCCTGACTTTGGTCAGTGCTGAAAAGGTTAATTGCTCTGTCATAAGACAGAGTCAGCATCTACTGATGGCAGCAGTTAACACTGGATCTATAATACAGCCTTATTATCTTTCTTTGTTTCTGGGCTAAGACCTTTGGAGTAAAAAATGGCAGTTGGTGTCTCTTTACAAAAAGAAATGTTCAGGCAACTTTTCTGCAGTATGCAATTACTGCCTGTCTCTTGTTTAAAAAAAAAAAAAAAAAAAAAAAAGTTAAATAAATAAATAAGTTACAGAAGCCCAATCTCAATCTTTCAAAGAAACTGGCAGCTACAGCTTTTCCAAGTCAAGTTTGAACTAGAAAGATGAAAATTTTGGTGTTCATTTGTCCAACAAGCCTTTTATTACCACAAAGATTTCTAAAGCCAATTCATTGTTTCTGCAAGGCCCAATGAGCAAAAGTAAGGAAGTAGAGAGATCAGTAATCATAGAATCACAGAATTGTAGGGTTTGGAAGGGACCTCCAGAGATCGCTGGGTCCAACCCCCCTGCCAAAGCAGGTTCCCCAGAGCAGGTTGCCAAGGTCGGTGTCCAGACGGGCCTTGAATATCTCCAGAGAAGGAGACTCCACAACCTCCCTGGGCAGCCTGTTCCAGTGCTCCGTCACCCTCACCGTGAAGAAGTTCTTTCACATGTTGGTTCCTCTGCTCCATTTTGTGGACATTGCCCCTTGTCCTGTCCCCACAGATCACTGAAAAGAGGTAGGCCAAATCCCTCTGTCTCCCACATTTCAGGTATTTATAAACATTGATAAGATCCCCTTTCACTCGTCTTTTCTCAAGACTAAACAGACCCAGGTTTCTTAGCCTTTCCTCATAGGGGAGATGTTCCAGGTCCTGTATCATTTTTGTGGTCCTCTGCTAGACTCTTCCCTGTCCTTTTTGTACTGGGGAGCCCAGAACTGGACACGGTACTCCAGGTGAGGCCTGACCAGGGCAGAGTAGAAGGGGAGGATCACCTCCCTTGACCTCCTGGCCACACTCTTTTTTATGCACACCAGGATCCCATTAGCCCTCTTGGCCACAAGGGCACACTGCTGGCTCATGGCCAACCTGTCGTCCACTAGGACCTCCAGGTCCTTCTCAGAGCTCCTCTCCAGCAGGTCATCCCCCAGCCTGTACTGATACATACAGTTATTCCCTCCCAGGCGCAGGACTCTACGTTTGCTCTTATTCAATCTCATTTTGTTTCTTCCTGCCCAGCTCTCCAGCCTGTCCAGGTCTTGCTGAATGGCATTACAGCCTTCTGGCATGTTGGCCACTCCTCCAGCTTTGTGTCATCAGTGTACTTGCTGAGGGTGAACACTACATCAAGATCGTTGATGAAGATGTTGAACAAGACCGGACCCCTGGGGAACACCACTAGTCACTGACCTCCAGCCGGACTATGTACCGCTGATCACCACCCTCTGAGCTTGGCCGGTCAGCCAGTTCTCAACCCACTTTACTGCCCACACATCTATTCCACACTTTCTCAGCTTTGCTAGCAGGATGTCATGGGAGACAGTATCAAAAGCCTTGCTGAAAGGCAATCTGAAGGACATGAGCATTTGGGGAAGTTTCTATGCTGCAGCCCAGCAAGGCCTACAAAGCACAGCACTCTAGCAGGCTAACCCCTGACTTCAAGCTCCCTCTCACCCACCCTGCCTACCTGTGGCTGCTGTGGGACTGAGGAAGTTAAAGACAACTTTACAGGTTCAGTGTACATTAGAAGGCAGGAATGGGATGGTATCATGCATAAAACAGCGTTAGTAAATGGCAATGGTGGCTGTTACAAAGTATGCATGAAGTAGACAACAAGAAGAGGAAAGAGCATGAAATAACAAGAAAAAAAATAGTCCCTGTAGGAGATAAATCTTTTAAAGATATATAAAAAAATCTTTTATATAATTATATAGGCACGACACTGGGCCAAGACTACTGTACAGCTGCCTCAACTAGGTATTTGAAGACCCCTCTCTGCAGGGTTGGCATCTTATTATTATCTCGGTAACCTCATAGCAGTTTGGTTCAAGGGAGAGGTAACATCCCTAAACATGCACAATTCTTCCTGAGAGGAACAGGTGATAGAGAGACTGCAGTCAGTGGGGCACACACCTTCTCACTTTTCCTAAGCCCCATCCTCAGCAACAGCTCCTGTGGCTGATGGTTTTTGCCTATTTTCTCCTCCACTACGCAAGTGCCCTGTTGCACTTGTACTTCTGATATCAGTTCAAAAATATGACGTCAGTGGAGAGACAGGCTTTTTCTATTTGCAAGCAATGAAAAACAAGGGAGTGCCTTTCACTTACAGAGGATTCTGTAGCTCTGTGAAGGAACTGACAGGAAATGAGGTGCATGAGTTGCAGCTGGCTGCAGTTGAAAGGCAGGCAAGGAAAGCTGGTGATCTGCAGTCTGTAGCTGTACACCACAATGCAGTCGTACCTGCTGCAGCTCCAGGAATTTTGGCCTCTGGGGATCTGAAAAATCTTGAAAAGGTTGCAGAAATATGAGCTACTGAGGAGCTTCAGTGGTCACAAAGGAAAATCAGTGCATGGCAGCTCTTCTGCAGAGCCTGTTCCTTGCTTGCTGTTCTGTATTTGTTCTGCACAACCACAGACAGCCAGCAGTCCCTCCTTTCTATATATCTATTTTGACTGCTCCTGAACTGGCTCCTCTCTGCAAAGCTCTTCTGCATGGCTTCTTCCACCGTAGCTGTTCTGCACTTTTGCATTTTGCCCTCTACAGCAGCTGCTGTGTTTATTTTCTCCACTGGTTTTGCACCAGCTATTCTGTAGCACCATATATCCCAGACAGTCATCTCACACTCTTTTAGTTTTGTTTTGACTGCTTGTTTCTTGCTTGGGGGTTGGTTTACCAGAAATCCAGAATAAATAGGATTTATTTATTTATTTCTTCATAAGCTCTGAAGTCTGGAGTGCTTTGCTGAGCATTTCAGGTCTGTAACATAGTCTAGGGTAGTGGTTTGGTGATTTTTAATTTTTTTTTTATATATATAAACTGAAGACACTACAGGATATAAAAGATGATGCTGTCTCTGTTCAGGCACTGCTAGCCAGGAAATGGTGTTCAAAGACATGTGAGACTGAGAGTTTATCCCAGAGGTGATGTTATGGATAGTATGGGTATGCTCCCTGTACCCACATCTAGGGCTAAAGTCTGAGGATTACTTTGAAGTGGGAAGAAGACCAAAACAGGGAAGGAAAAGGGGATGTAGCAGCATGTTTATTTTATTTTATTCCCTTTATTTACTTGGGTTCCCGTAATCTTCATTTAACTGAAGGTGCCTGGGGAAACAAACATCCAGGTCTGTGTTCGTTCCCATCCCTCTTCCCACAGTAGCAGATTATTTTTGCAACTTTGGTGTTCCACAAATAGTAGATTTGGTCTTTTATCCAGACCCTCCCAGTGCTTGGATCAGCAGACACAGCTTGGTGGGGTTGTGCAGTAGAAAACTGTATTGGCTATGCCATGGAGTGTAAACCTAGGCTGAAAGAAGCAGAACCACCAGCAGTTAAAGCAGAGCTGTTTAGAAAAGATTGTTGGCAGGTCCAAATCTCTATCTTTTGGCAAGCACGCAAGGCAACGCTATATTGCATTTTTCTACCAAAAAGTGCTCAGCAAAAAACAAAACAAACAAAAAAGAAAGAGAGAGGGAGAAAAAGATATTTATTTTTTCTCTTTTTATTTTTATCCTCTGGAGAGAAAGGTCAGACAAAGCAGGTCTCCCCCAATCCTCCTTCCTCTTCCCCTCCCTCTCTATCAAAGGGCTCCTCTGGAGACTGTGAGAATATGTCAATATTAAACAGCATTTTCCCTGTAAGGCTCCCTGGAGAATAACAGAAGTAA